>NC_079189.1:269888627-271316627 GCF_029499605.1 Hyla sarda | reverse complement strand
CGCTAACACCCAGAGTGGGGGAACAATCTGGGGGTTCAATACGGGAATCTCATCCCTCATACACTCTAAACTTGAGAGTGTACCCGGAGGTACTCTCACAAAGTTTATAGAGCTTCACACCATACCGCGCCCGCTTCGAGAGAATATACTGGCGGAAGATGAGTCTCCCTTTAAAACTGATAAGAGACTCATCAACCGAGAGCTTCCTAAGAGGTACGTAGGCCTCCAAAAATTTGGCCCCAAAGTGATCAATGACCGGCCTCAGTTTGTAAAGCCGGTCATGGGCGGGATCACCTAGGGGTGGACATGCCTCATTATCTGCATAATGAAGGCATTTCCAAATAGCCTCGAACCGCTTACGTGTCATGGCCATACTGTAAATCGGGGTCTGGTAGAAGATGTCCCCGCTCCAGTACTGCCTGACACTGGGCTTTTTGACCAGGCCCATATGCAGCAAGAGGCCCCAAAATGTCCTCATTTCTGCTGCACTGACGGCATACCATTCATTGGACCTGGCCAAAAAAGAATCTGGGTGGTGGGCAATGAACTGCCTGGCGTACAGATTCGTCTGCTCCACCATTAGATTGACCAGGCTGTCACTGAAAAAATTACCGAAATAGTCAAATTCAGTGAACCCAGCCGTGTCAATTCCCTCTGGTTGATTCTGTCCCTGATCTAGGGGATCTTCCGCTCTGCTGAGGAGATCTGATGGGTGCAGAGGGGGGGTCCCTGGCTCCTCTTGCAGCTCTGACCGCTGACTGAACCCAGCTAACGGTCAGCGCTGCAGAGGATGCCATTTAACCCCTCCCCTACCGGCTGCTATTGGCTGGACGAGCCAGCCAATAGCAGCTCTCCTGGGGGGGTGGCGAAATCGCCACCTCCCCATAGATACAGTAGGTGATAGGGGGTGTATTCTACACCCCCGATCACCTTGTATCTCAGGGTCACCGGGTCACATGTGACCTGTAAGACCTGGAATTGCACAAATCGCAAGTGCGTTTTAGCTTGCGATTTGCGCCGATCGCCGACATGGGGGGGGGGGGGCATTTGCGTGGGGTGCCTGCTGATTGATATCCCACGGAAATCCCACGGGCCTTAAGACCCAGGTACAGGAGGCGTATGCATACGCCCTAGGTCCTGTACGGGTTAAGTCTGCTGGGGGCTAACTTGCTTTTCAATGTTGCTGCCCTTCTGAAGGTAAGTTGTGGTTTTTTCGGAATGTGTTGGTTTAGAATGGGGTCTTTGAGGAGGATATTCCAGTTCTTCTCTAAAATGTTTCTGATTATATTATGGCTCTCCGAATATGTTGTAATCGATGATGGGTTGTGGTTATTGTTTTTTTCTTTTTTGTTAGAGTTTTCCATATTTGCTTCAGGTTCTGTAACACTTCTATTTGTGTCTGATCCCTTGCTTAGGGCTCGTTGGTAGGCCGCTTTTATAATTTTCTTGGGGTATCCTCTCTCGGTAAGACGTTTGGATATGAGGCGACTTTGGATTTTATAGTCTTTAGTATTCGTGCAATTCGTATCCGATAAAATTGCCCATAGGGGAGACTTGTTTTCCATTTCCTATAATGGCAACTTTTGTATGATATAAGGCTATTGCCATCCACTTTCTTGAAATATGTTTTCGTTATAACCTGATGGTTGTTGTTGGATAGCAGAAGATCCAGATATTCTATCTGATTGTCACATTTCCCAGTAAGGGTGGTGTTGTATCCATTATTATTAAGATGTTCCATGAATTTATTAAAATCCTCCTTGGACCCTTTTCAAATAAACTACTATATAGTAGTATGTTGTCTACCCAAGGGAGATTCTCATATATATGCTCTTGCTCGAATGCGCCCATATATAAATTGCCAAAAGCTGGCGCAAAACGCGTACCCATAGTGGTCCCATGGGTCTGTTCATAAATTTTTCCTTCAAAGGAAAAATAGTTGTGGTGAAGGATAAATCTGATACATTCTAAGATGAACTATTCCTGGATGGCTGGCATGGAAGGATCTTTCTCAAGCACTTTTTCAATAACTTCCAGGCCTTGTTCATGAGGTATATTTGAGTATAATGCAGAGACATCCAAGGTGGCCCATAGATACTCTGGCTGCCATTCGACACCTCTGAGGGCTTCAATTAGTAATGGTGTATCCTTGAGGTAAGATTTTAATTCAACTACATATTTTTGTAGTAAAATGACCACATATTTGGACATATTGCTTGTGATTGAATTAATCCCTGAAATAATAGGTCTGCCTGGGGGGTGGTCCACATTTTTGTGGACCTTCGGGAGATGGTAGAATAATGCTGTTTTAGGATTTTTTATGAGAATAAATTATTTTTATTTTTTATTTAGCACACCATTCTTATATGCTTCTTCGACCAAACTATTGCATAATATTTGATATTTCCGGGTCGGGTCATAGGTAAGTATGGTGTAGTATTCAGGGTCTTCAAGAATCCTAAATGCCTCCTTGAGGTAGTCCTCATGTTTTTGCAAGACAACTCCACCTCCCTTATCTGCATTCCTGATCACAAGGTTGCCATCTTGTGATAGGTTTTTCAGTGCATCTAGTTCTGATTTGGAAAGATTACCAGGTGTCCGGTTTTTTTGCAGGCCCAAACTCCTAAATTCTGCTGACACTAACTCAAAAAAGGTCTCGATGTAGTGACCTTTATGATGGGTTGGAAAAAATGTCGATGGAGGTTTTAGATGGGTCAAGATAGGGGGGTGGATCCAGGTTCTTCGAATTAGTTTCCACAGGTTCCATGGTTTTTCTATTTGAATTAGGTAGACTGAAATGTCTTGTTAGTGTTAATTTTCGAATGAATTTGTTCAAATCAACGTACAGTTCAAATTCATTGATGACATTAGAAGGACAAAATGACAGCCCTTTGTTTAGAAGACTGCGTTCATTCTCTTTTAGGATATGGTCAGAGAGATTGAAAATTTTCGTACTCTCTGTTTCGGAGGTACTGGATAGCTGTATTACTTGTGGATCTTGTTTTTCTTTAATTTGGGTAACAGGGAATCTTTTCTTCTTGAGCCTCCCCCCTCTGCAGCCTCTCTTAGTTTTTCTTCTTCTGGTTCTTTTCTCTTTTGCGGTCTCGGGCTGTAATAGTTGGTTATGTAGGCACTCCCTGGGTCTTTCTTTACAATATACGTGGGAGTGAGGGTAGCAGGGAGTTCTAAAAAAAGTGATTAGAAATTCGATTATTAGGTGGTGTCTCTTTTTGTGTACTGGGGGTAGCTTCCTCACCTGATGTGGGAGACCCTAGATTCTGTGATGCTTGGGTCTCACATATAGTAATCAATGTGTCGTCAAGTAGATCTGCGACTGTTGTGGGTCTGAGTGTTTCTGGTAAAACATCTGCAAAAAAGGTAGGAGGAAGGGCTAGAGAGGAACGAATGGTAGCTTCTTCATATAGTTTGTCCAACTCCTCGATATTAAGGGAGGCTCCATTTTCACTGATAGATTCCTCTACACCCACGGCCTTTGCAGGGCTTTGTTCTACACACTCCTTGTTAGTGATGTTCCGTAATTCATGTATGAGTGCTGCCTGATCCGATAGCCTTTTGGATAATACTGGAAAGTCTGGCAGTCCAACTGGAAGATCCTCTATAGTTTCAAGATTCCTAGAGTTCCTTGTGGGGGTCTCCGTACTAGATGTTTTATTGAGGGGCAGATGATTCTGATTAGTTCTCCTAGAGCTTCCAAACATACTCTCCACACCTTCTTTGATAGTTGTCGATGTAGGTATATAGGTCTTAGTTGGAGACGACCTCCTATGAGTCTCTGGATCCTTGGAGGTGATATTCCTATTTTTCCCTGGGTAGGTGTGAAATTTGCTGTTAGTGAAGTTCCTGGTGTTTTGATGGTTGCTACTATTCTTGGTATTCTGCTGGTTATTGCTACTATTCTTGGTATTTTGCCCCATTTCTCCTGGTGGTGGGTTGATGTCTTTTTTGCGAGGGTATACGGTCCCGAGGTGCAGAATTTTCAACTCGGAAATGTGGGCCGTCACTCCTGTCACGGTTCAGTTTATTCGATTTTTTCTCCAGAACTTCCCTTTCTGTATTCAGAATCCTTACTGTCAAGGCTCGGTCCAATTTGGGGAAGTCCTGATGATTTCTGTATAAATTGATAGTTTCCATCTGGGTTGATATGTCATTATTCAGAGTTTGACACACTTTTTCGCGCTTTTTACATAATAGCTCCATAATAGTTACGGAGAAGCCGTGCATCATATCTTTCCATTCTCCTACAAATTCCATGTCATCTTTGAAGGCGGGTTCAGGTCTCAATCTCAGACCTCTAGGAACAATGTTCTCCATGATGTAGGTACGGAGAAAGCGAAGGTCAATATGATGTTGAATTTCGTTTTTTAGGGGGCGTTCAAGCTCGAAGAAGAGTTTAGGGAGGTCACAGGCCACGGGGTCCAGATTGTTGTTTTTAGCTGGATCCAAATGGTCTGTTGTGATCAGATTTAGGGGTAAGGTAAACTGATCAATCAGACGGTCCCTTTTAGTTAGTCTGGTGGTACAATAATCCATATTTTTAGTTCACACAGATGGATGAACCAAGAGGAAAGTGTATAGTGTGTGGCTAAAAGAATCTATTGTTCAATACCTATTTGCACTCAACCCTCAAGTGGTGGAACTGCAAAGCACGTTTTTCAATAATGAATACAGAATAATAATAACAAATGTAAATATTAAATATTATGCAAACACCAACTCATGGATACAATATAAGTTAAATGCAGCACAATCAATGTCATACAGTCTCTGTAATAATCAGACCTGGATAGGTCTGAATAGATCTTACTATAAGTTCGTACAATAAGTTCGTACAGCCTCTTAGCAGGAAATCATTTCCCTTGGCAGAGAATAATGAGAAATATGTCCCAATAGAAAAAAGCGTGTAGGAGCTCAAATGCCAGTGGGGAACTTCTATTGCCTCCTGGATGTGAAATCAGTGTTGAAAATGTCCCTCTCTTGTTCGGATTTCCTCTGGACGGATCCGGTAGCAATATGTTTCTATAAGATAAAAGAGGCAGAGCTTCCCATGGGACAGTATCTCTAGTAGATGGCGGTGGGCACAGACAGTATTAAGTCAAAGTGCTCACCTGGATGAGTTGTGAGAAAGTCACAACTACTATGATGGCATAAGGTAATAGGTGGTGCTGCTCCTCCAGTGTCAGCGTGGATTCGACTCCAGCAGATGGGATAATGGATATGCAAGTAAATGGAAAAAAACGGGTAGATAGCGCAAGCCACTTCCAACTTCATTGTGATTTACCTCCTGGAATGCGACTGCCATCTCCAGTATGTGGGACGCACCAAACAACAATTAAGATCAAGGATGAATAAACATTGTTTTAATGTCCAAAAAGGTTTCTTATTCCATAGCATTTCACGCCACACACAGGAAACACACAATAATAATTTTGTTGCATTTAAACTGACAACCATAGAATCCATTACAGTAGAAGTACATAACCGCTTCGAAAGACTCCAGCAAAGAGAATCTTACTGGATATATAAACTTAATACACTGACACCAGTAGGCCTCAATGAATGTATGGATCTGATCTATTGAGGGTAGTACATACAATTAACAAATCAAGGGCAAATAGCAATACCAGTATCATTCTTGCTTATTGCACATTTGTTTTGGCTGCCCTGATTATTCCCTCCTATTATGAGCCCTAAGAGTATTTAATATAGACCCCACATCATAAAAGTAACCTGGGGTCTATACACTTACTAGGAATTAAATGTTCCTTGTTTCCTATCATGGGACACGGTGGTCCAAAAAATGCCTCCTATTGACCACCCAGTTGTGTTCCATCTAATAACCAATACTGCATGATCCTAACTATCAATAGCCAATTGCTATTTGAATTCACAGAAGTAATACAAGCAGGTCCCGTATCTGTGGACCAAGCCCATGTACCTGTCCGGATAAGAGAAACCAGCATTCGAGACAGAAACACTGGGCGCATGAGCAGTAAAAAGATCTGTGGACTCGCGATTCCCAGCAGAAACTTTAGAAGCTGCGCGTGCGCAGTAGAAGTTTCTACGGACTCGCGCTTCACATTAAAGTTCCCTAGACGGCGCAAGCGCCGGTCGGTCCAAAACTACAGGAACTACGCATGCGTGATGGGATGTCGGGTCCCGGAACCTTGCGGATATAAGATAAAGCCGATCCCGTATTTAAAAGATGGTTTACATCAATACATTCATTTATTGTAACTATTTTATTGTTGTTGTTTTATTATTACAAGTGTTTTAAAGAGATTTTATGTAAATATGCAAATATGTTGTGAGACAAATTTCCGGGCAGTGTTTTTAAAGTTAGCCCCGCCCATGGGGCATGGCTTGTAGCCCCGGTTTTTGGCGCCAAAATTCATTTAAAAGTGTGTTTATGAGAGAGTATGGATGTAACCCTGTTACCTGAAGAAGAGGCTAGGACCTCGAAACACGTTGTATTTGGCTACAATAAAGAACTATTGAACCTTGATCTGAAGTTGGAAGTGGTTTGCGCTATCTACCCGTTTTTTTCCATTTACCTGCATATCCATTATCCCATCGGCTGGAGTCGAATCCACGCTGACACCGGAGGAGCAGTACCACCTATTATCTTATGCCATCATAGTAGTTGTGACTTTCTCACAACTCATCCAGGTGAGCACTTTGACTTACTACTGTCTGTGCCCACCGCCATCTACTAGAGATACTGTCCCATGGGAAGCTCTGCCTCTTTTATCTTATAGAAACACAATGACCAGCATCTGGAAGACCACAAAGCTACAGTCATTCCAGTACGTCTCAAGTCTATGTCTGCTATCACTAAAAATAGTCAAGTCCTGCATATAGTCAAGTCAAGTCCAATCTCAAGTCAAGTTAATTACAAGTATATTTATCCAGAATGCTGAAAGGTCCTTCTGGGCCCTGGCCACCTCTCTGGGAAATCTGGCCTTAGCTGTGAAGATAATTCTATCTGTCTCAGACTCAGTAAAGCCTCCGTTTGACCATAACTGGTTGTGGACTCTCATTTCACTACTAGCAATTGGGATAGCGGAGAAACTGGGCGTATGTGGCGTGTTCTGGAACCCTAAAACTACACTGGCGTTACAAACACTAGGGGTTAACAAAACCTTGCCCCTGGGGTTGATACCATCTGATCCCACCACTCACACCACTACACCCGTGGTCCCGCCATACACCCGTGATCCACCACACATGTTAAAGACCAATGATATAGAATACAACAAAGATATGGGTTAAGCCATTTCGTTCTGGAAGACCTAACAAACACCTCTCACATCTAGCATGTTATGCTGTATGTTGCTCGCATATACCATATTATAAACTGTAATCTATACCTCTGCCATCTTCATATGTGGAATTGGGAAAGTACTCCAGTATGAAACTAGAGTAAGGTGATAATGTATTTAAATGAGGTCTTATAAAATCCTCCTAAGCTGTAAACCCTGAATCTGCTATTCTACATACATTTGTTTATGCAGTGCATATATTGCCCCTAGAGTTTATGCTGTGAAGGAAGATCAGAAGGATGTGCTGTTATCCCTGTTTTTTTTTTTTTAACAGTAAACAGCTACATAAGTAATAGGCAGTAAGGAATCTTTATGGGTCATATCCACTTTAAAGAATGTAGACCTCCACATGGTGTATCCACAGGAGACAAATCTTCTAATATATTTGCTTCACATATCTATCCTACTGAACACACAAAGCAATAAAATTACCAGTATACTTCTCAAATACTGAATCTTTTGTGCTTGTAAAAATGGTGTTATGCTTAATGTCAGTCTACTTGTACGACTAAGGGTGCTAACGCACCTGAAATGCATTACTTTGCTCCTGTTATGGCTTTTAACCAATAAAGAACATCTACTTTTGCACGATCATCTGCGCTGGACATTCCTATCTTTGTTTCCATTGAAGTGGTGCTTGCCTTGCACAGTCCGTGCGCTCGGGGCCATTGAGGGTGAGTTGAATACTCGGTTCATTGCTTGGACATTAATGTCAGTCTAATATGCTAAGTCAGTCAGATGTGGCATTTTCACTAGACACAGTTATCAATAGCCTGGTACAAACAAAAAATATATGATTCATATTGTGCTGCTATGCTGTTAACTGGTTAAATTTTTCCTGTCTTCCTCCTCTTATGGCTCTCCCCTCCACTTCCTTTTCCAATAGTGCATTGATCTTTTACAACACATTAAGTCAACAGATAAGTGAACTATTAAATCAGAAACTTCCCTGGGGATGCATCCTCTGTAATCTCACTGATTGGACTTAATGGAGCTCAGTGGTCTGACTAGTGGCCTTGTTAACAAAGTAATGATTGGAATCATTGGTCAGGAAGTTTTTGTGTAATTTACAGCAGGGGCTTCTGGGAAATTTAACTAGCCTTGGCTGGACTACAGAAGCACATGCCAGACAAAAGGCAAGGAGAGAATGAGATAAATTGCAGGGCTGGGTGTGCAAGCAGCTGCAATGTTTATCTTACTGGAGGATTTTCCCAAGGTGGGGGTCAGGACCCTGGCTGTTTACCAAGCTTAATTTTGGAACCATAACAGGGTACTTGTCCAGTTTGTAATTTGTTGCATGAATTTTGCAGGATTTACATATGTCTGCAAACTATTGTCAATGATTAGATAAAACATGTTTGGATAGTGTGATGACTCGCTCTTGCAGATAGGAGGGGTTGCAGTATAGAGGTAAGGAGACAGAGTTTTAAATCAAAGTCTAGTCTTTTATTCACACTCAGCATACAACAAAACAGTCTTTCAACGCAGAGCAAAGGAAAATGCAATAAAAGTTCACCTGTATTTCCTTAGGTGTTTGTTCACACCTGCGTTCATGCTACGCAGCGTTCGCAAGTCTTTTATAAGCCTCAGCTAGGCTGTCCAGCAGCTTCCACTCTTGGAGCTATCCCGGGGAAGACTCCACACACAGCCCTAGTAACATAGTTCATAAGGTTGAAAAAAGTCCATCAAGTTTAACCTATATCCCTAATGAGTCCCTACTGAGTTGATCCAGAGGAAGGAAAAAAAAAACTCATACTAGAGGTAAAAATTTCTTCCCGACTCCAAATATGGCAGTCAGAATAAATCCCTGGATCAACGTTCTGTCCCTATAAATCTAATATACATAATCAGCAATGTTCTTACCAGGGGCGGATCCAGAGTCTAGTCTCGGGAGGGGCACTATTAGAGTATTTCGTGTTGGCGGACAGAAAGGTGCTGCTTAACCCCTTAAGGACAATGGACGTACTCCTACGCCCCCGTTTCCGAGGATGTAGGAGTACGTCCTGTCCTTTCCCGGCCCCCCGCCGCTAGCCGGAGGGGAGCCGGTGCCCGATGCCTGCTGAAATCGTTCAGCAGGCATCGCGGCATATCGCTCAGGGGGGTCATTATGCCCCCCCATGTCGGCGATGGCCGCAGATCGCTGGACAATTCAGTCCAGCGATCTGCGGCGATTCCGGGTCAATCGGGTCTCCAGTGACCCGGTGACCCGGAATTACTGGCTGAGACGGCCCCGAACAGCCAGAGCCTGCAGGGGTGAGGTGGCACTGGTGCCACCTCACGATCGCCCTGATTCGTCGGCCGGCCAATCAGGGCGCCTGCTGCGGGTGTCACTCCCGCACCCGCTCCGCCCCTCTTCCGGAGGACGTGAGCGGGTGCGGGACGTGCACCCCTGGTGCTGGGGACCCCGATCCCCGGCGTTAATGTTGGGATCGGGGCCCCAGGAGCGACGACGACGGCGGCGGCGGCGGGACTGACCTGTGCGGCGATCAAGCAGCAGCAGGAGGTGAGTGACAGCCTCCTGCTGTTGCTTAGCAACAGCTCCCAGCATGCAAAAAGGGCATGCTGGGAGCTGTAGTTATGCAACAGGAGGAGGCAGACCACCACAACTCCCAGCAAGCACTTATGGGCATGCTGGGACTTATGGTTTTGCAACAGCTGGAGGCACATTCTTTCTATGGAAAAGTGTACCTTCAGCTGTTGTGTAACTACAACTCCCAGCTTGCACAAACAGCTTAAGTGCATGCTGGGAGTTGTAGTGGTGCATCTGCTGGTTGCATAACTACAACTCCCAGCATGCCCGTTGGCTGTCGGTGACTGCTGAGAGTTGTAGTTTTGCAACAGCTGAAGGCACACTGAGTTAAGTAGTAAACCAGTGTGTCTCCAGCTGTTGCATAACTACAATCCCCAGCATCCCCAGCCAAAGTAGTATGCCTCCCGCTGTTGCATAACTACAACACCCAGCATGCCCTTCCGCTGTCCGTACATGCTGGGGGTTGTAGCTTTTGCAACAGCTGAAGGCCCACTGGTTGCAAAACACTGAGTTTGTTGCCAAACTCGGTGTTTCACAACCTGTGTGTCTCCAGCTGTTGCAAAACTACAACTCCCAGCATGCACTGATAGACCGTACATGCTGGGAGTTGTAGTTTTGCAACAGCTGGATGTTCCCCCCCCCCCCCCCCCAATGTGAATGTACAGGGTACACTCACATGGGCGGAGGATTACAGTAAGTATCCGGCTGCAAGTTTGAGCTGCAGCAAATTTTCTGCTGCAGCTCAAGCTGCCAGCGAGAAACTACTGTGAACCCCCCACCCGTGCGACTGTACCCTAAAAACACTACATTACACTACACTAACACAAAATAAAATTAAAAGTAAAAAACACTTCGTATACACATACCCCTACACAGCCCCCATCCCCTCCCCACTGTTTCCAAAACGGAGCCTCCAGCGGTTGCAAAACAACTACTCCCAGTATTGCCAGATAGCCGTTGACTGTCTAGGCATGCTGGGAGTTTTACAACAGCTGGAGGCACCCTGTTTGGGAATCACTGGCGTAGAATACCCCTATGTCCACCCCTATGCAAGTCCCTAATTTTGGCCTCAAATGCGCATGGCGCTCTCACTTTGGAGCCCTGTCGTATTTCAAGGCAACAGTTTAGGGCCACATATGGGGTATCGCCGTACTCGGGAGAAATTGCCTAACAAATTTTGGGGGGTATTTTCTGCTATTACCCTTTTTAAAAATGTAAAATTTTTGGGAAAACAAGCATTTTAGGTAAAAAAATATATATTTTTTTACATATGCAAAAGTCGTGAAACACCTGTAGGGTATTAAGGTTCAAATTACCCCTAGTTACGTTCCCCGAGGGGTCTAGTTTCCAAAATGGTATGCCATGTGTTTTTTTTTTTGCTGTCCTGGCACCATAGGGGCTTCCTAAATGCGGCATGCTCCCAGAGCAAAATTTGCTTTCAAAAAGCCAAATGTGACTCCTTCTCTTCTGAGACCTGTAGTGCGCCAGCAGAGCACTTTTCACCCCCATATGGGGTGTTTTCTGAATCGGGAGAAATTGGGCTTCAAATTCTGGGGGGTATTTTCTGCTATTACCCTTTTTAAAATTGTAAAAATTTGGGGAAACCAAGCATTTTAGGTAAAAAATATATATATTTTTTTACATATGCAAAAGTCGTGAAACACCTGTAGGGTATTAAGGTTCACATTACCCCTTGTTACGTTCCCCGAGGGGTCTAGTTTACAAAATGGTATGCCATGTGGTTTTTTTTTGCTGTTCTGGCACCATAGGGGCTTCCTAAATGGGGCATGCCCCCAGAGCAAAATTTGCTTTCAAAAAGCCAAATGTGACTCCTTCTCTTCTGAGACCTGTAGTGCGCCAGCAGAGCACTTTTCACCCCCATATGGGGTGTTTTCTGAATCGGGAGAAATTGGGCTTCAAATTCTGGGGGGTATTTTCTGCTATTACCCTTTTTAAAATTGTAAAAATTTGGGGAAACCAAGCATTTTAGGTAAAAAATATATATATTTTTTTACATATGCAAAAGTCGTGAATCACCTGTGGGGTATTAAGGTTTACTTTACCCCTTGTTATGTTCCCCGAGGGGTCTAGTTTCCAAAATGGTATGCCATGTGTTTTTTTTTTTTTTGCTGTCCTGGCACCATAGGGGCTTCCTAAAGGTGACATGCCCCCCAAAAACCATTTGTCGCTCCTTCCCTTCTGAGCCCTCTACTGCGCCCGGTGAACAATTAAAATAGACATATGAGGTATGTCCTTACTCGAGAGAAATTGGGTTTCAAATACAAGTAAAAATTTTCTCCTTTTTACCCCTTGCAAAAATTCAAAAATTGGGTCTACAAGAACATTAGAGTGTAAAAAATGAAGATTTTGAATTTTCTCCTTCACTTTGCTGCTATTCCTGTGAAACACCTAAAGGGTTAATACACTTACTGAATGTCATTTTGAATACTTTGGGGTGTAGTTTTTATAATGGGGTCTTTTATGGGGTATTTCTAATATGAAGACCCTTCAAATTCACTTCAAAACTGAACTGGTCCCTGAAAAATAGTGAGTTTGAAAATTTTGTGAAAAATTTCAAAATTGCTGCTGAACTTTGAAGCCCTCTGGTGTCTTTCAAAAGTAAAAACTCATAAATTTTATGATGCAAACATAAAGTAGACATATTGTATATGTGAACCCCAAAAAAATGTATTTTGAATATCCATTTTCCTTACAAGCAGAGAGCTTCAGTTAGAAAAATGCTAAATTTTCATTTTTTTCATCAAATTTGGGGATTTTTCACCAAGAAAGGATGCAAGTTACCATAACATTTTACCACTAAGTTAAAGTAGAATATGTCACGAAAAAACAATCTCGGAATCAGAATGATAAGTAAAAGCATTCCAGAGTTATTAATGTTTAAAGTGACAGTGGTCAGAATTGCAAAAAACGCTCCGGTCCTTAAGGTGTAAAATGGCCTGGTCCTTAAGGGGTTAAGGAACTTACAATATTATTAAATTTATGATACAGGGATATAGGTGCCGATTTTTTTTGGCATGTTGTGATGCCCGCGGTGTAGCATGTTGCAGAAAATGATTTCCAGTATAATAATCAAATATACCAATTACCACAGAATGGGGAAAGTGCTAAAGAAGTTTTTACCATTTTAAAGTACAGCTCCAAGTATGACCTAAGTAGTGGTGAGGAGATGCTGGGAGTTGTTGTTTCACCCATCATTACTGCAAAATTTACAAGTGACTCCAGCTCTGATGGGACAGTCAGGACAATACACAATGATATCCGTGACTACAGGTGATGTCTTCTCTATTGTCTTTCCTTATCTAATTCAGATGTACATACCACCGGGACCAGCTAAATGTTCTCTCTGCAGAATGTGACGCCCAGATGGCTCCTCACTATGTCAGCGGATTCTGATCCTCTATATGAAAACAATAATTATTATAATACTGCCAAACACCGTAATCTTTGAATATAATACTGTCACACACCCTCTGAATATAATTCTGGCACACTGTACTCTCTGAACATACTACAACACACTGTACCCTCTGAATATACTACTACACACCATACCCTTTGAATATAATACTACTACACACTGAACCCTCTGAATATAATACTACAACACACTTTATCCCCTAAACATAATACTGCCACACACCGTACCCACAGAATATAATACTGCCACACACTGTACCTGTTACGCCGAGCGCTCCGGGTCCCCGCTCCTCCCCGGAGCGCTCGCTACACTTCCCTCACTGCAGCGCCCCGGTCGGTTCCACGGACCCGGGGCGCTGCGTTACCACCTCCGGCCGGGATGCGATTCGCGATGCGGGTAGCGCCCGCTCGCGATGCGCACCCCGGCTCCCGTACCTTACTCGCTCCCCGTCAGTTCTGTCCCGGCGCGCGCGGCCCCGCTCCCTAGGGCGCGCGCGCGCCGGGTCTTTGCGATTTAAAGGGCCACTGCACCGCTGATTGGTGCAGTGGTTCCAATTAGTGTTTACACCTGTGCACTTCCCTATATCACCTCACTTCCCCTTCACTCCCTCGCCGGATCTTGTTGCCCTAGTGCCAGTGAAAGCGTTCCTTGTGTGTTCCTTGCCTGTGATTCCAGACCTTCTGCCGTTGCCCCTGACTACGATCCTTGCTGCCTGCCCCGACCTTCTGCTACGTCCGACCTTGCTTCTGTCTACTCCCTTGTACCGCGCCTATCTTCAGCAGCCAGAGAGGTTGAGCCGTTGCTAGGGGATACGACCTGGTCACTACCGCCGCAGCAAGACCATCCCGCTTTGCGGCGGGCTCTGGTGAAAACCAGTAGTGACTTAGAACCGATCCTCTAGCACGGTCCACGCCAATCCCTCTCTGGCACAGAGGATCCACTACCTGCCAGCCGGCATCGTGACAGTAGATCCGGCCATGGATCCCGCTGAAGTTCCTCTGCCAGTTGTCGCTGACCTCACCACGGTGGTCGCCCAGCAGTCACAACAGATTGCGCAACAAGGCCAACAGCTGTCTCAACTGACTGTTATGCTACAACAGTTACTACCACAGCTCCAGCAATCATCTCCTCCGCCAGCTCCTGTACCTCCTCCGCAGCGAGTGGCCGCTTCTGGAATACGACTATCCTTGCCGGATAAATTTGATGGGGACTCTAAGTTTTGCCGTGGCTTTCTTTCCCAATGTTCATTACACTTGGAGATGATGTCGGACCAGTTCCCCACTGAAAGGTCTAAGGTGGCTTTCGTAGTCAGCCTGCTGTCTGGAAAAGCCCTGGCTTGGGCCACACCGCTCTGGGACCGCAATGACCCCGTCACTGCCTCTGTACACTCCTTCTTCTCGGAGATTCGAAGTGTCTTTGAGGAACCTGCCCGAGCCTCTTCTGCTGAGACTGCCCTGTTGAACCTGGTCCAGGGTAATTCTTCCGTTGGCGAGTATGCCGTACAGTTCCGTACCCTTGCTTCAGAATTGTCCTGGAATAATGAGGCACTCTGCGCGACCTTTAAAAAAGGCCTATCCAGCAACATTAAAGATGTTCTGGCCGCACGAGAAATCCCTGCTAACCTACATGAACTCATCCATCTTGCCACTCGCATTGACATGCGTTTTTCCGAACGGCGTCAGGAGCTCCGCCAGGATATGGACTCTGTTCGCACGAGGCGTTTCTTCTCCCCGGCTCCTCTCTCCTCTGGTCCTCTGCAATCTGTTCCTGTGCCTCCCGCCGTGGAGGCTATGCAGGTCGACCGGTCTCGCCTGACACCCCAAGAGAGGACACGACGCCGCATGGAGAATCTCTGCCTGTACTGTGCTAGTACCGAACACTTCCTGAGGGATTGTCCTATCCGTCCTCCCCGCCTGGAAAGACGTCCGCTGACTCCGCACAAGGGTGAGACAGTCCTTGATGTCTACTCTGCTTCTCCACGTCTTACTGTGCCTGTGCGGATGTCTGCCTCTGCCTTCTCCTTCTCTGCTGTGGCCTTCTTGGACTCTGGATCTGCAGGAAATTTCATCTTAGCCTCTCTCGTCAACAGGTTCAACATCCCGGTGACCAGTCTCGCCAGACCCCTCTACATCAATTGTGTAAACAATGAAAGATTGGACTGTACTATACGTTTCCGCACGGAGCCCCTTCTAATGTGCATCGGATCTCATCACGAGAGGATTGAACTGTTGGTCCTCCCCAATTGCACTTCTGAAATCCTTCTTGGACTTCCCTGGCTTCAACTCCATTCCCCAATCCTGGATTGGTCCACTGGGGAGATCAAGAGTTGGGGGCCCTCTTGTTCCAAGGACTGCTTAAAACCGGTTCCCAGTAAACCTTGCCGTGTCCCTGTGCTTCCTCATGTAACCGGTCTCCCTAAGGCCTATATGGACTTTGCGGACGTTTTTTGCAAAAAACAAGCTGAGACTCTACCTCCTCACAGGCCTTATGATTGTCCCATTGACCTCCTCCCGGGCACTACTCCACCCCGGGGCAGAATCTATCCTCTGTCCGTCCCAGAGACTCTTGCCATGTCTGAATACGTCCAAGAAAATTTAAAAAAGGGCTTTATCCGTAAATCCTCCTCTCCTGCCGGAGCCGGATTTTTCTTTGTGTCCAAAAAAGATGGCTCTCTACGTCCTTGCATTGACTACCGCGGTCTTAATAAAATCACGGTTAAGAACCGCTACCCCCTACCCCTCATCTCTGAACTCTTTGATCGTCTCCAAGGTGCCCATATTTTTACCAAACTGGACTTAAGAGGTGCTTATAATCTCATCCGCATCAGAGAGGGGGATGAATGGAAAACGGCATTTAACACCAGAGATGGACACTTTGAGTATCTGGTCATGCCCTTTGGTCTATGCAACGCCCCTGCCGTCTTCCAAGACTTTGTTAATGAAATTTTTCGTGATCTACTATACTCCTGTGTTGTTGTATATCTGGACGATATCCTGATTTTTTCTGCCAATCTTGAAGAACACCGCCAGCATGTCCGTATGGTTCTTCAGAGACTTCGTGATAATCAACTCTATGCCAAAATAGAGAAATGTCTGTTTGAATGCCAATCTCTTCCTTTTCTAGGATACTTGGTCTCTGGCCAGGGACTACAAATGGACCCAGATAAACTCTCTGCCGTCTTAGATTGGCCACGCCCCTCCGGACTCCGTGCCATCCAACGTTTTTTGGGGTTCGCCAATTATTACAGGCAATTTATTCCACATTTTTCTACCATTGTGGCTCCTATTGTGGCTTTAACAAAAAAAAATGCCGATCCCAAGTCTTGGCCTCCTCAAGCGGAAGACGCCTTTAAACGACTCAAGTCTGCCTTTTCTTCGGCTCCCGTGCTCTCCAGACCTGACCCATCTAAACCCTTCCTATTGGAGGTTGATGCCTCCTCAGTGGGAGCTGGAGCTGTCCTTCTACAAAAAAACTCTTCCGGGCATACTGTTACTTGTGGTTTTTTTTCCAGGACCTTCTCTCCGGCGGAGAGGAACTACTCCATCGGGGATCGAGAGCTTCTAGCCATTAAATTAGCACTTGAGGAATGGAGGCATCTGCTGGAGGGATCAAGATTTCCAGTTATTATTTACACCGATCACAAGAACCTCTCCTACCTCCAGTCTGCCCAACGGCTGAATCCTCGTCAGGCCAGGTGGTCTCTGTTCTTTGCCCGATTTAATTTTGAAATTCACTTTCGGCCTGCTGATAAAAACATTAGGGCCGATGCTCTCTCTCGTTCCTCAGATGCCTCTGAAATTGAACTCTCTCCTCAACACATCATTCCTCCTGACTGCCTGATTTCCACTTCTCCAGCCTCCATCAGGCAAACTCCTCCAGGAAAGACCTTTGTTTCTCCACGCCAACGCCTTGGGATCCTCAAATGGGGTCACTCCTCCCATCTCGCAGGTCATGCGGGCATCAAGAAATCTGTGCAACTCATCTCTCGCTTCTATTGGTGGCCGACTCTAGAGACTGATGTGGTGGACTTTGTGCGAGCCTGCACTATCTGTGCCCGGGATAAGACTCCTCGCCAGAAGCCCGCTGGTTTTCTTCATCCTCTACCTGTCCCCGAACAACCTTGGTCTCTGATTGGTATGGATTTTATTACTGACTTACCCCCATCCCATGGCAACACTGTTATTTGGGTGGTCGTTGATCGATTCTCCAAAATGGCACATTTCATCCCTCTTCCTGGTCTTCCTTCAGCGCCTCAGTTGGCTAAACAATTTTTTGTACACATTTTTCGTCTTCACGGGTTGCCTACACAGATCGTCTCGGATAGAGGCGTCCAATTTGTGTCTAAATTCTGGAGGGCTCTCTGTAAACAACTCAAGATTAAATTAAATTTTTCTTCTGCATACCATCCTCAATCCAATGGACAAGTAGAGAGAATTAACCAGATCTTGGGTGACTATTTACGACATTTTGTTTCCTCCCGCCAGGATGACTGGGCAGATCTTCTACCTTGGGCCGAATTCTCGTATAATTTCAGAATCTCTGAATCTTCCTCCAAATCTCCGTTTTTCGTGGTGTACGGCCGTCACCCTCTTCCCCCCCTCCCTACCCCCTTGCCCTCTGGTCTGCCCGCTGTGGATGAAATTTCTCGTGATCTTTCCACCATATGGAAAGAGACCCAAAATTCTCTCTTACAGGCTTCTTCTCGCATGAAGAGATTCGCAGATAAGAAGAGAAGAGCTCCTCCCATTTTTTCCCCTGGAGACAAGGTATGGCTCTCCGCTAAATATGTCCGTTTCCGTGTCCCGAGCTATAAGTTGGGACCACGCTATCTTGGTCCTTTTAAAGTTTTGTGTCAAATTAATCCTGTCTCTTACAAACTTCTTCTTCCTCCTTCTCTTCGTATCCCTAATGCCTTTCACGTCTCTCTTCTTAAACCTCTCATCCTCAACCGTTTTTCTCCTAAATCTGTTCCTCCCACTCCTGTTTCCGGCTCCTCGGACATCTTCTCTGTCAAAGAGATTTTGGCCTCTAAAAAGGTCAGGGGAAGAACTTTTTTTTTAGTGGATTGGGAGGGTTGTGGTCCAGAAGAGAGGTCCTGGGAACCTGAGGACAATATCCTGGACAAAAGTCTGATCCTCAGGTTCTCAGGCCCCAAGAAGAGGGGGAGACCCAAGGGGGGGGGTACTGTTACGCCGAGCGCTCCGGGTCCCCGCTCCTCCCCGGAGCGCTCGCTACACTTCCCTCACTGCAGCGCCCCGGTCGGTTCCACGGACCCGGGGCGCTGCGTTACCACCTCCGGCCGGGATGCGATTCGCGATGCGGGTAGCGCCCGCTCGCGATGCGCACCCCGGCTCCCGTACCTTACTCGCTCCCCGTCAGTTCTGTCCCGGCGCGCGCGGCCCCGCTCCCTAGGGCGCGCGCGCGCCGGGTCTTTGCGATTTAAAGGGCCACTGCACCGCTGATTGGTGCAGTGGTTCCAATTAGTGTTTACACCTGTGCACTTCCCTATATCACCTCACTTCCCCTTCACTCCCTCGCCGGATCTTGTTGCCCTAGTGCCAGTGAAAGCGTTCCTTGTGTGTTCCTTGCCTGTGATTCCAGACCTTCTGCCGTTGCCCCTGACTACGATCCTTGCTGCCTGCCCCGACCTTCTGCTACGTCCGACCTTGCTTCTGTCTACTCCCTTGTACCGCGCCTATCTTCAGCAGCCAGAGAGGTTGAGCCGTTGCTAGGGGATACGACCTGGTCACTACCGCCGCAGCAAGACCATCCCGCTTTGCGGCGGGCTCTGGTGAAAACCAGTAGTGACTTAGAACCGATCCTCTAGCACGGTCCACGCCAATCCCTCTCTGGCACAGAGGATCCACTACCTGCCAGCCGGCATCGTGACAGTACCCACTGAATATAATACTGCCACACACTGTACCCTCTGAATATAATACTGTCACACACTGTACCCTCTGAATATAATACTGCCAACACTGTACCCTCTGAATATAATACTATCACACACTGTACTCTCTGTATATAAATCTGCAACACACTGTACCCCTGAATATAATACTGCCTCACACTGTACCCTCTGAATATAATACTACCCTACTGTTACACCGAGTGCTCCGGGTCCCTGCTCCTCCCCAGAGTGCTCGCGGCGTTCTCCTCTCTGCAGCGCCCCGGTCAGACCCGCTGACCGGGAGTGCTGCACTGTCACTGCCGGCGGGGATGCGATCCGCGTAGCGGGACGCGCCCGCCCGCGGGTCTCATCCCAATCTACTCACCTGTCCCGTTCCCCGGCTGTCACGTCCTGGCGTGCGCGGCTCCGCTCTCTAGGGTGCGTGTGCGCCAGCTCTCTAAGATTTAAAGGGCCAGTGCACCACTAATTGGTGCCTGGCCCAATGAGTGTCAATTAGCTTCCCTGATCAATGTGTATAATAACCCACTTCCCCTTCCTGTCCTGGCCGGATCTTGTTGCCTCAGTGCCAGTGAAAGCGTTTTGTGTATGTTCCAAGCCAGTGTTCCAGACCCTCTGCTGTTGGCCCTGACTACGATCCTTGCTGCCTGCCCTGATGTTCTGCTACGTCCGACCTTGCTCTTGCCTTGTCCCTTCTACCGCGTGTGTCCCAGCCATGGATCCCGCTGAGGTGCCGCTGCCTAGCTGTTACATTCTTATACTGGTCAAATTTCATTTGACACAGTCACCATTGGAGAGGAATAAATTACTCAGCTTACGTCAAATTAAGTAAACAATCATACATTTATTTTAGGCTCATAGACAAATATGGCAAACAGAACAAACTAGTAAATCTTATGTAAATAACAGTTCTTGCTTAAGTATTACAATAATAACAGTAGGGAGTTTAGGCATGTTCTTAGAACAATCTCACCAAGTGAGGGTTGTGTGGGCTGGATCCATCATGGAAAGTTCATCTAAGAGGGCTTCCTCCTTCATCAGACTGGTCTGGCTCCACCTCCTTCCTCTTAGCTTGGCTTGGCTTACTTCAATGGTCTTGCTTCATCCTTGGTGCTTCCTTAATGATGCTTCCATAATGAATGATGCCTTAATTATGATGCCCCCTATTGATGCGGTCTTCTTAAATACCGTACTTATGGGTGTGTTCTTTACATATGTGGGCGTGGTTATACTACGCCTTATATCCATAAATATACTTATCTCTATATATCTCCTCCTAGTGGGTTGGTTTGAGTATATCTTTCACTAATGGGTGTATACATTATGTCATGCTTAACTTACATACTAATTGGACATTACTACCTTCCTAGAATAGTATAGTTATGCATACCTCAGCAATTCTATCTATAGTATTCAGCTATAGCTTCACTGTTCCTAAAGGTCATGGCATCCATTTTAGGTTTGACTTTTGTCAGCCATCTTGTATACCCTTGCATAAGTTATATTGTATATTAATTATTTTAACACTAGCCTCGCTGACCACGTCACCGTGGTCACCCAGCAATCCCAACAGATCGCGCAACAAGGACAGCAGCTGACTCAACTGACCGCCATGCTACAGCAGCTTCTGCCGCTACAGCAGCAACCATCTACTCTGCCAGTTTCAGCTTCTCCTTCGCAGCAAGTTGCCACCCCCAGACTCCGCCTCTCTCTACCTGATAAGTTTGATGGGGACTCTAAAATGTGCCGTGGGTTCCTGTCCCAATGTTCCCTGCACCTCGAGATGATGTCGGATCACTTCCCCACAGAACGGTCTAAGGTGGCTTTCGTGGTCAGTCTTTTGTCTGGAAAGGCCTTGTCCTGGGCAACACCGCTTTGGGGCTGCAACGATCCTGCCACTGCTTCCGTCCAGACCTTCTTCTCCGAAGTACGTAGTGTAGACGGCTCTTCTGGATCTCGTCCAAGGGAACTCTTCTGTGGGTGAATATGCTATCCAGTTCCGCACCCTCGCCTCTGAGCTATCCTGGAATACTGAGGCCCTCTGCGCGACCTTCAAGAAAGGTTTATCCAGTTACATCAAAGATGTGCTGGCCGCACGAGAAATTCCTGCCACCCTGTCTGAGCTTATCCAATTGGCCACCCGCATTGATATGCGTTTTTCTGGAAGATGCCAGGAGCTCCGCCAAGAAAAGGACCTTGATCACTGGGTACCTCTGCAATCTACTCCTGTGCCTCCCGCCGAGGAGGCTATGCAAGTGCATCGGTCTCGCCTGACCCAAGAAGAGAGGTCTCGTCGCAGAAATGAAAATTTATGCCTGTACTGTGCTAGTACCGAACATTTCCTAGTGGACTGCCCTATTCGTCCTCTGCGTCTGGGAAACGCACGCACCCTGTTCACGTGGGAGTGGCGTCTCTTGGTGTGAATTCTGCTTCTCCAAGTGTCACTGTGCCTGTGCGGATTTCTCCTTCCGCCAACTCCTCCTTCTCAGCTGTGGCCTTCTTGGACTCTGGTCCTGCAGAAAATTTTATTTTGGCCTCTTTTGTTAATAGGTTCAGCATCCCAGTAACCTGTCTCGTCAAACCGCTCTCCATCTCTTCTGTTAACGGAGAAAAATTGGACTGCACTGTGCGCTACCGCACTGAAACCCTGCCCATGAGCATTGGACTTCAGCATGAAAAAATTGAATTTTTCGTTCTGCCTAACTGCACCTCTGAACTTCTTCTCGGTCTGCCGTGGCTCCAACGTCATGCTCCTACCCTCGACTGGACCACCGGGGAGATCAAAAATTGGGGCCCTTCTTGTCACAAACGATGCCTCACATCTGCTCCCACTTGTCTAACTTCTGAGGTTCCACCTTTGCCGGGCCCTCCCAAGGCTTACCTGGACTTTTCTGGTGTTTTATGCAAAAAGCAAGCAGAGATCTTACCTCCTCATAGCCTCCTTCCTGGTGCCACTCTGCCCCGTGGCAAGATTCACCCTCTGCCCCCCATCCCCATTCCCACTTCTTCTGGAGTTCCTGCCGTAGATAAAGTAACCCGGGACTTCTTTGTTATCTGGAAGGAGACTCAAGAGTCGCTCCCACTGGCCTCGTCTCGTATAAAGGGACATGCTGATAAAAAGAGGGGGAGACCTAAGGGGAGGGGGGGGGGGGGTACTGTTAATCCGAGCGCTCCGGGTCCCTGCTCCTCCCCGGAGCACTCGCGGCGTTCTCCTCTCTGCAGCGCCCCGGTCAGACCCACTGACCAGGAGCGCTGCACTGTCACTGCCGGCGGGGATGCGATCCGTGTAGCGGGACGCGCCCGCCCACGGGTCGCATCCCAATCTACTCACCTGTCCCGTTCCCCGGCTGTCACATCCTGGCGCGTGCGGCTCCGCTCTCTAGGGCGCGCCAGCTCTCTAAGATTTAAAGGGCCAGTGCACCACTAATTGGTGCCTGGCCCAATGAGTGTCAATTAGCTTCCTGATCCATGTGTATAATAACCCACTTCCCCTTCCTGTCCTGGCCTGTTGCCTCAGTGCCAGTGAAAGCGTTTTGTGTATGTTCCAAGCCAGTGTTCCAGACCCTCTGCTGTTGCCCCTGACTACGATCCTTGCTGCCTGCCCTGACCTTCTGCTACGTCCGACCTTGCTCTTGCCTTGTCCCTTGTACCGCGCCTGTCCCAGCAGTCAGTGAGGTTGAGCCGTTACCGGTGGACACGACCTCAGACACAGAGGATCCACCACCAGTGTCCTCGCTGCATACCAGTCCGGATCCTGACACATACACTGCACCCTCTGAATAAAATACTATTACAGACTGCGCTCACTGACTATAATACTGACACACACTGTGCCCTCTGAATATAATACCGCCACCCACTGCGGCCTATAAATATAATACCGCTACACACTGCGCCCTCAGAATACACTTCTACACACTGTGCCCTATGAATATAATACAGTTACATACTGTAGCCCATAAACCTCCCCCAACCTTCACACTGTACCCTCTGAATATAAAACTACCTCACACTGCTGAATATAATACTACCACACACTGTGCCCTCTGAATTTACCCATTCCACACACTGTACCCTCTGAATATTGTTACGCCGAGTGCTCCTGGTCCCCGCTCCTCCCCGAAGCGCTCACAGCGTTCTCTTATTCACAGCGCCCCGGTCAGACCTGCCGACCGGGTGCGCTGCGATAATGTTCCCAGCCGGGATGTGATTCGCGATGCGGGACGCGCCCGCTCGCGATGCGCATCCCAATTCCCTTACCAGACCCGTTCCCCGTCTGTGCTGTCCCGGCGCGCGCGGCCCCGCTCCTTAGGGCGCGCGCGCGCCGGGTCTTTGCGATTTAAAGGGTCGGTGCGCCACTGATTGGCGCATGAGGTTTTAATCAGTACCTTCACCTGTGCACTTCCCTACTTATACCTCACTTCCCCTGCACTCCCTCGCCGGATCTTGTTGCCATTGTGCCAGTGAAAGCGTTTCCTTGTGTGTTCCTAGCCTGTGTTCCAGACCTCCTGCCATTGCCCCTGACTATGATCCTTGCTGCCTGCCCTGACCTTCTGCAAGTCCGACCTTGCTCTTGTCTACTCCCTTGTACCGCGCTTATCTCAGCAGTCAGAGAGGTTGAGCCATTGCCGGTGGATACGACCTGGTTGCTACCGCCGCTGCAAGACCATCCCGCTTTGCGGCGGGCTCTGGTGAATACCAGTAGCAACTTAGAACCGGTCCACCGACACGGTCCACGCCAATCCCTCTCTGGCACAGAGGATCCACCTCCAGCCAGCCGAATCGTGACAAATATAATACTACCATACACTGCACTCTCTGAATATAATACTACTATACACTGCACCCTCTGAATATAATACTACCACAAACTGTGTAAAAATGAAGAGATGTCCAGCGCAGATTCCACGCAATACGAAATTATTTATTCAGCAGTAACACGACATGATGACAGGTAGGTGACGCGTTTCAGCCACAATCTGCGGCCTTAGTCATACAACAATACAATACAAATGAATCTCTTTTATAAGGGAGAGAGGCGGGGTTCTATCCAGCAGGAAGGGTGTACCCAGGGAGTGCAATCACCCTCCGGGTTAACTCACTGCTGGAAGTTAACCCGCTCATCTCCCATACAATTGTGATGTAAGATAAAAAAGCATGGTTCGTGTGAACACATGCTAATAATATAAAAGTTACAAAAATTACAAAAAACCCATATTAAATGGGATTCACAATTATAAAACATTCTCATGTACAGATTAGATAGTGGTGTCTGTAAATTAATATGTACCGATATGTAGTAATCCTTATATGACTTATAAAGAAACTAATTCTGTATGTAAATATCTATTGAATATATACACTACGGTTATTTGCTAGTTTCACGTGACAAGCACCAAATGTTGGAAAAAGGGGAAGAAGAGTGGAGGTGTATAAAATACTGAAAGAGACTCATATATATTAATATTGCAAATTATTTATATGGATTATCTTCATGTATAAATAAAAATTACATGTTTATTTCAATAATTTTATCCTGTATAATTAGTCAGACAATATTTATTGACTAGATGTTATATGTTTTAAAGACCTTTTATAAGTAGTGATAGAATACATGAAGCAATTTAAATCCAATTTAGTTATCAATATATTTTAGGTATTAAATTTGCAATATATATATAATAAGTCCTACTTTTAAAGAAAAGGACCTGCATGTGATAATACATACGTGTGCCTATGCACACATATATGTGTACAAACACATATGTGTGAGGTGGTTGCTGGATCATAACATCGAAAAATGATTACTTTAATAATGTAGTATTACATCTTGTCTTTGATTAAGACCTTGGGGGTACCTGGTTTGTAATTTTATTATCCAGTAGACCTCCCTATCCAGTAATTTTTGTTTGATATTTCCACGCCTAATAGTGTGGACAACTTTTTCTATCCCCTGAAGGCTAAGACCAGAGAAATCACCCTCATGGTTTTTAGCGCAGTGCTTACTTACCATGGATATATGTCTGGATTGAAAATTAGGAATATCTGACAGGTGTTTTCTGATCCTAGCCTTCATAGGATTCGTGGTACACCCAACATATTGAACTTGGCATGATTCACATGTCATTAGATACACCACGTTGTTAGTGTTGCAATTTATGTATTTAGACATGTTAAATGTTTCTTTTGTTGTAGTAGAAAAAAACGTCCTATTTTTCATAATTGTACAACAAATACACTTCTGGTGTCCACATTTATAGTTTCCTTTTACTTTTAGCCAGGTGGGTTTTTTCTTTTCTGTTGAACTAAAAAGACTGGGAGAGATATACTGTCCAATGGTTTTTGCTTTTTTCTAGATGCATTTATATCCATTTTCAAATATTTTTATATAATGACTATCATTTGCTACCATTGGTAGATATTTTTCCACTATGTGGCAAATTTGTCTAAAATATTGACTGTAGTTAGTAGAAAAAATGAGTGGTTTTTTATCATTCTGCAATATATGTCGCTTACGTTTTTTATTGTCTCCATATATCAACTCACTTCTATTTCTTTTACTGGCAATATTTTTTGCTCTTTCTAGTGACCATTTTTGGTATCCTCTCTGACTTAATCTTTGTGATATATCGTCCACTTCACGATCAAATATCTCTGTAGTGGAACAATTACTTCTGGCCCTTATCATCTCCCCCACCGGTAGATTTTTAATTATGTGGGGGGGATGGCAGGATCCTGCCTGTAGTATGGAATTTGCTGAAAGTTCCTTACGGTATATGGAGGTCTCAATCTTAGCATTTATCACATCTCCTCTCAATGTTAGATCCAAAAAATGTATTTCATTTTCGTGACTGTATAATGTAAATCTGAGATTGCAGGGATTGTGATTAAGATACTCGCCAAACTGTTGTGTGGTCGGCATAGACGACCCCCCGATAAACAGGAGGTCGTCTATATACCGACCATACCACAGAATGTGCTGACCACAACTGTTGTTGTGAGAAAACAAGAACTCTTTTTCCCACCAGCTCATAAAGATATTTGCTAATGAGGGCGAGAATTTGGCTCCCATGCTCGCTCCGGTGATCTGCAGAAAAAATATACCATCAAACATAAAAAAAATTGTGTTTCAATAAATAATCTACCACCAAAATAATATAATTCTGCAGATCCTCGGGGTAAGGAGCATAGGTGGACAAAAACCATTCTAAGGCAATACATGGCTCCTTGTGTGGAATGACCTAATATAAGGCCGATACATCAGCCGTTAACCATCTCATTCCGGGTTCCCACTTGATGTTGTCCATGGCAACCAGAACATCTCTGGTGTTTTGGAGGAAACCTGGGATGAGAGGGACCAACGGCTGAAGTCCAATTCCGGTAACTATAGGTCACATTTGCGTAGGAAACACGTTTTTGTGGATCTTCGGCAGTGAATGTAATATTGACATAATAGGATTAGATACCTTAATATAATCGCCTTCTTTAGCAGTTAAATGACCCTCACTTATGCCTCGATCCACAATGCTAAATAGGAGGTCTTTGAACTGTGGTGTTGGATTAGTCCTCAATGTCCGATATGTATTAGTGTCAGATAACATTTTCATATTTAATTGCATATAAAGCTTACTGTCCAACACCACAATTCCACCCCCTTTGTCCGCTTCACGAATAACTATTTCCTTTGCTGACATAAACTGTGCTCACTGAATATAATACTGCCACACACAGCGCCCTGTAAATATATTACCGCTACACACTGCCCCCTCAGAATATATTACTACCACACTTTGTTCCTGAATATAATACGGTTACATACTGTAGCCTATAAAAATCACTGAAGCAGGGGGTGATCAAGAACGCGCATGCGTTCGAAACGCGTCCATAGGAGTAGTTTGCTGACCAGGTGAAGGTGTATGGTGTGTGCTCTGCATTTTTAAGAAAAAGTTCAATAAAGGATCTACATTTTTAAGGGACTGCTGGACTACCTTTTCTTAATTTACTTACAAGTACCAAGCCAGGTTGGGCTCGAGTCCTTGCAGACCGTGGAGTAGGTAAGCTGAGAGAACTTTATTTTTTTCTCCTTTTACCCTTTATTAAAAGGAAAAGTTGGTGTCTACACCAGCCTGTTAGTGTAAAAAAACATTTTTTACACTAACATGCTGGTGTTGCCCTTTACTTTTTATCTTCACAAGAGGTAAAAGGAAAAAAAGACCCCCAAAATTTGTAACGCAATTTCTCCTGAGTATGGAAATACCCCATATGTGGGCGTAAAATGCTCTGCGAGCGCACAAGAAGGCTCAGGAGTGAGAGCGCACTATGTACATTTGAGGCCTAAATTGGTGATTTGCACAGGGGTGGCTGACTTTACAGCGGTTCTGACATAAACGCAAAAAAATTAATACCCACATGTGACCCCATTTTGGAATCTACACCCCTCACGGAATGTAACAATGGGTATAGTGAACTTTAACACCCCACAGGTGTTTGACGAATTTTCAGAAAAGTTGAATTGGAAAAAAAATTTGTGTTACCCTAAATTTTTCATTTTTGCTAGGGAAAATAGGGAAAAAAGCCCCCCAAAATTTGTTACCCCCAATTTTTCTGAGTGAATACATACCCCATATGTGGATGTAAAGTGCTCTACGAGTGAACTACAATGCTGAAAAGAGAAGGAGCGCCATTGGGCTTTTGGAGAGAAAATTTGTCTGGAATTGAAGGCCACGTATGTTTACAAAGCCCCCATAGTGCCAGAACAAGGAACCTCCCCCACATGTGACCCCATTTTAGAAACTACACCCCTGACGGAATGTCATAAGGGGTACAGTGAGCATTTACGCCCCACAGGTGTCTGACAGATTTTTGGAACAGTGGTCAGTGAAAATGAAAAATGTAATTTTTTTGTTTGCACAGCCCACTGTTCCAAAGATCTGTCAAATGACAGTAGGGTGTAAATGCTCACTGTACCCCTTATTACATTCCGTGAGGTGTGTAGTTTCCAAAATGGGGTCACATGTGGGGGGGGGGGGGTCCACTGATCTGGCACCACGGGGGGCTTTGTACATGCACATGGCCCCTGACTTCCATTCCAAACAAATTATCTCTCTAAAAGCTCAATGGCGCTCCTTCTCTTCTGAGCATTGTAGTGCGCTCGCAGTGCACTTGACGTCCAAACATGGGGTATTTCCATACTCAGGAGAAATGGGGTTACAAATTTTGGGGGGCATTTTCCCCTATTACCCCTTGTAAAAAAAAGTAAAATTTGGGGGAAATCCAGCATTTTAGTGAAACATTTTTTTTTCATTTACACATCCAACTTTAACAAAAAGTTGTCAAACACCTGTGGGGTCTAAAGGCTCACCGTACCCCTTGTTACGTTCCTTGAGAGGTGTAGTTTCCATAATAGTGTGCCATGTGGGGGTGGGGGGGTTGCTGTCCTGGCACCATAGGGGCTTCCTAAATGTGGCATGCCCCCCAAAAACCATTTCAGAAAAACTCCCTCTCCAAAATCCCATTGTTGCTCCTTCCCTTCTGAGCCCTCTACTGCATCCACTGAACACTTTACATACACATATGAGGTATAGTGATGTCGCGAACATAACATTTTCGGTTCACGAACCGGCGAACAGCCATTGACTTCAATGGGCAGGCGAATATTAAAACCAACAGGGACTCTTTCTGGCCACAATAGTGATGGAAAAGTTGTTTCAAGGGGACTAACACCTGGAGTGTGGCGTGCCGGAGTGGGATCCATGGCAAAACGCCCATGGAAAATTACATAGTTGATGCAGAGTCTGGTTTTAATCCATAAAGGGCATAAATCACCTAACATTCCTAAATTGCTTGGAATAACGTGCTTTAGCCCCCTTTAGGCAGCACATAGAGCCCCCCTTTAGGCATCACATAGTTAGATCCCCCCTTTAGGCAGCACATAGATTCCCCCATATTAGGCAGCACATAGTTAGAGCCTCCCTTTAGGCAGCACATAGAGCCCCCTTTAGGCAGCACATAGTTAGATCCCCCCCCCTTTAGGCCTCACATAGTTAGATCCCCCCCTTTAGGCAGCACATAGATTCCCCCATGTTAGGCAGCACATAGTTAGAGCCTCCCTTTAGGCAGCACATAGGTAGAGCCTCCCTTTAGGCAGCACATAGAGCCCCTGTCACGATTCGGCTTACGGGTTGTGGATCCGCTGTGTCAGCGAGGGATTGGCGTGGACCGTGCTAGTGGACCGGTTCTAAGAGGCTACTGGTTTTCACCAGAGCCCGCCGCAAAGCGGGATGGTCTTGCTGCGGCAGTAGCAACCAGGTCGTATCCACTAGCAACGGCTCTACCTCGCTGACTGCTGAGAAGGCGTGGGACAGAAGGACTAGGCAGAGGCAAGGTCAGACGTAGCAGAAGGTCGGGGGCAGGCGGCAAGGTTCGTAGTCAGGATGGATAGCAGAAGTTCAGGTAACACAGGCTTTGGACACACTAAACGCTTTCACTGGCACAAGGCAACAAGATCCGGCAGGGGAGTGCAGGGGCAGTGATCAGATATAGTCTGGGAGCAGGTGGGAGCCAATTAAGCTAATTGGGCCAGGCACCAATCATTGGTGCACTGGCCCTTTAAGTCTCAGAGAGCTGGCGCGCGCGCGCCCTAGAGAGCGGAGCCGCGCGCGCCAGCACATGACAGCAGGGGACCGGGACGGGTAAGTGACCTGGGATGCGATTCGCGAGCGGGCGCGTCCCGCTGTGCGAATCGCATCCCCGACGGCCATGACAGTGCAGCGCTCCCGGTCAGCGGGACCGACCGGGGCGCTGCGGGGAGAGAGACGCCGTGAGCGCTCCGGGGAGGAGCGGGGACCCGGAGCGCTAGGCGTAACAGCCCCCTTTAGGCAGCACATAGTTAGATCCCCTTTAGGCATCACATAGTTAGATCCTCCCTTTTGGCAGCACATAGATTCCCCCATGTTAGGCAGCACATAGTTAGAGCCTCCCTTTAGGCAGCACATAGGTAGAGCCTCCCTTTAGGCAGCACATAGAGCCCCCTTTAGGCAGCACATAGTTAGATCCCCCCCCCTTTAGGCATCACATAGTTAGATCCCCCTTTAGGCAGCTCATAGATGTTAGGCAGCACATAGTTAGAGCCCCCCTTTAGGCAGCACATAGAGCCCCCCTTTAGGCAGCACATAGATTCCCCCATATTAGGCAGCACATAGTTAGAGCCTCCCTTTAGGCAGCACATAGAGCCTCCCTTTAGGCATCACATAGTTAGATCCCCCCTTTAGGCAGCACATAGATTCCCCCATGTTAGGCAGGACATAGTTAGAGCCCCCCTTAAGGCAGCACATAGAGCCCCCTTTAGGCAGCACATAGATTCCCCCATATTAGGCAGCACATAATGCAGGACGGTGGACCACCAAAAGAAATTATTTTCTAAATAAAAATTTTTATGAAATAAAGAAGCAGAGTTTATCCCTCTCTGTATTTTTTTTAATTTAAATTTAACTTAAAAAATCACACGCAACAAGTGTTCCATGGTGTAATGGTTAGTACTCTGGAAAATTCAAGTTTAAATTATCAGAAAGTCCAGAAGACTCTATAATGGAGGACGGAGAAACACACAAAGAAATCCTTTTCAAAAAAAATTTTTCATCAAATTAAGAAGCAGAGTTCATCCCTCTCTGTATTTAATTTTTGAAAATTTTACTTTAAAAAAATCACACGCAACAAGCGTTCCATGGTGTAATGGTGAGTACTCTGGAAAATTCAAGTTTAAATTATCAGAAAGTCCAGAAGACGGACAGAGAAACACACAAAGAAATCTTTTTCAAAATAAAATTTTTCATCAAATAAAGATGAAAGCAGCGGCCAGAAAAATTACAGCACCAGAAAAAATGCAGCACCAGAGGCCAGAAAAATTAGACATGTACACATGGCTGGAAAATTTGGTATTGTTGCAGCTGCTGCTGTAGCAGCGGCCAGAAAAAGTGCAGCACCAGAGGCCAGAAAAATTAGGCGTGTACACATGGCTGAAAAATGTGGTATTGTTGCAGCCGCTGTAGCAGGGGCCAGAAAAATTTCTGTTTGTTTCGCCAGGCAGAAAGTGCCCTAACACATTGCGGCTTGAACCCTAGTTGGTGGCGGATAAGTCACGCAAGTCATCCGGCATTCAGAGGTAAAATACAGCAGTGTTTGGACCGTTTTTAGCCTAAGGGTCATCTCATCTCACCTAAGGCTCATCAGCTCATCTGATCAGGCCTTGTTCAGTCAAATCTATCGCCCAGTGTCAGTTCCTTCGGGATCCATCCCTCATTCATCTTAAGAAAGGTGAGGTAATCCAGACTTTTTTGACCTAGGCGACTTCTCTTCTCAGTGACAATACCTCCTGCTGCACTGAAGGTCCTTTCTGACAGGACACTTGAAGCAGGACAGGCCCAAAGTTCGAGCGCAAATTGGGATAGCTCAGGCCACAGGTCAAGCCGGCACACCCAGTAGTCAAGGGGTTCATCGCTCCTCAGAGTGTCGATATCTGGGGTTAAGGCCAGGTAGTCTGCTACCTGTTGGTCAAGTCGTTCTCTGATGTTGGACCCCGAAGGGCTGTGGCGATGCGTAGGACTTGAAAAGCTCCGCATGTCCTCCATCAACAGCATGTCTGTACAGCATCCTGTCCTTGCCGGCATGTTCGTGGGAGGAGGAGGATTACTTTCACCTCTTCCCCTGTTAGATTCCTGGTGTGCTGTGACATGACCCTTATACGCTGTGTACAGCATACTTCTTAATTTATTTTGGACCTGCTGAATCCTTTCCGCCTTGCAGTAATGCGGTAACATGTCAGGCACTTTATGTTTATACCGGGGGTCTAGTAGGGTGGACACCCAGTACAGGTCGTTCTCCTTCAGCCTTTTTATACGAGGGTCCCTCAACCAGCACGACAGCATGAAAGACCCCATTTGCACAAGGTTGGATGCCGAGCTACTCATGTCCCGTTCCTCGTCCTCAGTGATGTCAGGGAAGGTATAATCTTCTTCCCCCCAGCCACGTACAACACCACGGGAACCAGATAGGTGACAAGAAGCACCTTGGGATGTCGGGCTGTCGCAAATCAAGCGCCTCACTGGCATGTTGTTTCGCCGCTGGATATCTGAAAAGTGCGCCATGGCCGTGTAGGAATGCCTGAAGTGAGCACACACCTTCCTGGCCTGCTTCAGGACATCCTGTAAGCCTGGGTACTTTTGCACAAAGCATTGTACAATCAGGTCACACACATGTGCCATGCACGGCACATGTGTCAACTTGCCCAACCTCAATGCCGCCAACAAATTTGTTCCGTTGTCACAAACCCCTTTGCCGATCTCCAGGTGGTAAGGAATCAGCCACTGATCCACCTGTGCGTTCAGGGCCGACAGGAGTGCTGGTGCGGTGTGACTCTCCGCTTTCAGGCAAGTCAACCCCAAGATGGCATGACACTGCCGTATCCGGGATGTGGAATATCACCTGGGGAGCTGGGGGGTGCCGGTGATGTGGAGCAAGACACAGCAGTGGAAGAGGACTCAGCCTAGGAGGTTATGGAAGAGGATGGAGTAGGAGGAGTAGAGGAGGTGGCAGAAGGCCTGCCTGCAAGTCGTGGCGGTTTCACCAACTCCTCTGCAGAGCCAGGCATTCCATGCTTTGCAGCCGTCACCAGGTTTACCCAATGCACAGTGTAGGCATAGGCGTGCGCAGCCTATTGTATTAGGGTGTGCACCCTAAAGCACAAACTAACTCCGTGCACGCGCGTGTGTGTGTTTATGTATATATATATATATATATATATATATATATATATATATATATATATATATATACATACATATACACACACACACACACACACTCCTGGTTGCATAGTGTAGGAGGATTGGATCCAGGGCCAGTTTTAGGCTTAGCATGGCCGTGGGCAAAAACAAAAGTGGGGTCCCAAAAGTCGTAATAGTGCACTAATCAGATTAGCACATTTTTGGTCAACTACAAATCACAGCGCTAAAAATTACCCTCATACATCCCCATATACAGAAAAATAAAAGTGCTATAGGGATCAGAATAGTACAATTTTATATTTTTGTATAGTTCCCCCACATTAGGTTGGCAGCATAGTTCCCCCACATTGGGTTGGCAGTATAAATCTCCCACATTAGGATGGAAATATATTGCCCCCACATTAGGTTGGCAGTATAGTTCCCCCACATTAGGTTAGTAGTGCAGTTCCCCCACATTAGGTTGGCAGTATAGTTCCCCCACATTAGGTGCAGTATAGTTCCCCCACATTAGGTTAGTAGTACAGTTCCCCCACTGTAGTAGTTTATAGTATATTTGCTGGTAGAAGAGCACAGACTGCAGAGAGTGGGCCGTGTCCCGTGTATCAGAACAAAGGAAAAAAGAAAGTTGCCTCTTTCAAGGTGCTTGTAGTATTAAAACATCAAACCTTTAATCTGTATGCATTAAAAATAGAACGTTTAAACGAATAAAACGTTTTGAGCAAAATGTAGCTCTTAATCATGGCTATATGTAGCCCAAAACGCCCTGGAGTTTCACTTTTCTTTTATGATGTCCACCTTTTTCTATTTTTAATGTATACAGATTAAAGATTTGATGCTTTAATACTACAAGCACCGTTATCCTTGGAAGAGCTGGAGGAAACTTTCTTTTTTCTTTTGTTCTGATTCATAATACATATATACATACGTCATACATACATACATACACACATCATACATGCATAACCTACACACACACACACACACACACACACATATATATATATATATATATATATATATATATATATATATACACACACACATAGTTACATAGTTAGTATGGTCGAAAAAAGACATATGTCCATCAAGTTCAACCAGGGAATTGAAGGGTGCATAAATACATACTATATGCATACATACAAACACCATACATATATAATACATGCATACATCATACATAGATAATGCATGCATCATACATACATATGCACACCATACATAATACATACACAAATCCATAATATATACATATACACATCATACATAAATACATCATACATACATAACATACAGTACATACAAAACATATATATATGGTATGTATGTACTGTATGTTCTGTATGTATGATGTGTGTATGCATGATGTATTTATGTATGATGTGTATGTATATATAATGGATTTGTGTATGTATTATGTATGGTGTGCATATGTATGTATTATGTATGTATTATATATGTATGATGTTTGTATTGATGCATTATGTATATATATATATATATATATATTATACATAATGCAGAAATACAAACAACATACATATATAATACATACATACATAATATGCACATGCAAACATCATACATATATAATACATACATACATAATATACACATGCACACATACATAATACAGCATACATCCATAATACATACATAATACACACCATACATACATATTACACACACCATACATACATAATACACACCATACATACATATAATACACACCATACATACATATTACACACACCATACATACATATAATACACACCATACATACGTATTACACACACCATACATACATATTACACACACCATACATACATATAATACACACCATACATACATATTACACACATCATACATACATAAATAATACACACCATACATACATATTACACACATCATACATACATACATATAATACACACCATACATTCATATTACACACATCATACATACATACATAATACACACCATACATGCATATTACACACATCATACATACATATTACACACATCATACATACATACATACATAATACACACCATACATACATATTACACACATCATACATACATACAGACACATAATACACACCATACATACATAATACACACCATACATACATATTACACACATCATACATCCCACCCCCCTCCCGTCCTTGGTCTGTGCACTTTTCTCACCTGCGCCAGCCATGTTGGGGTCAGAGGCCGGGCACATCCAATCCCATCTGCTGCACACTTTGCACCATCGCCCACTTCTTCCTCATGCCGAGGAATGGACACTTGGTGCCAGGAGTTGCGGCCAGGATCATCCCAGGAGGTGGAAGCAGACGAGCGCAGCTGCGGGCCAGCCCCTGCGTCTGCAGTTAGCGCAGCAGTGTGCGCGGCCGGGGAAGGGGGAGGAGCGACCCGGAGGAAGGGGAAAAGAGTGGCCCAGAGGAAGGGGGGGGGATAGAGCGGCCGGAGGACGGGGGATAGAGCGGCCGGAGCCGCAAATTTAAAAAAAAATGCATTTTTAAACATCCGGTGTGCCCTGAAAGTCTTTCAGGGCACACCAGATGTTTAAAAATGCATTTTTTTTTTTATTTGCGACTCCGGCCACTCTATCCCCCGTCTTCCGGCCACTCTATCCCTGCTGCCTGCTGCCATACATGATGGGGATGTAGTCCTGAACTGTGAGCCTACATTATGTAGGCTCACAGTTCAGGACTACATCCCCATCATGTATGGCAGCAGGCCAGCAGCCACTTACCGACACTTGCTGCTGCTGCAGGCCTCTCTCTCCTTAGCCGCCCTCTCCAGCAGCCCAGACTCCAGAGCTGGGGGCCCGGGCTTCTCCTGTCCTGGAAGCGGGCCTGTCCTTGCCCTGGCAGCGGGCCTCTCCTGTGCGGGCTCTCCAGACACAGTGCGCGCATTTGGGCTCCAGGCACTGCGCACCATGAGTCACCTAGACGTCATGTGCAGCCGTGCGTACTGACGCCTGACCCATCAGCCCCCGCGCTCTTAAAGCGGCCCGAGCGGCATGTAAGGTCAGTCAGTGTAGGGATAATGTGTGTAGTAGCGGTTGCGGCGGGGAGGGCATTGGGCTGGTGATGTCGGGGATGTCCGGTGGGGCTGCACACCCGGCACACCCCGTGCGCACGCCTATGAGTGTAGGTGATATACCTGCCCTGACCATGCTTTGCAGACCAGGTATCAGAGGTCAGATGGACCCTTGCCCCAACACTGTGTGCCAGACCTGCCATTATTTCCTTTTGCACAATGGAGTACAGGTTGGGGATTGCCTTTTGTGCAAAGAAATTTTGGCCGGGTACCTTCCACTGCGGTGTCCCAATAGCTACAAATTTTTTAAAGGCCTCAGACTCCACCAGCTTGTATGGTAAAAGCTGGTGGGCTAACAGTTCACACAAGCCAGCTGTCAGACGCCGGGCTAGGGGGTGACTTTGGAACATTGGCTTCCTGCGCTCAAACATCTCCTTGACAGACACCTGACTGTGGGCAGATGAGCAGGAACTGCTCAAGGCGAGAGACGGAGAGGCGGATTGTTGAGAGGGAACAAGGAGGGCAGCAGTGGTTGACTTGGCTGAAGATGCTGGACCAGGAGGAGGATGGCGGCTTTGAGTTTGTGTGCTGCTTGTACTCATGTGTTGATCCCATTGGCGTTTGTGATGTGACATCATGTGCCTTCGCAAAGCAGTTGTACCTAGGTGGTTGTAGACTTCCCACGACTCAGTTTCTTTTGGCACAGGTTGCAAATGGCCTCGCTGTTATCAGAGGCAGACACACCAAAAAAATGCCACACTGCTGAGCTCTGCGATGACGGCATTCTGGTGGTGGCAACAGCATGCGTTGACTGTGCCACTAGCTCCTTGCGATGACCTCCCGCTGCTTCCAACTCGTATCCTCCTCCTCTCTGTCTCCCCATCTGAACTTTCCCCCTGTTCTTCTTCTCTTCTAGCGGGCACCCACGTGGCATTCACGGACGAATCATCATCATCAACCGCTTCACCGGTATCTGACAACTCAAGAAAGGAAGCAGCAGCGGGTACAGCATCATCATCACACCGTACGTCCATGTGTGTAATGCTGCGTGACTGAGACATATCCCTGTCATCTACATCCTCTGGCAATAATTGTTGCGCATCACTCATGTCTTCAAACTGATGTGTAAATAACTCCTCTGATGGATCAAGTAAAGCTGCTACACCCAAGAGTTCTTAGAGAGTTAAGTTCAGTAATATCTGTACCCTTGTTCATGATATTTAGAGATTCTCTGGTGTCTGGTATTGTGCCAAGATACTGGCGCAAGGGTAATGTGGTACCAATCTTCTGGAAGGGCTCTAGGTCTTCGCCAGGCAATTATAGACCGGTAAGTCTAACGTGCATTGTGGGTAAATTGTTTGAAGGACTTATAAGGGATTACATACAGGAATACATAGGGGATAATAGTATTATAAGTGATTGCCAGCATGGGTTTACTAAGGATAGAAGTTGTCAAACCAATCTAATTTACTTTTATGAAGAGGTGAGTAGAAGCCTTGACAGAGGAATGGCTGTGGATATAGTGTTTCTGGATTTTGCCAAAGCGTTTGATACTGTCCCTCACAGACGTCTGACAGGTAAGTTAAGGTCTTTGGGCTTGGAACCTTTAGTTTGTAACTGGATTGAACACTGGCTCATGGATCGTACCCAGAGAGTGGTGGTCAATGATTCGTACTCTGATTGGTCCCCGGTAATTAGTGGTGTACCCCAAGGTTCAGTACTGGGCCCGCTGTTGTTTAATTTATTTATCAATGATATAGAGGATGGTATTAACAGCTCTGTTTCTATCTTTGCAGATGACACCAAGCTTTGTAGCACGGTACAGTCTATAGAGGATGTGTATAGGTTACAAGATGACTTGGATAGACTAAGTGTCTGGGCATCCACTTGGCAAATGAGGTTCAATGTGGATAAATGTAAAGTTATGCATCTGGGTACTAATAACATGCATGCATCGTATGTCTTAGGGGGGATTAAACTGGCAGAGTCACTGGTAGAAAAGGATCTGGGTGTACTTGTAGATCACAGACTACAGAATAGCATGCAATGTCAGACTGCTGCTTCCAAAGCCGTCAGGATATTGTCATGTATAAAAAGAGGCATGGACTCAAGGGACAGGGACATAATACTCCCCCTTTATAAAGCATTGGTACGGCCTCACCTGGAATATGCTGTTCAGTTTTGGTCGCCTGTTCATAAAAGGGACACTGCGGAGTTGGAAAGGGTGCAGAGACGCGTGACTAAACTAATATGGGGCATGGAACATCTTAGCTATGAGGAGCTATTAAAAGGAGTTACAATTGTTTAGTCTTGAGAAGAGACGTTTAAGGGGGGATATGATGAATGTATATAAGTATATAAATGGCCCATACAAAAAATATGGAGAAAAACTGTTCCAGGTTAAACCCCCCCAAAGGACGAGGGGGCACTTCCTCCGTGTGGAGAAGAAAAGGTTTAGTCTAAAGGGTCGACACGCCTTCTTTACCGTGAGGACTGTGAATTTATGGAACGGTCTACCTCAGGAACTGGTCACAGCAGGAACAATTAACAGCTTTAAAACAGGATTAGATACATTCCTGGAACAAAATAACATTAATGCTTATGCAGAATTATAAAACTACATCCCTTCCCCTTATCCCCTTACACCCTTCACTTCAATTCCCTGGTGGGACTTGATGGACGTATGTCTTTTTTCAACCATACTAACTATGTAACTATGCTGTGGTGCTAGTGTTGGTGGTGGCGGCAGGTGGGCGAGTGGTAACTTGAGAGGTGTCCGAAGCTAAGCTAAAGGAGAAGGATGGTGCGTCAGGGTTCCGAGCGGAAGCTGTAGAAGATTGGGTGTCCTGTGTTAGCCAGTCAACTATGTCTCAGAACGTTGCAGGTTCAGGGTACGTGGCCGCTGAACACTGGCCATTATTCTAGGGCCAGAGGGAATCCCAGCACCACGACGGCCCCTGCGGGGTGGCCTGCCTCTGCCTGTCATTTTTTTTTCAATTAGTGGTACCATGCGTGCAAGCTACTGTGACACAGATATGAGTGGCACTGTGCACTGGCAGAAGTTGACAAAGTAGACGCTGTAGGCCTGACACACGCTTGCAGACAACTAACTGCTATTCAATCTATTACAGTCAATATTGTATTTTTTTTTTCAAATTTACACTACAGTCACCCCAAAGATGATTTGCACTAGTGTGACAATGAGCCCTGAAGGCCAAAAGACTCCCAAGTGTTAAGTGAACTGACTGATTTTATTTCACAGCCAAAAAAGGTTTTTTTTTTTCTTCAAATTTTAACTATGGTCACACCACATATGATTTGCACTAGTGTGACAATGATCTCAGCAGGCCCAAAAACTCCCAAGTGTGAAGTGAACTGACTGATTTTATTTCGCAGCCAAAAAAGTTTTTTTTTTTTTAAATTTACACTATGGTCACACCACATATGGTTTGCACTAGTGTGACAATGAGCCCTGAAGGCTAAAAGACTCACAAGTGTGAAGTGAAGTGACTGATTTTATTTTACAGCCAAAAAAGTTTTTTTTTTATTTTCAAATTTACACTAAGGTCACCCCAAAGATGATTTGCACTAGTTGCTGGAAAGAAAAAAACACATAGACTGATGTTTGAGCCCTTTTAATACTGTAGTTGCTGGACTGAAAAAAAGTTTGCCAGCGGAGTACCCCTTAACCAGAGGTTGCCCAACCAGGGTGCCTCCAGCTGTTGCAAAACACACGGACTGATCTTTGAGCCCTTCTAATACTGTAGCTGCTTGAAAGAAATCAAGTTTTCAACCGGAGTACCCCCTTTTAACCTGTGGTTCCCTCCCAACCAGGGTACCTCCAGCTGTTGCAAGACACATGGACTGATATTTGAGCCCTAAAAATGGCTTTTTTTGGGTGCTGTCCTTAAAGCAGATGTTATATTAGTGGTTTAGGAGTGTAGTGGACCCTGAATGAACCACCTAGCTATCCCTTTCCCTATTACAGCAAGAGCAGCTTCTTACTTGAGAGAAATTGGGTTACAAATTTTTAGAGGATTTTTCTCCTTTTACCCCTTGTAAAAATTCAAAAGCTGGGTCTACAAGAACATGCGAGTGTAAAAAATGAAGATTTTAAATTTTATCTTCACTTTGCTGCTATTCCTCTGAAACACCTAAATGGTTAACACACTTCCTGAATGTCATTTTGAATACTTTGAGGGGTGCAGTTTTTATAATGGGGTCATTTATGGGGTATTTCTAATATGAAGACCCTTCAAATCCACTTCAAACCTGAACTGGTCCCTGAAAAATACAGATTTTGAAAATTTAGCGAAAAATTGGAAAATTGCTGCTGAACTTTGAATCCCTCTGATGTCTTCCAAAAGTAAAAACATGTTAACTTTATGATGCAAATATAAAGTAGACATTTTGTATATGTGAATCAATATATTATTTATTTGGAATGTCTATTTTCCTTACAAGCAGAGACCTTCAAAGTTAGAATAATGCAACATTTTCTAATTTTTCATAAATTTTTTGAATTTTTCACCAAGACGAAAATTTACCACTAACGCAAGGTAGAATATGTCATGAAAAGTAAAAGCATCCCAGAGTTAAGAGTTAATTAATGCTTAAAGTGACAGTGGTCAGATTTGCAAAAAATGATCCTTTCCTTTGGGTCATAATGGGCTCCATCCCCAATGGGTTAATAACCACCCTCTGTTTCCTATCACTGAGCCAGTTACTTACCCACTTACACACATTCTCCCCCAGCCCAACCCTTCTCATTTTATGCACCAACTGTTTATGTGGCACCGTATCAAATGCTTTGTAAAAATCCAGGTATGTGACATCCAGCCACTCCCCTTCTTCCAGTCTGGAGCTCACCTCCTCATAGAAGCTGATCAGGTTAGTTTGACAGGAACGATTCCTCATAAAGCCATGCTGATATGGTGTCATGCATTTATTTTTATCAATATACTCCAAAATAGCATCTCTTAGAAAACCCTCAAACAATTTACATACAACAGAGGTTAAACTAACAGGCCTATAATTTCCGGGGTCCCCTTTTGTCCCCTTTTTTAATATTGGCACCACATTTGCTATGCGCCAGTCCTGGGGAACAGTCCCTGTTACTATAGAGTCCATGAATATTAAAAATAGGGGTCTGTCTATTACAGTACTTAATTCCTTTAGAACACTTGGGGTGTATGCCATCTGGACCTGGCGATTTGTCTATTTTAATTTTTTGTAGGCGGCACTGTACTTCTTCCTGGGTTAGACAGGTGACCTGTAAAAGGGAGTTTACCTTATCTCACTGTATTTCCCCCTGCATTTCATTTTCCTCTGTGAATGCAGTGGAGAAGAATTTGTTTAATATATTTGCTTTTTCCTGATCCCCGTTTTTAATTTCTTCTTTATCATTTTTTAAAGGGCCTACACTTTCTTTTTTGACCTTTTTGCTATTTATATAGTTAAGAAACATTTTGGGGTTAGTTTTACTCTCTTTGGCAATGAGTCTTTCTCTCTCTATTTTTGCGGCTCTTATTAGTTTTTTACATATTTTACATTTTTCTCTATAGCTTTTTAATGCTTCTGCACTGCCATCCTCTTTTAGTAGTTTAAACGCTTTATTTTTGTAATTCATTGCCCCCTTAAAATTTTTGTTCATCCATATTAGTTTTCTTTTATTTCTGACCATTTTATTCCCATAGGGTATATACATCTTACAGTGAGAGTTTAAGATATTTTTATATGACTCCCATTATCCCATTTTAGATTGTTAAGGGCTTCTCTGAGCTGGTCAAACTTTGCCTAACTAAAGTTCATTGTTTTTGTGGTCCCTCGAGGGATTCCCTTATTGAAGAACAAGTTATAATGTATATTATGATCACTATTTCCTAGGTGTCCTTCTACTTGCACATTAGTTACTCTGTCAGGTCTGTTGGTTAATATTAAGTCTAGTAGGGCGTCCCCTCTGGTCGGGCTCTGCACCATTTGGGACAGATAATTGTTAGAGATGAGCAAATTGAAGCCGACGAACCCGAATTCGTTACGAATTTCATAAAATATTCGAATTGCAACGAATGCGAATATCGCTGCAATTCGATCGCGCAAATTGCTTCATTAAACTCCATTTTACAGCGTTCCAGGCTATTGGAGACCTATCGAGTGAGACAATCAGAGGGGGGACGTATAAGTCCGGGTTCCAGGTTGCTGCCGCTGGTGGCGGTAAAGTGTCTTTCAAAAATGTCAGCCAATCGCTGCTAGGGTCGTCTGGGCGGTGGCCAATCGGAGCTGGGACGTGTATATCCTCTCCGGGAGATTCCTAGAGGCATCGGCGGCAAATCTTTTTTGAAGAGTGTGACCAATCGCTGCTGAGCAAGTCCGGGCGGCGACCAATGATGAAGAAGGAGGTCTTTGAACACTGTCAGGGTGCCGGTATCAGGCTTGAACTTTGTCCGGTCGGGCTGTCATCCGATCTGGTGGTCATCGGGGTCCGGATATCGCTTGGAATTTTTCATGGAAGGGCTGTAAGACCTGTAAAAGGAGGGAGAGATAGAGAGAGAAAGGGGAGGAAAGAGAAACAGGTGTCTTCTACAGCGGCTTGGTGTCGTCTTGTCCCGCAGTGAGGAGGCATCTGCTATGGCTGTCACGATGTCATCAGGACCCATCGGCTTGTCTTTAGCTAGCATCGGTGAGGTGGGTGGACTTGCATTCCGGCAGCAGTGGGTGGAGGGGTGGATTTAGGTAACATTTTCGATGTATTCATTCAAACCCGAGGGTGTCAAAGTTTTAAGCGTGAAGATCCAGAAATTTTCCCCTTTTTCTCAGAACTGCGAAGCTGTGGGCAGTGTCAGCGGAGATATGTTCAATGGGTGTGATGGTGTGGCACCTGAAATTGCTGCTGTGTTTTTCCGCTGCATGCCTGGAGACACTGTGGAGTTGGTACCCCTTGGTGACATTGGATCTGTGCTTGTTAATGTGCTGATTTAGTGGTTGGATGGTGCGCCCGACGTACTGAAGACCACAGGGGCACTCGAGGAGGTAGATCACTTAGGAGGTGCTGCAGTTGATGAAACTCTTGATGGGGTAAGTAATGTTGGTCAGCCTGCAGGTGAATTTAGTGCATTTGTTAGCAATGTTGTTGCAGCATTTGCAGAGAGGTTTGTTGCACATGTATGAACCGGTGACAGGTGGGGTGTCCAGCAAAGTGGTTTGCTTCTTTGGTGCTTTGAGCTTGCTTGGTGCCAGCATATTTTTGAGCGACCTGTTTTTTCTGAAGGTGATGTTTGGTCTAGGTGGCAGGATGTCTTTGAGGAAGGGGTCCAGCAGGAGAGTCTTCCAATGGTCAATGATAATCCTTTTGATTAGTTTGTGGTCATCATTGTAGGTGGTGATGAAATTGAAGGAGTGGGTATGTCATTGCTGGTGACTTTGAGTATCAAGCACTCATTTTGTAAGAATTTGCTTGCCTTGAGCTTGCTTTGGTTGATGAGTGAGGTGGGATAGCCTTTGGATTTAAAGCATTAGTCCAGGATTTTACTTTGGTTCTCGAAGTCTGAGGGTTCGGCCAAAAGGGATGTTCTGTGTCCACTTTCTGAAATGGCAGCTGTCATAGTTGAGGTAGCTGTTCCCATCCACTTGGAAAAATTCCAAGCGATATCCGGACCCCGATGACCACCAGATCGGATGACAGCCCGACCGGACAAAGTTCAAGCCTGATACTGGCACCCTGAAAGCGTTCAAAGACCTCCTTCTTCATGATTGGTCGCCATAACACCTCCTTCTTCACGATTGGTCGCCACCCAGACTTGCTCAGCAGCAATTGGTCGCACTCTTCAAAAAAGATTTGCCTCCGATGCCTCTAGGAGTCTCCCGGAGAGGATATACATGTCCCAGCTCTGATTGGCCACCACCCGGACGACCCTAGCAGCGATTGGACGACATTTTTGGAAGACACTTTACCGCCACCAGCGGCAGCAACCTTGAACCCGGACTTATACGTCCCCCCTCTGATTGGCTCACTCGATATCACGGTCAGCCTATCAGAATCCAGCCCACTATCCCCATGCCCATCTTTGGACGACATCTCCACACGGACTTTCGCCCATGACAGCGTAACTTTACTCAGTCTTGTACGGCACGATCCTGATTGGTCGCCTTTACACTATCCCACAGCAAGCGACCAATCAGCCTTAAGAGGTTCGTCTCCATTCAAACACCTGCCGCTGCAACCCAGCACAGCGATGACAGCCTCCGCTTACTGCCTCCTGATTGGTCCCATGGACACTGGCAGCTCCCTGATTGGTCGCTACTACGGACATTTCTCGCTGTTCCATTTGAACTCCTAGATACTCCTGTAAAGGACTATACCTATGCATTTTTTCATGATTTACGTGGTTTTCATGCTCCTTTATTGAAAATGTTGTGCAATGTAGGTCTCTCTTGCCCAATCCACACCTGGCCCCGGCATCCATCCCACATGACGTCACCAGCTCACCTGGTTTGGCGCCATTTTTTTCATGTATTTAAACTCCCACACCTGTCACCTGGCCACACAGCAACCACCTGCAATTGAAAAAGGGAGCTGTGACTCCCGAAACGCGTCTCGTTTTATTTATTTTATTTTCTTTGATTTCTTTATGCTGTAATAAATAACTTTATACCTATACCCACGACTTTGGGTTAATTCCTTGGAAGCGCCACCGCAGCATTTTTTTTTATAATTTTCTGCATTCTACATACGGACCCACCTCTGGGCTCCGTCCTCACGCTGCAGGCCTGCATATCAAGTTACCATCACCAGCAAGGAACACGCTAACCTCCACCCGGGTACCCACCTACATCGGCTAAAGATCTACACCGCACCCGGCGCTACCTCCACTTTTTTCCGCTATAAGTTGACTACTGTCGTCTGTGCTGAAAGACAAAGTGCCGCTCAGCACTGGCAAATTAGTCCACTTCCCTCCGCCTCTCCCTCCTACTTACCATTCTTTAGAAGAGGGGAATGAGTTTGGAGGAGAGAAATATTGTTCAGCTGTGAGGCAATGCAGACAACTTTGCATACTTATGAGTGCAAATTATCCGGCCTGTGTCATGTTATAGTTAATTTATTTTATTTGATAAATTATTAAAAAATTGATAGGCAAAAATGGGCGCAATAGGCAGCACAATGATTATCGTCAACACGCTGCAAGACCGTAACACTGGTTAGTGCTGGTGTTGAAGTCTCACAATATTCCTTAAACACATAAAAAACATTGCCCAACAATACCAGATGACTGCAGAAATTGCACAAGATTTGCGAGAAAAAATTGGTGCTACAATTGACACACAATCGTTATTTTGGTGATAATTTTTTTTAAATGTTTTTTTGTAATGCGTTGAATTATAATTTTTTTTATTTTTGGTTAATTTATGTTCAAGCACTACTGTTGTTTTAAATAAAATAAGTTGAACTTTGTTATTAAAGTAGTTAATCAACAACATGTCAATGTTACTATATATGATCAAATTTAACCCCTTAAGGACCAGGCCATTTTACAACTTAGGACCAGAGCGTTTTTTGAACATCTGACCACTGTCACTTTAAGCATTAATAACTCTGGGATGCTTTTACCTTTCATTCTGATTCCGAGATTGTTTTTTCGTGACATATTCTACTTTATGTTATTGGTAAAATTGTGTCGATACTTGCATCGTTTCTTAGTGAAAAATTACAAAATTTGATGAAAAAATTTAAAATTTTTAATTTTTCTAACTTTGAAGCTCTCTGCTTGTAAGGAAAATGGATATTCCAAATAAAAAAATTTTATTCACATATACAATATGTCCACTTTATGTTTGCATCATAAAATTGACAAGTGTTTACTTTTGGAAGACATCAGAGGGCTTCAAAGTTCAGCAGCAATTTTCCAAATTTTCACAAAATTTCCAAAATCACAATTTTTCAGGGACCAGTTCAGGTTTGAAGTGGATTTGAAGGGTCTTGATCTTAGAAATACCCCACAAATGACCCCATTATAAAAACTGCACCCCCCAAAGTATTTAAAATGACATTCAGTCAGCATTTTAACCCTTTAGGTGTTTCACAGGAATAGCAGCAAAGTGAAGGAGAAAATTCACAATCTTAACTTTTTTACACTTGCATGTTCTTGTAGACCTAATTTTTGAATTTTTACAAGGGGAAAAAGGAGAAAATGTATAATTATATTTGTAGCCCAATTTCTCTCGAGTAAGCACATACCTCATATGTCTATGTAAATTGTTCGGCAGGCGCAGTAGAGGGCTCAGAAGCGAAGGAGCGACAAGGGGATTTTGGAGAGAACGTTTTTCTGAAATGGTTTTTGGGGGGCATGTTGCATTTAGGAAGCCCCTATGGTGCCAGAACAGGAAAAAAAACACATGGCATACCATTTTGGAAACTAGACCCCTTGAGGAACATAACAAGGAATAAAGTGAGCCTTAATACCCCACAGGTGTTTCACGACTTTTGCATATGTAAAAAAATAAAATAAAAATTTCACTAAAATGTGTGATTCCCCCCAAATTCACATTTATGCAAGGGTTAATAGCAGAAAATACCCCACAAAATTTGTAACCCCATCTCTTCTGAGTATGGAGGTGCCCCTTAAGTTGACCTGAAGTGCACTACGGGCAAACTACAATGCTCAGAAGAGAAGGAGTCATATTTGGCTTTTTGAGAGCAAATTTTGCTCGTGGGCATGTCACATTTAGGAAGCCCCTATGGTGCCAGGACAGCAAAAAATACCCACATGGCATACCATTTTGGAAACTAGACCCCTTGAGGAACGTAACAAGGAATAAAGTGAGCCTTAATACTCCACAGGGGTTTCACGACTTTTGCATACGTAAAAAAAGGAACGTAATAAGGGGTACAGTGAGCATTTACCCCCCCCCCCACTGGTGTCTGTCAGATATTTGGAACAGTGGGCTATACAAAATTTTTTATTTGCACAGCCCACTATTCCAAAGATCTGTCAGACACCAGTGGGGTGTAAATTCTCACTGCACCCCTCATTACATTCCGTGAGGGGTGTAGTTTCCGAAATGGGGTCACATGTGGGGTTTTGTTTTTTTTGCATTTGTCAAAATCGCTGTAACAATCAGCCACCCCTGTGCAAATCACCTCATATGTACATGGTGCACTCTCCCTTCTGGGCCTTGTTGTGCGCCCCCAGAGCACTTTGCTCCCACATATGGGGTATCTCCGTAGTCAGGAGAAATTGCATTACAAATTTTGGGGGCGTTTTTCCCTTTTACCTCTTGTCAAAATAAAAAGTATGGGGCAACACCAGCATGCTTGTGTAGACCCCAACTTCACCTTTTCATAAGGGGTGAAAGGAGAAAAAGACCCCCAAAATTTGTTAGGCAATTTCTCCCGAGTACGGCGATACCCCATATGTGACCCTAAACTGTTGCCTTGAAATACGACAGGGCTCTGAAATGAGAGAGCGCCATGCGCATTTGAGGCCTGAATTAGGGATTTGCATAGGGGTGGACATAAGGCTATTCTATGCCAGTGATTCCCAAACAGGGTGCCTCCAGCTGTTGCAAAACTCACAGTATGCGTGGACAGTCAACGGCTGTCCGGCAATACTGGGAGTTGTTGTTTTGCAACAGCTGGAGGCTCCATTTTGGAAACAGTGGCGTACCAGACGTTTTTCATTTTTATTGGGGAGGGGAGGGGGGCTATGTAGGGGTATGTGTATATGTAGTGTTTTTTACTTTTTATTTTATTTTGTGTTAGTGTAGTGTAGTGTAGTGTTTTTAGGGTACAGTCACACGGGCGAGTTTCCCGCTGTGAGTTTGAGCTGCCACGCAAAATTTGCTGCATCACAAACTTGCAGACTGATACTCACTGTAAGCCCCCTGCCCATGTGAATGTACCCTGTACATTCACAGGGGGGGGGGGGGGAGCCTCCAGCTGTTGCAAAACTACAACTCTCAGCATGCACAGTCTATCAGTGCATGCTGGTAGTCATAGTTTTGCAACAGCTGGAGGCACACGGGTTAGGAAACACTGAGTTAGGAAGCAGACAATGTTTCCCAACCAGTGTGCCTCCAGTTGTTGCAAAACCACAACTCCCAAACATTCTCAGGCATGCTGGAAGTAGTAGTTCGGCAACATCTTTAGAGCCAGATGTTGCCGAACTACAACTCCCAGCATACTTGGAGTTGTAGTTTTGCAACATCTGGAGGACTACAGTTTGCAGACCACTAATACAGTGGTTCCCAATCTGTGCCCTTCCAGATGTTGCAAAACTACAACTCCCAGTATACCAAAACTGTCCAGGCATGCTGGGAGTTGTAGTTCTGCAACATCTGAAGGGCCAGATGTTACAGAACTACAACTCCCAGCATGCCTGGACAGTAAGGGCTGTTTGGGCATGCTGGGAGTTGTAGTATACAGGGTCCCAATACATTAATGCATGTCGCTTTACGGCAACGTGCATTGCTGTAAAGGGCCCGACCGCGGCTGAAGAGGAACTCACCAGTCGCCGCCGTCGCCGTCTTCATCGACGGGATCCGGGTCTTCAGGGACGAGGTAAGTACCGGGACCGGTCCCCAGCACTCCCCCGTCCCCCGCCGCGTCCTCCGGTCTTTCCTCCCGTCCTCTCCGCACTTCCAGGGGCTGGGCAGGGCGGGAGGAAGTAACCCCCCCCCCCCCCGCGATTGGTCGGTTAGCTAACCGAGGAATCGCAGGGGATAGGAGGAGGTGGCAGGCTTGCCACCTCGCTCCTAGCCTCCAGCATGATCCTGGCTGTCTGTGACAACCGGGATCATGCAAAATTACCAGGCGGTTGGGTCCCAGAGACCCGATCAGCCCGATATTGCCGCAGATCGCAAGGGCGATTTCCCTTGCGATTTGCGGCGATCGCCGACATGGGGGGCCTACATGGCCCCCCTCGGCGTTTGCCCTGGATGCCTGCTGAAGCATTTCAGCAGGCATCCGGTTCCGATCTCTGCCCGGCGAGCGGCAGGGAACGGGAAACGCTATGACGTTGTGGAACGTCATTGGTCCTTAAAGCCCAGGGTACCATGACGTTCCACAACGTCATTGGTCCTTAAGAGGTTAAAATAGTCTTTGTAAAACAGATAAAAAAAATTCTAACATCTCAAACACAATGCCCATTTCTTTCATAAGTCTAATAAGAATTTTAATTTGGCATAATTTTTAGAGGGTTGTAGAAGAGTGTACATGGGTGGTAGAGGGGTGTAGAAGAGTGTTCATGGGTGGGAGAATGGTGTACATGGAAGAAAAAGGGTTGTAGAGGTCTGTACATGGGTGACAGAGGGGTGTAGATGAGTGTAAATGGGTGACAGGGGGTGTAGAGGAGTGTACATGGATGACAGAGGGGTGTAGAGGAGTGTACATGAGTGACAGTTGGTTGGGTGTAGAGGAGTGTACATGGGTGACAGTGGGGTGTAGAGGAGTGTACATGGGTAACAGTTGGGTGTAGAGGACTGTACATGGGTGACAGAGGGGTGTAGATGAGTGTACATGGGTGACAGAGGGGTGTAGAGGAGTGTTCATGGTTGACAGTTTGGTGTAGAGAGGTGTACATGGGTGTCAGAGAGGTGTAGAGGAGTGTGCATGGGTAACAGAGGGGTGTAGAGGAGTGTAAATGACTAACAGAGGGGTGTAGAGGAGTGTACATGGGTGACATAGGGTATAGAGGAGTGTACACGGGTGACAGAGGGGTGTAGAGGAGTGTACATGGGTGACAGTTGGGTGTAGAGGAGTGTACATGGGTGACAGTTGGGTGTAGATGAGTGTAGATGGGTGACAGAGGGGTGTAGAGGAGTGTTCATGGTTGACAGAGGGGTGTAGAGGATGTTTGCCTTTTCCTGGCAGGTCCGTGGCTGCTGATAGCAGCCTGGAACTGCCACGCATGAAACGAGCAACGCATAAAAGTACGTCATGGTGCGTAAAGTACCACGTCATCATGACGTACAATTACGTAAGGGGTTAAATCATACTTTTTTTTAAAAATAATTTGATAATTTTTAAACAATCTATCTTATAAAGTAGAATAATTAGAAAATATAAAAATATATAAAATGTATAAAAAATTAACATGTAAAAAATTCACACTACTGAATAAATGTTCACAACTAAAACAATTTAAATGTTTAAAACAGTCTTTTTCAAAACTTTTCAGAGCTATCTGGTTCTTAAGAGGCAGAATTCACCACTTTTATGTGTGTTTTTCAGTTTACTCAGTGTAATTTATCACTTTTGTCGGGAACACGCCCCTTTTCCGGTTAGCCACGCCCTTTTTGACTTAACTCCTTAAGGACCAGACCATTTTACACCTTAGGACCAGAGCGTTTTTTGAACATCTGACCACTGTCACTTTAAACATTAATAACTCTGGAATGCTTTTAGTTATCATTCTGATTCCGAGATTGTTTTTTCGTGACATATTCTACTTTAACATGGTGGTAAATTTTTGTGGTAACTTGCATCCTTTCTTGGTGAAAAATCCCAAAATTTGATGAAAAAATTTAAAATTTTGCATTTTTCTAACTTTGAAGCTCTCTGCTTGTAAGGAAAATGGATATTCCAAATACATTTTTTTTTATTCACATATACAATATGTCTACTTTATGTTTGCATCATAAAATTGACAAGTTTTTACTTTTGGAAGACACCAGAGGGCTTCAAAGTTCAGCAGCAATTTTCCAATTTTTCACAAAATTTTCAAACTCACTATTTTTCAGGGGCCAGTTCAGGTTTGAAGTGGATTTGAAGGGTCTTCATATTAGAAATACCCAATAAAAGACCCCATTATAAAAACTGCACCCCTCAAAGTATTAAAAATAAAATTCAGTCAGCGTTTTAACCCTTTAGGTGTTTCACAGGAATAGCAGCAAAGTGAAGGAGAAAATTCACAATCTTCATTTTTTACACTTGCATGTTCTTGTAGACCCAATTTTTGAATTTTTACAAGGGGTAAAAGGAGAAAAGTTATACTTGTATTTGTAGCCCAACTTCTCTTGAGTAAGCACATACCTCATATGTCTATGTCAAGTGTTTGGCGATCGCAGTAGAGGGCTCAGAAGCGAAGGAGCGACAAGGGGATTTTGGAGAGTGCGTTTTTCTGAAATGGTTTTTGGGGGGCATGTTGCATTTAGGAAGCCCCTATGGTGCCAGAACAGCAAACCCCCCCCCCACATGGCATACTATTTTGGAAACTAGACCCCTTGAGGAACGTAACAAGGAATTAAGTGAGCCTTAATACCCCACAGGTGTTTCACGACTTTTGCATATGTAAAAAAAATATATAAATTTCACTAAAATGTGTGTTTCCCCCCAAATTTCAAATTTTTGCAAGGGTTAATAGCAGAAAATACCCCCCAAAATTTATAACCCCATCTCTTCTGAGTATGGAGGTACCCCACAAGTTGACCTGAAGTGCACTACGGGCGAACTACAATGCTCAGAAGAGAAGGAGTCATATTTGGCTTTTTTGAGAGCAAATTTTGGTCGCATTTAGGAAGCCCCTATGGTGCCAGAACAGCAAAAAACCTCCACATGGCATACCATTTTGGAAACTAGACCCCTTGAGGAACGTAACAAGGAATAAAGTGAGCCTTAATACCCCACAGGGGTTTTACGACTTTTGCATATGTAAAAGAAAAATGTTTTTTTCACTAAAATTTAATTTTTCATTTTCACGGACCACTGTTCCAAAAATCTGTCAGACACCTGTGGGGTGTAAATGCTCACTGTATCCCTTATTACATTACTTGAGGGGTGTAGTTTCCAAAATGGTGTCAGATGTTGGGGGGGGGTCCATTGTTCTGGCACTATGGGGGCTTTGTAAACACACATGGCCTTCAATTCCAGACACATTTTCTCTTCAAAATCCCAATGGCGCTCCCTCTCTTCTGAGCATTGTAGTTCGCCCGCCGAGCACTTTACATCCACATTTGGGGTATTTTCTCACTCAGAAGAAATGGGATTACAAATTTTGGGGGCTTTTTTCCTATTTTCTCTTGTGAAAATGAAAAATTTATGGTAACACCAGCATTTTAGTGAAAAAAATATTTTTTTTTCCTTTTCCCATCCAACGTTAACGAAAATTTATGTATATACCAGTCCTCAAGAACACTAGGGATGTGTAGAATAAAGAGGAAAGAAAATAGTGGATCTAATAAGGATTTATTAATATATGTATATATGTAAGTAAATGCAAATAAATCACCAATCACTCTGCAGGGCCCTTGCAGGAATGAATTGGTAATAATCAATATATAAATAAAAATGCTAATGAAAATGCAGATAAAAATGCAGATAAAAATAATATAGCAGAAATGCACCAATGTCCACTACGGTGGTTAGCAACGTGTCTTTTTTGGTTAGTAGTCACTCTTGGTCACAGTTAAGTCCAAGGATATCCAATTAAAAGAGTCACAGTTCAGTAATAAACTCCTATGATACTGTAGCCAAATATAGCAATAGTGGCGATAATAGCAACAGTTGTAGCAATTATGGCAATAGTTTGTAGAGTATAGGTGCACAGCACCACTCACCCTTCTTCTCGGCTGTTAGCGATCCCGGCAAGCAATGATGTTCACAGGTAGCTATTTCGGCAGACCGCGATGTCCTGTAGGTGATAAAAGCTGTTTGTATTGCCGGTCTGGATCGTAGCCTAGGTGAGTGGTTCTCCGGTAGGCTGTAAGTATCCTGGGCTGGCACGGGGAGGCGTCCGGCCTAGGGAGAACGTGTCCAGGAACTCTGCCGTCCGGGGCTGTGAATGGAGATCTGGGAGCAGCTGCGTGTCTGAATGATGCGCTAGCTGCGCGCATATTGCAGTGGTCCCAGTTCTGTGAGCATCCAGCAGTTGCTAGCCAAAATGTGTGGATATAGTCTCTTTAGAAGTGGTATAAGGTGCTTTTGCAAGTCAGACGCGTTTCAAGGCCTGCGGGCCTTTTCTTCAGTGACAGTAAGGTATGTAGGCCCAGTGGTAGGTCTGTATTTATAAGGTCTACAATTAATGATGTCATGTTAAATGAGGGTGGCTACTAAAACATGGAGCCTGACTAGTTCAGGTTGGATGTAAAATCAGAGATGGATCCAATAGAGTAAGTGAAAGGAAAAAATAAAAGAGAAATAAAGAGAGAAAAGAGGGTGAAAATGAACAATGTATGAATTTGTGAGTGTATATAAATACCTATATAGGTAAGATATAAATAGAGATATAGAATGAATGTGAGTACAAAATGTATTGAAGGATGCAATATTATATAGTGATGAATTTAATTTATAAAAAAGAATATATATTAATAGAGATACAGTATTGTATAATAAATTAGGTATGTATCAAAGATGGATATACAATACCACATATTCATAAGAGTACAGTGATGTAAAAAATAAAAATGAGTATAAACTCAAAAAATATAGCATAAAAATATGATGAAAATAGCGTGAATCAACATTTATGAGAGGATAAAAATATCGCAGTGTGAATGTAGTGTGGACACAGACATATAATATGAAAAAAAATATATATATAAAAAATAATTTTTTGTATTTTTTTATTTATTTTTTAATAAAAACATGATAAAATGGCATAACATAAAAAAACATATAAAAAGCATTAATGTCGCAGGAATTTGAGGGGGGGAAGGGGTAAAGGGTTCCAGACAAGGAAATCGTGGTTCTGATGTAGATAATTCTTGGGGAGGCTCGTCCCCAGGGACCGTCACTGGGTCGATAGACGACCAGCCAGTGACGGGTCATGAGGGCAAACCGCACCACAAGATGGAATCAAAGGAACCCGAAGATTTCAAGTTCTGCATTGAGTCCTCTAGGCTTGATAGTGTCGAAGTCAAAAATCTTCCTTGATTCTGCTTTGGACATTTTTCTAATGTAGTCACCACCACGCCAGCATTTTCTGCCGTTTTGGATGGCTAAAAAGAAAAGCTCTGACGGATTCTGGTTATGATGTTTTGCAAAATGTGCTGACAGCGGGTGTGTTTTTAAGCATCTTTTTAGATTATAGGTATGTTCTGCCATACGTGTTTTGAACTGTCTCTTCGTACGGCCTATGTATTGTTTTTGACATGTACATTGGATCAAGTAGATGACCCCTTTGCTGTGGCAGGTAAGACACTCAGAAATTTTATGAATATAGTTATTGGATGTGGATGAAATGTCAGTAATTTTTTTAGGAAAGTTTGTGATTTTACAGGCTGAGCAGGTACCACATCTATAGAACCCCTTACTTTGTAGCCATGTAAAGGATGTTGCAGAAATAATTGGTTGTCCTACTGTGGGGGCAACTTGGATACCTAAGTTTGGGGCTTTTGTGTACACTATAGGTGGATGTAAGGGGATGTTTTGACCAATGATTTTATCCTTCATTAAAAAGTGCCAGTTCTTTTTAATAATGGTTTCAATTTTCTTATAATCTTTATTAAAAGGTAAAATCAACTTAGGATCATCATTTTGTGGTAAAATTTTAGTTTCTTTAGGGATAAAAAAAGAGGATCTGTCTAAAATACGAACTTGGTTAAAAGATTTGTCTAAAACACTACTTGGGTAATTTTTCTCCAAGAATTTCTCAGTAAGGGCTTGAGCCTCTTCTTCAAATTTAGTGTGGGACGTACAGTTTCTTTTTAGTCTGCGGTACTGACCCGTATGTACATTTAGAAGCCATCTGGGTAGGTGGCAACTATTAAAAAGAATAAAACTATTTTTGGCTACGGGTTTATGGTACGTACTGCAGTTCAATTTATCTGAATCTATAGTAATTAAAAGGTCTAAAAATTCTAAAGTGCCTGTACTTATGTGTGGGGTAAAATTTAAATTATGATTATTAGTATTTATTTCTTGGATAAAAACTTCCAACAAGTTTCTCGAACCTTTCCAGATAAAAACTATATCGTCGATATAGCGCCGCCATAGTACGAGATCCGTGCCAATTCTGGGAGAGATGTGTTCTTCTTCCCAGGCAGCCATAAACATATTGGCGTAGCTGGGCACGAATCTTGTACCCATGGCGGTGCCTGTGGCTTGGAGATAAAATTCACTTTCAAAATAAAAATAATTATGGGTTAAAATATAATTTATAGCTTGAAGGATAAAATCAATTTGTTCTGGTAAAATGTCCCCTTTCATTAAAAAATGTTGTACTGCTTTTAGTCCGTCAGTGTGATAAATTTTTAGTGTATAAGGAGCTCACATCTAGTGACACAAGGATGTAGTCGGATTCCCATTTGATGTTTTCTAGGATCTGAATTGCTTGAGTAGTGTCTTTGAAATGGGAATCCGACTACATCAAATGGGAATCCGACTACATCCTTTTGTCACTAGATGTGAGCTCCTTATACACTATAATTAATCACACTGACGGACTAAAAGCAGTACAACATTTTTTAATGAAAGGGGACATTTTACCAGAACAAATTGATCTTATCCTTCAAGCTATAAATTATATTTTAACCCATAATTATTTTAATTTTGAAAGTGAATTTTATCTCCAAGCCACAGGCACCGCCATGGGTACAAGATTCGCGCCCAGCTACGCCAATATGTTTCTGGCTGCCTGGGAAGAAGAACACATCTCTCCCAGAATTGGCACGGATCTCGTACTATGGCGGCGCTATATCGACGATATAGTTTTGATCTGGAAAGGTTCGAGAAACTTGTTGGAAGTTTTTATCCAAGAAATAAATACTAATAATCATAATTTAAATTTTACCCCACACATAAGTACAGGCACTTTAGAATTTTTAGACCTTTTAAGTACTATAGATTCAGATAAATTGAACTGCAGTACGTACCATAAACCCGTAGCCAAAAATAGTTTTATTCTTTTTAATAGTTGCCACCTACCCAGATGGCTTCTAAATGTACATACGGGTCAGTACCGCAGACTAAAAAGAAACTGTACTTCCCACACTAAATTTGAAGAAGAGGCTCAAGCCCTTACTGAGAAATTCTTGGAGAAAAATTACCCAAGTAGTGTTTTAGACAAATCTTTTAACCAAGTTCGTATTTTAGACAGATCCTCTTTTTTTATCCCTAAAGAAACTAAAATTTTACCACAAAATGATGATCCTAAGTTGATTTTACCTTTTAATAAAGATTATAAGAAAATTGAAACCATTATTAAAAAGAACTGGCACTTTTTAATGAAGGATAAAATCATTGGTCAAAACATCCCCTTACATCCACCTATAGTGTTCACAAAAGCCCCAAACTTAGGTATCCAAGTTGCCCCCACAGTAAGACAACCAATTATTTCTGCAACATCATTTACATGGCTACAAAGTAAGGGGTTCTATAGATGTGGTACCTGCTCAGCCTGTAAAATCACAAACTTTCCTAAAAAAATTACTGACATTTCATCCACATCCAATAACTATATTCATAAAATTTCTGAGTGTCTTACCTGCCACAGCAAAGGGGTCATCTACTTGATCCAATGTACATGTCAAAAACAATACATAGGCCGTACGAAGAGACAGTTCAAAACACGTATGGCAGAACATATCTATAATATAAAAAGAGGCTTAAAAACACACCCGCTGTCAGCACATTTTGCAGAACATCATAACCAGAATCCGTCAGAGCTTTTCTTTTTAGCCATCCAAAACGGCAGAAAATGCTGGCGTGGAGGCGACTACATTAGAAAAATGTCCAAAGCAGAATCAAGGAAGATTTTTGACTTCGACACTATCAAGCCTAGAGGACTCAATGCAGAACTTGAAATCTTCGGGTTCCTTTGATTCCATCTTGTGGTGCGGTTCGCCCTCATGACCCGTCACTGGCTGGTCGTCTATCGACCCAGTGATGGTCCCTGGGGACGAGCCTCCCCAAGAATTATCTACATCAGAACCACGATTTCCTTGTCTGGAACCCTTTACCCCTTCCCCCCTCAAATTCCTGCAACATTAATGCTTTTTATATTTTTTTTTATGTTATGCCATTTTATCATGTTTTTATAAAAAAAAAAAAAAAAAAAAAATTTATTTTTTATATATATTTTTTTTTTCATATTTGTATTATATGTCTGTGTCCACACTACATTCACACTGCGATATTTTTATCCTCTCATAAATGTTGATTCACGCTATTTTCATGATATTTTTATGCCATATTTTTGAGTTTATACTCATTTTTATTTTTTACATCACTGTATATGTGGTATTATATATCCATCTTGGATACATACCTAATTTATTATACAATACTGTATCTCTAGTAATATATATTCTTTTTTATAAATTAAATTCATCACTATATAATATTGCATCCTTCAATACATTTTGTACTCACATTCATTCTATATCTCTATTTATATCTTACCTATATAGGTATTTATATACACTCACAAATTCATACATTGTTCATTTTCACCCTCTTTTCTCTCTTTATTTCTCTTTTATTTTTTCCTTTCACTTACTCTATTGGATCCATCTCTGATTTTACAACCAACCTGAACTAGTCAGGCTCCATGTTTTAGTAGCCACCCTCATTTAACATGACATCATTAATTGTAGACCTTATAAATACAGACCCTACCACTGGGCCTACATACCTTACTGTCACTGAAGAAAAGGCCCGCAGGCCTTGAAACGCGTCTGACTTGCAAAAGCACCTTATACCACTTCTAAAGAGACTATATCCACACATTTTGGCTAGCAACTGCTGGATGCTCACAGAACTGGGACCACTGCAACACGCGCGCAGCTAGCGCATCATTCAGACACGCAGCTGCTCCCAGATCTCCATTCACAGCCCCGGACAGCAGAGTTCCTGAACACGTTCTCCCTAGGCCGGACGCCTCCCCGTGCCAGCCCAGGATACTTACAGCCTACCGGAGAACCACTCACCTAGGCTACGATCCAGACCGGCAATACAAACAGCTTTTATCACCTACAGGACATCGCGGTCTGCCGAAATCGCTACCTGTGAACATCATTGCTTGCCGGGATCGCTAACAGCCGAGAAGAAGGGTGAGTGGTGCTGTGCACCGATACTCTACAAACTATTGCCATAATTGCTACAACTGTTGCTATTATCACCACTATTGCTATATTTGGCTACAGTATCATAGGAGTTGATTACTGAACTGTGACTCTTTTAATTGGATATCCTTGGACTTAACTGTGTCCAAGAGTGACTACTAACCAAAAAAGACACGTTGCTAACCACCTTAGTGGACATTGGTGCATTTCTGCTATATTATTTTTATCTGCATTTTTATCTGCATTTTCATTAGCATTTTTATTTATATATTGATTATTACCAATTCATTCCTGCAAGGGCCCTGCAGAGTGATTGGTGATTTATTTGCATTTACTTACATATATACATATATTAATAAATCCTTATTAGATCCACTATTTTCTTTCCTCTTTATTCTACACATCCCTAGTGTTCTTGAGGACTGGTATATACATATATTTTCCCATTTTTTGACTAGGCCTGATTGGGTGAAGGCATCACCTTTAACCTCGAACACTCTCCTTACCTTTATCTTTAAGTGAGCTACACATCCTATTGTTAACGAAAATTTGTCAAACACCTGTGGGGTGTTAAGGTTCACTATACCCCTTGTTACATTCCGTGAGGGGTGTAGTTTCCAAAATGGGGTCACATGTCGGTATTTATATTTTTGCGTTTATGTCAGAACCGCTGTAAAATTAGCCACCCCTGTGCAAATCACCAATTTAGGCTTCAAATGTACATAGTGCGCTCTCACTCTTGAGCCTTGTTATGCGCCCTCAGATCATTTTACGCCCACATCTGGGGTATTTACGTACTCAGGAGAAATTGAGTTACAAATTTTGGGGGTCTTTTTTTCGTTTACCTCTTGTGAAAATAAAAAGTAAAGGGCAACACCAGCATGTTAGTGTAAAAAATTTTTTTTTCACACTAACAGGCAGGTGTAGACCCCAACTTTTCCTTTTCATAAGAGGTAAAAGGAGAAAAAGCCCTCCAAAATTTGTAGTGTAATTTCTCCCGAGCATGGACATACCCCATATGTGGTCCTAAACTGTTTCCTTGAAATACGACAGGGCTCCGAAGTGAGAGAGCACCATGCGCATTTGAGGACTAAATTAGGGATTGCATGGGGGTGGACATAGGGGTATTCTACTCCAGTAATTGTCAAATAGGGTGCCTCCAGCTGTTGCTAAACTCCCAGTATGCCTGGACAGTCAGTGGCTGTCCAGAAATGCTGGGAGTTGATGTTTTGCAACAGCTGGAGGCTCCATTTTGGAAACGCTGCCGTACAATACGTTTTTTATTTTTATTGGGGGGGGGGGCAGTGTAAGAGGGTGTATATGTAGTGTTTTACCCTTTATTATGTGTTAGTGTATTGCAGTGTAGTGTTTTTAGGGTACATTCACACTGGTTACAGTGAGTTCCCAGATAGGAGTTTGCGCTGCGGTGAAAAATTTGCCGCAGCTCATACTTGAATCAGAAAACTTACTGTAAGCCTGTCCGTGTGAATGTACCCTGTACGTTCACATGGGGGGGGGGGCAAACCTCCAGCTGTTTCAAAACTACAAATCCCAGCATGTACTGCCAGAGCATGCAGGCTGGGAGTTGTACTTTTGCAACAGCTGGAGGCACACTGGTTGGAAAACCTTCAGTTAGGTTCTGTTATCTAACACAATATTTTCCAACCAGGGTGCCTCCAGCTGTTGCAAAACTACAACTCCCAGCATGTACTGATCACCGAACGGCATGCTGGGAGATGTAGTTATGCAACAGCTGGAGGGATCGCAGCTACAACTCCCAGCATGCTGGGATTAGCAGTTTTGCAACATCTGGAGAGCTGTAGCTCTCCAGATGTTGCAAAACTGCAAATCTCAGCATGCTGGGACTGTAGTATAGAGACCACAGCAAACTGTGGCCCTCCAGATGCTGCAAAACTACAAATCCCAGCTTGCCCAGACAGCAAACAGTTGTGTAGATCTGGAGTGCTACAGTATAGAGACCAGTATATTGTGGTCTCGGACTGCAGCCCTCCAGATATTGCTAGGCAACTTACCGGCTTCCGTCGGATCCAGGGAGCCTGCTGCACGACATCGCCGCCCGCCGATCTCCAATGCCGATCGTCGCCCGCAGCCTCCGCAGATCGGTAAGTGGACTCCGGCGCCGGTCCTCTGTCGTTTCCCCATTCTGCCCCACCTATTGTGGGTGGGCAGGATGGGGAAAATGAAAGTTAACCCCCCCGCCCCCGATCTGCTATTGGTGGTCGCGTCTAGACCAACAATAGCAGGGATAGGAGGGGTGGCACCCCTGCCACCTCACTCCTATCTCTTCAGGGGGATTGTGGGTTTCTTAGACACCCGCGATCCCCCTTATATTCCAGGTCACCGGGTCACCATAGACCCGTAATGACCCGGAAGTCACTTGCGATTTGCGCCGATCGCTGACATGCGGGGGGGGGTTTGATGACCCCCCTGGGCATTTGCACGGGGTGCCTGCCAGCGCGCGGCGGGGACCAAAATTCCCATGGACGTACTCATACGTGCCTGGTCCTTAAGACCCAGGGCGCAGGGACATGCACATACATGCCTGGTCCTTAACTCCTTGGGGACGGAGCCCATTATAACCCTAAGGACGGGAGCATTTTTTGCAATTCTGACCACTGTCACTTTAAGCATTAATAACTCTGGGATGCTTTTACTTTTCATTCTGATTCCGAGACTGTTTTTTCGTGACATATTCTAATTTATGTTAGTGGTAAATTTTTGTCGATACTTGCATCATTTCTTGATGAAAAAATTGAAAATTTTGCATTTTTCTAACTTTGAAGCTCTCTGCTTGTAAAGAAAATAAACATTCTAAATAAATTATACATTGATTCACATATACAATATGTCTACTTTATGTTTGCATCATAAAGTTGACATGTTTTTACTTTTGGAAAACACCAGAGGGCTTAAAAGTTCAGAAGCAATTTTCCAATTTTTCAAAGAATTTTCAAAATCGGAATTTTTTAGGGGCCAGTTCAGTTTTGAAATGGATTTGAAGGGCCTTCATATTAGAAATACCCCATAAATGATCCCATTATAAAAAACTGCACCCCTCAAAGAATTCAAAATGACATTCAGTAAGTTTGTTAACCCTTTAGGTGCTTCACAGGAATAGCAGCAAAGTGAAGGAGAAAATTCAAAATCTAAATTTTTTACACTCGCATGTTCTTGTAGACCCAGTTGTATGTCAAGTGTTCGGCGGGCGCAGTAGAGGGCTCAGAAGGGAAGGAGCGACAATGGGATTTTGGAGAGTGAGTTTTTCTGAAATGGCTTTTGGGGGCATGTCGCATTTAGGAAGCCTCTATGGTGCCAGAAAAAAAAAAAACATGGCATACTATTTTGGAAACTACACCCCTCAAGGAACGTAACAAGGGGTCCGGTGAGCCTTAACACCCCACAGGTGTTTGACTACTTTTCGTTAAATTTGGATGTGTAAATGAAAAAAAAAAAAATTTCACTAAAGTGCAGTTTTTTCCCCAAATTTACCATTTCTACAAAGGGTAATGGGAGAAAAATCCCCCCAAAATTTGTAACGCAATTTCTCCCGAGTACGGAAATACCCCATATGTGGCCCTAAACTGTTGCCTTGAAATACGACAGGGCTCTTAAGTGAGAGAGCGCCATGCGCATTTGAGGCCTGAATAAGGAATTTGCAGTAGGGGTGGACCCGGTTACAAGGATGGGGCTTGTCTCCACCAAAACCCTACAGCAGTGTCTCCCACAGGGTGCCTCCAGTTGTTGCAAGACTCCCAGCCTACCAGGACAGTCTATGGCTGTCCGGCAACACTGGGAGTTGGGAGCAGCTGGAGGCTCCGTTTAGGAAACACTGCCGTATGAGACGTTTTTCATTTTTATTGGGGGGGGGGGGGGTGTAAGGGGGTGTATGTGTAGTGTTTTACTTTTTATTATTTGTTAGTGTAGTGTAGTGTAGTGTTTTCAGGGTACATTCACACAGGCAGGGGTTCACAGTAAGTTTCCTTGAAGGAAACCCACTGTAAACCCTGTACATTCACATGAGGGGGGGGACGGGGGGCGCCCCAAACCTTCAGCTGTGGCAAAATGACAACTCCCAGAATGCACTGACAGACCGTACATGCTGGGAGTTGTAGTTTTACAACAGCTGTAGGCACACTGGTGAGGAACCACTGAGTTAGAAAACAGACTCTAGCTCAGTGATTCCAACCCATGTGCCTCCAGCTGTTGCAAGACTACAACTCCCAGCATGTACGGTCTGTCAGTGCACTCTGGGAGTTGTAGTTTTGCAACAGCTGGAGGCACACAGGTTGGAATCACTGAGTTAGGAAACAGACTCTAGCTCAGTGTTTCCCAACCAGTGTGCCTACAGCTGTTGCAAAACTACAATTCCCAGCATGCCCGTACAGTCAGGGATGCTGGGCGTGTAGTTCTGCAATATCTGGCCCTTCAGATGTTGAAGAACTACAACTCCCAGCATGTCTGGACAGTCTGGGCATGCTAGGAGTTGTAGTTATGCAACAACTGGTGAAGAACAGTGGCCTCCAAACTGTAGCCCTCCAGATGTTGCAAAACTACAACTCCAAGCATGCCCAGACTGTCCAGGCATGCTGGGAGTTGTAGTTCTGCAACATCTGAAGGGCCAGATATTGCAGAACTACACGCCCAGCATCCCTGACTGTCTGGGCATGCTGGGAGTTGTAGTTTTGCAACATCTGGAGGGCTACAGTTTGGAGACCACCATATAGTGGTCTCCAAACTGTGCCACTTCAGATGTTACAAAACTACAACTCCCAGCATGCCCAGACAGTCAGTGCATGCTGGGAGTTGTAGTTTTGCAATATCTGGAGGACCACAGTTTAGAGACCACTACACAGTGGTTTCCAAACTGTGACCCTCCAGATGTTGCAAAACTACAACTCCCAGCATGCCCAGACAGCCTTTGGCTGTCTGGGTATGCTAGGAGTTGTAGTTTTGCAGCTTTTAGAAGGCCACAGTGAAGATCACTTATCGCGATCTTCACTGCAGCCTTCTCAGCCGCACTTTCCGGCCGCCGCTCTTCCTCCTGCCGCCGCTGCTCCGGGATGCCGCCGCCTCCGCCGCCGCGGGTCCGGGTAAGCCGGGCCATGTCCCCCCCCTCGCCGCCCGTGTTCCCCCCGCTCTGTGCCGACTTCGATCGGTGCGCAGAGCCGGGGGAAATGAACTCTAACCCCCCGCCCCCCTCCTGTCATTGGTGGTCAGCCTGACCGACCAATGGCAGGGGATAGGAGGGGATGGCAACATTCTGACAGCTCCGATCAGTCTTATTTTTCGGGAGATCGGGTCACCAGCGATTGAATTGACCTGCGATTTGCTGCGATCGCCGATATGGGGGGGGGGGTCTCAGGACCCCCCTAGGCATTGCCACGGGATGCCTGCTGATAGATATCAGCAGGCATCCCGTTCCGATCACCGCCCGGCGAGCTGCAGTGATCGGAAATACGGAGGGCGTATGGATACACCCTACGTCCTTAAGTGACGGGACGCGAGGGCGTATGCATACGCCCTACGTCCCCAAGGAGTTAAGAGATTAAAAAAAACACTCCGAGTGGTTTTTCAGTTCACAATATTTAATCTGGAAAAAATGTTGCAGGATCTGTCGCACGGTCCATGCGACAGAAATTTAGTTGCCGAACCCGTTAAAAGCTGTCGGGAAAAGATGAGTAAATGAGGGTCATTGAGCTGAGTACCCGGTGCTGCCTGGTTTTTCCTACCTTAACATTGTGGGGGAGGAAAAGCAACAAAGGAGGAAGCTTTTGTCCTCATATCCCGTCCTCATATCCTGTCCTCATATTTTGTCTTCATATTCCAACCTCATATCCTGTCCCTATATCCTGTCCTCATATCCCGACTTCATATCCCGATCTCATATCCCGTCCTCATATCTCAACCTCATATCCCATCCTCATAAACTGACCTCATATCCCATCCCCTTGTCTAATCCTCATTTCTAATCCTCATACCCCGATCTCATATCTTGACCTCATATCCCGACCCCATATCTCAACCTCATATCCCGTCTTCATATCCCATCCCCCTATCCTGACCCCATATCCCGACCTCATATCACAACCTCATATCCTGTCCCCATATTCCGACCTCATATCCCGACCTCATATCCCATCCTCATAACCTGACCTCATATCATGTCCTCATATCCCGTCCCCATATCTAATCCTCATATCCCGTCCTCAGGTGGGGCTGATTTGTGGTAAAGATATTGTAAGCTAAAAATGAAAGGGGTGTGGCTTAAAGGGTGGGTGTATCTTTGCAAGATGGGCCATGGAATGCGGGGAGGGTGTGGCTTGCCAGCCGGACTGACACACTCACCAGGAGATGCAGAGTGGAGCTTGTGGAGTAAGGTACCTGAAGTCCTATATACTTCCATGGGACTTGAAACAAAAACCCCATCCTACACATAAGGGGATAGGTTAGGGGTTCATTTAACTATCATATATTTTTCTTTGACATATAAATACCGTATTTATCGGCGTATAACACGCATTTTTAGCCTAAAGTCTATGTGCGTGTTATACGCCGATACACCCCCAGGAAAGGCAGGGGGAGAGAGGCTGTCGCTGCCCGCTTCTCTCCCCCTGCCTTTCCTGGGGTCTAGAGCCCTGCTGCCGGCCCTTCTCTCCCCCTGGCTGTCGGCGCCGATAGCCAGGGGGAGAGAAGGGCCGGCAGCAGGGCTCTAGACCCCAGGAAAGGCAGGGGGAGAGAAGCGGGCAGCGACGGCCTCTCTCCCCCTGCCTTTCCTGGGGGTGTATCGGGGTATACACGCGCACACACACACCCTCATTTTACCATGGATATTTGGGTAAAAAACTTTTTTTACCCAAATATCCTTGGTAAAATGAGGGTGCGTGTTATAGGCCGGTGCGTGGTATACCCCGATAAATACGGTAACATGTGACCAAGTATCATCAAAATATCTCCAGCCGTACTAAAGTTATGCTGGAACATACATTTCCCATAAATTTGTATTGGACTTTAACCCCTTAATGACAATGGACATAAATGTACGTCATGGTGATGTGGTACTTAACGCACCATGACGTACATTTACGCGCCACCATGATCGCGAGCACCGGAGCTGTGCTCGCGTCATGCGCTGCAGGTCCCGGTTGCTAGCAGCAGCCAGGGACCCACCAGTAATGCGGATGTCCGCCGTTAACCCCTCAGATGCTGTTATCAATACAGATCACGGCATCTGTGGCAGTGCGGTACTTTGAATGGATGATCGGATCACCCACATGGTGACCGGAGGTCCCCTCACCTGGCTCTGGCCATCTCTCGGGGTCTTCTGCTCTGGTCTGAGATCGAGCAGACCAGAGCAGAAGATCACCGATAATACTGATCAGTGCTATGTCCTATACATAGCACTGAACAGTATTAGCAATCATCTAATTGGGGACATAAAAAGTGTAAAAAAAATAGTAAAAAAATGTAAAATAAAAAAGTTTAAAAATTTGAAAAATCCCCTCCCCCAATAAAAAGTAAAACGTCCATTTTTCCCATTTTACCCCTCAAAAGGCGTAAAAAAATTATTAATACACATATTTGGTATCGCCGTGTGCATAGAAGTCTGAACTATTAAAATATATTGTTAATTATCCCGTACGGTGAATGGAGTATATATATTTAAAAAAAAAGTCCAAAATTGCAAAATTTATAAAAAAAGTAAAACCTAAGCAAAAGTGGTACTGATAAAAACTACAGATCAAGATGCAAAAAAATGAGTCCTCATATCGCCCCATAAATGGAAAAATTTGAAAGTTATAGGTGGTCAAAATAGGGCAATTTCAAACATTCTAATTTTGTTAAAATTGTTTGAGATTTTTTTTAAGCTGTACAATTATAGAAAAGCATATAACATGGGTATCATTTTAATCATATTGACCAACAGAATAAAGAAAACAAGTCATTTTTTTTACCGGAAAGTGTACAGCGTGAACCTTACAAAATTTGCTAAATTGTGGTTTTATTTTCCATTTTCCCACATAAAAAATATTTGTTTGGTTGTGCCATACATTTTATGGTAAAATAAGTACAATTGGTGACGCAAAAAACAAGCCCTCATATGGGGCTGTGGATGGAAATATAAGAGAGTTATGATTTTTAGAAGGCGAGGAGGAAAAAAATAAAATGCAAAAATAAAATTGGTCTGGTCCTTAAGGCCAAAATGGTCTGGTCCTTAAGGGGTTAAACAAAAACCTCGACCCTCGCAAATGAGGGTAGGTTAGGGTTAAATTAAAGGGGTAGTCCAGTGGTGAAAAACTTATCCCCTATCCTAAGGATAGGGGATAAGTTTGAGATTGCGGGGGGTCCGACCGCTGGGGCCCTCTGCGATCTCTCTGTACGGGGGCCAGGCTTTCCGGCCAGATAGCGGGTGTTGACCTCCGCACGAAGCGGCGGCCGACACGCCCCCTAAATACATCGCTCTGGCAGAGCCGGAGATTGCAGAAGGCAGCGCTTCGGCTCTGCCATAGAGTTTTATTGAGGGGGCGTGTCGGCCGCCGCTTCGTGCGGCGGTTGACACGCCCCCTTCCTGCGGGCTGTCGGGGCTCCATACAGGAGATCGCAGGGGGCCCCAGCAGTCGGACCCCCAGCGATCTCAAACTTATGCCCTATCCTTAGGATAGGGGATAAGTTGTTCACCACTGGGTCACCACTGGACTACTCCTTTAACTATCCTAAATTTTTTTGTGGACATATAACTAACATGAAATATCTTTAGCTTTTTGGAAGTTATGCAGTAACATATATTTCCCATGGACTTTTATGGGACTTTAAATGGGCACTCTCATTAAAACAAATGTTTGCTATTGCACTCCATATGGTAAATAAAAATATTTCTATTATACTTTGTTTAAAAAAAATGAAGTTTTCTATGTTTTATTTGTGCTTAAAAAATAAATCTCAAGAGCACATTTCCCCCCCATCTCATACACAGACTTTGGACCAAGCGCCCAAACACAGGAAGTTCAGCCTGGAGTGCTGTGGGGTGTGGTGGTGGTGGTGGTGGTGGGGGGGGGGGTGTCCAACCAACAGCATATGGCAGTTAAGTGTGAGAGGAGCTATCATTGGATAAGGCTGGACACACCCCCACTCAGCACTCCAGGCTGCACTTTCTGTGTTTTGGCTTCGGTCCAAAGTCTGTGTATAAGATGGGGGAAAATGTGCTCTCGAGCTTTTTTAAGCACAAATAAAACATAGAAAACTTCATTTTTTTTTAACCAAAGTATATTAGAAATATATTTTATTTACCATAATGAGTGCAATAGCAAAAATTTGTTTTGATGAGTTACCCTTTAGATAAAAACCATGACTATCGCAAATGGGGGTGGGTAAGGATTAAATTACCTATCCTATGTTTGTTGTTAACATATAAGTAACATGTGTACCAAGTTTTATGTTAATATATTTATCCGTTTGGAAGTGATGCTGGAACATACACATATACACACACACACTCATTAGCCCTGATTTACTAAGCTAATCCCGTCACTTTTTGTCAGCTTGAGCGGCTAAATTTGTGCCGCACAGCTCGTGCAACACTTTTTGCAACATATTTTACCGACAAAAAGCTCCTTCACTCGGAGCATTTTGAAAACCCGACAAAAGGGGCGTGGTTTTACGAAAAACACTCCAAGTGTGAGCGAAAATACACATGAAAACGTGCGTGTTTGAGGAATATCAAAACCTACACCATTGAGCAGTTGGTAAAGTACTTTAAAATGGAGTGCATATGTTGGAGCTGTGGTTTAAATCTTAAATTATTTAATTAAATTTTTTCTAGGTGCAACATTTTATAGATAATTAACATTGTGGTCGGGTTACATGTACCGTGAGTAGAGAACCACTTGCATGAATAATTAGGCCTGGGGTGTGCCTGGGTGGCTGTGAAGGGTATCCTAAAGAAGGGGGATACCCTGAGAGTGACTGTAGAAAAAAAAGGGCAGGGAGGGTGGAGACATCTTGCATGCTGCCGACAGCACCTGTGTGGATCAGATGGGTATATAAAGACCAGACTCCTCCCACAAATTAGGTTAACTGTTTCAGCTAACCTCCACTTGCGGTCAGGTTACATTTACCATGAGTAGAGGACCATTTGCATGAATAATTACGCCTGGGGTGTGCCTGGGTGGCCGTGAAGGGTATCCTAAAGAAGGGTGCAAAAATACCTCAGTTAGGTAATAAATGAATTAATGGTTAAGCATAACCTACGTCATACGTGAACCCAAGATAACCCAAGATAACGGACAAAATGCTCCAGTTAACAGCCGGAGGTTGGAATATGTCAGTGGAACAGAGCGATAACAGTGTCCTAACTTACTTAACATCTAAGTGATAACTGACAAAGAAGCCCCTAACCAGAAGCTGGCTCAGCTGTTATGGAGTTGAATCCAAGATAGAATTTCTGGATATACCACTTGGCACTACTGGACCTATAGCGCCTACCAGAATGGTACTACCAGGGTGCGCATGGGTAAAGGTAATCCAAGTGTCATATATAGAAAATGTTTAAGTGCTAGATAGACTACTAACTATGTAACTATGTAACTATGTAATCTAAAATAATGTTAAATGCCCAGTATATCTGCTACAGTAACATAAGCCCCAAGTAACATTAATGTACCGTATATCAGTTAATTAACATTAACGCATAACATATAGATACTAGTTATGTAATGCAAATTATCAGCTATAGTAACATAAGCCCCGTATGACCACTATAGGGACATTAACCCCTTAAGGACCGGGGTTTTTTCCGTTTTTGCATTTTCGTTTTTTGCTCCTTGCCTTTAAAAAATCATAACTCTTTCAAATTTACACCTAAAAATCCATATGATGGCTTATTTTTTGCGCCACCAATTCTTCTTTGTAATGACGTCAGTCATTTTGCCCAAAAATCTATGGTGAAGCGGGAAAAAAAATCATTGTGCGACAAAATTGAAAAAAACCCGCTGTTTTGTAACTTTTGGGGGCTTCCGTTTCTACGTAGTACATGTTTTGGTAAAAATGACACCTGATATGTATTCTGTAGGTCCATACGATTAAAATGATACCCTTCTGGAAAAAATCATAACTACATGCAGGAAAATTAATACGTTTAAAATTGTCATCTTCTGACCCCTATAACTTTTTTATTTTTCCGTGTATGGGGTGGTATGAGGGCTCATTTTTTGCGCCGTGATCTGAAGTTTTTAACGGTACCATTTTTGCATTGATAGGACTTATTGATCACTTTTTATTCATTTTTATAATATATAAAAAGTGACCAAAAATGCACTATTTTGGACTTTGGAATTTTTTTGCGCGCACGCCATTGACCGAGCGGTTTAATGAATGATATATTTTTATAATTCGGACATTTCTGCACGCGGTGATACCATATATGTTTATTTTTATTTTTATTTACACTGTGTTTTTTTTTTTTATTGGAAAAGGGGGGTGATTCAAACTTTTAATAGGGGAGGAGTTAAATGATCTTTATTCACTTTTTTTTTTCACTTTTTTTTTGCAGGCGTTATAGGTCCCATAGGGACCTATAACACTGCACACACTGATCTCCTATGCTGATCACTGGTTTCTCATAAGAAACCAGTGATCAACGATTCTGCCGCATGACTGCTCATGCCTGGATCTCAGGCACTGAGCAGTCATTCGGCGATCGGACAGCGAGGAGGCAGGAAGGGGCCCTCCCGCTGTCCTTTCAGCTGTTCGTGATGCCGCGATTAGCCGCGGCTATCCCGAACAGCACGACTGAGCTATTAGGGAACTTTCACTTTCACTTTTAGCCGCGCGGCTCAGCTCTGAGCGCGTGGCTAAAGGGTTAATAGCGCGCGGCGCCGCGATCGGCGCTGCGCGCTATTAGAGGCGGGTCCCGGCTTCACTATGACGCCAGGCCCGCCGTGATATGACGCGGGGTTACTGTGTAACCCCGCGTTATATCAGAAGAGCAGGACCAAGGACGTACCGGTACGTCCTTGGTCCTTAAGGGGTTAATGCACCATATGACAGCTATGGAAACGTAACACAGCATCGGCTATATTAACACAAAGCCCAGTAAATCAACTATACCAAAACAAGCACAGAATATCAGCTATGGTATCAATGCTTGGTGCTGTAAACCGATATAATAACGTGAAGCACGGTATCAGCTCAGGTAACGCATGCCATCGGAACTATTGTAGCATAAATGTCATAGTCATGTATGTACAATGTGACAGCTCCAGAAAAGTATACATCATTTTATGCGTTAATGTGCCTACTATAGGAACATTTGTGTAGTGTGAACGTTATGGGGTAAAATGACTCATGTTCAATGAGAAACATAAAAGTAACATGACAGCGCTGAACATGAAAAAACGTGACCACAAGCCACGAAAACAATACTGTAAGAAACATCTGCAGGTCACATTGAAGGAAGATGTACATGTTACACCGCTAGGGAAACATATACACGTACACTGAGTAGGAACCTAAGTAATACACTGTGTTGAACGCAAGCTTGGTATACTGTGTGGGATATAAGCATGGAACACTATGTGGAAGGTAGACATGGTATACTGTGTGGCAAAGTATGGCAGTACGCGGTTTTGCTTGTTACCTGCTATTGCAACTGAGTGGAAACGCAATCATGGTGGTGTAGTTGTGTACAATGTAGCCGTAACACAGGAAGCCAAGTGATGTCAGTACCCTGGTTAAAATGAATACGTGTTATCTTGTGTGAACCGTATGCGTGATGAATGCAGGGAAACATGGCGTGTATGGTAACGTAACACAGAACGCTGTAAGGAAACATAAGTGTGGCATATTGTGAAACGAAAATATGGAGTACCATGTGGTAATGTCAGCAAGGACATCCTATCACACCTGACCTCCAACATGAGTAAATGTAAAAGCAATGCCATGATAACAGCCTAATGTACTCGACCTGAGAACCATGAGAGGAATGCTGTGACAGCTTGAAATACCTGACCTGCATACATTAATGAAAAGCCTAATGTGACAGAGCTAAAACAAGGCAAATGTGAGAATAAAGCTATGAAACATCCACTGACGTAGCAGGTGGGCGCACAGTATATTCTATGGTGACATAACCCGTACATGACTACGTGTATGTAATAATAAAGTATACAAGTTATATGAATGGTAACATAAAACAGTATACTAGAGACATATGGTGTATCTACGATAAGTGACATAACCACGGTGACGTATAACAGTATGCTGACGGCAACTTACATGCTATATACTAAGGGATGTATACGCGGTGTACATACAACAGGGACATAAACAGTAAATAAATGCACTGGTGATGTATAACAGTACAATGTATAATGACAACTTATACATAGCCTATAATGGATGACATGTTGTCTTGAGATAGAGCTCGGTCCTGGGCTGCAGCATGAAAGAGCATACAAATGCGGGGACAGAATAGAGAGCGGTTGGAAGCATGAAACTGGATTACACCAGGTCACATATGAAGGAAAAGTAATCTCATAAATGTAAGTACACAGTCAAAAACACATAATACTTATGGAGCCCAACGCTGAGAGGGTTAAACCTGGAGATTCAGCAGCCTGTGCTGCTCCATCAGTCCAAACACATCCTCCTGCTGCAGTCAATTATATGTATAAGCCACAGCTGTGACCTCCTATGAGTGATCTTTGCAGACTAAGAGATTGATGCAGGAAAGAGTTAACCTCAGGCTGAAATATGCAAATTACCTCACAGCCAGCAGGCCAGGGCTGGAGGCTCTACAGCCACATTTGCTTACTGCATGTTTACTGCATATTGTAGGAGCGAGATGTAGCTACTTCACAGCCTGCAGCATGAAAGGTACCGTGACACATTACCGTATTCCTTGCATCATAGTTAGGCTAGCAAACAGTGCCTCTCTGCGACGTATGCAATCAAACCTCCCGCCAAAACCACAGCATCCGGTGCAAAGACATCTTGCATGCTGCCGACAGCACCTGTGTGGATCAGGTGGGTATAAAGAATAGACTCCTCCCACAAATTAGGTTAACTGTTTCAGCTAAATTATTTAATATACATTCGGATTAAAATAAAATTAATTAAGGGAATTTACCTAATATACATGAGTCACCATAAAATCCTCTCTCGAATCGAGCATAAACTCAGTGTTCCTTAAAATAAAGGCATTATGACATGATCCAGGATAGTTGGGCACCACGTCAATAATGTTCAGGGATGGACCCACTACAACTTGAACATTTATTGATCGAAACATTTTCCCATTTTGATATACCCTTTCTTTGTTAGCTGGTGGTATGAATGCAAGATTGGTGCAGTCTATGAGGCCAATTATATTTGGCATGCCTTATTCGTGAGAATGAGGGTTGACTTAGGCAACCTAGAGGATGAACAATGCTGAAAGATGCCAGTGCTAAAACAAAATATAATACAGAAAGGATCTTTGTTAATGCATGTGATCTGTTGGTCTTTTTCTAAATGCCTACTTCAATTTTATGTAGGAGTTCCAATATTGCTGGCTTACTAAGTCTAAAACTGCGATGCACTTCCTCTTCCAAAAAATTATTCAATGAAAGTCTTGGATGAAAGGTTCTTTGTCGTCTCTGTGTCCTTCTCCGGATTGTTGGCACTCTACAATGCTGCTGCATAGTTGCACATAAAAGTGTTGGAAACAAATCTAACTCCTGTTGAAAAAAAGTAAGACATGTTTAAAAAAAAAATAATAATAATAGGTTTATATTGCAGTTAATTATGCTGAATTGTAATTTAATTTAGATTTTTGTGTTGTTGTAGTAATGCTTTTTTTTTTTATATTTTACATTTTAACTAATTAAAGGGGTATTCCAGGCAAAACCTTATATATATATCAACTGGCTCCGGAAAGTTAAACAGATTCGTAAATTAAGTATGCAAATTTAACCACACCTCAAGAATATCACCCTACTGGGTACACAATGAATAAAAAATGAGACAGATGGTTTCTGAAAAAATACTAATTTTAATAAAAAACTGAAATATCAATATAAAATAGTAGTTAAAAGATCAGAGCATTAGTAACAATAATCTGTCATTGGGCCCTAGTTGAAGCAACTACCTAAACAATTCTCGGATAATCCATTGATATTGCTCCGAATTGGACCGTTAGTCCGGCAAAAAAATACAGTAGATGTTTCAATGATGGCACAATTTTTAAAGTGGCATTAGAAGGATTCGCTCACAGTTTGTATAGAATGAATGAAACAGTCTCACCCTGGCAGCTGGTTCCTCACTGCGGCGGGCCAATGGAAACAAGTGCTGTATTCTCTGCGATGTTCTCGGCGTGAATGCCTTGGCAGCTGGAGGGTTCCGGCAAGGAGCTCCCTCGTAAGCGGTCCATGGTGTCAGCAAACACCGATGTCGGTAACGGACTCACACTAGAAGCAGCAGACTTGTGGTAGGCTCAGTGAGCGAGATCAGTAGTTAGTGCAGCAGGTGGTTTAGGTTGCGAACTTCCGTGATGGCTAAAGTTCAGATGTTGTTGGTAATTAAGCTAGTGCTTGTATAGCGCTCTGTTCAGATGTAACGGCCTAGACGCGTTTCAGGGTGCTAAAATTGACCCCTTCTTCAGTAGGAAAGTATAGAGAATAGTACCTATGCATCCTTTATATGCTGGATACACATGTGTCTCTCATTAGTGAGACAGAGAAAAACTGTGGAATAGACTTGGAAATAAAACCTGGTTAGTGGATTTTCGATCACTAGCTTTATATGGATATAAGACTTTACTCAATCTCTCTATATAACTAAATATTGGATATAACCACACAATAGATATCATAATATCTTTCTTAATAGTTGATCCTTATCAAACTAATTTTTGTATAGATATAAACACAAACGAAATACACACATTAAAACTGGCTCAGACATCAACAAATAAAACGCATGAGGAATCCGAGGTGTGAATAGGGGCCAAAAAATTGTATTATGAAGGTTGTAAAAGTGGTATATGAATAGGAGAGCAATTGTAGTTGTGATTAGTTGAAGTTGTTGAATGATACTAGTGTCGAAATCCAGTATAATTCTAACTATGATTATGGATATAATCAGAAAAGAAACTAACACAGTGCTGACTGGGAATCTATTTAAATGTGTTGTTATGAAATAAATCCCATGTGGTTTTGAACGTAAGGAGTGATAGGAATGAATAAAAAAAAATAGAAAATAGTAAAAAAGAAAAGAATAATAAAGAAATAAATAAAAATAAGATATAAATACAGAATGTGAATTGGTGTTAATCATATTGATCTGAAATGCTAAAAGTACGTGGAAATATGACACTATTTAGATCTATGGATAATGGATTCAACTGAATTTCAACAGACTCAAATCATACAAAATTATTTGTAGTAAAAGATTGTTATATACAATAAGCAAAATATGTGAAAAAAATAAAACATAAAAAATTCTTGTTTCTTCGTATTTTTTCAAAACATAGGCAGATATCTATGAGAGACCCCCATAGGCATCGGCAACTGCCGCACAATTTAAAAGCTGCGGGTGCCGGTGCCCAAGCGGGTCTCTCAAAGAAAAGCAAACAATTTAACACTGGAATTCAGCCCTTTAGGCTCTATGGTGTCAAATTCGAAGATTTTTTTACTCATAAAGACATTTTTAACATAAAGCTCCCACCACACCAATCTTTTTTGATAGTTTGGAAGCCTGTGAATTTTAAGCTAGTTGGATCTTTGTGGTGTACTTTCGTAAAATGAGCAGATAAGGGGTGCTTATGTTCTCCCTTCTTTATATTATTAATATGTTCTGCTATTCTGGCTTTTAATTGTCGCTTAGTCCTTCCCACATATTGTTTATGGCAACCGCATTCCAAAATGTATAAAACCCCTTTTGTATTACATGTAATACATTCAGCAATTTTCCACGTAAATTAATTTACTGTGGAATATAAAATAGTTGTCTTTCTTGTATCCCTGGATGTGGTACACCTAGTGCAAGTACCGCATCGAAAAAAACCTTTCAAATCCATCCAGGATTGGGGTTTGATGGATTTGGTTGGGGGTTTGATGGACGGGCTATTGTAATGGCTTAATTCGGAGCTCGTGTATATATAATTGGCGGATGTTGAGACAGTGTTTCACCTATTATTTTATCTTGTTTTAGAATTTTCCAATGTTTTCTTAAAATGTTTCTACTTTTGTGTGGGTGGTATTAAAAGGTAAAACTAATCTAAACTCTGGGATTGATGATTTTGTGGCTGACTCTCTGGGAATGAAAAAATCTTTCCTATCCAAACTTTTGATTTTGTCTAATGATTTTTGTAGGACAGCCTGTGGATACCCCTTCTCCCGAAACTAGCCTGTTAGTTCCTCAGCTTCTTCCAAAAATTAGTTATCAGTGCAATTTCTTTTCAGTCGACGGAACTGTCCACCAGGGACATTAAGTAGCCACCTAGGTAGGTGGCAACTCTCAAAATCAATATAGCTGTTCTTGGCTGTAGATTTTCTATAAGTATTGCACTTAAGGCCACCTATGGTGGCCCTAATTTCTAAATCCAAGAATTCTATTTGAGAATTACTGATTGGGAAGTGAAAACTAAATTGTGTGAATTAGTGTTTAAATCCAAAATAAAGTGATTTAAATCTTCTAAAGACCCCTGTCAAATTAAAAAAATATCATCAATGTACCGCCGCCAGAGCACCAGGTTCGCGCCAAGTTTGGGACTGATGGTAGTATCCTCCATGAATAGGTTGGCGTAACTCGGCGCGAACTTGTGCCCATGGCGGTACCGGTTTGCTGTAAATAATAATCACCTTCAAAATAAAAATAATTGTGAGTGAGAATAAAATAGATTGCCCGTGTTATGAACTCTACTTGTTCTAACTTGATGTTTCCTCCCAATAAAATATTTTTGACCGCTTCTATACCCTGATTGTGTTGTATTATGGTATAGAGGGAAGATACATTGAGTGTAGCCATGATATGATGCTCCTCCCAAGGGAAGGCTTCAACCATGGCTACTACTTGAAAGGTATCTTTTAAATAAAATTTGGTACATTGTACAAAAGGTTGAAGGAATTTATCTACATACTGGGATAGGTTAGATTTTAAAGTACCTATCCCAGATAGGATCTGTCTACCCGGTGGATTTATTAGATTTTTATGGGTCTTAGGCAAACAATAAAACACGGGCAATCTCCCCTCAGTGCTCAAAATAAATTTGCATTCAGTGGAAGTGATAATACCCTGTTCCAGTGCAGTGTGACAAAAACTGTGTAACTGTGAGGTGTAATCCTCCGTAGGGTCTCTCGTATTTGAAAAAATACGAAGAAACAAGAATTTTTTATGTTTTATTTTTTTCAAAGTATTTTGCTTATTGTATATAACAATCTTTTACTACAAATAATTTTGTATGATTTGAGTCTGTTGAAATTCAGTTGAATCCATTATCCGTAGATCTAAATAGTGTCATATTTCCACATACTTTTAGTATTTCAGATCAATATGATTAACACCAATTCACATTCTGTATTTATAGCTTATTTTTATTTATTTATTTATTTATTATTCTTTTCTTTTGAACTATTTTCTATTTTTTTTATTCATTCCTATCACTCCTTACGTTCAAAACCCCATTAGATTTATTTCATAACAACACATTTAAATAGATTCCCAGTCAGCACTGTGTTAGTTTCTTTTCTGATTATATCCATAATCATAGTTAGAATCATACTGGATTTCGACACTAGTATTATTCAACAACTTCAACTAATCACAACTACAATTGCTCTCCTATTCATATACCACTTTTGCAACCTTCATAATACAATTTTTTGGCCCCTATTCACACCTCGGATTCCTCATGCGTTTTATTTGTTGATGTCTGAGCCAGTTTTAATGTGTGTATTTCGTTTGTGTTTATATCTATACAAAAATTAGTTTGATAAGGATCAACTATTAAGAAAGATATTATGATATCTATTGTGTGGTTATATCCAATATTTAGTTATATAAAGAGATTGAGTAAAGTCTTATATCCATATAAAGCTAGTGATCGAAAATCCACCAACCAGGTTTTATTTCCAAGTTTATTCCACAGTTTTTCTCTGTCTCACTAATGAGAGACACATGTGTATCCAGCATATAAAGGATGCATAGGTACTATTCTCTATACTTGCCTACTGAAGAAGGGGTCAATTTTAGCACCCTGAAACGCGTCTAGGCCGTTTCATCTGAACAGAGCGCTATACAAGCACTACCTTAATTACCAACAACATCTGATCTTTAGCCGGCACGGAAGTTCGCAACCTAAACCACCTGCTGCACTAACTACTGATCTCGCTCACTGAGCCTACCACAAGTCTGCTGCTTCTAGTGTGAGTCCGTTACCGACATCGGTGTTTGCTGACACCACGGACCGCTTACGAGGGAGCTCCTTGCCGGAACCCTCCAGCTGCCAAGGCATTCATGCCGAGAACATCGCAGAGAATACAGCACTTGTTTCCATTGGCCCGCCACAGTGCGGAACCAGCAGCCAGGGTGAGACTGTTCCATTCATTCTATACAAACTGTGAGCGAATCCATCTAATGCCACTTTAAAAATTGGGCCATCATTGAAACATCTACTGTATTCTTTTTGCCGGACTAACAGTCCAATTCGGAGCAATATCCATGGACTTCAACATCTATCTGTCATTAGGGCCCAATGACAGTTTATTATTACTAATGCTCTGATCTTTTAACTACTATTTTATATTGATATTTCTGTTTTTTATTAAAATTTGCATTTTTTCAGAAACCATCTGTCTCATTTTTTATTCATTGTGTACCCAGTAGGGTGATATTCTTGAGGTGTGGTTAAATTTGCATACTTGATTTTTCATTATTTGATCGGTGGGGACCGATTTTTATCCACATTAACCTCGAATATCCCAGGTTGTAAGCTGCACACACAGTCTCTTTTTTTTCCTTAGATTTGTAAATTACTTCTATTAAAAAATCTTAATCCTTCCAATAGTTATTAGCTTCTGAAGTTGAGTTGTTGTTCTCTGTCTAACTGCTCTCTGATTACTCACGTCCCGGGAGCTGTGCAGTTCCTATTGGGATATTCTCCCATCATGCACAGCTCCCGGGATGTGACATCATCATTGAGCAGTTAGACAGAAAACTTCAGAAGCTAAGAACTATTGGAAGGATTAACCCCTTAAGGACCCGGGTTTTTTCCGTTTTTGCATTTTCGTTTTTTGCTCCTTGCCTTTAAAAATTCATAACTCTTTCAATTTTGCACCTAAAAATCCATATGATTGCTTATTTTTTGCGCCACCAATTCTACTTTGTAATGACTTTCAATGTATGCAATCCTTGAACAACAGTTTGAGGGTGCATATTGTTGTGCGAGATGTGTGCTAGTTGTCCGTTTGGAAGCCCAGATCCTGCATCTAGAGGGGCGACTGGCAGCAATGAGAAGCATTAACAACATGGAGAGGAGTCTCCTGCTCACTGAGCAGGCACTCTCAGGAATAGAGGTGGGGGAGGACAGTGGGACGGAGTTGCAGGACAGTCAGGTAGTTAGCTGGGTTACAATTAGAAAGAGGGGTAGGGGAAAAAGTGTCAGGGAGGCTAGTCCTGAACTGGCACACCTCAACAAGTTTGCCCGCTTGGCAGATGAGGGGGATGCCATTACAGAGCTAGCAGAACTGCAGCAGGATACCGCCTCTGACCGCCAGGGGGGTGTCTGCTCCAGTAAGGAGGGAGGGAGGAGTACAGGGCAGGCCAGATAGGTACTAGTGGTGGGGGACTCAATTATTAGGGGGACAGACAGGGCAATCTGTCACAAAGACCGGGATCGCCGAACAGTGTGTTGTCTGCCTGGCGCACGAGTTAGGCACATCGCGGATCGGGTTGACAGGTTGCTGGGCGGGGCTGGAGAGGACCCAGCAGTCATGGTACATATTGGCACCAATGACAAAGTAAGAGGTAGGTGGAGTGTCCTTAAAAATGATTTCAGGGACTTAGGCCGCAAGCTTAAGGCAAGGACCTCCAAGGTAGTATTTTCTGAAATACTACCAGTACCACGAGCCGCACCAGAGAGGCAGCGGGAGATCAGGGAGGTAAACAAGTGGCTCAGAAGCTGGTGCAGGAAGGAAGGGTTTGGGTTCATGGAGAACTAGGCTGACTTCGCTGTCGGTTACCGGCTCTACCGTAGGGACGGGCTGCACCTCAATGGGGAGGGTGCAGCTTTGCTTGGGGAGAAGATGGCTAGAAGGGTGGAGGAGTGTTTAAACTAGGGAGTTGGGGGGAGGGAACCTACAGCAAAGAGGGGGAAGATAGTGTAGATAGAGAGGTGGGAATTATAAATGTACCTGGGGGTGGAGCGGAGGGAGGGGTTAGAATAGTTAAGAGGAATAGGCTTCATAGGAAAATAAAACTTACACCCTTGAATCCCATTAACCCCAATAACATAAAGGATGGAAATGTAAAGTGTATGTTCACAAATGCCAGAAGCCTAGCAAATAAAATTGGGGAGCTTGAGGCCTTGATACTGGAGGAACATATTGATATAGTTGGGGTCACTGAGACATGGCTGGACTCCTCGCATGACTGGGCTGTCAATCTGCAGGGGTTTACATTGTTTCGCAAGGATAGAATGAACAGAAAAGGTGGTGGAGTCTGTCTGTATGTAAGAAGTGGTATGAAAGTCAGTGTGAACGATACCATAGTGTGTGATTCTGAGGAAGTGGAATCATTGTGGGTAGAATTACAAAAGGAGGGAAATACTGAAAAAATAATACTTGGTGTAATCTACAGACCCACTAATATCACTGAAGAGATAGAAGGTCAGTTGTATAAACAAATAGAGAGGGCCACCCGGGCAGGTACAGTGGTAATAATGGGAGATTTTAACTATCCAGATATAGATTGGGGTCCGGGGTTGGCTGAAACTACAAAGGGGCGACAATTCCTAAATTTATTGCAGGATAATTTTATCGGACAGTTTGTGGAGGACCCAACAAGAAGTGATGCCTTGTTGGATCTGATCATTTCCAATAATGCAGAGCTGGTTGGTAATGTAACTGTGCGGGAAAACCTTGGTAATAGCGACCACAATATAGTTACTTTTGACTTAAAATGTAGAAAACAAAAGACAGGTGGGGAAGGCAAAAACATATAACTTTAAAACGCAAACTTCCCTGGGCTGAGGGCTGCACTACAGGACATAGACTGGGGGGAGGTGTTGTCAAATACTGATACAGAAGGTAAATGGGACATCTTTAAATCAACTCTAAATAACTATACAGCTAAATATATACCAAAGGGGAACAAATATAAACGACTAAAACTAAATCCTACATGGCTGACAAATGATGTTAAAAGAGCAATAAACAACAAAAAAATAGCCTTCAAAAAATTCAAATCTGATGGGTCAGCTATAACATTTAAAGAGTACAAAGAGCTTAATAAAATCTGTAAAAATGTAATAAAAACAGCAAAAATTCAAAACGAGAGACAGGTGGCCAAAGAAAGCAAAACTAATCCTAAATATTTTTTTTAGATATATAAATGCAAAAAAAAACAAGGACAGAGCATGTAGGACCCCTTAATAATGATAATGGGGAGGTTGTCACGGGCGATCAAGAGAAGGCGGAGCTACTGAATGGGTTCTTTAGTTCTGTACACTATGGAAAAAGGAGCTGACATTGGCCAGGTCAGTGCTGGTAACACATCATGTAATGTACTGAACTGGCTTAATGTAGAGATGGTACAGGGTAAGTTAAGTAATATAAATGTATGCAAATCTCCATGGCCAGATGGATTGCACCCAAGAGTTCTTAGAGAGGTAAGTTCAGTAATATCTTTACCCCTGTTCATGATATTTAGAGATTCTCTGGTGTCTGGTATTGTGCCAAGGGTCTGGCGCAAGGCGAATGTGGTGCCAATCTTCAAAAAGGGCTCTAGGTCTTCCCCAGGAAACTATAGACCGGTACGTTTAACGTGCATTGTGGGTAAATTGTTTGAAGGACTTATAAGGGATTACATACAGGAATACATAGGGGATAATAGTATTATAAGTGATAACCAGCATGGGTTTACTAAGAATAGAAGTTGTCAAACCAATCTAATTTGCTTTTATGAAGAGATGAGTAGAAGCCTTGACAGAGGAATGGCTGTGGATATAGTGTTTCTGGATTTTGCTAAAGCATTTGATACTGTCCCTCATAGACGTCTGGCAGGTAAGTTAAGGTCTTTGGGTTTGGAAATTTTAGTTTGTAACTGGATTGAACACTGGCTCATGGATCGTACCCAGAGAGTGGTGGTCAATGATTCGTACTCTGATTGGTCCCCGGTAATTAGTGGTGTACCCCAAGGTTCAGTACTGGGCCCGCTGTTGTTTAATTTATTTATAAATGATATAGAGGATGGTATTAACAGCTCTGTTTCTATCTTTGCAGATGACACCAAGCTTTGTAGCACGGTACAGTCTATAGAGGATGTGTATAGGTTACAAGATGACTTGGATAGACTAAGTGTCTGGGCATCCACTTGGCAAATGAGGTTCAATGTGGATAAATGTAAAGTTATGCATCTGGGTACTAATAACCTGCATGCGTCGTATGTCTTAGGGGTGATTAAACTGGCAGAGTCACTGGTAGAGAAGGATCTGGGTGTACTTGTTGATCACAGACTACAGAATAGCATGCAATGTCAGGCTGCTGCTTCCAAAGCCAGCAGGATATTGTCATGTATCAAAAGAGGCATGGACTCAAGGGACAGGGACATAATACTCCCCCTCTATAAAGCATTGGTACGGCCTCACCTGGAATATGCTATTCAGTTTTGGTCGCCTGTACATAAAAGGGACACTGTGGAGCTGGAAAGGGTGCAGAGACGTGCGACTAAACTAATATGGGGCATGGAACATCTTAGGTATGAGGAGCGATTAAAGGTGTTACAATTGTTTAGTCTTGAGAAGAGACGTCTAAGGGGGGATATGATAAATGTATATAAGTATATTAATGGCCCATACAAAAAATATGGAGAAAAACTGTTCCAGGTTAAACCCCTCCAAAGGACGAGGGGGCACTCCCTCCGTCTGGAGAAGAAAAAGTTTAGTCTCAAGGGGCGACACGCCTTCTTTACCATGAGAACTGTGAACTTATGGAACAGTCTACCTCAGGAACTGGTCACAACAGGAAAAATTAACAGCTTTAAAACAGGATTAGATACATTCCTGGAACAAAATAACATTAATGCTTATGAAGAAATATAAAATCCCATCGCTTCCCCAATATCGCGCCACACCCCTACCCCTTAATTCCCTGGTTGAACTTGATGGACATATGTCTTTTTTTGACCGTACTAACTATGTAACTATGTAACTATGTATGACGTCAGTCATTTTGCCCAAAAATCTACGGTGAAACGGAAAAAAAAATCATTGTGCGACAAAATAAAAAAAAAAAAAACGCCGTTTTGTAACTTTTGGGGGCTTCCGTTTCTACATAGTAAATTTTTCGGTAAAAATGACATCTTATCTTTATTCTGTAGGTCCATACGATTAAAATTATACCCTACTTATATAGGTTTGATTTTGTCGTACTTCTGGAAAAAATCATAACTACATGCAGGAAAATTAATACGTTTAAAATTGTCATCTTCTGACCTCTATAACTTTTTTATTTTTCCGTGTATGGGGCAGTATGAGGGCTCATATTTTGCGCCGTGATCTGAACTTTTTAACGGTACAATCAATTGCATTGATAGGACTTATTGATCGCTTTTTATTCATTTTTAAATGATATAAAAAGTGACCAAAAATGCACTATTTTGGACTTTGGAATTTTTTTGCGCGTACGCCATTGACCAAGCGGTTTAATTAAAGATATATTTTTATAATTCGGACATTTCCGCACGCGGTGATACCATATATGTTTATTTTTATTTTTATTTACACTGTGGTTTTTTTTATGGGAAAAGGGGGGTGATTCAAACTTTTAATAGGGGAGGGGTTAAATGATCTTTATTCACTTTTTTTCACTTTTTTTTGCAGTGTTATAGCTCCCATAGGAACCTATATACCTATATCACTGCACACACTGATCTTTATCATTGATCACTGGTTTCTCATAGGAAACCAGTGATCGATGATTCTGCCGCTTGATTGCTCATGCCTGGATCTCAGGCACTGAGCAGTCATTCGGCGATCGGACAGCGAGGAGGCAGGTAGGGACCCTCCCGCTGTCCTGTTAGCTGTTGGGAATGTCGCGATTTCGCCGCGGCTATCCCGAACAGCCCACTGAGTTAACCGGCAGTTCTTACTTTCACTTTTAGCTGCGTGGCTCAGCTCTGAGCGCGCGGCTAAAGGGTTAATAGCGCGTGGAGCCGCGATCGGTGCTGCGCTCTATTAGCGGCGGGTCCCGGCTTCACTATGACGCCGGGCCCGCCGTCATATGATGCGGGGTTACCGTGTAAGGTACAGGTACGTCCTTGGTCCTTAAGGGGTTAAGATTTTTTAATAGAAGTTTACAAATTTACAAATCTGTTTAAATCTCCGGAGCCAGTTGATATATATAAAAAAAGGTTTTGCCTGGAATACCCCTTTAACAATGCCAGACGTACTTGTACGTCCTGGTTAGGTTGTACATAATGCGTCATGACGTAAATTTACATCCTATACATGACCACTAGCATTGGAGGGATGCCCATGTCTTGTGCTGCAGGTTCAGGATGCTGATAGCATTCAGGGATCTGGCGATAATGGCCAGCATGCGCTATTGCATCGATGTCCCTCATTATCCCCTCAGATGCAGTGATCAATACAGATCACTGCATTTGCGGGAGTGCAGTGCCTAGAATGGTTATGCCCTATGCATACCAGTGAACAGTATTAGCAATTTTAGTCTTGCTCTAAATAGTCCTTTATGTTGATTTTTAAATATTATATTTTATTTAAAAATTTTTATAATAAAGGTATAGTTGCATGTGGTTTTATTGCTTTCCACAACAACATTTTTTTTTTTTTGGGTGTGCAAAAATATTTGTGGTAAATTGAGTTATGGCCTAATTGGCCTTATGGCCTTATGTTTAATTTTGATATAAAACCGCTGAAATATTTTGTTTATGAAATTATTTATTTTTCGTTGCTTGGGAAGTGAAGGATGGAAAATGTGAAGTGAAATATTTTCATTTATCTCAATAATGAGGTGCACAATGAAATTAGTCCGTAAGTGGTTGTTTTAAAAATTAACACCTTTTTTTTATTTTATTTAAATAAAACATTTTTGGTTTTTAAAATTCATTTAAATTGGTAAACATTATTTAGTGCATTACTTAGTTACATAGTTAGTATGGTTGAAAAAAGACATATATGTCCATCAAGTTCAACCAGGGAATTGAAGGGAAGGGTGTAAGGGGATAAGGGGGTGTAAGGGGATATTTATTTAATATATTAATTTTTTTATAATAATTTGAAGGTCTGTGAACCATTAATTATTTTTTTTCAAAAATTATTGTTTGACTGAACAAAACAAACTATTAATGTAATAGTGTTTTTTTATTTTATACATTTTTTATTTTATAGATTTCAATACATACAAAATCCATTATTACTTTCAGCGTTATCAATACCAAACCCCCCTCCCCCCCTTTCCTCCCTCCCCTTAAGACAGCCTGTCCAAAAACCATTGTCTTGCTTCCTTTCCCTCCTCCTCTCATACTCTTTTCTCCTTTTCACTATCTCCTTTCTCCCAGGGTAGCCATTTATTCTCGATTTTTTTATTTCTTTCACTGTTCTTAAACAGCAACAACTCATAAGTTCTAACCTTAATTACACCGGCCAACCATTCTTCTCTTGATGGAGCCGCTGGGGCCAACCATTTCCTGAGAATCAAATTCTTTGCCACTCCTAATACTCCAAGTATAAGATCTGTATGCTTAGTTACCGCTATCTCTAATCCATAAATTGCAACCTTAGGTTCAAAGAGCAATACCACACTTATTCTATCATTAATAGTTTCAAAAACCGCACTCCAAAATTTTTGCAAATTTGTGCAATTCCATAGCATGTGTAACCAATTACCTCCCCCGGACCCACACTTGGGGCATTGTGCTTTTTCCCTGACATTAATTTTATAAAGAAATTGCGGTGAGTACTGTGCCTGATATACTAACATCAAGAAAGACAACCTATTATTTGCATTAATTGTTGTTCTTCTAATATTCTTTAACACCAGTTTCCACGCGTCTTCTAAAATTCCACCTATATCAAGTGCCTGTCCTAGTCATTTTACTACGTCCTCCCAACCCTTCTGACCTAGCATTTTATATAATGTACTCATTATTTTCTTTTTTCCCCCCTGTGCATTTTTAATATATTCTATAATGTGATAACACTCTACCTTTAATTTTCCTTTCGGTTCTTCTTGTCCCAAAGCATCCTTGAACTGTACATAACCAAAATAATTACTACTTTTTAAATTAAACTGTTCGCTCAAACATTTCCAATCTACTATCTTCCCATTTGTGCAGACATGCTCTACCAATCTAATTCCTTTCTCTTCCCAGTTCAAATATTCTGCGATTTTCTTTATTTCTGGGAAGTTCTCATTTTCCCATATGGGGGTACACCATACACTACTTGTCATCCCTATTGCTGACTTCATACCATCCCATACTTTTACCAATAGTTCTTTAGCTGTATTCCCCTCTTCTGTGTCCTTTTTCAAACTTCCGCTCTCCAACCACTCCCATATGGACCTATATTTCTTACACCCCTTTTCCAAATAAGCCAGCAATGTTTGTTGTTCTTGGATAACCAATGTTAGTTGGGATGCTATGAAATAATGATAAAAGTTAGGGAGACCCAGCCCTCCTTCTTCTAAGGGGTGGTACAGATATTGACTCTTGATCCTGATTCTTTTTCCTCCCCATGTAAGATTATTTAAAATACTTTCCAATTTTTTAAACCAAGTATTTTAATCCATATGGGAGAAGCTCTCAAATAATGCGTTATCATGGGGAGTAATACCATTCTCAGCAGTCCTATTCTATCCACCATACCTAATCTCAGTATTTATCTTTCCCCTTACCTTCCCCATCAAAGGTACTAAATTTAATCTCTCAAAGTCCGAGACAGCGCTAGAGATCTTAATACCCAGATATTCCAAACTATCGTTAACTCTTAGCACGTTTACAGGGCCAGTTGGAACCTCAATTTCTACATCCAATTTCATAAGACCGGACTTCTGCCAATTAATTTTCATTCCTGAGAAACACCCACATTTTTCCACCAACCTGATCACTTCCTGAACTTTCTCTACCGGATTCCTAACAAACAGAAGCACATCATCGGCATATAATAACATTCTTTCTCTATCCCCTTGTACCCCAAACCCCTGAAAGACCTCAGTGTTCCTAACCATGGCTGCTAGTGGCTCTATAAAAAGTGCAAATAATAAAGGTGATAGTGGACATCCCTGTCTTGAAAATATTGTGTTAGAAAAATTCCCATTGATACTAATTTTTGCTGTAGGGGCTGAATAAATCGTTTTAATAGCTTTTAAGAGTAAAGTGCCCAAGTTAAATCTCTCCACCACCCCAAAGAGGAAACCCCACTCTACCCCGTCGAACGCTTTCTTAGCGTCCAGCGACAGGATGGAGTGGGGGTCCCCTCCACGTGTTTGAATATTAAGGAATGTCCTGTGTATATTACCAAAAATATTCCTACCCACCATAAAGCCCCTCTGCTCTTCCCCTATAATTTCACCCAAAACCTTTTTTAATCTTCCTGCCCATATTTTTGCAAAGATTTTGTAATCCGTATTCAAAAGTGATATAGGCCGATAATTCTCCATCTTTTCCCTGCCACCACCCTTCTTGGGGATCAATATTATCACTGCTTCAGACATTGAAGGGGTCATAGCCCCTCTTTCCAAGGATTCATTAATAACCTCCAACAAGCAGGGTAACAGAGACCCATGAAATCTCCTGTAAAAATCAAATGAGAACCCATCTGACCCTGGGGCAGAATTCCCTGCGCATGTTCTCAATGCTTCTTGGACTTCACCCAGGCTGATCACCTCATTCATCTTCCTATTCTCCTCCTCATTTAAACTTGGTAGAGCTAAATTTTGTTAGAATGCTTTGATCTCCAATTCTGATTTTTCCCCCTCAGATTCATATAATGTTTGATAGTACTCCATCGCTATCTTCCTTATCTCCTCTTTATCCGTTACTATCATTCCCTGCTTATTTTCTAAATTAGTAATTTCCGTATTTTCCGTTTGATTTTTTATTATGCCACAGAGCCACTTATTAGATTTCTCCCCTTCCACATACCGTTTTTGTCCCCAGAAAAGAATACTATGTTGTGCCTTCTCGAGCACTAGCTCTTGATATTCTTTTTGTGCTTGTTCCAATTTTTCCCAGTTCTCATTTCCAGCATCCTTTGCATAAGCTTCCTCTAATTTTTTAATCTGATCTACCAAATTTTGTTGGGTCTAGATCAATAACATACCTTTTTAGCAAGTTAACTGTATCAGGGGAAGTGCTTGATGTGAGATTCTCTCACAGTTCCCGCTTTTGGGCTGCAACAGACATGATGGCGTCACACGTTAGTGTCGCACGCAAGCAAAATCTGTCGCATACTGGGAATAAGAGAAACAAGTCATCACAAGTCCCAGACGGCGCTGGACCTACACGCGGAGCAGTATAGGTAAGAGTTAAATGATCCTTGTTAAATGTTTTAAGCTATCATAAACTTTAATTAGAGCAGGCAGAAATGTATATATAAAAGGAAAAGGGAACAGACATTACTGCGGAGCTGACAGACAGAGAAAAAGAAAAGTGATTTCTCATAGTAAGCATGGGTTGGGCTAATATTAAATGATCAGACCATGTGGAGGGTATTATCTGTTGAGCTAATGTTTTTAAAAGTTTTAACTGTCTGTATATGAGTAGTAATCCAGCTAAAATGAGAAAGAGAGGCCTCCAGGTCCACAATCCTGTAGTAGAAGCGGCATCCATTTTAGGTGAAGTCAAACAAAATGGAGCATTGGTTAAAGTAAAAGAAATGGAAAATATGTTTTGCAACACTTGGGATAGCATGCCTCATATACGTTTGACACTATCAAAAGGGGTACACTTTATTGACAACCAGCTTATTTAAGCCCTTGGGGACGGAGACCATTATAATGCTAAGTAAGGGAGCATTTTGTGCAATTCTGACCTCTGTCACTTTAAGCATTAACAATTCTGGGATGCTTTTACTTTTCATTCTGATTCCGAGATAGTTTTTTCGTAACATTTTCTACTTCATGTTAGTGGTAAATTTTTGTCGAGACTTGCATAATTTCTTGGGGAAAAATTCCAAAATTTGATGAAAAAATTTAAAATTTTGCATTTTTCTAAATTTGAGGCTCTCTGCTTGTACGGAAAACAGACATTCCAAATAAATGATACATTGATTTACAAATACAATATGTCTACTTTATATTTTCATCATAAAATGTACATGTTTTTACTTTTGGAAAACATCAGAGGGCTTCAAAGTACAGCAGCAATTTTCAAATTTTTCACAACATTTTCAAAATTGGAATTTTTCAGGGACCAGTTCAGTTTTGAAGTGGATTTGAAGGGCCTTCATGTTAGAAATACCCCATTATAAAAACTGCACCCCTCAAAGTATTCAAAATGATATTCAGAAAGTTTGTTAACCCTTTACGTGTTTCACAGGTATAGCAGCAAAGTGAAGGAGAAAATTCAAAATCTTCATAGGAGAAATAGGAGAAAAGGCACCCTAAAATTTGTAACCCAATTGCTCTCAAGCAAAGAAATGCCTCATATGTGTATGTCAAGTGTTCAGCAGGTGCAGTAGAGGGTTCAGAAGGGAAGGAGCAACAATGGGATTTTGGAGAGTGAAATGGTTTTTTGTGGGGCATGTCACATTTAGGAAGCCCCTATGGTACCAGAACAGCAAAAAAAAAAAAAAAAAACCACATGGCATGCTATTTTGGAAACTACATCCCTCCAGGCATGTAACAAGGGGTCCAGTGAGCCTTAACACCCCACAGGTGTTTGACGACTTTTCGTTAAAGTCGGATGTGTAAATGGAAAAAAAAAATTTCCCCTAAAGTGCAATTTTCCCCCCAAATTTACCATTTTTAAAAAAGGGTAATGGGAGAAAATGCCACCCAAAAATTTGTAACCCCATTACTTCTGAGTATGGAAATACCCAATGTTAGGCAGTAAAATGCTCTGTGGGCGAACTACAATGCTCAGAAGAGAAGGAGTCACATTTGTCTTTAGGAAAGCAAATTTTGCAGAAATTTTTTGGGGGGGCATGTCGCATTTAGGAAGCCCCTATGTTGCCAGAGCAGCCCCTATGGTGCTAGAACAGCACAAAAAACCCACATGGCATACTATTTTGGAAACTACAAGGGGTACGTAACAAGGGGTACAGTGAGCCTGAACACCCCACAGGTGATAGACGAACTTTTGTTAAATTGGGACGTGAAAATGAAAAATTGGATTTTTAACACTAAAATTCTGGTGTTAACCCAAACTTTTCATTTTCACAAGGAGTAATAGGAGAAACTGCCCCACAAAATTTGTAACCCCATTTCTCTCGAGTAAGGAAATACCTCATATGTGGATGTAAAGTGATCTGCGGGTGCACTAGAGGGGTGCACTAGAGGGCTCAGAAGGGAAGGAGCGACATTGGGCTTTAGGAGAGCGAATTTTGCTGAAATGGTTTTTGGGGGGCATGTCGCATTTAGGAAGCCCCCATGATGCCAGAAAAAAAACACACATGGAATACTATTTTGGAAACAACACCCCTCACAGAATTTAATAAGGAGTGCAGTGAGCATTTACACCCCACTGGCATTTGACAGATCTTTGGAACACTGGGCTGTGGAAATGAAAAATTACATTTTTAATTTTTACGGACGACTGTTCAAAAAATCTGTCAGACAACTGTGGGGGCTAAATGCTCACTGTACCCCTTATTACATTCCGTGAGGGGTGTAGTTTCCAAAATGGGGTCACATGTGGAGGGGGTCCACTGTTCTGGCACCATGGGGCTTTGTAAACACTCATAGCCTTCAATTCCAGCCTAATTCTCTCTCAAAAAGCTCAATGGCACCCCTTCTCTTCTGAGCATTGTAGTTTGCCCGCAGAGCACTTTACATCCACACATGGTGTATTTATATACTCAGAAGAAATGGGGTTACAAATTTTGGGGGGCTTTTTTTCCTATTACCCCTTGTGAAAATGAAAAATTTGGGGTAACGCCAGCATTTCAGGGGAAAAAAACAAATTTTTCATTTTCTTGTCCAATTTTAACAAAAATTTGTCAAAGACCTGTGGGGTGTTAAGGCACACTATACCCCTTGTTACCTTCCGTGAGGGGTTTAGTTTCCAAATTGGGGTCACATGTGGGTGTTTTTTTTTTGGGTTCATGTCAGAACCGCTTTAATGATCAGCCACCCCTGTGCAAATCACCAATTTAGGCTTCAAATGTACATGACGCTCTCTCACTCCATGTAGTTCGTCCACAGAGCATTTTAAGTACACATATGGGGTATTTCTGTACTCAGAAGAAATTTTGTTAGAAATTTTGGGGGTCTTTTTCTTCTTTTACCTCTTGTGAAAATGAAAAATATGGGGCATGTTAGTGTAATATTTTAAAACCTTTTTTACACTAACATGCTGGTGTAGCCCCCAACTTTACTTTTTCATAAAGGATAAAAGGAGAAAAATCCCCCCAAAATTTGTATCGCAACTTCTCCAAAGTACGGAAATACCCCATATGTGGCCCTAAACTGTTGCCTTGAAATACGACAGGGCTCTGAAGTGAGAGAGTGCCATGTGCATTTGAGGCCTAAATAAGTAATTTGCAATAGGGGCGGACCAGGTAACCTACAGAAAAACCCTACAGCAGTGTTTCCCAAACAGGGTGCTTCCAGCTGTTGCAAGACTCCCAGCCTGCCAGGACAGTCTATGGCTGTCCGGCAATACTGGGAGTTTGGTTTTGCAACAGCAGGACGCTCCGTTTAGGAAACACTGCCGCATGAGATGTTTTTCATTTTTATTGGGGGGGCGGGGGGTGGGTGTAATGTTTTTAAGGTACATTCACATAGGCGGGGGTTCACAGTAAGTTTTCCGCTGGGAGTTTGAGCTGCGGCGGAAAATTTGCCTCAGCTCAAACTTGTAGAAGGAAACCCACTGTAAACCCGCCCGTGTGAATGTACCCTGTACATTCATATGGGAGGGGGGACACCCCAAACCTTCAGCTGTGGCAAAATGACAACTCCCAGAATGCAGTGACAGACCATACATGCTGGGAGTTGTAGTTTTACAACAGCTGTAGGCACACTGGTGGGGAACCACTGAGTTAGAAAACAGACTCTAGCTCAGTGTTTCTAACCTTTGTGCCTCCAGCTGTTGCAAAACTACAATTCCCAGCATGGCCAGAAATTCAGGGATGCTGGGCGTGTAGTTCTGCAATATCTGGCCTTTCAGATGTTGCAGAACTACAACTCCCAGCATGCCTGGACAGTCTGGACATGCTGGGAGTTGTAGTTCTGCAACATATGAAGGGCCAGATATTGCAGAACTACACGCCCAGCATCCCTGACTGTCTGGCCATGCTGGGAATTGTACTTTTGCAACATCTGGAGGGCTACAATTTGGAGACAACCGTATAGTGGTCTTCAAACTGTGCCACTTCAGATGTTGCAAAACTAGAACTCCCAGCATGCCCAGACAGTCAGTGCATGTTGAAAGTTGTAGTTTTGCAACATCTGAAGGACCACAGTTTAGAGACCACTACACAGTTGTCTCCAAACTGTGACCCTCCAGATGTTGCAAAACTACAACTCCCAGCATGCTGGGAGTTGTAGTTTTGCAGCTTTTAGAAGGCCACAGAGAAGATCACTTACCGCGCTTCGCTATCACTCTTCGCTGCAGCTTTCTCCACGCCGCACTTTCCGCCCGCTCCTCCTGTGTCGATGCTGCCGCCGCCACTGCCGCTGCTCGTGGATGCTGCTTCCGTCGCCTCCACCGGTCCGGGTAAGCGGGGCCATGCTCCCCCCTCGCCGCCTGTGAACTCTGATCGACCAATGGCAGGGGATAGGAGGGGATGGCAACACTGCCACCTCGCTCCTATCCTTTAGGATGATCAGAGCTGTCTCTCACAGCTCCGATCATTTTTATTTTCCGGGCAATCGGGTCACCAGTGACCCGATTGGCCTGGATCGCTGCAAATCGCTTGGCTGAATTGAGTGATCGCCAACAGGGGGGGGGTTCTCAGAACCCCCCTAGGCATTGCCACGGGATGCCTGCTGATAGATATCAGCAGTCATCCCGGTCCGATCACCACCTAGCGATGAGTTAAAATGGACAGTTTTTTTTTGTTGTTGTTTTTTTAAACAGTGAAATTTTTATTTAAAAGTTGACAAATAACAATATAATAATCAAAAAAATGTAGGTTGCTTTACCTATGATAAAACAATGTAATTATATTTTTGTAAAAAATGGTGATCATTTAAACATGTAAAAATATATTTACAAAGGTGCAGCATTTTGTTTATATAAATACAACAAACATTTTGAATTTCATATTTCTTTCTTTTCTGAAATGCTCTCATCAATATTTTTTTTTTCATAATAGGTATTTCTTTAGACAATATTTGGGAATCACATTAACTGTCTATATAAAATTATTTTGTTTTTTAAAATAATTTTTTTTAAATAATTAATCCTTCCTCTTTTATTTTTTATTTTTTTTTTAAACATTTATTTTGGGGGTAACGGAACAATATGGTGAAATTTTTATTTAAATTGGTAAAGGTGAAATTTTAGTTATGCATACAATTAATGTATAATTTATTTTTTAACATAAACATTACCCATAGTGGACTGCTTATAGCAATCCGTTGATTGATAATACTGTTCAGTGCTATACATAGGGCCTAGCACTGATCAGTGTTATCGGTCATCTTCGGCCATGGCTTGCTTGATTGCAGACCAGAGCAGAAGATCCATGTAATTGCAGCGTAGGCTGGATAAGGGGGAACACCGTCTTGCATTTTGGATGATCTGATGTACATGGCAGTGCTGCTACCGATACCATCATCACTTTCACTGTCCACAGCGCAGCAGAATCGGTTATCTGTTCTGATTACGACATCTGAGGTATAAATGGTAGACAATTGAGGATGTCAAACATTAATGGCGGGTCCCTTGCTGATATGCCGCACATGATCTGAGCTTCGCTACCATGCTTGCAGTCATGCATAGGACGTAAAAATACATTCTAGTGTACTAAGTCCCACCTCACCAGGACGTACATTTATGTCATGCGTCCTTAAGGCTTTAACTAATATGATCCAGGGTCACGCAAAAGTACCCTGGTTATGAAAGTTAGGTGGACAATGTCGTCAAGAAGCTCAAAGTGTCACCTACATGTTTAATACCTTAAACCATTATATACCATATTTTTTTTTTCTTTTAAATTTAACAATCTGTTTACGGTTCAATTGTTACAACATTTTTCACAGCTTGTTTTCTTTGTATTCTTGAAGGTTTTGAAAAAAATATTTAGAATATTATCTTTTTTTGCAAAATATAGTGATTTTTAAAATTTATAAAAACATGACATGTACATTACAGAAAGTTGTAACCCAAAACATTTATGTATAATAACAAAAAAGATTTAAAAGGGCACTCCGATGTTTAGACGTCTTATCCCCTATCCAAAGGAAAGGGGATAAGGTGCCTGATCGCGGTGGTTCCACCGCTGGGGACCCCCGTGATCTTGCACACAGCACCCCGTTAAAATGAGTCCCCGGAGCACGTTCGCTCCAGGTCTGATTACTGGTGATCACAGGGCCGAAGCATTTTGACATCACAGATCCGCCCCTGTGTGACGTCACGCTCCGCCTCCTCAATGCAAGCCTATGGGAGGGGGTGTGACATCACACAGGCTTGCATTGAGGGGCGGAGCGTGATGTTACACGGAGGCGGAGCCATGATGTCACAATGCTCTCGCCAGTAATCAGACCCTGAGCGAACGTGCTCCGGAGACTGATTTCAACCCCTTAACGACGCAGGATGTATATTTACATCCTGCGCCGGCTCCCGCGATATGAAGCGGGGTTGCGCTGCGACCCCGCATCACATCGCGTCCGTCCTGGCGCTCATCAACGGCCGGGACCCGAGGCTAATACCACACATCGCCGATCGCGGCAATGTGTGGTATTAACCCTTTAGAAGCGGCGGTCAAAGCTGACCGCCGCTTCTAAAGCGAAAGTAAGAGTATCCCGGCTAGTCAGTCGGGCTGTTCGGGACCGCCGCGGCCCTTACCTGCCTCCTCGGTGTCCGATCGACGAATGACTGCTCCGTGCCTGAGATCCAGTCAGGAGCAGTCAAGCGCCGATAACACTGATCACAGGCGTGTTAATACACGCCAGTGATCAGCATAGGAGATCAGTGTGTGCAATGTTATAGGCAGACCTATAACACTGCAAAAACAAAGTAAAAAAAAAGTGTTAATAAAGGTCATTTAACCCCTTCCCTAATAAAAGTTTGAATCACCCCCCTTTTCCCATAAAAATAAAAAAAAAACAGTGTAAATAAAAAAAATAAACATATGTGGTATCGTCGCGTGCGTAAATTTCCGAACTATAAAAATATATCATTAATTAAACCGCACGGTTAATGGCGTACGCGCAAAAAAATTCAAAAGTCCAAAAAAGCGTATTTTGATCACTTTTTATACCATTAAAAAATGAATAAAAAGTGATGAAAAAGTCAGATCAAAACAAAAATCATACCGTTAAAAACTTCAGATCACGGCGCAAAAAATGAGCCCTCGTACTGCCCTGTATGTGGAAAAATAAAAAAGTTATAGGGGTCAGAAGATTACATTTTTAAACGTATACATTTTCCTGCATGTAGTTATGATTTTTTCCAGAAGTACGACAATATCCAACCTATATAAGTAGGGTATCATTTTAACCGTATGGACCTACAGAATAATGATAAGGTGTCTTTTTTTCCGAAATATACACTGCGTAGAAACGGAAGCCCCCAAAAGTTACAAAATGGCATTTTTTCTTCGATTTTGTCGCACAATGATTTTCTTTTCCGTTTCGCCGTGGATTTTTGGGTAAAATGACTAATGTAACTGGAAAGTAGAATTGATGATGCAAAAAGTAAGCCATAATATGGATTTTTAGGTGGAAAATTGAGAGGGTTATGATTTTTAAAAGGTAAGGAGGAAAAAACGAAAGTGCAAAAACGGAAAACCCCTGAGTCCTTAAGGGGTTAACGGCAGGACCCCCGCGATCAGGCATCTTATCCCCTATCCTTTGGAAAAGGGATAAGATGTCTAAGCGCCAGAGTACCCCTTTAATTGTAAAACTGTCATCAAAACAGGTTATCCCAAATCTGCCCAAGGTCTCACTGTGGTCACCATCCTATTGATAGTATATACATATATATATATATTGTAGCAGTGTGGCAAGGAAAGGGTGTATTTCCTTGGCTCACCCTGCAGAAGCTCTCACCTGCTTCTTAAGTAATGAGGCAGGAGGGAAGGGAGGTGTGTATATGAGATGGAGACTCAGTCTAATGTGGGCTCTTCCTAGGAGACAGCATGTGGGCTGTAGGGGAGAGACAGAGCCTGCTGAGGAGTACACAGCCCGAGCTATGTTTAGTCAATGACCAGACGGTCTAGGATTTTGTTTTGTTCCTGCTTTTTGTTTATTTCTTTCCCTGCAACCTGTCTAATAAAACTGGCAAGGTGCCAGATTTGCATTATAAGCATTTGTTTGCTGGTTTATTGAGAGGAAACGCATCCTGTGGCGTGGTCCAGAACGATCCCAGAGCTAATCCCCAAGACGGATCGTCACTAAATATATATATATACTTGTTATACCAGTAACAGTGCAGCTGCAGTGTTTGCTATCCAGGGTGCCTGCAGCCTTGGCTGACCAGGGATGCTGAGAGTTTTAGTCGTTTCAATGCTGGAGACACACTGTTAGGAAATAACTGGTCTAACTATTGAGGCCTACTCATATATACCTTCAAAGAGCAGGCTGATTCATTCTTAACAAAAAGCTTTAAAGACAAATTCTATAAAATATTCCCTTGTCTAACAAAGATCAACATGAACTCTATTTCCTGCATTATTACACATATCGCAGCGAGGGTACCTTCTGACACCTGCTGTGAACAGTCAATTAATTCCAGTAACACAGCTACCAGCATTGTGCAGAGCGTGCTCGATGTTGGGAACATTAGTCCCTGTAGTGAATGAGAAAACACTGTGGATGTCACTACTGACAGCCTTTCCGATCCTTCTGTATAATGTATAGATGTGGCAGGCCGCTATTCTATGGTACCCTGCACTGCCGTATATATACACATATTCATATTTCACACAGATAGTTGTGTTTGGCAGTAACCATCAGGATAATATGAATAGGTGTATATTTACGTTTGTAGTGCTCTGACACATATCTAAATTAGACAGAAGTATCGCCAAGGACCCAGGGCATTCAGTCAATTAGTAAAGGTTAAACTTTTTTTTTTTATTTTTTTTTATTTAAATGTTTACATTTTTAAATTAACAATAGTTTTATCTTTTTAACTTTTTTTCTTAGGTGCAGCTACAGCAACACCAAGGTCTCCTCCTTTAAGTAGAGAAGAACTAGAATTTATGGTTACATTTTTTGATACAGCAAATTATGAAGCCCCATGTTTGGGAAATTCAAATAAAAGGAAAACTAAAATAATGAAGAAACTCTCTCAAAGGTTTGCAGAGAAATTTGGGACAAACCATGATGAACGCCAAATCCAGAAACGTTATTCTGACCTAAAAGTTTGCCAAAAAAAATTAGCAGAAAAATATCAGCCAAAACGTACTTGTATATTTTTATAGTCTTGGAAAATAAGTGGAAGTTAGCTGAAACAGTTAACCTCATTAGTCTGGTCTTTATATACCCACCTGATCCACACAGGTGCTGTCAGCAGCATGCAAGATGTCTTTGCACCGGATGCTGTGGCAGGAGGTTTGATTGCATACGTTGCAGAGCGGCACTGTTCGCTAGCCTAACTATGATGCAAGGAATACGGTAATGTGTCACGGTACCTTTCATGATGCAGGCTGTGAAGTAGCTACATCTTGCTCCTACAATATGCAGTAAACATGCAGTAAGCAAAGTAGCTGTACAGGCTCCAGCCCTAGCCTGCTGGCCGTGAGGTAATTTGCATATTTCAGCCTGAGGTTAACTCTTTCCTGCCTATTAGTCTGCAGAGATCACTCATAGGAGGTCACAGCTGTAGCTTATACATATAATTGACTGCAGCAGGAAGATGTGTTTGGGCTGACAGAGCAGTACAGGCTGCTGAATCTCCAGGTTTAACCCTCTCAGCGTTGGGCTCATTATTTATGCTAAGTATTGTGTTTTGTCTGTGTTCTTACATTTACGAGATTACTGTTCCTTCATAAGTGACCTGGTGTAATCCAGTTTCATGCTCACAACCGCTCTCCATACTGTCCCCTCGCTGGAATCTCTCCTGCTGTGTCCCCGCATCTGTACACTCTTTCATGCTGCAGCCCAGGACCGAGCTCTATCTCAACATGTCATCCATTATACACTGTACTGTTATACATCACCAGTGCATTTATTTACTGTGTTTGTCAGTTATATGTACACCACGTATACATCCCTTAGTATATACCATGTAAGTTGCCGTTAGCATACTGTTATACATCACCGTGGTTATGTCACTTATCATAGATGCACCATATGTCTCTAGTATACTGTTTTGTTACCATTCATATAACTTGCATACTTTATTACTACATACACGTAGTCATGTACGGGTTATGTCACCATAGAATATACTGTGCGCCCACCTGCTACGTCAGTGGATGTTTCATAGCTTTATTGTCACATTGTTGTGACAATCTTGTTTTAGCTCTGTCACGTTAGGCTTTCATTAATGTATGCAGGTCAGGTATTTTAAGCTGTCACAGCATTACACTCATGGTTCTCAGGGCGAGTACATTAGGTTGTTATCATGGCATTGCTTTTATATTTACTCATGTTGGAGGTCAGGTGTGATAGGATGTCCTTGCTGACATTACCACATAGTACTCCACATTTTCATTTCACAATATGCCACACTTATGTTTCTTTACAGCATTCTGTTTACCATACATGCCAGATTTCCCTGCATTTATCTCGCATACGGTTCACACAAGATAACAGGTATTCATTTCAACCAGGGTACTGACATCACTTGGCTTCCTGTGTCACGGCTACATTGTACACAACTACACCACCATGATTGCGTTTCCACTCAGTTGCAATAGCAGGTAACAAGCAAAACCGCGTTCTGCCATACGTTCCCACACAGTATACCACGCTTATATCCCACACAGTATTACTCAGGTTCATACTCAGTGTACTGGCGCAAAGCAAATGTGGTGCCAATCTTCAAAAAGGGCTCTAGGTCTTCCCCAGGAAACTATAGACCGGTAAGTTTAACGTGAATTTTGGGTTAATTGTTTGAAGGACTTATAAGGGATTACATACAGGAATACATAGGGGATAATTGTATTATAAGTGATAGCCAGCATGGGTTTACTAAGGATAGAAGTTGTCAAACCAATCAAATTTGCTTTTATGAATATGTGAGTTGAAGCCTTGACAGAGGAATGGCTGTGGATATAGTGTTTCTGGATTTTGCTAAAGCGTTTGATACTGTCCCTTATAGACATCTGACAGGTAAGTTAAGGTCTTTGGGTTTGGAAACTTTAGTTTGTAACTGGATTGAACACTGGCTCATGGACCGTACCCAGAGAGTGGTGGTCAATGATTCGCACTCTGATTGGTCCCCAGTTATTAGTGGTGTACCCCAAGGTTCAGTATTGGGCCCGCTGTTGTTTAATTTATTTATCAATGATATAGAGGATGGCATTAACAGCTTTGTTTCTATCTTTGCAGATGACACCAAGCTTTGTAGCACGGTACAGTCTATAGAGGATGTGTATAGGTTACAAGATGACTTGGATAGACTAAGTGTCTGGGCATCCACTTGGCAAATGAGGTTCAATGTGGCAAATGAGGTTACAATGTAAAGTTATGCATCTGGGTACTAATAACATGCATGTGTCGTATGTCTTAGGGGGGATTAAACTGGCAGAGTCACTGGTAGAGAAGGATCTGGGTGTACTTGTAGATCAGACTAAAGAATAGCATGCAATTTCAGGCTGCTGCTTCCAAGGCCATCAGGATATTGTCACGTATAAAAAGAGGCATGGACTCAAGGGACAGGGACATAATACTCCCCCTTTATAAAGCATTGGTACGGCCTCACCTGGAATATGCTGTTCAGTTTTGGGCACCAGTCCATAAAAGGGACACTGTGGAGCTGGAAAGGGTGCAGAGACGCGCGACTAAACTAATATGGGGCATGGAACATCTTAGCTATGAGGAGCGATTAAAGGAGTTGCAATTGTTTAGTCTTGAGAAGAGACGTTTAAGGGGGGATATGATAAATGTATATAAGTATATTAATGGCCCATACAAAAAATATGGAGAAAAATTGTTCCAGGTTAAACCCCCCCAAAGGACGAGGGGGCACTCCCTCCTTCTGGAGAAGAAAAGGTTTAGTCTCAAGGGGCGACACGCCTTCTTTACCATAAGAACTATAGAACTGTGAACTTATGGAACAGTCTACCTCAGGAACTGGTCACAGAAGGACAAATTAACCGCTTTAAAACAGGGTTAGATACATTCCCGGAACAAAATAACATTAATGCTTATGAAATCCCATCCCTTCCCCAATATCGCGCCACACCCCTACCCTTCAATTCCCTGGTAGAATTTGATGGACGGATGTCTTTTTTCAACCGTACTAACTATGTAACTATGTTTCCCTAGTGGTGTATGTTTCCTTCAATGTGACCCGCATATGTTTCTTACAGTATTGTTTTCATGGCTTGTGGTCACGTTTTTTCATGTTCAGCGCTGTCATGTTACTCTTATGTTTCTCATTGAACATGAGTCATTTTACCCCACAACGTTCACACTACGCAAATGTTCCTATACGCAAAAAATTATGTATAACTTTCTGGAGCTGTCACATTGTACATACGCGACTATGACATTTATACTAAAATAGTTCCGATGGCATGCGTTACCTGAGCTGATACCGTGCTTCGCGTTTTTATATCAGTTTACAGTACCAGGCATTGATACCATAGCTGATGTACTGTGCTCATTTTGGTGTAGTTGATTTACTGGCTTTGTGTTAATATAGTCGATGCTGTGTCACGTTTCCATAGATGTCATTTGGTGCATTAATGTCCCTATAGTGGTCATACGGTGCTTATGTTACTATAGCTGATAATTTGCATTACATAACTAGTATCTATATGCTATGCCTTAGTGTTAGCTAACTGATACATGGTACAATAATGTGACTTGGAGCTTATGTTACTGTAGCAGATATACTGGGCATTTAACATTATTTTAGCTGACATATGGGCCTATGTTACTATTGCTGGTAATTTGTGTTTACTGTTGCTTTTCATATATATATATATATATATATATATATATATATATATATATAAATATATATATATATAATATATATTATGTATTAGTGGTTAATTTAGCTGTTATGTTGAACATTAATGTTATTCAGGGTTTACACTACTATAAGCTCATGTACAGGGCCTTGATGTTTTTGGAGATGTTATATGGTGCTTATGTTACGCGTCAACGTTTACAGTTCCCTACAGTGTGACATACATACATTTACCTACAGTGTGACATACATACGGTTCCATACAGTGTGACATACATACGGTTCCAGTGTGACATGCATACGGTTCCCTACAAGTGTGACATGCATACGGTTCCCTACAGTGTGACATGCACACGGTTCCCTACAGGTTAATGCGCATACAGTTCATTACAGTGTAATTATTGTCCTGTTCTTTTGTTTCAGCTCTGTCACATTATGCTTACGTTATGTATGCTAGGTTGTTTTACCTTTTAACGCTATACGTTCAGTGTGGTTCGAGGCTGATTGCTGTCGTCAATCCGTAAAGCCTCATCTTTATAGTTTCCTTTCTGGTCATTACACATGCCTTGTTACAGCCAGTTTGACCTCGCCATTCCAGGTAAACTTTAAGTCGTCACTTTACATGCCTTTCGTACGTCACACGCTCCCATGAGAGAGAGGCTGCCTGACAACCCTCGAGCCTCATATCGTTGTCATTCCTTTGTACATTACAAATGTTCTCATTTGGGTCAGATTGTATCATCAATCCACGAGCCTCTTGCTATCTTTTGTTTTGTACATTACATATGCCCCTGTTAGAGGCAGTTAGCTTATGTTATACGGTGCTTACGTTACTTCAAGTGATATACAATGCTTAGACGTTAACGGTTCCCTACAGTGGGACATACCTATGGTTCCCTACAGGGTAATACGCATACAGTTCCTTACAGAGTACATTTCATAGTTTATTGTCCCCTTCTGTTGTTTCAGCTCTTGTTTCAGCTTACGTTATGTATGCTAGGTTGTTTTACCTCTTAGCGCTATACGTTCGCTGTGGCTGGAGGCTGATTGCTGTCATCAATCCTTAAAGCTTTATCTTTATAGTTTCCTTTCTGGTCATTACATACAATTTGTTACAGTCAGTTTGACCTCCCATTCCAGGTAAGCTTTAAGCCGTCTCTTTACATGCCTTTCGTACCTCACACGCTCCCGTGAGAGATAGGCTGCCCGACAATCCTTGAGCCTTCATATTGTTGTCATTCCTGTGTACATTACAAATGTTCTTGTTTGGGGCAGATTGTATCATCAATCCAGGAGCCTCTTGTCATTTGTTGTTGTACGTTACATACAGTACGGCCCTGTTAGAGGCTGATTGCTTGACAATCAACGACCCTCATGTCGTTTGCGTTTCTGCGTTTCATACGATTCTGTCGGAGGCAGATTGCACTGTCAGTCCACGAGCCTCATGTTGTTGCCATCTCTATCTTCCTCTTATGTTTGTTACTATGCGTCTGATTGTGGTCTTAGTTGTACATCTTAGTGTTCAGTTCTTTGATGTGGGTTCAGCTTGTTATGTGTGTACCTGTTGGATAATTTGCCCTTATCATTCTTTGTAACCTGCTGGTCATGTAAATTTTCTTTTGCGATAAGCCTCAGGGCGCAACAGTAATAATCATCTTTACTCCTGCAAGTATGAGGAGATTTCCCTACTGGTACACGAAACCTCAGGTTAAGTATGTTATATCCTTTTATGTTTTGTCTATGCGGGTCTGTTGTTGTCACTTTATGTATAGCATGGTTCAATAGGATTACTAATGTGTAGCTTGAGACACTTTTCAAATCTTCCTCTTCTGGCACTACCTATGTAAATACCTACTGACGTCTGTGTTTTGGCCACTTTTCTAACCGACTTATTGTACCTTCTGTCTATCTAGCACTTCAACATTTTCTATATTTGACACTTGGGTTACTTTTATCCATGCGCACCCTGGTAGTACCATTCTGGTAGGCGCTATGGTTCCAGTAGTGACAAGTGGTATATCCAGAAATTCTATGTTGGCTTCGGCTCCATAACAGCTGAGCCAGCTTCTGGGTAGGGGCTTCTCCTTGTCAGTTATCGCTTATATGTTAAGTAAGTTAGGGCACTGTTGTCGCTCTGTTCCATTGACACGTTCCAGCCTCCGGCTGTTAACTGGAGCATTTTGTCTGTTATCTTAGGTTCATATGATGTAGGTTATGCTTAACCATTAATTCATGTTTTCCTAACTGAGGTATTTTTGCCGCCTTCTTTAGGATACCCTTCACGGCCACCCAGGCACACCCCAGGCCTAATTATTCATGCAAATGGTACTCTACTTACGGTACATGTAACCCAACCACAAGTGGAGGTTAGCTGAAACAGTTAACCTAATTTGTGGGAGGACTCTGGTCTTTATATACCCACCTGATCCACACAGATTCTGTCGGCAGCATGCAAGATGTCCCCACCCTCCCTTCCCCTTTTTTTTTTTTCTACAGTCACTCTCAGGGTATCCCCCTTCTTTAGGATACCCTTCACGGCCACCCAGGCACACCCCAGGCCTAATTATTCATGCAAATGGTACTCTACTCACGGTACATGTAACCCGACCACAAATAACATTAAAATATGTGATGTATTTATTAATCTACTGTCATGACACGGAAAATTGCCATACATATTCCTAGATCGAAATCCCCTTCAAGATGATGATGTTGAGGAGGTTTTTGAAGATTGTGTCGAGTTTGTTGAAAATCAAGTAAGTAATTTGATGGACACAATCAACATGTTCAAGTTTAAAATTATTCAATGTAGTTGACATAAATCTATTTTTGAAATTAAAGGGTTACTCCGGTGAAAAACTTTTTTTTTTTTAAATCAACTGGTGCCAGAAAGTTAAACAGATTTGTAAATTACTTCTATTAAAAACCTTAATCCTTCCTGCACTTATTAGCTGCTGAATACTACAGCGAAAATTTCTTTCTTTTGAAACACAGAGCTGTCTGCTGACATCACGAGCACAGTGCTCTCTGCTGACATCTCTGTCCATTTTAGGAACTGTCCAGAACAGCCTATGTTTGCTATGGGGATTTCCTTTTACCCTGGACAGTTACTAAAATGGACAGAGATGTCAGCAGAGAGCATTGTGCCCATGATGTCAGCAGATAGCTCTGTGTTTCAAATGGAAAAGAATTTCCACTGTAGTATTCAGCAGCTAATAAGTACAAGAAGGATTAAGATTTTTTAATAGAAGTAATTTACAAATCTGAGTATTTATGTGTAGCTCAACCACAATAATTGAGCGAGGTTAACTAAAAGCTCTCCCCCACAGAGAAATATAGAAAAGTGATAACAAATAGGTTTATTAGTCCTCAGCTCAATATCAAAAAAGATTAAATGGTAGATAGAACAAAAAGGAAGATAACTGATAAATGATATATTATTCATTATAAGATAATAAATGCTGAATAATAATGTGTTTCCCGCAGGGCCCTACGGTAGCGCTCAAATGATTAAAAAGATACAATAAAATGTATAAGAACAATTGGATATTACACTACAGAGCGAACATGGGTAATATTGACAATGTTCTTAAATATGTTGTAACCAATGTATCTATTATAGCTGCTAGCTGTAGTTGCATATATTGCCACCCTTATCGAAATGATAGTGTGTCTGTTAAGCACCAAATAACCGGTGTGGCAGAGGAATTGCAATGCGAATTCATGAAGTGAATGAGTAGTAGGTAGTAAATGAGTAAAGTCTCTCCAAAGAACAACTGTCCAATGGACGCTGTAAAACTCAACTGTAGTGTGAACTGGGTTCAAAGAACGTTAGTAGTACCCCTTCTTCAGGGTACTACTAACGTTCTTTGAACCCCAAAACGCGTCTGGTAACCGAGATTAAGCCTCTGACTATCAGACCCAGTTCACACTACAGTTGCGGTTTTACAGCGTCCATTGGACAGTTGTTCTTTGGAGAGACTTTACTCATTTACTACATACTACTCATTCACTTCATGGATTCGCATTGCAATTCATCTGCCACACCGGTTTAAAACCCTCCACTCAGGCACATTGTTCTAAAGTCCGTTGGAGTTATATTTTATTTGTATGCTACTAACTATCTGCATCCAACGTTATACAGCGTATATCAGCCTCCCGCACCAGGTCAGCTGACCTGCCATCAGCTGACCTCTGACGTCAGACGCCAAGGAACAGCTCTCCGGTGAGAGCGGTCGCACATCTTGCGAACATCACGCCGCCCCGGCTAGAGCGCATCTGACATTCTTCCATCTGCCTTCCAGTGGTGCGGTGAGTGGCACAATTGTGCCAGACATTCTATTTCTTTTGCAGATATTTCCAGCGTGGAGTGGAACAATCGGTATTAGCGATCCAACATTATCATTAATTATACAAACTGAACCATACCTGTTACAGGACACTATTATACTTCAGGATTTTTTTCAGGACATTCATAGGACATCTTATTTAAGTTACAGGATTTAATTATACCATCCACAAGATTGTACTTCATTTACAGGACTTTTTTTTTTTTTTGAAAAATAAGTACAGTTATTTTATTATTTTTTTTACAGGTGGAATGTATATTATTCATGTATATATTATTCATGTATCCATTTAGTCTCTTGAATTTATTTGGTGCTTAACAGACACACTATCATTTCGATAAGTGTGGCAATATATGCAACTACAACTAACAGCTATAACAGATACACAAGTGTGTCAACATATAGCTAGCAGCTATAATAGATACATTGGTTACAACATATATATTTGAGAACATTGTCAATATTATCCATGTTCGCTCTGTAGTGTAATATCCAATTGTTCTTATACATTTTATTGTATCATTTTAATCATTTGTGCGCAACCGTAGGGCCCTGCATGAAACACATTATTATTCAGCATTTATTATCTTATAATATATCATTTATCAGTTATCTTCCTTTTTGTTCCATCTGACCCCAGACATCTACCATTTAATCTTTTTTGATATTGAGCTGAGGACTAATAAACCAATTTTTTTTTATTAATTTACAAATCTGTTTAACTTTCTGGCACCAGTTGATTTAAAAAAAATAAATAAATAAATAAAAAAGTTTTTCACCGGAGTACCCCTTTAAACTTCATGCATTTGTATGTAAATATATGATTTGGATAATATCCGATTTGACGTCATTACAGTAATGTTGTAAAGTAAGGAATCAGAGATACTAATTGTAAACACTACATTACATTTAGTGAAGGTGTACATCTTCAGAGTTTAAATGTTGATTCATACTTTTATTTTATGCTGTTATTTTATTTTTATTTTTGGGAGGGGATTTGAAAACCTTTATAAAAATCTTCAAAAAAAAACAATTAAAACTGACAATAAAAAAAACAAATAAATAACAAACAAAAAATGCTGTATGCTCCTCATTAATTAACTTGTTAATTTATGAATACAGTGCACTGTGATGAAAACACTGTACATGTCTTTATTTGACTTTCCCTTTAAGGAGTAGTCTTGTGCGTAAAAAATTAGCACACATCCTAAGGATAGGACATAAGTGTATGATTGCGGATGGGCCAAATGCCCATATAATGCAATATAACGCTGGTTCACCAACGCGCGAAGCAGCGTCCTACACGAACCCTCAATACAGAGATATGTCTGAGCCTGATCTTGCCCAAGTCAGCGTTCAAGCTCTGCCATCGAGTAGTATTGAGGGTGCGTGTCATCCGCCGCTTCAGCCCTTAGTACACAGGCCCCCTTTCACGCAGAATTCTGTGGCCTCGGACAGGAGGTTGTGTGTTTTTGCCCTGGTAAGACACAACACTATTTGAAAAATAGATCCTATCCTTAGTATAGGGGCTAAATTTATCAGCACTTGAGTCCTCCATTTAACAATTTGTACAAAAACAACTTAATTATGCATCACCCAAATTATGACATGTATACATTTGTCTTAAGAGTACATATTTGATCATACTGCATAGAACAACACAACATCTTAATGAATTATTTCAGATAATTGTGAAATCATTTGTTTTAACATTTATATTATTAAGTTTGAATCAAAAAAATTAAAAAAAATTATTTAGGGATCAAATTGTGACAAACATAGCTAATAAAAATGTTACATTTTACTTGATTAGCTTAAAAAAATTATTTTTTTAAATGCATCTTAGGCTAGGTTTCCACTTTATTTTTTCTTCTGGCAGTTTCTGGAAAATTGCCACTGCAGTTTTTGAGCCAACGCCAGTAATGTATTCAAAAGGAAAAGGATATATAAAGGAAGGACTTACACTTCTCCTCCCTTATGGATCCACTTCTGACTTTTGCTCAAAAACTGCAGTGGCCATTTTCCCAAAACTGCAAGGAAAAGACCAAGTGTAAACTTAGCCTTATGCTATTGTTAATATGTGAAATACATAAATGTCCCAAATTAAAATGTGTTTTTATTTTTTTTTTGGATTACTAGTTATTTTAAAACTATAGAAGTTTAAAAAAAATGTTTAAATGCAATGAAAAAATGTGTTAAATGCAAAATAGGAGACGCCTGATGAAAATGTCTTCGAAGACCCAGAACCAAACATGATATTGAAGATACCAATGTAAGTTTGTGTTTATTCTTAGCTAATTGGTTTGTCATCACATCTAAAAGATAGTACTCATGGATGCTTTAGCATTCTTCTGCAAAGCCATTTTGCTAAAAAAAAAAAAAAAAGACATACTTATGTATATAAATGTACAAAAAGTGTGGATGTTGGCCATCGAGTAAGGTTAGTCTTCCAAACTAGTTGTAAAAAAAATAAAATTAAAAAGCATCAATGGACTAGGGGATACGTTCTCATCTTCAACATCCCACAGAGCAATTGCGTACACTAAGGATATTGCTTAACAAGAATATAAACAAGATAACACTTCAACAAACCCTATAGAGAGAGATGTCCCTAAACCTGTGCAAAGTATAAGTTGACCAGTAGACCATAGTAAACAATATTTGTTATTAGTTAATGTAACAAATGAACCATTCAAAAATAGTATATAAATATGATTGTTGGCTATGGGCAAATGTTCAATTTTGCATCAGCCTAAGTTCAGTTAAATATGACAAATCTAAATTAGATTTATTTCTAATTTGAAAATTTGTCATAATTTAGTAAACTAAATCTTATCCAATTTCAAACTTATATTGGAGAATTTTTTTGTTCTGGTTTTTGGTGAAAATCATCAATCTCTTTTAACACTTCAGAATTGGGTAATGCCATCTGATTTTAATTAGTGGACATTCTTTTTTTTGCTAACTAAGGCAATCTTTTGGTCAAATATATAATTCTTTCAAAAAGTGTTACATATTAAAAATAATATAAAATATTTTTGAATGTGTGTTCAAGTTCCCCTCAATAATTTTGTTTCTAAAATTAAAAATGTAATTTCTTACAGATTGAAGGTTGTGAGGATCAACTTGTGACACTCACTTTATTTGAAGTTCCAAACAATGAAACTAATCCTCAGGCCACAATTGACACAGGAGCCCATGCAGATTTACCTTCAATTGCTGTGAATGAAGTGGTTGAAGAACTTAACCCCTTAAGTTTTTGCATTTTCACTTTTTCCTCATAACGCTTTCAATTTTGCACATAAAAATCCATATGATGGCTTATTTTTTTGCGCCACCAATTCTACTTTCTGAAGTTTCTATCGATACCATTTTTGTAGTGATCTGAATTTTGGATTACTTTTTATTCATTTTTTCATGATATAAAAAGTGACCAAAAATACACTATTTTGGACTTTGGAATTTTTTCCGCTTACGCCATTGACCGTGCGATTTAATTAATGATGTATTTTTATAGTTCGGACATTTCCGCATGTGGTGATACCTCATATATTTATTTTTATTTACACAGTTTTTTTTTAATGGGAAACGGGGGTGATTCAAACTTTTATGAGGGAAGGGGTTAAATGACCTTTGTTAACTTTTTTTTTTTTTTAGCTTTGCATGGATCAGCGAGATATGGGCTCGATTGCTCAATAGCCTGTAGCTCAGGCTTGGAGCAATCAAACCCCGATCGGACGCTGCAGAGACAGGTAAGGAGACCTCCGCTTGCGTCCTAGCTGATCTGAACATCGCGATTTTATCGCGATGTCCCGATCTGCCCGACTGAGCTGCAGGGATGCGTTTACTTTTACTTTCACTTTGATCGCCACTTCTGAAAGGTTAATAGCGCGCGGCACTATGATCGGTGCCGCGCGCTGTTAGCCCAGGGTCCCGGCTATGAATAGCAGCCGGGACCGACCTGGTGTGATGCGGGGTCACGGCTTAAGAGGTTAAAGGGGTACTCCAGTGGAATTTTTTTTTTAGGTCTTTATAAGTTAACTAGTGCAAGAAAGTTAAACAGATATGTAAGTTACTTCTATTAAAAAATCTTTACCCTTCCTGTACTTATTAGCAGCTGTATGCTACTGAGGAAATTGTTCTTTTTGAATTTCTTTGTTGTCTTGTCCACAGTGCTCTCTGCTGACACCTGATGCCCCTCAGGCATCAGGAACTGTCCAGAGCAGGAGAAAATCCCTATTGAAAACCTATGCTGCTCTAGACAGTTCCTGACAATGTCAGAAGTGTCAGCAGAGAGCACTGTGGACAAGACAAAAAAGAAATTCAAAAAGAACAGAATTTTCTCTGTAGCATAGAGCTGCTAAAAAGTACATGCAGGGTAAAGATTTTTTAATAGAAGTAATTTACAAATCTGTTTAACTTTCTGGCACCAGTTCATAAAATTAAAAAAAAAAAAAAAAAGTTTTCCAACGGAGTACCCCCTTAAGCAGATCAAAATCATTTTGCAAAACCAAGTGTCTAAAATTGATAGACTACTTGCTATGCTAAGCCCGTAATTTTGGTTAAACTTATTTCTTTGTTTAAATAACCTTTTAGTTTTTTGTTTTTTTTTCTACCATTGTTTTGCTGCAAAAACTTTCAGCTTTTCCTCATGATTACACAATTAGGGATATCTGTTGAACAGGTTAATATTGGGTTTGTAGGTTAATAAATAGAAGCAGATTTAAAATTTTTCTTTATATTATGTTGAAGGTTTGAATATCTTAAATGAATTTTTTTATATATCTACTGCATGATGACTTCGAAAAAGCTTGTTAGTGGTGCTTTCGAACGGCCGTTTCTCCCCCTTTATTTTAATCTATTTTGTTATTTTGCTTTAGCTTGTCAAATGTTTTCAAACTTTTGATAAATAAGGGACTTTTTTTTTTTACATTCACGCTGTTCACCGTACAGTATCATTAACATTATATTTTAATAGTTGGGATGTTTACGGATGTGGCTATACTTTTTGTTACACTTTTTTGGGGTGAAATAGGGAAAATGGGACAATTTATGTTTTTATTTGGGGAAAGTTTTTTTTTTTTTTTTTTAACACTTTAATAGTCCCCATAGGGGAATATTTATAGCAATCATTCTATTGCTAATACTGTTCAGTGTTATGCATAGGGCATAGCACTGATCAGTGTTATCGGTCATCTTTTGTTCTGGTCTGCTCGATTGCTTCCAAGAGCAGAAGACTCATGGAAGGCAGAGGAGGCAGGTGAGGGTACCTCCGTCTGCCATTCTGGAAGATCGTTTCACTGCGGCAGCGCTGCAGGCGATCCGATCATCCATTTTAGTGACCACAATGATGCAGATGCTGTGATCTGTATTGATCACGGCATCTGAGGAGTTAATGGTGGACATCCGCATGATCATGACCCAAGCATCGCTCCGATGTTCGCGGTTATGTATTGGAGGTAAATGTACGTCCTGGTGCGTTAAGTACAAACTCACCAGGGCGTACATTTATATCCTGCTTCATTAAGGAGTTAATAAATAGATGATAAGTAATTTAGAAAGGACTATGGAACCTGGAACTCCTTAAAAATACATTACTATTGGACAGTATGCTTTGTGCAAGGTGAGTGCATATTTTATAATCTCACCTTGCTAGGTTGTGTTTGTTACCCGAAAACCTCATAAGCTTCTAGCAGTCCCAAGCTATTGGTCTCCTTTTTTGCCGCGCAGGTGTCCATAGTGACTGAGACGTTTGGGTCAACGCTCGAAGAAGATGCTTGTATAATCGATATTACCTGGCAAAGATTTGTTGTTTTCTTTGCCAAGCGTGAAAGAAATAGATGTCCATTGTAGACAGAGTATATTCAAAGTGCCTTTATTTGATGTCAGACGCGTTCCGACATCTTGCAACTCTTTCTCAATGATTCCGCCATACATACATTTCAATATTAGCATTGGCTTTATAAAGCCATTGTTTGCATTGGACAATGTAAAATGTGTTGGACAATGTAAAAAAATGAACTTTGATTACACAGTCTGCCTTCAAAAATGTTTTTCACTGTTTGTGCTTAATATAGAAAGGGTTAATCACTTTACTTTATTAAATATATTATTCAAATTAAGAAAAGGAACAATAAAAAGGACATATCTTTAAAGTAAAAAATTTATCAAAATTTTTAATATAACACAACATATAACCTAACATTATTTGAACAAGGTGCATTCATATGACTACACAGCATTGCTAACTTCAACAACCTTAAAATAATTACATTGCTTTATTGAAAAAACATCTTCTTCCTAAACTGAGGATCACAAACATAGATTTTAACAGGATTGCAGATTAAGATACATCATCACATTGCAATATTTATTAAACCAGACTTTTATATTATTTTTATTTTTTAAATGTGCTTTTGGTAAGGGTTTTTTGAACAATTAATTAGATGGTCAAACTACACTATACGGCTAGATAAATTTATTCTTTACGAGCATAACGCTAGCTTGATTGTTCCTCCCAAAACCCTTTAGCAAGTTTGTTTTACATTTTTTGTAATTAGAATAAGGTCTAACAAATACAACTATATCAGATTTCAATGCAAAATGTCATGTCTACCATTTGAATAAAATATAAGGGTATAGGATGGTTTACGTTTTTGGCTTGAATCTAAATATTAATACCCAAATATTTTTTCATATCAAAGGTCAAACAATTGTAACCCCAAATTTGTAAAAAAAAATAAAAATAAATAAGATGTATTTTGCATGACTGTTTCAAACGTTGATCTGTTACACTACTAGAGCTTTGAGCCTTAGACACCCTAAGGCTCAAAGCTCTAGTAGTATAACAGGTCAACCTTTGAAACGGTCATGCAAAACCAAAAATATTGAGAATATTAGAAAGCCAAATAAATTTTAACTTTGGATTTCTTAATACATTTTATTTAGTTTTTTTTTTTACATTTTGGGTTACAATTGTCTTTTTGGAGTTAATATATTAACAAGCATGGGCTGTACACTTATTCAAATTAATTCCAGCACTCACGGTTAGATGATTCATATTTTCATGTTTATTCAGATCTTTTCTGTAGTTTAGATCAGCTTGACAGATGGAATGTCGGCACACATCCAGTCTAGCAGAGGTCTTAACGCACTAGCTGGGAGCCATCAAGTTGCCCCCTCACATATACTAATGTGCCACAAACAGGAAGTTAATATCACCAACCATTCCCATTTTATTAAGGTCTATCCATATAAATGGCGCACCCTGTATTTATTAATGACCTTGTAGAGGGGTTGAAAAGTAAAGTAGGTTGGAGGTTTGGGCTGAGAAGTGGCAGATGAGGTTCAACACTGACATATGTAAGGTATTTTGCAAATGGGGAGGAAAAATCCGGGATGGGGGCTATATATTAAATGGGAGCACACTTGGGACGACTGACGTGGAAAAGGACTTGAGACCCTAAGTGAACAGTAAATTTAGCTGTAGTGACCAGTGTCGGTCAGCTGCTGCCAAGGCAAGTAAAATCATGGGGTGCACAATAGAGGCATAGATACCCACGACAAGGAAATAATTCTACCACTGTACAAATCACTAGTCAGACCACACATAGAATACTGTGTACAGTACTGGGCACCAGTGTACAAGAAAGATATAGTGGAGCTGGAGAGGTTTCAAAGACGGGCAACCAGAGTAATACGGGGAATGGGAGGACTACAGTACCCAGAAAGATTATCAGAATTGGGGTTATTTAGTTTAGAAAAAAGAAGGCTTAGGGAAAACCTAATAACTATGTATAAATATATCAAAGGGCGGTACAGAGATCTCTCCCATGATCTATTTATACCGAGTAGAGATGAGCGAATCGAAGCTGACGAACCCTAATTCGTTACGAATTCCATGAAATATTCGATAGGCAACGAATGCGAATATCGCCGCAATTCTATCGTGCAAATCGCTTCATTAAACTCCATTTTACAGCGTTCCAGGCTAAAGGAGACCAAAAATGGCGGATCCACATGTCACTACATGGGGCAGGGGATTATGGGAGGGCTCATTTTATGCCATATACACTGCATACATAGGACATACTCTGTGTCTGTGTGCTATTTTCATCAGCATTGTGGACAGAGAGAAGTGAATTGCATTGCTTGTTCTGACTGAGAGGGATTTTTACGCCATACCTCCCAGTCACATTCTTCAGCATTTTATCAGAGAGGGGCAGATAGCCAGATAGCTTTTCCTTGCCTTATACATCTCAACAAGCTTCCTCAACTTCATGAACGTTATATCACAGGGGCAGGAAAGATTTTTCAGCGCAATTTTATCTATTTTTTCCACAAAAAATCATCTGCTGCTTATACTAATCTGTAGAGGGTATAAAAACCTGTTCACACCCTTCTTAACAGTCTGTGACAGAGTGCATTTTAGGGTTTAAACCCCGTTTTTTTTTAAATCTTATTTGTGGTGCTGCACTGTTGTGTCCTGCTGCTGTGCTAGAAGAAGTTTTTTCAGCGGACTTTAGTTTATTTGTCTGCCCTCATACTTGCATACCACATACCTACATCAAAGCAGTATACTATTTTGTATCTGTAACAAGTGTAGAGACTGGGAAAGTCCTGGCAAAAGTAATTAGAGTTGAGCGAATTGAAGTTGATGAACCCAAATTAGTTATGAATTTGATGAAATATTCGATTCGCAGCGAATATCGCCGTGATTCTATGGCGCGATTTGCTTCATTAAACTAAATTTTACAGCGTTCCAGGCTAAAGGAGACCTAAAATGGCGGATCCACGTGTCACTACATGGGGCAGGGGATTATGGGAGGGTGGGAAGGGAGGTAGGCGGGATGACCCTGAATCACATGCGCGATGCAGCCTATCAGCATTCATTGACCCCCTGTGATTTCACAGCCCTATATAATCGGCAGCCATCTTGCTGCTGCTCATTTCATCCATGCACTCAGAGAGAGAGAGGACGGACTGCGTGTGTGTGAATTACTTATACCACAACATACCACTGGCAACTCCTAGTCACATCAGCATTGTGGACAGACAGAAGTGCAGTGCTTTGGTTGTTCTCACTTAGAAGGATCTTGCGCCATAAACCTCCTATTCATGTTAATGAGCATTTCATCAGAGAGGGGCTGAACTTTATGAACCCCCTTATTTTTCAGCGCAATTCTGTGCTTTTTTTCCACCAGAAATCATCTGCTGCTTATAATTGTGTGTAGACTGTATAAAAACCAATGCACACCATTCTTAACACTCTGTGACAGAGTGCAATTTAGTGTTTAATCCCTGTTTTTTTTTTTTGTTTGTTTTTCTTGTGGTGCTGCACTGTTGTGTCCTGTTGCTGTTCAAAAATACGTTTTTTTAGCGGACTGTAGTGCATTTGTCTGCCCTCATACGTGCATACCACATACCTACATCAAAGCAGTCTACTATTTTGTATCTGTAACAAGTCTAGATACAGGGAAAGTCCTGGCAAAAGTAATCCCCTGCTGGTGTTTTACAAAAATACTGAGTTTTTCTGCGTATTGTTGCAATTTTTTTTGCCCTTATACGTGCATACCACATACGTACATCTAAGTAGTGTACCATTTTGTACGTGTTAATCTGTCAAGGGCCTACATACTGTGAAAGTCCAAGCAATAGTACTCACTGGCTGGTGTTTTACAAAAATACAGAGTTTTTCAGCATATTGTTGCACATTTTTTTGCCCTCATACGTGCATACCACATACGTACATCTAAGTAGTGTACCATTTTGTACCTGTTAATCTGTCAAGGGCCTACATACTGTGAAAGGGCAGCCAAAAGTAATCACCTGCTGCTGTTCTAGACAAATACTGTTTAAAGAGAAGTGAAGCTTATTGTAATACCCTCATATACGCACTAAGTATGTCAGGCAGAGAAGTGGCAGAGGCCTAAATACTTTAGGCAGAGGTCGCAGCAGACTAGGGGCGAGGGGCAGCAGGAGTCACAGTGAGAGGCCTGAGCTCCCATCATCAGCTAGCGGTCGTGTCTCGACCAGCAACCCATCTGCCCTCATCGATTGGTTAACATGTTCATCCACTTCATCACAAGTGACATCTGACCCTCAGTTGGCATGGCCCGAGAGCAGTTCTGTCCTCCCATTGCCTCTGTCCTATGCTGTTCCCTCTCCTACAGAAGTATCTTATGCTGTGGGTTCAGCTCCACTATAGCAGCCTAGAAGGGGAGGAGACATGCGCCACTTGCTCCGCTAGGCGGCCAAGTAGTGATGAGGAGAGTGACGTGGGAGGTGGTGTTGCCAGGGTTCAGGGTCCTGAAGCAGGGTCCCTGTTGGGGAACCTGAGAAGGACATCAGTGACAAGCAGACACTTGTTGACGATGATGAAGCCGATCGCAATTGGGAGCCGGGTGCAGAAGGGGCTTCATCATCATCATCATCATCAGGAGAAGAGAGTTGCAGGTTGCCCTTGAGGCAGCAGCTGAGCCAGCAAGGCGGTAGCACGGTTGGCAGTCAGCATGGTGGCAGAAGTGGAAATTCTGGAGCCAAACGTGCCAGGGGGAGACCACCTGCTTCGCGGCAGCCTACCTTTCCGGGAGGTAGTGGAACAGGGGTTCCTGGAGACGGCGCCAGTACCAGTCAATTAGTGCAGACTGTAGGTGGGAAAATCAGCTACTCAGCGGTGTTGCAGTTTTTCATCAGGCATCCGGAGGAGGTTCACGTAGCCACATGCAAGATATGTCGGCAGAAGGTGAAGCGTGGCCAGGGTCCCAATGTCAACACCACGGGCCTTCATCAACACATGTTTCACTACCATAAAGCGGCCTGGGAGAACCGTGGCTCCGATGTAGTGGTCCAGCCTGCTGCATCACCCAGTTGCCAGCCGCTCCCTCCTTCTGCCAGCCAAGGCTCCACCACCTCAGCCGAAGAGAGCTGTGTGTCAAACCCTACTTCTGTCGCTCAAGATGCTCCTGTTTCTCCCACTTTTAGTCAGCCATTTCGCCAACAATCCATTGGCGAAGCCATGTCCAAGAGACAACAGTATGCGCCCACTCATCCAACAACACAGAAGTTGAATGTGCTCCTGTCTAAGTTGCTGGTGCTGCACTGTTCAAGTGGTGGACTCTGCACCTTTCAGAGAATTGATGGCTTGTGCATAGCCAAGGTGGAGAGTCCCAAGCCATCATTTCTTTGCAAAGAAGGCAGTACCAGCCCTGCATAATTTTGTACAAGAGAAGGTGGGCCAGTCCTTGAGCCTGTCGGTGTGTTCAAAAGTGCACGGCAGCGCCGACGTGTGGAGCTTTAACTACGGGTAGGGTCAATACATGTCTTTTACGGCCCACTGGGTAAATGTGGTTCCTGCACAGCCACAACAGCAACTTGGACAGGTCACACCGCTTCCTCTTCCACGCTCTCGCTCTCAGGCAGTTGGTCCTGTGTCAGTGTGCGACTCCACCTCCGCATCCTCCACCGTGTCCTTGGCCTCCACTGCATGTACAAATTTCAGTGGCCCTTCATTGTACCATGTGTGTAGGGCACGGCAATGTCGCGCTGTTCTTCACATGGTTTGCCTTGGCGAACGGAGTCACACAGGGGTGGAACTGCTAAAATTCATTTGTCAAAAAATCCGAGTATGGCTTACTTCCCACAACCCACAACATAGTCTTATTTGTGACGTTGCCACACGTTGGAATTCCACCCTCCATATGTTGGACAGACTATACGAACAAAGAAAAGCCATCACCAATTTCTTGATGATCCAATCAGATAGGGGTACTCCCCTGTGTAACTTCAATGTGAACCAGTGGCAGCTCATACGTGACACCTGCCGTTTGCTGAGGCCCTTTGAGGAAGCCACATTATTTGTAAGTCACCTGGATTACGGGATGAACGACGTAATTCGTCTTCCCCAGGAAACTATAGACCGGTAAGTTAAACGTGCATTGTGGGTAAATTGTTTGAAGGACTTATAAGGGATTACGTACAGGAATACATAGGGGGTAATTGTATTATAAGTGATAACCAGCATGGGTTTACTAAGGATAGAAGTTGTCAAACCAATCTAATTTGCTTTTATGAAGAGGTGAGTAGAAGCCTTGACAAAGGAATGGCTGTGGATATAGTGTTTCTGGATTTTGCTAAAGCATTTGATACTGTCCCTCATAGACGTCTGACAGGTAAGTTAAGGTCTTTGGGTTTGGAAATTTTAGTTTGTAACTGGATTGAACACTGGCTTATGGATCGTACCCAGAGAGTGGTGGTCAATGATTCGTACTATGATTGGTCCCCAGTAATTAGTGGTGTACCCCAAGGTTCTGTACTGGGACCGCTGTTGTTTAATTTATTTATCAATGATATAGAGGATGGCATTAACAACTCTCTTTCTATCTTTGCAGATGACACTAAGCTTTGTAGCATGGTACAGTCTATAGAGGAGGTGTATAGGTTACAAGATGACTTGGATAGACTAAGTGTCTGGGCATCCACTTGGCAAATGAGGTTCAATGTGGATAAATGTAAAGTTATGCATCTGGGTACTAATAACCTGCATGGGTCGTATGTTTTAGGGGGGATTAAACTGGCAGAGTCACTGGTAGAGAAGGATCTGGGTGTACTTGTAGATCACAGACTACAGAATAGCATGCAATGTCAGGCTGCTGCTTCCAAGGCCAACAGGATATTGTCATGTATCAAAAGAGGCATGGACTTAAGGGCCAGGGACATAATACTCCCCCTTTATAAAGCATTGGTACTGCCTCACCTGGAATATGCTGTTCAGTTTTGGTCACCTGTCCATAAAAGGGACACTGTGGAGCTGGAAAGGGTGCAGAGACGCGCGACTAAACGAATATGGGGCATGGAACATCTTAGCTATGAGGAGCAATTAAAGGAGTTACAATTGTTTAGTCTTGAGAAGAGACGTTTAAGGGGGGATATGATAAACGTATATATGTGTATTTATGGCCCATACAAAAAATATGGAGAAAAACTGTTCTAAGTTAAACCCCCCCCCCCCCAAAGGACGAGGGGGCACTCCCTCCGTCTGGAGAAGAAAAAGTTTAGTCTCAAGGGGCGACACGCCTTCTTTACCATGAGAACTGTGAACTTATGGAACAGTCTACTTCAGGAACTGTGGTGTGGATGCTGGATGACCTCGGCAAGGGGCTTGTCCAGTCCTGGTAAAAACGGCGATGCTTCTCTGGGGTGCCTCCAGATGCGTAGATGCTTCAACTCCCGACCCAGGTGGGGGTTGAAGGAGGATCCAAGAAATGAATATGGGGTATATAGGTGTCACAAAAAACGGTGCCTGTGCTGCAACACCCTTAAAGCAGACATAAAAACACATATGAGCTTTACCTCCGGTGAAATATTCACCATAAAACACAGTTTGAACTGTTGTTCTAACTATGTAATCTATGTAATCGAATGCTGCTGTGGACAACAATATGTGGGCCGCACGACACAAGAATTACACCTTAGGTTAAATAACCATAGAACAAATATCAAGAAAGGATATACCCTACATAGTGTCTCCCGTCACTGTCGGGAAAAACACCCTCTGATCAAAAATCCGATCTGTATATATCCAATAGATCACATTGAAGATACTGTCCACAATAGATTTGAAGAACTATCAAAACGAGAGATGTTCTGGATATTCCGCCTTGGCACCTTAGTCCCAAGAGGTCTGAATGAAGCAGTGGAACTTATACGTTAACAACTTTAGGCTTATTTTATCCAATACATCCAACATCCACAGGGCCCACCACCATCTTTTCCATAAGTATATTTACATCAAATCACCACCCAAATGACGCATTTCAATTTGTGTCCTTTACATCAATACTTTTTTATACATACACCACAATATTTTTTACTATTGTTTTTATAAAGTATCATTATGTCCAATTTTAGAGTGTACCTCCATAGGTTACTTCCACATGTGTATGTTTTTTATATATATAATTGTTATATATGTTTTTATATATGTTTTTTCCCCACCTATATGTTTGTATCCATGTATTATTGATTATTCTGCCAACCGTCAATTACATGTTCACCACTCATGAGAAAGACAGTGGAATACTGTGATCTCAATATACTATACGCATTTTTTCGCCTTGTACCTCTGTACCCATCTATAGACAGCTAAAAGTGCAAGAATTAACAATTATTAACTACCAATTATCAAATAGGCTGATACCAGCATTTTTCTGTGTATCCAATATACATTTGTCAATAACCAAAAAACGTACTATGACATTACAACAAGCGACAATAAGTATATATAAATATAAATAAAAACCCTTTTCATTAAAACGATTATATCAGAATAGCAAGCTCAACCATAAAGATTATTATCATAATGTACATATTGTCCCACACGATAGGCACAATTTCATAGTATGCAGCAGCATAACTTATAGTGTAAAATAAATAAAATAATCTTTTTTACACACTAATACACCAGCAATCACCTGGTATCTTTATTAATTACAATTGATATACGAGATGCTTAATTATGCATTACACAGAAACATAATCTACAGAATATTCAACTCACAATATTATATTGTATTATATTCCAATATAATAGTAAAATATTTCCTAGTATTCCCGCAGTCTACTGACATTTCTTCCTCAAGCGAACCAAATCACAGTTTCCCACTCACCAACACATTGAGAACATCCTGTAAGCCGAACATGATACACCCAGCAGCTCTCTCTACATCCAATCATAAAGTTACACTCGGTACATTGTATACAAACAGCACATTTTATGAATGAATACTCCCGTTCTCAGCCGGCACGTCACATCCAGCATCCAGGTGACGCACCACACCTGTCACAAACTCCCGCACTTTTTGAAGTACACACTGTATATAAAGACTGTCTGTACCCCTGTTGTCTATGACCTGATGAAGCAAGGGACCCCTTGCGAAACGCGTCGTCTGAATAAAGCTTTTAAAAACTTTCAATTGCTCCCGTATCTTCCTCCTTCTTCAACCCCCACCTGGGTCGGGAGTTGAAGCATCTACGCATCTGGAGGCGCCCCAGAGAAGCATCGCCGTTTTTACCAGGACTGGACAAGCACCTTGCAGAGGTCATCCAGCATCCTTACCACTATCTACCAGACCGACAGCACGGAGTATCGGGATAGATGCTTGGCAGCCCAGAGGAGAACGTCTAGAGTGCATGCACTCAGAAAGCCCACATCAGTGTTGTGCCTGAGCTTGCACAACACTAGAAGGTGAGTGTGTTAACACACACTTTAATTTGGCTCCATAATTCCTGTATGCGCAAATTTACATCCTTTGCGATTACCACCATTTACGGCACTTAGATAGCGCCCCCTTTGTTTCCTTTCTTTTTTCCTTTTCTACTTCAGGAACTGGTCACAGCAGGAAAAATTTACAGCTTTAAAACAGGATTAGATACATTCCTGGAACAAAATAACATTAATGCTTATGAAGAAATATAAAATCCCATCCATTCCCCAATATCGCGCCACCCCCCTACCCTTCATTTCCCTGGTTGAACTTGATGGACATATGTCTTTTTTCGACCGTACTAACTATGTAACTATATAACTATGTAATTCCACTCCTACATTGCCTACAACGAATGATTGAAACGATGGCTGGTCAGGGCAATGGAGATGTTGCTCCTACATCTCACGGCTACATGAGCCCTGTGGAGGCTGAACTGGAGGAGGAGGATGAGGGGCAGAGTAGAGCACAGTTTAGGTTGGATGAGATGGGTGGTGTTTCTCGTCATCGGACAGGGGAGGAGGAGCATAATCAGCTAGAGGGTTATTAAGAGGAAGGCGAGACAGATGACCCAGACACACAGTGGCAATATGCAGTGGAGATGGAGACAGGGAGTCCCTCAGAGTCACTGGCACAAATGGCATGATGCATGCTCAGTTGCTTGCGTAGTGACCCCCGAATTGTCAAAATTTGTCAGCATGATGACTTCTGGCTCTCCACCTTATTGGACCCTCGCTACCGTCACAGAAAGGGGGCTTTTTTACACCCACTGAGAGGGAGGACAATCTGAACTACTACAGAGAGATCCTACGTAGTTAGTTGGCCGATGCCTATCGGCAACATGGTCCATCCACTCGCAGGTGTGACTCGGGGGGCCCTCTGCACTCACCTTCCACTACCATGGCTGCTGGGGAGGGGAGGGGTGGCAGGAGCAGCTCCATTCTCAACAGCCTAAGTCTACAGTCGGTGATGAGTAGCTTTCTTCACCCGCATAGTGAAGCAACTCCTCAGCAGCAGGTAGACATGGAGCAGGGCCTGAACCAGCAGGTGGTGGCATACCTTGACATGGCCATGCCAACTAGTGTTGAGCGGCATAGGCCATATTCGAATTCGCGAATATTCGCGAATATATGGACGAATATTCGTCATATATTCGCGAATATTCGCATATTCGTTATATTCTCGTTTTATTTTCGCATATGTGAAAATTTGCGTATGCGAAAATTAACATATGTGAAAATAAGCATATACAAAATTAACATATGCGAAAATTCGCATATGCGAAAGTTAGCATATACTAAATTTTCGCATATGCGAATTTGTGCACGCCAGTCTCACACAGTAGTATTACAGCCTTCTTTACACCACACAAGCTGGAAGCAGAGAGGGGTGATCACTGTGATGTGTACTGTGAAGAAAGAAAGAAAAAAAACGAATATTCGTAATTACGAATATATAGCGCTATATTCGCGAAATTCGCGAATTCGCGAATATGCGATATTCGCGAATAATATTCGAATTGCGAATATTCGCGAGCAACACTAATGCCAACAAACCTTGAAGATCCGCTGGACTTTTCTGGGCAGCCAAACTTGATTTATTGACACAACTAGCAGAGTTTGCCGTGGAAAAGCTGTCCTGCCCGGCCAGTAGTGTGCCATCAGAGCGGATGTTTAGTGCGGCCGGGGTTATAGTCACCCCAAGGCGAACTTGTCTGTCCACGAAAAATGTGGAGAGACTGACCTATGTGAAGATGAATCAGGCATGGATCAGCCAGGATTTCCACCCATCAATACCAGATGCCTCAGAGTAGATTGACCATGCTGCTACACCAACACATCACAATTATGGTTATTAAACCCTCTTGGGTTATCAATTAGGGTTATGAAACCCTCTTGGGTACTGTGAATGCCTGCTCCTGACTGATCCTGTGTATTTCAGGAACTACTTGCCACACCGATGCTTCTGGCCTTGGGCCTTTAATTTTTGGATGTTTGCACTAGCTACATACATGCAATGTAAGGGGTTATGAAAGCCTCTTGGGTACTGCTGATGCCTGCTCCTGACTGTGTGTTTCAGGAACTACTTGGCTTATTGATGCTTCTGGGCTTGGACCTTACATTTTTGGATGTTTAGCACAAGCTAAATACATGCTTGATAGATATTTCAACATTGATATTTCAATGTAAGGTGTTATGAAACCCTCTTAGGTACTTTTGATGTCTGCTCCTGACTGCTCCTGTGTCTTTCAGGAACTACTTGACTTACTGATGCTTCAGTGCTTGGGCCTTAAAGGGGTACTCCGGCACTTGGACATCTTATCCCCTATCCAAAGGATAGGGGATAAGATGCCTAATCGCGGTGGTCCCGCCGCTGGGGACCCCCGTGATCTTGCACATAGCACCCCAGTTAAAATCAGTCCCCGGAGCATGTTCGCTTCGGGTCTGATTACCGGCGACCACGGGGTTTACGGCGTGTGATGTCACGCTCCCTCCCATAGGCTTGCATTGAGAGGCGGAGCGTGACATCACACGGGGCGGAGGCGTGACGTCACACTCCGCTGGCCCCGTGGTCGCCAGTAATCAGACCTGGAGCGAACATGCTCCGGTGACTGATTTTAACTGGGGTGCTGCGTGCAAGATCATGGGGTCCCCAGCGGCAGAGTACCCCTTAAAATTTATGGATGTTTTGCACTAGATTACATACATACTTAATTGAGATTTCAACATTGATATTTCAAGCTTAGGGGTTATGAAATCCTCTTGTGTTCTGCTGATGCCTTTTCCTGACTGTGTCTTTCAGGAACTACTTGGCTTACTGATGCTTCTGGGCTTGGACTTTACATCTCACTGCCACATGAGCTCTGTGGGGGCTTGTTAGATTTGGCCCTTTGTACCCACACGCTGGGACACTAAAACTTGGGAATTAAAAGTTAAATTTCAGAATCATTAAATTAAATTTTAAATTTTTAAATTTAAAAAAATCATACATTTCAATGGTCTGCTCATGCTTCAGCCTATTCCAGGCTGTGCCATTCAGCCAATGCATGGTTTATTGATACTGCTGCTGGGCCTGGGTCTGGGACTGAAAATGTTGCACTAGCACTAGCTGTCCGAATTCTTCATATAAAATTTCATTTTTTTTGGGGGGGGGGGGGATTGTGAAGCCCTGGGGTCTCCTCATGCTTCAGCCGACTCCAGGCTGTGTCATTCAAGCAATATATGGTTTACTGATACCGCTTCTGGGCCTGGGTCTGGGAGTAAACATTTTGCTATGGTAGGTAGCACTAGCTATCCAAAATCTTCAATTAAAATTTCTGAATTCATCTTTTAATCTTAGGGATTGTGAAGGCCTAGTGTCTACTCATGCTGGTGCCAACTCCTGGCTTTGCCATTCAGCCACTATATGGTCTCCTCATGCTGCCAGCACCTCCCCGCTGTGTCATTTAGACACTACATGGTCTCCTCATGCTGCCACCACCTCCAAGCTGTGTCATTCAGCCACTATATAGTCTCCTCATGCTGCCAACAACTCTGCGCTGTGTCAATCAGCCACTATATAGTCTTCTCAGGTTTCAGCCTCATCCAAGCTGTGTCATTCAGCCACTGTATGGTCTCCTCATGCTGCCAACACCTCCACACTGTGTCATTCAGCCACTATATAGTCTCCTCATGCTGCCAACACCTCCATGCTGTGTCATTTAGCCACTATATCGTCTCCTCATGCTGCTAAGACCTCCACGCTGTGTCATTCAGCCACTATACGGTCTCCTCATGCTGCCAACACCTCCCCGCTTTGTCATGTGGTCTCCTTCAGCTGCCAACACCTCCATGCTGTGTCATTCAGCCACTATATGGTTTCCTCATGCTACCAACACCTCCACGCTGTGTCATTCAGCCACTATATGGTCTCCTCATGCTGCCAACACCTCCACGCTGTGTCATTCAGCCACTATATGGTCTCCTCATACTGATGCCACCTCCAGGCTCTGTCATTGTGCCGCTCTGCGGCAGTGATTCTAAAAACGATGCCGGTAATCTGCATGTTATTCTGAATAACAGTATTATTTCACTACCTTAGCACACTCCATATGCGTGTTAGAACACAGAAAATTGTTCTATACCCCTATTGAGGCTCTCTGTAGGCCAGAAAAAGCCGTTTTTAATATAGTTTCACCGCAAATAAATTCGTATCGAAACAATTTTTTTGAAAATTTGGCGAATCGGCCGAATCGAATTATTGAAAAGTTCGCTCATCTCTAGTTTTAACTAATGATATGCTCTCTATTTTACCCCAGTCCTGCACACTTCTTATTATCTTTTATTATGATTTCCTTCCCCTTTCCTATGTTTTTCTTCCTCTAGTCTCTACTAGATTCAGATTTTTATTAAATTGTTCCCAAATTAATGCTTGTTTCATAGCTTTTTTGGTGTTTCTCAATCTATCTATTCTCAATCTTTCCATATTGCAAATATTTTTTTTTGTAGAGAATCGATTATTTCGGCTATGGTTGGCATAGCTGATGTTTTCCAGTATCTAGCTATCACTATTCGGGTGGAAAACAATGTGTGTGGCACCATAATGAGACTTGTACTGGGTAATGTATCTAAGCCTTTGGATAGAAGTGCCACTTCTGGACCCTATACTAGCTGTCCCCCATGTAACACCATCATTACCCAATAAATCAGTTTCCATAGATCCTGGACCTCCCTGCATTGCAACCTAATATGTAACAGTGATCCTAATTCATGTCCACAGCACCAACAGAGGGATGATGCATTGGGGTGAATTTTAGCAAGTTATTCTGTTGTCATATTCCAACGGTACATTATCTTCCTTGAAGAGTCCAAATGAGACACACAATTTGATACTTTTATAGAAAGGGCATATATTTTATTCCATGCGGATGTCGGGATGTCGAAACCCAAGCCTTTTGCCCATTTTTCTTGATAGGTCATTTTTGGTGCTTCCACCATGGCTTGCAAAGCTTTGTATGCTCTCAATTTCCCCCCCTTTCCCTTCCAATGATTTTTGAAAATACTGGTTTATTGGAAAGTAGGCTTATCTTCTCCCAAGTTCAAAGTAAAAATGAGGTGCCATATTTGTAAGTATTTAAAAAACTCCCTGGGAGGGATGTCATATCTATCCCAAATTTCCTCAAATGACAACAAGGTACCAGCCCGACTAATTTGCTGCAATGTGTTTAACACCTCTACTCCTTCACTTAGATAGATCTACTGCAGAAAGAAGGTGTTGTATAACTTCAAAGGGGGTCCCATTGTATTTGACAGGGTTTAAGATGTAATGCGACCGGGCATACTTCCATATTTCAAGACTAGCCAACTGGCAGGTTTTTACCTAATAGTAAAGTTGACCATAATACCAACTGTGATGACGGCGCCTCCCTGAGCTGTGTTTCTATTGTAACCCAAGTGCCTGGCTATCACCCACTCCCTCTGACCTTCCCTATCGGCCCTAAACAGCGGATCAACAACCAGAGTGATGGTCTCTTCCTAAATAAGTGAAGGAAGTCACTGTCAACAAAATAAACTATAATGCAGACACAGTTCAGGATTAAGTAAGGGAGCACACAGACTAACAGAAATAATATCAAAACAAACACACACAATAAGTCACAGTCCAGGAGTCAATACTAGGAATTATCAGAACTGACAAGTCGCAAAAACAGGAGAAAGGTCAGAATGCCAAGCCAAAGTTAGAAATGCCAGACAATAAGGAATATAAGAAACAACCCTATCTACTTGAGAAACCTCTTTCACAGGCAAAGCCTGGATATAAACTGCAGGTTTAAATAGGGAGTACTCATATGAAGCTAACAAGGACAGCTGACCATCCCAGAGGCTAGGCGTAACCACAGAAACCAAAAAAACTAAAGCTCTCAGTGCAGATTACAGGTAAGCATAACAGCTCGTAGCTAATACCCAAGAAGGTTCAGGCATCCCAAGCCCCCCCCCCCTCCTTAACAGGTAAATAAAGAATTTTCGCAGATGTTCCAGCCCTTTTTCCAAATATACTTCATTAGTAGGGCTTGCAATTTTTTAATCACTCATACAGGAAAGCTAATTAGGAGGTTTTGAAACAAATATAATATTTTGGGGAGCAGGAACATTTTCACTACTGATATACGGCCTATCCAGGAAGTTGGAACTTTAGAAAAAGTTGCTACGTCCCTTTTCAGTTGTGTGTTCAGTGTTTCTAAATTAACCTAAAGAGAGCATGAAGGGGAAGATGTTAACTTGATGCCCAAAAAAGGTGTAGTTATCCTTCAAATCCTTCCTAGTTATTGCATCTAAATATCTGGTAGGGCAATTGGTTTGGCTATATTTAACTTATGATAGCTGATCTTACTGAATTTGTGTTAGCAGGTCCATCAGAGTTTGAATCAAATGATGTGGCTCTACAATTGAAAGAAGCACATCATCTGCAAACAGGTTTATTCATTGGTCTGTGAGTCTGACTGGGATGCCCACTATCCCATGACTGGGATGCCCACATGTTGCACCAACGGCTCCATTACTAATTGTGAAATACCTAGTGCCATTCTGAATTGTGAAATATCTAGATATGGTTCCCCCAGTGCTGACTCACTGTTGGGAAAGTATATAAAGCCATGATGGCTGAGACCAAAGTAGGTGGAAACCCACATTTTTTGCACCACTATCCTTCGATAATCTCAGCTTATGCGATCGAATGCCTTTTCCGCATCTAAGCAGAGAAGGCATTCGATCGCATGTTGCCTTGGTAACCACATTAAGAATGCGTCTGGTTCCATCCAGGGATTGGTGTCCCCGGACGAAACCCACCTGGTCAATGTTAATCAAATGGGGCAAGCTTGAGCTCAACCTAATTGCCAAGATGTTTGCATACAGTTTTATATCTCCATTTAACAATGAGATTGTTCTAAAGTTGGAGGGCATTGAAGGGCTTTTCTCTGTTTTAGGTAAGGTTATTACTATAGCCTCTAACATCTCCCTTGGTATAGTTCCTGCAACTAAAATTTCCTTTGAATAGGTCTGTTAGATAGGGAGCTAATTTACGCATATGAATTCTATAAAATTCAATGATTAACCCATCTGGCCCTGGAGATTTTGCTGTTTTAAGGAGACTTATACTTTTGATAACTTCATCCTTTGAGAAGGGAGCTGACAAGGCAGTGATCTGTTGCTCAGTTAGAGCTGGTAATGATATTTTAGATAAAAATTCCACTATAGATGGTATGGAGGGTTGAGCTATTGAGTGATCTTGTTTTAAATTATAAAGTGTTTCATAATATGTGGCAAATACCTCCTCGATTCCTTCGGGATCATAAACCATTCCCCCTGATGACGAAGTTAAGTATGCAATTCTATTTTGCTCCTCCCTCCTTTTAATTTTTTTTGACAAAAAGGCCCCAGGTTTATTGGCTAACCAGTAAAAATTAAGTTTCATACTTTTCAGTGCTAGATCAAATTTATACATCTACATAGTATGTAATTCTAATGATAAAGCGTGATGGAATTAAAGGACTTTTTATTCTGTTTCTGCAATTCTGCCAATTCTGACAATAATTTTATTCTTTTTATTTGTGTCTGCTTTTTATGGTAAACCGTTTGGCTTATAATTTTCTCTAGAATTGTCGCTTTAAAGGCCTACCATAAAGTCATTAGTAATGACACTGAACCCTTATTGTCTTCAAAAAAGATGTAACCTGATGGGACAATTTATCTTTTAGATCCTGTTGTTGTATTACATATGTACTGGCTCTTCATAATGGTCTGTTTGTGCAAGCTAATGAATCCTGCAGTGTTAATACTTTTGGTGCATGGTCTGACCAAGTGATTGTTTTGATGTCAGATGATTCTGTTACATCCAATACAGATTTACTTCTTAGAAAATAATCTATGCGTGTGTAGACTTTGTGAGGGTTAGAAAAAATAATAATAATCTGCCTCTGTGGGATGTTGAACCTGCCACACATCATACAATAGTACGAGATATAGATGTGGGTTCATTCACCAATGTTTTTGATGTTGAATCCAATGAGGGCCAGATTTGGATGGTTAAAATCTCCCATCACTATTACCTTCTCTAAAGGTGAGAAGGCTGCCCTGTGGAGAGTGGCCCTTAAAAATTGTAAAAATGTATCCTGTTTAGTATTAGGCACATAGACCCCTATAATGACATATGGAGTGTTAATGATATTACACCTTTAAAATGACATACCTGCCTTTGCTGTCTACATCGACACCTTGGTTAGTAAGCATTACTGTTTTCTTGAATATTAAAACCACTCCTCCTTTCTTCCCAGGATTGCAATTTAATGACACTAACCTCAGAGTCATGTCACATCAACAAGTGAGTCTTCTCTGGATTCCAGGTGTGCATTCTGGCGGTGTAAGTAGCTAGGTGAAAGGAAATAAAAATAATCATGCTTAAAGAGGCACTGTCATTGTTAAAAACTTTTCATATATTGCAGGACTCATTATAATATGACATTTCACAATATACACCTGTTAAATTTTTTTTAAATTTTCACCTGAAATTCAAGCTCAAAATAGCCACCACTAGGGGTCGCCTGTCTTTTAGCCAGACAGACTAGTCTAGATTTTACAGCATACTGTATACCGGCCGTAAAGCATACCGGTATCCAGTATACTCATCAGCAGTAACTCACCAGCAGATAAATGCTTATATCTCTGGATATATAGGTCCGAGACACGTAAAAATTATATGCACATGATCAGGATTGGGTCCTGAGTAACATATCACTTTTTTCTTTTTTTTGCACTATGACAGGTATGCTTTAATAGTTAAATCTAGCAACACATTCATTCCTAAAAACTGGGGATTTTTTACTCATCAGGAACCACAAATCCACAAACTTACATGGTAGGCAAAGAATATACGCCCTTTTTAGGGGTATGTTGGTTCCTTTCCAACATTACAACATAGGCTAAGCCGGTATCTTGTTAAGTTTCTAGGGTTATATAACTTTTAAGTCTATTAATGCAGAGTTTTCTTAGGCCTCACAATATTCCATTATTGTTCTACTTGGTGAGGCAGGGTAGTTTTAGCATCTATAGTGGTAGCAAAGGTCGCCATTGCGACCGGGCCCCTTAGCACAGGGGCCCACAGGGCCCCCATGTCATTATACTATACTGCAGCCGCAGGTCGGGCCCCCAGGCACAGCCCAAGGTCCCGGCCTGAAGGGGAGGCTTGTCGCCATGGACACTGCTCCAGCGGCGCTGCCAGTACCAGGGTCCGGAGGGGAGTGGGGGAAACGTGTTAATTTCGGGTCCGGAGGGGGAAATAATATTTGGGGTCTAGAGGCAGATTGTGTATGTATGATGTGTGTGCATGTACTGTATGTATGGTGTATGTATGATGTGTGTATGTACTGTATGTATGGTGTATGTATGATGTGTGCATGTACTGTATGTACCCAGTCAGAGGCTATATGCCCAGCAGAGGTGAGTGGATAGTTGAGTGTTAGGCTCAGAATTTGTGCTAGGTTCCCATCCTAAATGAGGCCACCTCCCCGTGGTGGATGGGGGACACGTTTTGATCAAAAAGTGCGCTAAGAGCCTCAAGTTTTTTTGACCAATGTGTGCTGCTGCAATCCTCTTTTTTTGTATACTTTGTATATGCCATGGCAGTGTGCACCCGTGTATTAGGCTGTTGTGCTGGCTTTCTTTTTTCTTTTATGTATGGTGTATGTATGATGTATGTATGGTGTATGTATGATGTGTGTGTATGTACTGTATGTATGATGTATGAATGATGTGTGTATGTACTGTATTTATGGTGTATGTATGATGTGTGCGTATGTACTGTATATATGATGTGTGTATGTACTGTATGTATGGTGCATGTATGATGTGTGTGTGTGTACTGTATGTATGATGTCTGTATGTGTGTGTACTGTATGTATGGTGTATGTACTGTATGTACGATGTGTGTATGTACTGTATATATGGTGTATGTATGATGTGTGTATGTACTGTATGTATGGTGTATGTATGATGTGTGCGTATGTACTATATGTATGTATGATGTGTGTGTATGTACTGTATGTATGGTGTATGTACTGTATGAATGGTGTATATATGATGTGTGTGTGTACTGTATGTATGGTGTATGTATGATGTGTGTATGGTGTATGAATGATGAGTGTGTATGAATGATGTGTTTACACACATCATTCATACACACTCATCAGCAGTATGTATTTATGTTGTATGGAGATGTGTGTAAGCTAGAAGAATGTATGTATGATGTGTGGAGATGTATTATGCGGGGGGGATCTGGAGGTGGCGGGTGTGTTCATGTATGATGTGCGTATTTATGATGTGTATGTATGATGTGTGTGCATGTATGTATTATGCATGTGGGGGGAGGCGGCATGTGTATGATGTGTGTATGTACTGTATGTATGATGTATGAGTGATGTGTGTGTATATACTGTATGTATGATGTATGAATGTTGTGTGTGTGTGTATATGTACTGTATGTAAGATATATGAATGATGTGTGTGTATGTACTGTATATTTGATGTATGAATGTGTGTGTATGTACACTATGATATATGAAGGATGTGTGTGTAGGAATGGTGTGTGTATGAATGATAGATGTGTGTAAGCAAGATGTATGTATGATGTGTGGAGATGTGTGTAAGGTAGAAGGATGTATGTATGATGTGTGGAGATGTATTGTATTATGCAGGAAGATCTGGAGGCGGCAGGTGCATTTATGATATGTGTTTATGTGTAATGTATGTGTGTGTATGATGTGTGTGCATATGTATGTATTATGCATGTGTGTGTGTGTGTGGGAGGGGCGGGGGGGGGGAGGCGAGGAGGTGTCGGGCATGTGTTTGTATGATGTGTGTATGTTTGATAGATGTGTGCTTATATGTGTGTGTATTTGTGATGTGTGTATGTATGATAGATGTGTGTAAGCTAGATGGATGTATCTATGATGTGTGGATGTATGATGTATGTGTATGTATGATGGATGTGTGTATGATAGATGTATGTATGAATGATAGGTGTGTGTATGTATGATAGATGAGTGTATGATGTGTAAATGTATCATACATCTATCATACATACATCTATCATACACGCAAATATCATAACCATACATCTACTATACATACACCAGTCTCATACACATCTATCATACATAAAAACTTATACTGTTAATCAATGTGGGGGGACAGGAGGTGATTGGGTATGGGTCAGACTTTGGGGTCTGGAGAGTTTGGCAGGGGAGCCTACAGCAGAATTCTGTGGTCTGAGGAGAGGGCAGAGGAGCCTGGAGAGAACCTAGTCTAGGGAGGGGGGAAAAGGAGCATGTAGGAGGACTTATGGGTCTGGGAGGAAAGTGGGGTTGGAACAGAGGAGCCAGAAGAAGGATAGAGGGGTCTGGAGGAGGACAGAGGGGTCTGGAGGAGGACAGGTGTGATTCAGCTAAACTGAGAAGAAACAGTGTGTAACAGTATTAGTATTATTATATTTGGATGGTAGTGTGTGGCAGGGTTATATTCAAAGGGTACAGCATATAGCATGGTTATTTTTGAGGGTTTATATTCAGGGGCATAGTGTGTGGAAGTATTATATTCAGGGGTACAGTGGGTGGCAGTATTACGTTTATGGGAAACGTGTGGCAGTATTATATTCAGAGGGTACGGTGTGTGGTAGTATTATATTCAGAGAGCACAGTGTGTGGCAGGATTATATTCAGGGGTAACAGTAGGTGGCAATTTTATATTCAGGGGGAACAGTAGGTTGCAGTATTATATTCTGGAGTACAGTGGGTGGCAGTATTATATGCAGGAGGTACAGTGTATGGTAGTTTTATATTCAGGGGATACAGTGTGTGGCAGTATTATATTCAGGGGATACAGTGTGTGGCAGTATTATATTCAGGGGGTTCAGTGTGTGGCAGTATTATATTCAGGGGGTTCAGTGTGTGGCAGAATTATATTCAGGGGATATAGTGTGTGGCAGTATTATATTCAGGGGATACAGTAGGTGGCAGTATTATATTCAGGGGGCACAGTAGATGGCAGCATTATATTCAGGGGGTGCAGTGCGTGGTAGTATTATATTCAAGGGGTACAGTGGATGGTAGTTTTATATTAAGGGGATAAAGTGTGTTGCAGTATTATATTCAGGGGGTTCAGTAGGAGGCAGTATTATATTCAGGGGGTACAGTGGATGGTAGTTTTATATTCAGGGGGTGCAGTGGGTGGCAGTATTATATTCAAGGGGTACAGTGGGTAGCAGTATTATATTCAGGGGGTACAGTAGGTGGCAGTATTATATTCAGGGGGTACAGTATTTAGCAGAATAATAATAATTATTGTCTTCATACAGAGGATGAGGATCTACTGACAAAGTGAGAACCTATGGTGCCCGGGTGTCAAACTCTGCAGAGAAGATGGAGCTGGAAGAAGTCCTGACGTCTGGACCAGATGAAGAAGAAAAGAAAAGACAACAGAGAAGACGTCACTCAGGTCACAGATATCACTGTGTATTCTCCTGACTGTTCCATCAGAGCTGTAGTCACTTGTTAGTTCTGCAGTGATGATAGGTGATGAAGTACCCTAATCTGTGGCTCTCCATATGTTGCAAAACTACAACTAATGCCTGAAACTCTCCAGACATGATGGGAGTTATAGCTTTATAACACCTGGAGAGCAACTGGAACTAAGGTGAGAGGTGGGGGTCCCAGCAGTTGGACTCCCAGTAGAAAAATAGGTTGGGGTAGGTGAGCTGTCCCAGGATAGGGTGTATGACCAGTATCTGTCCATCTTTATTATATTCCACCCTGTCACTGACCTTATGGTAATCTTTTATGTCTGTCTTATTCTTATATGCATCCTATGCTTTTTTCTGATGTCTTATTAACTAAAGTGACTGCATTGAATAAGGTTCTCTACTATTCAGCACTTCTTATATACTGGGGACATCCTCATCGCTTCTACAGTATGTGTTCTGTGACCACCGACTCATTTTTTTTGTAATTTTATGTGGGTTTTTATTGTATTTTCAATAAAGTTTGTAATAATTTTTCCATATTTGGCCTCATAGTTTTTTGGTGAGAGTATTATATAGTGGCCTATGCTACTATGACCATTTAAAAATCATTTTTTGTTAGCTAGTGTCCTATATTTATATCCTGCTTGGTATGTCCATTCTGCTAGTTGCTGTTCACACTATGAGTTTTCTTGTATCAGTTTTCTGAGTTTTTGTTACAAGACATCCCTGTTACCTTTTGATCGGACTCTTGGGAATTGAGAATTAGTACAAGAGATCTCCGTGCTCCATGGCGGACTCTGGGAGATTGAGTTCTAGTATCAAGACATTCTTGTGTTACTGGAGGTTTCTGGGGGATTGAGTTTTTATTCATGTTTGTTCCTGGAGTCTTAAATGACTCATCCGTTTCCCAGTCTTGTGTTCTGGACCTAATCTGTTGGTTAGTTATCTGTGTCCAGTGTGAACAGTGCCCTATATTTATATCCTGTTTGGTTAATCTGATCTTGTGTTTCCTTTGTGCTTTACCATTGGTCTATAGTGTCCTCTGTGTTACTCACTGATCTGTGTCCTCTGAACTTTATCTGTTTTTGTTAGTTATCTTAATCCAGTATTTATAGTGTTCTATGTTCCTGTAATGTTTCTGGCTAGTGACCTACTGTGTATTATTACGTGCTTTTAGGCCACTGCACTTTAGTGCAGGGAGGGACCGGAGCCCAGTTGTCGATCCATCGGTTAGGATGGATGGGCAAGTAAGCAGGGAGAGTGTTTTCAGGGTCAGTTTAGGGCTCCCTCTCCCTGTCTCCCCCGGTCGGTCCTGACAAGCTTCCAACAAATCAGCGTATATCAAAAGCTTGGCAAACTTCTCTGATAGTTTTGGGGGGTTCCTTGTTGTAGGTTTGGGCAGTCTATGCACTCGGTCTAGCAGAAGGTCCAAAGAGTACTGTGGAAGCAGGCTTAGTAAATATTCTGCCATGAAGCTTTTTAAATTCTCTGGTTTTATTGATTCTTGGACTCCACTTACCCGGAGGTATTTCCTCCTCAGTCTGTCCTCTAGGTCCTCTATTTTTTATCTTAGATTTTTCACCTCTTCCTTTAGATGATTTACCGATTCTGCTACTGTTTTATGAGTAGTTGTTAAACCCACAATTTTTTGAGCGATGCATGATCCTAGTGAGTGTATCTCCTCCCGTATGATTACCACTGCATCTTGTAAGCCTGATGTGAATGATGCCTGTAGATCGGCTAATAAGAGTCTTATTGAAGATTCAGATACTGGAGCTGAGGGATCGTACTCTCTCCTCAGCGGGACTTTAGATTTTACTGATGGTCCCTCAGAAACCAAAGGTATAGACCTCTGTGGAACTACATTGAGTGGTTCACTTGGTTTCATTGAAGCTCTACAAGCTTCTGGGCCGAATGCTACAGGGACAGACAAGCTAGCTAGAGATGGTACTTCTCCCATGTGTAGTGAAAATGACGTGGCGGTAGAGAATAGGTACCAGCATTGCTCCAGTTCCCACAAGACTATTTCTTAAAGAGCTATACAGGTAGTACTCAACAAACACAAGATTTCAGGAATATTAGAGAATATAGATAGAAAATGAGCAAAATGGAAAATTAGAAAATAATATAACAAAACCTTTTAAAATATGATTAGCATAAAAATCTAATTTGAGAAAAAGGTAATATACTAATAATACATTACTTTTAATCCCTGTTAATCTCCTACTGAGTTGGAGATTAAAAGCACAAGAAGCAGTAAAATGGAAAATGTCCCACTCATATTTATTTTAACCTGTAATTGTTTAATTGCAATTATATAAAATTAAGTAGCAGGGACTTATTTTGGGCCTATTTAGGGGGAAAAATACATCCATATTTTGGCTTATACAGTAGAATGTCACACAAAAGAGCCATATTTTGGCTATAGTTTTTGCTGTAGTCTAAAAACCACAGCTAAAAGCTTGAAAAACCAACCAAATGCAAAAAACTGTCTTTCTGAGGCTGACAAAAAAAACTGTGTAGAAACATATCCCTATGGTTTAGAAAGTTTTATATATTTTTTTCTCTCATTACATTATAAGGTTTTGCAAGGTTCAGTCCTCTTTGAACAGCTCCAGGTAACCCAAAGAGAAAATTAGACACTGTCTAAAACACAACACTGTCTAACAATAAAAATTTAAAGATGTGCCTACATATCATTTATACATATGTCTACATGCATTTATCTTCATAAAATAAACAAAATTGAAGGGACCAAAAATTTGTTGTTAAACTGAAAACTTAAAAATAAGAATGTATAAAGCACTAGTGTTGCTCACGAATATTCGCAATTCGAATATTATTCGCGAATATCGCATATTCGCGAATTCGCGAATTTCGCGAATATAGCGCTATATATTCGTAATTACGAATATTCTTTTTTTTTTTTGTTTTTTTTTCACAGTACACATCACAGTGATCACCCCTCTCTGCTTCCAGCTTGTTTGGTGTAAAGAAGGCTGTAATACTACTGTGTGAGACTGTCGTGCGAAAATGCGCATATGCGAAAATTAGCATATGCGTATTTTCGTATATGCGAATTTTCGCGCTTGTTAATTTTGTATATGAAAATATTCGCATATGTTAAATTTTCGCGTATGCGAATTTCTGCATATGCGAAAATAAAGCGGAAATATAACGAATATGCGAATATTCGCGAATATATGACGAATATTCGTCCATATATTCGCGAATATTCGCGAATTCGAATATGGCCTATGCCGCTCAACACTATAAAGCACAGGGATTGCACATGTTAAAACATAATAGCACATTAAAAGTAGATAACCATATGATTGAAGTTGTTATAACATGATGTTGACAGAATTGTTTGGTACTTATTTTGTCATGTAGCACGCCAAAATACGAAGCATACTAAGCTGAAATGCGCACCCCATTGTTTGTAGTGGAAATATGTGCTGCAGTTTACACTGTGATTTGTGCACAACTCAAATATCCCTGCATAAGAGACATATTACTTATTCTGAGCGTATAAGTCACATTGGTATGAAAAACTGAATTTTTTTTAAGGCTTACAAATCTGCATAAATTTAATTCTATTCCTACTTTTTAAAATTATTTGTTTGTTTGTTTTTCCTTTTTTTTGTTTATGTATTTAACCCCTTGGGGACGGAGCCCATTATAACCCTAAGGACGGGAGCATTTTTTGCAAATCTGACCACTGTCACTTTAAGCATTAATAACTCTGGGATGCTTTTACTTATAAATTTGATTCTGAGATTGTTTTTTCTACTTTATGGTAGTGGTAAATTTTTGTCGATACTTGCATCATTTCTTGGTGAAAAATTCCAAAATTTGATGAAAAATTTGAAAATTTAGCATTTTTCTAACTTTGAAGCTCTTTGCTTGTAAAGAAAATAGACATTCCAAATAAATTATATATTGATTCACAAATACGATATGTCTACTTTATATTTGCATCATAAAGTTGACATATTTTTACTTTTGGAAGACATCATTTTTCACAAAATTTTCAAAATCTAAATTTTTCAGGGACCAGTTCAAGTTTTAAGTGGATTTGAAGGGCCTTCCTATTAGAAATACCCCACAAATGACCCAATTATAAAAACTGCACTCCTCAAAGTATCCAAAATGACATTCAGTAAGTTTGTTAACCCTTTTGGTGTTTCACAGGAATAGCAGCAAAGTGAAGGAGAAAATTCAAAATCTTCATTTTTTTACACTCTCATGTTCTTGTAGACCCAGTTTTTGAATTTTTACAAGTGGTAATAGGAGAAAAAGCCTTCAAAAATTTGTAACCCAATTTCTCTCGAGTAAGGAAATACCTCATATGTGTATGTCAAGTGTTTGGTGGGCACAGTAGAGGGCTCAGAAGGGAAGGAGCAACAATGGGATTTTGGAGAGAGAATTTTGCTGAAATGGTTTTTGGGGGGCATGTCACATTTAGGAAGCCCCTATGGTCCCAGAACAGCAGAAAACCCCACATGGCATACCATTTCGGAAACTACACCCCTCAAGGCACATAACAAGGGATCCAGTGAGCCTTATCACCACACAGTTGTTTGACGACTTTTTGTTAAAATCGGATGTGTAAATGAAAAAAAATTTTTCACTAAAGTGCAGTTTCTTCCCCAAATTTACCATTTTTACAAAGGGTTATGGGAGAGAATGCCCCCCAAAATTTGTAACCCCATCTCTTCTGAGTATGGAAATACCCCATGTTAGGACGTAAAATGCTCTGCGGGCAAAATACAATGCTCAGAAAAGGAGGAGCGCCATTGAGGTTTTGGAAAGAGAATTTGTTTGGAATGGTAGTCAGGGGCCATGTGCGTTTACAAAGCCCCCTGTGGTGCCAGAACAGTGGACTTCCCCACATGTGACCCCATTTTGGAAACTACACCCCTCACAGAATCTAATAAGGGGTGCAGTGAGTATTTACACCCCACTGGCGTTTGACAGATCTTTGGAACAGTGGACTGTGCAAATGAAAAATAGTTACATAGTTGCATAGTTAGTATGGTTGAAAAAAGACATACGTCCATCAAGTCCAACCAGGGAATTGAAGTGAAGGGTGTAAGGGGATAAGGGAAAGGGATGTAGTTTCATAATACTGCATAAGCATTAATGTTATTTTGTTCCAGGAATGTATCTAACCCTGTTTTAAAGCTGTTAATTGTTCCTGCTGTGACCAGTTCCTGAGGTAGACCGTTCCATAAATTCACAGTCCTCACAGTAAAGAAGGCTTGTCGCCCCTTTAGACTAAACCTTTTCTTCTCCAGACGGAGGGAGTGCCCCCTCGTCCTTTGGGGGGTTTAACCTGGAACAGTTTTTCTCCATATTTTTTGTATGGGCCATTTATATACTTATATACATTTATTATATCCCCCCTTAACCCCTTAAGGACCAGGGCTTTTTCCATTTTTTTCAATTTTCAATTTTTCCTCCTTAACTTAAAAAAAATCATAACTCTTAAAAATTTTCACCTAAAATTGTATATAATGGCTTAATTTTTGCATCACTAATTCTACTTTGTAATGACATTAGTCATTTTACCCAAAAATCTACGGTGAAACGGGAAAAAAAATCAATGTGCGACAAAATTGATAAAAAAAACTATTTTGTAAGTTTTGGGGGCTTCTGTTTTTACGCAGTACATTTTTTGTCAAAAATGATACCTTATCTTTATTCTGTTGGTCCATACGGTTAAAATGATACCCTACTTGTATAGGTTTGAATTTGTATCACTTCCGAAAAAAATCATGAATACATGCAGGAAAATTTATATGTTTAAAATGGTCATCTTTTGACCCCTATAACTTTTTTATTTTTCTGTGTTCAGGGCGCTTTGAGGACTCATTTTTTGCGCCGTCATCTGAAGTTTTTAGCGGTACCATTTTTGTTCTGATCAGACTTTTTGATCACTTTTTATTCACTTTTTTGTGGTATAAAAAGTGATCAAAAATGCGCTATTTTGGACTTTTGAATTTTTTGGCGCGTACGCCATTGAATGAGCGGTTTAAAAAGCAGGATATTTTTATAATTCGGACATTTCCACACGCGGCAATACCACATATGTTTATTTTTATTATTATTTACATAATTTTTATTTTTTATTTTTGGAAATGCCGGGTGATTCAAACTTTTATTAGGGGAAGGGATAATTGAAAGGGTTAATGATTTTTTACACTTTTCTTATGCAATATTATAGCTCCTATAGGGGGCTATAACATTGCATGTACTGATCTTTTACACTGATTGATCCATCTCCATAGGAATGGATCAATCAGTATTTTCGGCGATTGAATGCTCAAGCCTGGATCTCAGGCTTGAAGCATTCATTCGGCGATCGGACAGCACAGGAGAAGGTAAGAAGACCTCCTCCCGTGCTACAGCTGTTCTGGATGCCGCGATTATACCGCGGCGATCCCGAACAGCTCCCTGAGCTAACCGGCACATTTTACTTTAGTTTTTAGCCGCGCGGCTCAGCTTTGAGCGCGCGGCTAAAGGGTTAATAGCACCCGGCACAGTGATCAGTGCCGCGCACTATTAGAGGCGGGTCCCGGCTTCACTATGACGCCAGGCCCGCCGCGATATGATGCGTGGTCACCCTGTGACCCCGCGTTATATCGCAGGACCGGGACTCATGACGTACGCATACGTCATGGGTACTTAAGAGGTTAAAGGTCTCTTCTCAAGACTAAACAATTGTAACTCCTTTAATCGCTCCTCATAACTAAGATGTTCCATGCCCCATATTAGTTTAGTCGCGCGTCTCTGCACCCTTTCCAATTCCGCAGTGCCCCTTTTATGAACAGACGACCAAAACTGAACAGCATATTCCAGGTGAGGCCGTACCAATGCTTTATAAAGGGGGAGTATTATGTCCCTGTCCCTTGAGTCCATGCCTCTTTTTATACATGACAATATCCTGCCGGCTTTGGAACATTTTTCATTTTCACGGACCACTGTTCCAAAAATCTGTCAGACACATGTTGGGCATAAATGCTCACTGTACCCCATATTATATTACACGAGGAGTGTAGTTTCCAAAATGGGGTCACATGTGGGGGGGGGTCCATTGTTCTGGCACTATGGGTCTTTGTAAACTCATGTGAACTTCAATTCCGGACACATTTTCTCTTCAAAATCCCAATGGCGCTCCTTCTCTTCTGAGCATTGTAGTGCGCCCGCTGAGTACTTTACATCCACATATGGGGTATGTTCTTACTCAGAGGAAATGGGGTTACAAATTTTGGGGGGCTTTTTTTCCTATTTTCCCTTGTGAAAATGAAAAATTTAGGGTAACTCCAGCATTTTAGTGAAAACATTCTTTTTTTTAATTTTCCCATCCAACTTTAATGAAAATTCGTCAAACACCTGTGGGGTGTAAATGCTCACTATAGCCCTTGTTACGTTCTGTGGGGGGTGTAGTTTCCAAAATGGGGTCACATGTGGGTATTTATGTTTTTGCGTTTATGTCAGAACCACTTTAAAATCAGCCACCCCTGTGCAAATCACGAATTTAGGCCTAAAATGTACATGGTGCGCTCTCACTCCTGAGCCTTGTTGTGCGCCCGCACAGCGTTTTACGTCCACATATGGGGTAATTCCGTACTCAGGAGAAATTGTGTTACTAATTTTGTGGGGCTTTTTTTTTTTCTTTTACTGCTTGTGAAAATAAAAAGTATGGGGCAACACCAGCATGTTAGTGTAAACATTTTTTTTATTTAAACTAACAGGCTGGTGTAACCCCCAACTTTTCCTTTTCATAAGGGGTAAAAGGAGAAAAAGCCCCCCAAAATTTGTAGTGCAATTCTCCCGATTACGGAAATACCCCATATGTGGCCCTAAACTGTTTCCTTGAAATACGACAGGGCTCTGAAGTGAGAGAGCCCCATGCGCATTTGAGGACTAAATTAGGGATTGCATAGGGGTGGACATAGGGGTATTCTACGCCAGTGATTCCCAAACAGGGTGCCTCCAGCTGTTGCTTAACTCCTAGAATGCCTGGACAGTCAGTGGCTGTCCAGAAATGCTGGGAGTTGTTGTTTTGCAACAGCTGGAGGCTCCGTTTTGGAAACCCTGCCGTACAATACTTTTTTCATTTTTATTGGGGGGGGGGGGGGGCAGTGTAAGGGGGTGTATATGTAGTGTTTTACTCTTTATTATGTGTTAGTGTAGTGTTTTTAGGGTACATTCGCACTGGCGTGTTACGGTGAGTTTCCCATTAGGAGTCTGCGCTGCGGCGAAAAATTTGCCGCAGACCAATCTTGAAGCAGGAAACTAACTGTAAACCTTCCCGTGTGAATGTACCTTGTCCGTTCACATGGGGGGACAAACCTCCAGCTGTTTCAAAACCACAACTCCCAGCATGCACTGACAGTGCATGCTGGGAGTTGTAGTTTTGCAACAACTGGAGGCACACTGGTTGGAAAACCTTCAGTTAGGTTCTGTTACCTAACAGTATTTTCCAACCAGTGTGCCTCCAGCTGTTGCAAAACTACAACTCCCAGCATGTACTGACATACCGTGCATGCTGGGAGTTGTAGTTTTGCAACAGCTGGAGGCACACTGGTTGGAAAACCTTTAATTGGGTTCTGTTACCTAACAGTATTTCCCAACCAGTGTGCCTCCAGCTGTTGCAAAACAACTCCCAGCATGTACTAATCGCTGAAGGGCATGCTGGGAGATGTAGTTATGCAACAGCTGGAGGTTACACAACTACATGGTTACCCACCAGCATGGTGAGACAGCTGTTTGCTCAGCATGCTGGGATTTGCAGTTTTGCAACATCTGGAGGGCTACAGTTTATAGACCACTGCCAAGTGATTTCCAAACTGTGACCCTTCAGATGTTGCAAAACTACAAATCCCAGCATGTCCAGACAGCAAAGAGCTGTTTGAGCATGCTAGGAGTTGTAGTTTTGCAAGATCTGGAGGGATACATTTTAAAGACCACTATATTGTGGTCTCAAACTGCAGCCCTCCAGCTGTTGCAAAACTACATATTCCAGCATGCCCAAACAGCAAACAGCTGTCTGGGCATGCTGGGAGTTGTAGTTTTGCAACATCTGGAGGGCTACAGTCTCAGACTGTAGCCCTCCAGATGTTGCTAGGCAACTTACCGGCTTCCGTAGGATCCAGGGAGCCGTCCTCTTCTGCCGCACGCTTCACGCCGCCCGCGCCGATCTCCGTCGCCGCCTGCCGATCACCGTCGCCTGCAGCCTCCAGAGGGGTAATTGGACCTTCGGCGTTCGGTCCCCGTCGTTTTCCCCGACCTGCCCCGCCTATTGTGGGTGGGCAGGACGGGGAAAGCGAAAGTAAACCCCTCCGCCCCTGATCTGCTATTGGTGGTCGCGTCTAGACCACCAATAGCAGAGATAGGAGGGGTGGCACCCCTGCCACCTCACTCCTATCGCTCTAGGGGGATCGTAGTTGTCTTAGACAACCGCGATCCCCCTTCTATTCCGGGTCACCGGGTCACCATAGACCCGTAATGACCCGGAATCGGTGCAAATCACAAGTGTGAATTCACTTGCGATTTGCGCCAATCGCCGACATGGGGGGGGGGTCTAATGACCCCCCTGGGCATTTGCACGGGGTGCCTGCTGATAGATATCAGCAGTCACCCCGGTCCGGTCCCCGGGCGGCAGGGACCAAAATTCCCACGGGCGTATGGATACGTCCTTCGTCCTTAAGTACCAGGACGCAAGGGCGTATGCATACGCCCTTCGTCCCCAACAGGTTAATAGGACATTGGCCCTGATTTACTAAGAGTGTTAGGTTTTTGTTATTAGTGTGGAAAGACTTGCTTCAGACTTGCATGATCCTACTCTATTTACTATGTGTACTCACAGGTTGGGAAGGTTCTGACCAGCTTTTTCTTGTTGAGAATTTCCAGCCATTTATTCACAGGATTTTGTAAATTCGATATTAAATAGGTCAGGTTGTGAAAACACTTTTGGGGTCAACCATGCCCCTTTTCTGGCCAACAACATCCCTTTTTGGGTTTGTAGGTTTATTTTGGTCCATTACACCACAAATTCTGTCTCAGACACCAAATTGTGGTGCACTGCGCCATATTTTGGTGCAGAACCTGACAAAACAGGACAGGTTTACAATAGTAACTCAAGGCCGTTGTCGGAGTTTTCTGTGTCTTCTCGGAACATTCTTCCACTAGGCATTGATGTAGGAGCTTCTCTGACTGCTGTTATTTTATGAATACCTACGCGATTGTTTATGATCAGCTCCAGGCATTTCACACTGCGCACAAACTTTAGATCAGTTGATGGGATTTTTTGGTGGGCCCTAAGGGAACTCTAAGCAGAGATCTAAGCTATTAACTCTGAAACAAGATGTGTATCCAGGAAATGCTAAGAGTCTTATGTTACAAGTAACTGGTACATATGTCAGGCCTGTATCTCTGCTGACCTTGCTAGTCATTTAAAGTGAGATCATAGTATGTTAGGAATCTTGCAATGTCTGGGTTTAAGAGAAAGGGTATGATCAGGACATTACATAATATTAAAGGGAAAAATAATTTGTATCAGTTTGATGCTTGCCTTAAGTGTACAGAATGACATATAGTTAAAAGTGGTATTTATTTATTTTTTATTACAGTATATATCCAAATGACAAAGTATACAATACGTACACAAAACATGTTTAACAATATAACATAGTACTTTCTTCACCCACCCCTTCCACTCCCCACCCAGGAGAGAGGAAACATTTTTATGGGAAGAAACACAAACTCTTAATTTTTCTTATTCTCAAAGCTTCCTCTTTGAGCTACTTCCATCTAAGATCTCCTAGTTTTTAATTTTATGGACCAAATAGCCCATGCATCATAGCTCGGGATCTTATCTGAGAGTGATATTCTTAGGATAATAACTTTTGCACACAAATAAAGCTTGGCCCTCAAAGTATCTTCTACCCCTTTAAAGTTTTCAGCACTTAAAATAATTTCTTCAAAGGTGAGAGATCCATCCTCTAATAGAATTCCTTTAGTTTCCATCACCCGGAATATTTTCCCCAAAATATGTTGAATTCAATGGCATGACCATATAGGGGGAGATTTATCAAAATGTGTCCAGAGGATAAGTTGCTGAGTTGCCCATAGCCACCAATTAACTCGCTTCTTTCATTTTTGAAAAGGCCTCTGAAAAATTAAAGAAGTGAACTGATTGGTTGCTATGGGGAACTCAGCAACTTATGCTGTGGACACGTTTTCATAAATATCCCCCATAATGTATATAATAAAGCTTGCACCTTCTATACGACAGCAACTAGAATCTTACATTTAAACCTAAACAAACTCTTAGGAGAGTAATAAAAATTGTGAACACAGAAAAATGTAAGAATCCACAGCACTGGCTAAAACGTCCTTTATTGTAAATCCATAAAAAATCCAAACAGGGACAAGGTGCACCAAACAAACAGACGAGGTAAAAAAAAGACCTCCCCCTCCTCTGACGCGTTTCCGCCCTACCGGGCCTTAATCATAGATACAGGGGATAGTGTTCACACATATTTAAGAGCAAAAGTACCGCCTCTATGGCCGTAACTAATCAAAATGAAAAAAGTACACATATACTTAAAATTGCTAATAACTCGTAACCAAATCAAGTCTGTGATTAAGTCCATTCGGAAACGAGGTGTGGAACATCAAGATCCAAAAACCTTCATGATTAAGCAATTTTTTTACTTAATTTCTTCTGCTGCGAACAAAGTGAAAAACATCAAAAGAGAGGATCTCCTGCGAGACAGAGTGAAATCTGGTAGAAATAAAAAATTTCCTAAAAAAGAACTGATAACTTTTGTTACAACATATAGTGAAAAGTAAACTTCAGCTCTGTTCAGGAACATGTGGCTTTATTCACATCAACAAGGCAACAATTGCAGGGAGGAAGTGACGCGTTTCGGCCAGGTGCTGGCCTTAGTCATACGACTAAGTCCAGCACCTGGCCGAAACGCGTCACTTCCTCCCTGTACCTGTTGCCTCGTTGATGTGAATAAAGCCACATGTTCCTGAACCGAGCAGGAGTTTACTTCCTTCCTTTCTATCGTTCTGGGTGAGGTCCACACCTTCTCCTTGCTCGGGATCCAGACCAGGGATAGAGCCGGAATATCTCTATTTTCTCACAACATATAGTAAACAATATAATACTATTAAAAGTATCGTTCAGAGATATCTCCCTGTTTTGAAACAGGATGCGATCCTTAAAAATGTGATACATGATGGATGCAGATTTTAGGCTAAGCGCCTTCCTACCCTACAATCTATATTAGCACCCTCTCATATACAAGAAAATATAGAGACCAATACCTGGTTAAACATGAAGGGATTCTATAGATGTGCTTGAATCAATCATGAATCAAACCAAAGAAATAAGTGAAAACATTTTGGGATCCTCACATGTCATTTCATCTTTCATTAATTGTATTACTTATGTGGGCCATTTATTATGTACAATGTACTACCTGTAATATTGGTTGTGTTGGTTGTACTAGTAGACACATAAAAGATAGATTGCGAGAACATATATATGGTGCCACACATGTAACCAAGAATCCTTCCAATGTATCTAAGCATTTTGCCCAGGCCCACTCGGGGACGTTGGTGCCCTGAGAATAACCGGTATCGAAAGGGTTACCAAACCATCCCCTGGAGGAGACTGAAAAGTAAAATTGCTTAATCGCGAAGGTTTTTGGATCTTGATGTTCAACACCTCGTTTCCGAATGGACTTAATCACAGACTTGATTTGGTTACGAGTTAATAGCAATTTTAAGTATATTTGTACTTTTTTCATTTTGATTAGTTACGCCCATGAGGTGGTACTTTTGCTCTTAAATATGTGTGAACACTATCCCCTGTATCTATGATTAAGGCTCGGTAGGGCGGAAACGCGTCAGAGGAGGGGGAGGTCTTTTTTTCGACCTCATCTGTTTGTTTGGTGCACCTTGTCCCTGTTTGGATTTTTTAATGGATTTACAATAAAGGACGTTTTAGCCAGTGCCATGGATTCTTACATTTTTCTACTTACGACATGCAGTGGAGGAGGACTGTTGCACGAGCACAGAGAAGGTGAGCGCTACCCATTACATTTTTTGCCTTGTCTAAAATTGTGAACACACCTACATTGAATCAATCTAAAGTTAGTGTTCACCTACAATAGTTAGTGTTAACCGTTAATACTAGAGATGAGCGAATCGAAGCTGACAAATCCGAATTCGCTACGAATTTCTTGAAAAATTCTACTCGCAATGAATGTTAATATCGCTGTGATTCTATAGCATCTAAAATGGTGGATCCACATGTGAAGACATGGGGCAAGGAACTCTGGGATGGCGGGAACAACTGCAGGTGGGATGACCCTGAATCACATGCAGGATGCAGCCAGTCACCCCTGTGATGTCACCAACCTATATAATCAGCAGCCATATTGGGGCCAGCCACTTCATTCATTACACTGCAGAGAGATAGGATGGACAGGCTGTGTGTGTTACACAGAAAAGCTTTTTCCAGCAGCATTTCACCTCCTAGTCACATCAGCGTTCTGGTGGACAGAGAGCAGTGCTTTTTTTTCCACTGAAAAGGATTTTTACTGCAGTCAGTAACCTCCCAGTCACTTTCTACAGCATTGTATTAAAGAGAGGGCAGAGAGCTGTGTGTTGCCTCATACATTTTAACAAGCTGCCTCAACTTCATAAACCTTAGCAGAAGAGGCAGGAATAATTTTTCAGTGCAATTCTGTGTCTCTGTTCCACAACAAATCATCTGCTGGCAGGGGCGTACCTAGAGCATTTGGCCCCCGGGGCGGACCCTTCGTTTGGCACCCCCCCCCCCACAGACACACGCACCCCCCTTAATTACACCCCCTCCCCCCCCCTTAATTACACCCCCTCCCCCCAGGGGCGGACTGACAACACTCGGGGCCCCCAGACCAAAAAAAGGCAAGGGCCCCTGCTAGTCTCTGCAGCTCGTCAATCTTCTGCCACGCCCCTATTCCACACAAATCCCACACACAATAAATTAAAATTTATATAGATAAGAAACACTTTAACATAGGTAAATTTCCATGACCAATAATACTGGTATACAAGAAGTAAATATATACCACCACACAATAACTGGATAATACCGCCATACTGTACTGAATAGAACCACTATATACAGACCAGTATATTATAAAGAATCTGTATACAATATAAGTGATTATATACAGGACCATATGGCGGTAGATATCAGCTGTACACAGGATGTGTATACCATATAAGTGATTACAGTTACATTTTGGGACTCACAATTACTTATTTTCTGATCAGCGGCGTCCTCTTTCCTTTTCTTCTCCGTCTGGATAAGACCGCCATGTGGATCACTTAACGTCTGCAGGACAAACATGTCAAACTCTGCCATCCCCTCCTCTACACAATCTTTCCATCTATAGGCCCAAAAACTGTAATAATGCCCTCTTTGGTGTCCTGCACAGTAAAAGGGCAGGTAGGTAGGTAGCCAGGTAACCCCCTCTTTGCCATAGGTATATGCAGAGTTACACCCCCCTCTTTCCCATAGGTATATGCAGAGTTACACCCCCCTTTTTCCCATAGGTTTATGCAGAGCTACACCCTCCACCCCCTCTTTCCCATAGGTATATGCAGAGTTACACCCCCCCTCTGTAACCTAGGTATATGCAGAGTTACACTCCCCCCTCTTTGCCATAGGTATATGCAGAGCTACGCTACACCCCCCCTCTTTCCCATAGGTATATGCAGAGTTACACCCCCCTTTTTCCCATAGGTATATGCACCGCCTCTTTCCCATAGGTATATGCAGAGCTAAACCCTCCCTCTTTCCCATAGGTATATGCAGAGCTACACCCCCCCCTCTTCCCCATAGGTATACGCAGAGCTATACCCTCCTCTTCCCCATGGATATATGCAAAGCTACACCCCCCCCCTCTTCCCCATAGGTATATGCAAAGCTACACCCCCCTCTTCCACATAGGTATAAGCAGAGCTACCCCCCCCCCTCTTTCCCATATGTATATGCAGAGCAACCCCCACCCTTCCCTATAGGTATAGGCAGGGTTAAAAATAAAAAGGATGCTCACCTGATATCCCACGCAGCGATCTCCTCAGCAGCAGGGGCCCGCGTCTTCTCCCCTCCACAGTACAGGCACCGATGAGTGACATCATCTGTGCCTGTACTGCGTGCTGCGTGGGGGCAGAGGTCACATCTCCTCTGTGTAAGCTGCAGATGCAGCTCATACAGAGGCGACACCTCCTCCTGTATGTGCGTGTATCGCGCATACAGGAGAATGTAGCGCTGTCTGCTGGGGATCTGGGATGAGTGTCCCAGATAATCAGTAGTGGCGGCGGCGGGTCAGTCCGCCCCTGGCACCCCCCCGCTCACCCCTTGGTACACCACTGTCTGCTAGTTATACTAGTCCGTAGATGGTATAATACCCAGCAGTCCATTCCTACTAGTCTTGGACAGAGTGCAATTTTGGGTTTGGTACACAGCTTTTGTGTGCTCCAGCACTGTTGTGTACTGTTAGTGTTGTGCAAAAATAAGTTTTTTTTTAGCGTACTGTAGTGCATTTTTCTGCCCTCATAGGTGCATACCACATACATACATCTAAGTAGTGTACTATTTTGTAGCTGTTAATTAGTGATGTTGTGAACGGCGAATGCGATTTTCCGCAAATGTTCGCAAACGGGCGAACTGGGCGACCCGCCATAGACTTCAATAGGCAGACAAATTTTAAAACCCACAAGGACTCTTTCTGGCCACAATAGTGATGGAAAAGTTGTTTCAAGGGGACTAACACCTGGACTTTGGCATGCCGGAGGGGGATCCATGGCAAAACTCCCATGGAAAATGACATAGTTGATGTAGAGTCTGGTTTTAATCCATAAAGGGCATAAAATGTATCGATCAGGTAGTGTAAGGGTTACGCCCGCTTCGCAGTGACAGACCAAACTCCCCGTTTAACGCACCGCAAACAACTGCAAACAGTCCATTTGCACTACCGCAAACTCCCCATTTGCACAAGGTTGGATACCAAGCTTGCCATGTCCCGCTCCTTGTCCTCACTAATGTCATTGAAGGTCTCTTCCTCCACCCAGCCACGTACAACACCATGGGTCCCCGAAAGGTGACAACAAGCCCCCTGGGACGACTGCTGTGTTTGGTCTTCCACCTCCTCAAAGCCACCTTCCTCCTCTGACTTTGCCTGTCTCTGCGTTATTAGAAGGTGTGTTAAGTAGTACTATTCGTAGTACTATTCCTATCAGTTTAATCCCTGTTACGTCCCCTATCAGGGGACGTCTATATGGCATCAATTTTAGGAAGCGGGAGATGGAAAAAGATGCTTGGTTGGTCCTCCTACTTCAAATTTGGGGCACTGTGCATGCAATCTAATGTGCCACCAGATAGGAGTGGTATGTTAAGTAGTACTATTCTTAGGGGACGTAACAGGGATTAAACTGATAAGAATAGTACCCGAAGGGCTGTGGCGATGCGTAGGACTTAACCCCTTAACAACGAAGTACGTATATGTACGTCCTCCGCCGGCTCCCACGATATGCCACGGGGTCACGCGGTGTCCCCACGTCATATCGGGTCGGTCCCGGCTATCAACGTCCGGGACCCGCGGCTAATACAGGACATCACCGATCGCGGTGATGCCCTGTATTAACCGTTCAGACGCGGCGATCAAAGTGGACCGCCACGGCGTCTGAAATGAAAGTGAAAGTAACCCGGCTGCTCAGTCGGGCTGTTCAGGACCGCCGCCGTGAAATCGCGGCCTCCCGAACAGCTTACAGGACACCGGGAGGGCCCTTACCTGCCTCCTCGGTGTCCGATCGATGAATGACTGCTCCGTGCCTGAGATCCAGGCAGGAGCAGTCAAGCGCCGATAACACTGATCACAGGCGTGTTAATACACCCCAGTGATCAGCATGAGAGATCAGTGTGTGCAGTGTTATAGGTCCCTATGGGAGCTATAACGCTGCAAAAAAAAAAGTTTAAAAAAAGTGTTAATAAAGGTCATTTAACCCCTTCCCTAATAAAAGTTTGAATCACCCCCCTTTTCCCATAAAAAAAAATAAAACAGTGTAAATAAAAATAAACATATGTAACTATGTAGCTATGTGGTATCGCCACATGCATAAATGTCCGAACTATAAAAATATATTGTTAATTAAACCGCATGGTCAATGGCGTACACATAAAAAAAATTCCAAAGTCCAAAAAAGGGTATTTTTGGTCACTTTTTATAGCATTAAAAAATGAATAAAAAGTGATCAAGAATGGTACCGATAAAAACTTCCGATCACGGCGCAAAAAATGAGTCCTCATACCGCCCTGTATGTGGAAAAATAAAAAAGTTATAGGGGTCAAAAGAGGACATTTTTAAACGTATAAATTTTCCTGCATGTAGTTTTGATTTGTTTACGAAGTACGACAATATCCAACCTATATAATTAGGGTACCATTTTAACTGTATGGACCTACAGAATAATGATAAGGTGTCATTTTTACAGAAATATGCACTGCGTAGAAACGGAAGCCCCCAAAAGTTACAAAATGCCATTTTTTATTTGATTTTGTACAATAATTTTTTTTCCCGTTTCGCCGTGAATTTTTGGGTAAAATGACTAATGTTCCTGCAAAGTAGAATTGGTGACGCAAAAAATAAGCCATAATATGGGTTTTTAGGTGGAAAAATTGAAAGGGTTATGATTTTTAAAAGGTGAGGAGGAAAAAACGAAAGTGCAAAAACTGAAAAACTCTGCGTCCTTAAGGGGTTTAAAAGCTCTGCATGCCCTCCATCAACTTTATGTCTGTAAAGCGTCCTGTCCTTGCCGGCGTGGTCATGGGAGGAGGAGGATTACTTTCACCTCACCCCTGTTAGATTCCCGTTGTGCTGTGACATCACCATTATACGCTGTGTAAAGCATAGTTTTTAATTTATTTTGGAACTGCTGCATCCTTTCCGACTAATTCGGTAATTCGGTAACATTTTAGGCACTTGCTGCTTATACCGGGGGTCTAGTAGCATGGACACCCAATACTGGTCATTCTCCTTCAGCCTTTTTATATGAGGGTCCCTCAACAGGAAAGACAGCATGAAAGACCCCATTTGCACAAGGTTGGATGCCGAGCTACTCATGTCCCGTTCTTCGTCCTCAGTGATCTCACTGAAGGTATGCTCTTCCCCACAGCCACGTACAACACCACGGGTACCAGATAGGTGACAACAAGCACCCTGGGATGCCTGTTGTGGTTGGTCTTCCTCCTCCTCCTAAAAGCCACATTCCTCCTCTGACTCCAACGCCTCAGACTCCACCAGCTTGTATGGTAAAAGCTGTCAGGCTAAGAGTTTAAACAAGCCAGCTGTCAGACGCCGGGCAAGGGGGTGACTTTGTGACATTGGCTTCTTACGCTGAAACATGGCCTTGACAGTGGGCAGATGAGCAGGAACTGCTCAAGGCGAGAGACGGAGTGACAGGTGGTTGAGAGGGGGCAAGGAGGACAGCAGTGGTTGACGTGGCAACAGATGACAACAGATATGAGTGGCACTGTGCACTGTCAGAAGTTGGCAAAGTAGATGCTGTAGGCCTGACACACGCTTGCAGACAACTAACTGCTATTCAATCTATTACAGTCAAAAAAAAAATTTTTTTAATGTACACTACTGTTACACCAGATATGAGTTGCACTGGTGTGACACTGTGCCCTGGCAGGCCCTGAAACGCACAAGTGTGAAGGAAACTGACTGCTATAATTTCACAGTGAAAAATGTATTTATTTATTTATTTTTAAAGGCAAGCTATTGTGACACCAGATATGAGTGGTGGCAATGGGCAAGTGGGCACAGTATACGCTGTGAGCCTGACACACACACTGGCAGGCAGGCAGGCAACTGCAATTAGATTACACAGAGAAAAAAAAAAAGCAGACTGATGTTCTAGCCCTAAAAAGGGCTTTTTGGGGTGCTGTCCTTATGGCAGAGATCAGATGAGTCCTTCAGGACTGTAGTGGACACTGAATACACTAGCCTAGCTATCGATTTCCCTATTAAATCAGCAGCATCTACACTGTCCCTCCTCTCACTAAGAATGTAGCTTCAGAATGAATCTAAAATTGATGCCGTCCAGGAGGTGGGAGGGTCTGGGAGGGAGGGTCTGCTGCTGATTGGCTGGAATGTGTCTGCTGACTGTGAAAAACAGGGTCAAAGTTTACTCAATGATGATGAATAGGGGGCAGACCGAACATCGCATATGTTCGCCCGCCGTGGCGAACACTAACAAGCTATGTTCGCCGGGAACTATTCGCCAGCAAACTATTCGGGACATCACTACTGGTAATCTGTCAAGGGCCTAGATACTGTGAAAGTCCAAGCAAAAGTAATCACCAGCTGGTACTTTACTCCAATACATTTTTTAAGCGTACTGTAGCGCATTTTTCTGCCCTCATAAGTGCATATCACATACCTACATCTAAGTAGTGTACTATTGTCTATCTGTTAATCTGTCAAGGGCCTAGATACTGTGAAGGGACAGCCAAAAGTAATCACCAGCTGTTGTTTTACTCCAATAAATTTTTTAAGCGTACTGCAGTGCATTTTTCTGCCCTCATAAGTGCATACCACATACCTACATCTAAGTAGTGTACTATTTTGTACCTGTAATCTGTCAAGGGCCTAAATACTGTGAAAGGACAGCCAGTAGTACACAACTGCTGCTGTTCTAGACAAATACTGATTTAAGCGTACAGTAGTGAAGTGTATTGTACTCCCCTCATATGCGCAATAAGTATGTCAGGCAGAGAAGTGCCATAACGTTCACAGAGGAGTGGCAGAGGCTTTAATTAATCAGGCGGAGACAGAGGTCGCAGCAGAGTAGGGGCGTGTGTCAGCCGGAGTTGCAGTGAGAGGTTTGAGCTTCCGTTGTCAGCTAGCAGTCGTGTCTCGACCAGCAACCCAGCAGCCACGATTGATTGGTCATCCACTTCTTCCCAAGTGACATCGACACCCCCAGTCAACAGTTGGTGGGTTCCTTAGACTCAACTCTCAGTTGGCATGGCCCTCATGCTGCTGATCCCACCTCCAGGCTCTGTCATTGTGCTGCTCTATGGTCTCCTCATCCTAATGCTACCACCTCCATGCTCTATCATTGTGCCACCATATGGTCTCCTCATGCTGATGCTACCACCTCCAGGCTATGTCATTGTGCTGCCATATGGTCTCCTCATGCTGATGCTGCCACCTCCAGGCTCTCTCATTGTGCTTCTCTATGGTCTCCTCATGCTGATGCTGCCACCCCCAGGCTCTCTAATTGTGCTGCTCTATGGCCCTGTACTTTCACACTATTAATTCCCTTATTGGCAAGTGTTACTCGTTCTAAAAAGGGCAGCCACACACAGGAACCTCTCCCTATTTCCAACTAAAAACCATGGGAAATGGCAGTGTTTTTAGGTGGAAATAGGGAGGGAGGGGCCCTTTTTAGGATGAGTAACACTTGCCAATAAGGGAATTAATAGTGCGAGAGTAGGGCCTTACAGGGGAAGTTTTTACCCACACATGTTACAATGGACCATACGTTGGTCCCTTCCACCTTTTAGAGGTCTTTGCATCGCATAAATACTTAGTGGTATTGGTGGCACATGGTATTTTTTGCACACCTTTCCTTTTGTTAGATTTAAAAAAAATATTGGGTCCATATATTTTATCGTAAGAAAAGTAAAGTTTTAGCTAATGCATATCCTAAATACTTACTTGTGCACACCAATACTTTGACAAAAAAGACCGTTTTCTTCTGCCTACCTGCCTCAGCTACTATTCTGATCCTTCCACCCACCTGGTGCCACACATTTGATGCCAAACTCTCCTTCTTTCACCCACCTTCATCACCGGGTACTGGTATTAACACCCACCACCCCACTCTACCAAAGTGTATCAAAGTGCATGGCAGCACCGACATGTGGAGCTGTAACTATGGTCAGGGACAATACATGTCCTTTTTGGCCCACTGGGTGAATGTGGTTCCTGCACAGCCACAACAGCAACCTGGACAGGTCACACCACTCCCGCCTCCACGCTCTCAGGCCATTGGACCTGTGACAGTGTGCGACTCTGCCTCCTCATCCTCCACCGTGTCCCATAATCACCCCAAGGAGAACTCACCTGTCCACGAAAAAATGTGGAGAGACTGACCTTTGTGAAGATTAATAAGGCATGGATTTATTAAGCTGTGTGGAAAGGACCTATGGGGGTACTGAAACGCGTCCAGCCTATGATCTACTGATATCTGTGACCATCACTAGTACCCCATTGTGCCCTATTTGTCACTTATTGACTTTGTTACTCAAGGGTATTTGCCTGTCAATCAAGCAGCGGCAGACACACGTAACATATACAAGTAGGGATGTCCCAATAGCGACATCCCTACTGCTCCTCATGCTTCAGCCAACTTCAGGCTGTGCCATTCGGCCACTATATGGTCTCCTCATGCTTCACCACCTCCAGGCTGTGCCATTCAGCCACTATATGGTCTCCTCATGCTTCAGCCACCTCCAGGCTGTGTCATTCAGCCACGACATGCTGCCACAAACTCCAGGCTGTGCCATTAAACCACTATATGTTCTACTCATGCTGCCACCAACAATCATTTAAAACAATCCATATTATATGTGAATAAAAAAATGAGCTCAAAAAAAGAAGGTATATATATGCAGGAAAAGAATCTTTTGATACAATAACATAACAATTAGCTAGACCCAGGAACATATTAAAAATAGTAAGAAATATAAAAATACTTTATAAAAGTTATATATATATATATATATATATATGTGTATGACTAAGGCTTTGTTGTAAAGCCGAAACGCGTCACTGTACCCTGTGTTCCTGTATGCTCATCTGGTGAATAAATATTTTCCTCCGAGTTTCTGGACGCTGGACTCCTCTTTCTTCTGCTGTTCAATTGGGCGAGGTCCGCGCTCTGTCCGTGCACACCTGGGGTGAGCTGAAGCATTGCTGTTTCTCTATATATATATATATATATATATATATATAAATCTAAATAAAAAATTAACTCTGACAATGGGGGTCAATCTGTTCTTTCTATACATTCATTTAACCCTTCAGGCCACATCATGTTTAATCTAAAAATCCAATAGGATTCCCTATTTATTAGCTGTTGGTATCGATTGAGACAATTTTCACTTATCAATTCGACTACACAAACCGACAATTGCTCACTGTCGCAAGCCTGCGAAAGGGCAATGTCGCGAGAAACTCTCTGTTTCATAAATTTATTAGCAATATTAGATTGAAGCTTGTTCATTTGTGAGCGTAAATTTTGTACAGTACGGCAAATGTACTGGATCCCACACTGGCACGTCAATAAATAAATAACAAAAGAGGAGCCACAGTTATTGTGCTCTCCGATCTTGAATTTTTCACCAATGGAGCGTGAGTATATAAAATGAGTACCAAATTGTGGGATCCAATTGCAACACAGACATCTAGAGATAACACATCTGTAGGTGCCCAATACCTTATGTTGTCCAAATGTAGAACTCCTATTTTCATTATTTTTCACTGTAGTTTTTAACCTACTAGGAGCTAGATGGTTGCGAAGCGTTTTAGCTCTACGAAAAGTGGGTTGCTTGGGAAGAAACTTTTTAAGAATAGAGTCTGCAAGAAGAATTGGCCAGTGTTCATTTAAAATCTTCCGTATTTTAACTGGAGCATTGTTATAATTAGTAATAAAATTGTACTTCCATTTATTCCACTTGCAAAATTGAGATACAACATGGGGTTGATATATTATTTCTCCAATTATACTTAAATCATAAAATTGCACCGACTGGGCTGCGTATGCCCTTTGAATCTTCTTTTAAGAATGACAATATGTTCACTGATTCCTGGGAGGTTTTCATGGAGAGTTGTTCAAGGGAGATGATCACACGAGTACTATACAAAAGGCAACAATTGGTCGAACATTCCATGTTTGATATCCGCGAGATCAGTGAACACTTGTCCATTTTTCAAGGCACGATCGAATTTGAGAAATTAGATCTAATACTTATGAATAAATTAAACAAAATGGAATCTGAATTGATAAATAAAAAAGTGTTCAAGTTTAATAGAGACAAGCAAGATTACGCCACTAACCAAGGGAGAAAATGGCGCAAGTATCAACCACCCAATGTTGATAAAAGCAACCAAGGCTCTTTTATAGCTTTGGATGGTATTGATGTGGTTGCTAAAAATAGAAATACCCATGCAAATATAAATAAAAATAAAAATCCTGACAAGAAAGAAAATAATAAACCATATGTTGCTGCTAAAAAAGGTTATAACTTTCACTCTAACACTACAAAGAAATCTAATTCTACTCCTAATAATCCTGCTAACCAGTACTCTGGTACCAGAACAATACTTAACTCCAATTGGAAAAAGAAAACAGAAATGATTCCCCAAAGGAGTCCTGTCATAACTTTAACTGATTTATTTGATCCCTGAAATTGATAATCCAGTGTCTCGGGACTTATCAAGTGTTAATATACCTGTTGATCAGGACTGTAATACACTTGAAGTTTTATCTATTAATCCTGATGTATTTGCTAATGCTATTGCCCCATGTGAAATAGATCTAAATATTTCCACATTAACAGTTCACGATACCCCCTTGGATTTGGATAATACCTTGGTCCATGATCCACCTACCATGATGTCAATAATACAAGTAACTTAACACTGGATTTGGAAAGTTCTATTTGTAATATATCCTTTTTACACTCCCGTCCAATTCATACCAACACCACAACGTTATTACCACTGATCAACCCCAAACGACAAACAATCCTAAAATACTGTCAAATAAACTAAAAGGAAACTAAAAAGGGAATTCTCCTGCTGACGATCTTTCACATGAAAATGTTGGAGGTGATAATTCTGTAATTGTCAAACATGTTGATGTACATAAAAAATCTAGTTTTTATCCATTAGGACATAAGGGGAATTTTGTAGAAACTTTTTATTCCCTTGTTTGTAACGATTTTTGTAAAATTAATGAATCTCCTATACTGCCTTAAAATCTCTTAAAAATAATGAGAATATTATAATACGACCTGCAGATAAGGGCGGGGGCACGGTAATTTTAAATAGGGAAGATTACATTAAAGAAGCTATGAATATTCTTTCTGATGTCAGTTATTATGAGATTTTATCTGTTGACACTTCTATGGATTATTTTAATGAGTATAATATTCTAATAAAAAGTGCGGTAGAATCTTTTATATTAAATAAAAAAGAATATGAGTTTTTGAAAATAAAAAATTACCAGCTACCCACTTTTTACTACCTCCCGAAAATCCACAAGGATGATAAAAATCCTCCTGGTCGACCAATATTTTCGGGTGTTGGTGCGATTAGTTGTCACCTATCTCATTTTGTGGATATTTTTTTTACAATATTACGTCTGTCATTTACCTTCGCACCTTAAAGATTCCACTCAACTTATTCCCGACCTACAGTCAATTGAGATTGATAGTAATTGTATATTTTTAACCCTCGATGTGAGCGCTTTGTACTCCAACATCATAAAAAATAAAGGATGCAGTTAAATTTTATGTAGAAAATGATGATACAATAATTCCTGCACAGTTAGACTTTTATTAAAATCTATTGATTTTATCTTGGAACATAATATTTTTTCCTTTGACGGACACATTTTTAGGCAGACACGTGGCTGTGCGATGGGGACTCTATTTGCCCCAAGTTATGCAAATTTGTACATGGGGCATTTCGAGTTCCTATTCATTTTAAATCCATATATTAAATTTTAAAAGCGTTTTATAGATGATTTATTTATTTTATGGAGTGGCACTGAGAAAGTGGCTCTTGATTTTGTTTCCTGCTTGAACATCAACGATTGGGGCTTAATTTTTACACCCAATATTTCTATTCCAACCTGTGTATTTTTGGATCTTGAAACTTTTAAAGATGAAAATATGACATTCGAAACACGCACATTTTTCAAAAAAGTTGATGTGAACAGCTTTCTTGATTTTAATAGCTGCCATTATCCAAAATTGATTTATAATGTACCCTATGGGCAGTATCAGCGAATCAGAAAAAATTGTAGCAATGATCGGGATTTTACTACACAATCTAAAATCCTTTTGGATCGTTTTTTGGAAAAAGGCTATCCTAAAAAAATCTTGAACACAGAATATGTGAAAGCCAGTCATTTGAAACAGATTGATTTAGTGTCCAAATCCCCTAAAAAGAAACAATTCTATAAAAATGCCACCACCACTGTTGCTTCTGGGACCACTAATAATAAATGGAAGTACAATTTTATTACTACTTATAACAATGCTCCAGTTAAAATGCAGAAGATTTTAAATGAACACTGGCCAATTCTTCTTGCAGACTCTATTCTTAACAAGGTTCTTCCCAAGCAACCCACTCTGACTTTTCGTAGAGCTAAAATGCTTCGCAACCATCTAGCTCCTAGTAGGTTAAAAACTACAGTGAAAAATTATGAAAATAGGAGTTCTACATTTGGACAACATAAGGTATTGGGCACCTACAGATGTGGTATCTCTAGATGTCTGTGTTGCAATTGGATCCCACAATTTGGTACTAATTTTATATACGTACGCTTCACTGGTGAAAAATTCAAGATCGGAGAGCACAATAACTGGCTCCACTTTTGTTATTTATTTTTAACGTGCCAGTGTGGGATCCAGTACATTGGCCGTACTGTACAAAATTTACGCTCACAAATGAACAAGCATCGATCTAATATTGCTAATAAATTTATGAAACAGAGCGTTTCTCGCCACATTGCCCTTTCGCAGGCTTGCGACAGTGAGCAATTGTCGGTTTGTGTAGTTGAATCGATAAGTGAAAATTGTCCCAATTGATACCAACAGCTAATAAATAGGGAATCCTATTGGATTTTTAGATTAATCACGATGTGGCCTGAAGGGTTAAATGAATGTATAGAAAGAACAGATTGACCCCGATTGTCAATGAGTTGATTTTTATTTATATATATATATATATATATATATATATATATATATATATATAACTTTTATATAGTATTTTTATATTTCTTACTATTTTTAATATGTTCCTGGGTCTAGCTAATTGTTATGTTATTGTATCAAAAGATCCTTTTCCTGCATATATATATATATATATATATATATATATATCTTCTTTTTTTGCGCTTATTTATTTATTAACATATATTATGGATTGTTTTAAATGACTGTTGATAATGTCACTTCCTGTATACGTCATTGAACTACCTGTATACGTCATTCAACTACCTGTTAAATTCCGTGTATGTTTCTTTATTTGATATCACGCCTGATGAAATGGACATTAATTCCCTAAAACGCGTTGTGTGTATGCTAAATAAAACTTACCGGAGAGTCGTCCATATCCATTACACAGCAGCGCGATATCCAGCTTCCAGTTTCCTACTTCTTGATGTCTTGATCTGTAAGGAAAAAAGACATTCTAAATAAATTATATATTGATTCACAAATACGATATGTCTACTTTATGTTTGCATCATAAAGTTGACATGTTTTTACTATTGGACGACATCAGAGGGCTTCAAAGATCAGCAGCAATTTTCCAATTTTTCACCAAATTTTCAAAATCGGAATTTTTCATGGACCAGTTCAGGTTTGAAGGGCCTTCATATTAGAAATACCCCACAAATGACCCCTTTATACAAATTGCACCCCTCAAAGTATTCAATATGACATTCAGTAAGTTTGTTAACCCTTTAGGTGTTTCACAGGAATAGCAGCAAAGTGAAGGAGAAAATTCAAAATCTTAATTTTTTACACTCGCATGTTTATGAATTTTTACAAGAGGTAAAAGGAAAAAAATCCTCTCAAAATTTGTAACCCAATTTATCTTGAGTAAGGAAATATCTCATATGTGTATGTCAATTGTTCGGCGGTCGCTGTAGAGGGCTCAGAAGAGAGGGTGTGACAATGGGATTTTGGAGAGTTTTTCTGAAATGGTTTTTGGGGGGCATGTCACATTTAGGAAGCCCCCAAGGTGCCAGAACAGCAAAAAAAAAAAAAAAAAAAAAAAACACATGGCATACTATTTTGGAAACTACACCCCCCAAGGAATGTAACAAGGAGTACAGGGAGCCTTAAAGGGGTATTCCAGGCAAAAACATTTTTTATATATCAACTGGCTCCGGAAAGTTAAACAGATTTGTAAATTACTTCTATTAAAAAATCTTAATCCTTCCAATAGTTATTAGCTTTTGAAGTTTTCGGTCTAACTGCTCAATGATGATGTCACGTCCTGGGAGCTGTGCATGATGGGAGAATATCCCCATAGGAACTGCACAGCTCCAGGGACGTGAGTCATCAGAAAGCGGTTAGACAGAAAACAACAACTCAACTTCAGAAGCTAATAACTATTGGAAGGATTAAGATTTGTTAATCAAAGTAATTTACAAATCTGTTTAACTTTCCGGAGCGAGTTGAAAAATTTTTTTGGCCTGGAATACCCCTTTAACACTTCACAGGTATTTCACGACTTTTTATTAAAGTCTGATGTGTAAATGAAAAAAAAACATTTTTCACTAAAATGCTGGTTTTTCCCCAAATTTTACATTTTTACAAGGGGTAATAGGAGAAAATTACCCCGTAAAATTTGTAACCCCATTTCTTCTATGTATGGAAATACCCCATGTGTGGACGTCAAGTGCTCTGCTGGCACACTACAATCCTCAGAAGAGACGGAGCGCCATTAACCTGTTCAGGACCCAGGGCGTACTTTTACGCCCCGGCACTCTGGTACTTAAGGACCCAGGGCGTAAACTTACGCCCTGGCGGTTTCCGGTCCCTGCCGCGCGCCGGGCAGGGATCGGAAGCGGATGCCTGCTGAAATGCTACAGCAGGCATCCAGGGCAAACGCCGAGGGGGGCCATGTAGGCCAGGGTAAATCGCCCTTGCGATCTGCGGCGATACTGGGCTGATCGGGTCTCTGGGACCCGACCGCCCGGTAATTTCGCATGATCCCGGCTGTCACAGACAGCCAGGACCATGCTGAAGCATAGGAGCGAGGTGGCAAACCTGCCATCTCCTCCGATCCCCTGCGATCCGTCGGTTAACTAACCGACCAATCGCAGGTGGGGGGGCGGTTACTTCCTCCCGCCCTGCCCGGCCCCTTGAAGTCCGGAGAGGATGGGAGGAAGACCAGAGGACGCGGCGGGGGACGGGGGAGTGCTGGGGCCCAGCCCCAGTACTTACCTCGTCCCTGAAGACCCGGATCCCGGCGATGAAGACGGCGGCTGCGACAGGTGAGTATATCTTCAGCCGCGGTCGGGCCCTTTACAGCAATGCACGTCGCCGTAAAGCGACATGCATTGCTGTAATGGGACCCTGTAAACTACAACTCCCAGCATGCCCAGAAAGCCCTTAGCGTCTGGGCATGCTGGGACTTGCAGTTTTGCAACATCTGGAGGTCCACAGTTTGGAGACCACTGTGCCCTTCCAGATGTTGCAAAACTACACATCCTCAGCATGCCCTTACTGTCCAGGCATGCTGGGAGTTGTAGTTCTGTAACATCTGGCCCTTCAGATGTTGCAGAACTACAACTCCCAGCATGCCTGGGCAGTTTTGGCATACTGGGAGTTGTAGTTTTGCAACATCTGGAAGGGCACAGATTGGGAACCACTGTATTAGTGGTCTTCAAACTGTAGTCCTCCAGATGTTGCAAAACTACAACTCCAAGCATGCTGGGAGTTGTAGTTCGGCAACATCTGGCTTTAAAGATGTTACCGAACTACTACTTCCAGCATGCCTGAGAATGTTTGGGAGTAGTGGTTTTGCAACAACTGGAGGCACACTGGTTGGGAAACATTGTCTGTTTCCTAACTCAGTGTTTCCCAACCCGTGTGCCTCCAGCTGTTGCAAAACTATAACTACCAGCATGCACTGATAAACTGTGCATGCTGGGAGTTGTAGTTTTGCAACAGCTGGAGGTCTCCCCCCCCCCCCCTGTGAATGTACAGGATACATTCACATGGACAAGGGGCTTACAGTGAGTATCAGGCTGCAAGTTTGCGATGCAGCAAATTTTGCGCGGCAGCTCAAACTCGCAGCGGGAAACTCGCTGTAATCCCCCGCCCGTGTGACTGTACCCTAAAAACACTACACTACACTAACACAAAATAAAATAAAAAGTAAAAAAACACTACGTATACACATACCCCTACACAGCCCCCTCCCCTCCCCAATAAAAATGAAAAACGTCTGGTACGCCACTGTTTCCAAAATGGAGCCTCCAGCTGTTGCAAAACATCAACTCCCAGTATTGCTGGACAGCCGTTGACTGTCCAAGCATGCTGGGAGTTTTGCAACAGCTGGAGGCACCCTCTTTGGGAATCACTGGCGTAGAATACCCCTATGTCCACCCCTATGCAAATCCCTAATTCAGGCCTCAAATGCGCATGGCGCTCTCACTTCGGAGCCCTGTCGTATTTTAAGGCAACAGTTTAGGGACACATATGGGGTATCGCCGTACTCGGGAGAAATTGCCTAACAAATTTTGGGGGGCTTTTTCTCCTTTCACCCCTTATGAAAAGGTGAAGTTGTGGTCTACACCAGCATGTTAGTGTAAAAAAATAAATTTTTTACACTAACATGCTGGTGTTGCCCTATACTTTTCATTTTGACAAGAGGTAAAAGGGGAAAAACGCCCCCCAAAATTTGTAATGCAATTTCTCCCGAGTACGGCGATACCCCATATGTGGGCGCAAAGTGCTCTGGGGGCGCACAATAAGTCCCAGAAGGGAGAGTGCGCCATGTACATTTGAGGTGATTTGCACAGGGGTGGCTGATTGTTACAGCGGTTTTGACAAACGCAAAAAAAAAAAAAAACTCATGTGACCCCATTTCGGAAACTATACCCCTCACGGAATGTAATGAGGGGTGCAGTGAGAATTTACACCCCACCGGTGTCTGACAGAGCTTTGGAACAGTGGGCTGTGCAAATAAAAAATTTTGTACAGACCATTGTTTCAAAAATCTGACAGACATTAGTGGGTTGTAAATGCTCACTGTACCCCTTGTTACGTTCCTCAAGGGGTCTAGTTTCCAAAATGGTATGCCATGGGGGGGTTATTTTGCTGTCCTGGCACCATAGGGGCTTCCTAAATGCGGCATGCCCCCGAGCAAAATTTGCTCTCAAAAAGCCAAATATGACTCCTTCTCTTCTGAGCATTGTAGTTCGCCCGTAGTGCACTTCAGGTCAACTTATGGGGTACCTCCATACTCAGAAGAGATGGGGTTACTAATTTTGGGGGGTATTTTCTGCTATTAACCCTTGCAAAAATGTGAAATTTTGGGGGAAACACACATTTTAGTGAAAAAAATTATATCTTTTTTTACATGTGCAAAAGTCGTGAAACACCTGTGGGGTATTAAGGCTCACTTTATTCCTTGTTACGTTTCTCAAGGGGTCTAGTATCCAAAATGGTATGCCATGTGTTTTTTTTTTGCTGTTCTGGCACCATAAGGGCTTCCTAAATGCAACATGCCCCCCAAAAACCATTTCAGAAAAACGTACTCTCCAAAATCCCCTTGTCGCTCCTTCCCTTCTGAGCCCTCTACTGCGCCCGCCGAATACTTTACATGGACATATGAGATATTTCCTTACTCGAGAGAAATTGGGCTACAAAAACAACAATCCATTTTCTCCTTTTACCCCTTGTAAAAATTCAAAAATTTGGTCTACAAGAACATGCAAGTGTAAAAAATTGAAGATTGTGAATTTTCTCCTTCACTTTGCTGCTATTCCTGTGAAACACCTAAAGGGTTAAAATGCTGACGTAATGTAATTTTGAATACTTTGGGGAGTGCAGTTTTTATAATGGGGTCATTTGTGGGGTATTTCTAATATGAAGGCCCCTCAAATCCACTTCAAACCTGAACTGGTCCCTGAAAAATTTGATTTTGGAAATTTTGTGAAAAATTGGAAAATTGCTGATGAACTTTGAAGCCCTCTGGTGTCTTCCAAAAGTAAAAACTTATCAATTTTATGATGCAAACATAAAGTAGACATATTGTATATGTGAATAAAAAAATATATATTTGGAATATCCATTTTCCTTACAAGCAGAGAGCTTCAAAGTTAGAAAAATGCAAAATTTTCCAATTTTTCATCAAATTTTGGGATTTTTCACCAAGAAAGGATGCAAGTTACCACAAAATTTTACCACTGTGTTAAAGTAGAATATGTCACGAAAAAACAATCTCGGAATCAGAATGATAACTAAAAGCATTCCAGAGTTATTAATGTTTAAAGTGACAGTGGTCAGATGTGCAAAAAATGGCCAGGTCCTAAGGTGTAAAATGGCTGGGTCCTTAAGGCGTTAAGCTTTTGAAAAGGGAATTTGGAATGGAAGTCCGGGGCCATGTGTGTTTACAAAGACCCTCGTGGTGCCAGAACAGTGGACCCCCCCCACATGTGACCCCATTTTGGAAACTACACCCCTCACAGAATTTTATAAAGGGTGCAGTGAGCATTTACACCCCACTGGCATTTGGTAGATCTTTGGAACATAGGGCTGAGCAAATGAAAAATTTACATTTTCATTTTCACGGACCACTGTTCCAAAAATCTGTCAGACCCCTGTGGGGCGTAAATGCTCACTGCACCCCTTATTACATTACATGAGGGGTGTAGTTTCCAAAATGGGGTCACATGTGGGGGGGGTCCACTGTTCTGGTACCATGGGGGCTTTGTAAACACATGTGGCCTTCAATTCCAGACAAATTTTCTCTTCAAAATTCCAATGGCGCTCCTTCTCACAAGAGCATTGTAGTTCGCTCGCAGAGCACTTTCCATCCACATATGGGGTATGTCCTTACTCAGAAGAAATGGGGCTACAAATTTTGGAGGGCTTTTTTTTCCTATTTTCTCTTGTGAAAATGAAAAATTTAGGGTAACACCAGCATTTTAGTTAATGAAAATTCTTCAAACACCTGTGGGGTGTTAAGGCTCACTATACCCCTTGTTACATTCCGTGAGGGGTGTAGTTTCCAAAATGGGGTCACATGTGGGTATTAATATTTTTGCGTTTATGTTAGAACCGCTGTAAAGTCAGCCACCCCTGTGCAAATCCAGGCCTCAAATGTACATAGTGCACTCTCACTCCTGAGCCTTGTTGTGCTCCCGCAGAACATTTTATGCCCACATATGGGGTATTTCCGTACTTGGGGGTCTTTTTTTCCTTTTACATCTTGTGAAAATAAAAAGTAAAGGACAACACCAGCATGTTAGTGTAAATTTTTTGTTTTCCCTAACAGGCTGGTGTAGACCCCAACTTTTCTTTTTCATGAGGGGTAAAAGGAGAAAAAGCCCCCAAAATTTGTAGTGCAATTTCTCCCGAGTACGGAAATACCCCATATGTAGCACTAAACTGTTTCCTTGAAATACGACAGGGCTCCGAAGTGAGAGAGCGCCATGCGCATTTGAGGACTACATTAGGGATTGCATAGGGGTGGCCATAGGGGTATTCTACTCCAGTGATTCCCAAACAGGGTGCCTCCAGCTGTTGCTAAACTCCCAGCATGCCTGGATAATCAGCGGCTGTCCGGAAATGCTGGGAGTTGTTGTTTTGCAACAGCTGGAGGTTCCGTTTTGGAAACACTGCCATACAATATGTTGTGTTTTACCCTTTATTATGTGTTATTGTAGAATAGTGTAGTGTTTTTAGGGTACATTTACACTGGCGGTAGTTTACAGTGAGCTTACCGCTAGGAGTATGCTCTGCGGCGAAAATTTTGCTGCAGCCCATACTTGAAGCAGGAAACTTACTGTAAACCTGCCTGTGTGAATGTACCCTGTACATTCACATGGGGGGGGGGGGGGGGGGGGGCAAACCTCCAGCTGTTTCAAAACTACAACTCCCAGCATGCACTGACTGTGCATGCTGGGAGTTGTACTTTTGCAACAGCTGAAGCAACACTGGTTGGAAAACCTTGAGTTAGGTTCTGCTACCTAACTCAGTATTTACCAAACAGTGTGCCTCCAGCTGTTCAAAAGCTATAACTCCCAGCATGTACTGATTGCCGAAGGAGATGCTTAGAGATGTAGTTATACAACAGCTGGAGGTACACAACTACAACTCCCAGCATGTCGAGACAGCTGTTCGCTTTTTGGGAATGCTGGGATTTTCAGTTTTGCAACATCTGGTGGGGTGCAGTTTAGAGATCTCCAAACTGTGGACCTCCAGCTGTTGCAAAACTTCAAATCCCAGGGTGTCCAGACAGCAAACTGCTGTTTGGGCATGCTAGGAGTTGCAGTTTTGCAACATCCGGAGGGCCACAGTTAGAGATCACTGCCAGTGATCTCCAAACTGTGGCCCTCCAGTTGTTGCAAAACTACAAATCCCAGCATGCCCAAACAACTGTCTGGGCATGCTGGGAGTTGTAGACTTGTAACATCTGGAGGGTTACGGTTTAGAGACCAATGTATAGTGGTCTCAAACTGTACCCTCCAGGCTTACCAGCTTCCGTTGGATCCAGGGAGCCAGCCGCACGACATCGCCGGACTCCGATCTCCTCCACCGATCGTCGCCCCCGCAGCCTCGCCCGCGGGATAAGTGGAGTTCGGCGCCGGTCCTCTGCCTGTTCCCCATTCTGCCCCGCCTATTGTGGGTGGGCAGAACAGGGAAACCGAAAGTAAAGCCCCCCGACCCCGATCTGCTATTGGTGGTCGCGTCTAGACCACCAATATCAGGGATAGGAGGGGTGGCACCCTTGCCACCTCACTCCTATCCCTTCAGGGGGATCGTGCGTGTCTTGGACAACTGCGATCCCCCTTATATTCCGGGTCACCAAGTCACCATAGACCCGTATGACCCGGAATAGCCGCAAATCGCAAGTGTGAATTCACTTGCAATTTGCGGCGATCGCCGACATGGGTGGTGGGGTGGTTCTGATGACCATCCTGGGCATTTGTGCGGGGTGCCTGCTGATAGATATCAGCAGCCACCCCCCGTCCTGTCCCTGCCCGGCGCTCGGCAGGGACCGAAATTCCCACGGGCGTACAGGTACCAGGGAGCAAAGGCATACCTGTACGCCCTTGGTCCTTAAGGGGTTAAGGACTGAGCCCTTTTTCACCTTAAGGACTGAGCCCTCTTTTGCTATTCTGACCACTGTCACTTTATGCATTAATAACTCTGGGATGCTTTTACCGATTATTCTGATTTCGAGATTGTTTTTTCGTGACATATTCTACTTTAACACGGTGGTAAATTGTCATTGCTACTTGCATCCTTTCTTGGTGAAAAATCCCCAAATTTCATGACAATTTTTCTAACTTTGAAACTCTCTGCTTGTAAGGGAAATGGATATTCCAAATAAATTATATATTGATTCACATATAGAATACGTCTACTTTATATTTGTATCATACATGACATGTTTTTACTTTTTGAAGACATCAGAGGGCTTCAAAGTTCAGCAGCAGTTTTCAAGTTTTTCCCAAAATTTTCAAAATTAGAATTTTTCAGGGTCCAGTTCAGCTTCGAAGTGGATTTGAAGGTCCTTCATATTAGAAATACCCCACAAATGATCCCATTATAAAAACTGCACCCCTCAAAGTATTCAATATGACATTCAGAAAGTTTTTCACAGGAATAGCAGCAAAGTGGAGGCAAAAATTCTAAATCTTCATTTTCTACACTCGCATGTTCTTGTAGACCCGGTTTTTGAAATGTTAAAAGGAGAAAAATCCACTCAAAATTTTTAACCCAATTTCTCTCGAGTAAGGAAATACCTCATATGTGTATGTCAAGTGTTCGGCGGGCACACTGGAGGCCTCAGAAGGGAAGGAGCGACAATGGGATTTTGGAGAATAAGTTTTTCTGAAATTGCTTTTTGGGGGGCATGTCCCATTTAGGAAGCCAGAACAGCAAAAAAAAACTAAAATAAAAACAACAACATGGCATACCATTTTGGAAACTACACCCCTCAAGGAACATAAAAAGGGGGTTGCTGAGTCTTAAACACCCCACAGGTGTTTGACAACTTTTTGTTAAAGTTGGATATGAAAAATATTTTTTTTTCACTAAAATGCTGGTTTTCCCCAAAATTTTACATTTTTATAAAGAGTTAAAGGAGAAAATGCCCCCCAAAATTTGTAACCCCATCTCTTCTGAGTATGGAAATACCCCATGTGTGGATGTCAAGTGCACTGCGGGCGCACTACAATGCTCAGAAGAGAAGTTACATTTGGCTTTTGGAAAGCAAATTTTGCTGAAATAGTTTTTGGGGGGCATGTCACATTTAGGAAGTTATTATGGTGCCAGAATAGCAAAAAAAAAAACATGTGGCATACTTTTTTGGAAGCTACACCGCTCAAAGAACGTAACAAGGGGTACAGTGAGCCTTAACACCTTACAGGTGCTTGACAAATTTCCGCTAAAGTTGGACGTGAAAATGAAAAATTTGATTTTTTTTCACTAAAATGATGGTTTTACCCCAAATTTTTCATTTTTACAAGAGGTAATTGGAGAAAAAGCCTCCCAAAATTTGTAACCCCATTTCTTTTGAGTATGGAAATACTCCATATGTGGATGTAAAGTGCTCTGCGGGCAAACTACAATGCTCAGAAGAGAAAGGGCGCCATTGAGCTTTTGGTGAGAGAATTTAGTTGGAATAGAAGTGGGAGGCCATGTGCGTTTACAAAGCCCCCCGTGGTGCCAGAACTGTGGACCCCCCCACATGTGACCCCTTTTTGGAAACTACACCCCTCACAGAATTAAATAAGGGGTGCAGTGAACATTTACACCCCACTGGCATTTGACAGATCTTTGGAACAGTGGGCTATGCAAATGAAACATTTTTCATTTTCATGGACCACTGTTCCAAAAATATGTCAGACACCTGTGGAGCGTAAATGCTCACTGCACCCCTTTTTAATTCCGTGAGGGGTGTAGTTTCCAAAATGGGGTCACGTGTGGGGGGTCCACTATTCTGGCACTATGGGGGCTTTGTAAACACACGTCGCCTTCAATTCCGGACACATTATCTCTCCAGAAGCCCAATGGTTGCTCCTTCTCTTCTGAGCATTGTAGTTTGCTGGCAAAGCACTTTACATCCACATATATGGGGTATGTTATTACTCAGATGAAATGGGGCTACATATTTTGGGGGGCTTTTTTCCTATTCTCCCTTGTGAAAATGAAATATGTAGGGTAACACCAGCATTTTAGTGAAAAAATTTTTCTTCATTTTCACATCCAACTTTGACGGAAATTTGTCAAACACCTGTGGGGTGTTAAGTCTCACTATACCCACTATACTCACTATACGCAATCGTGAGGGCTGTAGTTTCCAAAATGGGGTCACATCTGGGTATTTTTTGTTTTGCGTTTATGTCAGAACCGCTGTAAAATCAGCCACCCCTGTGCAAATCACCAATTTAGACCTCAAATGTACATGGCACGCTCTCACTTATGAGCCATGTTGTGCGCCCACAGATCACTTTACGCCCACCTATGGGGTAGTTCTGTACTCAGGAGAAATTCTGTTACAAGTTTTGGGGGTCTTTTTTTCCTTTTACCGCTTGTGAATATGAAAAGGCAACACCAGCATGTTAGTGTAATTTTTTTTTTTTTTACACTAACATGCTGGTGGTAGCCCTCAACTTTACCTTTTCATAAGGAGTAAAAGGAGAAAAAGCCCCCCTAAATTTGAAAGGCAATTTCTCCTGAGTACGGAGATACCCCATATGTGGACCTAAATTGTTTCCCCAATATACGATAGGGCTCCAAAGTGAAAGAGAACCATGTGCATTCGAGGACCAAATTGGGGATTTGAATCCGCCACAAAAATACCCTACAGCAGTGTTTCCCAAACAGGGAGGCTCCATTTTGGAAACAGTGCCGTATAAGACTTTTTTTTTATTGGGGGGGGCTGAGTAGGGATATGTGTAAATGTAGTGGTTTACTTTTTATTTTGTGTACTGTATTGTAGTGTTTTTAGGGTACATTCACACGGTCGGGTTCGTTTCTCGCTGGGAGTTTGAGCTGCGCCTGCAGTTTTGGAGGCGGAGCCGCGCGTCACAGACACGCCGGCATATGGCTCCGCCTCCAAAACTCACTACACACATAGGGCTGCCGCCGGAAAGCCCTGTGTGTATAGTGACCAAGGGATACGCAGCGTATTTCCCGCTGCTGCCATAAATTTTGCGCAGCGTCAAATACGCTGCGTATACTCCCTGTGGGAATGCACCCTAAATGTACATGGTGCGCTCTCACTCCTGAGCCTTGTTGTGCGCCCGCAGAACATTTTACGTTCACATATGGGGTTTCCGTACTTCTATGGAGTACATATTTCCGTACTCTAGAGATATTGCGTTAAAATTTGGGGGGGGGGACTTTTTTCCTTTTACTTCTTGTGAAAATGAAAAGAAGGAAACAACACCAGCATGTTAGTGTAAAAAATAAAAAAAATATTTTACAACAAGATGCTGGAGTAGACCCCAACTTCACCTTTTCAAAAGGGGTAAAAGGAGAAAAAGCCCCCCCAAAATTTGTTAGGCAATTTCTCCTGAGTACAGAAATACCCCATATGTGGCCCTAAACTGTTGCCTTGAAATACGACAGGGCTCCGAAGCGAGAGAGCTCCATGCGCATTTGAGGTCTAAATAAGGGTTTGCTTAGGGACGGACCTGGATGCAAGAATTACACTTGCCTCCAATACCAAAAATACCCTATGGCAGTGTTTCCCAAACAGGGTGCCTCCAGCTGTTGCAAAACTTCCAGCATGCCTGGAAAGTCAATCGCTGTCCGACAATACTGGGAGTTGTCTTGCAACAGCTGGAGGCTCCGTTTTGTATACAGTGTCATACAAGAAGTTTTTTTTATTTTATTTGGGGGTTGGGGGACTGTGTTGAGGTATGTTTATATGTAGTGTTTTACCCTTTATTTTGGGTTATTGTAAAGTTTTTAGGGTAAACTTACACAGCGGGGGTGTACAGCAAGTTCCCCGCTGGGAGTTTGAGCTGTGGTGGAAAATTTGCTGCATCTCAAACTTGAAGCAAGAAACTCATTGTAGATCCCTACAACTATTGCAAAACTACCACTACCAGCATGCCCTTTGGCTGTCCGTGCATATTGGAGGTTGAAGTTATGCAACAGCTGGAGGCACACTGGTTGCGAAACACAGTTTGTTACTTAATTTAGTTTTTTGCAACTAGTGTGCCTCCAGCTGTTGCAAAACTACAACTCCCAGCATGTACGGTCTATCAGTGCATTCTGGGAGTGGTAGTTTACCACAGCTGGAGGCACACTGGTTGTGAAACACTGAGTTAGGTAACAAACTTTGCAACCAGTGTGCCTTCAGCCATTGCAAAAACTACAACTCTCAGCATACAGTAACAACTGAAGGGCATGCTGGGACTTGTAGTTATGCAACAGCTGGAGGCATACTACTAACACTCCCAACATGCCCTTTGGCTGTCCGTGCACAGCTGGAGGCACACTGGTTGCAAAACACTGAGACTTTGTTACTTAACTCAGTGTTTCTCAACCAGTGTGCCTCAAGCTGTTGTAAAACTAGAACTCCCAGCATGCCCAGACAGCTGAACGACATGTTGGGAGTTGTAGTTTTGCAACATCTGGAAGGCCACAGTTTGGAGACCACTGTGCAGATGTGTCCAAACTGTAGCCCTCCAAATGTTGCAAAACTACAACTCCAAGCATGCCTAGACTGTCTAGGCATGCTGGGAGTTGTAGTTCTGCAACATCTGAAGGGCCAGATGTTACAGAACTACAACTCCCAGCATGCGTGTTCTGTCTGGGTATGTTGGGAGTTGTAGTTTTAGGAGTCTTTGTTAACAGTAAATTTAGCTGTAGTGACCAGTGTCGGGCAGCTGCTGCCAAGGCTAATAAAATCATGGGGTGCATCAATAGGGGCACAGATGCCCACGACAAGGAAATAATTCTACCGCTGTACAAATCACTAGTCAGACCACACATAGAATACTGTGTACAGTACTGGGCACCAGTGTACAAGAAAGATATAGTGGAGCTGGAGAGGGTTCAAAGACGGGCAACCAGAGTAATACGGGGAATGGGAGGACTACAGTACCCAGAAAGATTATCAGAATTAGGGTTATTTAGTTTAGAAAAAAGAAGGCTTAGGGGAGACCTAATAACTATGTATAAATATATCAGGGGACAGTACAGAGATCTCTCCCATGATCTATTTATACCCAGGACTGTATCAATAACAAGGGGGCATCCTGTACGTCTAGAGGAAAGAAGGTTCCTACACCAGCACAGACGGGGGTTCTTTATTGTAAGAGCAGTGAGACTGTGGAATTCTTTCCCGGAGGAGGTGGTCATGGTGAACTCTGTAATAGAGTTCAAAAAGGGTCTGGGTGCATTTTTGGAGAGTAATAACATTACTGGTTATGTATACTAGATTTATAGGGACAGAAGGTTGATCCAGCGATTTATTCTGACTGCCATATTTGGAGTCGGGAAGGAATTTTTACCTCTAGTATGAGGGTTTTTTGCCTTCCTCTGGATCAACTCAATAGGGACTTATTAGAGTTATAGGTTGAACTTGATGGACTCTGGTCTTTTTTCAACCTTATGAACTATGTTACTATGTTACTTTACCATACTGACTACGCTCCTGTGATGCCTGCCCAGACCTCTTACTAGCCTCGGATGGATAGCTTCAAAGAGGAACACCGGTCTGTGCGTTGCGCTGGACACAAGTGATTCACACGAATGGATAAAAGCAAGGTAGTTTATTCTCCCATCATGCAGCGCATTTCACTGCAACAGCAGCTTCATTAGGCATAGTTAGAGACACGTGAACAGTGAATTTATCTGGGAAATGGGAAGGTACGCCAGGGGGATGGTCCCCGGCAAACCAATCCAAAACACCAGGCAAATTGTATAACACAAACAGATTGTACTTCACAGGTAAATCAGTTTAAAAAGAAAAATGTTCGCAATAATATAAATTGCAATATCTCTATATGCATCCTATACTTAAAATGCAACTTACAACAAAACATGTTTGAAAATAGAAATAGAAATAAAAAAATATATCTTTATAAAAAGAAGAAAAAAGTGTTGTTTTTTATCCTTTATGTAAGGAAATTTTCAATTTGAGTTGTATATGCATATCCAAACACCGCTCGGTGTTCACTTTATGTAGAGACAGTGGCGTTGCTAGGGTTGGTGTCACCCGGTGCGGTAGAAAATGGTGTCACCCCATACCTACCCACCCCTTCCACATAATAAAGTTTTTAGCCTGTTGTGACGAATACCACTGGTGTAGCGCATTGTGAAAAATTCCAGTATAATAATTATATATACCAATTGCCACAGAATGGAAAAGCGCTAAAGAGGTTTTCACCATTTAAAACTACAACTCCCAGAATTACTTAAATGGGTACTCCACTGGAAATTATTTTCTTTTGAATCAACTGGTGCCAGGAAGTTAAAATCTGAATCATTCAAGTAAGTAATTTACAAAGCTGTTTAACTTTCTGGCACCAGTTGATTCAAAAGAAATGTTTTGCAGCTGAGTACCCCTTTAAGCAGTGGTGAGGTTATGCTGGGAGTTAAGTTTCACTCATCTTAACTGCAGAACTTACATAGTTACATAGTTAGTATGGTTGAAAAAAGACATACGTCCATCAAGTCCAACCAGGTAATTGAAGTGAAGGGTGTAAGGGGAAAAAGGGAAAGGGATGTAGTTTTATAATTCTGCATAAGCATTAATGTTATTTTGTTCCAGGAATGTATCTAACCCTGTTTTAAAGCTGTTAATTGTTCCTGCTGTGACCAGTTCCTGAGGTAGACCGTTCCATAAATTCACAGTCCTCACGGTGTCGCCCCTTTAGACTAAACCTTTTCTTCTCCAGACGGAGGGAGTGCCCCCTCGTCCTTTGGGGGGGGGTTTAATCTGGAACAGTTTTTCTCCATATTTTTTGTATGGGCCATTTATATACTTAAATACATTTATCATATCCCCCCTTAAACGTCTCTTCTCAAGACTAAACAATTGTAACTCCTTTAATCGCTCCTCATAGCTAAGATGTTCCATGCCCCATATTAGTTTAGTCGCGCGTCTCTGCACCCTTTCCAACTCTGCAGTGTCCCTTTTATGAACAGGCGACCAAAACTGAACAGCATATTCCAGGTGAGGCCGTACCAATGCTTTATAAAGGGGGAGTATTATGTCCCTGTCCCTTGAGTCCATGCCTCTTTTTATACATGACAATATCCTGCCGGCTTTGGAAGCAGCAGCCTGACATTGCATGCTATTCTGTAGTCTGTGATCAACAAGTACACCCAGATCCTTCTCTACCAGTGACTCTGCCAGTTTAATCCCTCCTAAGACATACGATGCATGCATGTTCTTAGTACCCAGATGCATAACTTTACATTTATCCACATTGAACCTCATTTGCCAAGTGGATGCTGACACTTAGTCTATCCAAGTCATCTTGTAACCTATACACCTCCTCTATAGACTGTACTGTGCTACAAAGCTTGGTGTCATCTGCAAAGATAGAAACAGAGCTGTTAATACCATCCTCTATATCATTGATAAATAAATTAAACGACAGCGGGCCCAGTACTGAACCTTGGGGTACACCACTAATTACCGGGGACCAATCAGAGTACGAATCATTGACCACCACTCTCTGGGTACGATCCATGAGCCAGTGTTCAATCCAGTTACAAACTAAAGTTTCCAAGCCCAAAGACCTTAACTTGCCTGTCAGACGTCTGTGAGGGACAGTATCAAACGCTTTGGCAAAATCCAGAAACACTATATCCACAGCCATTCCTCTGTCAAGGCTTCTACTCACCTCTTCATAAAAGCAAATAAAATTGGTTTGACAACTTCTGTCCTTAGTAAACCCATGCTGGCTATCACTTATAATACTATTATCCCCTATGTATTCCTGTATGTAATCCCTTATAAGTCCTTCAAACAATTTACCCACAATGCACGTTAGACTTACTGGTCTATAATTGCCTGGCGAAGACCTAGAGCCCTTCTTGAAGATTGGTACCACATTAGCCTTGCACCAGTCCCTTGGCACAATACCAGACACCAGAGAATCTCTAAATATCATGAACAAGGGTACAGATATTACTGAACTTACCTTTCTAAGAACTCTTGGGTGTAGTCCATCCGGCCCTGGAGATATGCCTACATTTACTTTACTTAACTTACCTTGTACCATCTCTACATTAAGCCAGTTCAGTACATTACATGATGTGTTACCAGCACTGACCTGGCCAATGTCAGCTCCTTTTTCCATAGTGTATACAGAACTAAAGAACCCATTCAGTAGCTACTCCTTCTCTTGATCGCCCGTGACAACCTCCCCATTATCATTAAGGGGTCCTACATGCTCTGTTCTTTGCTTTTTTGTATTTTTATATATCTAAAAAAAATATATATATATAATTATATATCTTTGGCATCCTGTCTCTCATTTTGAATTTTTGCTGTTTTTATTAAATTTTTACAGATTTTATTAAGCTCCTTGTACTGTTTAAATGTTATAGTTGACCCATCAGATTTGAATTTTTTGAAGGCTATTTTTTTGTTGTTTATTGCTCTTTTAACATCATTTGTCAGCCATGTAGGATTTAGTTTTAATCGTTTATATTTGTTCCCCTTTGGTATATATTTAGCTGCATAGTTATTTAGAGTTGATTTAACCCCTTAAGGACCAAGGATGTACCGGTACGTCCTTGGTCCTGCTCTTCTGATATAACGCGGGGTTACACAGTAACCCCGCGTCATATCACGGCGGGCCCGGTGTCATAGTGACCCCGGGACCCGCCTCTAACAGCGTGCAGCGCCGATCGCGGCGCCGTGCGCTATTAACCCTTTAGCCGCGCACTCAGAGCTGAGCCACGCGGCTAAAAGTGAAAGTTCCCGGCTAGCTCAGTCGGGGTGTTCGGGATAGCCGTGGTTAATCGCGGCATCTCGAACAGCTGACAGGACAGCGGGAGGGCCCCTTCCTGCCTCCTCGCTGTCCGATTGCCGAATGACTGCTCAGTGCCTGAGATCCAGGCATGAGCAGTCATGCGGCAGAATCGTTGATCACTGGTTTCTTATGAGAAGATCCGCATAGGAGATCAGTGTGTGCAGTGTTATAGGTCCCTATGGGACCTATAACACTGCAAAAAAAAAGTGAAAAAAAAAAGTGAATAAAGATCATTTAACTCCTCCCCTATTAAAAGTTTGAATCACCCCCCTTTTCCAATAAAAAAAACACAGTGTAAATAAAAATAAACATATATGGTATCCAAATGTCTGAATTAAATGTCCGAATTATAAAAATATATCGTTAATTAAACCGCTCGGTCAATGGCATGCGCGCCAAAAAATTCCAAAATAGTGCATTTTTGGTCACTTTTTATATCATTTAAAAATGAATAAAAAGCGATCAATATGTCCTATCAATGCAAAAATGGTACAGTTAAATACTTCAGATCACGGCGCAAAAAATGAGCCCTCATACCGCCCCATACACGGAAAAATAAAAAAGTTATAGGGGTCAGAAGATGACAATTTTAAACGTATTAATTTTCCTGCATGTAGTTATGATTTTTTCCAGAAGTCCGACAAAATCAAACCTATATAAGTAGGGTATCATTTTAATCGTATGGACCTAAAGAATAAATACCAGGTATCATTTTTACCGAAAAATGTACAACGTAGAAACGGAAGCCCCCAAAAGTTACAAAAAATTTTTTTTTCAATTTTGTCGCACGGTTTTTTTTCCCGTTTCACCGTAGATTTTTGGGCAAAATGACTGACGTCATTAAAAAGTAGAATTGGTGGCGCAAAAAATAAGGCATCATATGGATTTTTAGGTGCAAAATTGAAGGAGTTATGATTTTTTAAAGGCAAGGAGCAAAAAACGAAAATGCAAAAACGGAAAACCCCCCGGTCCTTAAGGGGTTAAAGATGTCCCATTTACCTTCCGTATCAGTATTTGAGAACACCTCCCCCAGTCTATGTCCTGTAGTGCAGCTCTCAGCCCAGGGAAATTTGCCTTTTTAAAGTTATATATTTTTGCCTTCCCCGTCTGTCTTTGTTTTCTACATTTTAAGTCAAAAGTAACTATATTGTGGTCGCTATTATCAAGGTTTTCCCGCACAGTTACATTACCAACCAGCTCTGCGTTGTTGGAAATGATCAGATCCAACAAGGCATCACTTCTTGTTGGGTCCTCCACAAACTGGCCCATAAAATTATCCTGCAATAAATTTAGGAATTTTCTGGATAGTTAAAATCTCCCATTATTACCACTGTACCTGTCCAGCCGACCTTCAATCTCTTCAGTGATATTAGGGGGTCTGTAGATTACACCAAATATCATTTTTTCAGTATTTCCCTCCTTTTGTTATTCTACACACAGTGATTCCACATCCTCAGAATCATCACACACTATGGCATCGTTCACACTGACTTTGATACCACTTCTTACGTACAGACAGACTCCACCACCTTTTCTGTTCATTCTATCCTTGCAAAACAATGTAAACTTATAAGGGATTACATACAGGAATACATAGGGGATAATTGTATTATAAGTGATAGCCAGCATGGGTTTACTAAGGATAGAAGTTGTCAAACCAATCTAATTTGCTTTTATGAAGAGGTGAGTAGAAGCCTTGACAGAGGAATGGCTGTGGATATAGTGTTTCTGGATTTTGCCAAAGCGTTTGATACTGTCCCTCACAGACGTCTGACAGGTAAGTTAAGGTCCTTGGGCTTGGAAACTTTAGTTTGTAACTGGATTGAACACTGGCTCATGGATCGTACCCAGAGAGTGGTGGTCAATGATTCGTACTCTGATTGGTCCCCGGTAATTAGTGGTGTACCCCAAGGTTCAGTACTGGGCCCGCTGTTGTTTAATTTATTTATCAATGATATAGAGGATGGTATTAACAGCTCTGTTTCTATCTTTGCAGATGACACCAAGCTTTGTAGCACGGTACAGTCTATAGAGGATGTGCATAAGTTACAGGATGACTTGGATAGACTAAGTGTCTGGGCATCCACTTGGCAAATGAGGTTCAATGTGGATAAATGTAAAGTTATGCATCTGGGTACTAATAACCTGCATGCATTGTATGTCTTAGGGGGGATTAAACTGGCAGAGTCACTGGTAGAGAAGGATCTGGGTGTACTTGTAGATCACAGACTACAGAATAGCATGCAATGTCAGGCTGCTGCTTCCAAAGCCGGCAGGATATTGTCATGTATAAAAAGAGGCATGGACTCAAGGGACAGGGACATAATACTCCCCCTTTATAAAGCATTGGTACGGCCTCACCTGGAATATGCTGTTCAGTTTTGGGCACCTGTCCATAAAAGGGACACTGCGGAGTTGGAAAGGGTGCAGAGACGCGCGACTAAACTAATATGGGGCATGGAACATCTTAGCTATGAGGAGCGATTAAAGGAGTTACAATTGTTTAGTCTTGAGAAGAGACGTTTAAGGGGGGATATGATAAATGTATTTAAGTATATTAATGGCCCATACAAAAAATATGGAGAAAAACTGTTCCAGGTTAAACCCCCCCAAAGGACGAGGGGGCACTCCCTCCGTCTGGAGAAGAAAAAGTTTAGTCTCAAGGGGCGACACGCCTTCTTTACCGTGAGGACTGTGAATTTATGGAACGGTCTACCTCAGGAACTGGTCACAGTAGGAACAATTAACAGCTTTAAAACAGGATTAGATACATTTATGGAACAAAATAACATTAATGCTTATGAAGAAATATAAAATCCCATCCCTTCCCCAATATCGCGCCACACCCCTACCCCTTAATTCCCTGGTTGAACTTGATGGACATATGTCTTTTTTTCGACCGTACTAACTATGTAACTATGTAACTATGTAACCCCTGCAGATTGACAGCCCAGTCATGCGAAGAGTCCAGCCATGTCTCAGTGACCCCAACTATATCAATATGTTCCTCCAGTATCAAGGCCTCAAGCTCCCCCATTTTATTTGCTAGGCTTCTGGCATTTGTGAACATACACTTTACATTTCCATTAAGTTTTACACATATAGTCTCACTAATGGGATTTTCTGAGTTATTGGGGTTAATGTTATTATTTGAGTTATAAGGGCTAATTGTACTATTTAAGTTATTGGGGCTAATGGGATTTTTTTAGTTATTGGGTCTAACGTTATTATTTAAGTTATTGGGGCTAATGGGATTTTTTGCGTTATTGGGTCAAACATTGTTATTTAAGTTATTGGGGCTAACGGTATTTTTTGAGTTAATGGGGCTTATTGTAGTTATTGAGTTATTGGGGCTAATGGAATTTTTTGAATTATTGGGATTACAATTTTTCGGGCTACATTTATTTTTACGGCTGGTTTGTAACCCATGGATCTCCTTATCCACTGCTCTTAACCTCCCCCCACAGGACTCCTCTTCACCCACCATTATGTCCTGACCCCTCTCTAACCTATCCATCCCACTGTCTGCTTTCTTTGCTTTATTATCCTCCCCCCACTCACCTAGTTTAAATACTCAGCCACCCCTTCCAGGATTCTCTCCCTCAGCACAGCGTACCCCCTTCCATTCAGGTGCAAATTATCCGTAGAATAGAGTTTGTACCCCCAAATGATATCAGTGACTACAGGTGAAATCTTCTCTATAGTGAGGAGAATACACGATGATATCAGTGATTACAGGTGACGTCTTCTCTATAGTGAGGAGAATACAGAATGAGATCAGTGACTACAGGTGATGTCTTCTCTATAGTGAGGAGAATACACAATGATATCAGTGATTACAGGTGACGTCTTCTCTATAGTGAGGAGAATACAGAATGAGATCAGTGACTACAGGTGACGTCTTCTCTATAGTGAGGAGAATACACAATAATATCAGTGACTACAGGTGACATCTTCTCTATAGTGAGGAGAATACACAATGATATCAGTGACTACAGGTGAAGTCTTCTCTATAGTGAGGAGAATACACAATGATATCAGTGATTACAGGTGACGTCTTCTCTATAGTGAGGAGAATACAGAATGAGATCACTGACTACAGGTGACGTCTTCTCTATAGGGAGGAGAATACAGAATGAGATCAGTGACTACAGGTGACGTCTTCTCTATAGTGAGGAGAATACACAATAATATCAGTGACTACAGATGACGTCTTCTCTATAGTGAGGAGAATACACAATGATAACAGTGACTACAGGTGAAGTCTTCTCTATAGTGAGGAGAATACACGATATCAGTGATTACAGGTGACGTCTTCTCTATAGTGAGGAGTATACAGAATGAGATCAGTGACTACAGGTGACGTCTTCTCTATAGTGAGGAGAATACACAATGATATCAGTGATTACAGGTGAGGTCTTCTCTATAGTAAGGAGAATACACAATGATATCAGTGACTACAGGTGACGTCTTCTCTATAGTCTTTCCTTATCCAATTCAGATGGAACATACCACCGGATCCAGCTAAATGTTCTCTCTGCAGAACGTGACGCCCAGACGGCTCCTCACTATGTCAGCGAATTCTGATCCTCTATATGAATATAATAATTATTATTATAAACCTGCCGGACACTGTATCCTCTAAATATAATAAACTAGTATACACTAGGGCTGCACGATATATCGCAAAAACAATCGAATCGTGATTTCTGCTCTTTTGCCATATATCTATATGGCCCCCGGGAAAATTTGCGATTATCTGCCCGGGCGGATCCCGTGTGTGGTTGCAGCACGGGCCGGCCAGGGCAGATGAAAACAAATTTAAATATTAAAAGTCTGTTTCCCAACCAGGGTGCCTCCAGCTATTATGAAACTACAACTCCCAGCATGCCCGGAAAGCCAAAAGCTGTCCGGGCATGCTGGGAGTTGTAGTTTCACAACAGCTGGAGGCACCCTGGTAGAGAAACACTGATCTAAGTAAAGGGCACAGGGATGAAAAATAATAAAAACATTATGCTCACCTCTTACCGGTCCCTGCATCTGTACACCTCCGTGCGGTCCCGGTGTCTCTATACAAGCTGTAGGACCTTTACCTTCAGCCAATCACTGGCCGCAGCGGTGTCACATGTCAAGCCAGTGATTTGCTGAAAGGTCTGCAAACACACACAAACCTAGCGTGTGTGCTGTCGGGGAGGAGGAATGTGACGGGAATATGTGACAAGGGGTGGAGGGGGCAGAATGTGACAAGAAGGGGGGGAGATGTGAAATGGGCGGTGGGCATAAAATGGGTGAATAGTTGTAAAATTGAGGAGATTGGACATGAAATAAGGCGATTTCACTATTTATTACATTGCATCACATATCGAAATCACAATATTTAGGCCCATAATCGCAATCGCACATTTTTCTCATATCGTGCAGCCCTAGTATACACTACACTCTATGAATATAAACCTCACACACCGTGCCCCCAGCAGTAGCACCCCCATCATCCACCAGCTGATGCTATTACCACAGAACAGGGGGGTAGGGGGAATGGGGGGGGGGGCGGGGGGTTCATTGGCAACACCCCCCAGCAGTAGCACCCCATCATCCACCAACACCCCCCCATTCCCCCTAGGGTAATAGAATCAGCTGCTGGATTATGGGGGTGCTACTGCTGGGGAGGGTGCTGGTGGATGATGGGGGTGTTACTGCTGGGGGGTGCTGGTTGATGATAGGAGTGCTACTGCTGGGGGGGGGGGGTGCTGGTGCATGATGGGGTGCAGCCTCATCATCCACCAGCAACCCCTCCCCCAGAAATAGCACCCCCATCATCCACCATGACCAGCAACACCTCCCCCCAGAAATAGCACCCCCATCATCCACCAGCACCCCCCCCCCCTGCTGGATGAGGGATGATGGTGGTGCTACTGCTGGGGGGTGCTGGTGGATGATGGGGTGCAGCCTCATCATCCACCAGCAACACCTCCCCCCAGAAATAGCACGCCCATCATCCACCATGACCAGCAACACCTCCCCCCCCAGAAATAGCACCCCCATCATCCATCAGCACCCCCCCCCCCTGCTGGATGATGATGGTGCTACTGCTGGGGGGTGCTGGTGGATGATGTGGTGCAGCCTCATCATCCACCAGCAATAGCACCCCCATCATCCACCAGCAACCCCCCCTTGATGATGGTGGTGCTACTGCTGGGGGGGTGCTGCTGGTGTATGATGGGGTGCAGCCTCATCATCCACCAGCAACACCTCCCCCCCAGAAATAGCACCCCCATCATCCACCAGCACCCCCCCCCCCCATTCCCCCTATGGTAATAGAATCATCTGCTGGATTATGGGGGTGCTACTGCTGGGGGGGGGTGCTGGTGGATGATGGGGGTGTTACTTCTGGGGGTGCTACTGCTGGGGGGGTGCTGATTGATGATAGGAGTGCTACTACTGGAGGGGGGGCGGGTGCTGGTGCATGATGCTGGTTACTGCTGGCGGGGGGTGCTGGTGTATGATGGGGTGCAGCCTCATCATCCACCAGCAACACCTCCCCCTAGAAATGGCACCCCCATCATCCACCGTGACCAGCAACACCTTCCCCCCAGAAATAGCAACCCCATCATCCACCAGCACCCCCCCCCCCTGCTGGATGATGGTGGTGCTGGTGGATGATGGGGTGCAGCCTCATCATCCACCAGCAACCCCCCCCCCCTTCTGGATGATGGTGGTGTTACTGCTGGGGGGAGGGTGCTGGTGGATGATGGGGTGCAGCCTCATCATCCACCAGCAACACCTTCCCCCAGAAATAGCACCCCCATCATCCACCACGACCAGCAACACCTCCCCCCCAGAAATAGCACCCCCATCATCCACCAGCACCCCCCCCCTGCTGGATGATGGTGGTGCTACTGCTGGGGGGTGCTGGTGGATGATGTGGTGCAGCCTCATCATCCACCAGCAATAGCACCCCCATCATCCACCAGCAACCCCCCCCCTTCTTGATGATGGTGGTGCCACTGCTGGGGGGTGCTGGTGGATGATGGGGTGCAGCCTCATCATCCACCAGCAACACCTACCCCCAGAAATTGCACCCCCATCATCCACTGTGACCAGCAACACCTCCCCCCAGAAATAGCACCACCATCATCCACCAGCACCTCCCCCCCCCGCTGGATGATGGTGGTGCTACTGCTGGGGGGTGCTGGTGGATGATGGGGTGCAGCCTCATCATCCACCAGCAATAGCACCCCCATCATCCACCAGCAACCCCCCCCTTCTGGATGATGGTGGTGCTACTCCCGGGAGGGGGGGGTGCTGGTGCATGATGGGGTGCAGCCTCATAATCCACTAGCAACAACCCCCTCCTCCCCAGAACTCCCACAGCACCCCTTTTTCTCTGTACCTGGCTGACGCAGACTGGTTGCTGGCTCGGCTGCTCCTACTGTCCCCGGGCTCACTAGTGTGGGTGGCGGCGCGTCATGTTAGCGCCGTCCATCTAGCTCCACCCGCTGATGTCCCGTCACAAGCCGGGACGTGTGCTGGAGCTAGGATTGGGGAGGAGCTTGGTGCTGTCAGCGCTGAGGACCGGGGGGGGGGGGGGGTGTGATGGGGTGCTGTCAGAGGACCAGGGGGGGGGTTGCTGTCAGAGCTAACTGAGGACCGGGGGGGAGGGGCTGCTGTCAGCGCTGAGGACCGGGGGGAGGGAGTGCTGGCAGAGTGGTGTCACCCCATCAGCCTGGTGTCACCCGGTGCAGTCCGCAACCCCCGCACCCCTGTCACAACGCCACTGTGTAGAGAAAAGAAAAGCAAAAAAAAGTGTGTGCATACATATATATATATATATATATATATATATATATATATATATATACATACAGCAACAGAAGAATGCAGCAGCACACTGCCAGCACAAAGATATAGATGAAACATGAATATGCAGTTAAAACATGGAGAGCTATACAGCTCTGGTGTAATAGATGCAAATGTGAAACTATGAAATAGTGAGGCACTTAGCTCGCAAATTTGTCTCCGCCGGCGGTCAAATAGCTTGGACCGTCCCACCGCAATAAGGTGGCCTCATGGGACGGACCCTACACTGTGAATATGCCTCTGTGTGAACAGTTCAGTAAGCATGGCAGGGTCTGGAACATCCAAGGCACCTTATATACACACCTGATAGAGGTGGGTGGGGTGCAAGGCCAACATGGAGGTAGCCACTCCCCCGTATGTGCAATACAGACAAAGAATAAGTCAGCCAGCACTTTAGTTGATACCAAACTATTATATGGACCTGGCCTACAGGTGCACGCTACTAGGCTAGATATACAGCAACAGAAGAATGCAGCAGCACACTGCCAGCACAAAGATATAGATTAAACATGAATATGCAGTTAAAACATGGAGAGCTATACAGCTATGGTGTAATAGATGCATATGCGAAACTATGAAATAGTGAGGCACTTAGCTCGCAAATTTGTCTCCGCCGGCGGTCAAATAGCTTGGACCGTCCCACCGCAATAAGGTGGCCTCATGGGACGGACCCTACACTGTGAATATGCCTCTGTGTGAACAGTTCAGTAAGCATGGCAGGGTCTGGAACATCCAAGACACCTTATATACACACCTGATAGAGGTGGGTGGGGTGCCAGGCCAACATGGAGGTAGCCACTCCCCCGTATGTGCAATACAGATAAAGAATAAGTCAGCCAGCACTTTAGTTGATACCAAACTATTATATGGACCTGGCCTACAGGTGCACGCTACTAGGCTAGATATACAGCAACATGAGGCCACCTTATTGCGGTGGGACGGTCCAAGCTATTTGACCTCCGGCGGAGACAAATTTGCGAGCTAAGTGCCTCACTATTTCATAGTTTCACATTTGCATCTATTACACCATAGCTGTATAGCTCTCCATGTTTTAACTGCATATTCATGTTTCATCTATATCTTTGTGCTGGCAGTGTGCTGCTGCATTCTTCTGTTGCTGTATATCTAGCCTAGTAGCGTGCACCTGTAGGCCAGGTCCATATAATAGTTTGGTATCAACTAAAGTGCTGGCTGACTTATTCTTTGTCTATATATATATATATATATATATATATACACACACATGGTCTGAACGGGAGCAGAGAGAACACAAAAAAATTAGCGTGCGTATTCTATGGTCGTGTTCAGACCATTCGGCTTTAACGTGGATAAAGTAAATATCCAAAAGGACTCGCGATTAATGAGATGTTGGAACCGGTTTGGTCTGTCTGAAGGGACGGACTCTAGAATATCTAAATGTAAAGAAGATAAATCACTGTTGTGCACTAAAGTAAAGGGTTTCTTGTCATTTTACTTTAGTGCACAACAGTGATTTATCTTCTTTACATTTAGTTATTCTAGAGTCCATCCCTTCAGACAGACCAAACCGGTTCCAACATCTCATTAATCGCGAGTCCTTTTGGATATTTACTTTATTCACGTTAAAGCCGCATGGTCTGAACGAGACCATAGAAAACGCACGCAAATTTTTTTGTGTTCTCTCTGATCCTGGTCAGACCATGTGTGTGTGTATATATATATATATATATATATATATATATATATATATGTACGCACACCCTTTTTTTGTTTGTTTTTTTCCTAATTTTTTCACACTTTACAATTTCTTTATTCTTTTTCTATCTGTCTCTGTAATAATTGGTCTTTTCTCTACATAAAGTTAACACCGAGCACCGGTGTTTGGATATGCGTATACAACTCAAATTGAAAATTGCCTTACATCTATATATATGAAACTCAACGTGTGTGTGTGTATGTATGTATGTATGTATGTGTGTATGTTCCATTATCACGTCCAAACGGCTAAAGATATTAACATGAAACTTGGCACACATGTTACTTATATGTCAACAACAAACATAGGATAGGTGATTTAACCCTTACTCACCCCCATTTGCCAGGGGCGGGGTTTATGTTTAAACCCATACAAGTCCCATACAAGTCAATGGGAAATATATGTTACTGCATAACTTCCAAACGGCTGGAGATATTTCGATAATACTTGGTCACATGTTACTTATATGTCCACTTAAAATATATAGTATATAGTTAATTTAACCCTTAACTACCCTCATTTGTGAGGGTCGGGGGTTTTGTTTAAAGTCCCATGCAAATCAATGGGAAATGTATGTTCCCACATAACTTCCGTACGGCTGGAGATATTTCAATAACTGATACACATATTACGGATCGGGATAGGAGGTCGACATAGGAGGACGGGATAGGAGGTCGGGATAGGAGGTCGGGATTGGAGGACGATATAGGAGGTCGAGATAGGAGGACGATATAGGAGGTCGAGATAGGAGGACGGGATAGGAGGTTGAGATATGAGAACGGGATAGGAGGTCGTGATAGGAGGACGGGATAGGAGGATCTTTATAAAGATATATTTTTTTATTTCTATTTTATATTTTCAAAAATTTTTTGTTGTACGTTGCATTTTAAATATAGGATGCATATAGAGATTTTTACTATTGTGAAAATTAATCTTTTTAAACTGATTTACCTGTGAAGTACAATCTGTATGTGTTATACAAGTTGCCTGGTGTTTTGGATTGGTTCACTGGGGACCATCCCTCTGACGTACCTTCCCATTTCCCAGATAAATTCACTGTTCACGTGTCTCTAACTATGCCTGATGAAGCTGCTGTTGCAGTGAAATGCGTTGCATGATGGGACAATAAACTACCTTGCTTTTATCCTTTCGTGTGAATCACTTCTGTCCAGCGCCAAGCACAGACCGGTGATCCTCTTTGAAGCTATCCATCCGATTCCTACGTTTGACTGGTCAGCTGCGGACACCACCACTACATGCGCTCACCATTGTTGTGTATGTGGAAACACAACCTCCATAGGTGAGCGGTGAATTTACTCTATATACCTCCAGTGGCGTTGCTAGGGTTGGTGTCACCCGGTGCGGTAGAAAATGGTGTCACCCCATACCTACCCCCCCCCCCTCCACATAATAAAGTTTTTAGCCTGTTTTGACGGATACCACTAGTGTAGCGCATTGTGAAAAATTCCAGTATAATAATTAAATATACCAATTGCCACAGAATGGAAAAGCGCTAAAGAGGTTTTCACCATTTAAAACTACAACTCCCAGAATTACTTAAAGGGGTACCCCACTGGAAATGATTTTCTTTTGAATCAACTGGTGCCAGGAAGTTAAAATCTGAATCCTTCAAGTAAGTAATTTACAAACCTGTTTAACTTTCTGGCACCAGTTGATTCAAAAGAAAATGTTATGCAGCTGAGTACCCCTTTAAGCAGTGGTGAGGTTATGCTGGGAGTTAAGTTTCACTCATCTTAACTGCAGAACTTACAAGTGACTACAGCTCTGATAGGACATAGTGAGGAGAATACACAATGATATCAGTGATTACAGGTGACGTCTTCTCTATAGTGAGGAGAATACACAATGATATCAGTGATTACAGGTGACGTCTTCTCTATAGTGAGGAGAATACACAATGATATCAGTGACTATAGGTGACGTCTTCTCTATAGTGAGGAGAATACACAATGATATCAGTGACTACAGGTGACGTCTTCTCTATAGTGAGGAGAATGAACAATGATATCAGTGACTACAGGTGACGTCTTCTCTATAGTGAGGAGAATACAGAATGAGGTCAGTGACTACAGGTGACGTCTTCTCTATAGTGAGGAGAATACACAATGATATCAGTGATTACAGGTGACGTCTTCTCTATAGTGAGGAGAATACACAATGAGATCAGTGACTACAGGTGATGTCTTCTCTATAGTGAGGAGAATACAGAATGAGATCAGTGACTACAGGTGATGTCTTCTCTATAGGGAGGAAAATGAACAATGATATCAGTGACTACAGGTGACGTCTTCTCTATAGTGAGGAGAATGAACAATGATATTAATGACTACAGGTGACGTCTTCTCTATAGGGAGGAGAATACACAATGATATCAGTGACTACAGGTGACGTCTTCTCTATAGTGAGGAGAATACACAATGATATCAGTGACTACAGGTGACGTCTTCTCTATAGTGAGGAGAATACACAATGATATCAGTGACTACAGGTGACGTCTTCTCTATAGTGAGGAGAATACACAATGATATCAGTGACTACAGGTGACGTCTTCTCTATAGTCTTTCCTTATCTAATTCAGATGGAACATACCACCAGGTCCAGCTAAATGTTCTCTCTGCAGAACGTGACGCTCAGACGGCTCCTCACTATGTCAGCGCATTCTGATCCTCTATATGAAAATAATAATTATTATTGTAAACCTGCCAGACACTGTATCCTCTAAATATAATAAACTAGTATACACTAGGGCTGCACGATATATCGCAAAAACAATCGAATAGCGATTTTTGCTTTTTTGCCATTTATCAATATGGCCCCCGGGAAAATTTGCGATTATCTGCCCGGGCGGATCCCGTGTGTGGCTGCAGCGCGGGCCGGCCAGGGCAGATAAAAACAAATTTAAATATTAAAAGTCTGTGTTTCCCAACCAGGGTGCCTCCAGCTGTTATGAAACTACAACTCCCAGCATGCCCGGACAGCTTTTTGTAGTTTCACAACAGCTGGAGGCACCCTGGTAGAGAAACACTAATCTAAGTAAAGGGCGCAGGGATAAAAAATATTAAAAACATTATGCTCACCTCTTCCCGATCCCTGCATCTGTACACCTCCGTGCGGTCCCGGTGTCTCTATACAAGCTGTCCTTTACCTTCAGCCAATCACTGGCCGCAGCAGTGTCACATGTCAAGCCAGTGATTGGCTGAAAGGTAAAAGTCCTCAAAGGTCTGCAAACACACACAAACCTAGCATGTGACGGGAATATGTGACAAGGGGTGGAGGGGGCAGAATGTTAAAGGGGGGGAAAGGGGGAATGTGACAAGGGGGCAGATTGTGATGGGGGGGCAGAATGTGACAAGGGGGGGAATATGTGACAGGGGGAGCAGAATGTGACAAGGGGGGGGAATATGTAACAAGGGGGGATATGTAACAAGGGGGGGCAGAATGTGACAAGGGGGGGGGGGAATATGTGACAAGGGGGGGGGGTGAATATGTGACAAGGGGGGGGAGGGGGAATATGGGCGGTGGGCATAAAATGGGTGAATAGTTGTAAAATTGAGGAGATTGGACATGAAATAAGGGGATTTCACTATTTATTTATTACATTGCATCACATATCGAAATCACAATATTTAGGCCATAATCGCAATCGCACATTTTTCCCATATCATGCAGCCCTAGTATACACTACACTCTATGAATATAAACCTCACACACCGTGCCCCCAGCAGTAGCACCCCCATCATACACCAGCTGATTCTATTACCACAGAACAGGGGGGTAGGGGGAATGGGGGGGCGGGGGGTGCCCTGGCAACACCCCCCAGCAGTAGCACCCCATCATCCACCAACACCCCCCCATTCCCCCTATGGTAATAGAATCAGCTGCTGGATTATGGGGGTGCTACTGCTGGGGGAGGATGCTGGTGGATGATGGGGGTGTTACTGCTGGGGGGGCGGGTGCTGGTGCATGATGGTGGTGCTACTGATGGGGGGGTGCTGGTGGATGATGGGGTGCAGCCTCATCATCCACCAGCAACACCTCCTCCCCCAGAAATAGCACCCCCATCATCCACCATGATCAGCAACACCTCCCCCCAGAAATAGCACCCCCATCATCCACCAGCACCCCCCCATTCCCCCTATGGTAATAGAATCAGCTGCTGGATTATGGGGGTGCTACTGCTGGGGGAGGATGCTGGTGGATGATGGGGGTGTTACTGCTGGGGGGGGCGGGTGCATGATGGCGGTGCTACTGATGGGGGGGGTGCTGGTGGATGATGGGGTGCAGCCTCATCATCCACCAGCAACACCTCCTCCCCCAGAAATAGCACCCCCATCATCCACCATGATCAGCAACACCTCCCCCCAGAAATAGCACCCCCATCATCCACCAGCACCCCCCCCTGCTGGATGATGGTGGTGCTACTGCTGGGGGGTGCTGGTGGATGATGGGGTGCAGCCTCTTCATCCACCAGCAACACCTCCCCCCCCAGAAATAGCACTCCCATCATCCACCAGCACCACCACCCCCTTCTGGTTGATGGTGGTGCTATGCTGGGGGGGGGGGGGGTGCTGGTGTATGATGGGGTGCAGCCTCATTATCCACCAGCAACACTTCCCCCCCCCCAGAAATAGCACCCCCATCATCCACCAGCAACCCCCCCATTCCCTTTATGGTAATAGAATCAGCTGCCGGATTATGGGGGTGCTACTGCTGGGGGAGGGGTGCTGGTTGATGATAGGAGTGCTACTGCTGGGGGGGGGCTGGTGCACGATGGTGGTGCTACTACTGGGGGGTGCTAATGGATGATGGGGTGCAGCCTCATCATCCACCAGCAACACCTCCCCCAGAAATAGCACCCCCATCATCCACCAGCACCCCCCCCCCCTTTCTGGTTGATGGTGGTGCTACTGCTGGAGGGGGTGCTGGTGTATGATGGGGTGCAGCTTCATCATCCACCAGCAACACCTCCCCCCCCAGCAGTAGCACCCTCATCATCCACCAGCACCCCCCCTTCTGGATGATGGTGGTGCTACTGCTGGGGGGGGGGTGCTGGGGGATGATGGGGTGCAGCCTCATAATCCACTAGCAACAACCCCCCCCAGAACTCCCACAGCACCCCTTTTTCTCTCTACCTTGCTGACTGGTGCAGACTGGTTGCTGGCTCGGCTGCTCCAGCTGTACCCGGGCTCACTAGTGTGGGCGGCGGCGCGTCATGTTAGCGCCGTCCATCTAGCTCCGCCCGCTACGTCCCGTCACAAGCCGGGACATGTGCCGGAGCTAGGGTGGGGGTGGAGTTTGGTGCTGTCAGACGGGGGTGCTGTCAGCGCTGAGGACCAGGGGGGGGGGGAGGCTAGGTGCTGACAGCGGCTGAGGACCGGGGAGGGGTGCTGGCAGAGTGGTGTCACCCCATCAGCCTGGTGTCACCCGGTGCGGTCCGCACCCCCCACACCCCGGTCGCAACGCCACTGTATACCTCACAGGTTTATCTTTTAATACACCATGGAGCGCTGTATCTTTCTTTGTTTGTTTTAGCTCTTACTAGCCTGACTACGTCCAGTCTATTTCCTTCTGTGCCACGCTTGACCTCAGCCGCCAGTGTGGTCGAGTCGTGCCAGGGGTAGTGACCTGGGTGCCGCTTGCCACAGCAAGTCCATCCCGCTTTGCGGCGGGCTCTGGTGAGAACCAACGGCACCTTAGACTCCGCTCCCTGGCACGGCCCACATTAACTGCCACACAGGTACAGCGGATCCACTACATCTCCAGCTCCAGACCACCATGGCATTGCGGATCTACTACCTCCTGAGTTCCAGTCGACTGCAATGAGGCTTACAGTAAGATCCGGCCATGGACCCCGCTGAGGTACCTCTGCCAGAGGATTCGGATCTTCCTTCCGTTGTGGCCCGTCAGTCACAACAGTTGACCCATCAGATGCAGCAATTAAATCAACTGTCCGCCATGGCACAGCTACTTCTGACCAGGCAACAGCAGTCGCAACTTGCTCCAGCTTCTCCACCTGTTCCTTCAGTTCCTTTTGGATCAAAGCTTCATCTTCCCCTTCCCACAAACTTTGACAGAGATGGGCAGAGGCTGTGTAGAGGCTTTGTGACCCAGTGCTCCATGCACCTGGAGCTCATGTCAGATCTGTTTCCGACGGAGCATGCAATAGTGATGTTTGTAGTTAGTCTTTTGTCAGGAAAGGCACTGGCCTTGGATACTCCTCTCTTGGATCGTGTTGATCCAATTACCTCTAACCTCACGGCCTTATTAGCTTAATTCCGCAGCGTTTTTGAAGAACCCACATGTGCCTCCTCTGCCGAGACAGCTCTTCTTAACCTAAGACAAGGGACTACCTCCGTGGGAGGCTATGCAGTCCAGTTTTGCACCCTTGCTTCACAATTAGCATGGAACGATGAGGCTACATTTAAAAAAGGACTCTCCAGTGGAATAAAGGACGCTCTTGCTGCGTGAAATCCTCCGACTAACCTGTGTAAACTGATCCCTTTGGCAGCACGTAAATTTGTTTCTTTACTGTGCCAGTCCGGAGCACTTTCTCAAAGATTGCTCTTCCCATCCTCAGTGTCTGGTAAAATGCTTGCACCTAGGATATGTTGGAGAGGTGTCCCTGGGAGTGAATACGATCTCTCCTTTTTGAATATCTCTGTTCAAGTTCACGTTTCTGCTCAGACTTAATTTTTCGCTTGTGCATTTTTGTTCATCTCTTTCGTCACCGGACATAATCTGGACTGTAGAGTGCTTTACCGCACAGAGTCTCTTCTCTTGCAGTTGGGAGTCTTGCATATGGAAAGGATTGAATTCTATGTGCTTCCACATTGTACTTCACAGATACTTCTCGGTCTTCTTTGGCTCCAGTGCCATTCCCCGCAGCCTTGACTGGAAATCCCGCTGGGGACAGTGCTGTCAAAATCTTTGTCTTGTGCCGGTCCAGCCTAAAATTGTTTCTTCCTTTCCTCATATGCCTGGTTTGCCTTCCCCTTATCAAGATTTTTCTGATGTCTTTTGCTAAAAACAGGCAGAGACCTTACCTCCGCATCATCCGTACGACTGCGCAATTGATTTACTGCCTGGGACTATGCCCCCTCGTGGTAGAATCTATCAATTGTCAGTCCCAGAGACTCAAGCCATGCAAAAATACATCTAAGAGAACCTCCAAAAAGGATTTATCCGAAAGTCCTCTTCACCTGCAGCAGCCGGGTTCTTCCTTGTGAGCAAGAAGGATGGTACTCTCCGTCCATGTATTTACTACAGAGGTCTCAACAAAATCACAGTCAAGAATCATTATCCTCTTCCTTTGATCACTGAACTTTTTGGTCATCTTCAGGGTGCCACAGTCAAAATCTCGTGATGCCTTTCGGTCTTTGTAATGCTCCAGCTGTTTCTCAGGAATTCGTCAATGATATCTTCCATGACCTTCTCTATACCTATGTAGTCATGTATCTTGGAGGAGCATCGTACGCATGTTCGTCTGGTCCTTCGACGCCTCCGGAGGAATCATTTCTATGCTACACTGGAGAAATGCCTTTTTGAGAAATCCAGTCTCCCATTTCTTGGTTACATTGCCTCTCATCAAGGTCTGCAAATGGATCCAGTAAAACTGTCTGCGGTCTTGGATTGGCTTCGCCCTACCGGCCTTCGGGTTATTCAATGTTTCCTGGGATTTGCCAACTATTATCATCAGTTCATCCCACATATCTCTTCTGTGGTAGCTCCCATTGTAGCTCTCACCGAAAAAAGAACTCTTACCCTAAGTTGTGGCTTCCTGAGGCCGAAGAGGCTTTCTCCAGCCTAAAGTCTGCCTTTGCTTCAGCTCCCGTGCTATCAAGACCTGATCCGGTAAAACCTTTTGCCTTGGAGGTTGATGCATCATCCATTGGAGCGTGTGCCATTCTTACCCAGAAAAGCGCCAAGGGTAAAACTGTAACCTCTGGATTCTTTTTTAAAAGTATCTCACCAGTGGAAAGGAACTACTCCATTGGAGATCGTGAACTGCTTGCTATAAAACTCTCCTTAGAGGAGTGGCGACATTTGTCAGAGGGATCTCCTCATCCAATCAGTATCTATTCTGACCACAAGAATCTCATGTACCTTCAGTCGGCTCAACGTTTGAACCCTCGTCAGGCAAGGTGGTCATTGTTCTTTTCAAGATTACATTTTTTCATTCATTTCCATCCAGCTAACAAGAATATCAGAGCTGATGCCCCCTCCAGATCTTCTGACGTTGTGGGTTTGGATCCTACACCAAGACATATTATCCCTCTTGATCGTCTGATTTCAGCACCTCCTGCCAATCTTCTACATGTACCTCCTGGTAAAACTTTTGTACCAGTCAGATTGAGATGCAAAGACCTAAACTTGGGTCATTCTTCTTTATTGGCTGGCCATCCTTCGCAAGACTTTTCTTCTAATCTCCCGGCACTATTGGTGGCCTCGTCTGGAACATTATGTCTCTGAATTTGTTCGTTCCTGTATCACTTATGCTCGAGACAAGACCCCTCGACGGAGACCCACAGGACTCTTGCCGCCGTTGCCCATTCCTGAGACTTCATGGACTCACATTGCTATGGATTTTATTACCGATCTTCTGCCATCACATAATAAAACAGTCATCTGGGTGGTGGTTGATCGGTTTTCTAAAATGGCTCATTTCATCCCACTCCCCAGCTCCACAACTGGCAAAGCACTTCTTACTTCATATCTTCCGACTTCATGGTCTTCCAGAAAATATCATCTCGGATCGCAGAGTTCAGTTTGTGTCCAAATTCTGGTGAGCTCTCTGTTCCTGCCTTGGCTTTGGATTTCTCCTCTACCTACCACCCCCAGTCCAATTGCCAGGTGGAGAGGGTAAATCAAATCTTGGAGACTTATTTACGTCATTTTGTTTTAGCTCATCAGGACGACTGGGTTGATCTTCTCTGGGACGAATTTTCCTACAATCTTAAAGATTCTGAGTCCACGAAGACATCTCCGTTTTTTATTGTTTTTGGTCATCATCCCCGGTTTCCTCTTCCTGTTCCAGTTTCTTCCAGTGTCCCAGCTGTAGACGAGCTTGTCCGAGATTTCTCTTCCATTTGGCGACAGACTCGGCAGTCATTATTTCTGGCCTCCTCCGACATGAAAACCCAGGCAGACAAGAAAAGAAGACTTCCTCTATCCTTCTCTCCTAGAGATAAAGTTTGGTTATCTTCTAAGTACATTCAGTTCAAAATCCCAAGTTACAAATTAGGTCCTCGTTTCCTAGGACCATTCAAGGTAATACAAAAAATTAATCCAGTTGCTCACAAACTATGTTTCTCTACCCCTTTCTCTACGCATTCCTAACTCCTTTCATGTATCTCTCCTCAAGCCTTTGGTTATCAACCGTTACTCTCAAAGAAAAAATTCTGCTCCCACTCCTGTCTCTGGTTCCTCAGATATTTTTCAGGTTAAAGAGATCCTGGCTAGAGTTGAGCGGACTTTTGAAAAATTCGATTCGGCCGATTCGCCGAATTTTCCGAAAAAGTTTGTTTCGATCCGAATTTTTTCACGGCGAATCTACATTAAAAAAAGGCTATTTCTAGCCTAAAGACAGCCTCAATAGGGGTATAGAACACTTTGCTGTGTTCTAAAACGCATATGGAGTGTGCTGGGGTAGTGGAATAAAACTGTTATTCAGAATAACAGGCAGATTACCAGCAATGCTTTTAGAATCACTGCCGCGGAGCAGCACAATCACAGTGTGAGGAGACTATATAGTGGCTGAATGGCACAGCGAGAAGGTGTTGGCAGCATGAGGACACCATATAGTGGCTGAATGACACAGCTTGGAGGTGTTGGCAGCATGAGGAGACCATATAGTGGATGAATGGCACAGCCCGGAGTTGCCAGCAGCATGAGTAGGCACTAGGCCTTCACAATCCCTAAGATTAAAAGATGAATTTATAAATTTAAACCGAAGATTTTGGATAGCTGGTGCTACCTACCATAACAAAATTTTTATTCCCAGACCCAGGCACACCCGCGGCATCAGTAAACCATATATTGCCTGAATGACACAGCCTGGATTTGGCTGAAGCATGAGTACACACCAGTGCTTCACAATCCCCTAGAAAAAACAAAACAATTTTTTAAATTTAAAAATGAAGATTTTGGATAGAATGATAATTCCCAGACCCAGGCCCAGCAGCGGCATCAGTAAAACATATATTGCCTGAATGACACAGCCTGGAGTTGGCTGATGCATGAGTACACACCAGGGCTTCACAATCCCTAAAATAAAACACAACAATGTTTGACATTTTTGAAGAAGATTTTGGATAGCGGGTGCTACCTATGATAAAATTTGAATTTCCCAGACCCAGGCCCAGCAGCGGCATCAGTAAACCATATATTGTCTGAATGACACAGCCGGGAGTTGGTTGATGCATGAGTACACACCAGGGCTTCCCAATCCCTAAGAAAAAACACAACAATTTTTGAAGATTTTGGATAGCGTGTACTACCTATGATAACATTTGAATTTCCCAGACCCAGGCCCCACAGCGGCATCAGTAAACCATAAATTGCCTGAATGACACAGCCTGGAGTTGGTTGAACCATTGAAATGTGTGATTTTTTTAATTTGAAATTTAAATCAAAGTTTGAGTGTCCCGGACCCAGACGTGTGGGTACAAAGGACCAAATATAACCAGCCCCCACAGGGCTCATGTGGCCGTGAGATGTAGGCACAAAGTCTCCATTGCCCTGACCGGCCATTGTTTCCAAGACTTTTCGCCAAGGCAAACCATGTGAAGAGCAGCGTGACACCGCTGTGCCCTGCACACATGGTATGCTGAAGGGCCACTGAGACTTGTCCGGGCTGTGGAGGCTTAGGACACAGTGCGCCACAGTCGCACACTGTCACAGGACCAACGAGCTGACAGAGTGGAGCAGGAAACAGCATGAGTACACAAGAGGGGTTCACAACCCCTAAAATTAAAAGGTGAACGTTAAACCTCTATTGAAGATGCATGTTAGGAAGTGCTACTAGAGATGAGCGAATCGAAGTTGACGAACCCGAATTCATTTTGAATTTCATGAAAAATTTGATTCGTAAGGAATACGAATATCGCCGCGATTCTATCGCGCAAATCACTTCATTAAACTCCATTTTACAGCGTTCCAGGCTATTGGAGATCTAAGATGGCGGATCAACATGTGAGTACATGGGGCAGGGGATTATGGAAGGGCGGGAAACAGCGGCGGGAATGAAGATAGGCGGGCTGACCCTGAACCACATCTGAGATGCAGCCTATCAGTGTTCACTGACCCCTATGATGTCACAGGCCCTATATAATCGGCGGCCATCTTGCCTCTCTTCATTTCATCTATGCACTCAGATGGAGAGGACGGGACTGCGTGTGTGTGAATAGCTCATACCACAGCGTTACACTGCAACTGCTAGTCACATCAGCATTAGGGAAAGGCAGGAGTGCGGAGTGCTTTGCTGTTACACTGAGAAGGATCATTGATAGCTAAAGCTCCTATTCACATTATTGAGCATTGCGGCAGAGAGGGGCAAATAGCTGTCAGCTGCCTCATACAGATCTCCAAGCTGAACTTTCTGAAGCATCTTATCTCCTCATTTCAGCCCAATTGAGTTTTTTTTTTTTTTGCTCCACAAATCTTCTGCTGCTCAGAATTGCAATTTAGGGTTATATCCCTGGATTTTTTTTTTTTGTGATGCTGCACTGTTGGGTCCTGCTGCTGTTCAGAAATACATAATTGTTCAGTTGACTGTAGTGCATTTTGTACCATTTTGTACCTGTTGATCTGTCAAGGGGCTGGCTACATACTGTGCAAGTCCAAACAAGTCCAAACACCGGCTGTTTTTTTTTTTTTTAAATAGTTTTTTCTGCGTATATTTACGCATATATAACTGCCCTCATCAGTGCATACCGCATAGGTACATCCAAGTATTGTACCATTTAGTACCTGTTAAGCTGTCAAGGTGCTCCTTACCGTCAAAGTCCAAACAATAGTATCCACCGGCTGGTGTTTTACAAAAATCCAGATTTTTTTCTGCTAATAGTTAGGCATATTACTGCCCTCATCAGTGCATACCGCATAGGTACATCCAAGTATTGTATCATTTAGTACCTGTTAAGCTGTCAAGGTGAAGGTGCTCCATACCGTCAAAGTCCAAACAATAGTATCCACCAGCTGGTGTTTTACAAAACAACAGATTTTTTTCTGCATATAGTTAGGCATATTACTGCCCTCATCAGTGCATACCGCATAGGTACATCCAAGTATTGTACCTGTTAAGCTGTCAAGGTGCTCCTTACTGTCAAAGTCCAAACAATAGTATCCACCTGCTGGTGTTTTACAAAAATACTGATTTTTTTCTGCGTATAGTTAGGCATATTACTGCCCTCATCAGTGCATACCGCATAGGTACATCCAAGTATTGTATCATTTAGTACCTGTTAAGCTGTCAAGGTGCTCCATACCGTCAAAGTCCAAACAATAGTATCCACTGGCTGGTGTTTTACAAAAATACAGATTTTTTCTGCTAATAGTCAGGCATATTACTGCCCTCATCAGTGCATACCGCATAGGTACATCCAAGTATTGTATCATTTAGTACCTGTTAAGCTGTCAAGGTGCTCCATACCGTCAAAGTCCAAACAATAGTATCCACCGGCTGGTGTTTTACAAAAATACAGAGTTTTTTCTGTGTATAGTTAGGCATATTACTGCCCTCACCATGCATACCGCATAGGTACATGCAAGTATTGTACCATTTAGTACTTGTTAAGCTGTCCAGGTGCTCCATACCGTCAAAGTCCGAACATTAGTTTCCACTGGCTTGTGTTTTACAAAAATAGAGTTTTTTCTGCATATAGTTACGGATGTTACTGCCCTCATCAGTGCAGACCGCACTGCCGTGTCTGTGGGGGGTATGCGGCCCATAGACTGGTTTGAGTGGCATTGGGGCCGCTCTGCCAGTGGGTCCCCCCCCCCCCCGTGGGCACTGGTGTCGCGGCGGTGGTGGTTGCCGCCCAGTGCTACGCCATTTTATGCTAGGGACGTTAGGGACCCACTCTAAATAGGTGGCCTTGACGTGGCGAATGGGCTTGTACTTTTTGATCAAAAATGTATACTAACAACCTGTTAGTTTTTGATATTATGCTGAGAAGCAATTAGATCATTATACAAGATTGTAGATGTGCGACCATGTCTGTTTCTTCTACCTTAATTCACATTGTGTTTTCTATCCCCTCCTTTTTTTTGTTTGAACATGTGTCTGCACTCTTCCCCACCCCCTCAGCCCAACTCTATATAAGTAGTAGTTAGCTACACAAGGGCCATTTCTTTCCTATCAGCCTCCCAGTCTGACTGGGAGAGCATGGTAAGTGTGCTGTTACACCTTGTTCACACTGGTGTGGTGCTGTGCGGCATCCGTTACTGCCGTGGCGCCGTGTCTGTGGGGGGGGGGTGCGGCCCATAGACTGGTTTGAGTGGCATTGGGGCCACTCTGCCAGTGGGTCGTTCCCCCCCCCCCCCCCCCGTGGGCACTGATGTCGCGGCGGTGGTGGTCGCCGCCCAGTGCTACGCCATTTTATGATAGGGACGTTAGGGACCCCCTCTAAATAGGTGGCCTTGACGTGGCGAGTGGGCTTGTACTTTTTGATCAAAAATGTATACTAACAACCTGTTAGTTTTTGATATTATGCTGAGAAGCAATTAGATCATTATACAAGATTGTAGATGTGCGACCATGTCTGTTTCTTCTACCTGAATAAATATATATATATATATATATACATATATATATATATATGCACAGCGGGGGTCAGTATAGATATATAATCGCGTGAATTCGGGTAGAAAACAGACATGGCTCACATCTACAATCTTGTATAATGATCTGATTGCTTCTCAGCATAATATCAAAAACTAACAGGTTGTTAGTATACATTTTTGATCAAAAAGTACAAGCCCACTCGCCACGTCAAGGCCACCTATTCAGAGTGGGTCCCTAACGTCCCTAGCATAAAATGGCGTAGCACTGGGCGGCGACCACCACCGCCGCAACACCAATGCCCGCAGGGGGAACGACCCACTGGCAGAGCGGCCCCAATGCCACTCAAACCAGTCTATGGGCCGCACCCGCCCGCACACAGCGCCACGGCAGCAACGGATGCCGCCCAGCACCACACCAGTGTGAACAAGGTGTAATTGCTCACTTAACATGCTCTCCCAGTCAGACTGGGAGGCTGCTAGAAATGAAATGGCCCTTATGTAGCTAATTACTACCTATATAGGGTTGGGCTGAGGGGGTGGGGAAGAGTGCAGCACATGTAAAAAAAAAAGGAGAGGATAGAAATCACAGTGGGAATTCGCGTAGAACACAGACATGGCGCACATCTACAATCTTGTATAATGATCTGATTGCTTCTCAGCATAGTATCAAAAACTAACAGGTTGTTAGTATACATTTTTGATCAAAAAGTACAAGCCCACTCGCCACGTCAAGGCCACCTATTCAGAGTTGGTCCCTAACGTCCTTAGCATAAAATGGCGTAGCACTGGGCAGCGACCACCACCGCCGCGACACCAATGCCCGCAGGGGGAACGACCCACTTGCAGAGCGGCCCCAATGCCACTCAAACCAGTCTATGGGCCGCACCCGCCCGCAGACAGCCAGTGTGAACAAGGTGTAATGGCTCACTTACCATGCTCTCCCAGTCAGACTGGGAGGCTGCTAGGAATGAAATGGCCCTTATGTAGCTAATTACTACCTATAGATATAGATGTATAATAATGCTGGGGGGGCAGTACATTTATTCAAGCACAGCGGGCACTAAGTTTGATATAGCGCAGTAGGGGGAAAGATATATAGTAACGCTGGAGGGGCCAGATATGTACCCCCCCAGCCATTCTATACATCTTTGCCCACCACAGCGCTTCTATATTAAAACCCTGCCAGGAGCCCAGATTGGCTCCTCGGTCCATTCAGGGCTCCTGGTGGACTGGCGGGGAATTAAAAAATGAAAGTTTACTGTACATTGTAGGGGATGGGAATGTGGTGTCTCAGTGCCGCATTTCATGTGCTGCTTATTTGTCTATGGGTCCCCGTGGCTGGAGTCCCTGGGACTTGGTGGTCTCTGTTGGTCGGTCCGCCCCTGGTCGCCTCTATTGTAGTGTATAGATTCCTAATTTATCCATGGAATAATGTATATAGTGTTGTTTCTGCGTGTAGATGGTTGGTTGCTTGTTTCCATGGTGTCGCAGGGCCTTTGGGTCATGTAATGCGTTCCAAGCCTCATTCTGGATGCGTTCCAGGCCTCACTTTGGTATCTCTAGCCTCATTTTGGGTTTTTGCAATGTATATGGATCCTGTGATGTAAGCAATCCCATCATACCATGTTAAGTGAATGGCAGACATTCGGACCAATCAGATTCGCCACGCCCCCTGCCCATATAAGGGAGCGGCGGCCATCTTATCTTTCTCTTTCTCCTGGCTCTTGATGAGAGAAGACCTATATTGCAGTAATCGCAGTGAGTTAGGCCTGAGCCTTGCGGCAACGGCTGAATCATCTAAATTATAGAGTGTATCATCCCCTAAGCACTCTGCAGTATCACCAGACTCAATATTTCCCCTAAATCCGGACGGATCTGCACATCATTTCCTAAATTCAGAGACTATAAGTTTCATGCAAGGTCCGCAACTTCTGCCAGTCGCTAAGCAACCTAAGAACTGTTATATGAGACTGTTACTACGTATTGGATATTGCAAGCACTGCAGTAAAGTTATTCAAGTTCAAGTTAAATCTACTTGTGGACCTTAAGTCGTTTCATTGCACCTATCGCTTCTGGGAAGGGCGGCGATAGGCCGGAACATAGATTCAGCATACCGTCCCTCACCCTGGCATCACGAGTGACTGTGTTAATATTAACCCCTCATATACCAACATCATACCATCCCTACCATACACCCCCCCCCCCCCCAAGGGCTACCACAGGAACATGCCCACTCCCCTGCTTAATAACATCTGATCGGATCGGGTCTCAGAAGTGAGACCCGGTGCGATCAATCCCGCAGCCCCTCTACTACTACCCCAACATGGAACAGACCCTGTTCCATGATGGGGGTAGTAGTACAAGCACTAATGTAGTCAGAATTTGCAGAGACTTTTTTCTGTCGCACAGAATACATTTTGTGCGACAGAAAAAAAAACTGTGACAGAAAGAAAGGGAAATTGGGCGACAGATTAGTAAATAGCATCAGAAAAAAAAGGAGTAAAGGACTTGCAAAAACCCAAACCGACACTCCAGGAGGATTGCAAAGGATAGCAAGAGGAAGCATCACAGAAGTTCTTAGAGGCTACCTGAAGGGGCGGAGCCAGGACAAATCAGGGAGATAACTTAATGCAATAAGCCCATCCTTCTCTGCTTACCAGTTATGATTACAGACGTTCCCATGGACCCTAGGCAGCTATCTTTCTTTCATCCAGAAATACTCTTGGTAAGATTCACAGGTTTCTTAATCTCTTCAGGACGCCGGGCGTATGCATACGCCCTGCATCCCGAGTCCTTAAGGACGTGGGGCGTATGCATACGTCTGTGGGAATTCCGGTCCCCGCCACTAGCTGGTTAGGGACCAGACCGAGATGCCTGCTGAAATCATTCAGCAGGCATCCCGGCACATCGCCGAGGGGGGTCCTGAGACCCCCCATGTCGGCGATCGCAGAAAATCGCATGTCAATTCAGACATGCGATTTTCTGCTATTCCGGGCTGATTGGGTCTCTGGTGACCCGATCACCCGAAACATAGGGATGATCGGAGCTGTCAGTGACAGCCCTGATCATACTGAGGGATAGCAGCGAGTGCTGCGATCTCCTCCTCCTATCCCCTGCCATTGGTCAGAACCTATTTCTGACCAATGGCAGCGCAGGACAGTGGGTTGCCATGGCAACCCCCCATTCTGCCCACCCCTGGATGTCGGGCAGAATGGGGGGAGAAGATGGAGGCCGGTACCTTACCTGAAGATGGCGTGGGGACCGAAGATCATCCTGGAGACAGCGGAGATCCCAGCTCAGGTAGGGAAACGACGGGAGGGGGGGAATGAAAGTGAAAGTAAAGTGATCTTTACTGTGGCAACCACTAGGAAGGCACAACTGCAACTCCCAGCATGCCCAGACAGCCAAAGGCTCTCTGGGCATGCTGGGAGTTGTAGTTTTGCAACATCTGGATGGTCACAGTTTGGAGACCACTGTTACAGTGGTGCCCAAACGGTAGCCCTCCAGATGTTCCCAAACTACAACTCTCAGCATGCCTAGACTTCCCAGGTATGCTGGGAGTTGTAGTTCTGTAACATCTGACCCTTCAGATTTTGCAATTTTCATGAAATTTTTGAAAATTGCTGCTCTACTTTGAAGCCCTCTAAAATATGTCCATTTTATGATGCCAATATGAAGTGAACATATTTGTGAATAAAAATAAAATTTATTTGGAATATCCATTTTCCTTACAAGCAGAGAGCTTCAAAGTTGGAAAAATGCAACATTTTCAAAAATGTCATGAAATTCAGGGATTTTTGAACCAAAAAAGGATGCAAGTAACAACGAAAATTTACCACCAAAATAAAGTAGAATATGTCACAAAAAAACAATCTCAGAATCAGAATATTCGGTAAAAGCATTTTAGAGTTATTAATGTGTGAAGCAACGGTGGTCAGAATTGCGAAAAAGAGCTCAGTCCTTAAGGTGAAAAAGGGCTGCATCCTTAAGGGGTTAATTGATTAAGTTACCTCATGTTTAATGTGGACAGAATTATGTTATGTATATGAGCAAACCGGGCATGTATATAACCTCAATTATGAGATGTATTAGCAGTTTATAAGTAGGCATGAGTGAACTTCCAGTAATTCAATTCGTCACATACTTCTCAGCTTGGCAGTTGATGCCTTTACCCTGCATAAATTAGTTCAGCTTTCAGGTGCTCCGATGGGCTGTAAAAGGTGAATACAGTCCTGGAAGAGTCTCTCCTAGGACTGTATCCACCTTTTCCAGCCCACCAGAGCACCTGAAAGCTAAACTCATTTATGCAGGCTAAAGTCCGCAAACGCAGAGCCGAGAAGTCCGTGACAAATCAAATTCCTGTAAGTTCGCCCATTTCTATTTATAAGGCATACCCCCTTCTACTGCAGATGAACGGGGCACGACTTATAGGGATCAATGCAATGATCATATTGACTATTAGCATAGTCTAATGGGATTTCTCTCCTCCTCCACATGACATAATAATTTACACAAGGAAGCTTAATTTAAGTCTTCCTAATTATTAGCGTACTATAAATTATATATTTAGTACCGTATCTTACCAGAAATAGTTGTGGTTAGAACTAGGCCGGGTTTACTCCCATTTTAGACACGTAAAATGCCCATTAGATATTATGTGATGTAATGATCTCTACACAAATTAATCTATTGATATCTGGACTAACGTACTTCTGTGACTAAGTTTAATCTTTTTAAATAACTTAGTAATACATCATTGATTTATATCTGACATTATATCTAGAGATGAGCGAACTTTTTAAAAATTCGATTTGGCCGATTCGCCGAATTTTCCGAAAAAGTAAGTTTTGATCTGAATTTTTTCGTGGTGAATCTATATTAAAAAAAAGGCTATTTCTAGCCTACATACAGACTCAATAGGGGTATAGAACACTTTGCTGTGTTCTAAAACGCATATGGAGTGTGCTGGGGTAATGAAATATTACTGTTATTCAGAATAACATGCAGATTACCGACATTGCTTTTAGAATTACTGCCGCACAGCAGCACAATGACAGAGCCTGGTGGTGGCATCAGTGTCAGGAGACCATATAGGGACAGAATGACACAGCGTGGAGGTGTTGGCAGCATGAGGACACCATATAGTGGCTGAATGGCACAGCGTGGAGGTGTTGGCAGCATGAGGACACCATAAAGTGGCTAAATGACACAGCTTGGATGAGGCTGAAGCATGAGGACACCATATAGTGGATGAATGGCACAGCCCGGAGTTGCCAGCAGCATGAGTAGGCACTAGGCCTTCACAATCCCTAAGATTAAAAGATTAATTCAGAAATTTAAACCGAAGATTTTGGATAGTGGATGCTAGCTATGATAAATTTTGAATTTCCCAGACCCAGGCCCACCAGCGACATCAGTAAACCATATATTGCCTGAATGACACAGCCTGGAGTTGGCTGATGCACGAGTGCACACCAGGGCTTCACAATCCCTAAAAAAAACCACAACAATTTGTTAGAAATTTTTGAAGAAGATTTTGGATAGCGGGTGCTACCTATGAGAAAATGTGAAATTCCCAGATCCAGGCCCAGCAACAGCATCAGTAAACCATATATTGCCTGAATGACACAGCCTGGAGTTGGCTGATGCATGAGGAGATCATTGAAATATCTTATTTTTTAATTTGAAATTGAAATCCAACTTTGAGGGGCCCAGACCCCAGCGTGTGGGTACGAAGGACCAAATCCAACAAGCCCCCACAGGGCTCATGTGGCCGCGAGATGTAGGCGCAACGTCTCCATTGCCCTGACCAGCCCTTTTTTTTTTTTTGTACCTTTGTTTAAGAACAAGCGCATATCCAAGAGTCCAGAAGACTCTATAATGCAGGATGGTGGACCACAAAAAGACATTCTTCTTTAAAGTAATGTTTTCTGAAATAAAGAAGCAGAGTTCATCCATCTCCGTATAATTTTTGACAATTTTAATTAAAAAAAATCACACACAACAAGCGTGTAATGGTTATTATTCTGGAAAATTCTAGTTTATTACTGAGAAAATTATCATAAAATTTGAAAAAAACTGTACCCAAGAGGGTTTAATAACCCTATACATTGCACCATAAATGTTGAAATTTTAATTAAGCATGTATGTATCTATTTCACAAATCGTAAAATTAAAGGCCCAAACCCAGAAGCATCATGAAGGCAAGTAGTTCCTGAAAGACACAGGACCAGTCAGGAGTAGGCATCAGCAGTACCCAAGAGGCTTTCATAACCCCTTACATAGCACGATCAATCGCGAGTTCGAGCAGTAACAGGTGTGTGATGCCCTCAGATGTCCTGGGCTGCATGCGCGCTACACTTAACGGACCAGCGTGTGTCTATCCTTCACCGACAAGTGCGGGTAACCCATTCAACCCCGATCGTGATAGGGATCGGGGATTGCAATCATTTGCCATGAAAGAAGAATTCCAACTAAGTGTGGGTCATAAGCTTGGGTTCATTAAGTCCCTTGCCTTTGTACACACCGCCTGTCTCTACTACTGATTGGATGGTTTAGTGAGGTGCTCTGATCGGCCCAGGTGGGGTAGGGGATGGCCCTGGCAGAGCGCCGAGAGTTTAAAGATCATTGTTGAAATTAGCATTAAGCATGTATTAGCTACTGCTAAACTTCCAAAAATTAAAGGCCCAAGGCCAGAAGCATCAGTGAGGCAAGAAGTTCCTGAAAGACACAGGATGAGTCAGGAGCAAGCATTCGCAGTACCCAAGAGGGTTTCATAACCCCTTCACTAAAGATCAATGTTGAAATTTGCATTAAGCATGTATTTAGCTACTGCCAAACATCCAAAAATTTAAGGGCCAAGGCCCGAAGCATCTGTGAGGCAAGTTGTTCCTGAAAGACGCAGGATGAGCCAGGAGCAGGCATTCACAGTACCCAAGAGGGTTTCATAACTCCTTACATGTAAAGATCAATGTTGAAATTTGCATTAAGCATGTATTTAGCTACTGCTAAACATCCAAAAATTAAAGGGCCAAGGCCCGAAGCATCTGTGAGGCAAGTAGTGCATTCACAATATCCAAGAGAGTTTCCTAACCCCTTACATGTAAAGATCAATGTTGAAATTTGTATTAAGCATGTATTTAGCTACTGCTAAACATCCAAAAATTTAAGGCCCAAGGCCAGAAGCATCAGTGAGGCAAATAGTTCCTGAAAGACACAGGATGATTCAGGAGCAGGCATTCACAGTACCAAAGAGGGTTTAATAACCCTAATTGATAACCCAAGAGGGTTTAATAACCATAATTTGGAAGTGTTGGTGTAGCAAGCATGGCCAATCTACTCTGAGGCATCTGGCATTGGTGGCTGGAAATCCTGGCTGATCCATCCCGGATTCATCTTGACTAACGTCAGTCTCTCCACATTTTTAGCGGACAGACGAGTTCGCCTTGGGGTGACTATGGCCCCGGCCGCACTAAACACCCGCTCTGATGGCACACTACTGGCCGGGCAGGACAGCTTTTCTATGGCGAACTCTGCTAGTTGCGGCCATAAATCAAGTTTGGCTGCCCAGAAGTCCAGCGGATCTTCAATGTTTGTTGGCATGGCCATGTCAAGGTATGCCGCCACCTGCTGGTTCAGGCCCTGCTCCATGTCTACCTTCTGCTGATGAGTTGCTTCACTATGCGGGTGAAGAAAGCTGCTCATCAGCGACTGTAGACTCAGGCTGCTGCTGATTGAGCTGGTACTGCTCCTGCCACCCCTCCCCTCCCCAACAGCCATGTATAGAGAAGGGTATATAAAAGAAAAAGGAGGGCAGCGCCTCGTATAATCCTATGAGTAGGTAGGAGAAAGAAAAGTGAGCAGCTGTCTTGGAGACTCTCACCTATTATATGTAGGTCTCAGGCACGTAACCCCTGGCAACGGGGTGGTCTTTAGGGATGGCAGGCCAACAGAGCTTGACTGGACACTCAGGCAGGAGGTCCGGTAGAATGATGAATAGAGAAACAGCAAAAAAGGACTCCAGACCAAGGGCGCTATCCCAGATGGTAAATAAATAATCAATTGAATAAAATGGAAAAAATTAAATAAAAAGATGACTCAAATGGACTAGCAGAAATTGTACTTTATTGAAAACAAATAGTCTTCATATACATCCATAGGCAAGCAAGACGCATTTCGGGTAACATCCTACCCTTTTTCAATTGCAAATGTATAGTGTATCATGAGGGCAGCTTCTATTTATAGTTTGAAAAAAACGCCAAATGGCAAAAGGGCAAAGGGGGGCGTGGTTTGCCCAACAGAGTATATGCATGTTAAAACCAGAATAATCAGAACATAATATACATAAATATATACAGAGAGTTATTTCATAAACATACATATAAACAGCATTAAAATATTTGGATTTGTTAGGGGAAAGTTATATAAGAAACAGAAATTGAGTTATATAATGTGACCCGGATCTATATTAGACTGGGCTTCATAAGAGCAGTATGTATAAAAACACCTCTCAAATGAATAAAAGAAGAGCCCATGTAGGGTACGAGTCATAGAAATAAATTGCAACATAGATTCTCATTGCTGATAGCACCTTTGAAGTATAGTATAGTGTCAGCGAATCTAGCGCTGAGTTTTATGAGTGAGAAAGACTTGAGTGACGCAATGACGTCAGAGAATCTTTTACTACAGCGTAGAGACGGCTGAATTGTATGAATGGAGGGGAAAATCAGATGGTCAGAAAGGAGCGTAACAACAACTACGCCCGTGTAAGGGATATCCCATGGCAACGCTACTTGGTAACTGCAGCGTATTAAGCTTAAAAAGAGGTAAACTAATTGTAAGGGCAAAAAAAAAAACTACGGAAGGATCACCAATTCAGAAGGAAAAGGTCAGTAAAGTGTACCGGGAATGTATTTATGTAAAGAAAAGGACGGGGCAGCGCTATATGTGCATCTAGATAATTGAAATAAAATATATAAGTACTTTTCAGACATTTAAAATGTTTAAACACTTGTCAGGGTGTTAAACCCGACTGGGATGGTAAATTATCTTGTATATATATATATATATATATATATATATATATATATATATATATATATATATATATATAAAATAAATAGTGGCAATTGGGGTTGCTGGATCTATATTATACGGTAAGATGCAATAATAGCTTTAGAGGATTATCAATAAAGGAGAAGCCAGTGATTTAAAATATAAATAGCATAGTGACATCAAAATATTAAACAAATATGGTAGTATCACATGTATATGCACATAAAATTATGCACATATATAGATTATCTTTTTATATATATATATATATATATATATATATAAAGTGGTGAGAATAAATTAATAAAATTTGTACTAAATATTTTCAATGTATTCATTTAAACCAGACGGTACCAGAGTTTTTAGCCGATAAATCCAGTAATGTTCTCTCTTTTTAAGAGAGCTGAACCGTTGGTTTGTATCCTTAGATATATGTTCAATGGGGAAATATTTAAAAGCATTAAACTCGCATTTGTGTAGTTCCAAGGCATGTCTGGATACACTGTGCAATTTGTATCCGTTGGTAACCTTGGCACAGTGTTTATTAATTCTGCATCTAAATAGTTGAATGGTTCGACCAACATATTGGAGGCCACAGGAACACTCCATGAGGTAGATAACATAGGTAGTACTACAATTCATAAAGGATTTAATCTGAAACACTTCTCCCGTGATTTTTTATATGAATTCTTTTTTTGCATTAATGAAGTTGAGGTAGCACTTGCAAGTAGTGGTATTGCATTTAAAGGTGCCCAGAGGAACAGACAAAAAAAGAGTGTTCATTCGCATTCTGTTTAGTTGCTTGTTTCAACCTACTTGGAGCTAGCATATTTTTTTGTGATTTTGATTTCCGAAAATTGATGCGTGGTATGGAAGGGATTTGGCCTTTTAGATAGGGGTCTAACATAAGAGTGTCCCAGTGCTTGGATAATATTTATCTAATTCTTTTATGGTCGGAGCTAAAGTTAGTGATAAAATTGCGCCTAAAATTGTCATTAAAATTCTTAGATGGTAAAACCTTGTTTTCCTCCTTGGACAGTAAACATGTTGTTTGGTCTAGTTCGATTGCCTTTTGCCTGGCATTTAAAATTAGAGATTTTGGGTAACCTTTTTTGCTAAATCTTGACACCAGAGTATCACTCTGTTCCAAATACGTTTCTTTTTTAGTACAATTCTGACATATTCTTTTAAATTGTCCAAAGGGGATATTTAAAAGCCACTTATCATAATTTGCACTTTTAAAATCCAAATAACTATTGCTGTCGACGCGTTTAAAAAAAGTTCTTGTCTCCAATGAATTGTCTATATTATGATACCACCACATCTAAAAACTCTGCATCATTTAAAAATATATTGCTGGTGAATTCCAGGTACCAATCATTGGTATTGATATCCTTAACAAATGCGTCCAGTTTGTCTTTCGTCCCACTCCATACAATAAAAATATCATCTATGTATCTGTTGTATGAGATACATTTTTTAAAAGGCGGATGTGAATAAAAAGATATTTTTTCATAAAAACCCATAAAAAGATTAGCTAAACTTGGTGCAAAGCGTGAGCCCCTCACAGTGCCGCATTCTTGTTTATAGATACGGCCATTAAATTCAAAATAATTATGATTTAAAATAAACCGGATGCCTTCCAGGATAAATTTAAGTTGTGTGTGGGGCATGTTGGGGTCCAATTCTAAAAAATGTGACACTGACACCATCGCAAACCAACCGCCGGGAATACCATTTTGAGATGGGAAAGCGCACACCCTAAAACTCTACGTAAGGGGATACCCAAGGGTCAATTTTTACGGATAAGAAGAAATTGTTCATCAACTGAGGAATATAAAAAAGAGGCAGTGACCCTCTCAGCTCGCTTCTCAGAACGAGGGTACCCCAAGAAATACCTAACAGAAGCTATGCAAAATGCATTACAAACACCCAGGAATACTCTACTCACACCCAGAAACCGTGATACTGAAAACAAAATCACTCGGTTTATAGGAAAGTTTGACGACGCCTCAATGGAAATTCGCAATATCATTACACAGCATTGGAACATCCTCCTAATGGACCCGGACCTAAGAGACGCTCTCCAGTACTCCATTGATTACATACAGGAGAGGACGCAACTTGAAAGATAGATTAGTCAAAAGCCACTACGAACCACCAACTACATCAACATGGCTAGACCAAAGAAGACTAGGCACATTCAAGTGCGGTAAATGTCAGGCATGCTGCTTCATAAATACAGGCCCTAGCTATACTGATACGTACCTCAATGGAACCTTCTTGTCCAGGTCCTTTGCAAACTGCCGTACAAGATTTGTAGTATACATCTACATCTGCACATGTGGTGCTAGGTACATAGGAAAAACTATAAGGGAATTCAAAGTGCGCATCTTGGAACACATAGGAGATGTGAATAATCAAAGGGATAAACCAGTGGCCAGACATGTCAATGAAAAACATGATGGAGATCTGACATGTATTTCCTTTAAAGTACTGGAAGCAGTCCAAATGGGAGTAAGAAAAGGAGAGATGGACCAAATTGTTATGCAGAAAAAAACACAATGGATTTTTACCCTTGGCACGGTACATCCCAATGGACTAAACGAACAACTAAATTTCGCCAGCTTTATTTAATTACATATTACCACATTGTTTAACCAGTGCACCAATGGGAGAATCCAGGATTAATACAGGTATCCTCCACCACGCTGATGTTAAACACCAAGGTAATGGTCGGTCCCACTAATTCCCCTACCCCTGCCCCTTTCCCTGCCCCCTAACCTAGTTCCCTCTTGTAATACGCCTTTTTATTAATAAGTAGATACCAGTCACAACACTAATGAACAATATTAACTATTAGCCATCATTCTGGGTCCTTGTTTCTACCCTCATTACCTTTATAATTACTTTGAGGGCCACTACAATATTAATATTTAACCACCATTAATCCAATATCCCACCGTAATGTGCGCCTACTAGCGCACTATTCACGGACACCTTCCACACACGTGCCTTCTGTTTGCGTTCCACTGTGGAACACAGGCGAGACGCACAGACCTAATGCGCTCACAACTGAGGCACCGCCCCCTCCTCGATGTGCCTCTCGGCACTTGTTTGAGTTCCACTGTGGAGCGCAAGCGAGACGCATATACCTAATGCGCTTGCTACTGAGGCACACGCCTCCCCCCCTATGCGCTCCACGGTGAGGCGCTTGCTAATATCCGGTCTGCGCATGCACAGGGAAGCTCTTTATCCATGCGTTCCACTGTGGAGCGCAGACCGGAAGTCATTCCACCTCCGGTCTCTGCGCGCCCAATTGACAGACACCGGAGGTATTTAAAGGAGCAGGAGGCCGGCACTTGGCAGATGCCGCACCATCCTGGACTCCTGCACACACTGACCACCAATCCACCTAACTGTAAGTAAATACATTTTTTTTTTTTGTCTTCTTTTTACCCTGGGTCATTATATATACCCATATGTCTGACCTAATGGCTAATATTTATGTATCTTTATAGGCAGGTACCTAGCATCCATATGGCCCTATAAGCCATCCTAAAGACGCCATATGGTAGGAACATCTTTCTAACTATAATTATAGTTTATACCCAATTTGTTGAGGTTTTTATACATTTATGCAATGCTCCCTATAAATGATACACCCATACTATTTACCTGCAGATACGGCCCCAAGTGATATGTAGGACCATCATCCTGTGGGTGTAAACTCTATGCCCCCCCCCCCCCACATAAGGTAACTAAAAGGACCCCTTACCTCCCACTTACATCATACTCACCTACGGGAGGTGTACTAATATCCCCCTTCTTAATTTTGTTAGGTTTATTGTATCAACCTAATAATCCAAATGAGTATTTGTATCCGTGTATCTACCGCTCTGCACCGATATACTCATCATATCAACTTAAGGTAGGCGACCATTACTATCCTTTTTTTATAAACATATTATCTTAAATAACATGAACTTACTCTACATATAATAATATTATGTATCTACAGGACGGTATTTGTCTAAATACAAGAGGGAACATAAAGCTTGGACCATTACCTACATAACCCCATTTGGGCCTTTCTACCTAAGCACACCTAATACTTATCTATACCTCTATATGTCGTATCACGATCATACTACTATTCAGTGAAGGAGGCTACGGGAGAAAATAAACTCCTACCCTCTACACACTTGTCCCTGAAGAGTTGGGCAGCTTGAAAATGCGCCTCAACAAAACGCGTTGGATTTATGTGGCTTAAACTGTACAATATTTGTATGCAATCTTTGTATCCTATAATTGATGTGCCTACAATTTGTATACTGCCCGAATAATTAGGTTGAGGTTTTTACAAACCAGCTGAGTTTTTGCTGGTGACGTGCTATACTCACTGCACCCGACGCCTCCATTCCCTCCAGAACCAGGGAGAGACAGGAGGTTCCTGTTGCAGGTTGGCATTCTCTAGGAAGGCCTCCCTGCAGTAACAGGTAGGGGGTCCTATGCGACCAAGCAGGGTTAGTTTAGCCTCTACTCCAGCAATATCTCCAATACTAGGATAAGCTGGGTTTGCTATTTATATACTGTTTTGTATATCTTTTTGTTTTTGTGTGCCTATATTTTAATTGTACACCAATAAAAGTATGTTTTATGATCGTAGTGTTTTTCCTATTACATTTCAAAACTACACATAGGTCTACACACATCATTTGCTCCTTCCTATTCTCTAAAAAATGTGACACTGCAGAAATACCAAGTTCATGTTCAATAATGGTATATAAGGACGTCACATTCATAGTAAGAAATAAATAATCAGGTTGCCAGGGGATGCTGAGTATAGTTTTAATAAAGTGCGAAGTGTCTCTGGTATAGGATGGTAATGAGATAACAAAATGCTGCAGGATGATGTCAATATATTCAGATAAATTAGAAGTAAGGAAGTTAATACCCGAAATGATAGGGCGACCAGGGGGGTGTTCAGTATTCCTGTTGACTTTGGGCAAATAATAAAAAAGAGGTGTGTTGGGGTCTGTAACCGTTAAATAGCGTAGTTCCTTTTTATTGATGACTCGACTCAGAAAGCCATCTTGTAAAAATTCCTTAAGAGACGCGGTATATTTGGCTGTCGGATTAAAATCCAGAGGGATGTAAAATTTCTTATTTGATCCATTTTATTCAATTGATTATTTATTTGCCATCTGGGATAGCGCAATTGGTCTGGAGTCCTTTTTTGCTGTTTCTCTATTCCCCAGCAGCCATGGCAGTGAAAGGTGAGTGCAGAGGGCCCCCCGATTCAGACCTGTGAGTGGATGGACCATGTGGCCGATAGGCATCGGCCAACTGACTGTGTAAGATCTCTCTGTAGTACGTCCGTTTGTCCTCCCTCTCAGTGGGTGTAAAAAAGGCCCCCATTCTGGGACGGTAGCAAGGGTCCAATAAGGTGGAGATCCAGAAGTCCTCCCGCTGACAAATTTTGAAAATTCGGGGGTCACTACGCAAGCAACTGAGCATGCATTGTGCATTGTGCATTTGCGCCAGTGACTCGGAGGGACTACCTGCCTCCATCTCCACTGCATACAGCCACGATGTGTCTGGGTCCTCTGTTTTGACTTCTTCATAACCCTCCAGCTCCTATGGCTGCTCCTGCTCCTCCTCTCCTGTCCGATGACTAGAAACACCGGCCATCTCATCCAACCTAAACTGTGCTCCGCTCTGCCCCTCATCCTCCTCCTCCAGTTCAGCCCCCACAGGGCTCATGTAGTCTTGAGATGTAGGCGCAACGTCTCAATTGCCGTGACCAGCCATCGTTTCAATCATTTGTTGTAGGAAAATATAGGAGTGGAATTATGTCGTTCATGGCGTAATCCAGGCGACTTGCAAATAATGTGGCTTCCTCAAAGGCCCTCAGCAAACGGCAGGTGTCACGTATTCTTTATATGCCACTGGTTCACATTTAAGTTAAACAGGGGAGTAGTCCTATCTGCTTGGATCATCAAGAAATCGGTGATGGCTTTTCTTTGTTCGTATAGTCTGTCCAACATATGGAGGGTGGAATTCCAATTTGTGTCAATGCCACAAATAAGACTATGTTGTGGGATACCGTTCTGACACTGCAGCTCAATGAAGGTGCTTGGCGGTGTATGAGTGGCTGAAGTGCATGCACAGTTTCCTTGCCATTTTCAGGATGTTTTGCCACTCCCTTGATAAAAGTAGTTTTTCTTAATAGTTAATAACAGCTGTTTGTCACCAAGGATATGGACAGCAGGATTGGAGGTTTTCTTCAGTGCACATTGTGCCACATGTATACATCTCTGGAGCAGCAGCTTCAGGGTGAATACCGCTGTGACAAATGTGAGCATGTTGCCCACCTGGAAGCTCGTATTAGAGATCTAGAGGAGCAAAATGCAACATTGAGGGTGATTGACAATCTTACAGAGCAAGCAGTTAGTGGGCTAGAAATGGAGGTTGGAGAAACTAGCCAGGAGGCCCAAGTAGGGAGCTGGGTTAATGTAGTTAGAGGGACTGGAAAGGGGGCAAGGAAAAGGAAGGTCACTTCTGCTTCTGATCTCCCAAGTAAAATTGCCAAGTTGGGCGATGCTGCGAGGGCCTCAGTATCAGAGATGGCAACCCTAGTGGATACTGGTCTCCCTAACAGCCGGGGGAACAGCTCAACTAGTCGTGTGGGGGATGGTAACGCAGGTAGGCCAAGACAGTTAGTTGTGGTAGGGGATTCTATAATCAGGAAGACGGATAGAATAATTTGTCGCCAAGACCACCTCATCCGAACGGTTTGCTGTCTCCCTGGTGCCAGGGTTCGGCATGTGGTGGAAAGGGTGGACAAATTACTAGGGGGGCTTGGGATGACCCAGCTGTCGTGGACCATGTTGGAACCAACAACAGAATACATGGTAGGTGGAGGTCCTTGAAGAATAATTACAAGGAACTAGGTGCCAAGCTGAAGGGAAGGACCTCTAAGGTTGTGTTCTCTGGAATACTTCCTGTGCCATGCACATCACAGGATAGACATTGGGAGCTTAGGGAGTTAAATGCATGGCTTAAGTCGTGGTGTAAGGGGGAAGGGTTTGGGTTTTTAGAGCACTGGGCTGACTTTTCATTGGGGTACAAACTGTATTCTACGGATAATTTGCACCTGAATGGAAGGGGGTCCGCTGTGCTGGGGGAGAGAATCCTGGAAGGGGTGGCAGAGTATTTAAACTAGGTGAGTGGGGGGAGGATAATAAAGCAAAGAAAGCAGACAGTGGGATGGATAGGTTAGAGAGGGGTCAGGACATAATGGTGGGTGGAAAAGAGTCCTGTGGGGGTAGGTTAAGAGCAGTGGATAAGGAGATCCATGGGTTACAAACCAGCCGTAAAAATAAATGTAGCCCGAAAAATTGTAATCCCAATAATTAAAAAAATTCCATTAGCCCCAATAACTCAATAACTACAATAAGCCCCATTAAATAAAAAAATCCCATTAGCCCCAATAACTTAAATAATAACGTTAGACCCAATAACTCAAAAAATCCCATTAGCCCCAATAACTTAAATAGTACAATTAGCCCTTATAACTCAAAAAATAACATTAACCCCAATAACTCAGAAAATCCCATTAGTGAGACTATATGTGTAAAACCTAATGGAAATGTAAAGTGTATGTTCACAAATGCCAGAAGCCTAGCAAATATAATGGGGGAGCTTGAGGCCTTGATACTGGAGGAACATATTGATATAGTTGGGGTCACTGAGACATGGCTGCACTCCTCGCATGACTGGGCTGTTAATCTGCAAGGATAGAATGAACAGAAAAGGTGGTGGAGTCTGTCTGTATGTAAGAAGTGGTATGAAAGTCAGTGTGAACGATGCCATAGTGTGTGATGATTCTGAGGATGTGTAATCATTGTGAGTAGAATTACAAAAGGAGGGAAAAAATAGTATTTGGTGTAATCTACAGACCCCCTAATATCACTGAAGAGATAGAAGGTCAGCTGTATAAACAAATAGAGAGGGCCGCCCGGGCAGGTACAGTGGTAATAGTGGGAGATTTTAACTATCCAGATATAGATTGGGGCCGGGGGCTGGCTAAAACTACAAAGGGGAGAAAATTCCTAAATTTATTGCAGGATAATTTTATGGGCCAGTTTGTGGAGGACCCAACAAGAAGTGATGCCTTGTTGGATCTGATCATTTCCAACAACGCAGAGCTGGTTGGTAATGTAACTGTGCGGGAAAACCGTGGTAATAGCGACCACAATATAGTTACTTTTTACTTAAAATGTAGAAAACAAAGACAGACGGGGAAGGCAAAAACATATAACTTTAAAAAAAGGCAAATTTCCCTGGGCTGAGATCTGCACTACAGGACATAGACTGGGGGGAGGTGTTCTCAAATACTGATACAGAAGATAAATGGGACATCTTTAAATCAACTCTAAATAACTATACAGCTAAATATATACCAAAGGGGAACAAATATAAACGAGTAAAACTAAATCCTACATGGCTGACAAATGATGTTAAAAGAGCAATAAACAACAAAAAAAATAGCCTTCAAAAAATTGAAATCTGATGGGTCAGCTATAACATTTAAACAGTACAAGGAGCTTAATAAAATCTGTAAAAATGTAATAAAAACAGCAAAAATTCAAAATGAGAGACAGGTGGCCAAAGAAAGCAAAACTAATCCTAAATATTTTTTTAGATATATAAATACAAAAAAACCAAGGACAGAGCATGTAGGACCCCTTAATAATGATGGGGAGGTTGATCAAGAGAAGGCGGAGCTACTGAATGGGTTCTTTAGTTCTGTATATACTATGGAAGAAGGAGATGACATTGGACAGGTCAGTGCTGGTAACACATCATTAGTGTTGCTCGCGAATATTCGCAATTCAAATTTTATTCGCGAATATTCACGAATATAGCACTATATATTCGTAATTACGAATATTCTTTTTTTTATTTATTTTTTTTACAGTACACATCACAGTGATCATCCCTCTCTGCTTCCAGCTTGTGTGGTGTAAAGAAGGCTGGCGTGCGAATTTTCGCATATATGAAAATTTGCATATGCAAATTTTCGGTTATGCAAATTTTTGTATGTACTAATTTTCACATATGCAAATTCTCGCATATGCTATATTCACATACGCAAATTTTCGCATATGCGAAAATAAACGCAAATATTACGAAAATGCGAATGTAGCGAATATATGACGAATATCGCGAATTCGAATATGGCCTCTGCCGCTTAACACTACACATCATGTAATGTACTGAACTGGCTTAATGAAGAGATGGTACAAGGTAAGTTAAGTAAAGTAAATGTAAGCAAATCTCCAGGACCGGATGGACTACACCCAAGAGTTCAGTAATATCTGTACCCTTGTTCATGATATTTAGAGATTCTCTGGTGTCTGGTATTGTGCCTGGGACTGGCGCAAGGCGAATGTGGTACCAATCTTCAAGAAGGGCTCTAGGTCTTCGCCAGGCAATAATAGACCGGTAAGTTTAACGTGCATTGTGGGTAAATTATTTGAAGGACTTATACGGGATTACATAAAGGAATACATAGGGGATAATTGTATTATAAGTGATAGCCAGCATGGGTGTTACGCCGAGCGCTCCGGGTCCCCCGCTCCTCCCCGGAGCGCTCACAGCATTCTCCTATTCGCAGTGCCCCGGTCAGACCTGCTGACCGGGTGCGCTGCGATAATGTTCCCAGCCGGGATGCGATTCGCGATGCGGGACACGCCCGCTCGCGATGCGCATCCCGACCCGCTTACCAGACTCGTTCCCCGTCTGTGCTGTCCCGGCGTGCGCGGCCCCGCTCCCTAGGGCGCGTGTGCGCGCGCCGGGTCTTTGCGATTTAAAGGGCCGGTGCGCCACTGATTGGCGCATGGGTTTTAATCAGTACCTTCACCTGTGCACTTCCTATTTATACCTGACTTCCTCTGCACTCCCTTGCCGGATCTTGTTGCCATTGTGCCAGTGAAAGCGTTTCCTTGTGTGTTCCTAGCCTGTGTTCCAGACCTCCTGCCGTTGCCCCTGACTACGATCCTTGCTGCCTGCCCTGACCTTCTGCTACGTCCGACCTTGCTCTTGTCTACTCCCTTGTACCGCGCTTATCTCAGCAGTCAGAGAGGTTGAGCCGTTGCCGGTGGATACGACCTGGTTGCTACCGCCGCTGCAAGACCATCCCGCTTTGCGGCGGGCTCTGGTGAAAACCAGTAGCAACTTAGAACCGGTCCACCGACACGGTCCACGCCAATCCCTCTCTGGCACAGAGGATCCACCTCCAGCCAGCCGTATCATGACAGTAGATCCGGCCACAGCTTCAGCAACCATCTCCTCCGCCAGCTCCTGCACCTCCTCCGCAGCGAGTGGCCACATCCAGCCTCCGTTTATCATTGCCGGAAAAATTTGATGGGGACTCTAAATTTTGTCGTGGTTTTCTTTCACAATGTTCCCTGCATTTGGAGATGATGTCGGACCAATTTCCTACTGAAAGGTCAAAGGTGGCTTTCGTAGTCAGCCTTCTGTCTGGGAAAGCCCTGTCATGGGCCACACCGCTCTGGGACCGCAATGATCCTGTCACTGCCTCTGTACACTCTCTCTTCATGGAGATTCGAAGTTTCTTCGAGGAACCAGCCCGAGCCTCTTCTGCCGAGACTGCCCTGCTAAACCTGGTCCAGGGTAATTCTTCTGTTGGCGAGTACGCCATCCAATTCCGTACTCTCGCCTCCGAATTGTCCTGGAATAACGAGGCCCTCTGCGCGACCTTTAAAAAAGGCCTATCCAGTAACATCAAAGACGTGCTGGCCGCACGAGAAATCCCTGCTAACCTGCATGAATTTATTCATCTTGCCACCCGCATTGACATGCGTTTTTCCGAAAGGCGTCAGGAGCTCCGCCAGGATATGGACTTTGTTCGCACGAGGCGGTTTCTCTCCCCGGCTCCTCTCTCCTCTGGTCCACTGCAATCCGTTCCTGTGCCTTCCGCCGTGGAGGCTATGCAAGTTGACCGGTCTCGTTTGACACCTCAAGAGAGGACACGACGCCGCATGGAGAACGTTTGCCTGTACTGTGACAGTACCAAACACTTCTTGAAGGATTGTCCTATCCGACCTCCACGTCAGGAAAGACGCACTCCGACTCCGCACAAAGGTGAGACAGCTCTAGATGTGAACTCTGCTTCTCCACGTCTTACTGTGCCTGTGCGGATTTCTTTTTCTACCTTCTCCTTCTCAGCTGTGGCCTTCTTGGATTCCGGATCTGCAGGAAATTTTATTTTGGCCTCTTTCATCAACAGGTTCAACATCCCGGTGACCAGTCTCGCCAGACCCCTCTACATCGCCTCTGTTAATAATGAAAGATTGGACTGTACTGTGCGTTACTGCACGGAACCCCTCTTAATGTGCATTGGACCCCATCGCGAAAAGATTGAATTTCTGGTCCTCTCTAACTGCACTTCGGAAATTCTTCTTGGACTATCGTGTCTTAAGCCTGCTCCCAGTACTGTCAGTCAAGACCCTGTGGCTCCTCCGATATCAGGTCTCCCCAAGGCCTATCTGGACTATGCTGATGTTTTTTGAAAAAAACAAGCAGAGACTTTGCCTCCTAACAGGCCTTATGACTGTCCTATTGACCTCCTCCCTGGTACTACTCCACCCCGGGGCAGAATCTATCCTCTGTCTGTTCCGGAAACACAAGCCATGTCGGAGTACATCCAAGAGAATTTTAAAAAGAGGTTTATCCGCAAGTCTTCCTCTCCTGCCGGAGCTGGATTTTTCTTCGTTTCCAAAAAAGACGGCTCCTTACATCCTTGCATTGATTACCGCGGACTTAATAAAATCACTGTAAAAAACCGCTATCCCCTACCTCTTATCTCGGAACTCTTTGACCGCCTACGAGGCGCCAACATCTTTACCAAGCTGGACTTAAGAGGTGCATATAATCTCATCCGCATCAGGGAGGGGGACGAGTGGAAGACCGCGTTTAACACCAGAGATGGACACTTTGAATATCTGGTTATGCCCTTTGGGCTTTGCAACGCCCCTGCCGTCTTCCAAGACTTTGTAAATGAAATTTTTCGTGATCTTCTATATACCTGTGTTGTGGTCTACCTGGACGATATTTTGATTTTTTCTGCTAACCTACAAGAACACCGTCCGCATGGTTCTTCAGAGACTTCGGGACAATCAATTATATGCCAAAATGGAAAAATGTCTCTTTGAATGTCAATCTCTTCCCTTCCTAGGATACTTAGTCTCTGGCCAGGGACTCCAAATGGACCCAGACAAACTATCAGCCGTATTGGATTGGCCACGCCCCTCCGGACTCCGTGCTATCCAATGTTTCTTGGGGTTTGCCAATTATTACAGACAATTTATTCCGCATTTTTCCACTATTGTGGCCCCTATCGTGGCCCTAACCAAGAAAAACGCCAACCCTAAGTCCTGGCCTCCTCAAGCGGAAGATGCATTCAATCATCTCAAAACTGCCTTTTCTTCTGCTCCCGTACTCTCCAGACCTGATCCATCTAGGCCCTTCTCGCTGGAGGTAGACGCCTCCTCGGTGGGAGCTGGAGCAGTACTCCTACAGAAAAATTCTTCCGGACATGCTGTTACTTGTGGTTTCTTTTCTAGGACCTTCTCTCCGGCGGAGAAAAACGAATCCATTGGTGATCGAGAACCTCTTATCTTCAGTCTGCCCAACGGCTGAACCCTCGCCAGGCTAGGTGGTCGTTGTTCTTTGCCCGTTTTAACATTGAAATTCATTTTAGCCCTGCTGACAAGAACATTAGGGCTGACGCCCTCTCTCGTTCATCGGATGCCTCTGAAGTGGAAGCTTCCCCGCAACACATTATTCCTCCGGACTGTCTGATCTCCACTTCTCCAGCCTCCATCAGACAAACTCCTCCAGGGAAGACTTTCGTCTCTCCACGCCAGCGCCTCAGGATTCTCAAGTGGGGACACTCCTCACACCTCGCAGGCCATGCTGGCATCAAAAAATCCATCCAGCTCATCTCTCGATTTTATTGGTGGCCTACCCTGGAAGCCGATGTTGTTGATTTCGTGCGGGCTTGTACAGTCTGTGCCCGGGACAAGACCCCTCGCAAGAAGCCTGCTGGTCTCCTCCATCCTCTGCCCGTTCCTGAGCGACCATGGTCTCAGATTGGTATGGACTTTATTACTGACTTACCTTTATGCCATGGCAACACAGTTATTTGGGTGGTCGTTGAGCGATTCTCCAAGATGGCACATTTCCTCCCTTTTCCAGGTCTTCCTTCTGCGCCTCAGTTGGCGAAACATTTTTTATACACATTTTTCGCCTTCACGGGCTTCCTACGCATATCGTCTCGGATAGAGGCGTTCAATTTGTGTCAAAATTCTGGAGGGCCCTCTGTAATCAACTTAAAATCAAATTAAACTTCTCGTCTTCTTATCATCCCCAATCCAATGGGCAAGTGGAAAGAATTAATCAGGTTCTGGGTGACTATTTTCAACATTTTGTTTCCTCCCGCCAGGATGACTGGGCCGATCTTCTACCATGGGCCGAATTCTCGTACAATTTCAGAATCTCTGAGTCTTCCGCTAAATCCCCATTTTTTGTGGTGTATGGCCGTCATCCTCTTCCCCCCCTTCCCACTCCCATGCCTTCTGGTTTGCCCGCTGTTGATGAGGTGACTCGGGACTTCTCCACCATCTGGAAAGAGACTCAAAATTCTCTCCTACAGGCCTCATCCCGGATGAAGAAACATGCCGATAAAAAAAGAAGAATTCCCCCCGTTTTTTCTCCCGGAGACAAAGTGTGGCTCTCCGACAAGTATGTCCGCTTTCGTGTCCCCAGTTATAAACTGGGACCACGTTATCTTGGTCCTTTCAAAATCAAGTGCCAAATCAACCCTGTCTCTTACAAACTCCTTCTTCCTCCTTCTCTCCGTATTCCCAATGCTTTCCATGTCTCTCTCCTTAAACCACTCATCCTTAACCGCTTCTCTCCCAAGGTTGTTGGTCCCACTCCTGTTTCCGGGTCCTCTGACATCTTTTCGCTGAAAGAAATTCTGGCATCCAAGACGGTCAGAGGTAAAAAAAAAATTTCTTGTTGATTGGGAGAATTGCGGCCCAGAGGAGAGGTCATGGGAACCCGAGGACAACATCCTTGACAAGAACCTTATCCTCAAATTCTCAGGTTCCAAAAAGAGGGGGAGACCCAAGGGGGGGGGGGGGTACTGTTACGCCGAGCGCTATGGGTCCCTGCTCCTCCCCGGAGCGCTCACAGCGTTCTCCTATTCGCAGCGCCCCGGTCAGACCTGCTGACCGGGTGCGCTGCGATAATGTTCCCAGCCGGGATGCGATTCGCGATGCGGGACGCGCCTGCTCGCGATGCGCATCCCGACCCGCTTACCAGACTCGTTCCCCGTCTGTGCTGTCCCGGCACGCGCGGCCCCGCGTCTTTGCGATTTAAAGGGCCGGTGCCCCACTGATTGGCGCATGGGTTTTAATCAGTACCTTCACCTGTGCACTTCCCTATTTATACCTTACTTCCCCTGCACTCCCTTGCCGGATCTTGTTGCCATTGTGCCAGTGAAAGCGTTTCCTTGTGTGTTCCTAGCCTGTGTTCCAGACCTCCTGCCATTGCCCCTGACTACGATCCTTGCTGCCTCCCCTGACCTTCTGCTACGTCCGACCTTGCTCTTGTCTACTCCCTTGTACCGCGCTTATCTCAGCAGTCAGAGAGGTTGATCCGTTGCCGGTGGATACGACCTGGTTGCTACCGCCGCTGCAAGACAATCCCGCTTTGCGGCGGGCTCTGGTGAAAACCAGTAGCAACTTAGAACCGGTCCACCGACACGGTCCACGCCAATCCCTCTCTGGCACAGAGGATCCACCTCCAGCCAGCCGTATCGTGACAATGGGTTTACTAAGGATAGAAGTTGTCAAACCAATCTAATTTGCTTTTATGAAAAGGTGAGTAGAAGCCTTGACAGAGGAATGGCTGTGGATATAGTGTTTCTGGATTTTGCAAAAAACGTTTGATACTGTCCCTCATAGACATCTGACAGGTAAGTTAAGGTCTTTGGACTTGGAAACTTTAGTTTGTAACTGAATTGAACACTGGCTCATGGATCGTACCCAGAGAGTGGTGGTCAATGATTCGTACTCTGATTGGTCCCCGGTTGTTAGTGATGTACCCCAAGGTTCAGTACTGGGCCCGCTGTTGTTTAATTTATTTATCAATGATATAGAGGATGGTATTAACATGGCATTTGCAGATGACACCAAGCTTTGTAGCACAGTACAGTCTATAGAGGATGTGCATAAGTTACAAGATGACTTGGATAGTCTAAGTGTCTGGGCATCCACTTGGCAAATGAGGTTCAATGTGGATAAATGTAAAGTTATGCATCTGGGTACTAATAACATGCATGCATCGTATGTCTTAGGGGGGATTAAACTGTCAGAGTCACTGCTAGAGAAGGATCTGGGTGTACTTGTAGATCACAGAATACAGAATAGCATGCAAAGTCAGGCTGCTGCTTCCAAGCCAGCAGGATATTGTCATGTATAAAAAGAGGCATGGACTCAAGGGACAGGGACATAATACTCCCCCTTTATAAAGCATTGGTACGGCCTCACCTGGAATATGCTGTTCAGTTTTGGTCGCCTGTTCATAAAAGGGACACTGTGGAGCTGGAGAGGGTGGAGAGACGCGCGACTAAATTAATATGGGGCATGGAACATCTTAGCTATGTGGAGCGATTAAAGGAGTTACAATTGTTTAGTCTTGAGAAGAGACGTTTAAGGGGGGATATGATGAACGTATATAAGTATATAAATGGCCCATACAAAAAATATGGAGAAAAACTGTTCCAGGTTAAACCCCCCCAAAGGACGAGGGGGCACTCCCTCCGTCTGGAGAAGAAAAGGTTTAGTCTAAAAGGGCGACACGCCTTCTTTACCGTGAGGACTGTGAATTTATGGAACGGTCTACCTCAGGAACTGGTCACAGCAGGAACAATTAACAGCTTTAAAACAGGGTTAGATACATTTCTGGAACAAAATAACATTAATGCTTATGCAGAATTCTAAAACTACATCCCTTCCCCTTATCCCCTTACACCCTTCCCTTCAATTCCCTGGTTGGACTTGATGGACATATGTCTTTTTTCAACCATACTAACTATGTAACTATGAGGTGAAGACTTGAGGAAGTGCTTGACAACCAGATTCAACATGTGTGCCATGCAGCGCGCATGTTTCACACTTCCTTGTCGCAGCGCAGACACGATGTTCTTCCCATTGTCGGTCACCATGGTTCCCATTTCCAGATTTCGTGGAGTAAGCCATACACAGATTTCTTTATGAATGAACTTTAGCAGTTCCTCCCCTGTGTGACTCAGTTTGCCAAGGCAAACCATGTGAAGAACAGCTTGACACCGACGTGCAGTGGAGGCCGAGGACACGGTGGAGGATGAGGAGGCGTCGTCGCACACTGTAACAGGACCAACTGCCTGAGAGCGAGAGCGTGGAGAAGGAAGCGGTGTGACCTGTCCAAGTTGCTGTTGTGGCTGTGCAGGAACCACATTTACCCAGTGAGCCATAAAAGGCAAGTATTGTCCCTGCCCGTAGTTACAGCTCCACACATCGGCGCTGCCGTGCACTTTTGAACACACCAACAGGCTCAAGGACTGGCCCACCTTCTCTTGTACAAACTTATGCAGGGCTGGTACTGCCTTCTTCGCAAAGAAATTATGGCTTGGGACTCTCCACCTCGGCTCGGCACAAGCCATCAATTCTCTGAAAGGTGCAGAGTCCACCACTTGAAAAGAGAGGGACTGCAGCACCAGCAACTTGGACAGGAGCACATTCAACTTCTGCGCCGTTGGATGAGTGGGCACATACTGTTGTCTCTTGGACATGGCTTCGCCGATGGATTGTTGGCGGAATGGCTGACTAAAAGCAGGAGAAGCATGAACATCTGGAGCGACAGAAGGAGGGTTTGACACACAGCTCCCTTCGGCTGAGGTGGTGGAGCCTTGGCTGGATGAAGGAGGGAGCGGATGGCCACTGGGTGATGCAGCAGGCTGGACCACTACAGCGGAGCCACAGTTCTCCCAGGCTGCTTTATGGTGGCGAAGCATGTGTTGATGCAGGGCCGTGGTGCCGACATTGGGACCCTGGCCACGCTTCACCTTCTGCCTACAGATCTTGCATGTGGCTATGTGAACGTCCTCCGGATGCCTGATGAAAAACTTCCACACCGCTGAGTAGCTGATTTTCCCACCTACAGTCTGCACTAATTGACTGCTACTGGCGCCGTCTCCAGGAACCCCTGTTCCACTACCTCTCGGAAAGGTAGGCTGCCGTGAAGCAGGTGGTCTCCCCCGGGCACGTTTGGCTCCTGAGTTTCTACTTCTGCCACCACGCTGACTGGCAACCGTGCAACTCTCAAGGGCAGCCTGCAACTCTCTTCTCTTGATGATGATGAAGCCCATTTTGCACGTCACTGATGTGTGCACGTCACTGACATCCTCCTCAGGTTCCCCAACAGTGTCTGCTACAGGACCCTGAAACCTTGCAACACCGCCTCCCACGTTACTCTCCACATCACCACTTGGCCGCCTAGCGGAGCAAGCGGCGCATGTCTCCTCCCGCGGCGCATGTCTCCTCCCCTTCTTGGCTGAGCAGTAGCTGCTGACTGTCCTCTATTAGATCGTCCTCAGTGAATAGTGGAGCTGAACCCACAGCATAAGATACTTCTCTAGGAGAGGGAACAGCATAGGACAAAGGCAATGGGAGGACAGAGACTGCTCCCGGGCCATGCCAACTGAGGGTTGTGTCTGAGGAACCCACCGACTGTTGACTGGGGGTGTCAGATGTCACTTGTGATGAAGTGGATGAAAGTGTTAACCAATCGACGACAGCAGATGGGTAGCTGGTCGAGACATGACCTCTGGCTGATAACGGGAGCTCAGGCCTCTCGATGTGACTCCTGCTGCCACTCGCCCCTAGTCTGCTGCCAACTCTGCCTGAAGTATTTAGGCCTCTGCCACTCCTCTGTGCATGCCCTGGCACTTCTCTGCCTGACATACTTAGTGTGTATATGAGGGTATTACAATACGCTACACTACTCTTTAAACAGTATTTGTCTAGAACAGCAGCCGGTGATTACTTATGGCTGTCCTTTCACAGTATGTAGGCACTTGACAGATTAACAGGTACAAGATGGTACACTACTTGGATGTACGTATGTGGTATGCACTGATGAGGGCAGTAATATGTGCAACTATACGCAGAAAAAAATGTTTTTTGTTTTTTTTAAACACCAGCCGTTGAATACTATTGTTTGGACTTTGACAGTATGTAGCCCCTTGACAGATTAACAGGTACAAAATGGTACAATACTTGGATGTACGTATGCAGTATGCACTGATGAGGGCAATAATATGCGCAACAATATGCAGAAAAAATAAATATTTTTTAAAAACACCAGCAGGTGATTACTTTTGTCAGGAGTCAGGACTTTCCCTGTATCTAGACTTGTTACAGATACAGAATAGTAGACTGCTTTGATGTAGGCATCTGTTATGCACGTATGAGGGCAGACAAAGGCACTACAGTCTGCTGAAAAATAACGTATTTGTGACCAGCAGCAGGACCCAACAGTGCAGCACCGCAATTAAAAAAATACAGGGATTAAACCCTAAATTGCACTCTGTCACACAATTCTGAGCAGCAGTTGATTTGTGGAGCAAAAAAAGAACCACTGAATTGCGCTGAAAAAATGAGGAGATAAGATGGTTCATAAAGTTCAGGAAGCTTGTTGATCTGTATGAGGCAGCTAACAGCTATCTGCCACACCTTCTGATGTCACACCTTCTGGGTAATGCCCCTTCCCAGTCTGGTAGAAAACGGAAAAAGAATAAAAAAATGGGGAGCTCTCTTTCGTGTGATATCGCAAAAAAAAAAAAAGGGAAAGGGGACCCACCACCTCACCTAATGTGTTGTACCAACCTGCTGGGAGGGTGCAACAGTGCAAGCCCAACACTGTTGGGAGGTATGGGTGGAGAACGGTGGATGCAGTATGCAGCTCTATCTCCCCTATCTGTGTCCTCTAGGGTACGGAATAATGGAGGAAGAGTAGGTATACAAAAGAGGGGAATTTGGAGAGCGCTCCTGCTAGCAAAGGACGGACTCAAGATGCCACTGTTGCACAGGACGATTTATTGGAAGACTTATTGTGGTGCAACCGTGGCGTCTTGAGTCCGTCCTTTGCTAACTAAAAAATAATAAAAGTAAAGGCAGGGTGTGAACTGGGAGGATTATAAAATGTTACCAGAAAATTTTAACCAGATCATGACAGGTAGTCTTTGAGGCCAAATGGACTAAGTCCTTAAGGGGTTAAAGTCAGGTTCACACAGTAGAAAAATCAGCAAAGTATTTTTTTTTACACACTTAACCAGGAGTGAGACCTTTTAATATTTAGGAGCAAGATATCAGCAATATATATATATATATATATATAATTTTTTATTTTTTTATTTACTTACTTACAAGTTAAGTATTTCTACAGTATTTGAATTTTCGATAACAATTATTGTCAGAAAAGTAGTGCAGTTTACACACCAATGTAGTATACAACTGTGCAACTTATTAAATATTGCAAATACTATTATACCATTTCCTTCAACAAAAAGCTAGGAAAAGGATATTTTCCAGCCTCTAGTCTGATTTCAGCCAGCCGTAATATTTTGGTGTATAGCCAAATTTTCATTTTTCTGGGCAATTAAAAAATAATGAACATTTGTATTCTGCAGAAATTTTCTCTGCAATTTCATCCACTTAAAGAAAATATAATACATTCTTGAGCTAATTACCTATTGCCTGACCACTAATTCATCTTACGTGACCTGCTTTGTGTCTTGTGCTTGAACTCTAGTATTGATCTATTATCCTCTTCATCTGTTTAGCAACCTAGTGCTCTTTGCTATTGTGTTACATATCTAAGTATATATATAGATGAGAGGAGAGCAGCACACCAGGTGGCACAAACGTTAGTGGACCCAGGTCCTGGGTCCAACACAGTAGATAGACAAAAAAGGATTTGACTGCATCACACCAGCGTATCCAATAAAAAGTGTTGTAGCCTTATTTCATAGATACATGGACTACGTTTTTGTGGTCTCACACCACCATTGTCAAGTCAAAGTACAAATGATCCAATGGGATTTAAATATAAGTGATCATATGACATAAAAAATTGCATATCCAAAATCGAAATATAGACATAAAAAAGATAACATAACATAAACAATCGTGTACAATAATGTGCATATAAGAGACATAGTATATAGCTCAATAAGGTGCTGAGTGCATATATATATATATATATATATATATATGTATATGTACATACAATAATAAATGTACAATACAGTTAAAAACACAAGAAAATACAAACTGGGGCGTAACCACATTAGTTAATGGAGCTGTGCATAGCCAATCATATCAGTCCGTGATAGGAATAGGGAGGCGGCAGATAGGACTTACCCCTGGCATGGTCACAACATATGCCCCATGGAGCGGCGGGTCCGTGCAGGCCTAAACAGCGCTTCCGTGTTGGTAAGAGTGAGCCAATGAGTGCATGAATACCAAAAATTGCATCACAGATCATGTGGCGAAACTCACTCCGTGCATGTGCAACGAAAGGATGCTGTGCGGCCATAATAGGAGAGGGCAGGGTTAAGCGATGCTAGGATTGGCTAGATGATCGAGTCACATGGCCAAACACTAAGGTCACATGGCCAAACAAAAGCACATGGCTAAGTTCTGAGGTAAATTAGTGGGTGAGAAGTCAAAGTACAATAAGGTAAAAATATAGGGGACAGAAATACAGTATGTATCACACCGCAAAGAGTGACAAAAGGCCAAGGGAATATATGGGATCTCTGCTACACAAATACACCGGGCAGATTAAAGAGTGTGTGCCCAGGGTAACCCAGCCAATGTGGGTCCTACCAAATGGGGAGGACACAGGTGGCAATGGGAGCCAGGGTCCAGCAACTGAATGCTGGTGACCCGGACAGATCCGGGGAGGACCGTGGGGGGGGGGGGGGGTAAATACTAGGTAAAAGATATTAATGAATTACTGCCCCACACATGTAACACATACATTGCAGAGATCCTAGTAGTAAATGTTTGTGATATTACTATTAATAATTATATTAGGGCCCAAAAGAAAACGGGGGAGGGAGGACACAAAAATAAAATAGAGTAAATGTAAATCTAGAGACTCACTGGCTAGCTAAATATTGTCACAGTTAACGGACAAAAAAGAAAAAATGTATGTAATATAATATAAAATTTTATGTAATAAGTATATATATATATATATATAGATATATGTATATATATATACTAGCTGAGTACCCGGTGTTGCCCGGTTTTTCCTTCCTAATCCAATAAACAAGAAAAATAAACAAAGGAGGAAGCTTTTGACTTCATATCCCGTCCTCATATATTGTTGTCATATCCCAACCCCATATCCTGTCCTCATATCCCGTCCTCCTATCCCGACCTCCTATCCTGTCATCATATCTCGACCTTCTATCCTGACCTCCTATCCCGTCCTCATATCCCGTCCTCATATCCCGTCCTCATATCTCATCCTCATATCCCGACCTCCTATCCCGTCCTCCTATCCCGACCTCCTATCCCGACCTCCTATCCCGTCCTCATATCCCGTCCTCCTATCTCGACCTCCTATCCCGTCTCCCTTTCCAGTCCATCTATCTCGACCTCCTATCTCGACCTCCTATCTCGACCTCCTATCCCGACCTCCTATCCCGACCTCCTATCCCGACCTCCTATCCCGACCTCCTATCCCGTCCTCCTATCCTGTCCTCCTATCTCGACCTCCTATCCAGTCCTCCTATTTCGACCTCCGATCCCGTCCTCCTATTTCGGTCTCCTATCCCGACCTCACGTAATATGTGTACCAGGTATTGAAATATCTCCAGTCGTACAGAAGTTATGTGGGAACATACATTTCCCATTGATTTGCATAGGACTTTAAACAAAAACCCCGACCCTCATAAATGGGGGTAGTTAAGGGTTAAATTAGCTATCCTATATTTTAAGTGGACATATAAGTAACATGTGACCAAGTATTATCATAATATCTTCAGCCATTTGGAAGTTGTGCAGCAACATATATTTCCCATTGACTTGTATGGGACTTCGCCCCTGGCAAATGGGGGTGAGTAAGGGTTAAATCACCTATCCTATGATTGTTGTTGACATATTAGTAACATGTGTGCCTAGTTTCATGTTAATATCTTTAGCCGTTTGGGCGTGATGCTGAAACATACACACATACATACACACACACACACACACGTTGAGTTTTATATATATATAAATATACACACAGCATATATATATATATATATATATATATATATATATATATATGCTGTGTGTATATTTATATATATATATATATATATATATATGTTACAGTTAACCCCTTAACGACAATGGACGTAAATGTATGTCATGGTGCTGTGGTACAGTGGCACCATGACATACATTTACGATCCACTATGACTGCGAGCACCGGACCGGTGTTCGCATCATGTGTGGCAGGTCCCGGCTGCAATCAGCAGCCAGGGACCTGCCGGTAATGGCGGACATCCGCGATGGCACGGATGTCCGCCATTAACCCTTCAGATGCCGTGATCACTACAGTACAGTGCGGTAATTTAAATGGATGATTGGATCGCCCGCAGCGCTGCCACGGGGATCCGATCATCCATAATGGCGGACAGAGGTCCCCTCCCCTGCCTCCAGCCATCTCCAGGGCTCTTCTGCTCTGGACTGAGATTGAGCAGACCAGAGCAGAAGATGACCGATGATACTGATCAGTGCTATGCCCTATGCATAGCACTGAACAGTATTAGCAATCAAATGATTGCTATAAATAGTCCCCTATGTGGACTAATGAAGTGTAATAAAAAAAAGTTAAAAAATATTTTTAAAAAAAGTTAAAAAAAATTTGAAAATCCCCTCCCCCAATAAAAACGTAAATCATCAGTTTTTCCCATTTTACCCCCCAAAAAGTGTAAAAAAAAAATTAATAAACATATTTGGTATTGTCGAATGCATAAAAGTGTGAACTATCAAAACATATTGTTAATTATCCCGTATGGTGAACGGTGTAAACATAAAAAAAAAAAAATCCAAAATTGCAGCATTTTTGTCACATTTTATTCCAAACAAATTTAATAAAAAATTTATAAAAAGTAAAACCTAAGCAAAAGTGGTACCAATAAAAACTACAGATCACAGCGCAAAAAATGAGCCCTCATACTGCCCGTGTATGGAAAAATGGGAAAGTTATAGGTGGTCAATTGTAGCAGTACAATTATAGAAAAGCATATATCATGTGTATCATTTTAATCACATTAACCCACAGAATAAAGAAAACATGTCATTTTTACCATAAAGTGTACACTGTGAACACAAAAAATTCTAAAATTTGCTAAATTGCGGTTTACTTTTCAATTTCCCCACATAAATAATATTTTTTGGGTTGCGCCGTACATTTTATGGTAAAATAAGTGATCTCATTACAAAGTAAAATTGACGCAAAAAACAAACCCTCATAATGGGTCTGTGGATGGAAATATAAAAGTTATGATTTTTAGAAGGCGAGGAGGAAAAAACGAAAATGCAAAAATAAAATTGTCCTGGTCCTTAAGGCCAAAATGGTCCTGGTCCTTAAGGGGTTAAAACTAGCTTTTAGTTAAAACTAGTTTTCCCTAGTGAAAAATAGTTTTGACTAAATGCCTTTGTAAAAACTAGTATTGACTGCTTTTCCCCAGTAAAAATTAGTTTTGATTGAACGTCTTTGTGAAAACTAGAATTGACTGCTTTTTCCTACTTGAAACCAGTTTTTACTAAACTCCACAGGGGTCAAAGTTCCTCTAGCTTACACGTGGCGCTCAAGATCAAAGTTCATCTAGCTCACACGTGGTGCTTGAGAAGGATTCTTATTGGTTGTGCTATGTCACCTGACTAGTGGTTGACCACGCCGCCTCCGCATACCCGTGTATCCCTCTGCTTAGCACACTCATTGGGTTGACCACGCTGCCTCCACATGCTGGTGTGGGCCAACCACGTCTCCCTTGCATACCCATGTACCCATCCGCTAAGTACCAAAACAACATTTTTGATATGCTGTACATTTTGGCAAAACAACAGTTTTTCTGATATACTTTCACATTTTATAAAAGAAAACTGTCTTTGAAAATCATGTCACTAGGGGTCCCAATACCTCCTGGGACACTGACAAGTCCTACAGCAGCATCAGCTTGTCCATATGTCATTTATGGGACAGCTATTTGGGGGATTTACGGATTTCATTATGTTTTGTTATGGTTTTTTTTTTTTTTTTTAGAGTACCTGTCACCAAACTAAACTTTTAATATATTGTTGCTTATGTAATTATAAGACACTTTTCTATTTACTTTCTGTAAAAATTCTCAACCTTTATATGTTTTAATGTGAACAAAGGGAAAGGTATGATATAGAGCTTTTTAAAGCTCAGAATGTTTTTTAAGGGCAGGAGGGGTGTTAGTCGTAGTTAGGGAATATAATCTGAGTTACCGTATATACTCGAGTATAAGCCGACCCGAGTATAAGAGGAGACCCCTAATTTCAACCCAAAATCCCAGGAAAAGTTATTGACTCGAGTATAAGCCTAGGGTGGGAAATACATCATCCCCCCCTGTCATCATCCAGACCCGTCATTAACATCCTCATCATCATCATCCCCTTGTCATCATCCAGACCCTCATCATCATCACCTGTCATCATCCCGTTGTCATCATCCCACACATCCCCCCTTCATCATCCCCTTGTCATCATCCCACACATCCCCCCTTCATCATCTCCTTGTCATCATCCCACACATCCCCCCTTCATCATCCCCTTGTCATCATCCCCACCCCCTTTATCATCCCCTTGTCATCATCCCCACCCCCCTTCATCATCCCCTTGTCATCATCCCCACCCCCCTTCATCATCCCCTTGTCAACATCCCCACCCCCCTTCATCATCCCCTTGTCATCATCCCCCCCCTTCATCATCCCCTTGTCATCATCCCACACCCCCCCTTCATCATCCCACACCCCCCCTTCATCATCCCCCCCCTTCATCATCCTCTTCTCATCATCCGCCCTCAGTGGTCTTCAACCTGCGGACTTCCAGAGGTTTCAAAACTACAACTCCCAGCAAGCCCGGGCAGCCATCGGCTGTCCGGACTTGCTGGGAGTTGTAGTTTTGAAACCTCCGGAGGTCCGCAGGTTGAAGACCACTGCGGCCTTCGACATCATCCAGCCCCCTCTCACCCCCCTTTAGTTCTGTACAGTACTCACCTCCGCTCGGCGCTGGTCCGGTCCTGCAGGGCTGTCCGGAGAGGAGGTGGTCCGGTGGGATAGTGGTTCCGGGCTGCTATCTTCACCGGGGGCGCCTCTTCTCCACGCTTCCGGCCCGGAATAGAGGCGTTGCCTTGACAATGACGCAGAAGTACGTTGGCAATGAACGTACCTCTGCGTCGTTGTCAAGGCAACGTGACTATTCTGAGGCCGGGCCCGAAGCGCTTAGAAGAGGCCTCCCCGGTGAAGATAGCAGCCCGGAACCACTATTCCACCGGACCACCTCCTCTCCGGACAGTCCTGCAGCACCGGACCAGCGCCGAGCGGAGGTGAGTACTGTACAGAACTAAAGGGGGGTGAGAGGGGGCTGGATGATGTCAAAGGCCGCAGTGGTCTTCAACCTGCTGACCTCCGGAGGTTTCAAAACTACAACTCCCAGCAAGCCCGGACAGCCGATGGCTGCCCGGGCTTGCTGGGAGTTGTAGTTTTGAAACCTCTGGAGGGCCGCAGGTTGAAGACCACTGCGGGTGGAGAGTTCACTCGAGTATAAGCCGAGGGGTGTGTTTTAAGCACGAAAAATCGTGCTGAAAAACTCGGCTTATACTCGAGTATATACGGTAGTTTAGAAAATATGGTTTGATGACGGGTACTCTTTAACATAAAAAAAACCCTTCCCTAATAAAAACTGAAAACACCCCTTTTTCCCATTAAAAAAAACTGTCACATAAAATTTTAAATAGCAAACAAAAAAAAAGGTTCTCAGCTCACCTCAGTATGCTGCAGGACCATACCTAGATAAATACAAAAAGGAAAACTGTCCAGCGCAAGATTGGAAAGCGTTCATTTAGAAGGCATAGAAGACATCAAGATACAGGTCCGGGTAGTCCGTTTCGGCCTCTCCAAGAGGCCTTAGTCATACCTTCTAAATAAATGCTTCGTTCCAGAGTCTTGCGCTGGACAGTTTTCCTCTTAACATTTAAAAAATATCGTAGTTGGTATCGACGAGTACTTATCAAAAATACTCTTACTCCATCTTGTAATGGTATCAGGACATCCCTAATAACGAGATTTATTTGGCATGACTATCCCTGTTACAAGTAGAGAATTTCAAATCCAGAAAAATGCAAAAAAAACACTGCAATTATGAACAAACTTTACTACTAATATAAAGTACAATATGTCACAAAAAAACAACATCATGCAAAGAAAGAAAATGTCATTTCTAGTTTTCACAAAGGCATAAATTCTAGTTTGTACGAAGGCGTCCAGTAAATATTCTAGTTTGTACGAAGGTGTATAGTAAAAACTGGTTGTTCAACAAAAGTATTCAGTTAAAGCTGGTTTTAAGTAGAAAAAACAGTCAATTCTAGTTTTCAAAAGGCATTCAGTCAAAACTAGTTTTCACTGGGGAAAAGCTGTCAATTCTAGCAGTCAATTCAAGTTTTCACAAAGATGTTTAGTCAAAACTAGATTTTACTGGGGAAAAACAGTCAACACTAGTTTTTACAAAGGCATTTAGTCAAAATTAGTTTTCACTAGGGAAAACTAGTTTTAGCTAAAAACTAGTTTTAACTGTAACTGTAACATCAAGTTTAACCTATATGCCTAATGATTCCCTACGGAGTTGACCCAGACGAAGGAAAAAAAAAAAAATATGGCAATCAGAATAAATCCCTGGATCAAACTTCTGTCCCTATAAATCTAGTATCCATAACCTGTAATGTTATTACTCTCCAAAAATGCATCCAGGTTCCTTTAGAACTCTTTTACCTAGTTCACCATGACCACCTCCTCCAGGAGAGAGTTCCACAGTCTCACTGCTCTTACAATAAAGAACCCCCGTCTGTGCTGGTATAGAAACCTTCTTTCCTAAAAATGAAGAGGATGCCCACTTGTTATAGATACAGTCCTGGGTATAAATAGATCATGGGAGAGATCTCTGTACTGCCCCCTGATATATTTATACATAGTTATTAGGTCGCCCCTAAGCCTTCTTTTTTCTAAACTAAATAACTAGAGATGAGCAAATTGAAGCTGATGAACCCGAATTTGTCACGAATTTCATGAAATATTCGATTAGCAACGAATGCGAATATCGCTGCGATTCTATAGCGCGAATCGCTTCATTAAATTCCATTTTACAGCATTCCCGGCTAAAGGAGACCTAAAATGGTGGATCCACATGTGAATACATGGGTCAGGGGATTATGGGAGGGCGGGAAAGTACGGCAAGAAGGGAGGTAGGCAAGATGACCCTGAATCACATGCGAGATCCAGCCTATCAGCATTCATTGACCCCTGTGATGTCACAGCCCTACATAATCGGCAGCCATCTTGCTGCTGCTCATTTCATTCATGCACTCAGAGAGAGACGGACTGCGTATGTGTGAATTGCTTATACCACAGCGTACCACTGTCAACTGCTAGTCACATCAGCATTGTGGCATTGTGGACAGACAGAAGTGCAGTGCTTTGGTGTTCTCACGGAGAAGGATCTTACGATATATAAACCTCCTATTCACGTTATTGAGCATTTCATCAGAGAGGGGCAGATAGCTTTTTCGTTGCCTCATACATATCAACAAGCTGCCTCAACTTTAACAACTGTGACAGAGTGCTATTTAGGGTTTAATCCCTTTTTTTTTTTTTTTTTTTGTGGTGCTGCACTGTTGTGTCCTGCTGCTGTTCACAAATAAGTTTTTTTAGCGGACTGTAGTGCATTTGTCTGCCCTCATACGTGCATACCACATACCCACATCAAAGCAGTCTACTATTTTGTATCTGTAACAAGTCTAGATACAAGGAAAGTCCTGGCAAAAGTAATCACCTGTTGGTGTTCTACAAAAATACAGATTTTTTTCTGCGTATTGTAGCGCATTTTTCTGCCCTCAACAGTGCATACCGCATAATTACATCCAAGTAGTGTACCATTTTGTACCTGTTAATCTGTCAAGGGCCTACATACTGTGAAAGTCCAAACAATAGTTCTCACTGGCTGGTGTTTTACAAAAATACAGATTTTTTTGCGTATTGTTGCACATTTTTCTGCCCTCATCTGTGCATACCACATACGTATATCCAAATAGTGTACCCTTTTGTACCTTTTAATCTGTCAAGGGCCTACATACTGTGAAAGTCCAAAGAATAGTACTCATCCGCTGGTGTTTTACAAAAATTACAGAGTTTTTAGGCTCATTGGAGCACATTTTTCTGCCCTCATCAGTGCATACTGCATATGTACATCCAAGTAGTGTACCATTTTGTACCTGTTAATCTGTCAAGGGCCTACATACTTTGAAAGTCGAAACTATAGTACTCACCGGATGGTGTTATACAAAAATTCAGATTTTTTCTGCGTATTGTTGCGCATTTTTCTGCCCTCATTGTCACGATGCCGGCTGGCAGGTAGTGGATCCTCTGTGCCAGAGAGGGATTGGCGTGGACCGTGCTAGAGGATCGGTTCTAAGTCACTACTGGTTTTCACCAGAGCCCGCCGCAAAGCGGGATGGTCTTGCTGCGGCGGTAGTGACCAGGTCGTATCCCCTAGCAACGGCTCAACCTCTCTGGCTGCTGAAGATAGGCGCGGTACAAGGGAGTAGACAGAAGCAAGGTCGGACGTAGCAGAAGGTCGGGGCAGGCAGCAAGGATCGTAGTCAGGGGCAACGGCAGAAGGTCTGGAATCACAGGCAAGGAACACACAAGGAACGCTTTCACTGGCACTAGGGCAACAAGATCCGGCGAGGGAGTGAAGGGGAAGTGAGGTGATATAGGGAAGTGCACAGGTGTAAACACTAATTGGAACCACTGCACCAATCAGCGGTGCAGTGGCCCTTTAAATCGCAAAGACCCGGCGCGCGCGCGCCCTAGGGAGCGGGGCCGCGCGCGCCGGGACAGAACTGACGGGGAGCGAGTAAGGTACGGGAGCCGGGGTGCGCATCGCGAGCGGGCGCTACCCGCATCGCGAATCGCATCCCGGCCGGAGGTGGTAACGCAGCGCCCCGGGTCCGTGGAACCGACCGGGGCGCTGCAGTGAGGGAAGTGTAGCGAGCGCTCCGGGGAGGAGCGGGGACCCGGAGCGCTCGGCGTAACAGTACCCCCCCCCTTGGGTCTCCCCCTCTTCTTGGGGCCTGAGAACCTGAGGATCAGACTTTTGTCCAGGATATTGTCCTCAGGTTCCCAGGACCTCTCTTCTGGACCACAACCCTCCCAATCCACTAAAAAAAAAGTTCTTCCCCTGACCTTTTTAGAGGCCAAAATCTCTTTGACAGAGAAGATGTCCGAGGAGCCGGAAACAGGAGTGGGAGGAACAGATTTAGGAGAAAAACGGTTGAGGATGAGAGGTTTAAGAAGAGAGACGTGAAAGGCATTAGGGATACGAAGAGAAGGAGGAAGAAGAAGTTTGTAAGAGACAGGATTAATTTGACACAAAACTTTAAAAGGGCCAAGATAGCGTGGTCCCAACTTATAGCTCGGGACACGGAAACGGACATATTTAGCGGAGAGCCATACCTTGTCTCCAGGGGAAAAAATGGGAGGAGCTCTTCTTTTCTTATCTGCGAATCTCTTCATGCGAGAAGAAGCCTGTAAGAGAGAATTTTGGGTCTCTTTCCATATGGTGGAAAGATCACGAGAAATTTCATCCACAGCGGGCAGACCAGAGGGCAAGGGAGTAGGGAGGGGGGGAAGAGGGTGACGGCCGTACACCACGAAAAACGGAGATTTGGAGGAAGATTCAGAGATTCTGAAATTATACGAGAATTCGGCCCAAGGTAGAAGATCTGCCCAGTCATCCTGGCGGGAGGAAACAAAATGTCGTAAATAGTCACCCAAGATCTGGTTAATTCTCTCTACTTGTCCATTGGATTGAGGATGGTATGCAGAAGAAAAATTTAATTTAATCTTGAGTTGTTTACAGAGAGCCCTCCAGAATTTAGACACAAATTGGACGCCTCTATCCGAGACGATCTGTGTAGGCAACCCGTGAAGACGAAAAATGTGTACAAAAAATTGTTTAGCCAACTGAGGCGCTGAAGGAAGACCAGGAAGAGGGATGAAATGTGCCATTTTGGAGAATCGATCAACGACCACCCAAATAACAGTGTTGCCATGGGATGGGGGTAAGTCAGTAATAAAATCCATACCAATCAGAGACCAAGGTTGTTCGGGGACAGGTAGAGGATGAAGAAAACCAGCGGGCTTCTGGCGAGGAGTCTTATCCCGGGCACAGATAGTGCAGGCTCGCACAAAGTCCACCACATCAGTCTCTAGAGTCGGCCACCAATAGAAGCGAGAGATGAGTTGCACAGATTTCTTGATGCCCGCATGACCTGCGAGATGGGAGGAGTGACCCCATTTGAGGATCCCAAGGCGTTGGCGTGGAGAAACAAAGGTCTTTCCTGGAGGAGTTTGCCTGATGGAGGCTGGAGAAGTGGAAATCAGGCAGTCAGGAGGAATGATGTGTTGAGGAGAGAGTTCAATTTCAGAGGCATCTGAGGAACGAGAGAGAGCATCGGCCCTAATGTTTTTATCAGCAGGCCGAAAGTGAATTTCAAAATTAAATCGGGCAAAGAACAGAGACCACCTGGCCTGACGAGGATTCAGCCGTTGGGCAGACTGGAGGTAGGAGAGGTTCTTGTGATCGGTGTAAATAATAACTGGAAATCTTGATCCCTCCAGCAGATGCCTCCATTCCTCAAGTGCTAATTTAATGGCTAGAAGCTCTCGATCCCCGATGGAGTAGTTCCTCTCCGCCGGAGAGAAGGTCCTGGAAAAAAAACCACAAGTAACAGCATGCCCGGAAGAGTTTTTTTGTAGAAGGACAGCTCCAGCTCCCACTGAGGAGGCATCAACCTCCAATAGGAAGGGTTTAGATGGGTCAGGTCTGGAGAGCACGGGAGCCGAAGAAAAGGCAGACTTGAGTCGTTTAAAGGCGTCTTCCGCTTGAGGAGGCCAAGACTTGGGATCGGCATTTTTTTTTGTTAAAGCCACAATAGGAGCCACAATGGTAGAAAAATGTGGAATAAATTGCCTGTAATAATTGGCGAACCCCAAAAAACGTTGGATGGCACGGAGTCCGGAGGGGCGTGGCCAATCTAAGACGGCAGAGAGTTTATCTGGGTCCATTTGTAGTCCCTGGCCAGAGACCAAGTATCCTAGAAAAGGAAGAGATTGGCATTCAAACAGACATTTCTCTATTTTGGCATAGAGTTGATTATCACGAAGTCTCTGAAGAACCATACGGACATGCTGGCGGTGTTCTTCAAGATTGGCAGAAAAAATCAGGATATCGTCCAGATATACAACAACACAGGAGTATAGTAGATCACGAAAAATTTCATTAACAAAGTCTTGGAAGACGGCAGGGGCGTTGCATAGACCAAAGGGCATGACCAGATACTCAAAGTGTCCATCTCTGGTGTTAAATGCCGTTTTCCATTCATCCCCCTCTCTGATGCGGATGAGATTATAAGCACCTCTTAAGTCCAGTTTGGTAAAAATATGGGCACCTTGGAGACGATCAAAGAGTTCAGAGATGAGGGGTAGGGGGTAGCGGTTCTTAACCGTGATTTTATTAAGACCGCGGTAGTCAATGCAAGGACGTAGAGAGCCATCTTTTTTGGACACAAAGAAAAATCCGGCTCCGGCAGGAGAGGAGGATTTACGGATAAAGCCCTTTTTTAAATTTTCTTGGACGTATTCAGACATGGCAAGAGTCTCTGGGACGGACAGAGGATAGATTCTGCCCCGGGGTGGAGTAGTGCCCGGGAGGAGGTCAATGGGACAATCATAAGGCCTGTGAGGAGGTAGAGTCTCAGCTTGTTTTTTGCAAAAAACGTCCGCAAAGTCCATATAGGCCTTAGGGAGACCGGTTACATGAGGAAGCACAGGGACACGGCAAGGTTTACTGGGAACCGGTTTTAAGCAGTCCTTGGAACAAGAGGGCCCCCAACTCTTGATCTCCCCAGTGGACCAATCCAGGATTGGGGAATGGAGTTGAAGCCAGGGAAGTCCAAGAAGGATTTCAGAAGTGCAATTGGGGAGGACCAACAGTTCAATCCTCTCGTGATGAGATCCGATGCACATTAGAAGGGGCTCCGTGCGGAAACGTATAGTACAGTCCAATCTTTCATTGTTTACACAATTGATGTAGAGGGGTCTGGCGAGACTGGTCACCGGGATGTTGAACCTGTTGACGAGAGAGGCTAAGATGAAATTTCCTGCAGATCCAGAGTCCAAGAAGGCCACAGCAGAGAAGGAGAAGGCAGAGGCAGACATCCGCACAGGCACAGTAAGACGTGGAGAAGCAGAGTAGACATCAAGGACTGTCTCACCATTGTGCGGAGTCAGCGGACGTCTTTCCAGGCGGGGAGGACGGATAGGACAATCCTTCAGGAAGTGTTCGGTACTAGCACAGTACAGGCAGAGATTCTCCATGCGGCGTCGTGTCCTCTCTTGGGGTGTCAGGCGAGACCGGTCGACCTGCATAGCCTCCACGGCGGGAGGCACAGGAACAGATTGCAGGGGACCAGAGGAGAGAGGAGCCGGGGAGAAGAAACGCCTCGTGCGAACAGAGTCCATATCCTGGCGGAGCTCCTGACGCCGTTCGGAAAAACGCATGTCAATGCGAGTGGCAAGATGGATGAGTTCATGTAGGTTAGCAGGGATTTCTCGTGCGGCCAGAACATCTTTAATGTTGCTGGATAGGCCTTTTTTAAAGGTCGCGCAGAGTGCCTCATTATTCCAGGATAATTCTGAAGCAAGGGTACGGAACTGTACGGCATACTCGCCAACGGAAGAATTACCCTGGACCAGGTTCAACAGGGCAGTCTCAGCAGAAGAGGCTCGGGCAGGTTCCTCAAAGACACTTCGAATTTCCGAGAGGAAGGAGTGTACAGAGGCAGTGACGGGGTCATTGCGGTCCCAGAGCGGTGTGGCCCAAGCCAGGGCTTTTCCAGACAGCAGGCTGACTACGAAAGCCACCTTAGACCTTTCAGTGGGGAACTGGTCCGACATCATCTCCAAGTGTAATGAACATTGGGAAAGAAAGCCACGGCAAAACTTAGAGTCCCCATCAAATTTATCCGGCAAGGATAGTCGTATTCCAGAAGCGGCCACTCGCTGCGGAGGAGGTACAGGAGCTGGCGGAGGAGATGATTGCTGGAGCTGTGGTAGTAACTGTTGTAGCATAACAGTCAGTTGAGACAGCTGTTGGCCTTGTTGCGCAATCTGTTGTGACTGCTGGGCGACCACCGTGGTGAGGTCAGCGACAACTGGCAGAGGAACTTCAGCGGGATCCATGGCCGGATCTACTGTCACGATGCCGGCTGGCAGGTAGTGGATCCTCTGTGCCAGAGAGGGATTGGCGTGGACCGTGCTAGAGGATCGGTTCTAAGTCACTACTGGTTTTCACCAGAGCCCGCCGCAAAGCGGGATGGTCTTGCTGCGGCGGTAGTGACCAGGTCGTATCCCCTAGCAACGGCTCAACCTCTCTGGCTGCTGAAGATAGGCGCGGTACAAGGGAGTAGACAGAAGCAAGGTCGGACGTAGCAGAAGGTCGGGGCAGGCAGCAAGGATCGTAGTCAGGGGCAACGGCAGAAGGTCTGGAATCACAGGCAAGGAACACACAAGGAACGCTTTCACTGGCACTAGGGCAACAAGATCCGGCGAGGGAGTGAAGGGGAAGTGAGGTGATATAGGGAAGTGCACAGGTGTAAACACTAATTGGAACCACTGCACCAATCAGCGGTGCAGTGGCCCTTTAAATCGCAAAGACCCGGCGCGCGCGCGCCCTAGGGAGCGGGGCCGCGCGCGCCGGGACAGAACTGACGGGGAGCGAGTAAGGTACGGGAGCCGGGGTGCGCATCGCGAGCGGGCGCTACCCGCATCGCGAATCGCATCCCGGCCGGAGGTGGTAACGCAGCGCCCCGGGTCCGTGGAACCGACCGGGGCGCTGCAGTGAGGGAAGTGTAGCGAGCGCTCCGGGGAGGAGCGGGGACCCGGAGCGCTCGGCGTAACACTCATCAGTGCATACCGCATACATATATCTAATTAGTTTTGTACTTGTTAATCTGTCAAGGGCCTACATACTGTGAAAGGACAGCCAAAAGTTATCACCTGCTCCTGTTCTAGTCAAATACTGTTTAACCCCTTAAGGACCTGGGGTTTTTCCGTTTTTGCATTTTCGTTTTTCCTCCTTACCTTTAAAAAATCATAACTCTTTCAATTTTGCACCTAAAAATCCATATGATGGCTTATGTTTTGCGCCACCAATACTTAGTAATGACATTAGTCATTTTACCCAAATATCTATGGCAAAACGGAAAAATAAATCATTGAGAGACAAAATTTTTTAAAAAATGCCATTTTGAAAATTTGGGGACTTCCGTTTCTACACAGTACATTTTTCGGTAAAAAAGACACATACTCTTTATTCTGTAGGTCCATAGGATTAAAATGATACCCTACTTATATAGGTTTGATTTTGTCGTGCTTCTGGAATAAATCATAACTACATGCAGGAAAATTTATACGTTTCAAATTGTCATCTTCTGACCCCTATACCTTTTTTATTTTTCCACGTATGGGGCGGTATGAGGGCTCATTTTTTGCACTGTGATCTGAAGTTTTTAGTAGTACCATTTTTGCATTGCATTTTATGATATAAAAAGTGACCAAAAATGCACTATTTTGGACTTTGGAATTTTTTTGCACGTACGCCATTGACCGTGCGGTTTCATTAACGATATATTTTTATAATTCGGACATTTCCACATGCGGCAATACCAAATATGTTTATTTTTATCTACAGGTTTTTTTTGTATGGGAAAAGGGGGGGGGGTGATTCAAACTTTTATTAGGTGTTAAATGTAGATTTTTTTTTTTTTTTGCAATGTTATAGCTCCCATAGGGAGCTATAACACTGCACACACTGATATTTTACATTGATATGTGGTTTCTCATAAGAAACAACTGATCGATGATTCTTCCGCTTGAATGCTCATGCCTGAATCTGAGGCACTGAGCAGTCATTTGGCGATCGGAAACCAGGAGGCAAGGTAGAAGACCCTCCTCATGTGTTACAGCTGTTCCGGATGCCGCAATTTCGCCGCAGCAATACCAAAAGCTCCCTGAGCTAACCGGCATGGTTTTACTTCCACTTTAGACGCGGCGTGCAACTTTGAACGCCGCATCTAAAGGGTTAATAGCTTGCGGAACCGCGATCAGTGCTGCGCGCTATTAGCCACGGGTCCTGGCCGTTGTTAGAGGCCAGGCCCAACCTGCTATGTCGCTGGGCCATGCCGTGGCCCCGCGTTATAGAACGGGAGCGGACTCATGACGTAACGGTACGTCATGGGTCTTTAAGAGGTTAAAGAGTAGTGAAGCGTATTGTAATACTCTCATATACGCACTAAGTATGTCAGGCAGAGAAGTGCCAGGACGTGCACAGAGGAGTGGCAGAGGTCTAAATACTTCAGGCAGAGGTGGCAGCAGACTAGGGGCGAGTGGCAGCAGGAGTCGCAGCGAGAGGCCTGAGCTCCCGTTATCAGCCAGCGGTCGTGTCTTGACCAGCAACCCATCTGTCGTCGTCGATTGGTTAACACGCTCATCCACTTCATCACAAGTGACATCTGACACCCCCAGTCAACAGTCGGTGGGTTCCTCAGACACAAGCCTCAGATGGCATGGCCCGGGAGAAAACCCTGTCCCCCATGGCCTTTCTCTCCTAGAGAAGTATCTTATGCTATGGGTTCATCTCCACTATTCACTGAGGACGATCTAATAGAGGACAGTCAGCAGCTACTGCCCAGCCATGAAGGGGAGGAGACATGCGCCGCTTACTCCGCTAGGCGGCCAAGTAGTGATGTGGAGAGTGACGTGGGAGACGGTGTTGCAAGGATTCAGGGTCCTCAAGCAGACACTGTTGGGGAACCTGAGGAGGACATCAGTGACATGCACACACCTGTTGATGATGATGAAGCCGATCGCAATTTGGAGCCTGGTGCAGAAGGGGCTTAACCATCATCAGGAGATGAGAGTTGCAGGTTGCCCTTGAGGCAGCAGCTGAGCCAGCAAGGCAGTAGCACGGTTGGCAGTCAGCATGGTGGCAGGAGCGGAAATTCTGGAGCCAAACGTGCCCGGGGGAGACCACCTGCTTCGCGGCAGCCTACCTTTCCGGGAGGTAGTGGAACAGGGGTTCCTGGAGACGGCGGCAGTAGCAGTCAATTAGTGCGGACTGTAGGTGGGAAAATCGGCTACTCGGCGGTGTGGCAGGTTTTCATCAGGCATCCGGATGAGGTTAACGTAGCCACATGCAACATATGTTGGCAGAAGGTGAAGCGTGGCCAGGGTCCCAATGTTGGCACCACGGCCCTGCGTCAACACATGCTTTGCCACCTTAAAGCGGCCTGGGAGAACCGTGGCTCCGATGTAGTGGTCCAGCCTGCTGCATCACCCAGTGGCCATCCGCTCCCTCTTCATCCAGCCAAGGCTCCACCACCTCAGCTGAAGGGAGCTGTGTGTCAAACCCTCCTTCTGTCGCTCCAGATGCTCCTGCTTCTCCAACAATCCATCGGCGAAGCCATGTCCAAGAGACAACAGTATGCGCCCACTCATCCAACGGCACAGAAGTTGAATGTGCTCCTGTCTAAGTTGCTGGTGCTGCAGTCCCTCCCTTTTCAAGTGGTGGACTTTACATCTTTCAGAGAATTGATGACTTGTGCCAAGCCGAGGTGGAGAGTCCCAAGCCGTCATTTCTTTGCAAATAAGGCAGTACCAGCCCTGCATAAGTTTGTACAAGAGAAGGTGGGATAGTCCTTGAGCCTGTCGGTGTGTTCAAAAGTGCACGGCAGTGCCGACGTGTGGAGCTCTAACTTCGGACAGGGACAATACTTGTCTTTTACGGCCCACTGGGTAAATGTGGTTCCTGCACAGCAACTACAGCAACTTGGACAGGTCACACCATTTCCTTCTCCACGCGACAGTTTGACAGTGTGCGACTCCGCCTCCTCATCCTCCACCGTGTCCTCTGCCTCCACTGCACGTACAAATCTCAGAGGCCTTCATCGTACCAGGTGTGTAAGGCACGGCGGTGTCTGTTCTTCACATGATTTACCTTGGCGAATGGAGTCACACAGGGGAGGAACTGCTAAAATTCATTTGTCAAAAAATCGAAGTATGGCTTACTCCATGAAAACTGGAAATGGGAACCATGGTGACCGACAACGGGAAGAACATAGTATCCGCTCTGCAACAAGGAAGTGTGAAACATGCGCCCTGAATGGCACACGTGTTGAATATGGTTGTCAAGCACTTCCTGAAGTCTTCACCCCATTTGCAAGACATCCTAACAATAGGAAGGAAACTGTGCATGCAGTATACTGCAAAGCACACCCTCCTTGAGTGTCAGAACGGTATCCCACAACATAGTCTTATTTGTGACATTGCCACACGTTGGAATTCCTCCCTCCATATGTTGGACAGACTATACAAACAAAGAAAAGCCATCACCGATTTCTTGATGATTCAAGCAGATAGGGGTTCTCCCCTGTGTAACTTCAATGTGAACTAGTGGCAGCTCATACGTGACATCTGCCATTTGCTGAGGCCCTTTGAGGAAGCCACATTATTTGTAAATCGCCTGGATTACGGAATGAACATCATAATTCCATTCCTACATTGCCTACAACAAATGATTGAAATGATGGCTGGTCACGGAAATGGAGACGTTGCACCTACATCTCATGGCTACATGAGCCCTGTTGGGGCTGAACTGGAGGAGGAGGATGAGGGGCAGAGTGGAGCACAGTTTAGGTTTGATGAGATGGGTGGTGTTTCTAGTCATTGGACAGGAGAGGAGGAGCATGATCAGCTAGAGGAGCTAGAGGGTTATTATGAGGAAGGCGGGACAGAGGACCCAGACACACCGTGGCAGTATTCAGTGGAGATGGAGGCAGGGAATCCCTCCGAGTCACTGGTGCAAATCGCACAATGCATGCTCAGTTGGTTGCGTAGTGACCCCCGAATTGTCATAATTCGTCGGCGGGATGACTACTGGCTCTCCACTTGATTGGACCCTCGCTACCGTCACAGAATGGGGGCCTTTTTGACACCCACTGGACAAACTGACCTACTACAGAGAGATCCTACGTAGTCAGTTGGCCGATGCCTATCGGCGACATGGTCCATCCACTCGCAGGTCTGACTCGGGGGGGCCCTCTGCGCTCACCTTCCACTGCCATGGCTGCTGGGGAGGGGTGGCAGGAGCAGTACCAGCTTCATTATCAACAGCCTAAGTCTACAGTCGATGATGAGTAGCTTTCTTCGCCCGCATAGTGAAGCAACTAATCAGCAGCAGGTAGACATGGAGCAGGACCGGAACCAGCAGGTGGTGGCATACCTTGACATGCCCATGGCAACAAACCTTGAAGATCCGCTGGACTTCTGGGCAGCCAAACTTGATTTATGGCCGCAACTAACGGAGTTTGCCCTGGAAAAGCTGTCCTGCCCAGTAGCTAGTGTGCCATCAGAGTGGGTGTTTGGTGTGGCCGGGGCCATAGTCACCCCAAGGTGAACTCGTCTGTCCACGAAAAATGAATGGAGAGACTGACCTTTGTGAAGATGAATCAGGCATGGATAAGCCAGGATTTCAAGCCACCAATGCCAGGTGCCTCAGAGTAGATTGACCATGCTGCTACACCAACACTTCACAATTATGGTTATGAAACCCTCTTGGATTATTAATTAGGGCTATGAAACCCTCTTGGGTACTGCAATTGCCTGCTCCTGACTGATCCTGTGTCTTTCAGGAACTACTTGCCTCACTGATGCTTCTGGCCTTGGGCCTTTCATTTTTGGATGTTTAGCAGTAGCTAAATACATGCTTAATGCGAATTTCAACAGTGATCTTTAAATGTAAGGGGTTATGAAACCCTCTTGGTTAATGCGAATGCCTGCTCCTGATTGATCCTGTGTCTTTCAGGAACTACTTGGCTCACTGATGCTTCTGGCCTTGGGCCTTTCATTTTTGGATGTTTAGCAGTAGCTAAATACATGCTTAATGCAAATTTCAACATTAATCTTTAAATGTAAGGAGTTATGAAACCCTCTTGGGTACTGCGAATGCCTGCTCCTGACAGATCCTGTGTCTTTCAGAAACTACTTGCCTGACTGATGCTTCTGGCCTTTAATTTTTGGATGTTTAGCAGTAGCTAAATACATGCTTAATTCTAATTTCAACATTGATCTTTAAATGTAAGGGGTTATGAAAGCCTCTTGGGTACTGCGAATGCCTGCTCCTGACTGCTGCTGTGTCTTTCAGGAACTACTTGCCTCACTGATGCTTCTGGCCTTGGTCCTTACATTTTTGGATGTTTGCACTAGCTACATAGATGCTTAATTGAAATTTCAAAATTGATCGTGCAATGTAATGGGTTATGAAAGCCTCTTGGGTACCGCTGATGCCTGCTCCTGACTGTGTGTTTCAGGAACTACTTGGCTTATTGATGCTTCTGTGCTTGGGCCTTAAATTTTTGCATGTTTAGCACGAGCTAAATACATACTTGATAGAAATGTCAACATTGATCTTTCAATGTAAGGGGTTATGAAACCCTCTTAGGTACTTCTGATGCCTGCTCCTGTGTCTTTCAGGAACTACTTGGCTTACTGATGCTTCAGGGCTTGGGCCTTTAATTTATGGATGTTTTTCACTAGCTTACATACATGCTTAATTGAGATTTCAACATTGATCTTTCAAACTTAGGGGTTATGAAATCCTATTGTGTTCTGCTGATGCCTTTTCCTGACTGTGTCTTTCAGGAACTACTTGGCTTACTGATGCTTCTGGGCTTGGGACTTACATTTTTGAATAGTAGCACTACCTAACATGCATCTTCAATAGAGATTTCAACATTCACCTTTCACTTTTAGGGGTTGTGAACCCCTCTTGTGTACTCATGCTGCTTCCTGCTCCACTCTGTCAGCCCGTTGGTCCTGTGACAGTGTTCGACTCCACCTCCTCATCCTCCACCATGTCCTCAGCCTTCACTGCCTGGACAAGTCTCAGACTCTCAGTGGCCCTTCAGCATACCATGTGTACAGGGCATGGCGGTGTTACGCTGTTCTTCACATGGTTTGCCTTGGCGAAAACTGTTGGAAACAATAGCTGGTCAGGGCAATGGAGACATTGCGTCTACACCTCACGGCCACATGAGCCCTGTGGGGGCTTGTTAGATTTGGCCCTTTGTACCCACACGTCGGGGTCCGGGACACTAAAACTTGGGAGTTAAAAGTTAAATTTCAAAATCATTAAATAAAATTTCAACTTCTCATGGTCTCCTCATGCTTCAGCCAACTCCAGGCTGAGTCATTCACGCAATATAGGGTTTACTGATCCCGCTGCTGGGCCTGGGTCTGGGAATGAAACATTTGTTATGGTAGGTAGCACTAGCTATCCAAAATCTTCATTTTAAATTTCAAAAATTCTTTGTTTTTTTGGGGGGGATTGTGAAGCCCTGGTGTGTACTCATACTTCAGTCAACTTCAGGCTGTGTCATTCAGGCAATATATGATTTACTGATACCGCTGCTGGGCCTGGGTCTGGGAGTAAAAATTTTGTTATGGTAGGTAGCACTAGTTATCCAAAATTTTCGGTTTACATTTCTGAATTCATCTTTTAATCTTAGGGATTGTGAAGGCCTAGTGTCTACTCTATGCTGGTGCCAACTCCTGTCTGTGCCATTCAGCCACTATATGGTCTCCTCATGCTGCCAACACCTCCATGCTGTGTCATTTAGTCAATATATGGTCTCCTCATGCTGCCAACACCTCCACGCTGTGTCATTCAGCCACTATATGGTCTCCTCATGCTGCCAAAACCTCCACGCTGTGTCATTCAGCCACTATATGGTCTCCTCATGATGCCAAAACCTCCATGCTGTGTCATTCAGCCACTATATGGTCTCCTCATACTGATGCCACCTCCAGGCTCTGTCATTGTGCCACTCTGCGGCAGTGATTCTAAAAGCGATACCGGTAATCTGCATGTTATTCTGAATAACAATATTATTTCACTACCCCAGCACACTCCATATGCGTGTTACAACAAAGAAAAGTGTTCTATACCCCTATCTGTTGGCCAGAAATAGCCGTTTTTAATATAGTTTTTCCGTGAATAAATTCGGATCAAAGCAAAGTTTTGGGGAAAATTCGGCGAATCTGCTGAAACAAATTTTTGAAAAGTTCGCTCATCTCTAATAATAACCAGCAGTTCAGTTTTTTTTTTTTTTGTGGTGCTGCACTTTTGTGTCCTGCTGCTGTGCAAAAATAAGTTTTTTTCAGCGGACTGTAGAACATTTTTCTGCCCTCATACGTGCATACCACATACCTACATGAAAGCAGTCTACTATTTTATATCTGTAAATCTGTCACAAGTCAAGATACTGGGAAAGTCCAGGCAAAAGTAATCACCGGCTGCTGTTTTACGAAAATACATTTTCCAAGTGTGCTGTAGCGCATTTTTTGCCCTCATACGTACATACCACATGCCTACATCTAAGTAGTGCACTTTTTTGTACCTGTTAATCTGTAACAAGCCTACATACAGTGAAAGACCAGGAAAACTAATCACTGGCTGTAGTTTTATGAAAACATGTTTTCCAAGTGTGCTATAGTGCATTTTTTTGCCTTATAGTACATACCACATACCTACATCTAAGTAGTCTACCATATTGTGGTGTGCCAGTACCGCATTCTATACGGTACTTGTTTGTTTATGGGTCCCCATAGCCAGAGTCCCTAGGACTTAGGGATCCCTCTTAGCCAGTCTACCCCTAGTCGCCTCTATTCTAGTGTATAATCAGTAATTTATGCATAGGCTAATGTAAATAGGATAATATATATGTAAATAAATGATTAATTACTTGTTTCCAGTAGCGTTGCAGGACCTGCGGGTCATGTGACGAGGTGAACTCTATGGTATTTCGCTTAAGGAGCTTTGGAGGCCCTGTGACATAAGCAATCGCATCTCACCATGTAATGGTGAATGGCAGACGTTCGGACCAATCAGATTTGCCACGCCCCCTGCCCATATAAGGGAGTGGTGGCCATGTTTCTCTCTCTTACCTCGTGGGCTGTCAAGCAAGAAAGACCTGTACAGCAGTTAACGCAGTGAGTTAGGCCCGAGCCTTGCGGCAACGGCTGAACAATTATAACTATAGAGTGTATCACTTCTCAAACACTCTGCAGCATCACCGGACCTAATAACCCCCCCTAAATCCGGATGGATCTGTAAATCTCTTCATAAATTCAGAGACTTTGTCTACCTCAAGGTCCGCAACTACTGCCAGTCACTAAGCAACCTAAGGACTGTTTGTATGAGACTGTTACTGTGCCGTGGATATTGCAAGCACTTCAGTAAAAGTTATTCAAGTTCAAGTTCAAATCTCCTTGTGGACCTTCAGTTATTTTATGCACCTATCGTTACTGGGAAGGGCAGCGATAGGCCGGAACACTGATTCAGCATACCAGCCCTCAACCTGGTGTCACGAACTCTAGGGTTAACATTAACCCTTTATATACCTATAACATACCACCACTACCATACACCCCCAAGGGCTACCACAATATTGTAGCTGTTAATCTGCCAAGGGCCTTCATACTGTGAAAGTCCAAGCAATAGTACTCACCGGCTGGTGTTTTACAGAAATACAGACTTTTTAATGCGTATTGTATCGCATTTTTCTGCCCTCATCAGTGCATACCGCAGACGTACATCTATGTTGTGTACTATTTTGTACCTGTTAATCTGTCAAGGGCCTACATACTGTGAAAGGACAGCCAAAAGTAATCACCTGCTGCTGTTCTAGACAAATACTGTTTTAAGAGTTGTGAAGCGTATTGTACTTCCCTCTAAGTGTTTCAGGCAGAGAAGTGCACACAAAGGAGTGTTAGAGCCCTAAATCCCTCAGGCAGAGGTTGCAGCAGACTAGGGACGAGTGGCAGCAGGAGTCGCAGCGAGAGGCCTGAGCTCCCATTATCAGCTAGCGGTCGTGTTTCGACCAGCAACCCATCTGCCGTCGATTGGTTAAAACGGTCATCCACTTAATCACAAGTGACATCTGACACCACCAGTCAACAGTCTTGGGGTTTCTCAGACACAACCCTCAGTTGGCATGGCCCGGGAGCAGTCCCTGTCTTCCCATTGCCTCTGTCCTATGCTGTTCCCTCTCCTACAGAAGTATCTTATACTGTGGGTTCAGCTCAACTATTCACTGAGGACGATCTAATAGAGGACAGTCAGCAGCTACTGCCCAGTCAAGAAGGGGAGGAGAAATGCGCCTCTTCCTCTGCTAGATGGGCAAGTAGTGATGAGGAGAGTGACATGAGAGGCAGTGCTGCCAGGGTTCAGGGTCCTGAAGCAGAAACTGTTTAGGAACCTGAGGAGGACATTAGTGACGTGCAGACATTTGATGATGATGATGATGAAGCTGATCGCAATTGGGAGCCAGGTGCAGATGGGGCTTCCTCATCATCAGGAGAAGAGAGTTGCAGGTTGCACGTGAGGCAGCAGCTGAGCAAGCAAGGCGGTAGAATGGTTGGCAGTCAGCGTGGTGGCAGAAGTGGAAATTCTGGAGCCAAACGTGCAGGGGGAGACCACCTGCTTCGCGGCAGCCTACCTTTCCGGCAGGCAGTGGAACAGGGTTCCTGGAGACGTCGGCAGTAGCAGTGAATTAGTGTGGACTGTTGGTGGGAAAATCAGCTACTCGGCGGTGTGGCAGTTTTTCATCAAGTTTACATAGCCACATGCAAGATATGTCGGCAGAAGGTGAAGCGTGGCCAGGGTCCCAATGTTGGCACCACGGCCCTGCGTCAACACATGCTTCACCACCATAAAGCGGCATGGGAGAACCGTGCCTGCTGCATCACCCAGTGGCAAGCCGCTCCCTCCTTCAGCCAGCCAAGGCTCCACCACCTCAGCCGAAGGGAGCTGTGCGTCATACCCTCCTTCTGTCGCTCCAGATGCTCCTGCTTCTCCCACTGTTAGTCAGCCATTCCTCCAACAATCCATCTGCAAAGCCATGTCCAAGAGAAAACAGTATGCGCCCACTCATCCAATGGTACAGAAGCTGAATGTGCTCCTGTCTAAAGTGCTGCAGTCCCTCCCTTTTCAAATGGTGGACTCTGCACCTTTCAGAGAACTGATGGCTTGTGCCAAGCCGAGGTGGAGAGTACCAAGCTGTCATTTCTTTGCGAAGAAAGCAGTACCAGCCCTGCACAATTTTGTAAAAGAGAAGGTGGGCCAGTCCTTGAGCCTGTCGGTGTGTACTAAAGTGCACAGCAGCACCGACGTCTGGAGCTGTAACTACGGTCACGGACAATACATGTCCTTTACGGCTCACTGGGTGAATGTGGTTCCTGCACAGCCACAACCCCAACTTGAACAGGTCACGCCGCTTCCTCCTCCATGCTGTCAGTCCGTTGGTCCTGTGACAGTGTGCAACTCTGCCTCCTCATCCTTCAATGTGTCCTCAGTCTCCACTGTCCGGACAAGTTTCAGTGGCCCTTCAGCATACCATTTGTGCAGGGCACAGCGGTGTCATGCTGTTCTTCACATGGTTTGCCTTGGCGAAAAGAGTCAAACAGGGGATGAACTGCTAAAAGTAATTCATAAAGAAATCGGAGCATGGCTTTCTCCACAAAAACTGGAAATGGGAACCATGGTGACCGACAACGGGGAGAACATTGTGGCCGCGCTGCGACAAGGAAGGGTGACCCATGCACCCTGCATGGCACACGTGTTAAATATGGTTGTCAAGCAGTTACTGAAGTGTCTCCTGCCCCTTTTGCAAGACATCCTTAGAATGGGAAGAAAACACTTCCCATTCTAAGGATGCACTTCAGCCACTCGTACACTGAAAAGCACACCCTCCTTGAGTCAGAATGGTATCCCCCAACATAGTCTGATTTGTGACGTTGCAACATGTTGGAATTCCATCCTGCATATGTTGGACCGACTGTAAGAACAGAGAAAGGCCATCACCGATTTCTTGATGACCCAAGCGGATAGGGGTAATCTCGTGTGTAACTTCAATGTGAACCAGTGACAGCTCATGTGTGACACCTGCCGTTTGCTCAGGCCCTTTGAGGAAGCCACATTATACGTAAGTCGCCAGGATTACGGGATGAACGACATCATTCCACTGCTTCATTTCCTACAACAAGCGTTGGAAAAGATGGCTGGTCAGGGCAATGTAGATGTTGCGCTTACATCTCAAGGCCACATGATCCCTGTGGGAGCTGAACTAGAGGAGGAGGATGAGGGGCACAGTGGAGCACAGTTTAGGTTTCATGAGATGGGCGGTGTTTCTAGTCATCTGACAGGAGAGGAAGAGCATGATGAACTAGAGGAGCTAGAGGGTTATGAGGAAGGCAAGACAGAGGACCCAGACACACTGTGGTTGTATTCTCCGAGTCACTTGCACAAATGGCACGATGCATGCTTACTTGCTTGCATAGTGACAGCAGAATTGTCACCAAAATGGGTGCCTATTTTACACCCACTGAGAGAAAGAACAAACTGACCTACTACACAGAGATCCTACATAGTCAGTTGGCTTTTGCCTATTGGCGCCATCGTCCATCCACTAGCAGGTCTTACTCGTGGGGCTCTCTGTGCTCACCTTCCACTGCCATGGCTACTGGGGTGGGGTGGCAGGAGCAGTACCAGCTCCATCAACAGGAGTCTACAGTCGCTGATGAGTAGCTTTCTTCACCCGCATAGTGAATCAGCTCATCAGCAGCAGGTAGACCTGGAGCCGGACCTGAACCAGAAGGTGATGGAATACCTTGACATGCCCATGCCAACATACCTTGAAGATCCACTGGACTTCTGGGCAGCCAAACTTGATTTGTGGCCGCAACTTGCAGAATTTTCCCCGGAAAAGCTGTCCTGCCTGGCCAGTAGTGTGCCATCGGAGCAGATGTTTAGTGCGACGGGGGACATAGTCACCCCAAGGAGAACTCGTCTGTCCACGAAAAATGTGGAGAGACTGACCTTTGTGAAGATGAATCAGGCATGGATCAGCCAGGATTTCCACCCACCAATGCCAGATGCATCAGATTAGATTGACTATGGTGCTACACCAACACTGCACAACTATGGATAGTGCCAAACAGATGTAAGGCACTGCTCCACAGTTACAAACATTCCAGCCACCTTCATCACCAGGTACTGGTATTGCCACCCACCGCACCACTCTGTCACCAGGTCACTTTCAGGAATCCTGATTCTGCTTCCACCTCCAGGCTGTTTCATTCAGTCACTATTTTGTCTCCTTATGCTTCTGCCAACTCCAGGCTGTGTCATTCAGGCAATATATACTATCCCAGCATTATTGCCATGTTGATACCAGACCAGTAATAAAAGGAATATTGCCAGGGAATAGCTGAAACAGGGAATTGATACTGACCCCAGGCTGTTGGAATTGACTGACTATCCCAGGTGGTAGATTTACCATTTTGAAGTTCCTCAGTTCCAGTAGGCTTTAAGTCTTTCATTCTTTGTTGTGGTTCTTCAGTTGCAGAATTAAGTTGTATCATGTTTTCCTGTTCCTCCGATGAGCTAATGTCACTGGAACACACAATATGCATATTGTCATCTAATGAAGGATCCTTTTCTTGAGATAACATATCTATCATTTTATTATTTTGAATGTCAGGTGGTATTCTGACAATTTTTGTGAAGCCCTAGGGGCTCCTCATGCTTCAGCCAACTCCAGCCTGTGCCATTCAGACACTATATGGTCTCCTCCTACTGATGATACCTCCATGCTCTGTTATTGTGCTGACATGTGAGATGGGACTCCTTGTTAGATTAGGTCCTTTGTCCCCACACGCCAGGGCCACTACAACTTGGGAGTTAAAAGTTCCATTTCAAAATCCTCAATTTCAATTTCAAAATCTTAGATTTCTATTTAAAATTCTTGTATTTCAATGGTCTCGTCATGCTTCAGCCACCTTCAGGCTGTACCATTCAGACACTACATGGGCTCATTATGCTTTCCCCACCTCCAGGCTGTATCATTCAGCCAATACAAAGACCGGGATCGCCGATCAGTGTGTTGTCTTCCTGGCGCTAGAGTTTGGCACATCACGGATCGGGTTGAGAGGTTGCTGGGTGGGGCTGGAGAGGACCCAGTAGTCATGGTACATATTGGCACTAATGACAAATTAAGAGGTAGGTGGAGTGTCCTTAAAATGATTTCAGGGACTTAGGCCACAAGCTTAAGGCAAGGACCTCCAAGGTAAAATTTTCTGAAATATTACCTGTACCACGCGCCACACCAGAAAGGCAGTGGGAGATTAGGGAGGTAAACAAGTGGATCAGAAGCTGGTGTAGGAAGGAAGGGTTTGGGTTCATGGAGAACTGGGCCGACATCACTGTCGGATAACGGCTCTACCGTAGGGACGGGCTGCACCTCAATGGGGAGGGTACAGCTGTGCTTGGGGAGAAGATGGCTAGATGGCTAGAAGGATGGAGGGAACCTACAACATAGAGGGGGAAGATGGTGTAGATAGGTTGGGGGGACTTAATAATGTACCTCGGGGTGGAGCGGAAGGAGGGGTTAGAATAGTTAATAGGGATAGGAATTATAGGGGAAAAAAACATGCACCATTGAATTGCATGTTGACTGATGCCAGAAGTCGGTCCAATAAAACTGATGAACTGGGATAGAAAATTTCTGAGGAGGATTATGACATAGTGGGTATAACAGAGACGTGGTTGGACAATAGCTGTGACTGGGCGGTCAACATACAGGGTTATTCAGGAAGGATCAGACAAAATTGAAAGGGGGAGGAGTTTGTCTTTATGTAAAGTCTAGTCTGAAGGCTGCACTGGAGGGAGGGAATGTTTGGGAGGGAAACAATAATGTGGAGTCACTATGGGTAGAAATATATGGAGATAAAAAAAAAAATTCTGATAGGGGTTTGCTATAAGCTACGAAACATAATGGAAGAGCCAGAAGATCAATTATTGAGGCATATGAACAAGGCAGCAAAGCGAAATGATGTGATAATTATGAGGGACTTTAACTATCCTGATATAAACTGGGAGACTGAGACCTGTGAATCTCATAAAGGAAACAGGTTTCTGACTTTAGCTAAAGACAATTCTCTGTCCCAAATGGTGCAGGGCCCGACAAGAGGGGGCACCCTACTAGACATAATATTAACCAACGTACCTGACAGAGTAATTAATGTGCAAGTAGAAGGAAACCTAGGAAATAGTGATCATAATACAATACATTATAACTTGTTCTTCAATAGGGGAATCTTTCGAGGGGCCACAAAAACAATGAACTTTAGGAAGGCAAAGTTCGATCAACTCAGAGAAGCCCTTAACAATATAAAATGGGATAATGTCCTCAAAAATAACAATACTGACACTAAATGGGAGACTTTTAAAAATATCTTAAATTCTCACTGTAAGATGTATATACCTTATGGAAATAAAAGGGTCAGAAATAAGAGAAAACCAATATGGATGAATAAAAATGTTAAGGGGGCAATAAATGACAAAAATAAAGCATTTAAGCTACTAAAACAGGACAGCAGTGAAGAAGCATTAAAAAGCTATAGAGAAAAATGTCAAATATGTAAAAAAAAAAAACTAAAAGCCGCAAAAATAGACAGAGACTCGATGCCAAAGAGAGTACAACTAACCCCAAAACTTTTTTTAAACTATCTAAATAGCAAAAAGGTCAGAAATGAAAGTGTTGGCCCTTTAAAAAATGATAAGGAAGAAATTATAAACGGGGATCTTGAAAAAGCAAATATATTGAACAAATTCTTCTCTACTGTATTCACAGAGAAAAATGAAATGCCAGGTGAAATACAGCGAGATAAGGTAAACTCCCCAGTACAGGTCACCTGTCTAACTCAGGAAGAAGTACAGTGCCGCCTACAAAAAATCTAAATAGACAAATCACCAGGACCAGATGGCATTCACCCCCGTGTTCTAAAAGAATGAAGTAATTTTTTTTATTATTCAGGGACTCTATAGTAACAGGGACTGTTCCCTAGGACTGGCGCATGGCAAATGTGGTGCCAATATTTAAAAAGGGGTCAAAAGATGACCCCGGGAGTTAGAAACCTTTTAGTTTAACCTCCATTGTATGAAAATTGGTTGAGGGTTTTCTAAGAGATGCTATTTTTTATATGAATTTTTGATATGAATATCTTGATAAAAATAAATGTATGACTCCATATCAGAATGGCTTTATGAGGGATTGGACCTGTAAAACTAACCTGATCAGCTTTTATGAGGAGGTGAGCTCCAGACTAGACCAGGGGCAATCCCTGGATGTCGTATATATGGATTTCTCCAAAGCATTTGATAGGGTGCCACATAAAAGGTTGGTGCATAAAATGAGAGGGAGAATGTGTGTAAGTAGGTAAGTAACTGGCTCAGTGAAAGGAAACAGAGGGTGGTCATTAATGGTACTTATTCTGATTGAGTGACTGTTACTAGTGGGGTACAACAGGGGTCAGTCTTGGGTCCTGTTCTATTTAATATATTTATTAATAACCTTGTAAAGGATTTGAATAGTAAAGTAGCAATCTTTGCACATGATACTAAACTCTGTAAAGCGGTAAACACTATAGAGGACAGTGCACGGTTACAAATGGATCTGGATAGGTTGAAAGTTTGGGCTGGGAAGTGGCAGATGAGGTTCAACACTGATAAATGTAAGGTAATGCACATGGGGAAGAAAAATTAATTATGTAAAATGGTAGAACACTTGGGACGACTGATATGACTTGGGAGTCTTAGTTAACAGTAAATTTAGCTGTAGTCACCAGTGTCAGACAGCTGCTGCCAAGGCTAATAAAATCATGGGGTGCGTCAATAGGGGAATAGATGCCCACGACAAGGATATAATTCCACTGCTGTACAAATCACTAGTCAGACCACATATAGAATACTGTGTACAGTACTAGGCACCAGTGTACAAGAAAGATATAGTGAAGCTGGAGAGGGTTCAAAGACGGGCAATCAGGGTAATACGGGGCATGGGAGGACTACAGTACCCAGAAAGATTATCAAAATTGGGGTTATTTAGTTTAGAAAAAAGAAGGCTTAGGGGCGACCTAATAACTATATATAAATATATCAGGGGACAGTACAGAGATCTCTCCCATGATCTATTTATACCCAGAACTGTATCTATAACAAGGGGGCATCCTCTACATTAAGAGGACAGAAGGTTTTTACACCAGCACAGATGGGAGTTCTTTACTATAAAAGCAGTGAGACTGTGGAATTCTCTCCCGGAGGAGGTGGTCATGGTGAACTCTGTAAAAGAATTCAAAAAGGGGCTGGATGCATTTTTGGAGAATAATAACATCTGGTTATGTATACTAGATTTATAGGGACAGAATGTTGATCCATGGATTTATTCTGACTGCCATATTTGGAGTCAGATAGGAATTTTTACCTCTAGTATGAGGGTTTTTCGCATTCCTCTGGATCAACTCAACTCAGTAGGGACTTATTAGGGGTATAGGTTGAACTTGATTTAGTCTTTTTTGAATCTTATGAACTATGTTATACCGTATGTTGCACTAGATAACATAAATGCTTAATTGAGATTTCAAGATTGATCTTTCAATGTAAGGGGTTATGAAACCCTCTGGTGTACTGCTGATGCCTGCTCCTGACTGCTCCTGTGTTTTTCAGGAATTACTTAGCTTACTGATGCTTCTGGGCTTGGGCCTTACATTTTTGGATGTTTAGCATGAGCTAAATACATGCTTAATAGAAATTTCAGCATTGGTCTTTCAATGTAAATAGGTTATGAAACCCTCTGGTGTACTGCTGATGCCTGTTCCTGACTGCTTTTGTGTCTTTCAGTAACTACTTGGTTTACTGATGTTTCAGGGCTTGGGCCTTACATTTTTGGATGTTTTGCACTAGCTAAATACATGCTTAATAGAAATTTCAACATTGATCTTTCAATGTAAGGAGATGCATTTAAGAAGCCCCTATGGTGCCAGAACAGCAACAAAAAAAATCCCCACATGGCCTACTATTTTGGAAACTACACCCCTCAAGGAATGTAACAAGGGGTACAGTGAGCCTTAACACCCCACAGGTGTTTGACGACTTTTTGTTAAAGTCGGATGTGTAAATGAAGAAAAAAATGTTTTCACTAAAATGCAGTTTTCCCCCCAAATTTTACATTTTTACAAGGGGTAATAGGAGAAAATGCCCCCCAAAATTTGTAACCCCATTTCTTCTGAGTATGGAAAACCCCATGTGTGGACGTCAAGTGCTCTTCTGGCGCACTACCATGTTCAGAAGAGAAGGACCGCCATTGGGCTTTTGGAGACAGAATTTGTTTGGAATGGAAGTCAGAGGCCATGTGCCTTTACAAAGCCCCCCAGTGGACCCCCCCACACATGGGACCCTATTTTGGAAACAACACACCTCACAGAATATAATAAGGGGTGCAGTGAGCATTTGCACCCACTGGCGTTTGACAGATCTTTGGAACAGTGGGCTGTGCAAATGAAAAATGAAATTTTTCATTTTCACGGACCACTGTTCCAAAAATCTGTAAGACACCTGTGTGGCACAAATTTTGGGGGGCTTTTTTTTCCTATTTTCCCTTGTGAAAATGAAAAATTTAGGGTAACTCCAGCATTTTAGTGAAAATTAATTTTTCTTCATTTTCCCATCCAACTTTAACGAAAATTCGTCAAACGCTTGTGGGGTGTTGAGGCACACTATAGCCCTTGTTACGTTCCGTAAGGGGTGTAGTTTCCAAAATGGGGTCAGATGTGGGCATGCTGGGAGTTGTAGTTTTGCAAGATCTGAAGGGCCACAGATTGGAGATCACTGTGCAGTGGTTTCTAAACTATTGCCCTCCAGATGTTGCAAAACTACAAATCCCAGCATGCACTGACAGACCGTGCATGCTGGGAGTTGTACTTTTGCAACAGCTTAAGGCACACTGGTTGGAAAACCTTCTAACTCAGTATTTTCAAACCAGTGATCTACCACCAGCAAATTATTGCAGTCATCTCCAAACTGTGGCCCTCCAGATGTTGCAAAAATACAAATCCCAGCATGCCCAGACATCAAACTGCTGTGTGGGCATAATGGGAGTTGTAGTTTTGCAAGATCTAGAGGGCCACAGTTTAGAGACCACCGCACAGTGATCTCCAAACTGTAGCCCTCCAGCTGTTGCAAAACTACAAATCCCAGCATGCCCACACAGCAAACAGCTATCTGGGCATGCTGGGAGTTGTAGTTTTGCAACATCTGGAGGGCTACAGTTTAGAGACCACTATATAGTGGTCTCAAACTGTAGCCCTCCATATGTTGCTGGGCAACTCACCGGCTTCCGTAGGATCCAGGGAGCCGCATCGCCGTCCTCTTCTTCCGTCGATCCCCGCCGCCGATGGTCCACTCCACCGCTGTTGATGGGCAAGTAGATCTTCGGCGCCGGTCCCCTTCGGTTTCCCCGTTCTGCCCGGCTTATTGTGGGTGGGCAGAACAGGGAAACCGAAAGTTAACCGCCCCCTGCCCCCGATCTGCTATTGGTCGTCGCTTCTTGACGACCAATAGCAGGGATATGAGGGGTGGCACCCCTGCCACCTCACTCCTATCCCTTCATGGGGATCGTGGGTGTCTTGGACAACCCGGCTCCCCCTTATTTTCAGGGTTACCTTAGACCCGTATGACCTGGGATAGCCGCAAATCGCTGGTATGAGGACCCACCTGGGCATTGGACCGGGATGCCTGCTGAATGATTTCAGCAGTCATCCCGGTCCGATCACCGCCCGGCGAGTGGCAGTGATCGGAAATGCGGAGGGAGTACAGGTACGCCCTCCGTCCTTAAGTGACGAGACGCGAGGGCGTATCCATACGTCCTCTGTGCCCAGCGGGTTAATATAGATTTGCAGCAAATAAATTTGTATCAAAACCAATTTTGGGGGAAAGTTCGGCAAATCGGCCGAATCGAATTTTTGAAAAGTTCGCTCATCTCTAATAAATATATAAAGGCAATAGAAATATTTGAATGTTTTTAAATTTTTTAATTGTATTCAGCATGTGAAAGGGTGTTTAGTACTTTCCATATTATCAACAAGAAAAGAACAGTGGCACCGGTACCTTGTGTATGCAGCTCCTCAAGATGGACAATATACAAATGGCAGGTAACCAGATATGTATAGGTACAGCGGTGCTAGGACAAACAAATACAGTAGTCAATAATGTGTAAATAGAAGAAGAAGAAAAAACAGGCGTCCTAACTCACCGTCTAAATTCTGATTATTCGCCTCCCATCTCGGGCTGCTCTTCCGGAGGAGCAGCCCGATATGGGAGCCGAAAAATCAGAATTTAGACGGTGAGTGCAGGACGCCCGTTTTTTTTCTCTTCTATTTACACTTTTCATATTATGACTTTATTAATATCAGCCTGGAAGAAGGGTTGATCAGGCATGACTTTTCTTTTTTGATCCATATTTTGGCCTATGGGTATATGTAAGGTACATAAAATATCCTATTTCACAGTTACTTTTATTGCTAAAGTAGGTCTTGTAGCCTGTCTGTGGATGACTGCATCTTGCCTGACCTTGGTTTGCAGAAAGTCTATCATTATACTGCTTATGTACAACGAGGATTAGAACTGTTTGGATGCAAAGATTGTCATCTCAGTTCATATGTGCTTGCCAATTTCCTAATAAATTTCCCACTGTTTCTGCCTTTGTTGTATAGCATTCGTAATGCATGCAGAGTTAATGTTTAGTTGCTTTCTTTCTTTCTTTTTTTAATTATTGTGTATGTAAAGCTAGCTTCTCATGTGATGGCTGAGATGTAGTCAGTCATTTTCAAGTTGACTTCCTTTTATCATACACTATTAACCAGTAAGCAGACGATATTAAAATTAACTGTATAAATTGCATATTTTAAGGCAAACTTTAATATATATCATAACCTCGCTATTCGCCGCTCTTGAAATCTTATTTTTCTAATTCAATTATTCTACAAAATATCTCTACACAAACATTGGGTATAGATTAAAAAAAATGTGTCTGACTACTCAGTTATTCTTGTTGGTGTCTCCTAAAACTGAAATAAAGTTGTCAACAGGGTATTCAAAGAACACTATAGAATCAGGAACACAAATGTGTATTCCTGACCCTATAGTGGCACCCCACATCCCCTTTAAATTTAGAAAAAAAGGTACCTTAATTCTAGAGTTGCACAAGTCCGCCAGCACTGGATGCGCCAAATTGGCTGGCATAATCTAAATTGATGATCTCAGTCAATCACAGTGCTTTCCCATAGGAAAGCATTGGGTTGGCTTAAAACTTAAATTTTGATGTCAGCCAAGGAGTCAACTTTTTATTGCTCCCCTTTCTCGGCCGCACAAAGATATCAGTGACTACAGCACTGATGGGACACAGTCAGGGGAATACACAACTATATAAGTGACTAATAGTGTTGCTCGTGATTATTTGCAATGCAAATTTTATTTGTGAATATTGCATATTCGCGAATATTCGCGAATATAGCACTATATATTCGCAATTATGAATATTCGTTGTTTTTTTTTTTTTCTCACAGTACACATCCCTCTCTGCTTCCAGCTTGTGTGGTGTAAAGAAGGCTGTAATACTACTGTGTGAGTCTGGCGTACGAATTTTCACATATGCGAACATTTGCATATGCTAATTTTTGCATATGCGAATGTTTGCATATGCAAATTTTTATATGCTACTTTTGGCAGATGCTAATTTTCACATACGTGAATTTTCACATACGCCAAAATAAAACGCAAATAGGCGAATTTAGCGAATATATGGCGAATATTCGACCATATATTCGCGAAATATCGGGAATTTGTATATGGCCTATGCCGCTCAACACTAGAGACTAACAGGCAGGGCCGGACAGACAAAACATAGGGCCAGGCATTTCAGAATAAGCAGACCATTTTTCTAGTAGGGGTCCAACTGTTGGGACCCCCATCAATCATCTTGGTTCCAGTTTCTCTCCAGCTGTTGTAAAACTATAACTCCCCTCGTGTCTGGAGAGCCTCAGGCATTATGGGAGTTGTAGCTTTGCAACAGCTGCAGAGCCACAGATTAGGCTACATCGTCACCTATCATCACTGCAGAACTAACAAGTGACTACAGCTCTGATGGGTCCTGAGTGACGTCTTTTCTTTTCTTCTCCAACTGGTTCAGATGTCAGAACATCTTCTAGCTCCATCTTCTCTGCAGAGTCTGACACCCGGACATCATAGGTTCTCACTTTGTCAGTAGATCCTTATCCTCTGTATGAAGAAAATAATCATTATTATTCTGCTAAATACTGTACCTCCCTGAATATAAAACTACCATCCACTGTACCTCCTGCATACTGCCCCCTACTGTACCCCCTGAATATAAAACTACCATCAACTGTACCTCCTGCATATAATACTGCCACCCACTGTACCCCCTGAATATAATAATGTCTCCTACTATACCCCTGAATATAATACTGCCACCTACTGTACCCCCTGAATGTAATACTGCCACACACTGTGCTCTCTGACCATAATACTGCCACATACTGTACCCTTTGAATACAATCCTGCCACACACTGTACTCTCTGAATATAATACTGCCACACTGTGCCCATGAACGTAATACTGCCACCCACTGTATCCCTGAATATATATAATAATAATAATACTAATACTGTTACACACTGTTCTTCTCAGTTTAGCTGAATCACACCTGTCCTCCTCAAGACCCCTCTGTCCTCCTTCTTGCTCCTCTGTTCCAACCCCCCTTCCCCCCCCCCAGACCCATAAGTCCTCCTACATGCTCCTCTTCCCCCCTCCCTAGACCACTAAGTCATCTCCAGGCTCCTCTGCCCCCTCCCCAGACCCCCGAATTCCGCCCTAGGCTCCCCTGCCAAACTCTCCAGGCCCCAAAGTCCGACCCATACCCAATCACCTCCTGGCCCCCCACATTAATGAACAGCATATGTATTTATGTATGAGGTCTATGAGACTGGTGTATGTATGATATTTGTGTGTATGATTTATGTATGATAAATTTGCACATCATACACTCATATACACATCTATCATTCATGCATACATCTATCATACACATACATCATACATACACACAAACATCGTACATACACACACAAGCATCATACATCCACCCATCATAGATACATCCATCAACCATACATTCATAACATACATACACACATCACAAATACACACACATACACGCACACATCTAGCTTACACACATCTATCAAACATACACACATCATACATAAGAACAGAAGCAGGAAAACAAAAAAATAATTTCCGGCGCCAACTGTCGGAGAAACTTCAAGGTAGACTGGTATATAATATAAGTATTGCTTTATTTTGATTTTCCAGACGCATTTCGAGGTCTGCTACCTCTTTTTCAATGACTACAGCAATTGTACATACATGCACAGCATGTTATATATAGGTAAAAAGGCGGGCGCCAAAATCAGACGGTGCAAACTTAGTAAGGTGTCATAGGTATGCGCTGTTGTAGCGCTCCTCACTGAAGTGTATTACACACACACGTCCGTGATCTTGTTTAGTGGTTCATTCATAAAAATACATTGTTTAGTGATTCATTCATAAAAATGCATAAAAGGTTCCACTGCTAAAAACTATTAAAAAAAAGTTCATATACAGTTTTCTTAGATAAGAATAACCATTTGAGATACCTCAGAGTTATGTTATGTAGGGGTTTTTAGATATATTGCATAGCTGTCGTCTTGCTGACACCGTGCATGTAATCGGTTGTATACATTCTGATTTGCGCAGCTGTTATATTACTGTCAGTGCATGTGTGGTCTATTAGTGAGGGAAGATTTTCTTAGATAGGGGGACTGCAATGTTGCGACTCTGATGTTTGTGATTTATAAACTAACATAGTACCGTCAGCGCATGGAACTGCTGGCTTTAAAAGGTTTCCATGCACAAGGGGACTGCAGCGCTTGTGACTCAGGTGTCGGGCGTTATTTATCTTGGCGCGCCCGGAGGGCTCTGCTTGCTACATTGTCTCTCAACCGGACAGTTTCTAACCCTATGTATCAGTAATATTTTTGAGGTGTTTTATACATAATGCATTTGGTGATGGTATTTCTGCTAGTATTTAGGAAGTAATCTATGTGCATATATAAACGGTGATGATATATGTGCCTACATAGACGGCGATTTGTAACAGTGACGGTATTTCCACTAATATTAAAGTGGTAATATATGTACATATTGTATATGTATATATTGCCAAAATGATATATTTTTTACATATCTTGATGTTTGTAACCACCATAATTACATTTTTTCTGTTGTTCTTATCAGGTCTGGTATATTACAATGTTATTCGTTGGTAATAAAAAGTATTCGTGATTTATATATATATATATATATATATATATATATATATATATTACATCTATACACTTATATCTGTGTGAATGACTGTTTAGAGGGTAAGCCCTAATTTATAGAAAGTGTATAAAATCGTTATCATTAAGAAATATATGTATGTATTCAACTATATTAAAAAAGACTGACTTTATCGACGATTATAACATGCATGAGTCTCATGCCACAGTGATTTGTGGTTAAATAAAAACATATTCCAGTAACACTATTATTTTACTGTTTTGGGTCATGTACACTTCAACTCACTCACAGACATGGGACATAAAAGCCTGTGAGTGCGTCGATGTGTCATAACCATATCAATCAGCAGATTCATATTGTATTTGTTTGTGACCGTAACTATGTGCGGATTTAGACTATGGGGTGTATAGAAATTTATCAGTTAATGTGTTATTTTAGATATCAATGTTTTCATTCAGACCCAGTGAAAATAATGAGTTCATTATATATATCCAGAAGGATTCCCTTTTACATAGATTTCCAAATCTATCGTTGCTGTCTTCTGCTATTTGTTTGATCGCGGGGACTTTAAAATCTCTGAAATTGCTATTATGTTTTTCTAACACGCCCCGGAAGAAGCCTACTGGTGGCGAAACGTTGGGCAGTGGCGCTCCTCATTTGCACTTTCATACCACTAGGTAATATGAACATGCTTAATTCATGCCTTATCTATGGTTGGCTTTAACTCATTTGAGTGATCCCTATACCGGTCATTTGTTCCCTATTTTTTTTGGGTTCCTTCTTGAGGTAGTGCCCTTTTTGTGCAGTCTCTTATCTTTGTGCATCCAGTTTTAATTCTGTGTCATTGGATGTATATGTTGTTCACGGCCTTCACCAAATACTTAAATAAGAACTCCTGGCACCTGATACTATCAGGAAAATGTAACGCCAAATCTATAGAATATCTGGATCTAGAACTTACATCCGAAGGGTCCAAGATTATTACCAAGACTTTTTTCAAAAGCGTGGACTGTAATAGTCTATTAGAATATAACAGCTGCCACTTTCATAACTGGAAGAAAAATATTCCATTCGGCCAATTCCACAAAGTAAAATTATGAAAAAAAGGCTTAAGGAAAAAGGCTACCCAAAGAAAATAATTCAAGATGCGTACCAGAAAGCATATACCTCAAACAGCAGTATAAGAGAAGAGGAAAAAACTGGAAACAAATCCAAGACATCAAATAGAGAAGAAAAAGGAGGTGGAGGATTTAGGTTCAACTTTATTACGGATTATGTTGCAGATAGGTACAAAATTAATAGAATAATGGAGAAACATTGGAAAGTTCTGCTACAGGATCCAATCCTTAAATGGGCGCTGTCACCAACTTTTTTTTTTGATATGTTGTAGTACATATGTACTACAACATATCTCTAATATAGTTTCATTATTTTTTTTATTTTATTAACATGGTGTAATTTACATTTGAAAACCGGCCACTAGGGGTCTCCCTCCTAGTGGCCGGCTGCAGCCTGGCGTGACGTCACGCCTGAAAAAGGACTGATTTTGGCCTGGCAATCAGTCCTTTTTCATTTAGGCTACTCTCGCTCCCTGCCTGTCAATCAGACAGGCGGGAGCGAGTGCATTGGCTTCCCGACCACTGGCTGGGAGGCCACTCCTCCTGCACGTGTCGTTGCCGCTGCTGCCCCTGCATGCCCGCTGCCGGACTCTGCAGTATCTGTAAGTAAGAGGGAACGGGGTATGCGGGTGGGGGGTTTGTGATGGAGGGAACGGGGTATGCGGGCGGGCGGTTGTGATGGGAAAAGGCGCTTATCTGCAATTTAGGTGTTTCTGCGTGCTGCGCCTGCCCAAAGAGTGCCCGGCTGAAAACGACAACGCAGGCATGGGGGGAGGGGCTTTGACGGAGGGAACGGGCTAGCGCCGCAGCACCGCATGGCACTAACTTATAGTTTATCTATACAGGGTGCCTCTAGCTGTTTCACTACTACAACTCCCAGCATGCCCTGACAGCCTATAGATGTCAGGGTAAGCTGGGAGTTGTAGTGATGAAACAGCTGGAGGCACCCTGTGTAGATAAACTAAGGGCGGAAGTGTTGTCCCTAGCAGGCATCAGTGACGTGGTGCCTGCTGGGGAAGTTGGCCTGGTAGTGAGCACACTACCAGGCAGACATAAAGTTATTTTTAATATAGTAAAAAGAAAAATTAAAAGCAGGGAGGAGGTTAGGGATAGATTGGCAATAGGCAGGGACAGAAAAAAAAATAGGATTGTGGGAGCTACCCTTTAAAGAAACTCTACCCAAAAAAAAAAATTACCTACAGAAGAGGAAAGACAATCAAAAATATGGTAGCCCCAAGCCGCCTGAGAGGAAAAAAACAACCAAGATCAGAGAAGGGGAACACAAAGAACAATGAAAATGGTTGTTTCAGATGCAGAGCAAAAACCTTTAAATCATGTAAAAATATAAACCACAATGCCAAAACCTTTACAAGCAATCAAACCGGAGAGAACTTCAGAATTAATAACAAATTAGATTGCAATTCGTCATTTGTAATCTACCTAATTGAGTGTGGATGCCACCTGCAATACATAGGACGCACCTCCCAGACAATAAAAAACCGAATGAGCGGATATTGCTATAATGTGACACACACATTTCTGAAACACAGTGTGTCCAAGCATGCAGCAGAAAAACATAATAGCAATTTTGGAGATTTTAAAGGAAATCTGTCATCAGAATCACCCGCACTAAATCTGTTACACAGGCTTGTAGTGCGGGTTATCCTGATTAAAACGCTTCTTACCTCATTAAAAACTGTGCAGCAGTTCGCCAGATATCTTCATTTTTAGTTATATGGTATTCCCAGGCTTGGGACTCAGTGGGAGGTCCGCAGCATCAGCGCGGACTTGCTTACGTCATTTTTGCCGGGCGGAGCGGCTGCCCGGCTCATGAATATTCATGGCTGCCTCATCGCAGTCTTCCTCCTGGTGTAGGTCACGTGGGTAGCGCCTCGCATGTGCCACGTGCCAAACACCCGGAAGCGGCGTTCTCCTGCATAGATAGATATGCAGGAGAATGCCGCTTCCGGGTGTACGGCGCGCGGCACATGCGCTGCGTTACCCATGTGACCTACACCAGGAGGAAGACTGCGATGAGGCAGCCATGAATATTCATGAGCCGGGCAGCCGCTCCGCCCAGTGAAAATGACGTAAGCAAGTCCGTGCTGATGCTGCGGACCTCCCACTGAGTCCCAAGCCTGGGAATACCATATATATCTAAAAATGAAGATATCTGGCGAACCGCTGCACAGTTTTTAATGAGGTAAGAAGCGTTTTAATCAGGATCACCCGCATTACAAGCCTGTGTAACAGGTTTAGTGTGGGTGATTCTGATGACAGATTTCCTTTAAAGTCACCGCGATCTAACGAATACCAGAAGACAGCAACGAAAGATTTGGAAATCTATGTAAAAGGGAATCCTTCTGGATATATAAAGTGAACTCATTATTTCCACTGGGTCTGAATGAAAACATTGATAACGTCTAATTTTCTATACACCCCAGAGTCTAAATCCGCACATAGTTACGGTCACAAACAAATACAATATGAATCTGCTGATTAATATGGTTATGACACATCGACGCACTCACAGGCTTTTTGTCCCATGTCTGTGAGTGAGTTGAAGTGTATATGACCAAAAACAGTAAAATAATAGTGTTACTGGAATATGTTTTTATTTAACCACTATTGACTGTGGCATTAAACTCATACATGTGATAATCGTCGATAAAGTCAGTCTTTTTAATATAGTTGAATAAATACATATATTTCTTAATAACCATTTTATTCACTTTCTATAAATTAGGGCTTACCCTCTAAACAGTCATTCACACACATACAAGTGTATAGATGTAATATATATATAAATAAACTATAAATCACGAATACTTTTTATTACCAATGAATAACATTGTAATATACCAGACCTGATACGAACAACAGAAAAAATATATAATCATGGTGGTTACAAACATCAAGATATGTAAAAAATATATCATTTTGGCAATATCTTTATATGTACATATATTACCACTTCAATATTAGTGGAAATACCATCACTGTTACAAATCGCCATCTATATAGGCACATATACCATCAACGTTTATATATGCACATAGATTACTGCCTAAATACTAGCAGAAATACCATCACCAAATGCATTATGTATAAAACACCTCAAAAATATTACTGATACATAGGGTTAGAAACTGTCCGGTCAAGAGACAATGTAACAAGCAGAGCCCTCCGGGCGCGCCAAGATAAATAACGCCCGACACCTGAGTCACAAGCGCTGCAGTCCCCTTGTGCATGGAAACCTTTTAAAGCCAGCAGTTCCATGCGCTGACGGTACTATGTTAGCTTATAAATCACAAACATCAGAGTCGCAACATTGCAGTCCCACTATCTAAGAAAATCTTCCCTCACTAATAGACCACACATGCACTGACAGTAATATAACAGCTGCGCAAATCAGAATGTATACAACCGATTACATGCACGGTGTCAGCAAGACGACAGCTATGCAATATATCTAAAAACCCCTACATAACATAACTCTGAGGTATCTCAAATGGTTATTCTTATCTAAGAAAACTGTGTATGAACTTTTTGAGCCGTTGGCTGTCCGGGCATGCTGGGTGTTGTAGTTTTGCAACACCTGGAGGTCCGCAGGTTGTAGACCACTGTTAGAGAAAGTTGCACTCACCTGTCCCCGCCGCTTCGGACCGTCACCGCTCGTCACAGCTGCCCGGGATGTCGCCGTCCATCGCTGTCGCCGCGCCCCCGAGGTGTCCCCGACGCTCCGGCAAGGCCTCTGCTTCTCCGGCATCCGCGCTCTCCGTTGCCACCATCACGTCGCTACGCACGCCGCTCCTATTGGATGACGGGACGGCGTGCGCAGCGACTTGATGACGACGATGGAGAGCGCCGAAGATGCAGAGGATCCCGAAGAGGATGCGCCAGAGCCCCGAGGACAGGTAAGTGATCGTCAGCAAAGGGCACCGTAAAAAGCTATCCGGCGGCAGCTGAAGCAGTCAGCGCTGTCGGATAGCAGTTTATGCGATGGCCCCGACATACAAAAGCATTGTATGTTGATGCTGCCTTCAACATGCGATGGCCTCTGAGAGGCCATCGCATGTTGAAATTATCGTATGTCGGGGCCATCGTAGGTCGAGGGGTCACTGCACTTGGATTATATACCAGTCTACCTTGAAATTCCTCCGACGGTTGGCGCCGATTACCCAGCAACTTTTTTTTTCCTGATTCTGTTCTTGATAATTACCCATCGAGTGTGGAGGAAGTCCACCTCAAAAAATCCTGACGGCTGCACTGCTACCCAAATATGATATAAAGCTACTAAAGTTGTTGTATGCTCCATACAACACCATAAGGTGAGTGGCTAGTCTATACTACTCACCCTGAACATCTATATGATCAAACGTACCGCACAATGGGAAGCTCTGTCTTGTGTTTTTCCTGCTATAGTATACACATCATACATACACACACCTGGCGCCTCCGCCCCCCCCCCCCCCTCCCACACACAAACATGCATAATACATACATACACACGCATATCATACACATCAAACATACATCATACAAAAACACATATCATACATACACCCACCACCTCCAGATCTCCCCTGCATAATACATCCATCCTTCTAGCTTACACACATATATCATTCATACACACACATTATTCATACATCATACAAACAGTACATACATACACATCATTCATAAATACATTATATGCACACATCATACATACACACGCCATCTCCACCCCCCCTCCCACCCATGCATAATACATACATACATATACATCCTACATAAACACATCATATATACATCCGCCACCTCCAGATCCCCCCGCATAATACATCTCCACACATCATACATACATCCTTCTAGCTTACACACATCATACACCCATGTTGCTTACACACATCTATCATTCATACATACAGTACATACACACACATTATTCATACATCATACAGTCATAGGCGTGCACACGGGGTGTGCCGGGTGTGCACAGGCACACCCTAATCACCGCAGCCGCGGCCTGCTGCTGCAGGACTTTTTTTTTTTTCCTCACTACTAAACCCCAGCCCCACCGGACATCCCCGACATCACCAGCCGGAGGACGGGGGATAGATTGGCCGGAGCCGCAAATTAAAAAAAAAAAATGCATTTTTAATCATCCGGTGTGCCCTGAAAGACTTTCAGGGCACACCAGATGTTTAAAAATGCATTTTTTTTTTATTTGAGGCTCAGGCCGCTCTATCCCCCGTCCTCCGGCCGCTCTATCCCCCCTTCCTCTGGGCCGCTCTATCCCCTTCCTCCGGGCCGCTCTATCCCCCGTCCTCCGGCCGCTCTATCCCCCCTTCCTCTGGGCCGCTCTATCCCCTGTCCTCCGGCCGCTCTATCCCCCCTTCCTCTGGGCCGCTCTATCCCCTGTCCTCCGGCCGCTCTATCCCCTGTCCTCCGGTCGCTCTATCCCCCTTCCTCTGGGCCACTCTATCCCCCCTTCCTCTGGGCCACTCCTCCCCCTTCCCCGGCCGCGCACACTGATGCGCTAACTGCAGACGCAGGGGCTGCCCCGCAGCTGCGCACGTCTGCTTACACCTCCTGGGATGATCCTGGCCGCAACTCCTGGCACCGAGTGTCCATTCCTCGGCATGAGGAAGAAGTGGGCGATGGTGCAAAGTGTGCAGCAGATAGGAGTGGACGTGCCCGGTCTCTGACCCCAACATGGCTGCCGCAGGTAAGAAAAGTGCACAGACCGAGGACGGGAGGGGGGTGGGATGTGTGTATTATGTATGTATGGTGTGTGTAATATGTATGTATGTATGGTGTGTGTAATATGTATGTATGATGTGTGTAATATGTATGTATGGTGTGTATTATGTATGTATGATGTATTTATGTATGATGTGTGTGTATATATAATGGATTTGTGTATGTATTATGTATGGTGTGCATATGTATGTATTATGTATGTATTATATATGTATGATGTTTGTATTTATGCATTATGTATGTATAATATATATACATATATATATATAATGCATAAATACAAACATCATACATATATAATACATACATAATACATACATATGCACACCATACATAATACATACACAAATCCATTATATATACACACACATCATACATAAATACATCATACATACACACATCATACATACATAACATACAGTAGATACATAACATATATGTTATGTATGTATGATGTATTTATGTATGATGTCTATGTATATAATGGATTTGTGTATGTATTATGTATGGTGTGCATATGTATGTATGATGTATGCATGTATTATATATGTATGATGTTTGTATGCATATAGTATGTATTTATGCATTATGCATGTATGTGTGTGTGTATATATATAGAATATATATATATATATATGTGTGTATGTTATGCATGTATGATGTGTGTATGTATGTATGACGTATGTATATATGTATTATGAATCAGAACAAAAGAAAAAATAAAGTTTCCTCCAGCTCTTCCAAGGATAACGGTGCTTGTAGTATTAAACCATCAAACCTTTAATCTGTATACATTAAAAATAGAAAAAGGTGACATCATAAAAGAGAAGTGAAACTCCAGTGCGTTTTGGGCTACATATAGCCATGATTAAGAGTTACATTTTGCTCAAAACGTGTTGGCGTTTCACTTTTCTTTAATGATTGATGTCACCTTTTTCTATTTTTAATGCATACAGATTAAAGGTTTGATGTTTTAATACTACAAGCACCTTGAAAGAGGCAACTTTCTTTTTTCCTTTGTTCTGATACACTGGACACGGCCTGTTCTCTGCAGTCCCTGCTCTTCTACCAGCAAAAATACTAAAAACGACTACAGCACCGACCCGGTAGCTGAAATAAACATTTTTTTATTTTTTTTATGTATTATGTATTTTATATTATGTATGTATTATGTACGCAATCCCCCACACAGCACCCATAGCACCCCTCAAACACACAGCACCCCTCAAACACACACACACAGCACCCCCCCCCACACTCACACACAGCACCCCCTTCACACACACACACAGCACCCCCCCACACACACTCACACACAGCACCCCCCCCCACACTCGCACACAGCACCCCCTCCACACACACGCAGCACCCCCCCCCACACTCACACACAGCACTTCACACACACACACACACAGCACCCCCCCACACTCACACACAGCACCCCCCCCCCACACACACACAGCACCCCCCCACACTCACACACAGCACCCCCTCCACACACACACACACACAGCACCCCCCCCACACACACACAGCACCCCCTCCACACACACTCACACACAGCACCCCCCCCCCACACTCACACACAGCACCCCCCCCCCACACTCACACACAGCACTTCACACACACACACACACACACACACAGCACCCCCAGTGCAACATAATGGGAGTTGTAGTTTTGGTCACCATATATTGTATCAGGGCATGCTGGGAATTGTAGTTGGTAACTGCAAATCCCAGCATTGCATTCATAGTTAGTACGGTCGAAAAAATGCTGGGAGGTGCAATGCTGGGAGGTGCAGTTACCAACTACAATTCCCAGCATGCCCTGATACAATCTATGATGACCAAAACTACAACTCCACACATCTATATAGGAGTACAATTTAGATTATGGTGTAACATGCTGGGAGTCCTAGTTTTGGGTCAGCTGCAGACCCAAAACTACAACGTGCACACTGCTCCAAGCTTGCTGGGTGCCGCATCACTTTTTCAACCAATCTGGTGCAAAAAAAAATTCTATTTGGAATATTCCCCCCTCTGTGCCCCCATCTTATAGTAAAATCGTTCTTCTGTTTGCCAAGTAAAGAAAAACATTCAACTTTTACCATTCAACTTACAATTTTTTTTTCATATCCACATCAAATGCCTCCCTATAAACACCAGCAAACATACACACGAGTGGGAGGTCTAGTCAGGGCTGGTGCATGGATTTTTGACACTCTAGGCAAAACCTAATTTTGACAACCCCTTGGCAAATATAAGATCAGGGGTAGAATTAGTCCCGTAAGCCTCATGGTAAATTCTAGACTTGTCCTCCTCCCTACAATTATAACTATACTGCACCTAATGTGGAGAACTATACTGCACCTAATGTGGGGGAACTGTACTGCACCTAATGTGGGAGAACTGTACTGCACCTAATGTGTGGGAACTGTACTGCACCTAATGTGGGGGAACTGTACTGCACCTAATGTGTGGGAACTGTACTGCACCTAATGTGGGGGAACTGTACTGCACCTAATGTGGGAGAACTGTACTGCACCTAATGTGGGGGAACTGTACTGCACCTAATGTGGGGGAACTATATTGCACCTAATGTGGGGGAACTGTACTGCACCTAATGTGGGGGAACTATATTGCACCTAATGTGGGGGAACTGTACTGCACCTAATGTGGGGGAACTATATTGCACCTAATGTGGGGGAACTATACTGCACCTAATGTGGGGGAACTATATTGCACCTAATGTGGGGGAACTGTACTGCACCTAATGTGGGGGACTATACTGCACCTAATGTGGGGGAACTGTACTGCACCTAATGTGGGGAACTATACTGCACCTAATGTGGGGGAACTGTACTGCACCTAATGTGGGGGAACTATATTGCACCTGTGGGGGAACTGTACTACTAACCTAATGTGGAGGAACTGTACTACTAACCTAATGTGGGGGAACTATACTGCCAACCTAATGTGGGGGAACTGTACTACTAACCTAATGTGGGGGAACTATACTGCACCTAATGTGGGGGAACTATACTGCCAACCTAATGTGGGGGAACTATACAAAAATATAAAATTGTACTATTTTGATCCCTATAGCACTTTTATTTTTCTGTATATGGGGATGTGAGGGTCATTTTTAGCGCTGTGATTTGTAGTTTTTATCGGTACCATTTTTTTTTTTTTGCTTTTTAGATATTTTTTATGGTATTTGAAGTGACTAATAGTGCTAATCTGATTAGTGCACTATTACGACTTTTGGGACCCCACTTCTGATTTTGCCCATGGCCATGTTAAGCATAAAACCGGCCCTGGATACAATCCTCCTACACTATGCAAGCAAGAGTGTATGTGTGTGTATATATATATATATATATATATATATATATATACACATACATAAACACACACACACACACACGCATGCGCGGAGTGAGTTTGTGCTTTAGGGTGCACACCCTAATGCAATAGGCTGCGCACGCCTATGCATACAGTACATAAACACACATCATACATACACACACCGCCTCTGCCCCCCACATGCATAATACATACAAACACACAGATCATACATACACATCATACATAAAAACATCCTACATACACCCGCCACCTCCAGATCCCCCCGCATAATACATCTCCACACATCATACATACATCCTTCTAGCTTACACACATCTCCACATATCATACATACATACATGTATGTTGCTTACACACATCTATCATTCATGCACACACACATGATTCATATATCATACATACCCCTACCCTTCACCCCTACCCTTCAATTCCCTGGTTGAACTTGCTGGACGTATGTCTTTTTTCAACCGTACTAACTAAGTAACATACATACACACATATCATTCATACACACGCCGCCTCCGCCACACATGCATAATACATACATACACACATCATACATATACATACATCATACATAAACACATCATACATACACCCGCCACCTCCAGATCCCCCTGCATAATATATCTCCACACATCATACATACATCCTTGTAGCTTACACACATCTCCAAACATCATACATGTTGATTACACACATCATTCATACATCATACAGTACATACACATCATACATACACCATACATACAGTACATACACCCACATCATACATAAACACACACCATACATACAGTACATACACACATCATACACCATACATACAGTACATACACAGACATCATACATACACCATACATACAGTACATACACACACATCATACATACAGTACATACACAGACATCATACATACAGTACATACACATCACATCACACACACACATTATACTTACACACTCTGCCTCCGGACCTCAAATCTATCCTACCCCCCACTCCTCCGGACCCGAAAATAACCCCAGACCCCCCACCCCCCCGCCACTCCTCCGGACCCGAAAATACCCCCCCTACCCCCACCAGGCCAAAATGTAAGCCCCTGCCTCTCCTCCAGACCCCAAACTAAATTAACCCCTCCTCACTCACCTGCGGCCATTATGAAGATCAGCGAGGAGGGTTCCGGCAGAGGCAGCACTGCGCTCACTACAAGGGAGCGTGCCAGTAGTGCCTGCGCTGCGTGCGCTGTGTACGCTAAGAGGGGGAGGGTGCATGTCTCGGCAGCAGGTGGTAGAAGCTAGCACCGGGGGGGGGAGGGATGGAATGGGGGTTGAGACTAGCGCCGGGCCTGGTACTGGCAGCATCGCTACCACAGCAACAAGCCTCCCCTTTAGGCCCAGGACCGCGGGCTGTGCCTGAGGGCCCGACCTGTGGCCATAGTATAGTATAGTGTCAGGGGGGCCTGCAGGTCTCTAATTACACCATTTAGGCGGCCGCGAGGCCCCTTTTAGCGCAAGGCTTTAGGTGGCCGCCTAAATCGCCTAATTAGAGAGCCGCCTCTGCTGTTAACAATTAAACTGCCTATTTCTGAAATTAGTTTGAAATCTACATTGCAGCCGCTATGTGAGAACCCAGAGTAAATGTTTTAGAATATGGTAGATGATGGTCATATACATTTTTTTTTATATAATCTCATATTAATTGACTTTAGATGAGCAAACTTTTCAGAAATTCAATTCGGCCGATTCGCCGAATTCTCCGATAAAGTTTGTTTCGATCCGAATTTTTTTGCGGCAAATGTATATTAAAAAAGGCTATTTCTAGCCTACATACAGCCTCTATAGGGGTATAGAACACTTTGCTGTGTTCTAAAATGCATATGGAGTGTGCTGGGTTAGTGAAATAATACTGTTATTCAGAATAACATGCAGATTACCAGCATCATTTGTAGAATCACTGCCGCACAGCAGCACAATTACAGAGCCTGGTGGTGGCTTCAGTGTCAGGAGACCATATAGTGACTGAATGACAGCGTGGAGGTGTTGGCAGCATGAGGAGACCATTTAGTGGCTGAATGGCACAGCGTGGAGGTGTTGGCAGCATGAGGACACCATATAGTGGCTGAATGACACAGCTTGGATGAGGCTGAAGCATGAGGACACCATATAGTGGCTGAATGACGCAGAATGAAGGTGTTGGCAGCATGAGGACACCATATAGTGGCTGAATGACACAGCTTGGATGAAGCTGAAGCATGAGGACACCATATAGTAGCTGAATTACACATGGTGGAGGTGTTGGTAGCATGAGGAGACCATATAGTGGCTGAATGGCACAGCGTAGAGGTGTTGGCAGCATGAGGACACCATATAGTGGCTGAATGACACAGCATGGACATATTGTCAGCATGAGGAGACCATATAGTGGCTGAATTACACAGCATGGAGGTGTTGGCAGCATGAGGAGACCATATAGTGGATGAATGGCACAGCCCGGAGTTGCCAGCAGCATGAATAGGCACTAGGCCTTCACAATCCCTAAGATTAAAAGATGAATTAAGAAATTTAAACCGAAGATTTTGGATAGCGGGTGCTACCTATGAGAAAATTTGAAATTCCCAGACCCAGGCCCAACAGCGGCATCAGTAACCCCATATATTGCCTGAATGACAAAGCCTGAAGTTGGCTGATGCACGAGTAGACACCAGGGCTTTGCAATCCCCCCCAAAAACACCACAATTTTAGAAATTTTTGGAAAAGATTTTGGATAGCGGGTGCTACCTATGAGAAAATTTGAAATGACCAGACCCAGGCCCCACAGCAGCATCAGTAACCCATATATTGCCTGAATGACACAGCCTGGAGTTAGCTGATGAACGAGTACACACCAGGGCTTCACAATCCCCCCCCCCCCCCAAAAAAAACACCACAATTTTAGAAATTTTTGAAAAAGATTTTGGATACCGGGTGCTACCTATGAGAAAATTTGAAATTACCAGACCCAGGCCCAGCATCGCCATCATTTTTTTATTTGAAATTAAAACAAACTTTGAGTGTCCCGGACCCCATCGTGTGGGTACGAAGGACCAAATCCAACAAGCCCCCACAGCAACATCAGTAAAGCATATATTGCCCGAATGACACAGCCTGGAGTTGGCTGATTCACGAGTAGACAGCAGGGCTTCTCAATTCCCCCCAAAAAACACCACAATTTTAGAAATTTTTGAAAAAGATTTTGGATAACATTTTTAATTACCAGACCCAGGCCCCACAGCGGCATCATTAACCCATATATTGCCTGAATGACACAGCCTGGAGTTGGCTGATGCATGAGTTCACACCAGTGCTTCACAATCCCCCCAAAAAACACCAGAATTTTAGAAATTTTTGAAAAAGATTTTGGATAGCAGGTGCTACCCATGAGAAAATTTTAAATTCCCAGACCCAGGCCCAGCAGCGCCATCATTTTTTTATTTGAAATTTAAAACAACCTATGCGTGTCCCGGACCCCAGCGTGTGGGTACGAAGGACCAAATCCAACAAGCCCCCACAGGGCTCATGTGGCCGTGAGATTTAGGCGAAATGTCTCCAGTGCCCTGACCGGCCATTGTTTCCAAGACTTCTCGCCAAGGCAAACCATGTGAAGAACAGCGTGACACCGCCGTGAACTGCACACATGGTGTGCTGAAGGGCCACTGAGACTTGTCCGGGCAGTTGAGGCTTAAGACACAGTGGAGGATGTGGAGGCGGAGTAGCACACTGTCGCAGGACCAACGGGCTGACAGAGTGTAGCAGAAAGCAGCATTGAGTACACACCAGGGCTTCAGAATCCCAAAGAATAAAACAACCATTTTTAATATAATTTTAAGAATATTTAGGACAGCGGGTGCTACCTATATGTTGCTTGAATGACACAGCCTGGAGTTGGCTGATGCATGAGTACACACTAGGGCTTCACAATCCCTCCAAAAAAACACAACAATTGTAGAAAATTATGAAGAAGACTTATGGAGAGCGCGTGCTACCTATGAGAAAATTTGAAATTCCCAGACCCAGGCCCAGCAGCACCATCAGTAAACCATATATTGCCTGAATGACACAGGCTGGAGTTGGCTGATGCATGAGTACGCACCAAAGCTTCACAATCCCTAATAAAAAAGACAAACATTTTTGACGAAAAATTTTAACGAAAATTTAAGACAGCGAGTGCTCTCTATATATTACCAGAATGACAAATCCTGGAGTTGGCTGCAGCATGAGGAGACCATTGAAATGTGTGATTTTTTTATTTGAAATTTAAATCAAAATTTGTGTCCCGGACCCCGCCGTGTGGGTACAAAGGACCTAATCTCACAAGCACCCACAGGGCTCATGTGGCCCTAAGATGTAGGCGCAACGTCTCCATAGCCCTGACCGGCCATTTTTGTTTTTTGTACCTTAGTTTAAGAACAAGCGCATATCCAAGATTCCAGAAGACTCTATAATGCAGGACAGTGGACCACCAAAAGACATTCTTCTATAAAAGAATTTTTATGAAATAAAGAAGCAGAGTTCATCCCTCTATGTATTTTTTTTAGAAAATTTTACTTAAAAAATCACACGCAACAATCTTTCAATGGTGTAATGGTTATTATTGTGGAAAATTTTATTTTATTACTGTGATAATTATCAGAAAATTTGAAAAAAACACTACCCTATGTTGAAATTTTAATTAAGCATGTATGTATCAGGGATGTGGAATTCCTATCGCCCAACGCCCGGGACTAGCAGTTTTGGGTGCCGGGCAGGTGAATTTGTCCGGCCCTTAGCTTCGGGCAAGCAGGGCCGGACCTGACAAGTGCAGTGGCGATCTGCAGTCTGTATGGAGCGGGCTGCCGCCTCCGACAATAAAAAAACTGTATCCTCGGAAGCAGAGCAGGGTAGATGAGAAGCTGTGTATTTGTCTTCTCTCTCCTGCTCTGCAGACGTGCGGGGGGAGATGAGGGGGCGTGGCTTCTTGTTCCCCGTGCAGACCTGCGTCCTCTGCCTTCATTCGAGGAGGCATGTCTGCACGGGGAGATGCATGCGGCGCTCTGCACTATGTATGGAGCGGGCTTGGGATTCCTGCCCGCTCCATACTCTGCAGCCCCTGGCTGTTCACAGTAGCCGGGGGCTGCCGCTAATAGCCCCCCCCGCAGCGCGATCGCAGGGGGGGCGATCCACTATAGAGGTAGCCGGAGGGCTTACCTCTGCTTCCTCCTGTCCCGGCTCTGTCATTGATAGAGCCTGGCTGGACCAGGCTCTATCAATGGATCACAGAGCACACAGATTAATAGAGTTCAATAGAACTCTATTTATCTGTATGAGGAATCTAATGATTCCTCATAAGTCTAATAAAGTGTAAAGAAAATAAAAAAGTTTTAATAAAAGTTTGAAAGACACATTAACCTAGTGGTCTTCAAACTGTGCCCCTCCAGATGTTACAAAACTACAATTCCCAGCATGCCAGGACAGCCGTTGGCTGTCCGGGCATGCTGGGAGTTGTAGTTTTGCAACATCTGGAGGGCCACAGTTTGAAGACCGCTGCATTAACCCCTTCCATGTTAAAAGTTCAAATCACCCCCTTTTCCTATATAAAAACATGCAAACATAATAAAAAATACACATATTTGGTATCTCTTCGTGCGTAATTGTACAACCTATTAAAATATAACATTATGTATCCCGTACGGTAAATGTAAAAAAATATCAAACCACAGATTTGCAATTTTTATAATATCCCAGAAAAAAAAGTTAAAAAGCGATTAAAAAGTCAGATCAATGCCAAAATGGTACCGATACAAAAAACAGATTATGGCGCAAAACATGAGCCCTCATCCAGCCTGGTATGCGGAAAAAAAATAAAGCTACAGGGGTTAAAAAATGGCTATTAAAAAAATTAGAAAATGTTCAGAATTAGTAAAACATGACGTAAACGATACAAATCTGGTATTGCTGTAACCAGGCGCCTAAAGTATAAAACTAACATGTTACCTCAACCACAAGGTAAATGGCGCAGAAAAGAAAACCACCAAATCTGCAAAATTATCTTTTACTATTTCAATTTCACTTCCCCAAATATATATATATATTTTGGTTCAGAGAATGTTATTGAAAAATTAAAAGGTATCATTATAGTAGGTAGTTATGGCTATTATGGGGCGAGGAGGAAAAATGAGTGCGTAAAAGCGAAAATTGGCCGGGACAAGTGGATTGTCATGAGGGACAAGTAGATTTTGCTCCATTTTAGTCCCGTGGACAAGTAGTTTTTTGTAAAATTTCCACACCCCTGTGTATGCATTTCAAAAATCTTAAAATTAAAGGCCCAAGCCCAGAAGCATCATGAAGTCAAGTAGTTCCTGAAAGACACAGGAGCAGTAAGGAGTAGGCATCAGCAGTACCCAAGAGGCTTTAATAACCCCTTATATTGCACGATCACTCGCGAGATCGAGCAATAACAGGTGCATTATGCCCTCAGATGTCCAGGGCTGCACGCGCGCTACACTGAACGGACCAGCGTGTGTCCATCTTTTACCGACAGGTGCGGGTAACCCGCTGAACCCCGTTCGCGATAGGGTTCAGGGGTTGCAATTATTTGCCAGGAAAGAAGAATCACAACTAAGCGCCGGTCATAAGCTTGGGTTCATTAAGTCCCTGCCCTTTGTACACACCGCATGTCTCTACTACCGATTGGATGGTTTAGTGAGGTCCTCGGATCGGCCCCGGCAGGGTAGGAGAAGGCCCTAGCAGAGCGCCAAGAATTTAAAGATCATTGTTGGAATTTGCATTAAGCATGTATTAGCTACTGCTAAACTTCCAAAAATGTAAGGCCCAAGGCCTGAGACATCAGGGAGGCAATTATTTCCTGAAAGACACAGAATGAGTCAGGAGCAGTCATTCGCAGTACCCAAGAGGGTTTCATAACCAACCCCTTACATTTAAAGATCAATGTTGAAATTTGCATTAAGCATGTATTTAGCTACTGCAAAACATCCAAAAATTGAAGGCCCAAGGCCTGAGGCATCAGGGAGACAAGTAGTTCCCGAAAGACACAGAATGAGTCAGGAGCAGTCAAGAGCAGTACTCAGGAGGGTTTCATAACCATCCCCTTACATTTAAAGATCAATGTTGAAATTTGCATTAAGCATGTATTTAGCTACTGCTAAACATCCAAAAATTGAAGGCCCAAGGCCTGAGGGCCGGGAGGCAAGTAGTTCCTGAAAGACACACAATGAGTATGGAGCAGGCATTCACAGTACCCAAGAGGGTTTCATAACCCCTTACATTTAAAGATCAATGTTGAAATTTGCATTAAGCATGTATTTAGCTACTGCTAAACATCCAAAAATTAAAGGCCCAAGGCCAGAAGCATCAGTGAGGCAAGTAGTTCCTGAAAGACACAGGATGAGCCAGGAGCAGGCAATCGCAGTACTCAAGAGGGTTTCATAACCAACCCATTACATTTAAAGATGAATGTTGAAATTTGCATTAAGCATACATTTAGCTACTACTAAACATCCAAAAATTGAAGGCCCAAGGCCTGAGGGCAGGGAGGCAAGTAGTTCCTGAAAGACACAGAATGAGTATGGAGCAGGCATTCGCAGTACCCAAGAGGGTTTCATAACCCCTTACATTTAAAGATCAATGTTGACATTTGCATTAAGCATATATTTAGCTACTGCTAAACATCCAAAAATTTAAGGCCCAAGGCCAGAAGCATCAGTGAGGCAAGTAGTTCCTGAAATACACAGGATGAGCCAGGAGCATGCAATCGCAGTACCAAAGAGGGTTTCATAACCCTAATTGATAACCCAAGAGGGTGTCATAACCAACCATAATTGGGAAATGTGGGTGTAGCAGCATGGTCAATCTACTCTGAGGCATCTGGCATTGGTGGCTGGAAATCCTGGCTGATCCATCCCTGATTCATCTTGACAAACGTCAGTCTCTCCACATTTTTGGTGGACAGACGAGTTCGCCTTGGGGTGACTATGGCCCCGGCCGCACTAAACACCTGTTCTGATGACACACTACTGGCCAGGCAGGACAGCTTTTCCAGGGCAAACTCTGCTAGTTGTGGCCATAAATCAAGTCCAGCAGATCTTCAATGGTTGTTGGCATGGCCATGTCAAGGTATGCCACCACCTACTGGTTCAGGTCCTGCTCCATGTCTACCTGCTGCGGATGAGTTCCTTCACTATGCGGGTGAAGAAAGCTACTCATCAGCGACTGTAGACTCAGGCTGCTGCTGATTGAGCTGGCACTGCTCCTCCCACCCCTCCCCTCCCCAGCAGCCATGGCAGTGGAAGGTGAGCGCAGAGGCCCCCCGAGTCGGACCTACGAGTGGATGGACCATGTGGCCTACTGACTACGTAGAATATCTTTGTAGTAGGTCAGTTTGTCCTCCCTCTCAGTGGGTGTAAAAAAGGCCCCCATTTTGGGACGGTAGTGATGGTCTAATAAGGTGGAGATCCAGAAGTCATCCCGCTGACGAATTTTGACAATTCGGGGGTCACTACGCAAGCAACTGAGCATGCATCGTGCCATTTACGCCAGTAACTCGGAGGGACTACCTGCCTCCATCTCCACTGCATACTGCAACGGTGTGTCTGGGTCCTCTGTCTCAACTTCCTCATAACCCTCCAGCTCCTCTGGCTGCTCCTGCTCCTCCTGTCCGAAGACTAGAAACACCGGCCATCTCATCCAACCTAAATTGTGCTCCGCTCTGCCCCTCATCCTCCTCCTCCTCCAGTTCAGCCCCCACAGGGCTCATGTAGCCTTGAGATGTAGGCGCAATGTCTCCATTGCCGTGACCAGCCACGGTTTCAATAATTTGTTGTAGGAAATGTAGGAGTGGAATTACGTCGTTCATGGCGTAATCCAGGCCACTCACAACTAATGTGGCTTCCTCAAAGGGCCTCAGCAAATGGCAGGTGTCACGTATGAGCTGCCACTGGTTCACATTGAAGTTACACAGCGGAGTACTTCTATCTGCTTGGATCATCAAGAAATCGGTGATGGCTTTTCTTTGTTCGTATAGACTCTCCAACATATGGAGGGTGGAATTGTGGGATACCGTTCTGACGCTGCAGCTCATGGAAGGTGTGCTTGGCGGTGTACAAGTGGCTGAAGTGCATGCACAGTTTCCTTGCCATTTTCAGGATGTTTTGCAAATGGGGTGAAGACTTGAGGAAGTGCTTGACAACCAGATTCAACACGTGTGCCATGCAGGGTGCATGTTTCACACTTCCATGTCACAGCGTGGACACGATGTTCTTCCCGTTGTCGGTCACCATGGTTCCCATTTCCAGATTTCGTGGAGTAAGCCATACTCGGATTTCTTTATGAATGAACTTTAGCAGTTCATCCCCTGTGTGACTCCGTTTTCCAAGGCAAACCATGTGAAGAACAGCTTGACACCGCCGTGCCCTACACACATGGTACGATGAAGGGCCACCGAGATTTGGACGTGCAGTGGAGGCCGAGGACACAGTGGAGGATGAGGAGGCGGCGTTGCACTCTGTAACAGGACCAACTGCCTTGGAGCGAGAGCGTGGAGGAAGAAACGGTGTGACCTGTCCAAGTTGCTGTTGTGGCTGTGCAGGAACCACATTTACCCAGTGAGCCATAAAAGACAAGTATTGTCCCTGCCCGTAGTTACAGCTCCACACGTCGGCGCTGCCGTGCACTTTTGAACACACCGACAGGCTCAAGGACTGGCCCACCTTCTCTTGTACAAACTTATGCAGGGCTGGTACTGCCTTCTTCGCAAAGAAATGACGGCTTGGGACTCTCCACCTCGGCTCGGCACAAGCCCTCAATTCTCTGAAAGGTGCAGAGTCCACCACTTGAAAAGGGAGGGACTGCAACACCAGGAACTTGAACAGGAGCACATTCAACTTCTGCACCGTTGGATGATGGGCGCATACTGTTGTCTCTTGGACATGGCTTCGCCGATGGATTGTTGGCGGATTGGCTGACTGAAAGTGGGAGAAGCAGGAGCGACAGAAGGAGGGTTTGACACACAGCTCCCTTCGGTTGAGGTGGTGGAGCCTTGGCTGGATGAAGGAGGGAGCGGATGGCCACTGGGTGATGCAGCAGACTGGACCACTACATCGGAGCCACGGTTCTCCCAGGTCGCTTTATGGTGGCGAAGCATGTGTTGACGCAGGGCCACGCTTCACCTTCTGCCGACAGATCTTGCATGTGGCTACGTGAACCTCCTCCAGATGCCTTATGAAAAACTTCCACACCGCCGAGTAGCTGATTTTCCCACCCGAAGTCCGCACTAATTGACTGCTACTGGCGCCGTCTCCAGGAACCCCTGTTCCACTACCTCCCGGAAAGGTAGGCTGCCGCGACGTAGGTGGTCTCCCCCGGGCACGTTTGGCTCCTGAATTTCCACTCCTGCCACCACGCTGACTGCCAACCGTGCTACCGCCTTGCTGCCTCAAGGGCAACCTGCAACTCTCTTCTCCTGATGATGATGAAGCCCCTTCTGCACCCGGCTCCCAATTGCGATCGGCTTCATCATCATCAACAGTTGTGTACACGTCACTGATATCCTCCTCAGGTTCCCCAACAGTGTCTGCTTCAGGACCCTGAACACTTGCAATACCGCCTCCCACGTCACTCTCCGCATCACTACTTGGCCACCTAGAGGAGCAAGCGGTGCATGTCTCCTCCCCTTCTTGGATGTCCAGTAGCTGCTGACTGTCCTCTATTAGATGGTCCTCAGTAAATAGTGGAGCTGAACCCACAGCATAAGATACTTCTTTAGGAGAGGGAACAGCATAGGACAAAGGCAATGGGAGTACAGGGACTTCTCCCGGGCCATGCCAACTGAGGGTTGTGTCTGAGGAACCCACCGACTGTTGACTGGGGGTGTCAGATGTCACTTGTGATTATGTGGATGAGCGTGTTAACCAATCGACAAAGGCAGATGGGTTGCTGATGGAGACACGACCGCTGGCTGATAACGGGAGCTCAGGCCTCTCCCTGCGACTCCTGCTGCCACTCGCCCCAAGTCTGCTACCAACTCTGCCTGAAGTATTAGGGCCTCTGCCACTCCTGCATGTCCTGGCACTTCTCTGCCTGACATACTTAGTGCATTTGTGAGGGTATTACAATACTTGTATTACAATACAATACTGGGCTTGGAAACTTTAGTTGGGCTTGGAAACTTTAGTTTGTAACTGGATTGAACACTGGCTCATGGATCGTACCCAGAGAGTGGTGGTCAATGATTCATACTCTGATTGGTCCCCGGTAATTAGTGGTGTACCCCAAGGTTCAGTACTGGGCCCGCTGTTGCTTAATTTATTTATCAATGATATAGAGGATGGTATTAACAGCTCTGTTTCTATCTTTGCAGATGATACCAAGCTTTGTAGCACAGTTCAGTCTATAGAGGATGTGCATAAGGTACAAGATGACTTGGATAGACTAAGTGTCTGGGCATCCACTTGGCAAATGAGGTTCAATGTGGATAAATGTAAAGTTATGCATCTGGGTACTAAGAACATGCATGCATCGTATGTCTTAGGGTGGATTAAACTGGCTGAGTCACTGGTAGAGAAGGATCTGGGTGTACTTGTAGATCACAGACTACAGAATAGCATGCAATGTCAAGCTGCTGCTTCCAAAGCCGGCAGGATATTGTCATGTATAAAAAGAGGCATGGACTCGAGGGACAGGGACATAATACTCCCCCTTTATAAAGCATTGGTACGGCCTCACCTGGAATATGCTGTTCAGTTTTGATCGCCTGTTCATAAAAGGGACACTGCAGAGTTGGAAAGGGTGCAGAGACGCGCGACTAAACTAATATGGGGCATGGAACATCTTAGCTATGAGGAGCGATTAAAGGAGTTACAATTGTTTAGTCTTGAGAAGATACTTTAAGGGGGGATATGATAAATGTATTTAAGTATATAAATGGCCCATACAAAAAATATGGAGAAAAACTGTTCCAGGTTAAACCCCCCCCCAAAGGACGAGGGGGCACTCCCTCCGTCTGGAGAAGAAAAGGTTTAGTCTAAAGGGGCGACACGCCTTCTTTACCGTGAGGTCTGTGAATTTATGGAACGGTCTACCTCAGGAACTGGTCACAGCAGGAACAATTAACAGCTTTAAAACAGGGTTAGATACATTCCTGGAACAAAATAACATTAATGCTTATGCAGAATTATAAAACTACACCCTTCACTTCAATTCCCTGGTTGGACTTGATGGACGTATGTCTTTTTTCAACCATACTAACTATGTAACTACACTACTCTTTAAACAGTATTTGTCTAGAACAGCAGCAGGTGATTACTTACGGCTGTCCTTTCACAGTATGTAGGCCCTTGACAGATTAACAGGTACTAAATGGTACAATACCTGGATGTACCTATGCGGTATGCACTGATGAGGGCAGTAATATGCCTAGCTATTAGCAGAAAAAACTCTGTATTTTTGTAAAACACCAGCCGGTGAATACTATTGTTTGGACTTTGACAGTATGGAGCACCTTGACAGCTTAACAGGTACTAAATGGTACAATGCTTGGATGTACCTATGCGGTATGCACTGATGAGGGCAGTAATATGCATAACTATACTAAAAACTCTATTTAAAAAAAAAAAGCAGCCAGTGAATAGTATTGTTTGGACTTGCACAGTATGTAGCCAGCCCCTTGACAGATTAACAGGTACAAAATGGTACAAATGCACTACAGTCCACTGAACAATCACGTATTTCTGAACAGCAGCAGGACCCAACAGTGCAGCACCACAAAAAAATCCAGGGATTAAACCCTAAATTGCACCCTGTCACACAATTCTGAGCAGCAGAAGATTTGTGGAGCAAAAAAAAAAAAACACAATTGGGCTGAAAAATTAGGAGATAAGATGCTTCAGAAAGTTCAGGCAGCTCTGATCTGTATGAGGCAGCTGACAGGTATCTGCCCCTCTCTGCTGCAATGCTCAATAACGTGAATAGGAGGTTTAGCTATCAATGATCCTTCTCAGTGTGAACGGCAAAGCACTCTGCACTCCTGTCTTTCCCTAATGCTGATGTGACTAGCAGTGGCAGTGTAACGCTGTGGTATGAGCTATTCACACACACACGCAGTCCCGTCCTCTCCATCTGAGTGCATAGATGAAATGAAGAGAGGCAAGATGGCCGCCGATTATATAGGGGCTGTGACATCACAGGGGTCAGTGAACACAGATAGGCTGCATCTCACATGTGATTCAGGGTCAGCCCGCCTACCTTCATTCCTGCCGCTGTTTCCCGCCCTCCCATAATCCCCTGCCCCATGTACTCACATGTGGATCCGCCATCTTAGGTCTCCAATAGCCTGGAACGCTGTAAAATGGAGTTTAATGAAGCGGTTTGCAGCGATATTCGGCGGCGATTTGCGGCGATATTCGTAGCGAATCAAATTTTTCATGAAATTCGTAACAAATTCAGGTTCGTCAACTTCGACTCATATCTAAACATACATATTCTAAACAGATTTCAACATTAACATAATGTTAGGGGTTGTGAAGCCCTTCTGTAAACTCATGCTGATGTTTGCTCCAGGCTGTGTGTTTCAGGAACTACTTGGCTTAGTGATGCTGCTGGGCTTGGGCCTTACATTTTTGGATGTTAGCACTAGGTTACATACATCCTTAATTGAGATTTCAACATTGATCTTTCAATCTTAGGGGTTATGAAACCCTCTTGTGCACTCCTGCTGCTGACTGCTCCTGTCTGTGTCATTCAGCAACTACATGGTTTAGTGATGCTGCTGGGCCTAGGACATTAATTACCTATATATGTTTACGGTAGCACTAGGTACCATACATCTTCGATGGAAATTTCAAAATTCATCTTTTATTCTGAGAGATTGTGAGGCCCTATTGTCTCCTCATCTGCCACCAACTCCAGGCTATGCCATTCAGACACTATATGGTCTCCTCATGCTTCAGCCACCTCCAGGCTGTGTCATTCAGCCACTATATGGTCTCCATTTATTGACTGTGTATTGTAGGAAACATGTGGCTATCCTTGAGTTACTCTCCCAGCATTATTGCCATGTTGATACCAGACCAGTAATAAAAGGAATATTGCCAAGGACTAGCAGAAACACTGAACTGTGGATACTGGCCACCGGCTGTTGGAATTGACTGACTATCCCAGGTGGTAGATTTACCATTTTGAAGTTCCTCAGTTCCAGTAGGCTTTAAGTCGTTCATTCTTTGTTGTGGTTCTTCAGTTGCAGAATTAAGTTGTATCATCTTTTCCTGTTCCTCCGGTGAGCTAATGTCACTGGAACACACAATACTCATATTGTCATCTAATGAAGGATTCTTTTCTTGAGAGAATGTATCTATCATTTTATTGTTTTGAATGTCAGAGGCTGTCACGGAGCTGGAAGTGGAACCTCCACCTGTGTGGCTGATGACTCGGACAGTATCAGGGAGCGAAGTCTAAGGTGCTGCTGGTTTTCACCAGAGCCTGCCGCAAGGCAGAATGGGCTTGCTGCAGCAGGCGACACCCAGGTCGCTACCTGCCGACACGGCTCAACCACACAGGTAACTGGGCTAGATGAGGTACCGAAGGCTGAGGCTGTAGCATAGTCAAATGTAGCACAAGGTCAAGGCAGGCGGCAAAGGTTTGTGGTCAAAAAACGTAGCAGGAAGGTCTGGATACACGAGAATGGCAAAAGAGGCAATGAGAACACTTTCTCTCAGGCAAATGGCACTGAAGATCCAGCAGAGAAGTGTGGGAGGTGCAGGGACTATATAGAGTAGTGTCAGGTGTTACACATAATTATGGGCGCACTGGCCCTTTAAATTTCAGAACTCCAGCACCGCGCACCCTAGGGACATGTGCGCCGGAGCTGAGACACAGTGGAGGAGGTGGCAGAGGAGCTAGGTAAGTGATGGGCCGGGATTTGCATGTGGGTGCGTCCCGTGATGCGTATCCCAGCCCCGCCAGGAGCAGGGACAATGCACTCCCGGCTGACATGTGCAGTAACAGTCAGGTGGAATTCTGACAATTTTGTGAAGCCCTGGGGTCTCCTCATGCTTCAGCCAACTCCAGGCTGTGCCATTCAGACACTATATGGTCTGCTCCTACTGATGCCACCTCCAGGCTCTGTCATTGTGCTGACATGTGACTCCTTGTTAGATTAGGTCTTTTGTACCCACACGCCGGGGCCCGGGCCCTTAAAACTTGGGAGTTAAAAGTTCCATTTCAAAATCCTCAATTTCAATTTCTAAATCTTAGATTTCTAATTAAAATTCTTGTATTTCAATGGTCTCCTCATGCTTCAGCCACCTTCAGGCTGTACCATTCAGACACTACATGATCTCCTTATGCTTTCCCCACCTCCAGGCTGTGTCATTCAGCCAATACATCATTTTCTGATGCTACTGGGACTGGGATATTAACTCCAAATATGTTCTGGTAGCATTAGCTAACATAAATGCTTAATAGAAATTTCAACATTGATCTTTCAATGTAAAGGGGTTATGAAACTCTCAGGTGTATTGCTGATGCCTGCTCCTGACTGTGTGTTTCAGTAACTACTTGGCTTATTGATGCTTCTGGGTTTGGGCTTGAAGTTTTTGATATGTTTAGAACTAGCTAAATACATGCTTAATAGAAATTTCAACATTGATCTTTCAATGTAAGGGGTTATGAAACCTGTGTGGTTGAGCCGTGTCGAGGGGTAGCGACCTGGGTGTATACTGATGCCTGCTTCAGACTGCTCCTTTGTCTTTCAGAAACTACTTGGCTTACTGATACTTCAGGGCTTGGGCCTTACATTTTTAGAAGTTTTGCACTAGCTTACATACATGCTTAAGTTAGATTTCAACCTTTCAATCGTTGGGGTTATGAAATCCTCTTGTGTACTGCTGATGCCTTTTCCTGACTGTGTCTTTCAGGAACTACTTGGCTTACTGATGCTTCTGGGCTTGGGCCTTAAATTTTTGGATGGTAGCACTACCTAAGATTCACCTTTTAATTTTAGGGTCTGCTTCCTGCTCCACTCTGTCAGCCCGTTGGTCTTGTGACAGTGTGAGACTCTGCCTCCTCAGTCTCGACAAGTCTCAGTAGCCCTTCAGCATACCATGTGTGCAGGGCACGACGGTGTCATGCTGTTCTTCACATGGTTTGCCTTGACGAAAAGTGTTGGAAACAATGGCTGGTCAGGGCAATGGAGACGTTGCGCCTACATCTCACGGCTACATGAGCCCTGTGGGGGCTTGTTAAATTTGGCCCTTTGTACCCACATGCCGGGGTCCGGGACATTAAAACTTGGGAGTTAAAAGTTCAATTTCAAAATCATTAATTTAATTTTCAAAATCTTAAATTTAAATTAAAAAATCATACATTTCAATGGTCTCCTCATGCTTCAGCCAACTCCAGGCTGTGTCATTCAGGCAATATATGGTTTACTGATACTGCTGCTGGGCCTTGGAATAAAACTTTTGTTATGGGAGGTAGCACTAGCTATCCAAAATCTTCATTTTAAATTACAAAAATTCTTGTGTTCTTTCTTGGGGATTGTGAAGCCCTGCTGTGTACTCATACTTCAGCCAACTCCAGGCAGTGTCATTAGGGCAATATATGGTTTACTGATACTGCTGCTAGGCCTGGGTCTGGGAATAAAAATTTTGTTATGTTAGGTAGCACTAGCTATCCAAAATCTTCGGTTTAAATTTCTGAATTCATCTTTTAATCTTAGGGATTGTTAAGGCCTAGTGTCTACTCATGCTGCTGCCATTCTGGCTGTGCCATTCAGCCACTATATGGTCTCCTCATGCAGCCAACACCTCCACACTATATGGTCTCCTCATGCTTCAGCCTCATCCAAGCTGTGTCATTCAGCCACTATATGGTCTCCTCATGCTGCCAACACCTCCACGCTGTGTCATTCAGCCACTATATGGTCTCCTCATGCTGCCAACACCTCCACGCTGTGTCATTCAGCCACTATATGGTCTCCTCATGCTGCCAACACCTCCACGCTGTGTCATTCAGCCACTATATGGTCTCCTCATGCTGCCAACACCTCCACGCTGTGTCATTCAGCCACTATATGGTCTCCTCATGCTGCCAACACCTCCACACTGTGTCATTCAGCCACTATATGGTCTCCTCATACTGATGCCCCCTCCAGGCCCTGTCATTGTGCCGCTCTGCGGCAGTGATTCTAAAAGCAATGCCGGTAATCTGCATGTTATTCTGAATAACAGTATTATTTCACTACCCCAGCACACTTCAAATGCATGTTAGAACACAGCAAAGTGTTCTATACCCTCTATATTGAGGCTCTCTGTAGGCCAGAAATAGCCATTTTTAATAAAGATTCGCCGTGAATAAAATCGGATTGAAACAAGCAAATCGGCTGAATCGAATTTTTGAAAAGTTCGCTCTTCTCTAATAGCAGCCCGGGAAACTTGTAAAGAGCAGAGGGAGAAGAGTTGTCAGTCTCCCTCTTGCTCTGCAGGATCTCTCCAACACACATTCCTTCAGTGTCCTCTCCTCTTTTCTGCTGTCTCACCACAGACTCCACAGACTGCGCAGCCTATCAGAGGTCCAAAACAGAGGGTGTAATTAACTGATTACACCCTGCTGCCTGTGTCAGACCTTTCATGTCATCAGAGCATGCTCCTGCAGGTATAAACAAGCCTGTGGCCATAACTGAGAGAGGGGTGCAATTGGCCCTACCAGGGCCTGAAATATGATAAATCCAACTCTTGAGCTGCAGTCCAAGGGTTGTTTGGATGCAGAATTGTAAGATTATAAAATAAAATAAGAAGGAATTAAGGGGCAGGCCCTTGTGTGCACTTCCCTGTCTGTTGGAGAGTCAGGAGCAGGGCCAGTTTTAGACTGGCCCTGGGCAAAAATAAAAATGGGGCCCATGGGTCACATCACCAAAGATCACCATGTGGAATTGTGCTGCATCTCATCTGAAGGCCATAACACAAATGCATTATAGGGTCCAAATCTAAGCTATATAGGGGGAGATTTCTGAAAACCTGTGGTGGAGTTGCCGTAGCAACCAATCAGAGGCCTTTTTAAAAATGAGAGTAGCATCCTCTACCTAGGCTTTCATAAATCTCCCCCATAGTGAATACTTTTTGTTTAATCGCAACTGTCACATAAAAATAGGTCAATAATCTGTCACAGGTGTACTGCAGCCATACATTTGTTTTGGCACTCCATGTCTTCTATGCTGTAAAAATTACTTTTATCTACAGTTGCCAAGAATCAGAGAGGCGTAGTCAGGGATCTGCAATATTTGTTCCGACATCGCAGCACCGCTCACTGACTGAGAAAGAAACAGAGCTGCGTGCCAGTCAGACTGGGGCAGTGCTGTGACACCAGAGAAGAGAGGCTTGGCAGCCCTGGGGCATTGTAGATCCCTGGTCACTCCTCTCTGACTTTTGTCAACTGTTGGTAAAAATAATTTTTACAGCATAGAAGACACAAAGTGACAAAACAGAGAGATGGCTGTAGTTTACCAGTGATCAGCTCGTAGGCCGCAGTATACCAGTGATCAGCTCGTAGGCTGCAGTATAACAGTGATCAGCTCGTAGGCTGCAGTATACCAGTGATCAGCTCATAGGCTGCAGTATACCAGTGATCCGCTCGTAGGCTGCAGTATACCAGTGATCCGCTCGTAGGCTGCAGTATACCAGTGATCAGCTCGTAGGCTGCAGTATTCCAGTGATCAGCTCGTAGGCTGTGCTGATGGTTAATGACTTATTTTTATGCAACAGTTGCGCTTTAACCATTAAAATAAATCAAACCCTAAAACGCTCCTGTATTGTGGCCATGTTAGAGCAGCTCTCACCTGATCAGAAGCAGTCACAGCATATAGGACTATTAAATCCAGTGACCCTAGGAGGCATCTTCTCTGATTGTATATGTTCTCTTCTCCATTAAGCCCAGGCAAATATTATAATGTCTCCTGATGACTGAAGACTATACCAAGACATCTGTGGCCCCTTCTGCAGTCTACCTAAAACTCTATAGTAACACAACCCTCAATGCTGTGCTTGCTGCTGCCCCATTACCATGCCTACAGCTTACCTAGGGGACAGTGTAAAAATCTAACAGTAGGATCCGACCACTGGAACCCCTGGGTGATTGGAGCAACAGCACATGATCCGACGTCACTCCATTCATTCTCTATGGGGTCTCCATGCATTTGAGTGCAGCGATCAGCAATGTTTATAAAGAACAAATGGAGCGCCAGGTGATCATGTGCTGCTGCTCCATTCATTTAGGGGACAAGGGACCTCTCCTCATTATCAGTGGTGGACCCAGGAGTCAGGTCTCACCGATCAGATATTCTGTGTATAGGTGATGACTTTGGTGTACAGACCCCAGACTGGACCAAAAGACCCTCCCCCTTCACACATTGCTCCCCATGGCCCTCTCTCATATATACTTTTCTATATGACCCCATATTTCACATATACTGCTCTGTATGACCCCTATCTCACATATACTGCTCCGTATGTTCCCTATCTCACATATACTGTTCTGTATGACCCATATTTCATATATCTACTGCTCCCTATGACCTTCTATCACATATATACTGCTCCCTATGACCACCTATCACATAAATCCTGCTCCTATGACCCCCTATCACATATATATGGCTCCTTATGACCCCCTATCACACATATATGGCTCTTTATTACCCCCTATCACATATACTGCTCCCTATGGCCCCTTTCTCCCATTATACACTGCTTCCTATGCTCCCCATATACTGCTACCTATACCCCCATATATTTCTAACTTTACATCCTAGATAGAGTTTATATGCCCCTCATCACATGTACTGGTCTCCCCACCTTCCTCACAGACGCCTCCCACTCCCTCCCCCCATGCTTTTCCCTTTTACCTCGTCCTCTTTGTACACTGTATGACATCATCAGGAAGGTCCTTCACCATACAGTGTGAGTGTCTATTCTGCTCTGTGGGCTCTCTGAAGCCCGAGCTTCCACATGGCCACTCTCACATTACTGTAGTCTGACGCAATTTGCATAAAATCACTGCATCATTGCCACAATTTTACAGCAATTTTGCGCAAATCGTGGCAGAATGCAGTAATGTGCCTTAGAGTTCAGGGGGCCCTTTTGGACATTGGGGTCCTGGGCAATTGCCCACGTTGCCCCCCCCCCCCCCCCCCAAAACCGGCCCAGGTCAGGAGGCCACCTTACATATTCATTCGATTTTTGTTTAGTGTTTGGGGACCTTTTCTTGTCTCAAAGGAAGGCTCAAAATATTTTAAACAAAACAAAAGTTAATAGTTATGTATTATACCTAGAGCATAATATGTCAGGGCCAGTTCTAACTTTTTTTTGGCTGGAGCACATGGTAGGTGTTTACACTGCTGTGGTGCTCTGTGGTGGCCATGGTTTCTGTGATGCTTTGTCTCTGGGGTGGGGTGGGGTGGCCCACCCACTGGGTTATTCCCGCCCACTGGGTTATTCCCGCCCACTGGGTTATTCCCCCTGTGTGCTTGGTGTCTCGGGGACAGTGGTCACAGCCCCGCGCAACGCCAGTGTTAGGTTAGGGACCCACTCTGACTAGGTGGCCTTGACGGGGCGAGTGGGCTTGTACTTTTTGATCAAAATGTATAATAACAAGTAGATCAAAATACAAATGGTGGACGGGCAGCTATGTTTCTCCATTTTTGTTGTACTAAGGTAAAAATTTGACAGGTAAGGTAAGATATGACAAATATCTTAGGCTCCTCACTTTTCCAAAACCATCCTCACCTTTTGCCCAACAACCATGTTCAAAATGGTAGAAATGCCCCAGTAGATAGTTGGCCGTGAAGAATAGACAGCTGCACCCCCAGCAGGTAGATAGTTGCCCCACTGGCATCCTAGTTGTAGAAAGCTTTAGATTGCTGCTCTTCTCATGGCAGATGTGGCCCTGTGATATGTAATATAATATAAGCCAGTAAAGGTTTTTTTGTGGATGTTTTGTTACCAGGTTTATTGTGTTTTTCAAAGTTGCCTTTGTTTTGTGTGTATAATGTGTTTGAGGTGAACTCTGCTTGAAATTATGTTGACAGTGATAAAATGACAGAAACAAGAGCCAGTCAGTGAAGCGTAACCTGCTGAGCACATTGCTGTTCACCAAATGTATGTTACTTTAGTAGAAACATTATAGTATCTGCTTTATGTTAACACAAAATTCTGATGCCTTGGAATGACCAGACAACTCCCAGGTAAAGTTCTTTGAAGCTGTTGCCCTTATGGAAAAGTTTCATCTGGCTGTCATGTGTTTAGCACATGAATTGGTATATGTGACTTGCAGACATGTATATTAGCAGCCCCCGAGAATCCTCTTGGAGGAGGAAAAAGCTATTTCACGCTTTTATTTTACAGTAATCATATATATATATATATATATATATATATATATATATATATATATAGGGGAATATGCAAAGCAGCTCATTACACAACCTTTTCAGGTAGTGTTCCCTGGTATCAGCTTAGCTCCTGTTAAGGAATATAAAAAGCTGAACGGGATATATGCCAAGCCAGACTACTCCCCAAAAGGGAAGTTTCGACCCATCTGCAGACAGCTGTTTCGGGGTTTTTGCCCCTACCCAGAATGCCTGCGGAGTGCTAAATGGCCTAACCTGAATCTCCGTTACACCTGAAGAGGTGTCCTCTCCCTGAGGAAAGTACTGACCCCTTTTATATATATATATATATATATATATGTATATATATATATGAAATCTTATAGGTCGTAATGTATTCTGTAATGCTTTGTATCATTTCTCAGAGCTATTAATGGCATTTTGCTTGTCTTTGTGTTTAGCTCTTCGTTAATCTTTACAATGAATTCCACCAATGTTATATTGAAATAAGGCTCTGCTCAAACAGCACACTATGCACATTGAGTAAAGTAATTTAAAAGGTTAAAAATTGTTACGTTATGTGCTCCAGGCCTTGAGTGCATGGTCCCGTTACCTTCTGCTGCCTGCGGAGCCTGAGTCGGTCCCTCACCCTAGGGCACGCGCGCCAGAGCTTTAAGATTTAAAGGGCCAGTGTGCTCATTAGTGTGATTCACCTGTGGCTCATTTATATATTCCTCCACCCTCCTCACTCCCCTACCGGATCTTTGTTGCCTTGAGAGAAAAAACATTCCTGTTTCTGCCTTGCCATGTATCTGATCCTTCGCTTTGCGACCCGACCTTGCTTCTTTGCCGCCAGCCTATTTGACCTCCTGCTACGTCCTGACTACGCAACCGTGCCGCCTGCCCTGACTTTCTGCTATCCAGACTAAGAGCTGCCTTATCCCTCCTGTGCCTCGCATCTCCTAAGCCGCCTGTGTGGTCGAGCCATGCCAGGGGTAGCGAGCTGGGTGGCGCCTGCCGCAGTAGATCCATCCCGCTTTGCGGCGGGCTCTGGTGCAAACCAGTGGCACATTAGACTCTGCTCCCTGGTACGGTCCGAGTCATCTGCCACACAGGTCCAGCGAATCCACATCCACCGGGGTCTTCTGAAACGTGAGTGTTACAGTAAGATCCGGTCATGGATCCCACTGAGGTACTCCTGCATGAAGTCGCGGATCTTCCCTCTGTTGTGGTACATCAGTCACATCAGTTGTCCCGACAGGCACAGCAACTTTCTCAACTTTCAGCTATGATGCAACAGCAGCAGGTTCCCACAACCTGGCCCACTCCCACCACCAGCTCCTGCAGTGTCTTCTGGCTCCCAGCTACGTCCAAGTATGATGGGGATTCCAAGTCATGCAGAGGCTTCGTTACACAGTGCTCCATGCACTTGGAGCTCATGTCTGAACTGTTTCTGACTGACAGTGCGAACGTGCGAACGTATTGGTAATAGTACTGTCAATATATAGGATTTGGTCAGTAACAGTATCATGGTAATATGTATTGTGACAATTTTCCTCCTTGTATACTGGCATTATTGGTAATATTGCTATCAATATACCAGATTTTCACATATAACCTTTTTCAAACATTGCTGCCATTTTTCATTATAAGGGAGTGTTGTGCCATTTTACTTTTTGAATTTGTGGTTGACTGTGATCGGGTCTTGGACGCTGACACCATTTTATTGAATCATTTGGCAATATATATATAGCCATGTAAAGTGATACGCCCGTGCTCGGTGGCCGTTTGCTGGCACAATGACACAATGCTGTGGGGCTGGTTTTCATCCCCAGTCCAGCCCTGACTACTGGTGGCCCCATTTTGAAAGTGATGTTTCTGATTTTGTTTGTTCCTGTGAAACTTGTGCCCGCGACAAAACTCCTCGACAGAGACCTGCAGGACTCTTACAGCCTTTACCCATTCCAGAGACTCCCTGGTCCCATATCGCCATGGAATTCATCACCGATTTTCAACCATCTCATAATAACACTGTCATCTGGGTCATTGTAGATCGGTTTTCCAAGATGGCTCATTTCATTCCTTTACCAGGTCTTCCTTCTGCCCCGCAGCTGGCGAAGTACTTCTTGTTGCATGTCTTTCCTTTACATGGTCTTCCTCAGCATATCGTTTCAGATCATGGTGTGCAGTTTGTCTCTAAGTTCTGGCGAGCCCTTTTTAACCGTCTGGACATCAATCTGGACTTCTCCTCGGCCTGCCATCCTCAGTCCAATGGAGAGGGTTAATCAAATCCTAAAGTCTTTTCGTTGGCATTTTGTTTCAGCTCGCCAAGACGATTGGGTCGACCTTCTCCCCTTGGCTGAATTCTGATATAATCATAAGGATTCCAAGTCCTCAAGGTCACATTCAAAGTGCAATCTCCAGTATCCAAGTGGAGATTTCCTCCCTGGGGGCCCGCACCTCTCACATAGAGAACAAAATGGCTGAGCTTACCCCGTCCCACAACATGGTGGTAGATGTGGCCCATTCACTGGAGGATGAGGTGGCGGCACTGAAGCTCAAAATTGCAGATATGGAGGACCGATCCCACAGTAATAACTTGAGGGTACGCGGAGTACCGGAAACGGTTAAAACGGAGGACTTAAATGCTTACCTCACCGACTTCTTTGCTCTCCTTCTACTCAAAGCTAGTGCCATGGATTTACTAATGGACAGAGTGCATAGGCTGCCCAAGCCCAAGGCGCTCCCTGCTGCAGTGCCGAGGGATGTGATCCTCAGAATGCATTTCTTTCATGTCAAGGAAAGGCTGATGCAGGGAGCACGCATGGCCGTTTCATTGCCGGACCGGTTTGCTGAGTTGCAGCTATTCACAGACTTGTCGGCGGCAATCCTAGCCAGGAGACGTGAATTTAGTGCCGGAGCTAAAGTTTTGCATGATAATAACATCCCCTATAAATGGGGGTTTCTCGTTAAAATGATAATTTCCCGCAACGGGAGCAAGTTGGTGGTCTCCTCACCGGAGGAACTTGTTCGCCTATGTACAGAATGGAACTTGCTTGCTCCGTCCTCTTCACCCCGTTCCACCGGAGCGTCGCCTATCCCTGGAGTTGAGGAGAATGGCACCTGGTTACCAGCAAGAAACGCAAAAGTCATTAAAGACTATGCTGGTACTGTTGAACTATGGCGGTTGTTCTTCATGTGACAAGTATGCTCCGTTGTTAATAGGGTATTGTGCTAACTTTCATTTTAAAGGCCTAGCTGCGGACTCTCTCTGTTTATTTATCCCCACACTAGGCTTACCACATGGCCCTTATGCACATGTCTATATGTTGTTTCTGGTTTGTCGTGTTTGTTCTGTATGTGAGTTTTTGTCGTCCTCTCTGGTCTGGTATATCCTGCACGCTTACAACTAGAAGTACGTGCACTAACACAGTTTTCCTTCTTAATATGCTTACCATGGTGTTGATTGAAATGTATGGATTAAGGGGTCCTTTAATGCAAATCCTTATACTTCCTTATGGTTATTAATGTAGTGTCTCTGAATGCCAATGGTCTTAATTCTCCTTATAAGCGTTCGCTGCTCTGGAAAGAGGCAAAGCGTCTACATGCAGACGTGATGTGTGTGCAGGAGATGCACTTAAATGTAGGAGACGCGTACCGACAGAAGCATAAAAATTATCCCCACATATTCCATTCTCATGCCCTACACAAGAAGAAAGGGGTGTCTGTGGCAGTTAGAGATACGCTTGCTTTTTCTACGTAGAGGGTGGTGGTAGATGGGGGCGGAAGGTACATTATCTTGGTCTGTCTTCTTAACAATGTCAAGTACACATTAGTAGCTTTGTACTCTCCCAATAGAAGACAATGCATATTTCTCAAATCACTGTTTAGGAAGGTGGACAGACTGGCTGTGGGGCATGTGGTTTTTATGGGTGACTTTAATGTAACTATATGGCCACATATGGACTCTACATCCCCCGCTCCGAGAAGGGGGCCCACAGGCTTCTTTTCTCTTGCATCTAAATATGACCTATATGATGCGTGGAGAGTGCACCACCCCACCGAAAGGGACTTTACCTTTTACTCCAGTGCCCATCACTCCTATTCCCGCATCGACTATGCCCTTACCTCCAGATCCCTCCTGCCCCTGATAGTTAATGCTAAAGTTCTCCCGATTGAATGGTCTGACCATTCCCCCATTAGCCTCACCATTAGGGAAAAATACCTCCAGACTTAAATCCATGATCCTGAACCATCCGGAGTATGCTGACGCCACGTCCTCTATGGTCTCAGCGTATTTCCAGGTGAATGACACTGGGGATGTTAGCGATCCTATTCTGTGGTGCACCTTTAAGGCCACAGTCAGAGGACATTTTATTAGTCAGTCAGCACACGAGAAAAAACAACGTTTGGCCCAGACATTAGATCTACAGCAGAGGATTGCTGAGTTACATTGTAAAAATAAAGCCTCTTTCTCTCAGGAGCGTGCCTCTGAGCTCTCGCAGTTGAGTGCTCAACTCCATTCACTTTCACTCCACACTTACGAGTTAGCCCTCCGTAGGTTAAAGATGTCCTACTATTGGCAGGGCAATAGGACAAGTGCACTTCTGGCCAAACAGCTCAAGAAACGGACTGCACGATGGCTACTTTGAAATTCCTAACTTACAATGTTAAGGGGTTTAACTCACCAAATAAGAGGCACAACCTGATTTCATTGTTGAAAAGAGAAAATACATCTGTGTTGTTTTTACAGGAAACACACTTTAAGACTGGCAGGATCCCATCCCTCCCTACTAATCATTTTTCCCATTGGTTTCACAGCGGCAGCACAAACTCCTCGTCCAGGGGCGTATCCATCGCGCTAGACAGAGATGTCCCCTTCACTTTTGAGTCCAGTTACGTGAGTAGTGACGGCAGAGCCTTATTTGTGCGGGGCAGGATTGGGGTTGTGTCATACACTCTGGCGAGTCTCTATGCTCCTAACAAGAGGCAGGTCCCGTGGCTTCTCGATACTCTTGAGAGGCTGCGCTCCTTCGCGGAGGGCCCCATTATTCTAGGGGCGGATATGAATTTAGTATTACATCCCATGTTAGACTCCTCCACCAACAGGTCCACGACCCCGCCCCTTCTGCTCCGCACCTTACGGAACAAACTACACGAACTGGGTCTAGTAGATGTGTGGCGTACCTTTCACCCGGGTGACAGATCATACACTTTCTTCTCAGCCCCACATCGCTCCCATCACAGAAAAGACACAGAATCTGTTTTGTCATGATAGCGTTCTGCAGTCGGTCAGCAATACTGATATAGGCCCCAGGACACTCTCGGACCATTCACCTGTACACGCTGACTTGGCACTGACGCACCTACCACGTAGAGACTGGACGTGGCGTCTCAACGAGTCGCTATTGACGGACCCTCTTCACTTGCAGTCTCTCACCACACACCTGACTTCCTACTTTGACACCAATACAACTCCTGACGTCTCCATGCCGACTATTTGGGAGGCTCATAAGGCATACATTCGGGGTATACTTATTGCCCTTGGCTCCCAATTGAAAAAGGACCGTTCTAAGCAAGTAACCGACCTGCTATCTAGGATAGCCACCCTTGAACAGCAACAGGCAGTCGCGGGCTCCAGTTTTGATGACAGGGAACTCACGTCCCTTAGGGACAAATTGAAAGACCACCTCAATAAAAAATATGCTGAAAACGTGATAAGGTTCCAACAGAAGCTCTTTCTCCATGGGGATAAGGGGGGTAGACTCATGACGGCTATGATCAAAAAGAGGAAGGAGAGGGCATTCATTCATTGGATAGTAGACGGCCAGGGGCGCGTATGTACCTCCACCGCCGACATCATAGAGGCATTCACCGCCTTTTATCGATCCCTTTATAACCTTGACCCTGCGGACCCGCCCCTAGGTACCCGAGACCAGGCCATCAAAGAATTCCTATCGACCCTGAAGCTGCCCTCAATCACTGAGGAAGAGGGCCTGGCACTGCTCAGACCGTGCACTGTAGATGAGCTGGCCTCGGTCGTTAAGTCCTTTCCCCTGGGGAAGAGTCCAGGCCCTGATGGCCTTGGCCTCTTTTATTACAAAAAACTGGGTGATGTTCTCCTTCCCCAGCTTACAAAGTGGTGTAACTCCCTTATGTCTGGGGAACCCCTCCCGCCTCAAGCCCTAGGAGCACATATCACTATTTTGCCTAAAGAGGGAAAGGATCATGCACTTTGCCCCAGCTATAGGCCCATCTCTCTATTGAATTTAGATGTTAAAATCTGGGCTAAACTTCTTTCACTACGAATAGGTGACCTCTTGCCCTCCATTGTGCACCCCGATCAGACGGGCTTTGTAAAAGGGAGGGAGGGACGTCATAATGCCCTGCGGGTCATGCATGCTGTCCACTATGCACGGGCTCATGGAAAACCATTACTCCTTCTCGGCACAGATGCCGAGAAGGCGTTTGATAGGGTTGCATGGGACTATATGCAACTAGCACTTGGGAAGTTTGGCTTCCCTCAACCCTTCATATCGGCTATCATGTCTTTGTACCGGGGCCCTAGCGCACAGCTGAAGATCAATGGCACCTTATCACCCAATTTTTCCATACACAACGGCACCCGACAGGGCTGCCCCTTGTCCCCCTCCCTGTACATAGTCGTCATGGAGACGCTCCTACAGGCACTGCAACAGAACAGTGCTATTAAGGGTCTCACGATTGGGGGCCACACTCACCTCACGGCTGCGTTTGCAGACGACCTCCTCTTACTGGTATCTAATCCCATTGACTCCCTACCCTCCATCTTAGCTTTAATAGAACACTATGGACTACTGTCCAACTTCAAAGTCAATTATGCCAAGTCGGAGATATGAACATCTCTATTCCTCCCAGCCAGGTGAGGCGCTTGCAGGTGTCATCACAGTTTCGGTGGCCCTCTGAGTGCATCACATACCTAGGTATAGCCATCCCTCCCTCCTTGTCGGACTTGTATAGATTGAATTACGTCCCTCTCTTGGCGAAAATTAAGACGCAGCTATCTAGCTACAAGCTTCCTTATTTGTCATGGCTAGGCAGGCGCAATCTGCTCCAAACTTATATCATCCCTTCAATTGTTTATGTTCTACGGATGGTTCCACTGAAACTGCCTGTTTCCTTCCTGTCCCAGTGGAGACGAATGTTTTCTGCCTTCCTGTGAGCTGGTCGGAAACCTAGACTCTCTCATGCGCTTCTGACAAGGAGGAAGGGAGATGGGGGCATAGGCATTCTGAATGTTGACCACCTCTACATGGCCACCCACTTGCAGAGATGGACTGAAATAGCCTCTAGGACGAGCCTGTTACAGGGACACTCACTTGAGGGTGATCAACTGGGGTCCTCTCGGTCTATGGCCATGGGGAACATCTGGCTTCCCACTCTTGGGAGCTTGTCTGCAGTCTCCAACCCCATTCTTAAAGGCACATTGTTAACCAAGATGAAATATGACCAATCTCATGCTGGATGTGGTCTGGATAGGAAGGTGTTGCCTATCTCGTAGCCCTCCTCACTAGCCCCGTACATAGTGTCTCCCACACTGGAGTGCCATGCAGACATTTGGGACAGGTTGACAGACACGCCTCTTCTATCCCTCTGCACTGACAGACGACCCCCCACACCTGAACACATCAGAACCCTACTCCCGGATGTCCCGATTAACTTTCTCCAGATACGCCTTGTTAGGAGCACATGCATGGAGGTTCTCAGAGTGTGGGACATAGCGGGTGATCATACCTGGCTGGAGAGGTTGCTCCTGACTGCCCAATCCTCGAAGCATAGGCTCTCAGTGTTCCGCTCACGCCTCCTGGACGCAGGCGCTACACACATCCCCGCGTACCTAGATTCGTGGGAGAGGGAGCTGGGTATTCACCTAACAGACTCGTACAAGAACACCATTCTACGCAACTCGCACGGTTTCTCAAGGTGCATTAAACTCCAAGAGAACCATTTTAAAATACTTTCACGCTGGTATAAGACTCCAGAACTCCTCCACAGGTGGGGCCTGTCGCCCTCCGCCCAGTGTTGGAGATGCAATTCTGAGTGCGGCTCCCTCTCCCACATTTGGTGGTATTGTGTGAACATACAGCCTTTTTGGAGTGAGGTTGAGAGACTGATCTCTACCATCCTGGGCCGCGAGGTTTCTCTTACGCCAACCCTGGTCCTTTTAGGTCTCCCAGATAAAGAGAATCCCTTAAATAAACGATCCCTCCTCGCACACTTGGTCTCGTCGGCTAAATGCCTAGTTCCCCTCCATTGGAAGAAAACGGAGCCACCCACAGCCTCACACTGGCTACTTAGAGTAGCACACATATGTAGGATGGAAGAATTATCTAGCTGGAGCACGCGCTCCTACGACACATATTATGCAACCTGGCAACCATGGCTTGCATATAAATCCAACAACCCTGCTTTTCTTTGATCTCCGCTTAGCACTTATATACGCCTCTTCATCCATACCCCTCCCCTTAATCCTACTTCCCTTCCCTCACCTCCCTCACCCCCCCCCCTTTCTACTCCCTTCCCCCTTCCCTCCCCAATACCTCACTTCCTCACATCCCCACCGGAGAACTGCGGTCACTCACTGTATCTTCTCCCTCATTCCTACTCTCTATCTATCCCTCTCTTCTACCCCACTTTTCTCCATTCTCCTCCTACCTACCCTCCTCTTCTCTAGTTTACTTCTCAACTTGACCTCTTTTCTTTCCTTATTCTGTTTCTGTATCTTCATGACAACCTGATATACCGGATTCCATACCGCCTTGGTTTTCTATCCTCCTTCACCTACCCCAGGGCCCTACCCTTGGACCTCCCATAGGGGGCTCACCTCTACTGATACACTTACTTATAAAGACTCTCCCCTTTTCTTCTTTTTCTATACATAACTGCTTTTACTCTCTTCTGCTCATTTGTTCACATCACCATTTTAAGCCCTATGGGACCACCCGCACACCCCAACACGCACACCTCTGTGTTGAACTCTATCCTGACCGCTATACTCTGATCTCACGTAGTGTAGTGGTTCTGTTACTTTGACTACACCCTGATGTGACACACTTGAATGTACTGTTGTTCCTGTTAATTTGGTTCTATGTTCATGCTTATACCCCACGGCTTAGGCTGCGACCTGAATCCGGGGAATATTTGTTAACTTTGCTTCTAAAAAAAAAAAAAAAAAACACAAAATAAAGATTTGAAAAAAAAAAGAAACGGACTGCAAAGTCTAGAATAGCATATATGACTGATAGTTCAGGCACAAAGGTGACGGATCCCCAGGGTAAAGCCAATTGTTTTGCCAGATATGAGAAACTCTACAATCTGAATACCGATGAGGCCACACATCAACCGTCTGCTGCCACTATCTCTTGTTTTCTCTCCTCTGTGACCCTCCCTTCTTTAACCCCAGAACAGGTGGAGGAGTTAGATAGGGCTTTTACAGTAGAGGAAGTACTTACCTGTATTCGTTCCCTCAAGTTACATAAATCTCCGGGGCCTGATGGTATATCAAATGATTTCTATAAGAAGTTCGGACCCTTAGTTGCGCCGTTCTTGGTACGGACTTTTAATTCTATAGCGGATCTTGGCCGACCTCCTAAGGAGATGCTGGAGGCTTTGGTGGTTACCATCCCCAAGGCGGGCAAGCCTGCTGAAGAAGCCACTTGCTATAGGCCCTTATCGCTGTTAAATGGCGACATTAAATTATATGCTATGCTGCTGGCTTCGCGACTAAATCTCCTTCTGCCCACCCTAGTAGCAAGAGACCAGGTGGGCTTTGTTAGGGGTCGTCAGACCTTGGACGGCACGAGGCGACTCGTAGACCTGATCGCTAGAGCGCACTCCGGTCAGGCGCCTTCTCTGCTCCTCTCATTGGGTGCGGAGAAGGCGTTCGATTGGGTGCATTGGGAATATCTTGAAGCGGTGCTCTGCAAATTCCAAATTCCCTCCCACTTTAGGGGTGCTATAATGGCCCTTTATTCGGATCCCTCAGCAAGGGTGTTTGTTACTGGAGCCCTTTCAGAAGCCTTCCTCTTAAGTAATGGGACCAGGCAGGGCTGCCCCCTTTCCCCTGTCATTTTTACCCTGGTGATGGAACCCTTTGCGCAGCGTATAAGGACGTCATCGGTGATTGAGGGCATACGAGTGGGTGATATCGATCACCGTATTGGGTTATTTGCAGACGACGTCATTATATGTCTTTCTCGCCCGCAGACTTCCCTTCTAGGGGTAGTGTCCATAATAGATGAATTCAGTAGAGTGAGCTACTATAAAATTAATTCCTCTAAATCTAGTATTTTAGCTTTAAATGTCCCCACGCCAATGGAATGTATAATTAAAAATAAGTTCCCTTTTACGTGGGCGGAGGGACAGATCCCGTATCTAGGAATTGTACTGACCTCTGTGCCTGACCGCTTGGTAGGAGTGAATTTTACCCTGCTTAGAGCACAACTTTGCAGAGAGGTGGAAAGTTACGCTAAACTACCTATCTCATGGGCAGGCCGAGTGGCTGCGGCTAAGATGATGTTGTTGCCCAAGATACTCTATTTCTTTAGGAATCTCCCAGTAATAATACCTGCAACTTATATAGCGCAACTCCAAAAATTATTACTAAATTTTATATGGGCAAATAAACCTGCTAGAGTAGGGGCTGCTCTGATGTATCAACCCATTGACCGCGGAGGTATGGGAGTCCCTAATTTACGTGCCTATTATCAGGCCGTCATTTTGGATCAGCTTAAGAAGTGGTTGTTGCTGATGGACCCGCCTCACTGGGTTGACATTGAAGCAGAATTCCTGGCCTAACCCCCTCCTTATGTCACTTCTTATTAGACATGTGCAGAACCGAAAATTTAGTTCTTCTCGTTTTGTTCGTTTAGTTTTTAAAAAAAATTGGTTCTATGAATATTCGGAATGCTGTGCATTCGTCATATTCGGTTTTCGTATGCATCCGCAAAATTTTTTTCCGTTTTCGGATGCATTCGTTTAAAAAACGGATGCATTCGTTAAAAACAACGAATGCATTCGTTAATTTCAATTTTTTTGTTCTGCACATGTCTAGTGATCCCTCAACATACGATGGTAATTCGTATGTTGAGGGATTTGTGCAATGTAAAAAAAGTAAAGTCCTACTCATCTGTCCCCGTTGCTCCCGATGGTGTCCCTGGGCCTCCGCTGGGCTCTTCTAGTCCTCTTCGGTACTCCGCTGGGCTCTCCTGGTCTTCTCCGGTCCTCCGTTGTCTGCCGAAAGGCCTTACTGGGCCTCCGTAGCGACGTCATCACGTCGCTGCCGCACGCCGTTCCTATTGGATGACGGGACGGCGTGCGCGACAGCGTCATGACGACGTCAGAGGGAGAGCCGTATGAAGTCCCCGGACCAGCCCAGGACCCACCAGAGGAAGGCCCAGAGCAGCGCGGAAAGGTGAGTGAACCTGCCCGGACTGCTTCAACTGCTATCCAGCAGCAGCTTAAGCATTATGTGCTGCCGGATAGCAGTTGATGCATGGCCCCGACATTCGGTATACTGATAACGAATGCATTAGTTGTTCGTTAACATGCAAATTCGTTATGCGTTAGTTAACGAATGCATTCGTTAACTGTATATTCGTATTCGTATGCTTTTTCGGTATTTTGTAATTTTTTTTATCGTGCATTCTTTTCGTAACGAACATCCGAAAACGGGAAAATTCGTTTAGTTATGTGTTCGTTACGAAACAAATTGCACATGTCTACTTCTTATGGTCTCTCCGATTTAAAGGGGTTCTCCCTTGTTTATACTGTTTTTTGTTATTATGTTTGTGTGTTATGTGTGTATAAGTATGTGTTTTTTTATGTGTGTTGTGATTATGTATATATGTATTTTCTTACCTTTTGTGAAGATCCGGAAGCTGGCCCCTTTTTCTTCCAGTGGCTTGCTGTGCACCTCGGCCTCCGCCATGTTGTGTTCGGTAAGTGGGATGTCGGGGGGTGTGTTCTTGCTTCTGTCCTTCCTATCTTCTGACGTCTGAGGCGAATCTTTTCTTCCTGTTTCTTCCGTGGCTCAGCGACCAATCTGCGGCCTCTTCCGGTGCATGCGCAGGTATTTTTTTTTTTTACCAATAAAGTTTTGTCTAATTGACAAACTGTCTGCGCTTGCGCGAAGCTACGCTATTAGCATAGACCTAACGTACGCTACGCTGTTAGCGTAGCACTTGCATACTCGCGCATGTGCAGACAGTTTGTCAATTAGACAAAAAAAATGTTATTGGTAGAAAAAACAAACTACCTGCGCATGCGCTGGAAGAGGCCGCAGATTAGTCGCTGAGCCACGGAAGAAACAGGAAGAAAAGATTCGTCTCGGACGTCAGAAGATAGGAAGGACAGAAGCAAGAACACACCCCCCGACATCCCACTTACCGAACACAACATGGCGGAGGCCGAGGTGCACAGCAAGCCACTGGAATAAAAAGGGGCCAGCTTCCGGATCTTCACAAAAGGTAAGAAAATACATATATACATAATCACAACACACATAAAAAAACACATACTTATACACGCATAGCACACAAACATAATAACAAAAAACAGTATAAACAAGGGATAACCCCTTTAACTCGCTCCCTCTTCTACTTACTCTACTGTGGCAGCGGCGATTAGATTGTGGAGCAAATCCAATATTAGCCTCTCTCTGATCCCGCCCCGACGTAACAACATTCCATTGGACGCAATAGAGACTTATTTGACTGACATAGACTTACGTTCTTGGATGGTGAACGGGATTGCCAATGTGCAGAATATGGTGGACTCGGATGGGGTTGTTCCTTTCTCCACCTTAGTCTCTAAATTTGGCATTCCTCAAATAATAATAATAATAATAATAATTTTCACATAATTCATAGGGGGGAGAACCCCTCACAAATATCCTAAAATGATTATTATGTAAAGTTTTTATTGTTTGTACACCTCACGGCCGGGCTAGAGACTGTGTTCTCTGAATAGCCTAATTGATTGTGACCTTTAAAAAAGACTGTCAATTTAACCTGCCGCCATTTTATGTTTGTATAAGCACATTTGCCTGAGGAAGTGCCTGATACGGGCAAGAAACGCGTTGCCACTGTGTGCCGAATAAATTTTAGTATGAAATATTGATGACTACTGCTACCTGCTTATGACTTTGCAACTGCGCCGAGAAAGGATCTTTTTTCTACCTTCCCTGATATTGGTTTTCATAAATCATAACAGGAACAGTATGAATGAAATCAAGAAGACAACTTTTCTGTAGGTAGATATGCTTGAAGTTGGATAACAACTGTAGATGAGCTGAAGAGGAAATGACAAATCATCCAAGAAGTCTTAATATGCTGTAACAAAAGAGAAAAAAATATATATACAAAGTGAAAGGGAAGGGATAAATGGGAGGGATAATATTTGTCTCCTGTCTTTAATAATATCCATATTTTCCGTCATAAGGACTAGGAAAATCTCCAATTTTATTAGAAGATGAAGACTTCACATTATGCAAGTTTAAAGCTTAAGATAAGCATAAACAAAATACAATTAGAATAAAATGAACAATCACGTTTTAATTATAGAATAGAAATAGAAACATGTAGAGTATCAAGTTTAAAATAAAATGTCAGCTTTGAGAATGTCTGAAAGAAAAGCTCCGGATTCAAATAATTTAGTGGACATGGCTCCTCTAGTAGAATGGGCAGAAAAAGATTAAACATTAATTCCAGCCAAAGATATGGATTTTTTTGACCCATCTAGCCAGAGTAGCGGAAGAAACAGGTTAGTGGGGTTTACAGTAGGAAATAAGGAGTTGTGAAGAAGATTGTCGTCTGATAGAAGTTCTGGATTCGTAAGGTCTTAAACAACATTCAATACACAGTTTATCATGGTGAGGAAAAGAAGGATAAAAGATAGAAGACAGATTAGCCTTAGTCAGTCGAAAAACAGAGAATTGAACTCCATTAGGAAGAAATTGTCTTTGAGAAATATCCAAAGCTTTAACATCGGAAAGACAGGAAGAAAAAGAATGAGAAGAATATTGACATCCCAGGTAGAATTACCGTATTTATCGGGGTATACCACGCACCGGCCCATAACACGCACCCTAATTTTACCAAGGATATTTGAGTAAAAAAAGTTTGCGTGTGTGCGTGTGTGCGCGTGTATACCCCGATACACCCCCAGGAAAGGCAGGGGGAGAGAGGCCGTCGCTGCCCGCTTCTCTCCCCCTGCCTTTCCTGGGGTCTAGAGCCCTGCCGCTGCCCGTTCTGTCCCCCTGACTATCGGTGCCGGCGCCCCATTGCCGGCGCCCATAGCCAGGGGGAGAGAAGCGGCGCCGACAGCCAGGGGGAGAGAAGGGGCAGCGGCACCCATTGCCGGCGCCGCTGCCCCGTTGCCTCCCCCCATCCCCGGTTGCATAATTACCTGTTGCCGGGGTCGGGTCCGCACTGCTTCAGGCCTCCGGTCATGCGCCGCGCCGTGCAGCGCATAGCAACGACGCAGGGGACGCACACCGGAGGCCTGAAGCAGCGCGGACCCGACCCCGGCAACAGGTAATTATGCAACCGGGGATGGGGGGAGGCAACGGGGCAGCGGTGCCGGCAATGGGTGCCGCTGCCCCTTTGAAGGGTCCTGCCCCTGAATTGAAGGGTAGGGGTGTGGTGGGATATTGGGGGAAGGGATGGGATTTTATATTTCTGCATAAGCATTAATGTTATTTTGTTCCAGGAATGTATCTAACCCTGTTTTAAATGTATTAATCGTTCCTGCTGTGACTAGTTCCGTAGGTAGACTATTCCATAAATTCACAGTTCTTATGGTAAAGAAGGCGTGTCGCCCCTTGAGAGTAAACCTTTTCTTCTCCAGACGGAGGGAGTGCCCCCTCGTCCTTTGAGGGGGCTTAACCTGGAACAGTTTTTCTCCATATGTTTTGTATGGGCCATTGATATATTTATATACGTTTATCATATCCCCCCTTAAAGTATCTTCTCAAGACTAAACAATTGTAACTCCTTAATCGCTCCTCATAGCTAAGATGTTCCATGCCCCCATATTAGTTTAGTCACGCATCTCTGCACCCTTTCCAGCAACACAGTGTTCCTTTTATGGAGTGGTGACCAAAACTGAACCGCATATACCATACCAGTGCTTTATAAAGGGGGCGTATTATGTCCCTGTCCCTCAAGTCCATGCCTCTTTTGATACATGACAATATCCTGCTGGCCTTGGAAGCAGCAGCCTGACATTGCATGCTATTCTGTAGTCTGTGATCTACAAGTACACCCAGATCCTTCTCTACCAGTGACTCTGCCAGTTTAACACCCCCTAAGACATACAATGCATGCAGGTTATTAGTACCCAGATGCATAACTTTACATTTATCCACATTGAACCTCATTTGCCAAGTGGATGCCCAGACACTTAGTCTATCCAAGTCATCTTGTAACTTATGCACATCCTCTATAGACTGTACTGTGCTACAAAGCTTGGTGTCATCTGCAAAGATAGAAACAGAGCTGTTAATACCATCCTCTATATCATTGATAAATAAATTAAACAACAGTGGGCCCAGTACTGAACCTTGGGGTACACCACTAATAATCGGGGACCAATCAGAGTATGAATCATTGACCACCACTCTCTGGGTACGATCCATGAGCCAGTGTTCAATCCAGTTACAAACTAAAGTTTCCAAACCCAAAGACCTTAACTTACCTGTCAGACGTCCATGAGGGACAGTATCAAATGCTTTAGCAAAATCCAGAAACACTATGGGGGAGATTTATCAAAACCTGTGCAGAGGAAGAGTGGTGCAGTTGCCCATAGATACCAATCAGATTGCTTCTTTCATTTTCCACAGGCCTCTAAAGAGGCCTGTGGAAAATGAAAGAAGCAATCTGATTGGTTGCTATGGGCAACTGCACCACTCTTCCTCTGCACAGGTTTTGATAAATCTCCCCCTATATCCACAGCTATTCCTCTGTCAAGGCTTCTACTCACCTCTTCATAAAAGCAAATTAGATTGGTTTGACAACTTCTATCCTTAGTAAGCCTATGCTGGCTATCACTTATAATACAATTATCCCCTATGTATTCCTGTATGTAGTCCCTTATAAGTCCTTCAAACAATTTACCCACAATGCACATTAAACTTACCGGTCTATAATTTCCTGGGGAAGACCTAGAGCCCTTCTTGAAGATTTGTACCACATTTGCCTTGCGCCAGTCCCTTGGCACAATACCAGACACCAGAGAATCTCTAAATATCATGAACAGGGGTACAGATATTACTGAACTTACCTCTCTTAGAACTCTTGGGTGCAATCCATCTGGTCCTGGGGATTTACTTACCTTTACTTTACTTAACTTACCTTGTACCATCTCTACATTAAGCCAGTTCAGTACATTACATGATGTGTTACCAGCACTGACCTGGCCAATGTCAGCTCCTCCTTCTTCCCTAGTATATACAGAACTAAAGAACCCATTCAGTAGCTCCGCCTTCTCTTGATCTCCCGTGACAACCTCCCCATTATTATTATTAAGGGGTCCTACATGCTCTGTCCTTGTTTTTTTTTGCATTTATATATCTAAAAAAATATTTAGGATTAGTTTTGCTTTTTTTGGCCACCTGTCTCTCATTTTGAATTTTTGCAGTTTTTATTACATTTTTACAGATTTTATTAAGCTCTTTGTACTGTTTAAATGTTATAGCTGACCCCTCAGATTTGTATTTTTTGAAGGCAATTTTTTTGTTGTTTATTGCTCTTTTAACATCATTTGTCAGCCATGTAGGATTTAGTTTTAATCGTTTATATTTGTTCCCCTTTGGTATATATTTAGCTGTATAGTTATTTAGAGTTGATTAAAAAATTTCCCATTTACCTTCTGTATCAGTATTTGAGAACACCTCCCCCCAGCCTATATCCTGTAGTGCAGCTCTCAGCCCAGGGAAATTTGCCTTTTTAAAGTTTTGTTTTTGCCTTCCCCGTCTGTCTTTGTTTTCTACATTTTAAATTAAAAGTAACTATATTGTGGTTGCTATTACCAAGGTTTTCCCGCACAGTTACATTACCAACGTTGTTGGAATGATCAGATCCAACAAGGCATCACTTCTTGTTGGGTCCTCCACAAACTGGCCCATAAAATTATCCTGCAAAAAATTTAATACTGCTGCTATATTGTCCATGCAGAGAAGAACACAACAGTGAGAATGATGCATCATGAAACTCTTCAGAGCAAAAAATCCTGAGAGGAGAATTTATGTGGAGAAGAGATTCTGAAGGAGGCCATTTTCCTCCTGTAGATTGGTGAAGACCAAGAGCACCCCACCCGTTGAGATTGGCATCGGATTCCACTATAAAATCTGGATTGGAATGGAAAATAGTTTTTCTATTTCAATCCTGAATGTGTTGTAACCACCAAATCAATTCTTCCCTGGCTTCCGGAGAAAGAAGAATTCCATCCGAATAAGCCAGAACGCCTCTTAGATGTTGAATTTTGAGTCTTTGAAGAGCCCTGTAATGAAAAGAGGTTGGAAATATAGCCTGAATAGAGGCCGAGAGTAATCCTACTATTCTGGCAATGTTTTGTAAAAAGGTAAAATTTTTGTTGAGGGTAGATCAAATTTCCTTTCGAAAGTCTACATTTTTGGGACTCAAAAGTGTTAATTGGGTGTCCACCATGAACTCTAGAAATTCTAGATTTTATCATGGGGATAGAATGGATTTTTCTTGGTTGATAAGAAAACCCACATGATGAAGAAGGGGTAATGTCCATTTTGTGTGAAGATGGAGGAGAGGGAGAGAAGGAGCCATGATCAGAATGTCATCTAGATAAATGATCAGACAAACACCCCGAGATCGAAGGGCTGCAACCACAGGTTTTAAAATCTTTGTGAAGCACCAAGGTGCTGCAGAAAGGCCAAATGGGAGGCAAGTGAACTGCCAAAGTTGATTCCACCATAAGAATTGGAGATAAGGTTGGGAATAAGGGTGAATTGGAACAGTGAGATGGATATTCTTGAGGTATATCTTCACCAACCAATCCCCTTGCAATAAAATGTCCCTCAACAAGTAGATACCCTCCATTTTGAAGTGGTGTGACAAAATCGTTCAATAGTCTTAAATTTATAACCGATCTGTGACCGCCATCCTTTTTCTTGACTAGAAGGAATCGTTGAGAATGATGGGGAACAAGTAAAACAGCATTTTTTTAAATCATTTCTTTTATTTCTAGATCTACTAATTGTTGATCTTGGAGGGAGAAACGGATAGGTGGAGAAGATGATGTTGTGTTGGAGAGTAAGCAAAATCTATTTGATACCCCAATATTGCATTCAGAATCAGAGTCTGATGTCAACATGTTACAATTTTGGATAAAAAACGTGAGTCTCCCTCCTAGTGGAATGTGAGAAGGTGGATATATTTGGCTTACCTGAAGAGGGACCTCCATGGCCGACCTCTGTAAGGGAAGAATGGGGTGGGTTGGGAGAGGAAAATCTGTCTGATTGTGTGGGACCTCTTTGAGATGATCTATTGTTTGAGGCACGGCTAGTAAAGTGCCACCAACCTTTCCCCAACCTTTAATCTGTCAAGGGCCTACATACTGTGAAAGTCCAAGCAACAGTACTCACCGGCTGGTGTTTTACAAAAATACAGAGTTTTTTGGCGTATTGTTGCACATTTTTTCGCCCTCATACGTGCATACCACATACGTACATCTAAGTAGTGTACCATTTTGTACCTGTTAATCTGTCAAGGGCCTATTTACTGTGAAAGTCCAATCAATGGTACTCACCGGCTAGTGTTTTACTAAACTTACAGAGTTTTTAGGCTAATTGTAGCGCATTTTTCTGCCCTTATAAGTGCATACCACATACCTACATCAAAGCAGTCTACTATTTTGTATCTGTGAATCTGTAACAAGTCTAGATACTGGGAAAGTCCAGTAATCAAAAGTAATCACAAAAATACAGAGTTTTTTGGCGTATTGTAGCACATTTTTCTGCCCTCATCAGTGCATACCGCATACGTACATCTAATTAGTGTACCATTTTGTACCTATTAATCTGTGAAAGGCCTACATACTGTGAAAGTCCAAGCAACAGTACTCACCAGCTGGTGCTTTACAAAAATACAGAGTTTTTTTGCGTATTGTTGTGCATTTTTTTGCCCTCATCCGTGCATACCACATACGTACGTCTAATAAGTGTACCATTTTGTACCTGTTAATCTGTCAAGGGCCTACATACTGTGAAAGTCCAAGCAACAGTACTCGCTGGCTGGTGCTTTACAAAAACACAGAGTTTTTTGGCGTATTGTTGCGCATTTTTCTGCCCTCATGAGTGCATACCACATACATCTAATAAGTGTACCATTTTGTACCTGTTAATCTGTCAAGGGCCTACATACTGTGAAAGTCCAAGCAACAGTACTCACCGGCCGGTGTTTAACAAAAATACAGTTTTTTGGCGTATTGTTGCCATTTTTCTGCCCTCATTAGTGCATACCGCATACGTACATCTAAGTAGTGTACCATTTTGTACCTGTTAATCTGTGAAAGGCCTACATACTGTGAAAGTCCAAGCAACAGTACTCACCGGCTGGTGTGCTACATACTGTCAAGGGCCTACATACTGTGAAAGTCCAAACAACAGTACTCACCGGCTGGTGTTTTACAAAAATTACAGAGTTTTTTTGGCGTATTGTTGCACATTTTTCTGCCCTCATCAGTGCATACCGCATACATCTAATTAGTGTACCATTTTGTACCTGTTAATCTGTGAAAGGCCTACATACTGTGAAAGTCCAAGCAACAGTACTCACCGGCTGGTGTACTACAAAAATATTGAGTCGTATGGTGCATTGTTGTTACGCCGAGGGCTCCGGGTCCCTGCTCCTCCCCGGAGCGCTCGCGGCGTTCCTCTCTCTGCAGCGCCCCGGTCAGACCCGCTGACCGGGAGAGCTGCACTGACTCTGCCGGCGGGGATGCGATTCGCATAGCGGGACGCGCCCGCTCGCGAATCGCATCCCAAGTCACTCACCTGTCCCGGCCCCCGGCTGTCACGTCCTGGCGCGCGCGGCTCCGCTCCTTAGGGCGCGCGCGCGCCAGCTCTCTAAGATTTAAAGGGCCAGTGCACCAGTAATTGGTGCCTGGCCCAATCAGCCTAATTGGCTTCCACCTGCTCCCTGGCTATATTACCTCACTTCCCCTGTACTTCCTTGCCGGATCTTGTTGCCATTGTGCCTGTGAAAGCCTTTCCTTGTGTGTTCCTAGCCTGTGTTCCAGACCTCCTGCCGTTGCCCCTGACTGCGATCCTTGCTGCCTGCCCTGACCTTCTGCTACGTCCGACCTTGCTCTTGCCTTATCCCTTGTACCACGCCTATCTCAGCAGTCAGAGAGGTTGAGCCGTTGCCGGTGGATACGACCTGGTTGCTACCGCCGCTGCAAGACCATCCCGCTTTGCGGCGGGCTCTGGTGAATACCAGTAGCAACTTAGAACCGGTCCGCCGGCACAGTCCACGCCAGTCCCTCTCTGACACAGAGGATCCACCTCCAGCTAGCCCAATCATGACAATTGTAGATCATTCTTTTGCCCTCATACGTGCATACCACATACCTACATCTAAGTAGTGTACTATTTTTTTTACAGATTTTTTTTTACCTTTAATCTGTAAAGGGCCTACATACTGTGAAAGTTCAAGCATCAGTACTCACCGGCTGGTGTTTTACAAAAATACTGAGTTGTATGGTGTATTGTAGATCATTCTTTTGCCCTCATACGTGCATACCACATACCTACATCTAAGTAGTGTACTATTTTTTTTACCTTTAATCTGCAAAGGGCCTACATACTGTGAAAGTTACATAGTTACATAGTTAGTACGGTCGAAAAAAGACATATGTCCATCAAGTTCAACCAGGGAATTAAGGGGTAGGGGTGTGGCGCGATATTGGGGAAGGGATGGGATTTTATATTTCTTCATAAGCATTAATGTTATTTTGTTCCATAAATGTATCTAATCCTGTTTTAAAGCTGTTAATTGTTCCTACTGTGACCAGTTCCTGAGGTAGACCGTTCCATAAATTCACAGTCCTCACGGTAAAGAAGGCGTGTCGCCCCTTGTGACTAAACTTTTTCTTCTCCAGACGGAGGGAGTGTCCCCTCGTCCTTTGGGGGGGTTTAACCTGGAACAGTTTTTCTCCATATTTTTTGTATGGGCCATTAATATACTTATATACGTTTATCATATCCCCCCTTAAACGTCTCTTCTCAAGACTAAACAATTGTAACTCCTTTAATCGCTCCTCATAGCTAAGATGTTCCATGCCCCATATTAGTTTAGTCGCGCGTCTCTGCACCCTTTCCAACTCCGCAGTGTCCCTTTTATGGACAGGTGCCCAAAACTGAACAGCATATTCCAGGTGAGGCCGTACCAATGCTTTATAAAGGGGGAGTATTATGTCCCTGTCCCTTGAGTCCATGCCTCTTTTTATACATGACAATATCCTGCCGGCTTTGGAAGCAGCAGCCTGACATTGCATGCTATTCTGTAGTCTGTGATCTACAAGTACACCCAGATCCTTCTCTACCAGTGACTCTGCCAGCTTAATCCCCCCTAAGACATACGATGCATGCATGTTCTTAGTACCCAGATGCATAACTTTACATTTATCCACATTGAACCTCATTTGCCAAGTGGATGCCCAGACACTTAGTCTATCCAAGTCATCCTGTAACTTATGCACATCCTCTATAGACTGTACCGTGCTACAAAGCTTGGTGTCATCTGCAAAGATAGAAACAGAGCTGTTAATACCATCCTCTATATCATTGATAAATAAATTAAACAACAGCGGGCCCAGTACTGAACCTTGGGGTACACCACTAATTACCGGGGACCAATCAGAGTACGAATCATTGACCACCACTCTCTGGGTACGATCCATGAGCCAGTGTTCAATCCAGTTACAAACTAAAGTTTCCAAGCCCAAGGACCTTAACTTACCTGTCAGACGTCTGTGAGGGACAGTATCAAATGCTTTGGCAAAATCCAGAAACACTATATCCACAGCCATTCCTCTGTCAAGGCTTCTACTCACTTCTTCATAAAAGCAAATTAGATTGGTTTGACAACTTCTATCCTTAGTAAACCCATGCTGGCTATCACTTATAATACAATTATCCCCTATGTATTCCTGTATGTAATCCCTTATAAGTCCTTCAAACAATTTACCCACAATGCACGTTAAACTTACCGGTCTATAGTTTCCTGGGGAAGACCTAGAGCCCTTCTTGAAGATTGGCACCACATTCGCCTTGCGCCAGTCCCTTGGCACAATACCAGACACCATAGAATCTCTAAATATCATGAACAGGGGTACAGATATTACTGAACTTACCTCTCTAAGAGGCATCAGTACTCACCGGCTGGTGTTTTACAAAACTTACAGAGTTTTGGGGCTCATTAGAGCGCATTTTTCTGCCCTCATAAGTGCATACCACATACCTACATCAAATCAGTCTACTATTTTGTATCTGTAACAAGTCTAGATACTGGTAAAGTACAGGCAAAAGTAATCACTGGTTGGGGTTTTACAAAAATACATTTTCCAAGTCTACTATAGAGCCTTTTTATTCATATGTGCATATACCACATACCTACAAATAAGTAGTGTGATTTTTGTACCTGTTAATCTGAAACAAACCTACATACAGTGAAAGGCCAGGGAATAGTAACCACCGGCTGGTGTGTTATGAAAATATGTTTTCCAAGTGTACTATAGAGCCTAATTATTCTGTCATATGTGCATACCACATAGCTACATCTAAGTAGTGTGCTTTTTTAAACCTGTTAATCTGCAACAAGCCCACATACAGTGAAAGGCGTGTAGTGAAGCGTATTTTACTCCCTTTGTATACACACTAAGTATGTCAGGCAGAGAAGTGCCAGGACATGCTCAGAGGAGTGGCAGAGGCCTAAATTTATCAGGCAGAGGTCGCAGCAGTCTAGAGTCAAGTGGCAGCAGGAGTCGCAGCGAGAGGCCTTAGCTCCCGGTATCAGCTACCGGTCGTGTCTCTACCAACAACCCATCTGTCGTCGTCGATTGGTTGACGCAGTCAACCACTTCATCACAAGTAACATCTGATACCCCCAGTCAACAGTCGGTGGGTTCCTCAGACACAACCCTCAGTTGGCATGGCCCAGGAGCAGTCCCTGTCCTTCAATTGCCTCTGTCCTATGCTGTTGCCTCCCCTAAAGAAGTATCTTACGCAGTGGGTTCAGCTCCACTGTTCAGTGAGGAAGATGTATTAGACGACAGTCGGCAGCTACTGCCCAGCCAATAAGTGGAGGAGACATCTGCTGCTTCCTACAATAATGATGAGAAGGGGGGCGTGAGAGGTGGTGTTTCCAGCATTCGGGGTCCTGAATCATACACTGTTGAGGAACCTGAGGAGGACATCAGTGACGTGCAGACAGAACTCGATGATGATGAAGCCGATCGCACTTGGGAGCCGGGTGCAGAGGGGGCTTCAGCAGAATCATCAGCAGCAGAAGAGGGTTGCAGGTTGCCCTTGAGGCAGCAGATGCGCCATGGTTGGCAGTCAACCGCATGGTTGGCAGTCAGCGTAGTGGCAGAAGTGGAAATTCGGGAGCCAAATGTGCCCGTGGTAGGCCACCTGCTTCGCAGCAGCCTACCTTCCCGGGAGGTAGAGGAACAGGGATTCCTGGAGACGGTGGCAGTAGCAGCCAATTATTGCACACTGTTGGTGGTAAAATCATATACTCTGTGGTCTGGTCGTTTTTCATCAAGCATCCGGAGGAAGTTAACACAGCCACATGCAAGATATGTCAGCAGAAGGTGAAGCATGGACAGGGTAGCAATGTTGGCACCACGGCCTGCGTCAACATATGATGCGCCACCATAAAGTGGCCTGGGACAACCGTGGCTCAGATGTGGCACGCCACTCCCTCCTTCGGCCAGCCAAGGTTCCACAACCACAGGTGAAGGGAGCTGTGTGTCAAACCCTCCTTCTGTCACTACAGATGCTTCTGCTCCTCCTACTTGTAGTCAGCCATTCCGCCAACAATCCATAGGCGAAGCCATGTCCAAGAGACAACAGTATGCACCCACTCATCCAATGGCGCAGAAGCTGAATGTCCTCCTTTCCAAGTTGCTGGTGCTGCAGTCCCTCCCATTTCAAGTGGTGGACTCTGCACCTTTCAGAGAATTGGTGGCTTGTGGTGAGCCGAGGTGGAGTGTCCCAAGCCGTCATTTCTTTGCGAAGAAGGCAGTACCAGCCCTGCATAAGTTTGTACAAGAGAAGGTGTTCCAGTCCTTGAGCCTGTCGGTGTATTCAAAAGTGCACGGCAGCGGCGACGTGTGGAGCTGTAACTACGGGCAGGGACAATACATTTCTTTTACGGTCCACTGGGTAAATGTGGTTCCTGCACAGCCACAACAGCAACTTGGACAGGTCACACCGATTCCTTCTCCACGATCTCGCTCTCAGGCAGTTGGTCCTGTGACAGTGTGCGATTCCGCCTCCTCATCCTCCACCGTGTCCACTGCACGTACAAATCTCAGTGGCCCGTCATTTTACCATGTTTGTAGGGCACGGCGGTGTCACGCAGTTCTTCACATGGTTTCCTTGCCGAACGGAGTCACACAGGGGAAGAACTGCTAAAATTAATTTGTCAAGAAATCGGAGTATGGCTTTCTCCAATGGGTATGGGAACCATGGTGACCGACAACGGGAAGAACATCGTGTCCGCGCTGCGACAAGGGAGTGTGAAACATGCGCCCTGCATGGCACACGTGTTGAATCTGGTTGTCAAGCACTTCCTGAAGTCTTCACCCCATTTGCAAGACATCCTAACAATGGGAAGGAAACTGTGCATGCACTTCAGCCACTCGTACACTGCAAAGCACACCCTCCTTGAGCTGCAGTGTCAGAACGGTATCCCACAACATAGTCTTATTTGTGACGTTGCCACATGTTGGAATTCCACCCTCCATATGTTGGACAGACTATATGAACAAAGTAAAGCCATCACCGATTTCTTGATGATCCAAGCATATAGGGGTACTCCCCTGTGTAACTTCGATGTGAATCAGTGGCAGCTCATACGTGACACCTGCCATTTGCTGAGGCCCTTTGAGGAAGCCACATTATTTGTAAATCGCCTGGATTACCGGATAAATGACGTAATTCCACTCCTACATTGCCTACAACAAATGATTGAAACAATGGCTGGTCACAGCAATGGAGACGTTGCGCCTACATCTCACAGCTACATGAGCCTTGTGGGGGCTGAACTGGAAGAGGAGGATGAGGGGCAGAGTGGAGCACAGTTTACGTTCGATGAGATTGGTGGTGTTTCTTGTCATCGGACAGGAGAGGAGGAGCATGAGGAGCTAGAGGGTTATTATGAGGAAGGCGAGACAGAGGACCCAGACACACCGTATGGCAGTATGCAGCGGAGATGGAGGCATGGAGTCCCTCCGAGTCACTGATGCAAATGGCACGATGCATGCTCAGTTGCTTGCGTAGTGACCCCCGAATTGTCATAATTCATCTGCGTGATGACTTCTGGCTCTCCACCTTATTGGACCCTCGCTACCGTCACAGAATGGAGACCTTTTTTACACTCACTGAGAGGGAGGAAAAACTGACCTACTACAGAGAGATCCTATGTAGTCAGTTGGCCGATGCCTATCGGCGATATGGTCCATCCACTCGCAGGTCTGACTCGGGGAGCCCTCTGCGCTCATCTTCCACTGCCATGGCTGCTGGGGAGGGGTGGCAGGAGCTGTTCCAGCTCCATTATCATCAACCTAAGTCTACAGTCGATGATGAGTACCTTTCTTCACCCACATAGTTAAGCAACTCGTCAGCAGCAGGTAAACATAGAGCAGGACTTGAACCAGTAGGTGGTGGCATACCTTGACATGCCCATGCCAACAAACTTTGAAGATCCGCTGGACTTCTGGGCAGCCAAACTTGATTTATGGCCGCAACTAGCAAAGTTTGCCCTGGAAAAGCTGTCCTGCCCGGCCAGTAGTGTGCCAACAGAGCGGGTGTTTAGTGTGGCCGGGGCCATAGTCACCCCAAGGCGAACTCGTCTGTCCATAAAAAATGGGGAGAGACTGACCTTTGTGAAGATGAATCAGGCATGGATCAGCCAGGATTTCCACCCACCAATGCCAGGTGCCTCAGAGTAGATTGACCATGCTTCTACACCAACACTTCACAATTATGGTTATGAAACCCTCTTGGGTTATCAATTAGGGTTATGAAATCCTTTTGGGTACTGCAAATGCCTGCTCCTGACTGATCCTGTGTCTTTCAGGAACTACTTGCCTCACTGATGCTTCTGGCCTTGGACCTTTAATTTTTGGATGTTTAGCAGTAGCTAAATACATGCTTAATGCAAATTTCAACATTGATCTTTAATAGTAAGGGGTTATGAAACCCTCTTGGGTACTGCGAATGCCTGCTCCTGACTCATCCTGTTTCTTTCAGAAACTACTTGCCTCAATGATGCTTCTGACCTTGGGACTTAAATTTTTGGATGTTTAGCAGTAGCTAAATACATGCTGAATTTCAAAATTGATTGTGCAATGTAAGGGATTATGAAAGCCTCTTGGGTACTGCTGATGCCTTCTCCTGACTGTGTGTTTCAGGAACTACTTGGCTTATTGATGCTTCTGGGCATGGGCCTTACATTTTTGGATGTTTAGCACGAGCTAAATACATGCTTGATAGAAATTTCAATATTGATCTTTCAGTGTAAGGGATTATGAAACCCTCTTAGGTACTTCTGATGCCTGCTCCTGTGTCTTTCAGGAACTACTTGGCTTACTGATGCTTCAGGGCTTGGGCCTTAAATTTATGGATGTTTTGCAGTAGCTAACATACATGCTTAACTGAGATTTCATCATTGATCTTTCAAGCTTAGGGGTTATGAAATCCTCTTGTGTCCTGCTGATGCCTTTTCCTGACTGTGTCTTTCAGGAACTACTTTGCTTACTGATGCTTCTGGGCTTGGGCCTTACATTTTTGGATGGTAGCACTACCTAACATGCTTCTTCAGTAGAGATTTCAACATTCACCTTTTACTTTTAGGGGTTGTGAACCCACTCTGTCAGCCCGTATGTCCTGTGACAGTGTTCGACTCCACCTCCTCATCCGCCACCATGTCCTCAGCCTCCACTGCCCGGACAAGTCTCAGTGGCCCTTCAGCATACCATGTGTACAGGGCATGGCGGTGTCACACTGTTCTTCACATGGTTTGCCTTTGCCAAAAGTGTTGGCTGGTCAGGGCAATGGAGACATTGTGCCTACATCTCATGGCCACATGAGCCCTGTGGGGGCTTGTTAGATTTTGCCCTTTGTACCCACACGTCGGGGTCCGGGACACTAAAACTTGGGAGTTAAAAGTTAAATTTCAAAATCATTAAATTAAATTTCAATGGTCTCCTCATGCTTCAGCCAACTCCAGGCTGTGTCATTCAGGCAATATATGGTTTTCCAATACCGCTGCTGGGCCTGGGTCTGGGAATAAAAATGTTGTTATGGTAGGTAGCACTAGCTATCCAAAATCTTAATTTAAAATTTCAAAAATTCTTGTGTTTTGTGGGGGGATTGTGAAGCCCTGGGTTCTCCTCATGCTTCAGCCAACTCCAGGCTGTGTCATTCTAGCAATATATGGTTTACTGATATCGCTGCTGGGCCTGGGTCTGGAAATAAAAATGTTGTTATGGTAGGTAGCACTAGCTATCCAAAATCTTCATTTTAAATTTCAAATATTCTTGTGTTTTTTTGGGGGGATTGTGAAGCCCTGGGGTCTCCTCATGCTTCAGCCAACTCCAGGCTGTGTCATTCAGGCAATATATGGTTTACTGAAACCACTGCTGGGCCTAGGAATAAAAATTTTGTTATGATATATAGCACTATCTATCCAAATTCTTAATTTAAAATTTCAAAAATTCTTGTGTTTTGTGGGGGGATTGTGAAGCCCTGGGTTCTCCTCATGCTTCAGCCAACTCCAGGCTGTGTCATTCTAGCAATATATGGTTTACTGATACCACTGCTGGGCCTGGGTCTGGAAATAAAAATGTTGTTATGGTAGGTAGCACTAGCTATCCAAAATCTTCATTTTAAATTTCAAATATTCTTGTGTTTTTTGGGGGGGATTGTGAAGCCCTGGGGTCTCCTCATGCTTCAGCCAACTCCAGGCTGTGTCATTCAGGCAATATATGGTTTACTGAAACCACTGCTGGGCCTAGGAATAAAAATGTTGTTATGATATATAGCACTATCTATCCAAATTCTTAATTTAAAATTTAAAAAATTCTTGTGTTTTGTGGGGGGATTGTGAAGCCCTGGGTTCTCCTCATGCTTCAGCCAACTCCAGGCTGTGTCATTCTAGCAATATATGGTTTACTGATACCGCTGCTGGCCCTGGGTCTGGGAATAAAAATTTTGTTATGGTAGGTAGCACTAGCTATCCAAAATCTTCATTTTAAATTTCAAAAATTCTTGTGTTTTTTCTTGGGGATTGTGAAGCCCTGGGGTCTCCTCATGCTTCAGCCAACTCCAAGCTGTGTCTTTCAGGCAATATATATGGTTTACTGATACCGCTGCTGGGCCTGGGTCTGGGAATGAAAACTTTTTTTATTGTAGGTAGCACTAGCTATCCAAAATCTTCAGTTTAAATTTCTGAATTCATCTTTTAATCTTAGGGATTGTGTAGGCCTAGTGTCTACTCATGCTGCTGCAAACTCCTGGCTGTGCCATTCAGCCACTATATGGTTTCCTCATGCTGCCAACATCTCTATGCCGTGTCATTCAGCCACTATATGGTCTCCTCATGCTGCCACAACCTCCACGCTGTGTCATTCAGCCACTATATGGTCTCTTCATGCTTCAGCCTCATCCAAGCTGTGTTATTCAGCCACTATATGGTCTCCTCATGCGGCCAACACCTCCATGCTGTGTCATTCAGCAACTATATGGTCTCCTCATGCTGCCAAAACCTCCACGCTTTGTCATTCAGCCACTATATGGTCTCTTCATGCTGCCAAAACCTCCACGCTGTGTCATTCAGCCACTGTATGGTCTCCTAATACTGATGCCACCTCCAGGCTCTGTCATTGTGCCGCTCTGCGGCAGTGATTCTAAAAGTGATGCCGGTAATCTGCATGTTATTCTGAATAACAGTATTATTTCACTACCCCAGCACACTCCATATGTGTGTTAGAACACAGCAAAGTGTTCTATATCCCTATTGAGGCTCTCTGTAAGTCAGAAATAGCCGTTTTTAATATAGTTTCACTGCAAATAAATTTGGATCGAAACAAATTTGGGGGGAAAATTCAGCAAATCGGCCGAATGGAATTTTTGAAAAATTTGCTCATCTCTACTTGTAAGTGCTGTCTTAAATCTCTTCTAGATTTTTCTTATTCACTTTCAGTTTATTTGCCCTTCCAACCCAGACATCCATTCTTGCAGCCATCACTTTTGGGTTGCTTTACAAATATTAATAACATTTTTTCAGCATCCTCCTAAACTTTTCCCCATCCAGAGTGCCCCAAATGGTAATAATGTAACCCTTGGTATCCTGCATAGTAATAGAAGGTTTAGATGGATTTGGGAAAAGTTGGTAGATTCTCCCCATTAGGTAGACAGGTGTTGTCCCAGGTGTCTCCTATTAGGTATGTACCCCAGTATGCAGTTTTCCCTAGTATAGAGTCCCCCTTGTAGGTATGTCACCTAAAGGTAGTTTACCTCTGTAGTTAGTTCCCCCCTGTAGGTATTTTACTCCTGTATGTAGGTCTCCCTGCAGGTACTGTACTCTGGTAGGTAGTTATCCCTATATCTAGGTAGATTTCCCCTGTAAACAGGTTTCCCTATAGGTAGAATTCCCTTGTAAATGGTCCCTCTTTTTTTTAATTCATTTTTTATTGTTGTTCTCAGACCTTAGACACGTTTACAGAGTATCACATCAACAGAATACACAGAAAAGGAAGAGAATAAAAAGAAAACAGAAAAAACATATCCAGTCTATATTTTACAGAGATATATAAATGTTTTCCTACCAACCTATATTCTGGCTGGCTTTCCAGTTAATGAGGCCCATACAACAATACAACAAACCACAGCAATAAAAAAACAAACGAGAACAAAGCAAAACCAAATGGGGGGAAAAAAGGGGGGGGGGAGAGGGAGGGGGAGGGGAAAGCGGGGGGGGGGGGGGTAAAGGGGAAGACCAACTTTCTCTCTAATTCCCTAAATCAATATCAAAATTAACTCCTGTCAATCCACTTATTCCAAATTAAATTATATTTTTCTACTTGGGCCCTTTTTATATACATCGCTTTTTCCCAGACCACTATCCTCTCCACCTTGTTAATAAAATGTTTTTTAGTTGGGGGACTTGTATCCTTCCAAAGTTGAGCTATTAGCTTTCTTGCAATATATAACAATCTTCCAAGAGCAATTTTAATATAAGTTGATGTGGATAATTCTTCCATCCATCCCAATATACAAATCTTAATTTCCATTGGTATAACTATATTCCATATCTCCCCAATATATTCTATAATTGAATAGCAGTACCTTTGAATATATGCACACTTCCAGAACATATGTATAATATCTGCCGGGTCCTGCGAACAGCGCGGGCATTTTGCATCTTTTTGATATCCCATCTTATATAGAAGGGCCGGGGTTCTGTATGATCTGTATAAGATACATAGCTGTGTTAATCTTGCCCCTTCACCCAGAGCCTGTTTTGGGACATTTTCAAGGACAGAGATTCAATCTTCCCTGCCGATCTTTGCATCCATTTGCCGTTTTAGAAAAGCTGGGGTCAAATTTATATTTGTAGAACTTCTTTCCATTAATAACTAATAAGCTCTAGAAATAAGGCCCTTCTGGTTTTTGGTTTTAATTATCAAATCCAAAAGTACATCCTTTATAACCACCAGAGGAAAGTGTCTTTGCTGGGCAGCAACCGCATGCCTCAGTTGAAAGTATTGAAAAAACGCTTCGGCAGGTACATGGAAATCCTCCTGAAAGTCCCCAAAAGAACGCATCCTATCGAATTTGAACAGGTCTTTTACCCCTTTCACCCTGAGCCTACTCCAATTACCAAAACCTTCTAGTTTATCTATTTCTGGGAGCAATGAATTATTCCATAAAGGAGTATACTCATTAATTTTGCAAACCCCCCTAATTTGTTTTATTTTAGTCCAGCATTTATGTATCAAAATAAAAGTTGGGAAGGGGAAAATAGGGAGTATATTTTCTTCTTGAAATCGTTCTTCTCCAAGGCCGTAACTAAATTATCCCCTGAAAATACACTTTCTATGATCGCCCTATTCGGATTGGAAAGATCTGCATTATCCCAGCCCCTGAAATATTGAGCTTGTGCCGCGCGAAAATATATCCACGGGTTGGATAAGGCAAGACCTCCCTTATGTTTTTGGCGCTGTAAATATTCTAATTTTAATTTAGGCTTCCGGCCATTCCAAATCAGATCATGGAACTGGGTATTAATCCTCTGAAAAAGACCAAAGGAAAGCCATATAGGAGAGTTAGATAATAAATATAGGAGTTGTGGCATAACAATCATTTTTATAAGATTAACTCTCCCTATTGGGGATAGATTTAGTTTTCTCCAGGCACTACCCTTGTTCTTAATAGGATTGAGCAATATTGTTATATTTAATTTCTCATAGTCCCAAACTGAAGGTGTTACTTCTATACCCAAGTCTTTGATTTGTGTAACACATTCAATTCTTAAATTCTCGTTTATCTGGACATTGGACATAAATCTGTCTAGTGGCATTAAATATGATTTGTCCCAGTTTATAGCAATTCCCGATAGCTTACTAAACTGAGTAAACCCGCCTATGACAGCTCTAAGAGAAACATCTATATCATTCAGAAACAAAAGAGCATCATCCGCATATAGCGAGATCTTGTTTTGAAAGTTACCATATTGAAACTCTTTTATCTCAGTATTAGACCTAATGAACTCTGCCAGGAGCTCCATCACAATAGCAAAGAGCATAATGGGCACCCCTGTCTGGTCCCTCGGTACAATGGGATAGCTGTCCTTTTACTCTAATCCTAGCGGTTGGCTCTCTATATAGCAATTGAACCCACTTGATAAACCTTGGGCCAAATCCCATCTTCTCAAGAGTCGCCCAGAGACAAGGCCATTCCACCGAATCAAACGCTTTCCATGCGTCCAAGGAGAAAATGGCCCTGTCTCCGGGAGAGTCCGAGGGGACCTGCAAACTTAAAAAAAAAGCCGTCTAATATTTGTTCAAGCTGATCTTGTAGGAATAAACCCGGTTTGATCCAGATGGACCAATTTATCAATTACTTTATTTAACCTTAATGCTAAAACCTTGGCCAGTAACTTAACATCGCTTGTAAGCAACGAAATAGGTCGATAAGAAGAGGGATCTGTTGTGGGTAAATTGTTTGAAGGACTTATAAGGGATTACATACAGGAATGCATAGGGAATAATTGTATTATAAGTGATAGCCAGCATGGGTTTACTAAGGATAGAAGTTGTCAAACCAATCTAATTTGCTTTTATGAAGAGGTGAGTAAAAGCTTTGATTGAGGAATGGCTGTGGATATAGTGTTTCTGGATTTTGCTAAAGCGTTTGATACTGTCCCTCATAGACGTCTGACAGGTAAGTTAAGGTCTTTGGGCTTGGAAACTTTAGTTTGTAACTGGATTGAACACTGGCTCATGGATCATACCCAGAGAGTGGTGGTCAATGATTCGTACTCTGATTGGTCCCCGGTTATTAGTGGTGTACCCCAAGGTTCAGTACTGGGCCCGCTGTTGTTTAATTTATTTATCAATGATATAGAGGATGGCATTAACAGCTCTGTTTCTATCTTTGCAGATGACGCCAAGCTTTGTAGCACGGTACAGTCTATAAAGGATGTGTCTAGGTTACAAGATGACTTGGATAGACTAAGTGTCTGGGCATCCACTTGGCAAATGAGGTTCAATGTGGATAAATGTAAAGTTATGCATCTTGGTACTAATAACCTGCATGCATCGTATGTCTTAGGGGGTGTTAAACTTGCAGAGTCACTGGTAGAGAAGGATCTGGGTGTACTTGTAGATCACAGACTACAGAATAGCATGCAATGTCAGACTGCTACTTCCAAGGCCGGCAGGATATTGTCATGTATAAAAAGAGGCATGGACTCGAGGGACAGGGACATGATACTCCCCCCTTTATAAAGCATTGGTACGGCCTCACCTGGAATATGCTGTTCAGTTTTGGTCACCAGTCCATAAAAGGGACACAGTGTTGGTGGAAAGGGTGCAGAGCCGCACGACTAAACTAATATGGGGCATGGAACATCTTAGCAATGAGGAGCGATTAAAGGAGTTACAATTGTTTAGTCTTGAGAAGAGACGTTTAAGGTGGGGATATGATAAACGTATATAAATATATTAATGGCCCATACAAAACATATGGAGAAAAACTGTTCCAGGTTAAGCCCCCTCAAAGGACAAGGGGGCACTCCCTCCATTTTGAGAAGAAAGGGTTTAGTCTCAAGGGGCGACACGCCTTCTTTACCATAAGAACTGTGAATTTATGGAACAGTCTACCTCAGGAACTAGTCACAGCAGGAACGATTAATACATTTAAAACAGGGTTAGATACATTCCTGGAACAAAATAACATTAATGCTTATGCAGAAATATAAAATCCCATCCCTTCCCCCAATATCCCACCACACCCCTACCCTTCAATTCCCTGGTTGAACTTGATGGACGTATGTCTTTTTTCGACCGTACTAACTATGTAACTATGAGTCCTTACCCTTTTTTAAGATAACCACAATAATGGCCTCTCGCATTGATGGAGATAAAACTCCTGCCAGGAGGGAGGAGTTATAAAGATCTAGAAGTTTGGGTAATAAAACATCATCATACTTCTTATATATCTCCACTGGAAGTCCATCCATGCCAGGGGCTTTACTGTTAGCTGAAATATTAACAGCCTGTTCCAGCTCTCCTAGTGTCAATTTACCTTCTAGGAAATTATAGTCATCTCTAGAAAGCTGTGCAAGTCTTATTTGTTTTAAAAATGACTGCATTTCTGTGAAGTATATTCTCCTCCAGACTTATATAATGTAGAGTAAAACTCTACAAACACATTCATTATTTCCACATTATCCCTCACACCAAAGCCAGATTTATCCATTATCTTTGCTATATGTGATACCGGATCTCGAGCCTTCACTATTTTAGCAAGCATCTCCCCGGCCACCTCGCCTTCTGCATATTCTACCTGTTGTTTCATCAATCTCCTATTATTAGCTTCCTCCAAGAGATGTATCCTCAGTTCGGTTTGAGCTTTACACAGCTTTTCCCCTAATCTGCCAGTTGGATTCACCGAGAATTCTGTCTCCGCAAATTGCACAGCATCCGATAAGTTATCAGTTTTTAAAGCTGTCGTACGCTTATAAGATACAATAGACTTTAATAAAATTCCCCGGAGAAAAGCCTTCATAGCATCCCATATTATTTGAGGAGATGCAGAATTTTTATTTAACATAAAGTATTCGGAGATTGTATCTTTTATGTTTTGGGTATTATTCAAGATAGGAAGCCAGTAAGGGTTGAGTTTCCATAACGACCCACTCAAATTTATATTTTGAACTACAATTTATATTTGCAAAGGGGAATGATCGGACAAAGTCCTCAGTGTATAGCAAATCTCCTTTATAAATGGGGGATGGTCCCTCTTTAGGTAGATTTCCCCTGTAGACAGGTCCCCCTGGAGGTAGAACCCCCCTCTAGATAGCCCACACTGTAGGCAGCCTACCTTGGCCAAGATTGAAAAATAAACAAATAAACAAATACACTCTCGTTGTCTCCCTCCTTCGTGGTTGGAGCGCAGAGGAAGTCAATGACTCCTTACTCCCTCAGCTCAGCACCATGTTTAATTGTAGGCTGTAAAGAAGGACACACTTAATTCTGAGGGTAAGTGTGTAGACCAGAAGTATTTTTGCAGATACTTGGAGCATTATTAAGGAGCAAACAACAATGGCCCTCATTTACTTAGAAAATCGGGTTGTAAGTCTATCTTGCTTTCCTACCCGACTGTTTTTTTCCCCTGGTATTTATTATTATGTCACATCCTGTTTGTTGCACGTGGTTTTTGTTGGTTTTGGTTTCCAACTCCTCTGAGTTGTCAGGAAAAAATCCACAACAATTCAACAAATTCGGGTTGGAAACCTTTATAAATATGTGGGAAAGCTCAGAAATGTCGGGATACACCCCTTTTTCGGGTTTGGGAGAATCCACATTGGGTCCGTCGGGAAAAAATGTTGCATCATGTCGCAGACAAAGATGCGCCAAAAAAAACCGACAAAAGAAGTCGGGTTTAGAATAGTAAATGAGGGCCAATGTTTTTACCAAATTATAACTGTTGCCCCAAGATAAGAATTCTCTGGGTGTGTAGTAGGCATGGTGATTTATCAAGCTGTCTTTAAGTAAGACCCTTTTTGTTGTCCACAGCAACTAGTCACAGCTTAGCTTTTATTTTACCAGAGAAATATGAGAAATGAAAGCGGGGGTGTTAATTTGGTTGCTATAAGCAGCAAGAATCTTACTCTAAGGGCGCATGCTGATGCTGCCATCCTGGAGAAACTAGTGCTCTGGACATGCACCATTCCCACTGACGGAAATGCTGTGTGGAAATGTGGAATTCCATTGAAAGAGTAAAATGAAAAGTTCATCCAGAAGTTTGAATTTCACTGCGAAAAATTCAGCAGTGTGCTCAGTGCATTAGAATCCCATTGAAGATAATTAGAGAAATGTTGTAATGTGCATGGACCCTAACTCAGTTTGATAAATATCATGGTCTAATTTACCCTACTGATGTGATAATTTATAGCAGTATACATGTGATATGGATATAGTGCATATAACTCCTGTATAATGTGCACTTGAAATGTCTTATCACACTTTTATATGTTATGATGATAAAAAATTACTAAATATACAATTATAAAAAAAAAAGTCTCATCACAACTTTAGGGCTGTTTGGTAAAGAAGCCTGGGTGCTCTGTTTTTTTGCTCTATACATTTACTTTATACCTCTGGTGTTGTGTACATATAAAATTTTGTTAATGTCAAATTCAGTCCCAGTCTTTAATTTTAGTTTTAATTTGTCCAAAAAGAGTTAAAAAAAAATCTGGGTTAGCATTCCAGTTCTTTTTTTTATTATCTTGAGTGTACAATGCTAAATCACATTGAAAACAATCACTTCAATTACAACAGATGCAGTAGAAACCAGCATTGTCTGATAAATACCCTTTCACAGATTTCAAGACAAATCTATCATCATTAGATATGCAAACAGGCAATATACAGATAGGATTTTTCCTGAGCTTAACAGTATTATATTGGATTACATGATTATAGAAATGACATCTTTTAAACTGGGCACATTCTAACTAGTTCTTAGTAAATGTATGATATAAATGCCCATATCACAGTCTATTTCATTTAATATTGAGTAATCTTCCTTTAGGCAATAGTAGCTTCCCAGGATTTCCTGAGATGAGTGCCAACAAAAACAAGAAGCAGTGTGAAATAAAAGAGGTAACAATTCCGTGCCCTGCAGGTTGAAAAAGGGCAAGTCCCATCAGGTGGGCGAGAACAAGGCCTGACCTATCTGAGAACTGGCAAAGAAATACCAAAAGAAACTGGTATGCTGCAAACGCCTTCACCCTAGAGTTAACTCTTAAGCAGGGAATTATTTCTACACCTAATTTTTCAAATATTTATAAATATTACTTAAGTTAGGGTGTGCACTAAATATAAATGAGCACTTGTGTGCAGATTACAGCAATGTTCATGCTAATGTTCTCTCTTTTTTAAATACTATGAGGAGAGGCATAACATGTAGTTTCTGGGCCTAATGCAAAATCTTCCCTATGTGTCAATTATAATGCTGGTCTCCTATGGGGTATATGTGCTTTGGGGCCCCCTTAGGCACCAGTGGCATGCCTATTTTAGAGACAGGTTATACCACTAAATCAAACTAAATGACCTAGCAGATTATAATGTGGACAGTTTGGGCGGCTGTACAAACCTCAAACTGTACATCTGCTTTCAAGCTGGGCGACAATTGTTTTAGATCCCAAGGCCAGCAAGCACCACTTTGGTGTAGGCAGCAGACTGATCTCATGCGAAGCCTGACCTCTGCCCTGGTGCAGTCAGTGATGTTACTTGTCATTGCAGCCTGCTCCAGAGTGAAAAATGAAGGACAGAAAATAGCTACTGTTTTGCATAGGAGACGAGGTAAATGTGATTTAATAAAAAAAATATAATATATATATATATATATATATATATATTATGCAAAGTTTCTCATCACACCACCATATAAGGTAGCATGCCCTCTAATGAGCACTGGCTCCAAAGTCTCAGAAGCTGATTGGGATTTAAGTCAGAGTTCTCCCCCAAAAGGGAAGAGGACCCAGAGAGCTTTTTCACCCTTGCCAGTACAGAGCAGGGTGTTCTGGCTTAGCTGAGGATGAGAGACCTGTAGCGACTAGCTAAAAGGGACGAGTATTTTCCTCAGGGAGAGGCCTCTCCCTGAGGAAAAAACACGTCCCTTTTAGCTAGTCGCTACAGGTCTCTCATCCTCAGCTAAGCCAGACCACCCTGGTCTGCTGACAAGGGGGCAAGTACCCCAAAACAGCTGTCCGCAGATGGGTCCTCTTCCCTTTTGGGGAGAACTCTGACTTGGCATAAATCTGAGACATTGTAGCCAGAGCTGATTAGATGGCATGGCCTTTTTGAATCTCTTTTCTACACCGGAAGCGGTGCCTCCCTGAGGAAAATACTCGTCCCCTTTATATATATATATATATATAGATATAGATATAGATATAGATATAGATATAGATATAGATATATATATATATATATATATATATATATATATATATATATATATAGACAAAGAATAAGTCAGCCAGCACTTTAGTTGATACCAAACTATTATATGGACCTGGCCTACAGGTGCACGCTACTAGGCTAGATATACAGCAACAGAAGAATGCAGCAGCACACTGCCAGCACAAAGATATAGATGAAACATGAATATGCAGTTAAAACATGGAGAGCTATACAGCTATGGTGTAATAGATGCAAATGTGAAACTATGAAATAGTGAGGCACTTAGCTCGCAAATTTGTCTCCGCCGGCGGTCAAATAGCTTGGACCGTCCCACCGTGATAAGGTGGCCTCATGGGACGGACCCTACACTGTGAATATGCCTCTGTGTGAACAGTTCAGTAAGCATGGCAGGGTCTGGAACATCCAAGACACCTTATATACACACCTGATAGAGGTGGGTGGGGTGCAAGGCCAACATGGAGGTAGCCACTCCCCCGTATGTGCAATACAGACAAAGAATAAGTCAGCCAGCACTTTAGTTGATACCAAACTATTATATGGACCTGGCCTACAGGTGCACGCTACTAGGCTAGATATACAGCAACAGAAGAATGCAGCAGCACACTGCCAGCACAAAGATATAGATGAAACATGAATATGCAGTTAAAACATGGAGAGCTATACAGCTATGGTGTAATAGATGCAAATGTGAAACTATGAAATAGTGAGGCACTTAGCTTGCAAATTTGTCTCCGCCGGCGGTCAAATAGCTTGGACCGTCCCACCGCGATAAGGTGGACTCATGGGACGGACCCTACACTGTGAATATGCAGTGAACAAGCTATTTGACCGCCGGCGGAGACAAATTTGCGAGCTAAGTGCCTCACTATTTCATAGTTTCACATTTGCATCTATTACACCATAGCTGTATAGCTCTCCATGTTTTAACTGCATATTCATGTTTCATCTATATCTTTGTGCTGGCAGTGTGCTGCTGCATTCTTCTGTTGCTGTATATATATATATATATATATATATATATATATATATATACATATACATATATATAGTCAATTTGAGTGGCCGTATTAGTCCAGTGACGCAGATGCAAATCATAAAATGTTGCAGTATCTTGTAATACCTTTTTAATTGGACTAACAGCATTTTGTAGAGACAAGCTTTCGGGATTCCTTGGACTTGATAAAGGGAGGAATCCCGAAAGCTTGTCTCTACAAAATGCTGTTAGTCCAATAAAAATGGTATTACAAGATACTGCAACATTTTATGATTTGCATCTATATATATATATATATATATATATATATATATATATATATATATATATATATATATTTTAGCAGGTGGAGGGGGACTATGTGTCTACTAAGAGTGGGGGGGGGGCTTATCTTGAGACTACCTGCTTCCTGGTGGAGCTAACCTGGAAACGACCTGTCGAATGGGGGGGCTACCTAGCTATTGAGGGGAACTACCTGCCTACTCGGGGACTAATCTGCCTACTAGTGTTGAGCATGAATATTTGTAATGCAAATTTTTATCGCGAATATCGGCACTTCGCAATTTCGCAAATATTTAGAATATAGTGTCATATATTGGTAATGACTAATATTCATTTTTTTTCACACGCAAATTTTTATAAAAATGTTTTGCATTTTTATGCAAAAAAAGGACTAACAGCGAATATGCGAATTTCGCGAACATAGGAAGAATAATGGTCAATATATTCACGAAATATCGCAAATTCGAATATGGCCCCTGCCGCTCATCACTACTACCTACCTACTGGTGGGAACTTATCAGGAGACTAGCTGCCCAGTGAGGGGGGGGGGAGATAATATGTTCACAACCTGCTTACTAGAAGGGGCTTCCTGGCTAATCTGGGGACTACTTGCTTAATAGGGAAGAACTGTTTTCTTAATGGAGGGAATACATGCCTTCTGTGGGGGGGGGGGGGGGGTCTCATGGGACTCCTGTTCACCCACACTATAACCCAGTGTATTGGGTTTAGTGTGGTTGAACAGGATGACCATTTTCCTTTAAGGTTTGGGCCAAATGGAGAAGAAAATAGAAGACGTCACCTGTGAATCACTGGATGTAACTGGCCTGTATCCTTACCTCTGTTGGTCATTTCAGGCCTTCAACTGACAGCTCACCCAGGAAGTTGACCTTTTCTAAAAGTAGTTGAGTACCCCACCTCTACACCGAATGTATCAGACTTGATGTTTTTTTGGCAGGTGCATTCCACACATGACTGACAGCTCTGCCTCCTCCACAATACGCATGTGCGGCTACCTGCCCAGGGTGTAATGTTAGTACTTTTTTTGTAATTTTGCTATGTATATTTTAAAATCTTGTAGTTTTCTATTGCACCACTAAGCCTAAAACCCAGCTGAGACTTCATGTTCTATCTAGTAATTCTAACAGAATTACAGTGAAATACCTTTTAAATATCTACACCAGTAGATAGAGAAGAGAATAGGAGCTGATCCTTCTGTAGAATGACAGGTCACAGAGCATCCTCACAAACATGCCCCATACAAAGAATAGGGTCTGGAGATGTTCATAGTTGCCTATTTCCATGGCTAAATGACTGCCTCCCAAAAAATCTAATATTCTATGTCTCACATTCACCAGATTAACAATTTTACGGAATCTTCGCCTTGAGATTTTCTGAGCAGAGATTCTATCTTTTGCTCCAGCAGAACAAGCCAGCGCTAGGACGGCTTTGATATGCGTCATCTTCATAGTTGGCAATGCATTTCCAAGCAGTCTCTGCCAAAAGAATGAACATATCCTTTCTTTTGAATCGGAGATCCGAAATTTCTGAGACGTAAATTTGGTAGTGTGAATAGTAACATAGTAACATAGTTCATCTGCAAAGATTGTTACTTTACTATTCAACCCCTCTACAAGGTCATTAATAAATATATTAAATAGAACAGGACCCAAGACGGACTCCTGTGGTACCCCACTAGTAACAGTCACCCAATCAGAATAAGTACCATTAATAACCACCCTCTGTTTCCTATCACTGAGCCAGTTACTTACCCACTTACACACATTGTCCCCCAGCCCGATCCTTCTCATTTTATGCACCAACCTTTTATGTGGCACCGTATCAATGGTGCAGCAGACTTCCATTGAAAAGTGGAATTTGCTTGGATAATATATAGTAGAAACGGACTCTTAAATTTCATGTCATCAATAATTGTCTGTATGGTATCAACACAATTATTACAACACTTTATACCTGGTTGCTAGCAGGAAAATGCTAATAAACCATATCATTAGAAGTTAAGTGATACATCTATGTTTTATAAATCAAGATCTGCATGACAGAGAGAAGTATTTCTCTTCTTTTAATTTGCTTTCATATAGAACTAACGCAGCTTAAGTCTGTTATAAAAGGATTTCTCATGTAATATCATCTAGTGAGTTAGCTAAAGTATCAATACGCAAAAGATTTAAACATAGATTTAGGCATACATTCCTCTTACGACTGCTGATGATATCACTGCTCCAGGAGTGCAATTAACCCTAATGACTCAATTCTGCAATTCATTAGAAACATCAATGTCACTATTGTACGTTCATCCTGCAAAGACGGTCTTAATACATTTCTGCAGGATTTCATGTGCAGTACTTCTCAATGTGCTACAGCACACATTAAGGGTTAAATGCCATATTTTCATGTAACCTGATATTGGCCAGCAGGAGGAGTTAGTGAGAAAGGAAAGATTAAAGTTAGGGGAAAAAAAGTCAGAACCTTACACATGCACACACACACTTATATAGACACACACTCACCCTCCCACCTTAAGCCCTTCCTTTAAAAGAAACTCATTTTCTCCTTCAAGCAATGTTCTGGGTGGCTGAGAGAAGGAGGAAGATTAAACATTAGACTACTGCTAAAAATAATTAATCCTACAGAACAAGAATCCGACAATCCTAAGAAGCAGTTTTCTTAGCTCCAATCACATTCCAATAAAGCAAAATTACACTGAGGAGGAAATGTATCAGTACTAATCAGAAGATTGTTGCCTTTGTATTGGTAACTGTGCCAGATATATGGGAGATTTCAAGAGCTTCAATTCTAATTCACAGGACAGATCAGCTTAAGTGGAAGAAGTGTTGCTTAATGTGTAAGACCCAGGACATGCCTCCAGAGACACATGTTAATCAGCTGCACTTATATAATGAAGCAGATATAACTTCTGACAGTATTGGATTTTACAAGGAATTGCAAGAAGACTAAACAAGACTCTTTGCTGTGTAACTGAATTTTCAAGAAGCTTTTAAGAGGAGTTTGACTTTAAATGATCTAACGTGTGTAGAGTCCCTGACTCAGTCGTACCCAGCATGGGACATGATGACCACTCAGAGGCATAATGTTGGGCAGTTCCTTCCAGATGTTACAGCCTCTGTAGCAGGGGCCAAGTAACCTTTGCAATAGCTTACTTGATTGTCCCAATGGAAGACACAGACGTATTCAAGGGAAACCTATTTTTATGGTTTTGTGCTTATTACAACAGTGGATCTGATATCAGTACAGGAGACCCCAATATTCAGTAGCAGTCTGGATTGTCCGGGCTAAAGGTAAGGTAAATGGAATGAAAACATGTGTTCTTAATATGTGTTGTTCTTCAATGGAGCTTCTCTTAGCTGCCTTGCAAACAGCAAACCATATCACAGAGAAAGCGTGTAAATGTAATGATTGTAGCCTTTACTTTTTTGTGTTTAAAATACTTTAAAAATACACCCAAAAAAAACTGTGTATAACGTTAAAAATTTTTATTCCAAATATACATTTTAATGTGAATTTTAAGAATACATTCCTCAGCTCTTGAGTACAAGAGGTTAATTTGGATACTCTAAAACTAAACATATAAATACTCTTCTTGGTACCAGAGTGATGATGAATGTGTCAGAGCATCAGTAGCAGGGGGTACAACATGGGATCCTGCTGAATACTATCCTGATCTGAATGTCAGCTTAGCAGACTGGGCTGTCAATTAGAATTTAAGTAATCTAGAAGCTCCTCTAGACTGTTGTAGATACCATCCAACAGGATTTCAGTATCACAGTGCGTCAAGTGATAATCCTGATTTTTCATGTAGCATTTACACATCACACTGGTCAGACTTGATCTAGAATTTAACTATAAGAATATCTATACAAGAAAAATATCAATGAACTGTAATTTATAAATCATATAGTCATTTATGCTTGATAATTTATAATCTATTTACTGCTCAACACTTTATAGAGATTTAAAGAATCAGATTTAACTTAAACTGTTATTCTCTTTTATATCACAATCTATATGTGAATATGTACTTAATTTTGACCATTGCCTCAAGATGTTTTAATTATAAATTAAACTATGTAGTTATAAAGAATCAGAGCATTTTAGCTGGTAAATTATTCCCTGGAGGCCTATACAAGCAAGGCACAGAGGAAAACAAAGAGTTAAAGAAAACATGATGATCTACATAGACAGTAGATTTTAGTTCTTCTGTCACACATAAATTCTGGCAGAAACCCTTCCCTACACATGCTGTGTGGGATATTCTAGACTACAAGTTATTTATGAAATAAACAAACAATCTGATTAATCATGGAACTCAACTAAATATGTCAAATTAGAATTAATTGCTTGGATATATATATATATATATATATATATATATATATATATATATATCCCATGAATTAATGAAATCACAGAAAAATATTGAAAACTAAAGTAATAATAATGGATAATGTGATAGGTGATAGATGTACTTGTGTCCATGACAAAATACTGATAACCAAAATGTTTTTAAAATATTTCAAGTTATTCTATACACAGAGCCAGCCTGCATACAGTATCTATTCCTATTAGAGGTATAAACAGCTCTTCTTCCACACTGACAGGGAAGAACCTTCTTAATCAAAATAGAAGGTCAGTATTCCACAGTGCAAAAATGACATGACAATGACTAGTAAGTTTACACAAGTGAGGCACTGGACAACATTTACTTATCATGCTTCACCAACTTCTGATAAGAACCAAGCACCAACATGCATTACATTATATGAGGCCAGCACATACTGCATCTATCCTGATAATCTGTAGTATGAAGGGCACACGCAATGGAAAACTAGCATACGCTTTCTCTTGATAAACTGTAGTGGTACTGTCAAAGCTCATTAGATAGGATGCCAGTGCTATGTGTTACTGGAGTATATGTTACAAGAAATAGAAAGCAAGTATATCTTGTGAGTGTCACAGTGAATTGAAATTGGTTAGATATCCTAGGCTGGGTTCACACATAGTATTTTGATCAGTATTTGTTGCTTTTTGTGGTCAGTAATTTTGTCCAAAACCGGGAGGGGAACTGATGCAGAGAAAAAGTTCTGTATCATGGAAAGACTTGCATTTTTTTCCTGTGTTTTGGACCCACTTCTGGCTTCCAAATGTCAATTGCATTAGAAAGTGCTTGGTTTTTCATGTCTTGGTATATATTCCTACTGCATAAAAATAAAAATGAATTTGCACCTGTTTTGGCAATCTGTTGGAGGGTCCAGCTGGACAGAGGAGTACTGTATGCAAAAGTCATTCCCTAATTTTAAATATTCTATGGAATTTTTAAGTATTTCAGTGGATGCCTGTAACCTTAAATCCCTTCAACCTTAAATGGGCACTGTGAGATCCAAAAATGTTTTATCTGACAGTTTCTGACAGTATCCGTATGTTGTTAGTGATGAAAATGTAAGATTTTTTTGTAATATGGTTGTTTCATTTTTTTGAATAGTTAATAAAAAATAAAAAAATCCCCCCACTAGGGGTCCCCATACCTACTAGGACACTAACCAGTCCTGCAGCAGCATCAGCTTGTCCTTGAGTCATGGACAAGAGATGAATCATGAACAAGCCTGCATGATCAGACACACCAATCACCTCCCAGCGCCACAAGGGTCATGCCCCCTTCCCCTGACAGGATTTCTAACACTGTGAGCTAATGAAAAGAGGTATTTTACTTTATAATAAATATAGGTAATAGAAGCATAAATATTAGATGTACATGGTCAGGATAAGGTACTGAGTAACATAATTTTTTGTGGGATCTGACAGGTGTGCTTTAAGTAATTTAGAGAAATCCATCTATGTGTATATCTTTCATCTATATCTATATCTATATCTAATCTTTCACCAAGGACAATATTAAAAGTGTCACTGCCATAGTTGTATCTACTGTGAAAAATTTGTAGTAATAAAGTTATAATATTTGCCACTATCATAATCATTATGCAGAATTTCATTTAAAAAATGAAACTAGAGATGACATATAATTGTTGTTTATTGGCCTCCCCACCCTGGCACACACCAACCCTCCAGCTGTGCCCTTAATCTTTATATCAAGAAATCAATTATAGCTTCATATCAAGGATTGACCATGCAGAGTACTGAACTAGTTTTAAATAGTGTTGTCTGTGACCCTAGCTCATTTCACTTTAGTCAATACTAAATCATATCTAAATTTTACATTGTGCAAATTGTACATTGAACATACAGTAGCTTAACAACAGGGGCACATGTAACTTTTTTTTTTTTTTCTAAACCCCTTCTTTTGGGTATTGGTCTTTGACCACTACTCACTGCTGGCTATAGGCTGTGTAACATTAAAACACTGTGGTACAGCTGTGTTTTTGCCATAATTTGCTATGCTTTCGACTGCATTTACGCAAATTGTGTGTCATTTATGCAAATTGCGTGTCAATTACGTGCCATTTTTAACACAATTAAATGCCTTAATATGTATTGACAAGTAAGGGTGGGCATCAGTATAAATGTTGATAGCTGGGGATTAAACATTTATAATGTTCAAAAGTGGTGCTTAAAGGGGTACTCCGGTGAAAACCTTTTTTTTTTTAAATCAACTGGCTCCGGAAAGTTAAACAGATTTTTACATTACTTCTATTAAAAAATCTTAATCCTTCCTGTACTTATTAGCTGCTGAATACTACAGAGGAAATTATTTTCTTTTTGGAATGCTCTCTAATGACATCACGAGCACAGTGCTCTCTGCTGATGTTATTATAATAATTACATAGTTACATAGTTACATAGTTAGTACGGTCGAAAAAAGACATATGTCCATCAAGTTCAACCAGGGAATTAAGGGGTAGGGGTGTGGCGCGATATTGGGGAAGGGATGAGATTTTATATTTCTTCATAAGCATTAATGTTATTTTGTTCCAGGAATGTATCTAATCCTGTTTTAAAGCTGTTAATTGTTCCAGCTGTGACCAGTTCCTGAGGTAGACCGTTCCATAAATTCACAGTCCTCACGGTAAAGAAGGCGTGTCGCCCCTTTAGACTAAACCTTTTCTTCTCCAGACGGAGGGAGTGCCCCCTCGTCCTTTGGGGGGGTTTAACCTGGAACAGTTTTTCTCCATATTTTTTGTATGGGCCATTAATATACTTATATACGTTTATCATATCCCCCCTTAAACGTCTCTTCTCAAGACTAAACAATTGTAACTCCTTTAATCGCTCCTCATAGCTAAGATGTTCCATGCCCCATATTAGTTTAGTCGCGCGTCTCTGCACCCTTTCCAACTCCGCAGTGTCCCTTTTATGGACAGGTGCCCAAAACTGAACAGCATATTCCAGGTGAGGCCGTACCAATGCTTTATAAAGGGGGAGTATTATGTCGCTGTCCCTAGAGTCCATGCCTCTTTTTATACATGACAATATCCTGCCGGCTTTGGAAGCAGCAGCCTGACATTGCATGCTATTCTGTAGTCTGTGATCTACAAGTACACCCAGATCCTTCTCTACCAGTGACTCTGACAGTTTAATCCCCCCTAAGACATACGACGCATGCAGGTTATTAGTACCCAGATGCATAACTTTACATTTATCCACATTGAACCTCATTTGCCAAGTGGATGCCCAGACACTTAGTCTATCCAAGTCATCTTGTAACTTATGCACATCCTCTATAGACTGTACTGTGCTACAAAGCTTGGTGTCATCTGCAAAGATAGAAACAGAGCTGTTAATACCATTCTCTATATCATTGATAAATAAATTAAACAACAGCGGTCCCAGTACTGAACCTTGGGGTACACCACTAATAACCGGGGACCAATCAGAGTACGAATCATTGACCACCACTCTCTGGGTACGATCCATGAGCCAGTGTTCAATCCAGTTACAAACTAAAATTTCCAAACCCAAAGACCTTAACTTACCTGTCAGACGTCTGTGAGGGACAGTATCAAATGCTTTAGCAAAATCCAGAAACACTATATCCACAGCCATTCCTCTGTCAAGGCTTCTACTCACATCTTCATAAAAGCAAATTAGATTGGTTTGACAACTTCTATCCTTAGTAAACCCATGCTGGCTATCACTTATAATACAATTATCCCCTATGTATTCCTGTATGTCTTTATTTATTGTTGTCCTTAGTGGGATTTGAACCCAAGGCAGCAGTGCTAACCACTAAGCCATCATGCTGCCCTTAGCATACATCTACTATGCACGGTTGCTAAAATGGACAGAGATGTCAGTAGAGAGCACTGTGCTCGTGATGTCATCAGTGTTCCAAAAAGAAAGGAATTTCCTCTGTAGCATTCAGCAGCTAATAAGTACTGGAAGTAATTTACAAATTTGTTTAACTTTCTGGCACCAGTTGATTTAAAAGAAAAAAGGTTTTCACCGGTGTACCCCTTTAACCCCTTAAGGACTCATGACGTACCGGTATGTCATGAGTCTGCTCCCAATCTATAACGCGGGGCCACGGCGAGGCCCCGCGTCATAGCGGGTCGGGCCCAGCCTCTAACAACGGCCGGGACCTGTGGCTAATAGCGCGCAGCATTGATCGCGGTGCCGCGCACTATTAACCCTTTAGACGTGGAATTCAAAGTTGAACGCCGCGTCTAAAGTGAAAGTGAAAGTATGACGGTTAGCTCAGGGAGTTGTTCGGGATAGCCGCAGCGAAATCGCTGCATCCCAAACAGCTTACAGGACCGCCGGAGGGTCCCTACCTGCCTCCTCACTGTCCTATCGCCGAATGACTGCTTAGTGCCTGAGATCCAGGCATGAGCAGTCAAGTGGCAGAATCATCGATCACTGATTTCCTATGAGAAACCAGTGATCAATGTGAAAGATCAGTGTGTGCAGTGTTATAGGTCCCTATGGGAGCTATAACACTGCAAAAAAAAAGTGGAAAAAAAACCCCCCACTTAACCCCCTTCCCTATTAAAAGTTTGAATCACCCCCCTTTTCCCATAAATAAAAACTGTGTAAATAAAAATAAACATATGTGGTATCGCCGCGTGCGGAAATGTCCGAATTATAAAAATATATCATTAATTAAACCGCACGGTCAATGGCGTGCGCGCAAAATAAATTCCAAAGTCCAAAATAGTGCATTTTTGGTCACTTTTTATATCAAGAAAAATTAATCAAAAGTGATCAATAAGTCCTATCAATGCAAAAATGGTACTGCTAAAAACTTCAGATCACGGCGCAAAAAATGAGCCCTTATACTGCCCCATATGTAGAAAAATAAAAAAGTTATAGGGGTCAGAAGAGAACAATTTTAAACATATAAGTTTTCCTGCATGTAGTTATGATTTTTTCCAGAAGTACGACAAAATCAAACCTATATAAGTAGGGTATCATTTTAATCATATGGACCTACAGAATAAAGATAAGGTGTCATTTTTACCGTAAAATGTACTGTGTAGAAATGGAAGCCCCCAAAATTACAAAATGGTCTCACAATGATTTTTTTTTCTGTTTCGCCATAGATTTTTGGGTAAAATGACTGATGTAATTATAAAGTAGAACTGGTGGCACAAAAAATAAGCCATCATATGGATTGTTAGGTGCAAAATTTAAAGAGTTATGATTTTTTAAAGGTAAGGAGGAAAAAACGAAAATGCAAAAACGGAAAAACGCTGAGTCCTTAAGGGGTTAAACAGTTGGGAAATCAGACAAATGAGAGCTGATCTCAAAGTTTGGTCCCTTAGCATACATTATCATGAGGCGGCACAATTTATATAGGATAACATTAGATGAACTACGTAGATAAGAGTGCACTCACTTATTCTCAAAATAAGAACATTTCTCCACATGACAGTAATATAGGTTTCCAGGAAAAGAGAAAATATATGCTGGCTTCAGAATTGTTTGACTTTATTTCCTATTTGGGGCATTTATCTGCGATTTAGTGCAGTCCTGAGAAGCATAAGATAATTGGATGAGAATTTCAGTAATTATTTTTCTGCTGACCACCCAGACTGTACAGTTCATCAGCCCATGCTATATTTGGCCTAAGTTTATATAAATGTATTTATACAGGGAGTTTAAAGAAATGAACGTTAAAGCTGTTTTGTGACAGTCTCTTTCTTAAAACCCAAAAGTTTGGATATGTGTCAGGCAAGAAAATTTTCTTCCATAGATTGGTGGTACAAAAATAGTAACACAGCTTACAGGTGGTGAACTGCATACATTTTAATGCTGGTAATAAACTAAAAAGAGTTGACATATTATTACATTAACAGACAAATATGCCATTCATGCTTTATGCAGTTGTAGATGTCTATTAGAGATAGTGCAGCCAGAAATGTAGCCTCTGCATATTTTGAATCTTTAACTTTTCTGTGCTATGCTATGTGCTATGCTATCTTTTACTTTTCTGTGCTATGCTATGTGCTATGCTATCTTTTACTTTTCTGTGCTATGCTATGTGCTATGCTATCTTTTACTTTTCTGTGCTGTGCTATGCTGGGTCAATCAGATGTCCTCCTGATGCTCCACCTCTTGCCATACAGCATATTAACATAGTTCAAAGATTGAAAAAAGACAAACGTCCATCAAAATTCAACCTATATCCCTACTGTGTTGATCTAGAAGAAGGCAAAAAAAAAAACCTTATGAGGCTGATGCCAATTTCCGTATACCAGGGGGAAGAATTATTTCCTGACAATCAGAACAAATCAATGTTTTGTCCTAATACTATATCTAGATCCGGTATCCTTAAAGGGGAACTCCGGTGGAGTTTTTTTCATATCATCTGGCTCCAGAAAGTTAAACAGATTTGTAAATTACTTCTATTAAAAAATCTCAATCCTTCCAGTACTTATCAGCAGCTGTATACTACAGAGAAAGTTGAGTTGTTCTTTTCTCTCTGACCACAGTGCTCTCTGCTGACACCTCTGCCCATGTCAGGAACTGTCCAGAGCAGGAGAGGTTTGCTATGGGGACTTGCTCCAACTCTGGAAAGTTCCTGAGATGGACAGAGGTATCAGCAGAGAGCACTGTGGTCAGACAGAAAAGACATTCAAAAAGAAAAGAACTTCCTCTGTAGTATACAGCATCTGAAAAGTACTGGAAGGATTAAGATTTTTAAATAGAAGTCATTTACAAATCTGTTTAACTTTCTGGCACCAGTTGATTTGACACAGTCGTGGGTACAAATAGATCATACGAGGCATCTCTGTACTGTCCCCTCATATATTTATTTATTTATACATAGTCTAAATCTAATAACCCTAAATTGACTAATCTTTCTGGCTGCTGTAGTCCTCTATCTGCAGAAAAAAAGGTTTAGCCTCCAAGAGCGACATGCCTTAGTTACTATAGGGGTAATGTCCGTTTTTGTGCTTCTTTTTTTTTTTCCGTTTTAGGCCCTGTTCAGACTTTGGTTTTATGTTTGAACTGTTTTCTGTGCTATTCTACTTGGCAAGGAAATAGTTAATGCTATTAGCCAATGGGAACTTGGGTGGGGCTATTTAACCTCTTAAGGACTCAGGGCGTACCTGTACGCCCTGAGCCCGGTGTTTAAAACGGGGTCAGGCCGTGACTCTGCATCACACCGGGTCGGTCCCGGCTGCTATTCATAGCCGGGACTCTGGGCTAACAGCACGCAGCAGCGATCGTTGTGCCGCGCGCCATTAACCCTTCAGACGCGGCGGTCAAAATTGACCGCCGCATCTGAAAGTGAAAGTAAACGCTTCCCGGCAGCTCAGTCGGGCTGATTGGGACATCGCGATAAAATCGCGATGTTCCGATCAGCTGGGACGCAAGCGGAGGTCTCCTACCTGTCTCTGCGGCGTCCGATCGGGGTTTGATTGCTCTAAGCCTGAGCTACAGGCTTGAGCAATCGAGCCCCTATCTCACTGATCCGTGCAAAGCTATGGCTTTGCAGGGATCAGCGTAAGAGATCAGTATGTGCAGTGTTATAGGTCCCTATGGGAGCTATAACACTGCAAAAAAAAAGTGGAAAAAAAACTTAACAAAGGTCATTTAACACTTTCCCTAATAAAAGTTTGAATCACCCCCCTATTCCCATTTAAAAAAAACTGTGTAAATAAAAATAAAAATAAACATATGTGGTATCATTGCCTATGGAAATGTCCGAACTATAAAAATATATCGTAATTAAATCGCACGGTCAATGGCGTACGTGCAAAAAAATCCAAAAAAAGTCCAAAATAGCTTATTTTTGGTCACTTTTTATATCATGAAAAAATGAATAAAAGCGATCAAAAAGTCTGATCAATACAAATGGTAACGCTAAAAACTTCAGAACACGGCGCAAAACATGAGTCCTCATACCGGCCCGTATGCGGAAAAATAAAAAAGTTATAGGGGTTAGAATATGAGAATTTTTAAAAAATTTTCCTGCATGTAGTTATGATTTTTTTCCAAAGTAAGACAATATCCAACCTATATAAGTAGGGTATCATTTTAACCGAATGGACTTACAGAATAAAGATAAGGTGTTATTTTTACAGAAAAATGCACTGCGTAGAAACGGAAGCCCCCAAAAGATACAAAATGAAATTTTTTCTTCAATTTTGTCGTACAATGAATTTTTTTTTCTGTTTCGCTGTGGATTTTTGGGTAAAATGACTAATGTCACTGCAAAGTAGAATTGGTGGCGCAAAAAATAAGCCATCATATGGAATTTTAAGTGCAAAATTGAAAGCGTTATGATTTTTAGAAGATGATGAGGAAAAAATGAAAATGGAAAAACGCTGAGTCCTTAAGGGGTTAAAGGGGTACTACCTATCTAAAGGATAGGGGATAAGTTGCCTGGTCATGCAGGGTCCCGCTTCTGGGGACCCCCGCAATCTCGCACGCAGCACCCCGCTCTCATCAGGCCCCGGAGCGAACATCCGCTCCGGGTCTGATGACGGGGCCGGTGATCGTGACGTCACAGCTCCGCCTCTGTGTGACGTCAAGCTCCGCCCCTCAATGCAAGTCTATGTCAGGGAGTGAGACAGCTGTCTCGCCCCCTGCCATAGAGTTACATTGAGGGGCGGAGCGTGATGTCACATGGGGTGGAGCCATGATGTCACGATACTCCGACCCCGTGATCGGCAGTCCTCAGACCCGGAGCGGATGTTCACTCCTGAGCCTGATGAGAGCGGGGTGCTGCGTGCGAGACGGCGGGACCCCACGTGATCATGCAACTTATCCCCTATCCTTTAGATAGGGGATAAGTTGTCAGCACGGTAGTACCCCTTTAATCCCAAGCTCTGCTGAACTCTGGGCTGCTTATTAGTTTTACCTTTGCTATGTCTGTTTGCCTGCGTTTTTACCATGGTTGATTCCTGTTTATCATATTGTTTTTAGTCTGCTTGGTTTTATGTACATCTGTTGGCTTTTACTACCTTGTAATATCTTAGTCTATGTTCACTCTTAGTCTGTGTTCAGTCTTTCTTGTACCCATGCTCTGTATTTATTATTCCTGATTAGAGTCCTGACCCATATTCCTCCATGTTATGGAGTTTGGTTTTGTATAATTCCTGTTTGTTATCTTGATCAGTTAACAGCATCTTGATCGGTGGAATGTGATTGCTGGCTAGTGGTCTATTTGGCTTTGGTATTGATGTCCCTCCATGTTTGGAGTAGGGAGTCTAGTTTGTTCCTTGTTCAGTGTCCAGTGTGAACAGTGTTCTATGTTTCCTGAGCTGTTTAGTGTTTTACATTCAGTTCATCTGTTCATCCCCTGGTTTCTGCTGTATGCTTATTCTATATGTATTCTTGTTATTTTTTTAATTTCTGCCATTTATCTTGATTCCAGTTTGTGAACTGTATGTTATGTTATATCCTGTCTGGTTTATCTGGTTGTTTGGTTGTTATCCTGTTATGTTTCTGACCTGTCTCTGACTATGTACGGTATTATTTGTGTACTTTTCGCCCATTGCACTTTAGCACAGGGAGGGACCAACTCAGAGTTATCAATCCGCCATTTAGAACGGATGGGCAAGGAGGATGTTTCTAAGGACAGCTTAGGGCTCACTTTCCCTGTCCACCCCTGGTAATTATAAAAACAAAAGAGAGCGCCCAATAGAGTAAAACCACCCGGGTAGAAGTGGCAAAAAAAAAAACTTTATTCAAGCCTCTTACCCCAGGTGGTTGTCTGAGCTCACACACAACAATGGTCAGCGTGATAAGGCACGGTCTGCAGCCTCCCAACCAAGCATATAGCAGTAGAGATCGACTTCCAGGAGATGGTGGGTCTCTACTGGTCAGCATTGTGGAGACCCACCATTCCCTTGAAGTCCATCTCTACCACCCCTGATCATGACAGTAACTATGTGAACTTCATTCATCAGTGTTGAACCTCATCTGCCACTTCCCAGCCTAAGTCTCCAACCAATCCAGTTCAATTTGTAACAGTGCACTGTTCTCTATTGTGTTAACCACTTTGCAGAGATTGACTTACAATATACTTTCTCTACAAGGTCATTTATAAATATAATAAAAAGAAAAGGACCCAAAACTGACCCCTGAGGTACCCCACTGGTAACAGTCATCCAGTCATACTATGTAACCACCCTCTGTTTCCTATCACTGAGCCAGTTACTTATCCACATACACAAATTCTCCCCAGACCAATCCTTCTCATTTTATGTACCAACCTTTATGTGGCACCGTATCAAATGCTTTGGAGAAATCAAGCTATACGACACCCAGTGATTTCCTTGGTCCAGTCTGGAGCTCACCTCCTCATAAAAGCTGATTAGGTTAGTTTGACAGGACCGATCCCTCATAAACCCATGCTGATATGGAATCACACATTTATTTTCCAATATAGCATCTCTTAGCTGAACCTCCATTGTCTGTATATTGTTTAACCCCTTAACGACCATGGACATGTATACACGTCCAGGCAGGATGCACGTTCCCCCACCAGGACGAGTATATATGTCCATGGTTCTTGTTGGTGCTGCCCAGTGCAAAAGTGTAAAAACAATAAATGTTAAAAAAAAGTGTAAAAAATGTAATAAAAAAATTAAAATACATTTATTAAATAACTATAATGAAAAATAAAAATGCATAATGTGTAGGATCATACGGCGCACATCCGCAGCAGTCACAATAATGAGCTCCCTGCTGCGGCTGGATAGCTTTGTGTGTCCACTCATAGCAGCAAATTTCCCGCCAGCAGTCAGCGGACACACTGAGCTACCCAGCCACAGCAGTGATCTCGCCCTTGTGACTGCCGGGGGCATCCGCGGTGTGAAATATGCTGTGGATGTGCTCTATATGACCCTACACTGCATCATGTTCATACTGCATTTCAGCAGTATTATGTCAAAAAAGTAATGCTGACATATACTGAAGCAGCTCCATTCATTTCTGAATGAGACTGCTACAGTATACATTGGCATCCCTTTTTTGACATGACAATGGACATGTATACTGCAGAAATGCAGGATGAAAGGGGACTATCACCCAACACCTCCCCTCCCTCAAACAAAATAAACCAGTATCTTCAAGAATTTTGCAACTGCTGGGGGGCACCTGCGGTGTGAAATATGCTGCGGATGCGCTCTATGTGAGCCTACACTGTCTCCCATTCATACTGCGTTTCTGTAGTATGTTAGAGGTATCTGTCAGTATCATGTAAAAAAAAGTGATATTGATGTAGCAGCTCAATTTATTTCTGAAAGAGACTGCTACAGTATACATTGGCATCTCTTTTGGCATGACAACGGACACCTATACTGCAGAAATGCAGTACGAATGGGGACTATTCATATAATGATGCCTTGAAAGCCAAAGGGGGCTCCTCTCCTTCTTGGTCCTACCAGGTGGTCAGACAACCAGATATGGCCGAAGTTGGGGTACTGCACAGCCTGGGACAAACAGGGTGATAAAATAGGGGGGGCATTTCCTCCATTTCAACAGCAACTTACCAAAAATGATGTCAAACAAATAAAGAATTTGTGGGGAAAAAAAGCTAATTGCACTTTTTTCCACTGACTTTGAAATAATTCTAGCCACACAATAAGGGCTCAATGTACTCACTTTTGCCCTAGGTGAATACTTTAGGGGGTGCAGTTTTGAAAATGGGGTCACATCTGGGATTGCAGTATTGTTCTGACAGCTTGAATGTTTTGCAAGATGAAGTGCGGCCTATAATTTGTATAATAATAATATCATGAAAGCCACATGGTGCTCCTCTCCTTCTGGGTCCCACCATGTGGCCATGCAACCAAATATGGCCTAAGCGGTATTACCGAACATGGGATGAACAGCGTGATAAAATATGGGGCACATTTTCTACTTTTCAGATGCAATGTACAAAAAATTTTTTTCATTTTTCCACTGACTTTGTAACCATTCCAGCCACAAAAAAAAGGACTCAAAGTACTCACTTTTGGTCATGGTAAATACTTTAGGGGGTGTAGTTTCCAAAATGGTGTATTTTTTGGGGGTTCTGGCAGTTAAACCCTTTGCAGGAATGAAGTGCGGCATACAATCCATGCGGCCTAAAATGATGCCCTGAAAGCCAAATGGCGCTTCTGTCCTTCTGGGTCCTACCACCCGGCCAAGGAACCAAATATGGCCTAAACGCGGGTATTTCCAAACATGGGTAGAGCAGCTCAATAAAATATAGGGTGCATTTCTTTCAATATCAGAAGCAATGTACAAAAAATATGCTCCACAAATAATGCATGACATTGTAATAATTCCTGCCAAAAAACTATGGTGTTAAAATACTCAGTGTTTGCCCGAGCGAAGACGTTGAGGGGTCTAGTTTTTAAAATGGGGTCATTTGGGGGGGTCCTATGTTCTACCACCTTCAAATTTCTGCAAACCTTGCAAAAGATGTACTTTTAAAATTTTCAAAATTTCAAGTTAAATTGTTAGGCTTCTAATTCATTTAATGTTAATTAAAAACAAAAGAAATGCTTTCAAAATAAAGTAGACATCTGAAAGTAAAAGTTTCATAAACTATTTGGTCAGAAAGTATAAATATATGACACCTATTAGTGTTAAAATAGCCAAAAAAAAGATCTTTTTTAAATTGTCATGATTTTTTGCATTGCAAAAATAAAAACTACAAATTATATGGGCTTACTATGTACATGAAGGACAACTTGTGACCAAAAACAATGTCAGAATTATCGTTAATGGCAATACGTTAACAGAGTTATTCTCTAATAAAGTTACACATCCCCCATTTGAAAAAACAGGCCTGGTCTTTTAGGGGCGTACACATTTACTTGTATTGGTCCCTAAGGGGTTAAGGGTTTTCTAAAAAGTCTATAATTTCCACGGTCACTTTTGAGCCCTTTTAAGATATTGGCATCGTTATTTGTAAGTCCTGTGGAACCGACCCTGTCACTACAGAAATTAGGGTCTTTCTATTACATGATTTTATTTTCCAAGAATGCGGAGGTAAATGCAATCTGGACCTGATAATAAGTTTATTAAAAAAATTTTTTAGGTGCCACTTTACTTTTTATTTGGGATTTTCATTTTCCTTTATGAACACAGCAGAGAAAAATGTGCAACCTTACACGCAGATAAATACAAAACTTGCCCTCCTCCCCTCTTCTCACACAAACATTGATAGGGAGATGGTGCTGCAGCTTCCTTCTTTCTGTCCAGTAGGAACTGCTTCACTTTAGAAGAACTTTTTGATGAATAAGGGCCTATGTACACTATGTATTTTCCAATATATATATTATGCTACAAAATACAAGATGCAGCAGCCTCGCTTTACAGAATTCTGCTGCACCATTCACTTTACAGAATTTCCATGTCACAAGTGCTGTTGAAATTTAAGGGCCCCAGACTCTGCTGATAGAGTGAACCTGTTATTTTTTATTTTTTTTGTGGAATTTATGGGGATGACACATTTCCGAATAAGCCTAACGCTAACTTGTTCTGCCAGGAACCTGCCACAGATGGAATATCCATCCAGAATATCTCTAGCAGGAGATTCCGTAGTGTAAGTGAGCCCTAAGGATGCTTTTAAACATAACTTATCTATTTTTGTGGGATTGTGGTCCCCAGTACACATACATACAATTATTATTAAAGTATTTGTATGAATAATCATTCTTTCTAGTTCAGAGATAGCTTGCATACAAGAATGATTTTAAAAAGAATATATTGATTTCTACATACATAATTTTTTTTAAACATCAAATGGTCTCTGTTGTTTCAACCAATGTTGCATAAATTGATGGTTCAGTTAAAGAAATTTTGTTATACATCCTATGAGAAAAAATCAATTTTTCTTCATTCAACTTTACTGTTCCCACTCTCCTTCCTAAGGAAATAGGGGTAAAAAATTGGATGAGGTAACGGCGCCTCCCTTGAATAATAAAATTAAATAAAATAAAACTAGCCCAAAAAGGCTGTTTTATTTAGGTTGCAACTTAAGAAGTTTCGAACTCGGGCCGGATTCTTCGTCAGGCAGGGGTTATGAACACAAAGAGCGCATACTTTAAATACACAATTCTGTTAACTGCTACCAGGTCATCGGGTCATGGTCAGCTAGAGGTTACAACAAAAATTTGCATAAAACATACATAAAGGTAAAACATGTACAAAAGTAAGAATTAGATATAGGAGAATATGCATTAGATTAAAATAAACCCCTAGGTGAAACAGAATGTTGCATTATTAATGTTCGCTGCAGGTACATCGATGGAACCACTTGTTGGATCTCGAGTTCTATGTATGGTGCTTATGCTTTTAACCCGATAACGACCATGGACGAGTATAGACGTCCAGGTTAGCGGCCGTTCCCGCACCTGGACGTCTATACTCGTCCATTATTCTCGTGGGTGCTGCCCAGTGCACCCACGAGATCGCGGCAGGGACTTGGCTGTATCACACAGCCGGGACCCTGCTGCACTGCCAGGACCGAAGTAAACTTCGGTCCCGGCAGTTTTAACCCTTACAGCCGCGTTCGGAAGTGACCACGGGCTGTAAGTGTTATGACAGAGGGAGGGAGCTCCCTCTGTCTCCTCTGCAGCACCCCGGAGCATCGCGGGGTGCTGCTGCATACCTGGGCAGCCGGGGGTCCTACAAAGACCCCCAGGTCTGCCCTGGGTATTGCCTGAAAGGACGTGCCAGAGGCACGTCCTAAAATGCTGCCTGCTAGTGAAAACTGGCAGGCAGCATATAACTGCAATGATTTGGAATACTAAGTATTCCAGAGCATTAAAAAGTGTAAAAATAAATAAATAAAATAAAAGTGTAAAAATAAATAAAAATGTAATAAAAGTGTAAAAAAAAAAAAAAAAAAAAAAAATATATATATATATATATATATATATTAAAAATACATTTATTAAATTAATCTAATTTAAAAAAATGCATAATGTGTAGGATCGCTTTGGCGGACATCCGCAGCATGTAATATGCTGCGGATGTCCACCATGTGATCCTACACATTATGCAGCAGTCACGGTAATGAGCTCCCTGCTGCGGCTGGGTAGCTTTGTGTGTCCACTCATAGCGGCGGATTTCCCGCCAGCAGTCATGAGCGGACACACTGAGCTACCCAGCCGCAGCAGTGATGGATATATTCGCCATGAGCGGGTGCTTATTCCCACAACATGGCGGATATATCCATCAGGAGCCTTAACTGTAACAGACAGACGCGTTATACTGCCAGCCGGCCAAGGACCAATCAGAGTGGTCCCTGGTGCAGCCAATAACTTGTAGGGGTGCGGTATATAAATGGGGTCACTTGTGGGGGTGGGGGTACTGTTCTGCCCTGAAAGCCAAATGGCACTCCTCTCCTTCTGAGTCCTACCACGCGGCCAAGGAACCATATATGGCCAAAGCGGGGGTATTTCCGAACATGGGACAAGCAGCTAAATAAAATATAGGGTGCATTTCTTTCAATATCAGAAGTGATGTACAAAAAATATGCCCCCCAAATTATGCATTTGTGAAAAATTGCTAATTTCGAATTTTTAACACTGACTGTGTAATAATTCCTGCCAAAAAACTATGGTGTTAAAATACTCACTGTACCCCCTAGTGAATACTTTGAGGGGTCTAGTTTTTAAAATGGGGTCATTTGGGGGGGGTGTTCCTATGTTCTTCTACCTTTTAATTTCTGCAAACCTTGCATAGCACACAAAAAAAGATGTACTTTTCACATTTTCTAAATTTTCAAAATTTCAAGTTAAATTGTTAGGCTTCTAACTAATTTAAAATGTTAATTAAAAACAAAAAATTGACGTCAAAATAAAGTAGACATCTGAAAGTATAAGTTTCATAAACTATTTGGTCAGTATGTATAAATATATGCAACCTATTAGTGTTAAAATAGCAAAAAATCGTAATTTTTTGTAAAGATTTCATGATTTTTTGCATTGTAAAAAAAAAAAACTACAAATGATATCGGCTTACTTTTACTATGTACATGAAGGACAACTTGTGACAAAAAAACAACGTCAGAATTATCGTGATTGGCAAAACGTTACCAGAGTTATTCTCTAATAAAGTCAGACATCCCCGATTTGAAAAAACAGTCCTGGTCTTTCAGGGGCGTACAGGTTTATTTGTATTGGTCCTTAAGGGGTTAATAAGATATATGTGTTCGGAGTGCTTGTTTCCTTCATTCAGAGGTACCGGTGGATCGGGTGAGGATTGCAAGAATTTTCAAATATGCGCATCTTAACCCCTTAAGGAAGCAGCCCATTTGGGCCTTAAGGACGCAGACAATTTTATTTTTACGTTTTAAATTTTTCCTCCTCGCCTTCAAAAAATCATAACTCTTTTATATTTTTATCCACAGACTAGTATGAGGGCTTGTTTTTTGTGCGGCCAGTTGTCCGTTGTAATGCCATCACTCACTTTACCATAAAATGTATGGCGCAACCCAAAAAATACTATTTGTGTAGGGAAATTAAAAAGAAAACCGGAATTTTGCTAATTTTGGAAGGTTTTGTTTTCACGCCGTACAATTATGGTAAAAATGACATGTGTTATTTATTCTTTGGGTCAATACAATTAAAAGGATACCCATGATAACATACTTTTCTATTACTGCTGCGCTTAAAAAAAAATCACTAACTTTTTAACCAAATTAGTGCGTTTAAAATCCCCTATTTTGAAGACCTATAACTTTTTCATTTTTCCGTATAAGCAGCGGTATGAGGGCTCATTTTTTGCGCCGTGATCTGTACTTTTTTATTGAAACCATATTTGCTTATATAAAACTTTTAATACATTTTTTATTAATTTTTTTAAAATAAAATGTTATTAAAAAAAACACCTATTTTGGACTTTTTTCTTTTCTTACGTTCATGACGTTCATTATACGGTATCATTAACATTTAATTAAATAGTTCAGATATTTATGCATGCGGTGATACCAAATATGTATATAAAATATTTTTAACACTTTTTGGGGGTGCAATAGGGAAAATGGGACAATTTACGTTTTTATTCGGGGAGGGTGTTTTTCACATTTTTTTTACTTAATTTTTTTACTTTTATTTTTACACTTTAATAGTCCTCATAGGGGACTATTTATAGCAATCATTCGATTGCTAATGCTGTTCAGTGCTATGTATAGGACATAGCACTGATCAGCGTTATTGGTCATATTCTGCTCTGGTCTGTGGGAAGGCAGATCAGAGCAGAAGACTCCCGGAAGTCAGCGGAGCCAGGTGAGGGGACCTCAGTCTGCCGTGCTGAATGATTGGATCGCCGCAGCAGCACTGCGGGCGACCCAATTATCCATTTAAGTGACCGCGATGATGCAGATGCCGTGATCTGTATTGATGACAGCAACTGAGGGGTTAATGGCGGACATCCGCGTGATCGCGGATGTCCGCCAATACCGGCGGGTCCCTGGCTGCGATCAACAGCCAGGACCTGCCGCGCATGATCCGGGCATCGCTCCGATTCCCACGGTCATGCTTAGGACGTTAATGTACACCCTGGTGAGTTAAGTACCACTCCAAAAGGACGTACATTTACATCCTTCATCTTTAAGGGGTTAAGTTTGCCATAGTTATGCATAGATAGTTCTATTCGGGTTAAGTTGGTCAGTTTAATTTCATAAATGTATTAGTAGTGTGTTTTTTATAGTCCGTGTGTTGCCCGTTCAGTTTATGCAGCGCTGGAGACCCATTGGTTAGGTCCCACTTTAAGGCGCATAGGCAATGTTGTTCACAGTGAGTGTCCCATTATTCCCATGGTAAGGAGAGAGATTGAGATTGTCCGGGGGAAGTTAGGGGATTTGGTAGTGATGATTGAGTCCCGCTGTTACTTCATTAGTATTAGTTTGTTGCAGCGCTGTACATGTATCTGTTGGAGTCGGCTCATTTTTCCCAAGATCTATGCACAACGTCGTTGGATATACATAGAGTGCTTGGTTAGAGGTATTCTTGCTAGAGGTATCCTTGGTTTTAACAGTAGGCTGTATTTCTCCGTAGTGTTGGAAGTCCCTTGTTCCTCCGTATGGAGGTACCGGTAGTTAAAATGCGGCGATCCAAAACTATGGATCGTCAATTTGTATTGGTTATTTGTGGATGGTTTGTATTTTATTTGTATAGTGCTTTATTCTCATACTCCGTAGGAGGCTCATTTATTTTTAGCAACGCTGGAGACACTTATTTTTTGTCCCACTTTGATGCGCATAGGGTGAATTTAGTTTGCATCAATTATAGCGAATGCCCGGTGGTACAATTGTGTATCTTGGGGGAATCTGGTGGGGTTATATGGTCAAACCCCACTCGGGTATTTGCTAATGTATACAGAGTACAGTCGGGAAGCCAGAAGAGAATTGGATATTCCGGAGTAAGATAGAGGGGCAATGATATATGAATAATACTTGAATAAGATAATTAAATTCCGGGGGGGGGGGGGGGGGGGGAGAGGCATGAATTTAGGAAGGAGATTAATAATGTATCAGATTATGGTCTCTACAATTTCATTAAGACCACAAAGAGAAATTGTCTCTAGTTTGTACATTAAATATACTTCCCATTTTTTGAGTAACTCAAAACAATTGGAACAAGTTTCTGAGATGATGTCAATGGGCGTTACTCTGATGGGTTCCAGTACGGTGGGATGGAATATAGAACAATGTCTGGAAAGACCATGTAGTTGGAATTTTTTACTTATATTCTGTCTGTGCTTGTTGATTCTACAATGGAGGGGTTGGATTGTTCTTCCTACTTATTGTAGGCAACAGCTGCAATCAATGAGGTAAATGATGTAGGATGACTGACAGGTGAGTAACATAGTAACATAGTTCATGAGGTTGAAAAAAGACCAGAATCCATCTAGTTCAACCTATATCCCTAATGAGTCCCTACTGGGTTGATCCAGGGGAAGGCAAAAACCCTTATACTAGAGGTAAAAATATGGCAGTCAGAATAAATCTCTGGATCAACATGCTGTCCCTAAATATCTAGTATACATAACCATCAATGTTATTATTCTCCAAAAATTCATCCAGGCACCTTTTGAATTCTTTTACAGAGTTTACCATGACACCTCCTCCGGGAGAGAATTCCACAGTCTCACTGCTCTTACAGTAAAGAACTTCCGTTTGTGCTGGTGTAGAAACCTTCTTTCCTCTAAACGTAGAGGATGCCCCCTTGTTATAGATACAGTCCTGGGTGTAAATAGATCATGGGAGAGATCTCTGTACTGCCCCCTGATATATTTATACATAGTTATTAGGTCTCCCCTAAGCCTTCTTTTTTCTAAACTAAATAACCCCAATTCTGATAATCTTTCTGGGTACTGTAGTCCTCGCATTCCCTGTATTACTCTGGTTGCCCATCTTTTCAAAACTTTATTTATCAGATCTTACAGGTATATAAAGCACAAACAGGCATAGCATGTGGACGGGCGACCACACAGATTACAATACAGCCTATCAAACTCAGATAAGGGCGAGAGGGAGAGGAAAGAAACAAACAAGGGATACCGACAAGGGGAGGAAGGGGGGGGGGAGAAGGTGCACAAACCTTAGAATAAATGTTTTGTCACAAATGTCAACACGAACTGTAAGCAAGTGGTAGCGAACAATGTCGAGCCCAGGAGCATGGTTAGTGAGCAACTAATTGAAAAGGACCTTAGTAAGAGAACACGACCTAGAAAAAAAGAAAGATAAAAGAAACAAAGTAAATAAAATAAAATCATAAAGCAAGGCGGAGATTGGGTATTTCTTTACTGAGCGGCTAGTTGGTTACGGGCAATATACCGCAACCATCTGTCCCACAAATGAATAAAGTTCTGTTCCTTGCCCTGTCTGCGGGCTATCATTCTCTCCATTTCACAGGCATATGTTATCTTGGCCCGCAACTGGGCAAAGTCCGGAGCGTGTTTGGACTTCCATGAAGAGGCAATAAGAAGACGAGCAGCCGTAAGAATGTGAAATGCGATAGTTTTGCATTGATTAGGGAGGTAAACAATGTGATTGGAGAGTAGAGCAAAGTCTGGATCCCAGGGGATAACCATGTCCAGAACATTATGGAGTAGGTGGAGAACTCTGGACTAGAAGAGCATTAAGGCACTGCACGTCCACCAAATATGTAGGAAGGTCCCCACTTGAGCGCCACACCTCCAGCAGGTAGGGTCCGTTCCAGGGTATATCTTAGACAGTCGTTCCGGGGTGTAATACCAATGGTACAAAAGTTTTCGGGCAGATTCAACATGGATGGTGCACTTAGAGAGCTTAAACGGGAGAGAATATAGGGATAGCCATTGGTACCCCGAGATATCCCCACCTAAGTCTCCCTCCCACAATAGTTGAAAGAGATGGGTGTCAGAGGCTCGCAATAATTGTAAATGTTTATATGCTTTAGACACTCCTCCTCTAATCTCTACGGTATTGGAAAAGTAGAAAGTGTATAGCTTATCACCTGCTCCCGAGGGCCAAGAATGGGAGGAGATGAAGTGCCGCAGCTGGAGGAACTTATAAAAATCAGTATGAGGTATGCGGTACTTGGGTGCAAATGTTGAAAAGGGGAGTAGAGAGGTAGAAGAGCATATATCACCCAAGCTCTTGACCCCCCCCCCCCCCCATTCGTCCAGTTAGTGAAGTCAATGTGAGGAAGAAGATGTTGTATAACAGAGAAGGGAGTAGAGGGGAGGGTACAAAGGGAAAGGACCCCAGAAGAGAGTGCGAAGTTCCAGATGTGGAGACAGGCAGAGATGGTAGGGCTAGGAGATGATAGGGGAATTTTAAGGATGGCCACCCTCCAAAGCAAATGCTGTAGAGACTGGACTTTAGCAATAGCCGCTTCCATTGGAAGCCACCGGGCATCTGTTTCACTCCTCCACCATTGCTTGAGACTCACCAAGTGGGAAGCTCTGTAATAATTGATTAGATCAGGACACCCCAAGCCCCCAAATTTAGTCGGAAGGAACAATAACTTGGCCGCAACTCTCGCCCTACCACTCTGCCAGATAAAACGCATTGGAGTCTTTTAATAGCGGGGACAGGGAAGGTAACAGGTAAGTTGCGGAAGAGATATAGAATGTTGGGTAGAAGAAACATTTTGGAGACCGCTATGCGGCCAAACCAAGAGAGCTGAATATGAGAGAGGCGCTTGATTTCAGAAGAGAGGGTAGAGGTCAAAGCAGAGAGATCAGAGGAAACAAGTGAGGACAAGGAAGGTGTAAGAAAAACCCCTAGGTATGTAATGCCCTCAGTAGCCCACTGAAGAGGGTACGTAGATTTAAGCTGATTTAGAGGTATTAAGTTTATAAAGACATTGCCTTGTCCTCTCCTCTACAATCTTTACCCAATCAGGACATCATCTGCGAATAGTCCAATTTTGTGCTCTTCGCTGCCAACAGTTATGCCGGTAATACCAGTATTGCACCTGAGATGTTCTGCAAAGGGTTCCATAACCAAAGTAAAGCGAATGGAGGACAGGGGACACCCCTGCCTAGTCCCATTCGATATAGTGAATGAGGAGGATAGAGCGTTGGATGAAAACACTTTGGCGGATGGCGAGGAATACAACACCATCAGACTGGTAATAAGGGGAAAACCAAATTTGGCGAGAACCTCCCGGAGATAACCCCAATGCACCCGGTCGATCGCCTTCTCCGCATCCAAAGAAAGGAGAAGAGAAGGCGTCCGACCTCGGCATGCAGTGCTAATGATGTTAAGAAACCGCCTAGTGCCATTGGAGGACTGACGGCCCTTGACAAACCCCACCTGATCGGCGTGGATTAGGGATGGGAGAACAGCTGAAAGGCGAATCTCCCACAATTTGGAATAAAGTTTGAGATCGCAATTTAGAAGAGAGATCGGTCTAAAGTTGGGGGGTGATGTAGGGGGCTTCATTGGCTTGGGGAGGGTGACTATGATCGCTTCTAGCATTTCAGGTGGGATCTGGCCCGTTTGAGCCATATCATTAAAGAGATCTGCCAAATGAGGTATTAATGTGTCGGCATGTATTTTAAAAAATTCATTTACCAGCCCATCAGGACCTGGTGACTTCGCTCCCTTTAATGTCCCGATTGCCTCTGAAACCTCTAAGGATGAAAAGCATTAGCAATGGATTGGGGGTCAAAAGCTTTCGTGTCATCAGGTAAGGATAAAAATGGAATGCGGCTCCTGGCTGCTCTCACCTTAATTTGCCTAGCTAAAACTTTCCCCGGCTTATTGGCCAGCCAGTATGTCTGGAGCTGCAGGCGACGTAGTGCCAGGTCGAATTTGTGCAGGTCCAGGGAATGAAGTTCAGTATTCAGCGCAGATATGCGCGAGTGTAGGCTTGGGGAGGGAGATATTTTGTTTTGTCTGTGTAGGATGGCGAGGTCCTGTTGGAGGGAAAGCCGTTTGGCATTAATCTGTTTGGTATGATGAGCTGATTGACTGATTAAAGTACCCCTAACGTTGGCCTTAAAGGCACACCACAAAACCGCATCAGAGGAGACAGAGCTCTTATTGATAGAAAAGAAGGATTCAATGCTGGAGCGCATATCAGGTTGGTAAGTGGGGTGTTGGAGGATATATGGGTTGGCCCTCCATAATGATGATCGGCGGGTAGGGTATGACTCTTCTACAGTGAGGGATACAGGGGCATGGTCAGACCATGAAATATTATGGATCTGCGATGTGGATGTGGATTGTAAAAGGGGGTTAGTAACTAGGAAAAAATCAATTCTGGTGTAGGAACTATGTGGGTGAGAAAAAAAGGAAAAATCGCGCTCACCAGGATGCTGTACCCTCCAGACATCAAATAGGCCTCTGTCGGAGATCGTTCGGAAAATAGGCGTGGGCTCAGGAAGGTGTGTGGGGGAAGTAGAATCCATAGAGGGCCAGAGGGTGACATTAAAATCACCCACAACTAGTAAACGGTCAGCTGGAGAGGACCTCGCCACCCTGGACAGGACATGTTTGATGAAAGCATGTTGTTTAGTGTTGGGTGCATAGAGAACAACAATAGAATACTTAATTAGGTTAAGTAGACAATGTAAGATCAAATACCTGCCGCCCTCATCCGCCTCCATTCTCACATCTGAGACTGCAATAGAGTCTCGGATAGCGAGCACAACACCTCTTTTTTTCCGGTGAGCATGAGAGAAGAAAATATGTGGGTAATTTTTATGGTGGAGACGAGTGGAATCAGCCTCCAGTAAATGAGTTTCTTGCAGACAGAGTAAATCTGCCTGCAAGCGCTTGACTTCAGCCCACACCATTGATCGTTTGAAGGGGGAATTCAGGCCCCTCACATTAAGGGAGACAAATTGTATTACCATGGTGGAGAAGGAGACGGATCGCTGGGCAAGAGATTAACATTGACAACAAATTCACAATAAAAAGGGACATATGTTCGTTCTCAACACTATGGGCGTTCGTGGGGGGGCTGTGCAAAACCACAAGTAAACAGACATATACCACATAAGTGTCAACAGGACACAAACTGTAAAATAGAATGCAGAGTGACAAATTACTCCAGGAGAGAGCAATTTAGGGGGAGATACAGGAGAAACTATACCCATATCTAACATGTGCCGGACCGGCAATATAAGAACTACACCCCAACTATGACATTTGGAAGAAAGTTAAGAAGATTTTCGCTTTCCATACTGTACCACAGTCCATTCTTCTGTCATCTTCGCCGGAGATGGATGAGGCTCAGTGGGGACCTCCGCAGGAATCTGTGGTAGATTAGTTAAAGAGGCAGTGAGGTGCCACTTGGAGCACAGCTCTAACAGATCCTCAGGAGATGCAGCTAGGTGTTTAGATCCGTTGTAGGTGACAATGATTTTAGTGGGGAACCCCCACTTATAGGAGATTCCGTTAGCTCTAAGTAGGCTAGTGCCTTTGGCAAACTCTCGTCTTCTAGCCATGGTAGCGGGTGAGAGATCAGCGAAGATAGAGAGAGAAGTAAACCTGGTCGGCAGAGCAGGCGGATTCCTGGCTGAAAGCATGATCTTCTCCTTAACATGAAAAAAGTGCACCCGTAGAATGACATCCCTCGGCGCCGTCTGCGGGATAGATGTCGGCTTGGGTAGCCTGTGGACTCGATCCAGGAGAAGATCTGGCGAAGATGCATTTGGTAGAAGCAAGGCAAAGTAGTCCGTCACAAAGCCAGCCAAATCCTCCGTTTTGACCTCCTCCGGTACTCCCCTAATGCGGAGATTGTTCCTACGGGAGCGATCCTCCATGTCCGCCATCTTGGACCTAATAACCGTGATCTCTTCATTCGAGGGAGGAAACCTTGTCCACTACAGCATTGTGGGCCGAGGTAAGTTCTCCCATCTTGTTCTCCACATGAGAAGTGCGGGATCCAAGCGAGTGGAGTTCCTTTTGGAGGCTAGAGACTGCAGCACGTATTTCCTTCTGGATGGTGGAAGTGAGGTCTGCTGCAACTGCCATTAGCGCGGCCTCCGTGAGGGGCGAGGAAGGGCCAGGTGAGGACCCACCGGTAGGAGCGGAGGAATGCCGGAGAGAGGAGCAGGCAGCTTTAGGTGAAGCCGGAGGAGAGCGAGAGGTAGAGCCACTGGAAACCGAACCAGCCGAGCCCGGGGAGGAAGGTCCACGTTGATGACTGGAGCCCATAGAGGTAGGGGAGCTCCCGGCTTCTGGAGATGTTCTTGCGCTGGCAGCTGGCAGGCCGCCTTGTAAGTCAGACGCCGGGAAGAATTGGGTGAGCTTCAGTGGGCTCTTCTTGGCTTTTTTCGTCCGAGCCATCACACACTCGGTGCAGCAGGAATTAGCAAGTTCGAGGGTAGTTAAATTAGCCGAGATGAGCCGGTTTGAGCCGCTCTATTGCCGGAGACTAGCGGAGCAAAGGGATTATGCGACCGCCACCATGCGCGTCCAGGCCACGCCCCCTCTGGTTGCCCATCTTTGAACCCTCTCCAGCTCCACTATATCTTTCTTGTACACTGGTGCCCAGTACTGTACACAGTATTCTATGTGTGGTCTGACTAGTGATTTGTACAGCGGTAGAATTATTTCCTTGTCGTGGGCATCTATGCATCTATTGATGCACCCCATGATTTTATTTGCCTTGGCAGCATCTGCCCGACACTGGTCACTACAGCTAAGTTTACTATTAACTAAGACCCCTAAGTCCTTTTCCACGTCAGTCGTCCCAAGTGTGCTCCCATTTAATATATAACACGGTCCCGGATTTTTCCTCCCCATGTGCATTATCTTACATTTATCAGTGTTAAACCTTATCTGCCACTTCACAGCCCAAACCCCCAAACTATCCAGATCCATTTGTAACAGTGCACTGTCCCACTGTCCTCAATAGTGTTTACCGATTTACAGAGTTTAGTATCATCTGCAAAGATTGCTACTTTACTATTCAACCCCTCTACAAGGTCATTAATAAATATATTAAATAGAACAGGACCCAAGACTGACACCTGTGGTACCCCACTAGTAACAGTCACCCAATCAGAATAATACCAATAATAACCACCCTCTGTTTCCTATCACTGAACCAGTTACTTACCCACTTACACAGATTCTCCCCCAGCCCGAACCTTCTCATTTTATGCACCAATCTTTTATGTGGCACCGTATCAAATGCTTTGGAAAAATTCAGATATATGACATCTAGTGATTGCCCCTGGTCCAGTCTGGAGCTCACCTCCTCAAAAAAGCTAATCAGGTTAGTTTGACAGGACCAATCCCTCAGAAAGCCATGCTGATATGGTGTCATGCATTTATTTTTATCAATATACTCCAAAATAGCATCTCTTAGAAAACCCTCAAACAATTTACATACAACAGAGGTTAAACTAACAGGCCTATAATTTCCGGGGTCACCTTTTGTCCCCTTTTTAAATATTGGCACCACATTTGCCATGCGCCAGTCCTGGGGAACAGTCCCTGTTACTATAGAGTCCATGAATATTAAAAATAGGGGTCTGTCTATTACAGTACTTAATTCCTTTAGAACACTTGGGGTGTATGCCATCTGGACCTGGCGATTTGTCTATTTTGATTTTTTGTAGGCGGCACTGTACTTCTTCCTGGGTTAGACAGGTAACATGTAAAGGGGAGTTTACCTTATCTCGCTGTATTTCACCTGGCATTAAATTTTTCCTCGGTGAATACAGTGGAGAAGAATTTGTTTAATATATTTGCTTTTTCCTGATCCCCGTTTTTAATTTCTTCTTTTTCATTTTTTAAAGGGTCTACACTTTCATTTTTGACCTTTTTGTTATTTATATAGTTAAAGAACATTTTGGGGTTAGTTTTACTCTCTTGGTCAATGAGTCTTTCTGTCTTTATCTGTATTTTACATATTTTTACTTTTTCTCTATATCTTTTTAATGCTTCTTCACTGCCATCCTGTTTTAGTAGTTTAAATGCTTTATTTTTGTCATTTATTGCCCCCTTAACATTTTTATTCATCCATATTGGTTTTCTTTTATTTCTGACCCTTTTATTCCCATAGGGTATATAGATAGTCATTGATTTTTAAAATATATATAAAAAAGAAAAAATAACACCAAGACGACGGAGATTGATATTCTGTTCCACTTTTAAAAATGACATTGAATATACCAAAATCTGGTATGAACTAACTGACTCATGTACTTTTAAAATGCTTGATTTTCTATGTGAAAAGAGATTATCAATGTGCAGGGTTCTGAATAAGGATGTATTTTGAATGAGTTAAAAAGATACTCGAGTCACACACACTACATGAAAATGAGATGCCATATCACAACCACTGTCAAAACTTGAGAAAAAGGCTCAAAAATTACACAGAGACCGGCTTGACTATGCCCCGGTGACCCCTGGGCATAGAACAATAATGTCTCCAAGAGGAGAAAAAATCCTGAGGATCCAACAAGGGAAAGAGCCAAAAATAAATAACCAAGGAAAAGCTTTGCAAAAAAGATGGATCACCAGCACGATACCAATCTGGATCAATAAACAATTCACAAACACACTATACAGAAAAAGAAGAACAAATAGTGTGATAGAATACAAGAAAGAAACACAGAACAAGGATGTAAAGGAACCAACCAAGGACAAAACTAAAGAAAGAAAGAAAATCAGCACGGATATTCCAAGTAACAAGAGTAAAAGGACAGCCCAAATATTTGGGGCAACCAATCTTGTACCATCCCCCTCAAAAAACAACAGCAAGCTGCAAATTCACCAAAGAACACCGCCCAGAACCCAGTAAAAACACCAGACACGCACAAACGTATTAACACCCCTAAATCACTCAATACAAAATAAATCCCAAAATGGTCACAGACCCAACGCTATATTGGCAACCAAAGAAAAAAAAAATGCGTTTATATGGATCAAAAGAATCAAACTTTATTGAAGAATATGACAATATCGCGGCGCTAGTGCAGTGACTGAGAGAATATCCCCGAGACAAGGAGGCGGACAGCAACATCGGCCACCAGGTCTCAGGCATACATAACCTAACTTACATACAGGCATACATAATCAGACTGCTCATAACTGTAGCGGAAGCATGTGGATGACCTAAGATACAATATTAGCATAATTATATACGTATAAAAATAAGAATTATATTTGGAGTACCCAAATATAGAAACAGCTCTGTTTCTATCTTTGAAGATGACACCAAGCTTTGTAGCACGGTACAGTCTATAGAGTGTCTGGGCATCCACTTGGCAAATAAGGTTCAATGTGGATAAATGTAAAGTTATGCATCTGGGTACTAATAACCTGCATGCGTCGTATGTCTTAGGGGGGATTAAACTGGCAGAGTCACTGGTAGAGAAGGATCTGGGTGTACTTGTAGATCACAGACTACAGAATAGCATGCAATTTCAGGCTGCTGCTTCCAAGGCCAGCAGGATATTGTCATGTATAAAAAAAGAGGCATGGACTCTAGGGACAGGGACATAATACTCCCCCTTTATAAAGCATTGGTACGGCCTCACCTGAAATATGCTGTTCAGTTTTGGGCACCAGTCCACTGTGGAGCTGGAAAGGGTGCAGAGATGCGCGACTAAATTAATATGGGGCATGGAACATCTTAGCTATGAGGAGCGATTAAAGGAGTTACAATTGTTTAGTCTTGAGAAGAGACGTTTAAGGGGGGATATGATAAATGTATATAAGTATATTAATGGCCCTTAAAAAAAATATGGAGAAAAACTGTTCCAGGTTAAACCCCCCCAAAGGACGAGGGGGCACTCCCTCCGTCTGGAGAAGAAAAGGTTTAGTCTCAAGGGGCGACACGCCTTCTTTACCATCAGAACTGTGAACTTATGGAACAGTCTACCTCAGGAACTGGTCACAGCAGGAAAAATTAACAGCTTTAAAACAGGGTTAGATACATTCCTGGAACAAAATAACATTAATGCTTATGAAGAAATATAAAATCCCATCCCTTCCGCAACATCGCGCGACACCCCTACCCTTCAATTCCCTGGATGAACTTGAAGGACGTATGTCTTTTTTCAACCGTACTAACAATGTAACTACTAACTATGTAACTATAGTGAATATAAAGAAATCTAAAATCACAATTAGAATAGATGGTGAATGTAGGAAATAAGTGAATAATAAAGAACATGATTGTATGAGATGCGTTAATAGCTGCAATGATAAAACTTGTGTAAGTAAGAAAAAAGTGGAACAATGTGGATAGAAAAAGATGTGTAATGTGATGCATGTGTGTAGTGCAAACCATTTGAATGGTAATTGCATGTGCATAGAAAATAGCAACACTATATACGTTCACACAAGCGTGCACGGCTTCAAAAAGAGGCCGTGCCCCACTGGTGAAGAATAATACACCACCGTAAATCATACAGTTAGGGGTACCCCAGGGAAAATAATAAAGGGGGGTGCCAAAGTGCAAAAAGAAAAATAACTAAATAAAAGTGAACCAACACCGGGAGTGCAAGTGAGAGAGGTGCTTAGTCAGTGCTAAAGTGAAGAAATAAGACTTTAATACTTACAACAATGATTTACACCACCTTAAGGTGAAAAACTAATTGAGAGAATAAAAGCTGCAAAAACTGTAAGTCAAAGTGTTTTGATCATATGAGCACATATATCAAGAAAAAAATCAATGCTTAAAAACAATAATATCTCAATATTGCCCTGAAAAGGGTGACCCAGCCAGGGACATGCTGTAACATTCTAGTCATGTAGACAAGCCACAAATCAGGAAACGTATATCTATATCCGAACACAATGGTAACTCAGTGCAGCCTAAACAAGGTGAACCAAGGTGAACCAAGGTGAACCAATCACCTATGATAAGTCACTGTCGGTGATGGAGGTAACACTCTACCCAATGTGGGGTCTGTCAAAAGGATAGACCAATGTCTTTTCAAAAAGTCCATTACCTGTGGGCTCCGTGAATTGAAGTCGAGAATACAATGGACCTGATCCATAGATGCTGGTGGTTTATTCTTGGAGCATAACAAGGTAGTACGATTCTGGGCTCTGGCTCGTCTATAGGCATAGTTGACACAACGATTACTATAGCCCCTTTCTTTGAACCTCTGTTTTAGCTCCTGGGCTTGTATTTCAAAGCGTGCGTCATCTGAGCAAAGTCTTCTGGCTCGTAAGAACTGGCCATAAGGGATATTTTTGACCAAATGCGATGGATGTGCTGAATTTGCATGCAGTGTTTGCTGCAGTATTTTTGCGATACAGATCTGTCTGAATATAGCCTTGGTCGTCCACCTCGATTTTAGTCATGCTCACTGTATATGACAATTTAATATTTAATTAATTATCATTAAGATAGTTCATGAACATATCTAATTAATCTCGGGTTCCCTGCCAGATAATCAAGATATCGTCGATGTAGCGCCCCCATGACACCAATTTGTCAAGGAGGGGCGCCACATCCGACGACAAAAGGTTCCTCCCCCACATACCTAAAAAGAGGTTGGCATATGAGGGCGCACAAGCCGCCCCCATAGCCGTACCCCAAAGTTGTAAATAGGGAACTTCTTTGAAAATGAAAAAATTATGTGTGAGCACGAAGGTTAGTAAATGATTAATTTAACTCAATGCTGGACTAAGTGTCCGTGCTTGGTTCACCTTGTTTAGGCTGCACTGAGTTACCATTGTGTTCGGATATTGATATATGTTTCCTGATTTGTGGCTTGTCTACATGACTAGAATGTTACAGCGTGTCCCTGGCTGGGTCACCCTTTTCAGGGCAATATTGAGATATTATTGTTTTTAGGCATTCTCTCAATTAGTTTTTCACCTTACGATGGTGTAATTCATTGTTGCAAGTATTAAAGTCTTATTTCTTCACTTTAGCACTGACTAAGCACCTCTCTCACTTGCACTCCCGGTGTTGGTTCACTTTTCTTTCGTTATTTTTCTTTTTGCACTTTGGCACCCCCTTTATTATTTTCCCTGGGGTACCCCTAACTGTGTGATTTACGGTGGTGTATTATTCTTCACCAGTGGGTCACGGCCTCTTTTTGAAGCCGTGCATGCTTGTGTGAACATATATAGTGTTGCTATTTTCTATGCACATGCACTTACCATTCAAATGGTTTGCACTAGACACATACATCACATTTTTACACATTTTTTTCTATCCACATTGTTCCACTTTTTTCTTACTTACACAAGTTTTATCATTGCAGCTATTCACACATCTCATACAATCATGTTCTTTATTATTCACTTAATTTCTACATTCCCCATCTTTTCTAATTGTGTTTTTATATTTCTTTATATTCACTATAATCATGATACTTTCTATATTTGGGTATTCCCAATATAATTCTTCTTTTTATACATATATAATTATGCTAATATTGTTTCTTAGGTCATCCACATGCTTCCGCTACAGCTATGAGCAGTCTGATAGGTTATGTATGCCTGAGACCTGGTGGCCGATGTTGCTGTCCGCCTCCATGTCTCGGGGATATTCTCTCACTGCACTAGTGCCGCGATATTGTCCCTCGGTGGCTCCCGTCGGTTCTGCGCTGCGGTCACGTGTTCAGAAATGATCACGTGACCGCGGGTAGTTCCCTTAGCGTTACTACGCTGTTCCGGCGTTGACACGCACTGTTGTCTCCGCCCACTCTGACTCACGTGACTTGGCCGACCTCGGCCGCGTCATGAATTGAAGATCGGATGTTTATGTTCTTCAAACCACACGAGGTAAATACGCAATCACCGGGCGTCCCTGTTTTGTTCTGATGTGGCGCCAATGTGGCACGCAGCAATGACGTCCTCACACATCTCTTTCCTATTCCGCCGTCAGATGACATTCAGGGCCTTTACTGATTGGCCAAAATGCTACATAAATAAGAGGCAGGTTCCCTGATTGACCACACCCCCGTCAAAGCTTATTGTGAAACGTTGGGTCCGCTAGCTGGCCAGGCCGTACATACCAGGTTGTAACTTGTTTATGTCAGCTATTATGCTGATATATGTGTGTTGATTGTTTTATATATATGCTTACCTTTTCTAACCACTAACCTCTGGTAACTCAGATACAGTCCTACATAGGTTATCACAGCACTTTAGCCTCCTTATAGCCCATCAGTCCAATTGTGCTTGTGCACTTTATACTTGGCACCTTACATGTTACTAGCTTGTGGCTTTTTGTACTCCCTATGCTGCTATCTGTGTACTTTTATGTAATAGATGCATGCACTTTATTTATGATATTTACTCTGTCTACTTTTATATATATATGTAATTTTCTTGCTTGGCCATCCATGTGTTTTTTCTTGTCCTCCGGACTAGTATCTTTGGAAATCTGACTATATTGATGTTTTTAACTGCTTTTATCATGTCTGTTATGAATTGTGTGTTCATATTCTTCAATAAAGTTTGATTCTTTTGATCCATATAAACAAATTTTTTTCTCTTTGACCCCTAAATCACTGTTCATCCAGGCCAGTCCCAATCTGTCCAAAAAATAGGAAACTGTAAACAAAGAGATCCGGGACAGACTCAAACAAAGGGAGGAGCAGCTATCAAGCTCCCCTCAAAGACAACAATATGTAACACCAACAAAATCACAACAGGAAATATCGGACCTGATTGATTTTTCCCTGCATGCAGCCCTCTCGCCTCCTGACCTAACACCCATGACAACACCTATCCTGTCACCGGTCAGCGATGAGAATATTGTCATAATCGACAATACTGATAATAGCAACTCTTTAGCACTATACCTAAAAGGGAGAAATACTAACCCCCTAGAAGGATCAGCACAACATGAGGATGACCCAGCACTATCGAAATCTTTTTTAGGGATATGTCCGGCCAAACACCGCACATCCCCTCCATATTCCAGAAAAATAAAAACAAGCGAAAAATAGAAGATGTAGAGGGAAGCGGAAGAGAACAAAAAGAAATGAGAAAAGCACCAAGGAAAGAGACAGTGGAACAATAATAAAAAAAAATGTAATCTATCAAAACATCACCTGGCACCATTTGAAATATCCCTGTTGGAGAAAGGCCTGTCGTTTTGCCCATCTCACAAAGGTGACGACTTCCAACTATTTCTGGATCTGAACAGAGTCATCAGAAAACTTACATTACAATGGGTTTTTTTTGCAATAAAAGAAAATGGAACATTCATAAAACAGGACCCTTCAGAAAACACCCCTACAAATGATGAAATAAATGATGGAATTATTCCCCAAGCGGTCAAGCCTCCATCCACCTTCTATCCAACCCATGCGAGACGTCCCAACATAGAGGTTTTTCAAAAACTAGTCTCAGTAGAACTGAAAAAATCCATGGAACAGACCAAAGCAAAAAATCTGAAAAAAGAAGAATACATGGCTTTAAAAAGAACTACAGAAAAATACAGAAATCGTTATCCGAAGCGCAGACAAGGGAGGAGGGTTGGTAATTTTAGATTACGATTAACATGAATATGAGGCCCAAAGGATCGGGTCGGACAAAGAATTCTATGTAGAAATACCACACAACCCTTTTCCACAGATGGAAAAGAATTTGCATGCACTGATTGACACAAAACAACATTCTTGATAAAAATGAAGAAAAATACCTCAAAACACATAATGCAAACAAACCATATTTCTATTTCCTACCGAAAATCCATAAATCCCTAAATAACCCACCTGGAAGCCCCATCATATTCAATACCAATTCATCCAACAGCAATTTAGCGCATAACATTGATCTGTTTCTTCAACCAATATGTAACAACCCTCCCCAGCTACCTACGGGACTCCACGCAATTAATCCAGGCACTTCTTGAAATATCATGGAAATCTGTAAGTCACAAGTGTTGTCACATCTCTCTACACTAATGTCCCCCATAAACTGGGTCTCAAATGTGTACAAAAGTTTCTAGATCTGGATAAAACACTATTACCTGAACAAAAAAACGTCCTCACTAAAGGCTTGGATTTTATTCTTCATAATAACTACTTCACATACAACCGCAGGTAAATTGATGACCTATTCTTCATTTGGGATGGATGTGATAAATCAACAGATATCCTTCTTACCACCCTAAATAATAACCACTGGGGCATCAAATTCACACTGGAAGCCAGCTCAGAAAAAAATCTTTTTTTTGGATCTTTCCATTTATCACAGTGAAAATAAATTTATCACCTCCACATTCTTCAAAACAGTCGATGTCCATATTCCATCCCACCGTACTGGAATCCATCAGAGTAACCCCCATTGACATAATCTCAGAAACCTGTTCCAACCGTTTTGAGTTACTCAAAAAACAAGTATATTGGATGTACAAACTAGAAACAATTTCTCCTTGTGGTCTTAATGAAATTGTACAGACCATAATCTGATACATTATTAACCTCTTAAGGACTGTGCCCGGTCCCGGTTGCTATTGATAGCCGAGACCCTGGGCTAATAGCACGCAGCACAGATCGTTGTGCCACACGCTATTAACCCTTCAGACATGGCGATCAAAGTTGATCGCTGCGTCGAAAACTAAAGTAAAAGCTTCCCGGCTGCTCAGTCGGGCTGATCGGGAGTATCGCAATAAAATCGCGATGTCCCAATCAGCTAGGACGCGAGCGGAGGCCCCTTACCTTGCTCCAAAGTCCAAAATAGCGTATTTTTGGTCACTTTTTCCATCATCAAAAAATGAATAAAAATCAATAAAAAATTCAGATCAATGCAAAAATGGTACCGATAAATATTCAGAACACGCCGCAAAAAATTAGCCCTCATATCGGCCTGTACGTGGCAAAAAAAAAGTTATAAGGGTCAGAAAATGACAATTTTAAATGTATAAATTTTCCTGCATTTAGTTATGATTTTTTTCAGAAGTACAACAAAATCAAACCACCTATATAAGTAGGGTATCATTTTAACCGTATGGACCTACAGAATAAAGATAAGGTGTAATTTTTACCGAAAAATCCACTGCGTAGAAACGGAAGCCCCCAAAATTTACAAAATGAAATTTTTTCTTCAATTTTGTCGCACAATTAATCTTTTTTCCGCTTCGCCGTACCATACTCGAGATCCAACAAGTAGTTTCCAATTGATGTAATTGCAGCTCTACGAAAAACTCCAAACGAACATTAATAATGCAACATTCTGTTTCACCTAGGGGTCTATTTTAATCTAATGCATATTATCCTATATCTAATTTTTACTTTTGTACATGTTTTACCTTAGTGTATTTTTATGCAAATTTTTGTTGTAACCTCTAGCTGACCGTGACCCGATGACCCGGTAGCAGTTAGCAGAATTGTGTATTTAAAGTATGCCCTCTTTGTGTTTGTCACCCCCTGCCTGATGAAGAACCCAGCCTGGGTTCCAAACTTCTTAAGCTGCACCCTAAATTAAACAGCCTTTTTGGTTTTTACCCTATCTGGGCTAGTTTTATTTTACTTTATTATTCAAGGGAGGCGCCGTTACCTCGTCCAATTTTTTACCCCTATTTCCTTCACGTCTTACCGGACCTACCAGTCACGGTCAAGGACGCAGAGGCAGCCACCTACCTAATACCACAGACTCTGGAACCACCACTTGGAAAGCCACTGGCTCTGAGTGAGTCTATAGGCACATCGAGGTGTTGTGCTCTCAGCTCAACACATAACAGTAAGGTGCACTAACCAGCACTTGATCACCAGAAGACCTACAATATCACACTAGGAGCATGCCTTTTCTCTTTTTTCTTACATTTAGCACTCTCCTTCCTAAACTCATCATTTACTCTGGCTTTACAGGTAAAAGAATAAAGGGAAGGGAGAAAAAGTGTGCAGTTTATGTAAGCCATCATGGAGGCTCAGCTTCACCCATTAGCTCAAAAAGAAACTGAAAAATAGTGATAAAGCAATATGGTAAAAAAACATGTTTTATATAATGGTGCTGCTCCTCATGTACACACACACAACAGCGTATCTTGAAAAACTACCTGATATGCTTTAACCCCTTAAGGACAATTGATGTAAATGTTTGTCCTGATACGATGGTACTTTACGCACCAGGAGGTACATTTACATCCTGTACATGACGCGAGGACAGGAGCGATGTCCGCCATCAGATGCCTTGATCAATACAGATCACGGCATCTGCGGCATTGCGGGCGTTCTAATGGATGATCGAATCGCCTTCCAGCAGACCAGAGAAGATCCCCGCTAATACTGATCAGTGCTATGCCTATGCATTTCACTGAACAGTATTAGCAATCTAATGATTGCTGATGATAGTCCCCTATGGGGACATAAAAAAAAATGTGAAAAAGCCCTTCTCCCAATAAGAGATTAAATCGCCCCTTTTATGAAAAAAAGCGTAAAAAAAGGAATAAAAATATTTGATATCGACGCATGCATAAATGTCTGAACTATCAAAATATAATGTTCATGATCCCGTATGGTGAACAGCGCAAATTTTTTTTAAAGTCTGAAATTTTTGCTTTTTGATCACATCCCAGAAAAATTGAATAAAAAGTGACATATACGCAAAATAAGTACCAATAAAGTCTACAGATCACAACACACAAAATGAGCCCTCATACAGCTCCGTATACGTAGAGATTCTGAGATTTAGAGGGGTCAGAATAGGGTCAGAAACATGTCATTTTTACCATAAAGTGCATTGCGTAAAAGCGAAAGCCTTCAAAAGTTGCTGGGAGTTGTAGTTGTGCTGCGGGGCGGGTGACATGCTTGTCACCTGCCCTCTGCTGCACAACTGCAACTCAATTTAGCCAAACAACAACACGGCAAACATTAAGCGCTGTATGTAGGTCCCGGGGGGTACCAATATATAGCCAAAAACAAAGAGACCCACAATACTAATATTATTTCAAAAAGTATGACAATCTTTATTAGACAATATAAAACAAACAATTAAAAATAATTAAAAGGCAGAGGATGACCTTAGGCAGGAGACAACAAGTGCCAGTGAACCTGGTATGGGCAATGTAGGTATTCAGTGGAGAACATATACAATATAAAACTGGCACGGCTGCAAACTCGTAATATAGTATAATATAGATATAACATCTAACATACATCAGTATAACATAGGGAGCAGCAATGCAGTATAACAGACATGAATAGGGACCCAAGATGAGTAATACCTAAAGAGACTACCTGTCATATACCCACAAGCCAGGAACACCAAGCACCAACACCCCAACGCACGTTTCGCGTATGGGCTTCGTCAGGGGGTGTGTCCTAATTCCCAAAAGAGGCAAGTATATAAGGGCTAGCATGCCCAATCAAAACCCGCAGATCATGATGATGGACAGTCATCAGAGCCAATGAGACCCCACCGGTCTACAAAGGTCAGACCGGATAGGGCAAGTAAAAAATGCTAGACTACCTGTAGGCCGGAAAAAGAGCCTCCCTCCTCGTGAGCCGGAGGTCCGGTGCTAGAAAATGACGGCATCTGCACTTCCGGCGTCTGTAGATGACGCACGAAGCGTCATCCGATCAGAACGGGCAACACAAATATGGCGCCCGCCAGTGTGTGCATAGCTCCGCAAAAATGGCCGTTCTATTAGCCGTGCGCATGCGCCCGGAAGGGCGCACGCGTACAGCGTGAGGGAGCCCACACCATCGCGCACGCGTCGGAAATCGGCGCACGCGCGATAGGAATGGACTCCACAAAGATGGCGCCGGAACGGTAGACGGAGACAACAATGCAATAGATGGCGACGATGGGAGGGAACACTCTAAAGGCCAAATCACTATAAGGAATAGCAGCATACACCATCATATAGAAGAGAAAATGGGAGGGGTTAAGCACATAAATAAAGAGTAAACGGATAAAGAGTAGGAGATGAAGGGAAACCACTGCACGTGAAAAGAGTGTGAAAATAAGAAAAAAGAAAAAAGAAAAAATAGAAACACCTACCACCAGAGAATGATGAAAACAAAAACGAACACCTATAATGGACACAAAAATAAAAATAAATATAAAACATAAATAAAGTGAACATATACAAAAATTAGGTGTTAATATAAACAATTCATTAAAAGAGATAATACTCAAATAAGATAGTATGATTAATACAAACACAGAAAAAGTGAATGTGAAATATAAAATGAATGAATAAAATAAACTATATGTAAAATTGTACATATATAATGATTAAAAGTGCATGCAAAATATTATTGTAGTGCATGTGGACATACTAGAAAGTGACATGTGCAAAAGACAAAAAATATATGACAAATGTGATCCAGACTAATGGGGATAATAGCCCCATATAGTAATCAGGGTGAAACACTACTAAATAATCGTGATAAGAAAGCATGAGTGTAAGGGATGTGCATGTATGGGCAATTATAGCCAAGATTAGGATACAAAGTGACATAAGTGTAAAAAATGTGCGTATATGTGTATATATAGGCAATAATGGCCAAGATTAAAATGACATGTGCAGCATAAAGATACCAAATGCAAATGTGCAAAATAAATAAGTAAGGATAATGGGGGAGATTTATCAAAACCTGTGCAAAGGAAAAGTTGCCTAGTTGCCCATAGCAACCAATCAGATCGCTTCTTTCATTTTCCACAGGCCCTTTTGAAAATGAAAGAAGCGATCTGATTGGTTGCTATGGGCAACTGGGCAACTTTTACTCTGCACAGGTTTTGATAAATCTCCCCCAATATCCCTATCAGGTAATAATAAGTAATATAATAAATAATAAATTAATAAATATTAATAATAATAATACTAATAAAAATAATATCTATGAACAACCTTACTGTAAGGGCATGCTGGGAGTTGTAGTTGTGGGGAGGGTGACAAGCTTGTCACCTGCCCTCTGCTTCACAACTACAAATCCCAGCATGCCCTCACTGTAAGGGCATGCCGGGAGTTGTAGTTGTAGGGTGGGTGACAAGCTTGTCACCTGCCCCCTGCCGCACTATTACAACTCCCAGCATGCCCTGGGAGTTTTAGTTTTGCAGCAGAGGGCAGGTGACAAGTTTGTCACCAGCCCCCGCTGCACAACTACAATTCCCAGCATGTCCTTACTGTAAGGGCATGCTGGGAGCTGTAGTAATGCAGCGGGGGGGGGGAGTAGGTGACAAGTTTTTCACTCGCCCACACATCTCCCGCACCACATGACTACAACTCCCAGCATGTCCTTACTGTAAGGGCATGCTGGGAGTTGTGGTTGTGTGGCACAGGAGATGCGCGGGCGGGTGACAGTAAATGTATTAACCCATTTTTCTTGTTTTTTTTTCTCATTTCAGATCCGGGTATCCTGTGGACTACTTCGGATTTTGTGGACTGCGTCGATGGTCACCGTTTTTTTTTTTTTTTGCTCTTTTGTTTAATGTTAATAAAATGGTTAACAAGGGCTTGTAGGGGAGTATTTTTTTGGAATAAATTTTTTTAGACGTGTTGTGTTTTTAAATTTTTTTATTTACTTGATAGGCTTAGTAGTGGAAGCTATCTTATAGACAGAGTCCATTACTAAGCCTGGGCTTAGCATTAGCCACAAAAACAGCTAGCGCTAACCCCCAATTATTACCCTGGTACCCACCGCCACAGGGGTGCCGGGAAGAGCCTGTGTCAAAAATGACGCACCTGGGCCTAGGCGGTATCAGGCTGGCGTTATTTAGGCTGGGGAGGGCCAGTAACAATGGTCCTCGCCAACCCTGGTAATGTCAGGCTGTTGCTGCTTGGTTGGTATTTGGATGAAAATAAAAATACCCTATGCGTTTTTTTTTTTTTTATGTAATTATTTATGTAAAAAAAAAAAAAAAACACATAAGGTTCCCCCTATTTTTATTCTCAGCCAAATACCGACCAAACAGCAACAGCCTGCCATTACCAGGGTGGGCGAGGACCATTGATACTGGCCCTCCCCAGCCTAAATAGTTCCAGCCTGTTACCACCTAGGCGCAGGAGCACCATTTTTGACTCATTGGGCCTTTTGGTACCGGCTCTTCCCAGCACCCTTGTGGCGGTGGGTACCGGGAGTTAATGCTAGCTGTTTTTGAGGCTAACACTAAACCCGGCTTAGTAATGGACTCCCTTTATAAGACGGCCTGTAAAGTAAATAAAATAAAAAAAAACACAACATGTTTAAAAAAACATTTATTCCAAAAAAACACTCCCCCCAAAAGCCCTCATAACCATTTTATTAACATTAAACAAAAACAAAACACTGGTAACCGTAGTCCTCCGAATCTAAAGTAATCCACAGGATACACGGATCTGACATGAGAAGTAAAAAAAAAATGGGTTAGTACATTTAGGGGAAAAAAAGTGGTAAAAAATTTAACAAACACATATATATATATCTCACAAATTTTTTTTCAAAGCTGCAAATTGGTGTTCTGAAGTGATTTATTGGTTTTTGCTTATGTGTGCTAAAAAACAAATGGTATTCAAAAGTGACTTATTGCTTTTTTCTTATATAAACCAAATTTATCCACCCCCCTGTGATAGTATTAATAATGTGCTATACATAAGCAGAACTAAAGCAAAAAAATAAAAACATGCCTACAGAACTTGCTTACCAAAGCAACGATGATAAATGTCCCCCATAATGCTTTGCAGCCTTCTACCTTATTGCAACTTTCTAACTCATGTCCAATACTAAAGCTGCCTTTAGTAAAGCTGATGTGACCATCAGAACTGGATCATGATGCAATGGAAAAAGGTAGCCTGATATGATAAATATAAAAATCCTGTTTTCTTTTTCATCATGTGGATGTCTGAGTGTATGTGCATTGTTTGCTTGTAGAGAAGATCTCATAATAATGCACTATGGTAAGAAGGGAAGTTGTTGAAGAAAGTGTGATGCTGTAAGGCAATGTTCTGCTTAAAAATAACAAACTTGATACTTTGTTAATTTCATACGTGCCTACCTAAACATTTTTTCTGAACAAGTCTGTGCTTCATGACTGTTGCATTCCCTTATAACAGGGATGGGACAGTAACAATAGTCCTCACCCTCCCTGGTAACGTCAGGCTGTTGCTGCTTGGTTGGTATCTGGCTGAGAATTAAATATGGGGAACGCTTTTTCTTTCATAAATAAATTAAAAAATAAAAAAAACGCATAGGGTTCTCCGCATCTTTATTTTCAGCCAGGGGGTACCTGGGTAATATAATTAAAAAAAAAACCTCCTCCACAGCCCTCCTTGGCAGTGTTATTAACCTCTTAAGGATCAATGACGTTGTGGAACATCATGGCACCCTGGGCTTTAAGGACCAACGTCCACAACGTCATGGCGTTTTCCGGTCCCTGACCCTCGCCGGGCAGAGATTGGAACCGGATGCCTGCTGAAATGCGTCAGCAGGCATCCAGGGCAAACGCAGAGGGAAATCGCCCTTGCGATCTGCGGCAATACCGGGCTGATCGGGTCTCTGGGACCCGACCGCCCGGTAATTTTGCATGATCCCGGTTGTCACAGACAACCAGGACCATGCTAAAGTATAGGAGCGAGGTGGCAAGCCTGCCACCTCCTCCTATCCCCTGCGATCCGTCGGTTAGCTAACCGACCAATTGCAGGGGGGGGCGGTCACTTCCTCCTGCCCGGACCCTGGAAGTCCGGAGAGAACGGGAGGAAGACCGGAGGACGCGGCGGGGGAGTGCTGGGGACCGGCCCCAGTACTTACCTCGTCCCTGAAGACCCGAATCCCTGCGATGAAGACGGCGACGGCGGTGACAGGTGAGTTCCTCTTCAGCCGTGGTCGGGCCCTTTACAGCAATGCACATCGCCGTAAAGCGACGTGCATTGCTGTATTGGGACCCTGTATACTACAACTCCCAGCATGCCCAGACAGCCCTTGGCGTCTGGGCATGCTGGGAGTTGCAGTTTTGCAACATCTGGAGGTCCGCAGTTTTGGGACCACTGTGCCCTTCCAGATGTTGCAAAACTACACATCCTCAGCATGCCATTACTGTCCAGGCATGCTGGGAGTTGTAGTTCTGTAACATCTGGCCCTTCAGATGCTGCAAAACTACAACTCCCAGCATGCCTGGACAGTTTTGGCATACTGGGAGTTGTAGTTTTGCAACATCTGGAAGGGCACAGATTGGGAACCACTGTATTAGTGGTCTTCAAACTGTAGTCCTCCAGATGTTGCAAAACTACAACTCCAAGCATGCAGGGAGTTGTAGTTCGGCAACATCTGGCTCTAAAGATGTTGCCGAACTACTACTTTCAGCATGCCTGAGAATGTTTGGGAGTTGTGGTTTTGCAACAACTGGAGGCACACTGGTTGGGAAACATTGTCTGTTTCCTAACTCAGTGTTTCCCAACCCATGTGCCTCCAGCTGTTGCAAAACTATAACTACCAGCATGCACTGATAGACTGTGCATGCTGGGAGTTGTAGTTTTGCAACAGCTGGAGGTCCCCCCCCCCAGTGAATGTACAGGGTACATTCACATGGGCAGGGGGCTTACAGTGAGTATCAGTCTGCAAGTTTGCGATGCAGCAAATTTTGCGCGGCAGCTCAAACTCACAACGGGAAACTCGCTGTAATCCCCCACCCGTGTGACTGTACCCTAAAAACACTACACTAACACACAATAAAATAAAAAGTAAAAAAAAACACTACATATACATATACCCCTACACAGCCCCCCTCCCCAATAAAAATGAAAAACGTCTGGTACGCCACTGTTTTCAAAATGGAGCCTCCAGCTGTTGCAAAACAACAGCTCCCAGTATTGCCGGACAGCCGTTGACTGTCCAGGCATGCTGGGAGTTTTGCAACAGCTGGAGGCACCCTGTTTGGGAATCACTGGCATAGAATACCCCTATGTCCACCCCTATGCAAATCCCTAATTCAGGCCTCAAATGCGTATGGCGCTCTCTAACTTTGGAGCCCTGTCGTATTTCAAGGCAACAGTTTAGGGTCACATATGGGATATCGCCATACTCGGGAGAAATTGCCTAACACATTTTGGGGGGCTTTTTCTCCTTTCACCCCTTATGAAAAGGTGAAGTTGGGGGTCTTCACCAGCATGTTAGTGTAAAAAAATAAATTTTTTACACTAACATGCTGGTGTTGCCCCATACTTTTCATTTTGACAAGAGGTAAAAGGGAAAAACGCCCCCAAAATTTGTAATGGAATTTCTCCCGACTACGGAGATACCCCATATGTGGGAGCAAAGTGCTCTGGGGGTGCACAACAAGTTCCAGAAGGGAGAGTGCACCATGGACATTTGAGGTGATTTGCACAGGGGTGGCTGATTGTTACAGCGATTTTGACAAACGCAAAAAAAAAAAAAAAACACGTGTCCCCATTTTGGAAACTACACCCCTCACGGAATGTAATGAGGAGTGCAGTGAGAATTTACACCCCACTGGTGTCTGACAGACCTTTGGAACAGTGGGCTGTGCAAATTAAAAATTTTGTACAGCCCACTGTTCCAAAGATCTGACAGACACCAGTGGGGGGTAAATGCTCACTGTACCCCTTGTTACGTTCCTCAAGGGGTCTAGTTTCCAAAATGGTATGCCGTGTGGGGGTTATTTTGCTGTCCTGGCACCATAGGGGCTTCCTAAATGCGACATGCCCCCCGAGCAAAATTTGCTCTCAAAAATTCAAATATGACTCCATCTCTTCTGAGCATTGTAGTTCGCCCGTAGTGCGCTTCAGGTCAACTTATGGGGTACCTCCATACTCAGAAGAGATAAGGTTAAAAATTTTGGGGGGTATTTTCTGCTATTAACCCTTGCAAAAATGTGAAATTTGGGGGGGAAATACACGTTTTAGTGAAAAAAAAATTTCTTTTTACGTATGCAAAAGTCGGGAAACCCCTGTGGGGTATTAAGGCTCACGTTATTCCTTGTTACGTTCCTCAAGGGGTCTAGTTTCCAAAATGGTATGCCATGTCATTTTTTTTTCCTGTTCAGAAAAACGTACTCTCCAAAATCCCATTGTCGCTCCTTCGCTTCTGAGCCCTCTACTGCGCCCGCCGAACAATTTACATAGACATATGAGGTATGTGCTTACTCAAGAGAAATTGTATACATTTTCTCCTTTTACCCCTTGTAAAAATTCTAAAATTGGGTCTACAAGAACATGCAAGTGTAAAAAATTAAGATTGTGAATTTTCTCCTTCACTTTGCTGCTATTCCTGTGAAACACCTAAAGGGTTAAAATGCTGACTGAATGTCATTTTGAATACTTTGGGGGGTGCAGTTTTTATAATGGGGTAATTTTTGGGGTATTTCTAAGATGAAGACCCTTCAAATCCACTTCAAACCTGAACTGGTCCCTGAAAAATTGTGATTTTGGAAATTTTGTGAAAAATTGGAAAATTGCTGCTGAACTTTGAAGGCTTCTGGTGTCTTCCAAAAGTAAACACTTGTCAATTTTATGATGCAAACATAAAGTGGACATATTGTATATGTGAATAAAAAAAAATATTTGGAATATCCATTTTCCTTACAAGCAAGCTTCAAAGTTAGAAAAATGCAACATTTTCAATTTTTTCATCAAATTTTGGAATTTTTCACTAAGAAACGATGCAAGTATCGACAAAATTTTACCAATAACATAAAGTAGAATATGTCACGAAAAAACAATCTCGGAATCAGAATGATAGGTAAAAGCATCCCAGAGTTATTAATACTTAAAGTGACAGTGGTCAGATGTTCAAAAAACACTCTGGTCCTAAGGTGTAAAATGGCCTGGTCCTTAAGGGGTTAAAAAAAAATTCAGGTCATCGCAGTAGTCGATGGAATCCACCATAATCCTCTGTATACTCAGATCTGAAACGAGATGAAAAAAAAACACACAAAAAATAAGTTACTACATTTTTGGCACTCTCCGCTGGGGAGAACGCCTATAATGTAATGTCCTACCAAACAGGAAGCCTCCAATTGTTGCGACACTATGACTTCCAGCATGCTCACACAGCCAGCCTTTACAAACAGCTGGAGTCTCCCTGTCTGGGAAGGGTCTGTTCACATTATACAAACGCACAATGTGAACAAAGCCTTAGACTTACCACCCTGGCTGTAATTGTCCCGACATCATCATTAGGGGCGAGCTACACAGAATTAGCAAGAACAGGAGCGAGGGAGGTAAATTGACCTTGTCTTTTTTTATATACTATATACAGTCATCTATAGATAGCTGTATACAGTGACCCCCCCCGACCTACGATGGCCCCGACATACGATAATTTCAGCATACGATGGCCTCTCAGAGGCCATCGCATATTGAAGGCAGCATCAACATACAATGCTTTTGTATGTCGGGCCATCGCATACACAGCTATCCGGCAGCGCAGACTACTTCAGCTGCCGCCGGAGAGCCATTTAAGGTGCCCCGTGTGGTCCGGGGACGATGACTCACCTGTCCCCACCACTCCGGACCGTCCTCTTCGGGATCCCCTGCATCGCCGTCGATCTCCTTCATCGCGCACTGTATACAGATTGCAGGTTCATTGTAAATACTTGCTGGACAGTAAATATACGAGTTCCAATCTAAGCAGGGACATGTTCCAGCTGCGCTGGAAAATGCTGTTTGTCTGCGGAGGCAATGCTGAAACTATGGCGTTTTTGCTTAAAAAACACACCATAGTCTCAGCATGCTGCATTTGGCAAAACTGCCAGATTGCAGCACAACGCTGGGGTGAGGGAAAAAATGCCAAACACAAAAACGCAAAATGGGTTTGGCATTTTGGTTTCCCTATTGACCCCTACTAACTTCTGGACACAGCATTTTTCCCACAGAAAAAAATCATGCAGCCATTATGGTGTTTTATTGGGGGGCAAAACACCCCCCAAAAAAACCAAGTGGAAACATAGCCTAAGAGTTGAAGGTGTTGGCCTGGTCTCCAAGCTCCCCAGATCTTAGTCTAATGGACAATCTGGTGTTGAATGTGCTGGAAACACACTGCCGGGATGCCCCACTTCGGAATTTATAGAACTTTAAGGTTTTTGCACAGTTTACAAAGTAAACTAAGCCAGAAGCACATGGCACTGTACTTTGCATCAGCTGTGCTAGGTTACTGCAGCTCTAGTTGAGGTAAATGGGAGATGCATTAACCCCTTCACGACCCAGACCATTTTCACCTTCAGGACCTAGGCATTTTTTTAATCTGACCACTGTTACTTTAAACATTAATAACTCTGGAATGCTTTTAGTTATCATTCTGATTCCAAGATTGGTTTTTCGTGACATATTCTACTTTATGTTATTGGTAAAATTTCACTGATATTTGCATCCTTTCTTGGTAAAAAAAATCTAAAAATGTCAAGAAAACTTTGAACATTTAGCATTTTTCTAACTTTGAAAAATGGATATTCCAAATAAATCACATATTGATTCACATATACAATATGTCTTCTTTATGTTTGCATCAAAAAATTGACATGTTTTTACTTTTGGAAGACATCAGAGGGCTTCAAAGTTCAGCAGCAATTTTCCAATTTTTCTCAAGATTTTCAAAATCTTACTTTTTCAGGGGCCAGTTCAGGTTGGAAGTGGATTTTAAGGGTCTTCATTTTAGAAATGCCCCATAAATGACCCCATTATAAAAACTGCACCCCCCCCCCCCAAAGTATTCAAAATGACATTCAGTAAGTGTTTTAACTCTTTAGGTGTTTCACAGGAATAGCAGAAAAGTGAAAGAGAAAATTCTAAATCTTCATTTCTTACACTCGCATGTTCTTGTAGACCCAATTTTTGAATTTTTACAAGGGGTAAAAGGAGATAAATCACCCTAAAATTTGTAACCCAATTTCTCTCAAGTAAGTAAACACCTCATATGTGTATGTAAAGTGTTCGGCGGGCGCAGTAGAGGGCTCAGAAGGGAAGGAGCGACAATGGGATTTTGGAGAGTGAGTTTTTCTGAAAGGGTTTTTGGGGGGCATGTCCCATTTAGGAAGCCCTTATGGTGCCAGAACAGTGGACCTCCCCACATGTGACCCCATTTTGGAAACTACACCCCTCATGTATTTTAATAAGGGGTGCAGTGAGCATTTACACCCCACTGGCGTTTGAAAGATATGTGTAGTTTCCAAAATGGGGTCACATATGGATATTTATTGTTTTGCGTTTATGTCAGAACCGCTGTAACAATCAGCCACCCCTGTGCAAATCACCTCAAATGTACATGGTGCACTCTCCCTTCTGGGCCTTATTGTGCGCCCGCAGAGCACTTTGCGCCCACATATAGGGTATCTCCGTACTCGGGAGAAATTGAATTACAAATTTCGAGGGTCTTTTTTCCCTTTTACCTCTTGTGAAAATGAAAAGTCTGAGGCAACACCAGCATGTCAGTGTAAAAAATGTAATTTTTATACACTAACATGCTGGTGTAGACCCCAACTTCACCTTTTCATAGGGGTTAAAGAAGAAAAAGCCGCCCAAAATTTGTTAGGCAATTTCTCCCGAGTATGGCGATACCCCATATGTGTCCCAAAACTGTTGCCCTGAAATACCACAGGGCTCCAAAGTAAGAGAGCGCCATGCGCATTTGAGGCCTAAATTAGGGATTTGCATAGGGGTGGACATAGGGGTATTGTACGTCAGTGATTCCCAAACAGGGTGTCTCCAGCTGTTGCAAAACTCCCAGCATGCCTGGACAGTCAATGGCTGTCCGGCAATACTGGGATTTGTTGTTTTTCAACAGCTGGAGGCTCCGTTTTGGAAACAGTAGCGTACCAGACGTTTTTCATTTTTATTGGGGAGGGGAGGGGGGCTGTGTAGGGGTATGTGTATATGTAGTGTTTTTTACTTTTTATTTTAGGTTAGTGTAAGTGTAGTGTAGTGTTTTTAGGTTATAGTCACACGGGCAGAGGATCACAGCAAGTTTGCTGCTGGGAGTTTGAGCTGCAGCGCAAAATTTGCGCCATCTCAAACTTGCAGCCTGATACTCACTGTAACCCTCCGCCCATGTGAGTGTACCCTGTACATTCACATTGGGGGGGGGGCAAACATCCAGCTGTTGCAAAACTACAACTCCGAGCATGCCCTTCGGCTGTCCGTGCATGCTGGGGGTTGTAGTTATGCAACAGCTGAAGGCACACTGGTTGCAAAACACTTGAAAGTTTATTATTTAACTTAGTGTTTCCAAACCAGTGTGCCCCCAGCTGTTGCAAAACTACAACTCCCAGCATGCATGGTCTGTCAGTGCATGCTGGGAGTTATAGTTTTGCAACAGCTGGAGGCACACGGGTTGGGAAACACTAAGTTAGGAAACGGACAATGTTTCACAACTAGTGTGCCTCCAGTTGTTGCAAAACTACAACTCCCAGCATGCCCAGACTGCCCAGGCATGCTGGAAGTTGTAGTTCGGCAATATCTGAAGGATCAGATGTTGCCGAACTACAACTTCCAGCATGCTTGGGCAGTCTGGTATGCTGGGAGTTGTAGTTTTGCAACATCTGGAGGTCCACAGTTTGGAGACCACTGTATAATGGTCTCCAATCTGTGCTCTTCCAGATGTTACAGAACTACAACTCCCAGCATGCCTGGACAGACTGAGCATGCTGAGATTTGTAGTTTTGCAACATCTGGAAGAGCACAGATTGGAGACCATTATACAGTGGTCTCCAAACTGTGGACCTCCAGATGTTGCAAAACTACAACTTCCAGCATGCACAGAAAGCCAAAGGTACCAGGTACGTCATGGGTCGGGAACACCTTCCCACTCATGACGTACAGGTATGTCATAGGTCGGGAAGGGGTTAAAGGGGTACACCGGCGCTAAATATCCTATCCCCTATCAAAAGGACCCCCATTTTTCAGCTGAGTCTTGCATTGATGGGGCAGAGCGTGACATCACGAGGGGGCGGAGCCGTGATGTCACAATACTCTGCCCCCTGCACCGCCCGTCATCAGCCACATGCGATCCTCACTCTGTGCAGCTGAAAAAACGGGGGTGCTGCGGGTTCCCCAGCTCATCCCCTATCCTTTTTGACAGAGCCTAATAGAGTCTCCATTGCAGATGTAAACACAGTGAAATATGTGAGGTATATATTTATTTATCTCCATTGTGCATTTGAATGCTCTTGTACACCTATGTGTACAAGGTTTTAAGGCATTTGGTTTTAATAAATATAAATGTGAGCTCCCATGAGTACTACTGCTGTGGTTGACAACATGAGGCAATGGCTGAAATAGGGAAAGCCCAGATTCTCTCTGATTAACCCTTCAGATGCAGTGATTAGTAACGACTGGTATCCTCTTTTGTCATGATTGATTATTTTGATTGGTATCTTATAGAAGGGACAGGTGGAACTGAGTATGACCCCTTGATAACAGTACGTGTAGAAACATATGTGGATTTGGAGCAGTAGACACAATGGGGGAAATTTATCAAATTCTGTGCAAAGGAAAAGTTGCCCATAGCAACCAATCAGATTGTTTCTTTCATTTTGCAGTGGCCTTGAAAGAAGTGAGCTGATTGGTTGCTATGGGCAATGCAGTGAAAGAAGCGAGCTGATTGGTTGCTATGGGCAACTTTTCCTCTGGAAGGCTTTGATAAATTACCCACATGTTTTGTCAGGTTGTGCGCCAGATTCTGTCGCATTGCACCAGAAATTCTGTCTGCACCAGAATTTGCGGCAGAATTAAGAAAACCCTGAATAACTCTCCATTTTGCTAAGAAAACCCAAAAAAGGGGCATGGACGCCGGGAAAAGGGGCGTGTTGCCGACATTTTCACACAAATCCAACATATTTACTAAGGTTTCCACATAAAATGTGGTGGATTTCAGCTGAGGAAAACCCTACAGATCAGAGCATGTGTAAAAAAAAAAAGCAAAGTGTAGGGAAAGTGGAAAAAGTAGGGAAACCTTAGTAAATACTGTGGAAAATAAATTGTAGGGAATAAAACCCACAAAGAAACCTACACTCCACTCTTAGTAAATGAGGGCCCATGTAGTTGGATCTTTTTATTTACATTTTTTTTTATAATTTATTATTTTAACCTTTTAAGGACGCCGGGCGTGTGCATATGCCCTGCATCCCGAGTCCTTAAGGACGTGGGGCATATGCATACGCCCGTGGGAATTTCCGGTCCCCGCCGCTAGCCGGTTGGGGACCGGACAGGTATGCCTGCTGAAATCATGCAGCAGGCATCCCTTTCTGCTATTCCGGGCTGATCGGGTCTCTGGTGACCCGATCACCCGGAAAATAGGGATGATCGGAGTTGTCAGTGACAGCCCTGATCATCCTGAGAGATAGGAGCAAGGTCGCAGTGCTGCGATCTCCTCCTGTCCCCTGCCATTGGTCAGAACTGATTCTGACCAATGGCAGGGCAGGGCAGTGGGTTGCCATAGCAACCCCCCCCCCCCCCCACCCCGTTCTGCCCACCCCTGGATGTCGAGGGGAACGTCGGGAGAAGATGCCTTGGGACACCCGATCGTCGCTGGAGACTGCGGAATCCTGGCTCAGGTAGGGAAACTACGGTGGGGGGGTATGGGAATGAAAGTGAAAGTAAAGTGATCTTTACTGTGGCAACCGCTAGGAAGGCCAAACTGCAACTCCCAGCAACTGGGAGTTGTAGTTTTGCCACATCTGGAGGGTCACAGTTTGGAGACCACTGTTACAGTGGTGCCCAAACGGTAGCCCTCCAGATGTTGCCAAACTACAACTCTCAGCATGCCTAGACTGCCCAGGCATGCTGGGAGTTGTAGTTCTGTAACATCTGTCCCTTCAGATTTTGCAATTTTCAGATTTTGCAAAAATATGTCAATTTTATGATGCCAACATAAAGTGGACATATTGTATTTGTGAATAAAAATAACATTTATTTGGAATATCCACTTTCCTTACAAGTGGAGAGCTTCAAAGTTAGAAAAATGCTAAATTTTCAAAATTTTCATGAAATTTGGGTATTTTTCACCAAAAAAGGATGCAAATAACGCTGAAAATTTACCACCAAAATAAAGTAGAATATGTCACAAAAAAATCTCAGAATCAGTATATTCGGTAAAAGTGTTTTCGAGTTATTCATTCATAAAGCGACGGTGGTCAGAATTGCGAAAAAGGGCTCAGTCCTTAAGGTGAAAAAGGGCTGCATCCTTAAGGGGTTAAAGGGGTATTCCAGGAATTTTTTTTATTTGACTATGCTACAGGGGCTGTAAAGTTAGTGTTGTTCATAATATAGTGTATGTACCTGTGTGTGACGGCTTTCTCACCGTTCTTCTGTCCTTTTCACCCCAATATTTATTTTTAACAGCATACAAAATTACTGTTGTCTCAGATTTTTCCCAGGTTGCAATGCGGCCGAGACCTGACTCACTAGTCAGCTGATGACAGGGAGCCTGTCTGCTTCAATGGGTGGAGGTTGGTGGGAGAGAGATCAATCTGCAACTATTGTAACAGCTGTAAGCACCCTGATTGAAAACCACAGGGTTTTTGAATGGATGTAGCTAATTTATGTTTAAATGGATGGGGTGGCTGATGTGTGGGAGGTAGGAAAATGGAATTATGGGATTTTTAGGCAAAAAAGAAAACTCAAACAGGAAATACCAGTCCACAAAAAGCTAACCACAGTGTTATGGTAATCTCACAAAATAGCCATTTAGCCCCAAGACAAGCGCAGATCCTTCCTAAGCATGCCCATTACTGTCTGGCAGGTAAGTACTAAAATCACCTTATGGTGGATAACCCCTTTAAAGGGGTACTACCATGCTGACAACTTATCCCCTATCTAAAGAATAGAGGATAAGTTGCCTGATCGTGCGGGGGATAAGTTGCCTGATCCCCTGCGATCTTGTTCGCAGCACCCCGCTCTCATCAGGTCCCGGAGCGAACATCCGCTCTGGGTCTGATGAGGGGGGCCGTGATCGTGATGTCACAGCTCCGCCCCCGTGTGACATCATGCTCCGCCCCCTCAATGCAAGTCTATGGCAGGGGGCGAGACAGTGACCCCGTGATCGGCAGTCATCAGACCCGGAGCGATGTTCACTCTGGGGCCTGATGAGAGCGGGGTGCTGCGTTCGAGATCGTGGGGGTCCCCAGCGGCGGGACCCCGCACGATCAGGCAACTTATCCCCTATCCTTTAGATAGGGATAAGTTGTCAGCACAGTACCCCTTTAAGTCAGTATTAATATTTGGTCAGTATTGGTTCCAAAAGCTGGAGTGGAATTTACACAGAGAAAAACTGGAAAGATTTACAGCTTTTTCTGTGATTTCAACCCATTCCTAGTTTTACCTATATGACCAAATGCTATGTGTAATCCCAGCCTATTACAAAATTAAGTACAAAGAAGCAAAAAGATTTTTAAGTTTTCATGTATAAAGCAACATTACGATGTGCTATATTAACCACAATGCAACAAGCCTTTAAAATACTTCAAGGTAGAGCCAATTGTTGTGCATCCACAGCATTGTTGATGGAAATATGCTGCAGATTCTGCTTTGTGTAGACACACAGGGCAATCCTACTATAGCTCTTTGTGTGCAGTAAGGTTTGGACATGTGGGCCCATCCCCAAACCTTAATGCACACACAGGGCTGCAACAAGGTAGCCCTATGTGTCTGCTCATAGCAAATTCTATAGCGTATTTTCCGCTGCCCGGCGGATTTCCTGCAGCGTGAAATATGCAGATGTGTTATGTTTGACCCTACCCTCAATTTATAATTAATAAAAATAAATGCCTCATATATTTGACTGTGTTTACATTTGCATTGGAGACTCTATTAGGCTCTGTCAAAAATGCTGGGCAAAAAATAACACACCATTCTGTATAATTTTTGTTTTAACCCCTTAAGGACTCAGCCCATTTTGGCCTTAAGGACTCAGACAATTTAATTTTTACGTTTTCATTTTTTCCTCCTCGCCTTCTAAAAATCATAACTCTTTTATATTTTCATCCACAGACTAGTATGAGGGCTTGTTTTTTGCGCGACCAGTTGTCCTTTGTAATGACATCACTCATTATATCATAAAATGTATGGCGCAACCAAAAAACACTATTTTTGTGGGGAAATTAAAACGAAAAACGCAATTTTGCTAATTTTGGAAGGTTTTGTTTTCACGCCGTACAATTTATGGTAAAAATTACATGTGTTCTTTATTCTGAGGGTCAATACGATTAAAATGATACCCATTATTATATACTTTTATATTATTGTTGCGCTTAAAAAAAATCACAAACTTTTTAACCAAATTAGTACGTTTATAATCCCTTTATTTTGATGACCTCTAACTTTTTTATTTTTCCGTATAAGTGGCGGTATGGGGGCTCATTTTTTGCGCCATGATCTGTACTTTTTTTTGATACCACATTTGCATATAAAAAACTTTTAATATATTTTTTATAATTTTTTTTTTATAAAATGTATGAAAAAAGTAGGAATTTTGGACTTTTTTTTTTTTTTTCGTTCACGCCGTTCACCGTACGGTATCATTAACATTTTATTTTAATAGTTTGGACATTTACACACGCGGCGATACCAAATATGTCTATAAAAAATGTTTTTTACGCTTTTTGGGGGTAAAATAGGAAAAAACGGACGTTTTACTTTTTTATTGGGGGAGGGGATTTTTCCCTTTTTTTTAACTTTTACTTTTACATTTTTTTACATTTTTTTTTACACTTGAATAGTCCCCATAGGGGACTATTCATAGCAATACCATGATTGCTAATACTGATCTGTTCTATGTATAGGACATAGAACAGATCAGTATTATGGGTAATCTCCTGCTCTGGTCTGCTCGATCACAGACCAGAGCAGGAGACGCCGGGAGCCGCACGGAGGAAGGAGAGGGGACCTCCGTGCGGCGTTATGAATGATCGGATCCCGGCAGCAGTGCTGCGGGCGGTCCGATCGTTCATTTAAATCGCGAACTGCCGCAGATGCCGGGATCTGTATTGATCCCGGCACCTGAGGGGTTAATGGCGGACGCCCGCGAGATCGCGGGCGTCGGCCATTGCCGGCGGGTCCCTGGCTGTGATCAGCAGCCGGGATCAGCCGCGCATGACACGGGCATCGCTCCGATGCCCGCGGTTATGCTTAGGAAGTAAATGTACGTCCTGGTGCGTTAAGTACCACCTCACCAGGACGTACATTTACGTCCTGCGTCCTTAAGGGGTTAAAGAGGCACTGTCATTGTTAAAAACTTTTCGTATATTGCAGGACTCATTATAATATGACATTTCACAATATACACCTGTTAAAATTTTTTTTTAATTTTCACCTGAAATTCAAGCTCAAAATAGCCACCACTAGGGGTCGCCTGTCTTTTAGCCAGACAGACTTGTCTAGATTTTACAGCATACTGGATACCGGCCATAAAGCATACCGGTATCCAGTATAGGAGATTTCTATCATGTATGCAAAACTACAGATGGCATAAAGGATGTGTGGACATGCTGGGGGCTGTAGTTTTAAAACAGCTGGAGGCAACACTGCTCTAACACAGTTATTTACAAACATTGCAGCTTCAGTTGTTACTAAACTACAACTCCCAGCATGCTGAAATAGTCAAAGCTTTCTCGGACTCCTGAATGACAATGAAGTTGATCAGACATTCAGGAGTCTGTGAAAGATGAATGACACACATAGTGACAGCTATGCTGATTAGCACCCAGCTTTACTAGGAGAAGATAAAACAGATAGAACATGTATTCATAAAAATGCTGTACTTTTATCTAAAAAATCCTTGCACTAATTTTATAAAGATCTATTCTTATATTTATACATTTTATCCTGTTATGAATTCACCATAATGTCTTCTGATTACTGCAGGCAAGCTCCAAGTATGCTCTGACACATGACACAGCATAAAACCAGAGAGGAAAGGGTTACAGAATAGAGAGTACTGATTGGCTGACTGTCCAGGCTTGCTCCTGTGAGGGAGACAGACTGACGCGCCCCTTCCAGCCTGCACAATGAGAAAGTAACTCACCAGCAGATAAATGCTTATATCTCTGGATATATAGGTCCGAGACACATAAAAATGATATGCACATGATCAAGATTGGGTCCTGAGTAACATATTACTTTTTTTTCCTTTTTTTTGCACTATGACAGATACGCTTTAAGTCAAATGTCAATTTCTTTTTTTTTTTTTTTGCTATAGTTTTGCTTATGTGCTACATATTTATTATACTGGGGGGGGGGTTGATAAATTTGAAGCACATAAGCAAAACAAAAAAGTCGCAGCTAAGACTTTTGTAAGACTTTTTTTTTTTTGCGACTTGTATGGGAGAGACCTGGTGCAGACATGCAACTTTTTTTAAGGGGGTTTGCGACTTTTTTTTTTGCCTACGTGCATCATAAATACCTGACCACTGCAAAGTAAAAACTGAAATTTACTAAGGTAAGGCTATTTGTAACTTTTTGCTTACCCACAAAAGTTGCACAAAAAAGTGCTTAGGCGCATGTACAACTTTTTGTGTACCCAGAGTAAGCAAAAAAAAAAAAAGGCTCTAAATACCTAGATAAATGTACACCATTGTAACCACCGGTGCTGCTTTACCCGGTGTTCGCATCGTGGGATGCATTTGCATGCAAACACCGGGCTCTCACCTACCTTTTCATGCTGCTCCTGCTCCAACCTCTTCTTCTGCTGCTGCTGTCTGCATCGCCGCTCCCCGCTGCAGGCAAACACTGGCTTCTCGCACTCCTCTTCTTGCCCCGGCTCCCTCCCTTTACTAACACGCCGCCGGCTTCCTCAGGTTTAAAGGGCCAGTGCAGTAATAATTGGTCCTTATCTGAAACACTCCCTATTTAGTTACGGCACTTCCTGTGACTCGCTGCTGGATCTTCGTACCATAGTGCCTCTGAGAAAGCGTTGTATCTTGTTCTACCGTGTACCAGTCCTGCCTGCTACGTTCCCTGACCTTGATTCTGTGCCACCTCCTGCCTGTCCGGACTACGCCTTCGTCTCATCCTTTCTGTACCTTGTTATATCTCAGCAGCCTGTGTGGACAAGTCGTATCAGGGGTAGCGACTTGGGTGCCACCTGCCACAGCAAGTCCATCCTGCTTTGCGGCGGGCTCTGGTGAAAACCAGTGGCACCTTAGACTCTGCTCCCTGATACGGCCCGAATCATCATCCACACAGGTTCAGCGGATCCACTTACTACAGCCGTTACAGTAAGATCCGGACATGGATCCTGCTGGGGTGCCTCTACCGGATGTTGCTGATCTCCATTGTGGATCAACAGTCCCAGCAGATTGCGCAACAAGCGCAGCAATTGAGTCAACTCTCTGTGATGATGCAACAACCTTTCTCGATGCAGCAGCAGTAAAAACAACCCATTCCTGTGGTCCCTCTGGTTCCAGTGGCTTCTGTAGGTCCCAAGCTTTGTTTGTCCCTATCGACGAAGTATAATGGGGACCCTAAACTGTGCAGGGGGTTCATGACGCACTATGCGTGTTAAACTGATGGCCGACCAGTTCCCCACGGAGCATGCCAAAGTCGCTTTCATGGTCAGTCTTCTCTCTGGTAAGGCCTTGGCCTGGGCTACTCCTCTTTGGGACAGAAGCGATCCAGTGACTTCCAGTTTCAAGCCTTCCTTACTGATTTCAGCAGTGTCTTTGAGAGTCCACACGAGCCTCCTCTGCTGAAACTACTAAATCTCCAGCAAGAGGATATTCCAGTAGGAAAATATGAGGTTCAATGTCGCACTCTGGCTTCAGAACTTGACTGGAATGAAGCAGCTCTCTATGCCACCTTCAAGAAAGGCCTCTCCAGCAGGGTCAAGGATGCTCTGGCAGCCCGGGATCCGCCTTCTACGCTAAGTGAGCTCATTCTTCTAACTACTCACATAGACCTTCCTTTTGCTCCTATGTCCTCTGCCAAAGAACCCATGCAAGTGGTTCGTGCTCATCTGTCTCCACAGTTGAGTTCCAGTCGTTATCTAGAGAACTTGTATTGATACTGTGCCCGTCCAGAACACTTCACTTCTTAGGCAACTGCTCTCTTTGTCCTCAGCATCCGGGAAATGCACGCACCTAGGGCATGTGGGAGAGGTATCTCTAGGTGTGAATACTACCTCTCTTTGGCTGTCCTTGCCGGTAGAACTCACCACCTCTTCTGGAGTCCCCTTCCCTGCTTCAGCCTTCCTGGACTCTGGGTCTGCAGGGAACTCTAGCAATGCCTCCCTGGCTCATGAGCACCAACTTCCTTTGACACGTCTCATCAAGCCTCTTCACATCTCCTCTGTTAATGGAGAATGCCTTAATTCTGCAGCAAATTTTCGTAGTCTGCCTCTGACTATGCATGTGGGAGTCCTGCACAAGGATTAGATTGAGTTCTACTGTATGTGCTTCCTCACAGCACTTCTGCGGTCCTCTTGGGTCTTGCCTGGCTGCAACTACTCGCTCCTGTACTCCGGTACTGGTGAAGTTTTGCGTTGGGGTCAAGCCTGTCAAAACCGCTGTCTACAGGCACCTCAATTAGAATCCTCTACTACAACCTCTTCTCTGCCTTGTCTGCCTTCATCTTATCAGGACTTTGCTGATGTCTTCTGAGAAGCAGGCTGAGGTTCTTACACCGCATCAGCCATATGACTGTCCTATTGACCTCCTACCTGGCACCACTCCTCCACCGGGAAGAATCTACCCTTTGTCGGTTCCAGAAACTCAAGCTATGTCCAAAAATATCAACAAGAACCTCCAGAAGGGTTTTATCCCGAAGTCTTCCTCTCCTGCTGGTGCTGGATTTTTCTTTGTGGAGAAAAAGGATGGTTCTCTTTGCCCATGTATTTTTGGGAACTTAATAAAATAACTTTAAAAAATAGGGATCCTTTACCACTGATTTCTGAGCTTGTTGATCGACTACGAGGTGCCAAGATCTTTCCCAAACTAGATGTACGTGGAGCTTGTAATTTAAACAGAATTCGGGAAGGAGACGAATGGAAGATGGCTTTTAATACCCGTGATGGACATTTAGAATACTTGGTTATGCCTTTTGGGCTCTGCAACTCCCCGGCAGTCTTTCAGGAATTGGTTAATGACATGTTTTGGGATCTCCTTTATTCCTGTGTCGTGGTGTATTTGGATGACATCCTGATCTTCTCACCCAATTTGGACGTTCATCATACTCATGTACGCCAGGTCCTACGACAACTCTGAAGCAATCGTCTGTATGCCAAGCTCGAAATGTCTCTTTAAAAGACCTAGTCTTCATTTTCTAGGCTACATTATCTCCAACCAAGGTCTACAGATGGACCCTGACAAATTTTCTTCTGTTTTAAATTGGCCTCGACCCTCTGGACTACGTGCTATGCAACTCTTTCTGGGATTCGCCAATTATTATCATCAGTTTATTCCGCATTTCTCTACTCTGGTTGCTCCGATTGTTGCCCTTACCAAGAAAATGGTAATCCAAAATCTTGGCCTTCTTTGGCCGAAGAAACCTTGTCACATCTGAAATCTGCCTTTGCTTCCGCTCCTGTATTGTCGAGACCTGTCCCTGAGAAACCCTTCTTTCTGGATGCTTCTTCTCTTGGAGCCGAAGCAGTACTTACTCAAAAGTCCTCCAGAGGTAAAATCGTGACTTGTGGTTTCTTTCCAGGACTTTTGATCCTGCAGAGAGGAATTATTCTATTGGGGATAGAGAACTTCTGGCCATTAATCTGGCCTTGGAAGAATGGTGTCATCTACTGGAAGGTTCTATTCATCCTGTCAGTATTTACAATGATCATAAGAACCTCATGTATCTTCAGTCTGCCCAGCGTCTGAACCCTCGTCAGGCCAGGTGGCCACTCTTCTCAAGATAAAATTTTCTCATCCATTTTTTCCCCGTGGATAAGAACATCAAAGCCGATGCTCTCCCTAGGTCATCTGATGTAACAGGACAAGACTCCTCTCTTCGTCATATAATACCTCCTGAACGATTGGTTAGGGTCGGACCAGTTGATCTTCAGCAAGTTCCTCCTGGAAAATCTTTTGTACCTCCTCGTCTTAGATGCAAAGTCTTGATCTGGGGGGACTCTTCCTTGTTGGCTGGACATACCGGAGTACGGAAGTCCCTTCAATTAATTTCCTGACCTTACTGGTGGCCAAACCTGGAACGTGATAGTTAAATAGTTACATAGTTAGTATGGTTGAAAAAAGACATACGTCCATCAAGTCCAACCAGGGAATTGAAGGGAAGGGTGTAAGGGGATAAGGGGAAGGAATGCAGTTTTATAATTCTGCATAAGCATTAATGTTATTTTGTTCCAGGAATGTATCTAACCCTGTTTTAAAGCTGTTAATTGTTCCTGCTGTGACCAGTTCCTGAGGTAGACCGTTCCATAAATTCACAGTCCTCACGGTAAAGAAGGCGTGTCGCCCCTTTAGACTAAACCTTTTCTTCTCCAGACGGAGGGAGTTCCCCCTCGTCCTTTGGGGGGTTTAACCTGGAACAGTTTTTCAGGTTTTTTTTATCATATTTTTACAAGAAACCCATTATAGGCAGGATCATAAATTTAGCTTGACATCCAGGTACTTTCCAAAAGCATATCATAGCTTTACACCTAAGGCCAGGTCTAGGGGTACTAGTATGTTAATAGCTCAAGATACCCCATGGGAGGAGACCGAGAGCTGTATAGATGAGGAAGGGAGGTTTGCCTTTGTGAAGGGGAACGTCCTTTCACGGAAATTTACTTTGGCATCAGTGTACTTGCCCAACAAGAAACAGAATGTAGCATTACATCAGATTTTAGGGAAACTGACTGAGTTTTCAGAGGGGACACTAATATTAGGAGGTGACTTTAATCTGGCCCTGGATCCCCAGATAGATACGTCTAGGGGGACCTCAGGAATGAGTAATACAATGATACAAAGATGCAAGAAAGAGCTGTTCAATAATCAGCTAGTAGATGCATGGCGTATAATGCACCCAAATGAAAGAGACTATTCTTTCTATTCGTCTGTGCATAACTCTTATTCTCGGATAGATTATTTTTTCTTGAAGCAACAAGATGTTGAACAGTTGTGCACGGCGGAAATAGACAGTATAGTTTTTTCAGATCATGCTTTAATTAAAATGGAGCTGAAAATCCCCCAGTTAGTAGCCAAACAGTGGAATTGGAAGTTAAATTATAGATTGTTGAAAGATATAATTACTATAGAGGACTTAAAAAAACAGATAACAGAATATTGAATGATACGGAGGAGATCTCGCCAGGTATACTCTGGGAAGCACACAAATGCTTTGCTAGAGGAGTGTTAATTAAACATGGGGCTAGAATAAAAAAGGATAGGACACAAAGGGTGGAGAAGCTTTTGAGAGAGTTAAGAGAAATAGAATCAGCCCAAAAAAGAACAGATGACCCCAAAATACAGCAAATAGTGAGGCACAAAAGGGAAGAACTTAGGTCCCTCTTGATGGAGGAAGCGAAAAAACTAACAGCAAAGACAAGAGGACAGATATATGAATTTGGAAATAAGATAGGGAAAACATTGGCGGCAGCAGCAAAGGGACAAATAGTAAAAGCATACATCCCAAAAATAAGACAAGATGCACAAAAGGTGACATACTGTCCATCCATACAGCCGAAACTTTCAAAAATTTTATGAGGAGCTCTACCATATTGATAGACACAATCCAGCTACTATGTGTAAAAAATTTAGGGAAAAAATTAAAACATATATAACGGAATCAGGCTTACCACGACTGGATAGTCAAGTGATAGATAGACTAGAAGAGCAGATTACTATGGAAGAACTGGAGCAGGCACTTAAGAACACAGCAGAAGGGAAGGCCCCGGGCCCTGATGGGTTCTCGACAGTCTACTATAAAAGGTTAAGAGAATTGTTGGCCCCATATTTTTTGAAAGCATTTAACTCTGTCAGAGAGGGGAAAGCACTACCGAAAGATGCAAGCCGAGCGATAATTGTGGTAATCCCCAAGGAGGAGAAAGATAAAATGCAATGTGGCAGTTACAGGCCTATCTCATTGTTGAATGCAGACTACAAACTGTTTTCGAAGATCTTGGCGGGTAGACTGGCGAGAGCAATAGATGGTGTTGTCCATTTAGATCAAGTGGGGTTCAGTACAGGAAGAGAGGCAAAGGACAATACCACAAGAATGATAGATTTGATCCAGTTCGCCAGGTCGAAAAAGATTACATCAATGTTATTAGGAACAGATGCGGAAAAATCATTCGACCGGGTGAACTGGATCTACATGGAAGAAACCCTTAGACATCTGGGAATTCAAAAACATTTCTTGAACTGTGTATTAGAATTATATCATGCTCCAACGGCTAGGATAAGGGTCAATGGGATTGTTTCAGAGGAATTTGATTTAAGAAATGGAACTAGACCGGGGTGTCCCCTGTCACCACTGATCTTTATCTTGGTATTAGAATCATTTCTTTGCAGGATTAGGCATTTCTTTGTAGGATTATCCAGAGGTGAGGGGGATAAAGGTCAAGGGAAGCATGCATAAAATGGCCGCTTTTGCGGATGATCTATTATTTTTTTTATCACAAATCCAGTAATATTATTTTTTTTATCACAAATCCAGTGGTTTCTCTCCCTTCCCTGATATTTTTTATCACAAATCCAGTGGTTTCTCTCCCTTCCCTGTATCAGCGACTTATAAATTGATAAGGTCTGTTATAGATCTATCAGATGTTATGTTTATAAATATCAAGTTTAAGGGATGGGAGGTTGGGAAGGAAGGGGGAGGGGGAAGGGGATAGCGTAGGAGAAAATCTGTGTATTCTCTTCAATTTGTTCATATTATAGATTGTGAATTTATATGAAATGTCTATCTACTATTTGATACATTTTATATATTTTGTTTCATTTCAATTCTTTATTGGCAAGGAGAGCATAAGGGAGGGGGAAAGGGGAGAGGAGAGAAAAATGAACGGAAGGGGGAGGGAAGGGTTGTGGATGGGTAAAAGAGAGGAGTGAATGCATAAATTGTTGGATGTCTAATATTTGATATTTGATGTCTCATAATTCATAATATTTGATATTGAAGGATCAATATTTGACTTTTCAGCTTATCATCATTCTTATTCTTTTAGACGATTCGCTACAGAAGACGACCTCAGCAAGACTGAATTCCCCCCCTGGATCGACAACCGGAATCATTCCTCCCTACACATCCACACCCCATTCCCACGTATCTCCCACACATCTCTCGCCACTCAACATCACTCCCATGGTAAGTATAATTATTGTATATTTTAGATCTCATTGTTATTGGAATTTCCTGTATAGATAATTTGCTGTCCATGGGCACTCAAAATCCAACAACACTTCATTTTAATCATAGTGTTTAACTAGTTAGCAATTCACTTTAAGTTTTTATCTCTGAATTACAAACGATTAATATTCCAAAAATGCAGAAAATGAGAACCCCTCATTGAGTCCTCCTGGATTCCGACTATTTAGTCGGTATATCCATTTAGCTTCTTCTCTCAAAAGGGTCTTATTAATATCACCCTTCCTTGGTCCTAATTCAAATTTCATCAGAACCCAAAATTTTATAGCTTCCACGTTGCCTCCGTGTGTTGTCATTACATGTCTTGCAATCGGGGTGTCCGCCTTCGTCCTGATGGAACTTATATGTTTACTAATCCTCTTCCTAAACTCTTGAATCGTTTTCCCAACGTGTAGTTTGGGGCAGGAGCAGCGTGCGATGTATATTATATTCTGAGAGATGCAGTTTATGAACCTTTTTATCTCATATTTTCGTCCATCCAGGGGGTTCACAAAATCTTTGGTTTTAACCATTTGTTTGCATGAAGAAAAGTGACCGCAGGGGAAAGAACCCGTTGGAGGTGAGTGTAACCAAGTGCTTTCTGAAGTATATATCTGTCCTGCTGGTGACTGTGCACCAGTAAATCACAGAGGTTTTGTCCCCGTCTATATGTCAGACTGGGCGAGTCTGCCACGACTTCTATTATATCTGGGTCTGATATAAGCAACCCCCAGTATCTGGTGAGGATATTTCTGATCCTAGGGGCATAGGCATCATATGTTCCAATGCATGGAATCACTTGTTTAGTGGCCGGTGGGTCTTTAGGGCCCAATAGAGATGCTCTATCACTATACTGTTGAATGCCTTCCTCATATACTTCTTGGGATTGAGATTACTACTTTCACTATGGAAGGTTCTTTCTTCTGAGGAGTTGCGCGTGGCCCTCAGATACTGGCCCACAGGGATACTACGTTTTAATGTCTCCGAGTGCCAGCTTCCCCAGTGCAATAGGTTATTGGTTGAGGTTGGCATTCAATGTATTTCCGACAACAAGGTCACAATTACCTTCTATCAACAACTATCAAACTCCCACAACTATCAATGGTCAAATGAACATACTCTCTTTTTTAGGAGCACAGCAGGGCCAAGCAGGCCAAATACAGACAGAAGTAGGGGGAATGAGTCAGACGAATACCACAGTATTCAGTCTACCCCCACTTCCACCTTGCCTATTATAGAACTACTATAGAACTAGTGAGACCTGATGAATTATACATGGAGAAAGATGATAATCTGAATAGCAAAGATTAGGATACAAAAATAACAGAAATGCAAATCATAAATTTATCATCATACCAGCTAGAGGAACCTGAAAGAATGCTATTACTAAGAGGCCTGTTCTTCACACCTACTCCCAGATTGGACGAATTTGGGTAGGTGAAGGACATAAACCTGTTTGCGTGCAAATTAGCGCTGCACAAATGGCATAAGACACAAGATAGAGATGGAGGTTATCTGAGAAGGAGAGAGTCAGCGGTGCTGGAGACACTGCAGGAACTTCTATCTGAAAATGAAAATACAGAGGTCTTACTAAGGGCACTGTTTACAGACTTTAAACCTAGATCAAAATCAACACCTGCATTCAGTCAATATGTGAATATTGAGATGTTTGTAAACTTGGTTACCGAAGAAATCAAATCCATTAAACCAGACAGTAGATTAATTCACTCAAATCTATCCCACGAAGAAAAGAATGCGCTAAAAATAATTTGTGAAAACGAAAATCTTATAATAAAGCCCTCAGATAAGGGTGGGAACATCGTCCTGATGGACAAGAAACATTACATGGACATGGCCCTCAGATTACTGAACGACAGGGATACTTTGGACTTTGGATAGAGATCCCACAGGCAAGTATTAAGCACAGCTACATCTGATACTATCTAGAGCCAAGGAGGAACATCTAGTGACAGATGATGAATTTGCATTCCTATTTAACACACATCCGCTATGCGCTACCAAAAATGCATAAAGACATGAACCCAATCAAAGGACGTCCCATAGTTTCCGGAAATAACAACCTAACTGAGAAAATAAGTACATACGTGGACAAGATCTTAGCGCCATTTGTATCCTCCCTCCCTTCACATTTAAAAGACCCTAAAGACACATTTTGAAAATTAATAATTTAACAGTGAACACAAATACGTCACTCATGAGTCTGGATGTAGAAAGCCTATATAGCAATATAGCACACGAATTAGGAATCATAGTGGTGAGCACCTTTCTACCTACACGTAGCACATCATTTCTTAAACACAACCAATTTGTCCTCATGTTACTAGAATACATATTGGCACACAATTACTTTCTCTTTGGCTGGGCCTTTTATAGACAGACGAAAGGTACCACCATGGGGACAGCTTGTGCACCCACATTTGCAAATTTGTTTTTAGGATGGTGGGAGAGCACTATTATTTTTGGTGAAGAGTTTTCACGGTTCACAGAGCACATTTTATTTTGGGGGAGGTATATTGATGATATTTTAATTTTCTGGGATGGTGACGGGAGTCTGCTTTTTGAGTTCGTGGAGGAACTGAATAAAAATCAAATAGGAATGAAATTCACATCTGAGCTCGGCGGCAAAAGAATAAACTTCCTTGATCTATCCATTTATATCGATGAGGATCTAAGAATACAAATGGAAATACATCGAAAGCCAACCTCAACCAATAACCTATTGCACTGGGGAAGCTGGCACCCGGAGACATTAAAACGTAGTATCCCTGTGGGCCAGTATCTGAGGGCAAAGCTCAACTGCTCAGAAGAAAGAACCTTCCTAAGTGAAAGTAGTAATCTTATGAAGAGCTTTACTGCGAGGGGCTATCCCAAGAAGTATATGAGGAAGGCATTCAACAGAGCCAAGTATAGTAAGAGAGCTATAGACCCACCGGCCACTAAACAAGTGATTCCATGCATTGGAACATATGATGCTTATGCCCCTAGGATCAGAAATATCCTCACCAGAAACTGGGGGTTGCTTACGTCAGACCCAGATCTAATAGAAGTCGTGGCAGACTGGCCCAGTCTGACATATAGCCGGGAACAAAACCTCCGTGATTTACTGGTGCCCAGTAACCAGCAGGACAGATATACATCAGAAAGACCCAGCACTTAGTTATCCTCACCTCCACCAGGTTCTTTCCGCTGTGGTCACTGTTCTTCATGCAAATATATGGTTAAAACCAAAGATTTTGTGAACCCCCTGGATGAACGGAAATATGAGATAAAAAGATTCATAAACTGCATCTCTCGGAATATAATATACATTGCACGCTGCTCCTGTCCCAAACTACACATTGGGAAAATGATTCAAGAGTTTAGGAAGAGGATTAGTAAACATATAAGTACCATCAGGACGAAGGCGGACGCCCCGATTGCAAGACATGTGATGACAACACACGGTGGCAACCTGGAAGCTATAACATTTTGGGTTCTGATGAAATTTGAATTAGGACCAAGGAAGACCCTTTTGAGAGAAGAAGCTAAATGGATATACCGACTAAATAGTCGGAATCCAGGAGGACTCAATGAGGGGTTCTCATTTTCAGCATTTTTGGAATATTAATCGTTTGTAATTCGGAGATAAAAACTGAATTGCTAACTAGTTTAACACTATGACTAAAATGAAGTGTTGCCGGATTTTGAGTGACCATGGACAACAAATTATCTGTACAGGAAATTCCAATAACAATGAGATCTAGAAATATACAATAATTATACTTACCATGGGACTGATGTTGAGTGGACAGAGATGTGTGGGAGATGCGTGGGAGTGGAGGGAGGAATGATTCTGGTTGTTGTGGAGGGGGGCAATCCAGGGGGGGGAATTCAGTCTTGCTGAGGTCGTCTAATGTAGTGAATCACCTAAAAGAATAAGAATGACGATAAGGTGAAAAGGCAAATATTGATCCTTCAATGTCAAATATTATGAATTATGAGACATCAAATATCAAATATTAGACATCCAACAATTTATGTATTCACTCCTCTCCTTTCCCCTTCCACAACCCTTCCCTCCACTTTTATCTCCCCTCCCCTTTCCCTCTCCCTTTCCCCCTCCCCCTATGCTCTCCTTCCCAATAAAGAAATTAAATATACAAAATATATGAAACAAAATATATAAAATTTATCAAATAGTAAATAGGCATTTCATATAAATTCACAATCTATAATATGAACAAATAGAAGGAAATATAAAGATTTTCTCCTACGCTATCCTCTCTCCCCCTCCCCCTTCCATCCCACCCTCCCATCAGCAATGTTATGGTAATAGAGAAGATCTGAAGAAAACATGTAAGTGCGCAGGCGCATCACAAGTAAAACACTAAAGAGAATCGCAATGAGGTCGATAATGCACATGCGCGTGCGCATTGGAATACGACCTGTATTGAATACACGCGAACGGAGTAATCCAAGGTCACGTGGTAGCCCAAGTAGTTTGCGTCACATGGAGGCAGGAAGTACGGGAACTGAAAGCGTCTGAAACCTCTGCCAACCAATGACGTGTAAAGCACCCATTGGATAGGAGGACTCAAGCAGCGGATCAGAAGTGATTTGCTAATATGAAGTTGTAAAAACACTGCCAGACGCTGACACGCCAGACCATTTGTCCTTTTGAGAAAGCTAGCTTGTCTAGCGAAACGTCAAGGCAGGGTGTGCGGTTTTTAGACAGGAGTGTGGCCAGTGACACTGAGACATTATCCTAGGAAGTTATACATATCTAACAATTCCCTGATGATAATTGGCATTACAGGCTGAAACAGGGTTCAAGTCCTGGGAAAAACAGTGTGGGAACTCACCCAAGATTTTCACTTAAAGGGGTACTCCGTCACTAGACATCTTATCCCCTATCCAAAGGATAGGAGATAAGATGTCTGATCTTGGAAGTCCCGCCGCTGGGGACCTCCGCATTCTCCCTGCTGCACCTGGTGTTTGCTTAGAGTGTTGGGTGACGCGCCGAAGGCTTGTGAAGTCATGGCCACGGCTCCTCAATGCAAGTCTATGGGAGGGGGCGTGATGGCCGTCACGCCGCCCTCCCATAGACTTGCATTGAGGGGGCATGGAAGTGATGTCAGGAGCCTCTGCCCCCCTTCGCCAGTCATTCGGCACTGAGCGAAGTTTGCTCTGTGCACCGGATGTCTGGGGTGCCGCAGCCAAGATAGCGGGGGTCCCCAGTAGCGGGACCCCTGCAATCAGACATCTTATCCCCTATCCTTTGGATCAGGGATGAGATGTCTAGGGGCAGAGTACCCTTTAAAGGACAACTGCAGCGGCATTACACTTATCCCCTTTCCACAGGATAGGGGATAAGTGTTTGATCGCAGGGGGTTCAACCGTTGGGACCCCCCCCGATCTCCCTAACGGGGCGCCGCCATAAGCGCTAAGGCGCATAGTGCTGTGAGCGCTAAGTAGTGCTCTCCCATAGAGATGTATGGAGGAGGCGTGCCGTCATGCTGCAGTTGGCACGCCCCCTGCACGGGAGAGCCACGGCCCCATACAGGAGATCGCCGGGGGCCCCAGCATTCGGACCCCCCACGATCAAACACTTATCCCCTATCTTGAGGTTTTTCCGTTTTTGCATTTTCGTATTTTGCGCCTTACCTTTAAAAAATCATAACTCTTTCAATTTTGCACCTAAAAATCCATATGATGGCTTATTTTTTGCACCACCAATTCTACTTTGTAATGACAACAGTCATTTTACCCAAAAATCTACAGCAAAACGGGAAAAAAAATCATTGTGAGACAAAATATTTAAAAAACGTAATTTTGTAACTTTTGGGGGCTTCCGTTTCTACACAGTAAATTTTTTCGGTAAAAATGACCCATTCTCTTTATTCTGTAGGTCCATATGGTTAAAATAATACCCTACTTACATAGGTTTGATTTTGTCATACTTCTGGAAAAAATCATAACTACATGCAGGAAAAGTTAAACGTTTAAAATTGTCATCTTCTGACCCTTATAACTTTTTTATTTTTAAGTGTATGGGGAGGTATGAGGGCTAATTTTTTTGCGCTGTGATCTGAAGTTTTTTGCGGTACCATTTTTGTATTGATCAGATTTATTGATCGCTTTTTATTAATTTTTACATGATATAAAAAGTGACCAAAAATACACAATTTTGGACTTTGGAATTTTTTTGCGCTTACGCCATTGTCCATGCGGTTTAATTAAGGATATATTTTTATAGTTCGGACATTTACGTACGCAAGGGGTTAAATGATCTTTATTCACTTTTTTTTTTGCAGTGTTATAGCTCCCATAGGGAGCTATAACACTGCACACACTGATCTTTATCATTGATCACTGGTTTCTCATAGGAAAGCATTGATCAATGATTCTGCCGCTTGACTGCTCATGCCTGGATCTCAGGCACTGAGCAGTCATTCGGCGATTGGACACCAGGAGGCAAGGTAGGAGACCCTCCTCGTGTCCTGCAGCTGTTCAGGATGCCACGATTATGCCGCAGCGATCCCGGAAAGCTCCCTGAGCTAACCGGCATGGTTTTACTTTCACTTTAGACGCAGCGTTTAACTTTGAACGCTGTGTCTAAAGGGTTAATAGCGCTCTGCACTGCGATCAGTCCCACGCGCTATTAGCCACGGGTCCCGCCCCTTGTTAGAGACCAGGCCCGACCCGCTATGACTCCTTGGCCCCGCGTTATAGATCAGGAGCGAGGCCAAGGTACACTGCTTAGAGTGTTGGGTGACGCGCCTTGTGAGACCCATTGTTAGATTGTATTCTGCTATCAGTCCTGTTTAGTTCTTGAAGTCAGTCCTGTTTGGTTCTAGTAGGGATTTCCATTTAGTTCATGGTGTCTGTTCAGACTAATCTGATTCTCAGTCCAGTGTTCAGTATTTAGAATTCCTGTTTAGAATATTGACCCTTATTCCTCCATGTTATAAAGTCTGGCTTTTGAAGATTTTCTTGTATCTGTTTAGTATGAATTTTGTTCTCATTTATCCTGGTCCTGTTTAGCCATTCTATATTTTTCCTGTCATCCAGTCTTGTTCTTATTATCAAGATATTCTTAATATCTTGCCTTAATTTTTGCTTTCTTTTGCTTTTTAGTTTTCCTGCCTGTTGGTGGTAGTAGCAGCAGGATAATCAGCAAGCAAAAGTTTTCCATGTCTTCCAGGTTGTGTTGGGTTTTTCTTGGTCATCTCAGGAGGAAGTAAAGTCTGACAATATGATGTTGAGCTAGGTGTCAGTGGATTACTCATCATCTACAACTGCATTGCATGATGGAAATATCCCTCTTAGGCAGTTTTTTTCCCTCATCTCTGCCTTGGACCCCCCTTTTCTGTCTTCCTAGATGCAGAAAACCAGGCACAGGGCCATCTCTGCAAAAAGAAAAAAAAGTAATGTGTAGCCAGGGTCCGAGTTTAGGAATTATGGTTCTATGTAAGCACATGGAGCAGCTTTTCGAGGCCTAGCTATAAGGATCACTAGTCCACCACTGCTTGCTGCCCGTTAGCTACAACTAACACTAGTCCATCACTGCCTGCTGTCCGCTTGCTACTATACTGCCACTAGTCCACCAATGGCTGCTGTCCATTAGCTTCTACAATTATCACCAATCCATTACTGCCTGCTGTCCATTGGCTACTGCAACTATCATCAGTCTACCCCCTACCTGCTGTCCGGTCTGCTGGCTACTACAATTACCACCAGTCTACCAATGCCTACTGTCTGCTGCCTACTACAACTAGTAGCAGTTCACCATTACCCTTGCTACTGCTGCTACCATCAGCCAGGCCTAAAAATGCACAACCCATGATCCCCCAAAAAAGGTAATTTCTTCTTCACAATTTTGGGACACCAATCCTGTTGCAATTCCCAAGAGAGGTTTTTTCCCACCAGCAAAAACACCAGGAAAACTGCCACAGATTTTTCCTGCTTTTTGGCATTTTTTTCTGGCGTTTTTCCTGGTGTGTGTCACTATACTGACAGGACTCCCTGCTCCTATAGCCCCTTTGGGCTGTATACAGGATATACAGCTACCCATAGATAGCTGTATATAGTGTATACAGAACACAAGGTCCACTTACCTTCCTCGCTCCCTGTCGGGTCCATGTAGCTCCACCCCTCCCCCTAGTGATGACGGGGGCAGAGCTACAGATGGGAGCAAGGCTGGTAAGTCTGAAGCTCTGTCCACATTGTCCATTTTGTATAATGTGAACAGACCCTTCTGGCAGTGTCTTCCCAGACAGGGAGACTCCAGCTGTTGCTAAACTACAACTCCCAGCATGCCCAGACAGCCAAAGGCTGTCTGGGCATGCTGGGAGTTGTAGTTTTGCCCCAATTGGAGACTCCCTGTTTGGGAAGACATTGCATTATGCGCGCTCTCTCCAGCCGACAGTGCCAAAAATGTCCTAACCCATTTTTTGTGTTTTTTTTTCTTCTTGTTTCAGATCCGTCTATGCAGAAGATTATGGCGGATTTGATGGATTACGGCAGATGAACTGGATTTTTTAAAATTTTAATAAAATGGTTAACGAGGGCTGTGTCTTGAATTTTAAGGCTTAGTAGTGGAAGAGGGTCTTATTGAGGGAATCTATTACTAAGCCAGGGCTTCGCGTTAGCCCCAAAAACAGCTAGCGCTAAGCCCCTATTATCACCCCGGTACCCACCGCCACAGGGATGTCTGGAAGAGTCAGTACCAACAGGCCTGGAGCATCAAAACTTGGGGTTAGCGCTAGCTGTTTTGGGGGCTAACGGTAAGCCCTGGCTTAGTAATGGTTTCCATCAATAAAACCGGCTTCCACTACTAAGCCTGAAAATTCAATAAATAAAAAAACAGAGCACATTGGAAAAATTATTTTATTTTAAAAAACACTCCCCCTCAGCCCTCATTAACCTTTTATTAAAAGAAAAAAATCCAGTTAATCTGCTGTAATCCATCAAATCCACCGTAATCCTCTGCATACACGCCGTAATCCTCTGCATCTGAAACGAGAAGAAAAGAAAAATAAATGGGTTAGGACAATTTTGGCGCTGTCCATATATCATATATAGGACATATATCTACTGCTCAGCATCAGCTATTCTCCCGACTCTGTAGCCATGAGCACAGCTGAGTTCCGAAATTCACATCAGGAGGATCGCATCGGGTGTCAGGAGTGACACTTGCTGTGATCTTTCCTTAACTGCAGGTACTACTACTCCCAACATGGAGCACATTCTGCTCCATGCTGGGAGCTGCAGTAACTGCATTAATAGACAGATTGCAGTGTGTGTCACTCCTGACACCCACTGTGATCCTCCTGAATAATGTATAGATGCGGCCAGCCGCTCTTCTTTGGTCCCCTGCGTTGCCGTATATAATTCCCACAGAGAGTTGTGATTGGCTGGATCCATCTGGCCAATCACAGCTCTGCGGGAAATACGAATAGGTGTATATATACAGCAGTGCAGGAAACCATAGAAGAGAGGCCGGCCACATCTATACATTATAGAGAAGGATCGCAACAGACCCGGGGTGATCTGTCAATTAGTACAGGTATATTACTCCCATCATGGAACACTACATTTTTATTATTGTCGGCTACATTTTAATTGCCCTGCCCACCCACATAAATTGATTCCTGTTTAAAAACTTATAAAAATGTTATAAAAAATATACATGTGGTAAAATACAATTTTTTCCATCACTGCTGTATCTTTTTTATTATTTTTTTCATGGCACCTTACGAAATTTTAATAAAAAAGGGTATCTCCATCACTTTTTTTGGATCGCTAAAGTCCAAAAAAGAAAAAAAAAAACGCCGGCAAAAATGCGTTTTTGCTCTCCCATAGACTTCCATGGGAGGAAAACGCCATGATTTCTGTGCAAAAAACGCCAAACTAGGTTTTGTCGGGTGTTTTAGAAAACCAGCCTCTGAGTCCAAAATAGCTGAAAAACATCAAAAGGATAAAAAAAACGCCAAACTGAAAAACGTCCAAGTCAAGTTATTTTGCAGTTTACTATTGACTTGCAGCTAACATCTGGACGCAGCGTTTTTTCGCTGAAAAAAAATCCTCAGTGGAATTCCAGCCATAATGTTATCACATTTTCAATGTTTACAAAAATGTTTTCTTTTTTTAGTTTTTTGGGACACCAATTCTGTTAAAACTCCCAAAAGTGAACATTTTTGTAACGCTTGAAAAAAGCATTTTAACTCCAGCAAACATCTGCCCACAGAAAATGTGTTATATAGGGCTGTAAAGATCCGTGTTATACATGAGTGTATACAGTTATACAGTGTGCATTGAACTGGTTCACTGCAAATGAAGCTTGTCTTGCAATTCTGCAAGTCTAAAGAGCTGAAATTTCCTAAAGCTCACTCAGATTGCAGATTAAAAGATTGATCATGTTTATTTTGACAAGGGGAGGAACTGTTATTTGGCATCTACCCAATAGAATTACATTTTCCCAGTCATTAGTTAAGGTTCTACTAGGGCAAACAGAGTGTTTTCCATCTGCTCTGTCTCTTTACACAACGCATTTAGTAATTACATAGACCTTGCTGTTTTGGTATAAAAAATTTGCTTTTGATATTGTTGTTGTCAGCTATCCAGACCACAGTGTATTTTCCTCCTCAAATGTTATGCTAACAAGAAGTAAATGTAGAAGTGCAAGTTTAAACTGCATTTATTTCTCTTGTTTATAGAGTAACATTATATCAGTAGCAACTTGTGCTCATAGTGGTTTACAGAAGTACTTGTATGAATTGTGGTGGAATGAAGTCTACATGTCATACACGTTGAGAACAATTTATTTATAACAATTTATATTGAGAGAAATCTAACATTTTGGGAGAAGTAACATGTAGGTCGACAATGTCTAAAATAGAGGTTTTTGGTTCAAGTAATTCCTAAGTAAAATATAAGAAGACCGTACAATCAAGAAACTATAAAGAGAGGACATGATCTGAGTTTTATTATGGCACAACACTGAGGAGATACAGATAGCTGAGGACCAAGGAAATGTGAATTCCTTACTAACTGCTATTTTTAGAAAGTATTCACCAGGCTGCAGAGATGCCAAGTTTTTGATGCTTTAAAAAGGTTTTGTAATAACAATGGAACAAAATTTTTACAGGGCAACATAAAAACCCAGTGGGATATCCTTTACTTGGAAACCTACTAACTTATGACTTAGTACATTACAATTTGATAGAAGATCCAATGTATGCTTTTGTTCTTTGGTAAACATTTTAAAACAAGTTATGAAAAAAAGGAATTGTGTTGAATGCATTTTTCACTAAAATTGGACATACAGTATATATTGTACTCTTGAATGTCTAATAACTGATGGGGCTAACTGGTAAAACCTGATAAGTTAGGATAGATAAATACTGCTCAAGGTCCCTGGGCAGAATATTGGTTGGTTAGTCCCTGATCTGTTACATTCAATCGTAGTACAAAATAAATCTATTTTGTTCCAAGGTTGTGGGGATGAGGATAAACTAAGCAAGCTGTAGTTAGTCATTTGAATAAAAAGTTAACATATTGTTTGACTGATAATTTACAGTTGTTTTAATTACCTTCAAACTGGGGATGTTAAAGGCCCCAGGGTAACATCCTTAGAGACATGAGTTAATGTGTTGTAGCTGTTTTATATACATCCAACAAAAGCTGTATATGTTACTGCAGTTTATCTATAGCTTGTGTTTTTACAATCATTCACTTTAAAGTTTCTACAAACTTTGCATTGTTTTCATGGAAAAAAGGATCTTCAAGTTTAAAATGTACATGATTTGGTCTTTGAGCTACAAATAATCAAAAACTGCAGCTGTCGACTGCTATTTTTTACACATGTCCATAAGACATACTATATGGACACACTGTGCATATTGAACTTCTTCTTGGACGAGTCAATATAAACAAAGCAGAGAGCAAACTGAAAACACATTCATTGCTCTGTAAAATGTGTGGTATTTTAAAAAACTGTTGTATTCCTTCAATGTTTTTCAGGATATGGCTCAGTAGCAACTATTGTTATCACGTCAAACATGACTGACAGTATTCAAATAAGAAAATCACTCATATTAGGCCCCTTTAACCCCTTAAGGACCAGGCCCATTTTGGACAAGACCAATTTTATTTTTGCATTTTCGTTTTTCCTCCTCGCCTTCTAAAAATCATAACTCTATTATATTTCCATCCACAGACCCATATGAGGGCTTGTTTTTTTGCATCTTCAATTGTACTTTGTAATTACATAACTTATTTTACCATAAAATGTACGACGCAACCAAACAATTTGATTGCTAATACTGTTCAGTGCTATGCATAGGGCATAGCACTGATCAGTGTTATCGGTCATCTTCTGCTCTGGTCTGCTCGATCTTAGGCAAGAGCAGAAGACCCCGGGAGATGGCCGGAGCCAGATGAGGGGATCTCTGGCTGCCATGCCGGTTGATAGGATCCCCACGGCAGCGCTGCAGGCGATTGGATCATCCATTTAAAGTACTGCACTGCCGCAGATGCCGTGATCTGTATTGATAACGGCATCTGAGGGGTTAATGGAGGACATCCGCGTGATCGCAGATGTCCGCCATTATTGGCAGGTCCCTGAGTGTTGATAGCAGCCTGGACCTGCCACGCATGATGCGAGCACTGATCCGTTGCTTGCCGTCATGGCGGAGTGTAAATATACGTCATGGTGTGTTAAGTACCAAGGCACCATGACGTACATTTATGTCCATTGCCGTTAAGGGGTTAATAGGACTTCTACGGCCACATTTTAAGATTGTACAGTGATATTATGTCCCCATTAGTATACCTGCAAGGAGAATATTTGGTGTTGTGATCATAAAAGAAACCCTAAAATGTATCTAAATTATTGCAGTGTGAAAAAGGACTAAGTCCAACCCCTAGCAAAAGTTATAGAATCACAACACTTTTTCTGCATTACACAAATCACAGATATGACACACAAAAATTTTAAAAAGACCTATGGCAAACCCACAAAAAATTAGATTGCTTTATCACTAAATAATTAGGATGCCTTGATCATATATCTTTTTATAGTTTCTTGATACAGCAAATTCCTGAGATAGGTGGGTTTATTTCAGGGAATCAGTCAGATGGGCTGGACTTAATTTTAATAATGGGAGTAAATATCAGAGATGGATGGCATTACACGGTCAGGAAGTGTATTAAGCATACACACCCCTCAGTATACAACAGTCACACCCCTTGAATGTATAATCCCACTGATTATCTGATATTCATTCCCATTATTAAAATGAAGTCCTGCGCATCTGACTGATTTTCTGAACTGTGATACCACCTTTAAAACATCATTTCTCAGGAACAGAAAGACAAATCAAGAAAATGTAAAATGGTGTTTGATCAGGCAACCCTAAGCTCTTAAAGACCAATTTTCAGTGTAGGACCCGGCCATTTTTTGCACATCTGACCACTGTCATTTTAAGCATTAATAACTCTGGGATGCTTTTACCTTTCATTCCGATTCAGAGATAATTTTTTCGTGACATATTCTACTTTATGTTAGTGGTAAAATTTTGTCGATACTTGCATAATTTCTTGGTGAAAAATTTAAAAATATGATAAAAAAATTTGAAATTTTGCATTTTTTTTTAACTTTGAGGCTCTCTGCTTATAAGGAAAATGAATATTCCAGATAAATTATATATTGATTCACATATACAATATGTCTACTTTATGTTTGCATCATAAAGTTGACATGTTTTTACTTTTGGAAGACATCAGAGGGCTTCAAAGTATAGCAGCAATTTTTCAAAAACTTTTCAAAATCGAAATTTTTCAGGGACCAGTTCAGTTTTGAAGTGGATTTGAAGGGCCTTCTTATTAGAAATGCCCCATAAATGACCCAATTATAAAAACTGCACCCCTGAAAGTATCCAAAATGACATTTAAAAGGTTTGTTAACCCTTTAGGTGTTTCAAAGGAATAGCAGTAAATTTAAGGAGAAAATTTAAAATCTTCATTTTTTACACTGGCATGTTCTTGTAGACCCAGTTTTAAAATTTTTACAAGGGGTAAAAGGAGAGAAATCTTCCTAAAATGTGTAAACCAATTTCTCTCGAGTAAGGAAATACCTCATATGTGTATGTCAAGTGCTCTGTGGGTGCAGTAGAGGGCTCAGAAGGGAAGGAGCGACAGTGGGATTTTGGAGCGCGAGTTTTTCTTAAGTGGTTTTTGGGGGGCATGTCACATTTAAGAAGCCCCCATGGTGCCAGAACAGCAAAAAAAAAAAAAAAAAAAAAGAACACATGGCATACTATTTTGGAAACTACACCCCTCAAGGAATGTAACAAGGGGTAAAGTGATCCTCAACACCCCACAGGTGTTTGACAACTTTTCGTTAAAGTTGGATGTGTAAATGATTTTTTTTCCAGCTAAAATGCTAGTTTTCCCCCAAATTGTAAATTTTTACAAGGGGTAATAGGAGAAAATGCCCCCCAAACTGTGTATCCCCATCTCTTCTGAGTATGGAAATACACCATGTGTGGACGTCAAGTGCTCTGCTGGCGCACTACAATGCTCAGAAGAGTATTTAGCTTTTGAAAAGCAAATTTTGCTGAAATGGTTTTTGGGGGGCATGTCGTATTTAGGAAGCCCCTATGGTGCCAGAACAGCAAAAAAAAAACTACATGGCATACTATTTTGGAAACTACACCCCTCAAGGAATGTAACAAGGGGTACAGTGAGCCTTAAGACCCAACAGGTGTTTGACGACTTTTTCTTAAAGTTGGATGTGTAAAGGAAAAGAAAATGTTTCCACTAAAATGTTGGTTTTTCCCCAAATTTTACAATATTACAAGGGGTAATAGTAGAAAATGACCCCCTAAATTTGTAAACCCATTTCTTCTGATTATGGAAATATTCCATGTGTGAATGTCAAGTGCTCGGCTGGCGAACTACAATGCTCAGAAGAGGAGGAGCGCCATTAAGCTTTTGGAGACAGAATTTGGTTGGAATGGAAGTAAGGGGCCATGTGCGTTTACAAAGCCCCCCGTGGTGCCAGAACAGTGGACCCCCCCACATGTGATGCAATTTTGGAAACTACACCCCTCAGAGAGTGCAGTGAGTATTTATACCCCACTGGCTTTTGACAGATCTTTGGAACAGTGGGCTGTGCAAATGAAAAATTTTATTTTTCATTTTCACGGACCACTGTTCCAAAAATCTGTCAGACACCTGTGGGGTGTAAATGCTCACTGTACCCCCCTCATGTAATGTAATAAGGGATAGTTTCCAAAATGGGGTCACATGTGGGGGGGGTCCATTGTTCTGGCACATGGGGGCTTTGTAAACACACGTGGCCTTCAATTCCGGACAAATTTTCTCTTCAAAAGCCCAATGACATTCCTTCTCTTCTGAGCATTGTAGTTTGCCCACAGAGCACTTGACATTCACATTTGGGATATTTTCTTACTCAGAAGAAATGGGGTGACAAATTTTGGGGGGCTTTTTCCCTATTTTCCTTTGTGAATATGAAAAATTTAGGGTAACACCAGCATTTTAGTGAAATTTTTTTTTTCATTTTCCCATCCAACTTTAATGAAAATTCTTCAAACACCTGTGGGGTGTTAAAGCTCACTGTACCCCTTGTTACGTTCCGTGAGGGGTGTAGTTTCTAAAATGGGGTCACATGTTGGTATTTTTTTTTTTTGCGTTTATGTCAGAACCGCTATAAAATCAGCCACCCCTGTGCAAATCACCAATTTAGGCCTCAAATGCACATAGTGCACTCTCAATCCTGGGCCTTGTTGTGCACCTGCAGAGCATTTTACGCATTTTAAGCATTTCCGTACTCAGGAGAAATTGCGTTACAAATGTTGGGGGTCTTTTTTTTCCTTTTAACACTTTTGAAAATAAAAAGTATGGGGCAACACCAGCATGTTAGTGTAAAATTTTTTATTTTTTTACACTAACAGGCTGGTGTAGCCCCCAACTTTTCCTTTTCATAAGGGGTAAAAGGAGAAAAAGCCCCCAAAAATTTGTAGTGCAATTTCTCTCGAGTATTTCCATACCCCATATGTGACCCTAAACTGTTTCCTTAAAATACGAAAGGGATCCGAAGTGAGAGATCACCTTGCGCATTTGAGGACTAAATTAGAGATTGCATAGGGGTGAACATAGGGGTATTCTATGCCAGTGATTCCCAAACAGGGTGTCTCCAGCTGTTGCTAAACTCCCAGCATGCCTGGACAGTCAGTGGTTGTCCGGAAATGCTGGGAGTTGTTATTTTGCAACAGCTGGAGGCTCCATCTTGGAAACACTGCTGTACGATACGTTTTTCATTATTATTGGGGGAGATAGTGTAAGGGGAGATTGGGGGAGATATGTTGTGTTTTACCCTTTATTATGTGTTTGTATTGTGTAGTGTTTTTAGGGTACATTCGCACTGGCGGAGGTTTACAGTGAGTTTCCCACTACGAGTTTGCGCTGCCGCGAAAAATTTGCCACAGCTCAAACTTCAACCAGGAAACTTACTGTAAACCCACCAGTGTGAATGTACCCTGTACATTCACATGGGGGGGGGGAATCCTCCAGCTGTTGCAAAACTACAACTCCCAGCATGTACTGATCGCCGAAGTGCATGCTGGGAGATGTAGTTATGCAACAGCTGGAGGTACGCAACTACAACTCCCAGCATGCCTAGACAGCTGTTTGCTGTTTGGGCATGCTGGCATTTGCAGTTTTGCAACATCTGGAGGGCTACAGTTTAGAGACTACTGCACAGTGATCTCCAAACTGTGACCCTCCAGATTTTGCAAAACTACAAATCCCAGCATGCCCAGACAGCAAACTGCTGTGTGAGCATGCTAGGAGTTGTAGTTTTGTAAGATCTAGAGGGCCACAGTTTAGAGATCACTGCACAGTGATCTCCAAACTGTAGCCCTCCAGCTCTTGCAAATCCCAGCATGCTCAAACAGCAAATAGCTGTCTGGGCATGCTGGGAGTTGTAGTTTTGCAACATCTGGAGGGCTACAGTTTAGAGAACACTGTATAGCCAGCCGCACATTGCCACCCATCAATCCCCGTTGTCCACTGCCGTCGGATGGGTAAGTGAATCTTCGGTGTCGGTCCTCTGTCGGTTTCCCCGATCTGCTATTGGTCGTCGCTTCTTGATGACCATTAGCAAGGATAGGTGGCACACCAGCCACCTCGCTCCTATTCCTTCAGGGGGATATTGGGTGTCTTGGACAACCCCGATCCCCCTTATTTTCCGGGTCACCATAGACCCGTATGACCCGGAATTGCGCAAATCGCAAGTGTGAATTCACCTGCAATTTGCGGCGATCGCCGACATGGGGGGGTCTGGTGAGCCCCCTGGGCATTTGCACGGGATGCCTGCTGAATGATTTCAGCAGACATCCCAGTCCGATCCCCGCCCGCCACGCGGCGGGGACCGGAATTCCCCATGACGTACGCGTACCCTTAAGTACCAGGGTGCCATGACGTACGCGCACATCCTTAAGGGGTTAATGACAATAAAATCTCAGTGTATTTGGTGTTGCCACTGGTTCTCTTTAATAGTTTATTATTCTGAAACATGTTTTTTTCTGTGGTATTTGTAGGCATAAATATGACTTTTTCTAAAACAAGCACAGTTGTAGAAATTGCTACAAGGTAATTTCCTTTTTACGATCTCTATGACATTTAGAAATGTTTGCTTATGTATTCCTTTTTTTAGTACTTTTTTCTTTACTTTTTTTTTTTTGCTTATGTGTGACTTATTTATCAACTGGTTTCAGCCTGTTGATAATTTTCTTTCACGTAAGCAATTTCTTCTTTTTTACTTTGGTAGTAGCTTTTTCTGCTCCATGTTTGAGCTGGAGTAAATTTAGTCAATTTTTAACCTTGTTGCGACTTTTTTAATGCGCAGTTGCGACTGTCGCAGTTAATAAATACCAGACTACCCGTAGTCCATTTTAAAATTATTACTACATTTTTGGAAAACTTGGAAAACTTGCTTTTCTCGCTTTCCAGTCAAAATGTTGCACGAAAAACCGCGTAGTCGCAGGTGCAACATTTTTAGTAAAAAAAAGTTACTAAATCACTTGATAAATGCCTGTCAATGTGTTCATATCCTCAATAAGATAGATTTCATGAATCCAGAATTTTCCACTATTAAACAAATATTGACTTGTGTTATCTGTGCTTTGTGATCTTACTACTACTACTTATAAAAGCCAAGTGAACATAGAGTAACCTTCTTATGTACTTGAATTATAAAACTGAAATGGAGTGTTGGAAATTGGCATAATTAAAGCAGACACTTGTATTGCATAAACCAATTTAAGTAGTTATAGCATTGAGAGAGAGAGAAAGAGATGGTGTCAGAGAGAAAGAAAAGAAAGACAAAGAGAGGAAATGATAGGAAGGAATTGCTTTAAGCAACACAAATTATGGTAACAATGTTGACAGTATTAAGGGAAAAATGCATCAAAATCTGGTGGTAAACTACATGAAGGGTTAAGAGGCCTAATAAAATAATGGCAGGCTTTGGCTGGCATAATGTGTTTGTTGATTTAAAAGATGTTCAAGCCAGTTCACACAATAAATGAGCCACACATGTTTACATTGCTGGGAGACCAAGGCAGCAATTGGACAGATGGCTCAGCTTAGCTGGGAAAAGCCTTCAAATCCAAAACACATTGACTGAGCAGCTCAGAGGGGGCTCAGAATACGTGAGTTCCTCTCTGCTGCCCTCCAGATGGCTGCACAGGGCAGGATGCGAGGTGGCAGGAGGCAAACACAAGGCCAATGATAAACAACTTTGAAGACCTCAAATATTTAAATGCAATTTAGCTTTTGCAATGGTGCTTTAGATATCTTTCCCTTACAAAGGTCAAAGGGCATTGACTTTTAAACCTACAGGAAGATAATGGATGGGGCTGTATAGTATTGTAGATAGGCAGGCTTTTATCATGTATGGCACACATTCATTGCTTTCAGTAGCCTTTTATTAATATCAAGATAAAGATTAACAACATATTGGCCCTTATTTAGTGAGAGTGTTGTGTAGGTTTCCTTGTGGGTTTTAATTCCCTACAATTTATTTTCCACAGTATTTACTAAGGTTTCCCTACATTTTCCAGTTTCCCTATGCTTTTTTTTTTTTTTTTACACATGCTCTGATCTGTGGGGTTTTCCTCAGCTCAAATCCACCAAATCAACTGGGAAATGTCAACAGAGGCATCTCAGCAGGGTAGGAATACTAAATGCATAGATAAAACTCTGTATCCTCCATTGTTGCCTGTTATCTCTTAAAGAGAGGATGCTGGGGATTGAATTAGTTTACCGACACTTTATTTCTGAGCATAAGTTTTAATCACGGTGTGATCAAAATATCTTGCCACATCATACAAAATTCATTGGAGGACATTTATCATCGTTGCTTTGGTAAGCAAGTTCTGTAGGCATTTTTTTTGCTTTAGTTTTGCTTATGTATGACACATTTATCATTCTATCACAGAGGGGTTGATAAATTTGGCTTACATAAGCAAAAACCAATAAATCACTTTTGAATACCATTTTTTTAGCACACATAAGCAAAAAACAATAAATGACTTCAGAACACAACTTTGCAGCTTTGAAGAATATTTGTGTGTATGTTTATGTTTATTACATTTTTAATACTTTTTTTCCCCTAAATGTACTTACTTATTTTTATTTTTTTTTCATACTTTTCATTTCAGATCGTCTATCCTGTGGACTACTTTAGGTTCGGAGGAGTACAGTGACCAGCGTTCTTTTTGTTTAATGTTAATAAAATGGTTAACAAGGGCTTGTGGGGGAGTGTTTTTTTTTTTAACTAAATGTTTTTTTAAGCGTGTTGTGTTTTTTACTTGACAAGCTTAGTAGTGGAAGCTGTCTTATAGACGGAGTCCATTACTAAGATGGGCTCAGCATTAGCCACAAAAGCAGCTAGGTCTAACCCCCAATTATTACCCTGGTACCCACCACCACAGGGGTGCCAGGAGGAGTCGGTACCAACAGGCCAGATCATCAAAAATGGCGCTCCTGGACCTAGGTGGTAACAGGCTGGTGTTATTTAGGCTGGGGAGGGCCAGTAACAATGCCTGGTAATGGCAGGCTTATGCTGCTTGGTTGGTATTTGGCTGAGAATAAAAATAGGGGGAAAACCTATGTTTTATTTTGCATAAATAATTAAATATTAAAAAAAGTATTTATTTTTATTTTCAGCCAAATACCAACCAAGCAGCAACAGCCTGATGTTACCAGGGTGGGCAAGGACCATTGTTACTGGCTCACGCCAGCCTAAATAATGCCAGCCTGTTACCACCTAGACTCATGAGGGCCATTTTTAAAGCTCTAGGCCTGTTGGTACCTGCTATTCCCAGCACCCCTGTGGCGTTGAGTACCAGGGTAATAATTGGGGGTTAGCGCTAGCTGTTTTTGTGGCTAACGCTAAACCCTGCTTAGTAATGGACTCCATCTATTTGACACTACTTAGCCTGTCAAGTAAATAAAAAAAAACACATTTAAAAAAAATAATAATAATAATTTTAAACTCCCCCGCAAGCCCTCGTCAACCATTTTATTAACATTAAACAATGAAAAAACACTGGTCATCGACGTAGTCCACCGAATCCAAAGGAGTCCACAGGATAAATGAGAAGAAAAAAAAACATGAAAAATAGGTTAATACATTTATTGTTACCCTCTTGCAAATCTCACGTGCCGCAGACTACAACTCCCAGCATGCCCTTACAGTAAGGACATGCTGGCAGTTGTAGTCGTGCGGTGCGGGAGATGTGCGGGCAAGTGACAAGCTTGTCACCTGCCTCATGCTGCAGTACTACAACTCCCAGTATGCCCTTACAGTAAAGACATGCTGAGAGTTATAGTCGTGCCGTGCGGGAGACCAGCTTGCCACCTGTCCCCTGCTGCAGGACCACAACTCCAACAGCCTGCCCCGCACATCTCACGCCTGCTACAAGACAAAAACTACCAACATGCCCTTACTGTAAGGGCATGCTGGGAGTTGTAGTCTTGAACCAGTTAGCAGACAGATGGGAGATGTGCATTGTGGGAAGGTGAGAGACAAGGGGGAGGGGATGTAAATCAGTGTTCCATCATTAGACATGAGGGTGGGGGGGAGAAAATATGACAGAGCCCTGGCAGCTGCAGAGTGAGGCCAGCCCGGGCTGCTGTGTATAGTTGTTTAAATCATATTTCCTGCTGGTGCCGTGATCACGGCTGCCAGCGGGAAATATGAAATCTGCTCTCAGCAAATCTGCTTATATTTACGCTGTTTTGTTTTGTGACTACAGATGTGCAAACTTTAGAAAAATTCGTTTCAGCCAATTTGCGGAATTTCCTGAAGAAATTAGTTTCGGGTTGAATTTATTTGTGGCAAATCTATATTAAAAACGGCTATTTCTGGCCTACAGAGAGCCTCAATAGGGGTTTAGAACACTTTGCTTTGTTCTGACATGCAATTGGGGTGTGCTGGGGTAGTGAAATAATACTGTTATTCAGAATAACATGCAGATTACAGGCATCACTATTAGAATCACTATCGCAGAGCTGCATAATGACAGCCTGGAGGTAGCATCAGTATGAGGAGACCATATAGTGGCTGAATGACACAGTGTGGAAGTGTTGGCAGCATGTGGAGACCATATAGTGGCTGAATGGCACAGCCTGGAGTTTGCAGAAGCATGAGGACACCATAAAGTGTCTGAATGGCACAGCCTGGAGGTGGCTAAAGCATGAGGAGACCTTATAATGTCTGAATGAAACCGCATGGAGGTGTTGGCAGCATGAGGAGACCATATAGTGGCTAAATGACACAGCATGAAGGTGTTGGCAGCATGAGGAGACAATATAGTTGTTGAATGACATAGCCTGGAGCTGGCAGCAGCAGGAGTAGACACTAGGTCTTCACAATCCCTAACATTAAAAGATTAATTTAGAAATTTAAATTGAAGATTTATGGTTGCTAGTGCTACCATAAAAATATTCAGGCCCAGGCCCAGCAGCAACAGTAAACCATATATTGGCTGTATGACACAGCCTGGAGGTGGCTGAATCATGAGGAGACCCTATAGTGGCAAAATGGCACTGCCTGGAGGTGGCTGAAGCATGAGGAGACCATATAGTGGCTGAATGGCACAGCCTGGAGTTGGATGAAGCATCAAGAGACCATATAGTATCTGAAAAAAAAAGCATGGGGAGACCATTGAAATTTAAGATTTTGAAATAGAAATTTTATATTTTGAAATAGAAATGTAAGATTTTGAAATTGAAATTGAGGATTTTGAAATTGAAATTTTTACTCACAAGTTTTAGTGTCCCGGGACCCGGCGTGTGGGTACAAAGGACCAAATCTAACAAGGAGCCATATGTCAAATAACAGCACAATGTCTTGAGGTATCAGTATGAGGAGACCATATAGTGGCTGAATGACAGCCTGGAGGTTGCTGAAGCATGAGGAGACTATATAGTGGCAGAATGGCACAGCCTGGAGGTGGCTGAAGCATGAAGAGACCATATAGTGGCTGAATGACGCAGACTGGAGGTAGCTAAGGCATGAGACCATATAGTGTCTGAATGGCACAGCCTGGAGTTGGCAGAAGCATTAATATTTAAGATTTTAAAATAGCAATTTAAGATTTTGAAATTGAGGATTTTAAAATTGAAATTTTAACTCCCAAGTTTTAGTTTCACGGGCCCCGGAGTGTGGGTACAAAGGACCAAATCTAGCAATAAGTCATATGTCACATGGCAGCACAATGACAGAGCCTGGAGGTGGCATTAGTATGAGTGTTTGAATTGCACCGCCTGGAGTTGGCTGAAGCAGGAGGAGACCAGATAGTGTCTGAATGATACAGCCTAGAGGTGGCTCAATCATGAGGAGACCCTGTAGTGGCTGAATGGCACAGCCTAGAGGTGGCTGAAGCATGAGGAGACTATATAGTGGCTGAATGGCACAGGCTGGAGTTGGCTGAAGCACGAGGAGACCATATAGTGGCTGAATGGCACAGCCTGGAATTGGCTGAAGCATGAGAAGAACATATAATGTCTGAATGGCACAGCCTGGAGTTGGCAGAAGCATGGGGAGAGAATTGAAATTTAAGATTTTGAAATAGAAATTTAAGATTTTGAAATTGAAATTGAGGATTTGGAAATTGAAATTGAGGATTTTGAAATTGAAATTTTAACTCCCAAGTTTTAGTGTCCCGGGCCCTGGCGTGTGGGTACAAAGGACAAAATCTAACTAGGAGTCACATGTCACGTGGCAGCACAATGACAGAGCCTGGAGGTGGCATCAGTATGTGGAGACCATATAGTGGCTGAATGCCACAGCCTGGAGGGGGCTGAAGCCTGAGGAGACCATATAGTTGCTGAATGACACAGCCTAGAGGTGGCTGAAGCATGAGGTGAACATATAGTGTCTGAATGGCGCAGCCTGGAGTTGGCAGAAGCATGAGGAAACCATTGAAATGTAAGTTATTGAAATTGAGGATTTTGAAATTGAAATGTTAACTCCAAAGTTTTAGTGTCCCGTGCCCCGGCGTGTGGGTACAAAGAACCAAATCTAACAAGGAGTCACATGTTACATGGATGCACAATGACAGAGCCTGGAGGTGGCATCAGTATGAGGAGACCATATAGTGGCTGAATGACACAGCCTGGAGGTTGCTGAAGCATGAGGAGACTATATAGTGGAAAAATGGCACAGCCTGGAGGTAGCTGAAGCATGATGAGACCATAACATGGCTGAATGACACAGCCTGGAGGTGGTTGAAGCATGAGGAGACCATATAGTGTCTTTATGGCACAGCCTAGAGTTGGCAGAAGCATGAGGAGTACATTGAAATTTAAGATTTTGAAATCGAAATTTAAGATTTTGAAATTGAAATTGAGGATTTTGAAATGTAAATTTTAACTCCCAAGTTTTAGTTTCCTGGGACCCGGCGTGTGGGTACAAAGGACAAAATCTAACATGGAGTCACATGTTACATGTTACATGTTACAAACTGTAACATGGCAGCACAATGACAGAGCCTGGAGGTGGCATCAGTATGAGGATACCATATAGTGTCTGAAAGGCACAGCCTGGCGTTGGCTGAAGCAACCATTTATTGTTTTTTCGTGACATATTCTACTTTATGTTAGTGGTAACATTTTGTCGATACTTGCATAGTTTCTTGGTGAAAAATTCCAAAATTTGATGAAAAAAATGAAAATTTAGCATTTTATTTTTTTATTTTTGAAGCTCTCTGCTTATAAGGAAAATTAATATTCCAAATAAATTATATATTGATTCACATATAAAACATATCTACTTTATGAGTGCATCATAAAGTTGACATGTTTTTACTTTTGGAAGACATCAGAGGGCTTCAAAGTATAGCAGCAATTTTCCAATTTTTCACAACATTTTCAAAATCGAAATTTTTCAGGGACCAGTTTGTTTTGAAGTGGATTTGAAAGGCCTTCTTATTAGAAATACCCAAAAATGACCCCATTATACAAACTGCACCCCTCAAAGTATTCAAAGTGACATTCAAAAAGTTTGTTAACCCTTTAGGTGTTTCACAGGAATAGCAACAAATCGAAGGAGAAAATTCTAAATCTTCATTTTTTTACACTGGCATGTTTTTCTAGACCCAGTTTTTGAAATTTTACAAAGGGTAAAAGGAGAGCAATCTTCCTAAAACGTGTAACCCAATTTCTTTTGAGTAAGGAAATACCTCATATGTGTATGTCAAGTGTTCAGCGGTGCACTAGAGGGCTCAGAAGGGAAGGAGAGTTAGTTTTTTTTTAATGGTTTTTGTGAGTGAGTTTTTCTGAAATGGTTTTTGTGGGGCAGGAAGCCCCTATGGTGCCAGAACAGCAAAAAAAAATACTATTTTGGAAACCAAACCCCTCAAGGCACATAACAAGGGGTCCAGTGAGTCTTAACATCCCACAGGTGTTTCACGATTTTTTGTTAAAGTTGGATGTGTAAATTATTTTTTTTTCACTAAAATGCTAGTTTTCCCCCAAATTTTAAATTTTTACAAGGGATAATAGGACAAAATGCCCCCCAAAATTTGTAACCCCATCCCTTCTGAGTATGGAAATACCCCATGTGTGGACGTCAAGTGCTCTGCTGGCGCACTACAATGCTCAGAAGAGGAGGAGCGCCATTGAGCTTTTGGAGACAGAATTTGGTTGGAATAGAAGTCGGGGGCCATGTGCGTTTACAAAGCCCCCCGTGGTGCCAGAACAGTGGAAACCCCCCACATGTGAACCCATTTTGGAAACTACACCCCTCACAGATTTTAATAAGGGGTGCATTGAGTATTGACACCCCACTGGGCTGTGCAAATGAAAAATTACATTTTTCACTTTCACGGACCACTGTTCCAAAAATCTATCAGACACCTGTGGGGTGTAAATGCTTACTGTACCCCTTATTACATTACATGAGGGGTGTAGTTTCCAAAATGGAGTCACATGTGGGGGGGGGGTCCATTGTTTTGGCTCTATGGGGGCTTTGTAAACACACGTGGCTTTCAATTCCGGACAAATTTTCTCTTCAAAATCCCAATGGCGCTCCTTCTCTTCTGAGCACTGTAGTGTGTCAGCAGAGCTTTTTACATCCACATATGGGGTATGTTCTTAGTCAGAAGAAATTGGGTTACAAATTTTGGTGGGCTTTTTTCCCATTTCTTCCTTGTGAAAATGAAAAATTTTGGGTAACACCAGCATTTTAGTGAATTTTTTTTTTCATTTTTCCATCCAACTTTGAAGAATTTTCATTAAACACCTGTGGGGTGTTCAGGCACACCATACCCCTTGTTACGTTCCGTGAGGGGTGTAGTTTCCAAAATGGGTTCACATGTGGGTATTTCTTTTTTTGCGTTTACGGCAGAACCGCTATAAAATCAGCCACCCCTGTGCAAATCACCAATTTAGGCTTCAAATGTACATAGTGCACTCACTATGTACGCCCACAGAGCATTTTACGCCCATATCTGGGGTATTTCCGTACTTAGGAGAAATTGCGTTACAAATTGTAGGGGTCTTTTTTTCCTTTTAACACTTGTGAAAATAAAAAGTATGCGGCAACACCAGCATGTCAGCGTAAATTTTTTTAATTTTTTTACACTAACAGGCTGGTGTAGCCCCCAACTTTTTCTTTTCATAAGGGGTAAAAGGAGAAAAATCCCCACAAAATTTGTAGTGCAATTTTTCCTGAGTACGGAAATACCCCATATGTGGCCCTAAACTGTTTCATTGAAATACGACAGGGCTCTGAAGTGAGAGAGCGCCATGCACATTTGAGGACTCAATTAGGGATTGCATAGGGGTGGACATCGGGGTATTATATGCCAGTGATAACCAAACAGGGTGCCTCCGGCTGTTGCTAAACTCCCAGCATGCCTGGACAGTCATTGGCTGTCGGGAAATGCTGGGAGTTGTTGTTTTGCAACAGCTGGAGGCTCCGTTTTGGAAACACTGCTGTACAATAAGTTTTTCATTTTTATTGGGGGGACAGTGTAAGGGGGTGTATATGTAGTGTTTTACCGTTTATTTTGTGTCAGCGTAGTGTAGTGTATTGTTTTTAGGGTATGTTTGCACTGGCAGAGGTTTACAGTGAAGCAGGAAACTTACTGTAAACCTGCCCGTGTGAATGTACCCTGTACGTTAACATGGGAGGGGAAGCAAACCTCCAGCTGTTTCAAAACTACAACTCCCAGCATGTACTGACAGACCGTGCATGCTGGGAGTTGTAGTTTTGCAACAGCTGAAGGCACACTGGTTGGGAAACCTTCAATTAGGTTCTGTTACCTAACTCAGTATTTTCCAACCAGTGTGCCTATAGCTGTTGCAAAACTTCAACTCCCAGCATGTACTGATGCTGGGAGATGTAGTTATGCAACAGCTGGAGGTACACAACTACAACTCCCAGCATGCCGAGACAGCTGTTTGGGCATGCTGGGATTTGCAGTTTTGCAACATCTGGAGGGCTACAGTTAGAGACCAATGCACAGTGATCTCCAAACTGTGGACCTCCAGATGTTGCAAAACTACAAATCCCAGCATGCAGACAGCAAACTGCTGTGTGGGCATGCTAGGAGTTGTAGTTTTGCAAGATCTAGAGGGCAGTATAGAGATCACTGTGCAGTGTTCCCTAAACTGTAGACCTCCAGCTGTTGCAAAACTGCAAATCCCAGCATGCCCAAACAGCTGTCTGGGCATGTTGGGAGTTGTAGTTTTGCAACATCTGGAGGGCTATAGTGTAGAGACCACTCTATAGTGGTCTCAGACTGTAGCCCTCTAGATGTTGCTAGGCAACTTACCGGCTTCCGTCAGATCCAGGGAGCCGACCTCTTCTGCCGCACGACATGCCGCCCGTGCCGATCGCGTCCCGCAGCCTCCACCGACGGGTAAGTGGATATTCGGTGCCCGGTCCCCTTCAGTTCCCTGTTATTCCCCGTCTATTTTGGGTGGGCAGAACGGGGAAAACGAAAGTTAACCCTGCCGCCCCCGATCTGCTATTGGTCGTCGCTTTTGATGACCAATAGCAGGGATAGGAGGGGTGGCACCCCTGCCACCTCACTCCTATCCCTTCAGGGGGATCGTAGGTGTCATGGACAACCGCGATCCCCCTTATATTCCGGGTCACCATAGACCCGTATGACCCGGAATCGGCGCAAATCGCAAATGTGAATTCACTTGCGATTTGGGGGGGGGGGTCTAATGACCCCCCAGGGCATTTGCACGGGGTGTCTGCTGATTGATATCAGCAGTCACCCCGGTCCTGGGTCCTTAAGACCCCGGTACAGAAGGCGTATCCATACGCCCTGGGTCCTGTACGGGTTAAAATTGAAATTTTAACTCCCAAAGTTTTATTTTCCAGGGCCCTGGCGTGTGGGTACAATGGACCAAATCTAACAAGGAGTCACATGTCACATGGCAGCACTATGACATAGCCTGGAGGTGGCATCAGTATGTGGAGACCATATAGTGGCTGAATGCCACAGACTGGAGGGGGCTGAAGCCTGAGGAGACCATATAGTTGCTGAATGACAAAGCCTGGAGTTGGCTGAAGCATGAGGTGAACATATAGGGGGAGATTTATCAAAACCTGTCCAGAGGAAAAGTTGCTGAGTTGCCCATAGCAACCAATCAGATCACTTCTTTCATTTTGCAGAGGCCTTGTTATAAATGAAAGAAAGGATCTGATTGGTTGCTATGGGCAACTGGGCAACTTTTCCTCTGGACAGGTTTTGACATAGTGTCTGAATGGCGCAGCCTGGAGTTGGCAGAAGCATGAGTAAACCATTGAAATGTAAGATTTTGAAATAGAAATTTAAGATATTGGAATTGAGGATTTTGAAACTGAAATTTTAACTCCCAAGTTTTAGTGTCCCGTACCCCTGCGTGTGAATACAAAGGACCAAATCTAACATGGAGTCAAATGTCACATGGCAGCACAATGACAGAGCCTGGAAGTAGCATCAGTATGAGGATACCATATAGTGTCTGAATGGCACAGCCTGGAGTTGGCTGAAGCAAGAGGATACCATATAGTGGCTGAATGGCACCGCCTGGAGTTGGCTGAAGCATGAGGAAACCCTTTAGTGTCTGAATGGCACAGCCTGGAGTTGGCTGAATCATGAGGAGACCCTATAGTGACTAAATGGCACAGCCTAGAGGTAGCTGAAGCATGAGGAGACAATATAGTGGCAGAACGGCGCAGCCTGGAGGTGGCTGAAGCATGAGGAGACCATATAGTGGCTGAATGAAACAGCATGGAGGTGGCTGAAGCATGAGGAGACAATATAGTATATGAATAGCACAGCCTGAAGTTGGCAGGAGCTTGAGGAGACCATTGAAATTTAAGATTTCGAAATAGAAATTGACAATTTTTATATTGAAATTGAGGATTTTAAAATTGAAATTTTAACTCCCAAAGTTTTATTTTCCAGGGCCCTGGTGTGTGGGTTCAATGGACCAAATCTAACAAGGAGTCACGTGTCACATGGCAGCACAATGACAGAGCCTGGTGGTGGCATCAGTATAAGGAGTCTATATAGTAGCTGAATGCCACAGCTTGTAGGTGGCTGAAGCATGAAGAGAGACCATATAGTGTCAGAATGGCACAGCCTGGAGTTGGCTGAAGCATGAGGAAACCATATAGTGTCTGAATGGTACAGCCTGGAGTTGGCTAAAGCATGAGGAGACCATATAGTGTCTGAATGGCACAGCCTGGAGTTGGCTGAAGCATGGCTGAATGGCACAGGCTAGAGGTGGCTGAAGCATGAGGATACCAAAAAGTGGCTTAATGGCACAGCCTGGAGGTGGTTGAGGCATGAGGAGACTGTATAGTGGTTGAATGAGACAGCCTGGAGGTGGCAGCAGCAGCATCAGGAGTCCTGAAAGTTACCCGTTGAAAGAGTGGTGCGGTGGGTGGCAATACCAGTACCCGGTGACGAAGGTGGGTGAAAAAAGGTCTGATGTGGAGGAATGTTTGTAACTGGGGAGCAGCGCCTTAAATTTGTTTGGCACTATCCATATTTGTGAAGTGTTGTGGGTGGAAATCCTGGCTGATCCATGCCTGATTCATCTTCACAAAGGTCAGTTTCTTCACAAAGGTCACCTTGGGGTGACTATGGCCCCCCCCCCCGCACTAAACACCGGCTTTGATGGCATACTACTGGCCGGGCAGGAAAGTTTTTCCAGGGCAAACTCTGCTAGTTGCAGCCACAAATCAAGTTTTGCTTCACAGAAGTCCAGCGGATCTTCAAGGTGTGTTGGCATGGGCATGTCAAGGTATGCCACCACCTAATGATTCAGATATGGCTCCAGGTCTACCTTCTGCTGATGAGTTGCTTCACTATGAGGGTGAGGACTGTAGTACATGCAACTTGGGCAGGAGCACATTCAGCTTCTGCACCGTTGGATGAGTGGGCGCATACTGTTGTCTCTTGGACATGGCTTCGCCGATGGATTGTTGGCAGAATGACTGACTAAAAGTTCCTACTTTTGAAGCCACAGAAGGAGGGTATGAAGCCACAGAAGGAGGGTATGACACACAGCTCCCTTCGGCTGAGGTGGTGGAGCCTTGGCTGGCTGAAAGAGAGAGCGGCATGCCACTGGGCGATGCAGTAGGCTGGACCACTACATCAGAGCCACGGTTCTCCCAGGCCGCTTTATGGTGGCACAGCTTATGTTGACACAGGGCTGTGGTGCCAACATTGGGACCCTGGCCACGCTTCACCTTCTGCCAACACATCTTGCATGTGGCTATGTTAACCTCCTCCGGATGCTTGAAGAAAAACTGCCACACTGCTGAGTAGCTGATTCCCACCAACAGTCCACACTTATTGACTGCTACAGCTGCCGTCTCTAGGAACCCCTGTTCCACTACCTCTCGGGAAGGTAGGCTGCTGCAAAGCAGGTGGTCTCCCCAGGGAATGTTTGGCTCCAGAATTTCCACTTCTGCCACAATGCTGACTGCCAACCATGCTACCAACTTGCTCACTCAGCTGCTTCCTCACGGGCAACCTGCAACCTTCTTCTCCTGATGATGATGAAGCCGCTTCTGCACCCGGCTCCCAATTGCGATCAGCTTCATCATCATCAACAAGTGTCTGCACGTCACTAATATCCTCCTCAGGTTCCTCAACAGTGTCTTCTTCAGGACTCTGAACGCTGGCAACACCACCTCCCACATCAATCTCCTCATCACTACTTGCCCGCCTAACGGAGGAAGCGGCAGATGTCTCCTCCACTTCTTGGGTGGGCAGTAGCTGCGGACTGTGCTCTATTAGATTGTCCTCAGTGAATAGTGGAGCTGAACCCACAGCATAAGATACTTCTGTAGGGGAGGGAACAGCATTGGACAGAGGCAATTAGAGGACAGGGACTGCTCCTGGGCCATGCCAACTGAGGAACCCACCGGCTGTGGTGTAGAACTTTAGAGTTAGCAGGTAATAGTATTACTGTGAGACAGTGTATTACATGCAGGTCCTCCCATGTGGTTTACGCATTAGTTTGTAAATGTAACTTATTTTATATTGGGAAGACGAAGAGGCCCTTATTTCATAGAATCCGAGAGCATGTTAGATCCCTCAGGACCGGCATCGGAGCCACTAGATTCATACAGCATATCAATGAAGTTCATTCTAAACAAAGACATGGATTCCGTTTTGCCACGCTGGAGAGGATCGAACATGGTTACATAGTTACATAGTTAGTACGGTCGAAAAAAGACATATGTCCATCAAGTTCAACCAGGGAATTAAGGGGTAGGGGTGTGGTTATGCTGGTAAAAATAAAGAAGAAATATTATTAAGAAGTGAAATGAAATGTATTCTTCATTTAGAAGCAATGGGGCCTCTAGGTCTTAATGAACGCACTGAGCTCAGTGCATTATTAGCATAAATATAAATGTATTTGTATCACACAGTTGTTTTTAACATTTTAATTGCACTTACCTTTTGTTTGGATCATTTCTATGGCAATGGAGGGGAGGGTTATTTAAATGTGTTTCCGGCTGGAAGACGATGTGGGCCAGTTGAAGCATATCTTGCGAAACGGCACCGTAGCCCCGAACGAACGTCCCCCTGTGTTCCGTCCACCCGTGTCCTGCACTGTTTGTACCCTTCATGGATTAATAAAGAAGTTTGAAGTATACGTACGTGGTGAGTAGTGTTGAGCGGCATAGGCCATATTCGAATTCGCGAATATTCGCGAATATATGGACGAATATTCGTCATATATTCGCGAATATTCGCATATTCGTTATATTCTCGTTTTATTTTCGCATATGCGAACATTCGCGTATGCGAAAATTAGCATATGTGAATATTAGCACATACAAAATTAGTGTACGCGAACATTCGCATATGCGAAAATTAGCATATGCTAATTTTCGCATATGCGAATTTACGCACGCCAGTCTCACATAGTAGCATTAGAGCCTTCTTTACACCACACAAGCTGAAAGCAGAGAGGGGTGATCACTGTGATGTGTACTGTGAAGAAAAGAAAAAAAACAAAAAACGAATATTCGTAATTACGAATATATAGCGCTATATTCGCGAAATTCGAGAATTCGCGAATATGCGATATTCGCGAATAATATTCGAATTGCGAATATTCGTGAGCAACACTAGTGGTGAGCCGCCCTGGTTTTCTTATCTCTTTATGTATGAAGACTGTGGATATCAGATGTCACTTGTGATGAAGTGGATGACCTTGTTAACCAATCAATGACGGCAGATGGGTTGCTGGTCGAGACACGACCGCTAGCTGATAACGGGAGCTCAGGCCTCTCGCTGTGACTCCTGCTGCCACTCGTCCCTAGTCTGCTGCGACCTCTGCTTAATGAATTTAGACCTCTGCCACTCCTCTGTGCATGTCTTGGCTCTTCTCTGCCTGACATACTTAGTGCGTATATGAGGGGAGTACAATACTCTTCACTACGCTTAAAACAGTATTTGTCTAGAACAGAAGTAGGTGTGTACTTTTGACTGTCCTTTTGACTGTATCTAGGCCCTTGACAGATTAACAGGTACAAAATAGTACACTACTTAGATGAAGGTATGTGGTATGCACTTATAAGGGCAAAAAAATGCCCTACAGTACACTTAAAAAAGTATCTGACTACAACACCAGCCGGTGAATACTTTTGCCTGAACTTTTACAGTATCTAGGCCCTTGATAGATTAACAGGTAAAAAATAGTACACCACTTAGATATAGGTATGTGGTATGCACTTATGAGGGCAAAAAAATGCGCTACTGTACGCTAAAAAATTAAAAAAAATTGCGCACAACACTAGCAGTACATAACAATGCTGCAGCACACAGTCACTGGGCCTCATATACTAACATGATTCCTACTCTTTTTGTCGGGTTTTGCGCCTAAATTCTGTCGCAGGGACCATGCGACAGAATGTGCGACAGAAAACAACCAACAAAATCTGAATCTGAAAAAAAAAACTACAAAGGGGGCGTGGTTTGGTCGCCGCACTGAATGACCGCATAGAACAAGTGCTCCTGCTTTAAAACCTAAGAAACAGCGTTATCCTTCTTGCCAGCGACCTGCGGTTTCACCCTGAGCTGCCTCAACGACCATGGCGACTACCGGCAAGAAAAGGAACCATAAATCTGGAGGTTCCCAGCAGCTAACTTATTTCTTTCGCTTTGGGGACTCGGCGTGCAGAGCTCTGCAAGATGGCACTGCAGGCCGCGCGCACCAGACACCGGTGGGCCGGAACAAACAATCTATGTCCCAAGATGGAGGCAGAGGGGAGAGGAGGACGATCCCATACCTGAACCTACCTTCCACCAGGGTGACCCAAACCCTCTCCTTTGATGATGCCCCGGAGTGGGAACCTGCTTCCTCCCAGGCTCAGACTGCCATCTCAGCTGCCGAAGATGTCGGAGCCGTACAGAGATCGGGTGCAGCGTGGAGCGAAGACCAGCGTGACTCATATACCCTGCCAGCCTCTTCTCAGGTCAGTCCACTTAAACCCAGGCTGTCTTCTCATGTGGGGGAGAGCTCTGCCACTGGGGAACCTGATGATCATACTGAGACTGATTTATTCTCAGAATATAAAACAACTGATCAAGCAGTGTCTGATACCCCCCTTAAAGATATGCTGCTAATGCTGCGCAGCTCATTGCAAAACGACTTTACTAGATTGCTGCAGCCTATTAGCTCCTCTACTGCCCTCCTGGAACAAAAGATGTCCCATACAGAATCTAAACTAGTCTCCTTTGCACAAGCCCACAATGACCTGCAGGGTGCACATAATGCTTTGGATGGCAAGGTGGACTCTTTGCATGCTAAACTGATAGACTATGAGGACCGCAATAGGCATAACAACGTAAAATTTTGCGGTATCCCAGAGAATGTTCCTGGCTCGCAGCTGGCAAAATACGTTAAGCACCTCACTAAACAACTGCTGCCGGATTTAGAAGACTATGAATATAGCATAGACAGAGCGCATAGAGTGGCCAGGCCGCGCTCTATACCTGAGGACTTACCCCGTGACGTCCTTGCCAGATTTACCTTTTTCCAGACTAAGGATCTTTTGCTCCAGTACTCACCCCGCCATCCTACCCTGCCTGATCCGTATGGGGAGATCAATCTGTATGCCGACTTATCTGCTGCAACACTCCAGGCACTGCGTAGTTTTGGTCCAGTAACAGCAGTATTGCGCAACCTTGGAATTCCCTACAGAGGGGGTTTCCCAGTTAAGATTCTCATCCACAGACAGGGCAAAGTCTACGCGTTACTGTCGGCTGAAGAGGGTCTGTTAACGCTGCGCAACTGGGGTATGATTGAAGATGGACCCCATCCTGCGGGGCATCCAGAGGTTACACCACCTGCCGAGGACCCGGAGTGATCTTTGTTTTTTTATTTTTTTATTTTTATTTCTTTCTGCAAGTATGTATTTCATTTTAGAACCTGTGTCGCTTTTAGTTTCTGAGGCGATAAGGCTTCCTATGTGCTGACCACTTACGACTTGTTGGACTTCCACTCTTACTGAATCGGTGTTAGACCAGAACTCTCTACACCGTTGTTTAAGGTGTTACTGCACCTCTCCAGTTATTCCTTGGTGTTTAAATTGCACAGTTTTTACAGTTTCTCTACCACTCAGTGCTGTTAATAATTTCTCTGTGTATAATAGGGATAGTACGTCCCTATACCCCTCTTATTGCTGTCTTGTGACATCCCCGTCTGTGGTTCTTGGAACCAAGTCGGGTTTTTAATTCCCCTAGTGTCGGCAGTGAGCATCCCCTCCTGAGTTGGGTAGCCTGTACTTATCTCTCTGGCCCTCTGAAGCAACCCTGTTCTAGTTTATACTTCCCCTAGGTATCTGTAGTGTGACATCCTCGTCTGCCTCCCCAGGGAGGTAGTCGAGTTTTTAACCCTCTCTCTAAGTAGTGTGTCTCCGAGCACCTCCCACCCCCTGTGCACAATGGGTATTGACATACTATCCCTTAATGTTAATGGTCTAAATAGCCCCCAGAAGAGACATTTCATGTGGCGGGAGGCGGATAGACGGCAGGCCTCGGTGCTCTGTATACAAGAAACGCATATATCTACCACCAATCCCCCGACGCTTAAAAATAGAAGATTTCCCACGGTGCTTTCCTCCTCCTTCCACAAAAAGAAAAGAGGTGTACTTATGGCCTTTAGAGACGACTTGTTTCTATCCACACCCAGATTGTCGACCCCCAGAGTCGTTACATAATTTTAGTTTGCACTATCGACAATGGCACTTATACATTTGTTAATCTGTATGTGCCTAACCACGGACAAAACAGGTTTCTCAAGAAAGTCTTTGATTTAGTGTCTTCAGTTAAAAAAGGAGACGTTGTGATTTGCGGAGACTTTAATTCTATCCCGAATGCCTCCCTATGACCTATTTGACTCGTGGAGGATATTCCATGCCTCTGAACGTGACGACACGTACCACTCACCACGTTTCCGCACATATTCTAGGATTGACCTGATAGTGATATCTGGGGGATTGTTACAGAGAGTCACCCACACAGGTATAGGAGAAATCACCTGGACAGACCACGCTCCTACATTCCTGTCACTGTCCCCTACTGGCAAGGCTCACTCGGATTTTGTATGGCGGGCTAACGACCATATTATTGCCCATACTGTGCACAGCAAGAAAATAGAAAGCTCCCTCCTAGACTATTTTAGTCTTAATGAGACCCCGGATGTCACCCCTACCACATTGTGGCTCGCCCATAAGGTGGCGATCAGAGGTACATTTATACAATTGGGATCCTACCTAAAAAAAAGAACTTACCAAAACCTTGACAGACGCTATAGCTAGAGTGCAGGTGTTAGAATCACTCCACAAATCTTCCCCTACTGAAGATCTCTTCTCACAACTACTTCAGGCCCTTACATTCCTACGTCAGCAGCTCCTATACTCTTTTGAAAAAGACGTTAAGAGGTCCAGAGTCAGATATTATACACATGATAATAAGCCTACATCACTACTAGCGAACAGGTTGAAACCTCCCCGTGCTAAATGTCGCATCGCAGCGATGACACACCCCACCACGAAAGAGATTCACTTGTCTCCTAAAGGCATTGCTAAATCATTTCAAGACTATTACCATAGCCTCTATAATTTACGGACTGACGCCCAGACGACTCAGCCTTCCCAGAGGAACATTGACTCCTTTCTCCGCTCTTCACCTTCCTCATCTATCTGATTCTTCACTTGTCTCCCTTAACTCTCCCTTCTCCTTACAGGAAGTTAAATCAGCCATAGCATCCCTCCCTTCGTGCAAAGCGCCGGGCCCAGACGGACTTCCTAACGAGTATTACAAAAGATACGGTGAGATATTGTCCCCTTATTTGCTAGGTCCTCTGGTTCCCTTCCCGCTGAAATGCTGAATGCCTTGATTACCACTATCCATAAATCTGGTAAACCTCCAGATCAAACGTCCAATTACAGACCGATTTCCCTACTGAATAGACACGTGAAAATATATGCAAAACTGCTCGCTAATAGACTCCTACCGCTCCTACCGAAACTAATAGGCCCCGACCAAGTAGGTTTTATCCCCGGAAGAAAGGCCCCAGATAATACCAGACGGATCTTTTCCCTACTTCAGCATTGTGAACATCATGACACCCCAGCTGCGTTCCTGACACTCGACGCAGAGAAAGCCTTCGACAGGGTGAACTGGCAGTACGCATTTTCTGTATTGCAGAAATTTGACTTCTCAGGCCCGATCCAGGAAGCAATAAGAGCTCTTTACTCCAACCCTGTAGCTCAGGTCTTCGTGAATGGAGCACTGTCTGACCAGTTCACCCTGTCGAACGGAACACGACAAGGATGTCCATTTTCGCCCCTCCTGTTTGTTCTTACTATTGAACCCCTCGCTAGAGCCATCCAAGCCCATCCTGACATCCGTGGTATCAAGGTAGGCAGCCAAGAACACAAGATAGCACTTTTCGTGGACGATGTCATTCTCACAATGTCTGACGTTTCCTCTTCACTACTCGCTCTCTTCTCTCTTCTTCATGACTTTAGCGACATATCCTTTTACAAGCTGAACTCCTCTAAGTCACAAATTCTACCTGTTAACCTCCCGACCCCCACAATAAGCACCCTTAAAATGCAATTTGAGCTAGACTGGCAAACGGAATCAGTGACATACTTAGGTATCCAAGTCTCTTACCCATCCTCCCGCACCTTCCAAAACAATTTTCCTCCTCTCGCTTCAGCCCTCTCTGCCTCTCTGTCATCCTACTCCAAACTTATCCCTTCATGGCTGGGTCGTCTGGCGGCATTTAAGATGATGCAATTGCCCAAACTGCTCTATCTATTCCGTACTCTGCCGATTGCTATACCTAGATCGTATTTTCAGTCTCTAAATAGGATTATATATGCGTACGTTTGGGCAGGCAAAAAGCCCCGAGTAGCAAAGAAGATCTTGACCACCAATGTTGACTCCGGTGGCCTCGGTTTCCCCCACCTTGAGGATTACTACAGATCGTGTATTCTCGACCAGCTACAATATTGGTGGTCTGGGAGTAGGTCTAAGCGGTGGGTTGATATAGAGTCAGTATGCTCGAACCCATTGTCCCTACGCTCTCGGCTGTTAGTAGCTTTACACCCGTCCTCTGCCCCTTCCCCGACTTGCCTGTCTGCAATCAACATTTCAGATAAGATCTGGAAATATTTCCTTACACAGCCTGCACATTGAAGACTTTGCCTACTATCGACTTCTTAACTCATTACATTCCAGACATTGACTTGTGGAACTGGCAGAGGGGCGACATCCAGAGGGTGGGCGACCTTCTTGACTCTCATGACACTATACATTTCCTCCACATACGACAAAAATATAATGTCCCACACTCAGACTTTTATAAATGTCTACAAATCAGGAGCTTATTGACTAAGGAGTTTTGCCATACTCTGATGATGCCCACACGCATCCTCCATTTTTTCCAGAGTCCGGTACCTTCCAAGAAAGGTATTAACCTTTTTTACAACCTTTTAGGCGGCAAGACTGACACAGTGAAACTGCCCTATATGACTAAATGGGAATCGGATGTTGGGGAATCATACACGATAGAACAATGGAACAATGGACCCAAGCTTTACATAATGCAAACAAACTGCTACGCTCTACCAATCATAGAGAGGCATTCATGAAAACTGCGCTCCGCTGGTACTTTACTCCCGCCAGACTGAATGTAATGAATCCAGAGTGCACTAACACATGCTGGCGCAATTGCGGTCTAAGAGGAACCCTACTGCATACTTTATGGGATTTTCCAAACAAAGAAGATTTTTAGGGGGTGAATTTGTCCTGAAACCTAGCTTAGCATTACTGCTGCTTGATATAGACAAACTACCGTCACAAGTCCGTGTGCCCCTAGCCCACATCCTGATAACCACTAAGCTTCTGATCACGAGACACTGGCGCACTACTGATGTACCCTCCTTACTAGAATTGATCAACTCTTTCAACCTATCGTGTAGTTATGAGAGAGCATATGCCTTAGCTTGTCACCAATATAGGGCCTTTCAGAGGAAATGGAATGCGTGGTACTCGAGCCCCCACTGCCCTTCTGTACGTTAATGCTGATTATAGGTCCAGTTAATCCCCTCTGTTACCTATGCCTGTTACCAGATTTCAATATAGTGTAAACAGGCTGTGAATTGCCCTACATAGGACGCTGTTTGACCCTGTTAGCTGCCGACACGGGGAAGATCCCTGAATACAGCTTTACGACCTGTTTGTATTTTTGTTCTATGCCTATGCTTTCTGACGACAATTTGAATGTCCTTACTTACCTACCATTTTCTGTACGTTTTTGTATGTACTGTACTTTTTATTACTTGTAATCCGCTGTACCTAGTGTTTATATATTTCTTTAAAATAAAAATTGTTTGAATAAAAAAAAAAAAAAAAAAGAACTACAAAATGGGCGTTTTTTTTCGGGGAAAAGGGGCGTGTTCCCTACATTTCATCCAAAATCACTCGTCTTTTCTGAAAATCACTCCGAAAATCATGTGAATTTTCTGGGAAGAAAACCCGACACTTTAAAGCATGTATAAAGTTTCAGAAAGTGGAGTAAATTCTCTGGCTGTTTGTTTCTTTGCCTGCCTCGTCTTTTTGAAGTGATTCTTACTAGTAATTTTTTTTATTTTTTTTTGCACAATTAAATTATTAAGCAACGTTTTAGCTTTAGTGAGTCTTTTCAAAATTTTTTTTTTTTAGACTTTAGCGATCCAAAAAAGGTGTGATACCTTTTTGATTAAAATGTTGTAGGGTACCATTAAACAAATTAAAATAAAGATACAGTAATGACGAAAAAATTGTATTTAACAAAATGTATCTTTTTAATAACAACATTTTTATAAATTTTTAAACAGGGATCAATTTATGTGTGCAGGCAGGGCAATAAAAATGTAGCCGGCAATGATAAAAATGTAGTGTGTGTGTGTTTTTCACAATTTTTCTACATTTTTTAGGTAGTACTACTACTCCCAGCATGGAACACACTGTTCCATGATGGAAGTAGTAGTACCAGTACTAATAGACAGATCGCCCATTGCGATCATCCTGTATAATGTACAGATGCGGCCGGCCGCTCTTCTATGGTCCCCTGCACTGCCGTATATATACACATATTCATATTTCCCGCAGAGAGCTGTGATTGGCCAGATGGTTCTAGCCAATCACAACTCTCTGTGGGAAATATGAATAGGTGTATATATACTGTATAGTTCACTAGCGCTCAAATGGTGTGGGGGAAAAGATGAATATATATACGTAACTATGATTCTGATTGCCGCCTTGTATAATAATGGGTCCCTGTTTCCCATATAATAGTAAAAACTTAATAAATAATGTCTGCCGGAGTCTTTGCATTTTTGCAGCGCTGGAGACCCTCTAGTTCTGGCCCACTATTGCTGCGCATGGTATCTCATTCATAATTCACACGATTAGTTATGTAGAGCGCAATGGTATATTATAGAGAGTCGATTATTTATATCTCCCATGTTTTTATTTGTATTTTTATGTAGTGCTGGAGACCTGGAGTTCAAGCCCACTTTATGAGTTCCCCCTAGTTTTCTTTGGAGTGGGGGCCGTTGTGTAGTGGGGAAAAAGGAGTTATTCGTCAGAGTTATAATATAGGTCCAGGGTAGGGTTAATTGGTGTGGGTGACATTATATCGACTGATCTTGAGGTATTACGAATATATATTTGAGAGTAAGGTATACTGGTGTGGTTGTTGGTATATATATATATATATATATATATATGTATAAATATATATATACATATGTATTGTCACGATGCCGGCTGGCAGGTAGTGGATCCTCTGTGCCAGAGAGGGATGGAGAGGACCGCGCTAGTGGACCGGTTCTAAGCCACTACAGGTTTTCACCAGAGCCCGCCGCAAAGCGGGATGGTCTTGCTGCGGCGGTAGTGACCAGGTCGTATCCACTAGCAACGGCTTACCTCTCTGGCTGCTGAAGATGCTGAAGATAGGCGAGGTACAAGGGAGTAGGCAGAAGCAAGGTCGGACGTAGCAGAAGGTCGGGGGCAGGCGGCAAGGATCGTAGTCAGGGGCAACGGCAGGAGGTCAGGAACACGGACTAGGAACAGACAAGGGAACGCTTTCACTAGGCACAAGTGCATCAAGATCCGGCAAGGGAGTGCAGGGGAAGTGACTAGATATAGGGGAGTGCACAGGTGGGAGCCAATTAAGCTAATTGGGAAGATTGGGCCAGGCACCATCATTGGTGCACTGGCCCTTTAAATCGCAGAGACCCGGCGCGCGCGCGCCCTAGGGAGCGGGGCCGCGCGCGCCGGGACAGGACCGAGGGAGAGCGAGTCAGGTACGGGGGCCGGGGTGCGCATCGCGAGCGGGCGCTATCCGCATCGCGAATCGCATCCCGGCTGAAGGCGGGACCGCAGCGCACCCGGTCAGTGGATCTGACCGGGGCGCTGCAACAACGAAGATGAGGCGAGCGCTCCGGGGAGGAACGGGGACCCGGAGCGCTCGGCGTAACAGTACCCCCCCCCTTGGGTCTCCCCCTCTTCTTGGGGCCAAAGAACCTGAGGAAAAAAAACTCAATTTTTCCGTGATGAGGTCCGATGCAAATTAGGAGGGGTTCTGTGTGGAAACGTACGAGACAGTCCAATCTTTTATTGTAAAAACAATAGATGTAGAGGGGTCTGGCGAGACTGGTCACAGGAACGTAGAACCTGTTGATGAGAGAGGCCAAAAAAATTTTTCCTGCAGATCCGGAATCCAAGAAGAGCATAGTAGAGAAGGAGAAGGTAGAGGCAGATATCCGCACAGGCACAGTAAGGCGTGGAGAAGCAGAGTTGACATCAAGAACTGTGTCACCTTTGTGCGGAGTCAGCGTACGTCTTTCCAGGCGGGGAGGACGGATAGGACAATCCTTCAGGAAGTGTTCGGTACCGGCATAGTACAGGCAAAGATTCTCCATGCGGCGTCGTGTCTTCTCTTGAGGTGTCAAGCAAGACCGGTCAACTTGCATAGCCTCCGCGGCGGGAAGCACAGGAACAGATTGCAGAGGACCAGAGGAGAGAGGAGCCGGAGAGAAAAAACGCTTCGTGCGAACAAAGTCCATATCCAGGCGGAGCTCCAGACGCCATCCGGAAGAACGCATGTCAATGCGAGTGGCTAGATGAATGAGTTCATGTAGGTCAGCAGGAGTCTCTCGTGCGGCCAGAACATCTTTAATGTTGCTGGATAGGCCTTTTTTAAAGGTCGCGCAGAGAACCTCATTATTCCAGGACAACTCGTAAGCAAGAGCACGGAACTGAATGGCGTACTCGCCAACGGAAGAAACACCCTGGGCCAGGTTCAGCAGGGCAATCTCGGCTGAAGAAGCTCGGGCAGGTTCCTCAAAGACACTTCGAATTTCCGAGAAGAAGGAGTGTACAGAGGCAGTGACGGGGTCATTGCGGTCCCAGAGCGGTGCGGCCCATGACAGGGCTTTTCCAGACAGAAGGCAGAACACGAAAGCCACCTTAGACCTTTCAGTAGGAAACTGGTCCGACATCATCTCCAAGTGCTGGGAACATTGCGAAAGAAAGCCACGGCAATACTTAGAGTCCCCATCAAATTTGTCCGGCAAGGACAGGCAGAGGCTAGGAGTGGCCACTCGCTGCGGAGGAGGTGCAGGAGCTGGCGGAGGAGAAGATTGCTGGAGAAGTTGCGACTGAAGTTGGTGCGAAATGGTGGACATTTCCGACAGCTGACGGGTTAGAAGGGCGATCTGTCGGGCTTGCTGGGCGGCCACCGTGGTTAGGTCAGCGACAACTGACAGAGGAACTTCAGCGGGATCCATGGCCGGATCTACTGTCACGATGCCGGCTGGCAGGTAGTGGATCCTCTGTGCCAGAGAGGGATGGAGAGGACCGCGCTAGTGGACCGGTTCTAAGCCACTACAGGTTTTCACCAGAGCCCGCCGCAAAGCGGGATGGTCTTGCTGCGGCGGTAGTGACCAGGTCGTATCCACTAGCAACGGCTTACCTCTCTGGCTGCTGAAGATGCTGAAGATAGGCGAGGTACAAGGGAGTAGGCAGAAGCAAGGTCGGACGTAGCAGAAGGTCGGGGGCAGGCGGCAAGGATCGTAGTCAGGGGCAACGGCAGGAGGTCAGGAACACGGACTAGGAACAGACAAGGGAACGCTTTCACTAGGCACAAGTGCATCAAGATCCGGCAAGGGAGTGCAGGGGAAGTGACTAGATATAGGGGAGTGCACAGGTGGGAGCCAATTAAGCTAATTGGGAAGATTGGGCCAGGCACCATCATTGGTGCACTGGCCCTTTAAATCGCAGAGACCCGGCGCGCGCGCGCCCTAGGGAGCGGGGCCGCGCGCGCCGGGACAGGACCGAGGGAGAGCGAGTCAGGTACGGGGGCCGGGGTGCGCATCGCGAGCGGGCGCTATCCGCATCGCGAATCGCATCCCGGCTGAAGGCGGGACCGCAGCGCACCCGGTCAGTGGATCTGACCGGGGCGCTGCAACAACGAAGATGAGGCGAGCGCTCCGGGGAGGAACGGGGACCCGGAGCGCTCGGCGTAACATGTATATACCAACAACCACACCATTATACCTCACACTCAAATATATTTGTTCGTAATACTTAAACATCATACAGTCGATATAATGTCACCCGCACCAATTAACCCTAGCCTGGACCTATATTATAACTCTGCTGAATAACTTTTTCCCACTACACAACGGCCCCCACTTCAAAGATATCTATCAGCAGGCACCCTTGGCATTGCCGCAAATTGACGGTCAATTCATGCCGGCGATTTGTTGGGATCCGGGCCAATCGGGTGACCCGATCACCTGGAAAATACGAATGATCGGAACTGTCAGAGACAACTCAGACTATGCTAAAGGTTAGGAACGAGGTGGCAGTGTTGCCACACCCTCCTATCCCCTGCCATTGGTCGGTCAGGCTGATGACCAATGGCAGTTAGGGCCGGGGGGGGGGGTTAGAGTTCATTTCCCCCGCTCTGCCCACTGATCGAAGTCAGGGCAGAGTGGGGGGGGGGGGGGGGGACACGGGTGGCGAGGTGGGGAGCATGGCCTGGCTTACCGGACCGACAGAGGCGGCGGAGGCGGCATCCTGGAGGTGCGACGGCAGCAGAGACATGCGGCCGGAAAGTGCGGAGTGGAGAAGGCTGCAGTGAAGATCACGGTAAGTGATCTTCACTGTGGCCTTCTAAGAGCTGCAAAATTACAACTCCCAGCATGCCCAGACAGCCAAAGGACGCATACACCTCCTTACACGTGTGTCCCCTACCCCCGATAAAAATGAAAAAACTCTCATACGGCAGTAGACTGTCCTGGCAGGCTGGGAGTCTTGCAACAGCTGGAGGCACCCTGTTTGGGAAACACTGCTGTAGGGTTTTGGTGGAGACAAGCCCCATCCTTGTAACTGGGTCCTCCCCTATCGCAAATTCCTTATTTAGGCCTCAAATGCACATGGCGCTCTCTCACTTCAGAGCCCTGTCATATTTCAAGGCAACAGTTTAGGGCCACATATGGGGAATTTCCATACTCTATATTTTGGGGGATTTTTCTCCTTTTACCCCTTATGAAAAGGTAAAGTTGGGGGCTACACCAGCATGTTAGTGTAAAAAAAAATTTTTTTTTACACTAACATGCTGGTGTTGCCCCATACTTTTCATTTTCACAAGAGGTAAAAGAAGAAAAAGACCCCAAAATTTCTAACGCAATTTCTTCCGAGTACGGAAATACCCCATATGTGTATGTGAAATGCTCTGCAGATGAACTACATGGCTCAGGAGTGAGAGAGCACCATGTACATTTGAGGCCTAAATTGGTGATTTGCACAGGGGTGGCTGATCGTTACAGCGGATCTGACATGAATGCAAAAAAAAAAAAAAAACGCCCACATGTGAACCCATTTTGGAAACTACACCCCTCACGGAACGTAACAAGGGGTAAAGTTAGCCTTAACAACCCACAGGTATTTGAAAAATTTTCGTTAAAGTTGGACATGAAAATTAAAAATTGGTTTTTGTTTCCCTAAAATGCTGGTGTTACCCCAATTTTTTCATTTTCACAAGCGGTAATAGGAAAATGCCCCCCAAAATTTTTAACCCCATAATTTGTATATAAATACCCCATATGTGGATGTAAAGTGCTCTGCGGTGAACTGTTTGAGAGAGAATTATGCTGGAATTGAAGGCCATGTGCATTTACAAAGCCCCCATGGTACCAGAACAGTGGACCCCCTCCACATGTGACCCCATTTTGGAAACTATACCCCTTACGGAATGTAACAAGGGGTGCAGTGAGCATTTACAGTGAGCAATTTTATTTTAGCGGTTTCGTTTTTTCCTCCTCGCCTTCTAAAATCCATAACTCTTTTATATTTCCATCTACAGACCCATATAAGGGCTTGTTTTTTGCATGACCAATTGTACTTTGTAATGAAACCCCTCATTTTACCATAAAATGTACGGCGAACTCAAAATAATTAAAATGAGAACCAAAATTTTGCAAATTTTGGAGGGTTTTGTTTTCACATTATACACTTTACAGTAAAAATGACATGTATTCTTTCTTCTGTGGGTCAATATGATTAAAATGATACCCATGGCTAGATACTTTTATATTTTTGTACCGCTTAAAAAAAATCTAAAACTTTTTGTACAAAATCAGTAATCTAAAATTGCCCTATTTTGACCACCTATAACTTTTACATTTTTCCGTATATAGGGCGGTATGAGGGCTCATTTTTTGCGCCGTCATCTGTCCTTTTTTTTAGATACCCCATTTGCATATATAAAACTTTTAGATCATTTTTTATAAATAAAAATTTTTTATAAAATGTGACAAAAAAGCTGCATTTTTGGACTTTTTTTTTTTTTTTTACGTTAACACCATTCACGGTATGGGATCATTAACATTATATTTTGATAGTTTGAACATTTATGCACGTGGCGATACCAAATATGTTTATTTAAAAAAAAATATGCTTTTTGGGGATAAAATGGGAAAAACTGACAATTTTCATTTTTATTGGGGGAGGGGATTTTTTTTACTTTTTATTTTAAAATTTTTCAACTTTTTTTTACACTTTTTATGTCCCCATAGGGGACTATCTATAGCAATCCTTTGATTGCTAATACTGTGCAGGGCTATGCATAGGACACAGCACTGCTCAGTATTATCGGTCATCTTCTGCTCTGGTCTGCTCGATCGCAGACCAGAGCAGAAGACCCTGGGAGATGGCCGGAGCCAGGTGAGGGGACCTCCGGCCGCCATGCTGGATGATCGGATCGCCACAGCAGCGCTGCGGGCGATCCGATCATCCAATCATAGTACCGCAATGCCGCAGATGCCATGATCTGTATTGATCACGGCATCTGAGGGGTTAATGGCGGACATCCGCACGATCGCGGATGTCGGCCATTACGGGCGGGTCCCCGGCTGCTGCTAGCAGCCGGAACCTGCCGTGTATGACGCGAGCACCCTTCCGATGCTCGCGGTCATACACAGGACGTAAATGTACCTCCTGGTGTTGGAAGTCCCGCCAAACCAGGACGTACATTTATGTACGTGGTCGTTAAGGGGTTAGATGTATTTCTCTTAGTATATTTTTCATGTTCCCACATGAGTTTCTATCATTTATAGATCATCTATAGTAGTGTGGTTAACAGGAATTGATTCTTGGAAAATACCACTTTCCATCTCTACCTCTCTAAACACATGTGTGTTTCTCTTCATGTAGATTTGGCATCTTGCTGATATAAGTGGCTCACCTGAGATACGTTACCCTTATTAGTAGTCGTATTTTCTAATTCAAATCAGTATGACTAAGATTGAAATGTGTCAATCTGCCTTGTGTACCATGTGAAGCTGTGTTTTATTCAATAAAGGCTCATTGCTTCTAAAGAGCTTTTCCCTCCTCCCGGTGTCATGGGCCGGACGTATTGCTACAACTAAAATGATGCTGCTGCCCAAGGTTTTGTATTTCTTTAGATGCCTTCCTGTTATTGTCCCCGCTACGAACATCTCCCAGCTGCAAAAGCTTTTCCTCCGATTCATCTGGGCGGGGAAACACTCTAGAGTGAACGCTCGTCTCCTTTATCGCCCGGTTGTGGAGGGGGGTATGGGCGTCTCTAATCTTAAATCTTATTACTATGCAGTGTTGCTAGACCAACTTAAAAAATGGTGGTTGGCAGATTAAACCCCCCCCCCCCCTATGGGTAGATATAGAGGCCAGTGTCTTACGACTCTCTTCATTCCACAATTTTCTTTGGACACTACGCTTTAACCCTACCTCTGCCCCTTCCTCTATTCTTTCTACAGTAGCGGCTGGGGTCCGGCTGTGGAGCAGAGTGCAGATTGTTAAAACTATATGTCCTCTAAGATTGAAGGATATTCCGTTGGCTGCAATAGAGGAATATCTCTTTGACATTGACTTTAAGCCTTGGATTGCTGCGGGTATTAGCCACATAGCAATGATTAGCGACGCTACGGGCCTGATGCTCTTTTCTAATATTACTAAATTGTTCCCTGTGCCCCAGAGAGATTTCTATAAATATCTCAGACTCCGTCACTTCTTGCAATCCCTTCACTGGGATGACTCCTTACCTCGCAACCACTATGAACAGCATTTTTTGAATGGACAATCCTTTACTAGGGTCATCTCCATAGCTTATGCCACTTTAATGAAGACTGCTGATACTTGTTTTTTCACATTTCAATCCAAATGGGAGGGAGACCTAGCACAGAGCTTCACACCTGAGCAATGGAGCTTTGTCTTTGGCACATTTAGAATATTTCTTATTCAAGTCAATCATTTTGAGGCTTCTAGGAAGCTCTTGTACCGTTGGTATTACACACCAGCACGGCTAGCCAAAATATATTCTACTACCTCACCGACCTGCTGGCGCTGCCAAAAAGAACAGGGCACCCTTCTCCATTTTTGGTGGACCTGTGATCTCATCCAACCTTTTCGGGCCAGAGTTAAACGAAGGTTAGATAGCTGGGTTGAATGCCCCTTTCCTTGGGGTCCCGAATGTGCCCTTTTGTTTCTGACCTTAGATCAAATTCCCCCTTTTTTATGACAATCATATACCACGCGTTGTTAGCGGCGAGAATCTCTATTGCCTGCAACTGGAAGTCGACTGAAGTGCCGAGTCTCCCTGCCATGCTCGCGGAGGTACATAACAACCTTGTAATGGAGGGATTGATAGCCAAACGCTGTGGGGCTTCTCCTAGCCGTATTGCTATGCTGCATAATTGGGCGGAGCGTACTGGAGGTGTTTCTTGAGAGTAGAACTACTTGGGGGTGAATATAGCACTTATTTTACTGACTGTATTAGGATTTTCTATACTTGTACCTTTGTATGTCTACCGCTATGCTTATTTGCTTATATGATGTTCCTATGGACTGAGGACGTTGTTGATGTTTTTGTATCCTCACTCCTATGTTGGGAGTGTGTTCTGTATTCATAAAACCTCCTAAATAAAGGATAAAGAAAAAAAGAGCTACCGTGCTGAACAACCTTTTCTTACACTAACTAACTATACGATGTGATCCACACTGGTCTGAGTCGCAGTGAGACAGGGGTTAAAGGGGTTGTGCGCTGCCCTGCCTTTTGGAGCTCCGCTCGCAGCGTCCGGAAGTTCATTACTCCGAACGATGTGTGCGGGCTTCCGTGTTCGCGGCCGCCCCCTCGTGATGTCACGTCCGCCCCCTCAACGAAAGTCTATGGGAAGGGGGCGGGATCGCTGTCACGCCCCCTTCCCATAGACTTTGTTTGAGGGGGCGGGCGTGACGTCACGTAGGGGCGGGCGCGAACACGGAAGCCCGCACACAGCGTTCGGAGTAATGAACTTCCGGACAATGCGTGCGGAGCTCCGAAAGGCAGGGCAGCGCACAACCCCTTTAAGCTAAAACTTTCTTGCTTTAATGTTATTGTATACAATTTATCTAATAACTGTTGAAATGTTGATAACATTTTGTTAGGGCTTAAAATATGTATGTGATATGCAGGACATAAACAAATCTCACTGCGTAATCTACATTGGTACATTTAATGTAGCCCCAAAATGGTCTGAAAATACAGCCATAAATGTAAAAAAACGCAAAGGAAGGCAAAAAAAAAAAAGCATTTGATATATTCTGCTTGCAAAATATAAATTTTTTGAGGCTAGAAAACAGTGAATGAACAAAGCAGGTGTTACGCCGTGCGCTCCGGGTCCCCGCTCCTCCCCGGAGCGCTCGCAGCGTTCTCTCATTCGCAGCGCCCCGGTCAGACCTGCTGACTGGGTGCGCTGCGATATTACTCCCAGCCGGGATGCGATTCGCGATGCGGGACGCGCCCGCTCGCGATGCGCATCTCGGCTCCTGTACCTGACCCGTTCCCCGTCTGTGTTGTCCCGGCGCGCGCGGCCCCGCTCCTTAGGGCGCGCGCACACCGGGTCTCTGCGATTTAAAGGGCCACTGCGCCACTGATTGGCGCAGCAGGCCTAATCAGTATCCTCACCTGTGTACTCCCTACTTATACCTCACTTCCCCTGCACTCCCTCGCCGGATCTTGTTGCCATTGTGCCAGTGAAAGCGTTTCCTTGTGTGTTCCTAGCCTGTGTTCCAGACCTCCTGCCGTTGCCCCTGACTACGATCCTTGCTGCCTGCCCTGACCTTCTGCTACGTCCGACCTTGCTCTTGTCTACTCCCTTGTACTGCGCTTATCTCAGCAGTCAGAGAGGTTGAGCCATTGCCGGTGGATACGACCTGGTTGCTAGCGCCGCTGCAAGACCATCCCGCTTTGCGGCGGGCTCTGGTGAATACCAGTAGCAACTTAGAACCGGTCCACCGACACGGTCCACGCCAATCCCTCTCTGGCACAGAGGATCCACCTCCAGCTAGCCGAATCGTGACAGTAGGGACTTCTCTTCTGCCTCTGATGTTAGAGATCTGTAAGCAAAAAACTAAAGTGTGAATGTCCTGAAAGGTATTCTATGATAATAGTTGTAGTGCACTGTAGTTGTTAAGGGATAAATATCTGTTGCATGATTGTGTTTCATCATATTCATCATAAATATTATAACTTTTGTGGGGTTCTGACAAGTGGAAGACACTTTTGCAGAGTAAACTGTTCCTGCCTAAAAAAGGTCAATCTTTTTTTTTTTTTTTTGCAGGTTTTCCAGTTGTATCATGTTTGCTAACTGATGACCAGCATAAACATGTAACTTGACTACATAGTAACATAGTTCATAAGGTTGAAAAAAGACCAGAGTCCAACCTATAACCCTAATGAGTCCCTACTGCGTTGATCCAGAGGAAGGCAAAAAAACTCTCATACTAGAGGTAAAAACTCCTTCCCGACTCCAAATATGGCAGTCAGAATAAATCCCTGGATCAACGTTCTGTCCCTGTAAATCTAGTATCCATAACCAGTGATGATATTATTCTCCAAAAATGCCTACAGACCCCTTTTGAACTCTTTTACAGAGTTCACCATGACCACCTCCTCAGGCAGAGAATTCCACAGTCTCACTGCTCTTACAGTAAAGAATCCCCGTCTGTGCTGGTGTAGAAACCTTCTTTTCTCTAAATGTATAGGATGCCCCCTTGTTATAGATACAGTCCTGGGTATAAATAGATCATGGGAGAGATTTCTGTACTGCCCCTGATTTATTTATGCATAGTTATTAGGTCTCCCGTAAGCCTAAATAACCCCAATTCTGTTAATCATTCTGGGTACTGTAGTCCTCCCATTCCCCGTATTACTCCCATTCTTTGAACCCTCTTCAGCTCCACTATATCTTTCGTGTACACTGGTGCCCAGTACTGTACACAGTATTCTATGTGTGGTCTGACTAGTGATTTGTACAGTGGTAGAATTATTTCCTTGTCGTGGGCATCTATACATTTGATGCACCCCATGATTTTATTAGCCTTGGCAGCAGCTGCCCGACACTGGTCACTACAGCTAAATTTACTGTTAACTAAGACTCCTAAATCCTTTTTCATTTCAGTCGTCCCAAGTGTGCTCCCGATTAATACATAATCCCAGCCCGGATTTTTCTTCCCCATGTGCATTACCTTACATTTATCAGTGTTGAACCTCATCTGCCACTTCCCAGCCCAAACCTCCAACCTATCCAGATTCATTTGTAACAGTGCACTGTCCTCTTTAGTGTTTACTGCTTTACAGAGTTTAGTATCATCTGCAAAGATTGCTACTTTACTATTCAACCCCTCTACAAGGTCATTAATAAATATATTAAATAGAACAGAACCCAAGACGGATCCCTATGGTACTCCACTAGTAACAGTCACCCAATCATTGAGACAGTTACTTACCCACTTGCACACATTCTCCCCCAGCCCCATCCTTCTCATTTTATGCACCAACCTTTTATGTGGCACCGTATCAAATGCTTTGGAAAAATCCAGATATACGACATCCAGTGATTGCCCCTGGTCCAGTCTGGAGCTCACCTCCTCATAAAAGATGATCAGGTTAGTTTGACAGGACCGATGCCTCATAAATCCATACTGATATGGGGTCATACATTTATTTTTATTAAGATACTCCAGAATTGCATCCCTTAGAAAACCCTCAAACTATTTACATACAACGGAGGTTAGACTAACAGGTCTATAATTCCCGGGGTCACCTTTTGATCCCTTTTTCAATATTGGTACCACATTTGCCATGTGCCAGTCCTGGGGAACAGTCCCTGTTACTATAGAGTCCCTGAAAATTTAAAATAGGGGTCTGTCTATCACATTACTTAATTCCTTTAGAACACGGGGGTGAATGCCATCTGGACCTGGTGATTTGTCTATTTAGATTTTTTTGTAGGCGGCACTGTACTTTTTCCTGGGTTAGACAGGTGACCTGAACTGGGGAGTTTACCTTATCACACTATATTTCACCTGGTATTTTCATTTTCCTCAGTGAATACAGTGGAGAAGAATTACCGTATTTATCGTGGTATACCACGCACCGGCCTATAACACGCACCCTCATTTTACCAAGGATATTTGGGTAAAAAAAGTTTTTTACCCAAATATCCATGGTAAAATGAGGGTGCGTGTGTGCGCGTGTATACCCCAATATACCCCCACGAAAGGCAGGGGGAGAGAGGCCGTCGCTGCCCGCTTCTCTCCCCCTGCCTTTCCTGGGGTCTAGAGCGCTGCTGCCGGCCCTTCTCTCCCCCTAGCTATCGGCGCCGCTGCCTGTTCTGTCCTCTAGACACCAGGAAAGGCAGGGGGAAAGAAGCGGGCAGCGACGGCCTCTCTCCCCCTGCCTTTCCTGGGAGTGTATCGGCGTATAACACGCACATAGACTTTAGGCTAAAAATTTTAGCCTAAAAAGTGCGTGTTATACGCCGATAAATACGATAGTTAAGTATATTTGCTTTTTCCTGATCCCCGTTTATAAATTCTTACTCACCATTTTCTAAAGGGCCCACACTTTCATTTATGATTTTTTTTGCTATTTATATAGTTAAAGAACATTTTGGGGTTAGTTTTACTCCCTTTGGCAATGAGTCTTTCTGTCTCTATTTTTGCAGTTTTTTTCAGTATTTTACATATTTTACATTTTTCTCTATAGCTTTTTAATGCTTCTTCACTGCCGTCCGGTTTTAGTAGTTTAAATACTTTATTTTTGTCATTTATTGCCCCTTAACATTTTTGTTCATCCATATTGGTTTTCTTTTATTTCTGACCCTTTTCCCATAAGGTATATACATCTTACAGTGAGAATTTAAAATATTTTTAAAAGCCTCCCATTTAGTGTCAGTATTATTGTTTTTGAGGAAATTATCCCATTTTATATTGTTAAGGGCTTCTCTGAGTTGATCGAACTTTGCCTTCCTCAAGTTCATTGTTTCTGTGGCCACTCGAGAGATTCTCTTATTGAAGAACAAGTTGTAATGTATTATATTATGATCACTATTAGAGATGAGCGAATCGAAGCTGACAAACCTGAATTTGTTACGAATTTCATTAAGTATTTGGCGAATGCGAATATCGCCACGATTCTATAGCGCGAATCGCTTCATTAAACTGCATTTTACAGCGTTCCAGGCTAAAGGAGACCTAAAATGCCGGATCCACATGTCACTACATGGGGCAGCGGATTATGGGAGGGCGGGAAAGTACCCTGAATCACATGCGAGATGCATCCTATCTTCATTCATTGACCCCTGTGATGTCACAGCCCTATATAATCATCAGCCATCTTGCGGCTGCTCATTTCATGCCATATACATTCCAGAGATAGGACAGCTGAATTGCTTATACCACAGCGTTCCACTGCCAACTGCTATTTACATCAGCATTGGGGACAGAGAGAAGTGCATTGCTTTGCTTGTTCTGACTGAGAAGGATTTTTACGCCATAAACCTCCCATTCACTTCATTGAGCATTTCATCAGAGAGGGGCAGATAGCTTTTCGTTGCCTCATACATATCAACAAGCTGCCTTAACTTCATGAACCTTATCACAGGAGGCAGGGAAAAAATCATCTGCTGCTTATAATAGTCTGTAGATGGTTACATAGTTACATAGTTACATAGTTAGTACGGTCGAAAAAAGACATATGTCCATCAAGTTCAACCAGGGAATTAAGGGGTAGGGTTGTGGCGCGATTTTGGGGAAGGGATGAGATTTTATATTTCTTCATAAGCATTAATCTTATTTTGTTCCAGGAATGTATCTAATCCTGTTTTAAAGCTGTTAATTGTTCCTGCTGTGACCAGTTCCTGAGGTAGACCGTTCCATAAATTCACAGTCCTCACGGTAAAGAAGGCGTGTCGCCCCTTGAGACTAAACTTTTTTTTCTCCAGACGGAGGGAGTGCCCCCTCGTCCTTTGGGGGGGTTTAACCTGGAACAGTTTTTCTCCATATTTTTTGTATGGGCCATTAATATACTTATATACGTTTATCATATCCCCCCTTAAACGTCTCTTCTCAAGACTAAACAATTGTAACTCCTTTAATCGCTCCTCATAGCTAAGATGTTCCATGCCCCATATTAGTTTAGTCGCGCGGTATAAAAACCATTCTTAACACTCTGTGACAGAGTGCAATTTAGGGCTTAATTCCCTTTTTTTTTTCTTTTTTTTGTGATGCTGCACTGTTGTGTCCTGCTGCTGTGCAAAAATACGTTTTTTCAGCGGACTGTAGTGCATTTGACTGCCCTCATACATGCATACCACATACCTACATTAAAGCAGTGTACTATTTTGTATCTGTAACAAGTCTAGATACTAGTCCTGGCAAAAGTAATCACTGGCTGGTGTTTTACAAAAATACAGAGTTTTTTGGCGTATTGTTGCACATTTTTTTGCCCTCATACGTGCATACCGCATACGTACATGTAATTACCATATTGTACCTGTTAATCTGTCAAGGGCCGACATACTGTGAAAGTCCAAGCAAATGTATTCACCAGCTGGTGTTTTACAAAAATACAGAGTTTTTTGGCGTATTGTAGAGCATTTTTTTGCCCTCATACGTGCATACCACATACGTACATCTATTAAGTATACCATTTTGTACCTGTTAATCTGTCAAGGGCCTACATACTGTGAAAGTCCAAGCAACAGTACTCACGGCTGGTGTTTTACAAAAATACAGCATTTTTTTGCATATTATTGAGCATTTTTCTGCCCTCATCAGTGCATACCGCATACATATATCTAATTTGTGTACCATTTTGTACCTGTTAATCTGGAAAAGGCTTACATACTGTGAAAGCCCAAGCAACAGTACTCACCAGCTGGTATTTAAAAAAAATACTGAGTTTTTTGGCGTATTGTAGAGCATTTTTTTGCCCTCATACATGCATACCACATACCTACATCTCAGTATTGTACCATTTTGTACCTGTTAATCTGACAAGGGCCTACATACTGTGAAAGTCCAAGCAACAGTACTCACCGGCTGGTGTTTTACAAAACAGAGTTTTTAGGCTCATTGTAGCGCATTTTTCTGCCCTCATAAGTGCATACCACATACCTACATCAAAGCAGTCTACCAGTATCAAGACTTGTTACAGATTTACAGATACAAAATAGTAAAGTCCAAGCAAAAGTAATCACCGGTACAAATAAGTAGTGTGCTTTTATGTACCTGTTAATCTGAAACAAACAGTGAAAAGCCAGGGAATAGTAACCACCGGCTGGTGTGTTACTAAAATATGTTTTCCAAGTGAACTATAGAACCTTTTTTTCTGTCATATGTGCATACCACATAGCTACATCTAAATAGTGTGCTTTTTTGAACCTGTTAATCTGCAACAAGCCCACATACAGTGAAAGGCTCGTAGTGAAGCGTATTTTACTCCCCTTGTATACGCACTAAGTATGTCAGGCAGAGAAGTGCCAGGACATGCTCAGAGGAGTGGCAGAGGCCTAAATTTATCAGGCAGAGGTCGCAGCAGACTAGAGGCGAGTGGCAGCAGGAGTTGCAGCGAGAGGCCTGAGCTCCTGGCAACAGCTACCGGTCGTGTCTCTACAAGCCATCTATCGTCGTCGATTGGTTGACGCAGTCATCCACTTCATCATAAGTAGCATCTGATACCCCCAGTCAACAGTCAGTGGGTTCCTCAGACACAACCCTCAGTTGGCATGGCCTGGGAGGAGTCCCTGTCCTTCACTTGCCTCTGTCCTATGCTGTTCCCACCCCTAAAGAATTCTCTTACGCAGTGGGTTCAGCTCCACTATTAAGTGAGGAAGATGTGTTAGACGACAGTCAGCAGTTACTGCCCAGCCAAGAAGTGGAGGAACATCTGCTGCTTCCTACGCTAGGCGGGCAATTATTGATGAGGAGGGTGACGTGGGAGGTGGTGCTTACAGTATTCAGGGTCCTGAATCCTACACTGTTGAGGAACCTGAGGAGGACATCAGTGACGTGCAGACAGAACTCGATGATGATGAAGCCGATTTCACTTGGGAGCCGGGTGCAGAGGGGGCTTCATCATCAGCAGCAGAAGAGGGTTGCAGGTTGCCCGTGAGGCATCAGATGAGCCAGCAAGGTGGTAGCATGGTTGGCAGTCAGCATAGTGGCAGAAGCGGAAATTCTGGAGCCAAACGTGCCTGGGGTAGGCCACCTGTTTCGCAGCAGCCTACCTTCCCGGAAGGTAGTGGAACAGGGGTTCCTGGAGACGGTGGCAGTAGCAGTCAAGTATTGTGCACTGTTGGTGGTAAAATCATATACTCGGCAGTCTGGCATGTTTTCATCAAGCATCCGGAGGAAGTTAACACAGCCACATGCAAGATATGTCGGCAGAAGGTGAAGCGTGGAAAGGGTAGCAATGTTGGCACCATGGCCCTGCGTCAACATATGATGCACCACCATAAAGCGGCCTGGGACAACCGTGGCTCAGATGTGGTGGTCCAACCTGCCACATCACCCAGTGGCATGCCACTCCCTCTTTCACCCAGCCAAGGGTCCACCACCTCAGCCGAAGGGAGCTGTGTGTCATACCCTCCTTCTGTAGCTCCAGATGCTTCTGCTCCTCCTACTTGTAGTCAGCCGTTCCGCCAACAATCCATCGGCGAAGCCATGTCCAAGAGACAACAGTATGCGCCCACTTATCCAATGGCCCAGAAGTTGAATGTGCTCCTTTCCAAGTTGTTGGTGTCCCTCCCATTTCAAGTGGTGGACTCTGCACCTTTCAGAGAATTAATGGTTTTTTGCCGAGCTGAGGTGGAGAGTCCCAAGCCGTCATTTCTTTGCGAAGAAGGCAGTACCAGCCCTGCATAATCTTGAACAAGAGAAGGTGTGCCAGTGTGTGAGCCTGTCGGTGTGTTCAAAAGTGCACGGCAGCGCCGACGTGTGGAGCTGTAACTACAGGCAGGGACAATACATGTCTTTTACGGCCCACTGGGTAAATGTGGTTCCTGCACAGCCACAACAGCAACTTGGACAGGTCACACCGCTTCCTCCTCCATGCTGTCGCTCTTATGCAGTTGGTCCTGTGACCGTGTGCGACACCGCCTCCTCATCTTCCACCGTGTCTTCGGCCTCCACTGCACGTACAAATCTCAGTGGCCCTTCATCGTACCATGTGTGTAGGGCATGGCAGTGTCACGCTGTTCTTCACATGGTTTGCCTTGGCGAACGGAGTCACACAAAGGAGGAACTGCTAAAATTAATTCGTCAAGAAATCGGAGTATGGCTTACTCCACAAAAACTGGAAATGGGAACCATGGTGACCGACAATGGGAAGAACATCGTGTCTGCGCTGCGACAAGGAAGTGTGAAACATGCGCCCTGCACGGCACACATGTTCAATCTGGTTGTCAAGCACTTCCTGAAGTCTTCACCCCATTTGCAAGGCAAGGAAACTGTACATGCACTTCAGCCACTCGTACACCGCAAAGCACACCCTCCTTGAGCTGCAGCATCAGAACGGTATCACACAACATAGTCTTATTTGTGACGTTGCCACACATTGGAATTCCACCCTCCATATGTTGGACAGACTATACAAACAAAGAAAAGCCATCACTGATTTCTTGATGATCCAAGCAGATAGGGATACTCCCCTGTGTAACTTCAATGTGAACCAGTGGCAGCTCATATGTGACACCTGCCGTTTGCTGAGGCCCTTTGAGGAAGCCACATTATTTGTAAATCGCCTGGATTACGGGATGAACGACGTAATTCCACTCCTACATTGCCTACAACAAATGATTGAAACAATGGCTGGTCACGGCAATGGAGACCCTGGACCCTCTTAGGTACTTCTGATGCCTGCTCCTGTGTCTTTCAGGAACTACTTGGCTTACTGATGCTTCAGGGCTTGGGCCTTACATTTATGGATGTTTTGCACTAGCTTACATACATGCTTAAATGAAATTTCAACATTGATCTTTCAATCTTAGGGGTTATGAAATCCTCTTGTGTTCCGCTGATGCCTTTTCCTGACTCTTTCAGGAACTACTTGGCTTACTGATGTATCTGGACTTGGGCCTTACATTTTTGGATGGTAGCACTACCTAACATGCATCTCCAATAGAGATTTCAACATTCTCCTTTTACTTTTAGGGGTTGTGAACCCCTCTGGTGTACTCTTGCTGCTTCCTGCTCCACTCTGTAAGCCTGTTGGTCCTGTGACAGTGTTCGACTCCACCTCCTCATCCTCCACCATGTCCTCAGCCTCCACTGCCCGGACAAGTCTCAGTGGCCCTTCAGCATACCATGTGTACAGGGCATTGCAGTGTCACGCTGTTCTTCACATGGTTTGCCTTGACATTGCGCCTACATCTTATGGCCACATGAGCCCTGTGGGGACTTGTTAGATTTGGCCCTTTGTACCCACACGCCGGGGTCTGGAACACTAAAACCTGGGAGTTAAAAGTTCAATTTCAAAATCATTAATTTAAATTTCAAAATCTTAAATTTAAATAAAAAAATCATACATTTCAATGGTCTCCTCATGCTTCAGCCAACTCCAGGCTGTGTCATTCAGGCAATATATGGTTTACTGAAACTGCTTCTGGGCCTGGGTATACATTTTTTTTATGGTAGGTAGCACTAGCTATCCAAAATCTTCATTTTAAATTTCACAAATTCTTGTGTTTTTTCTTGGGGATTGTGGAGCCCTGGGGTCTCCTCGTGCTTCAGCCAACTCCAGGCTGTGTCATTCAGGCAATATATGGTTTACTGATACTGCTGCTTGGCCTGGGTCTGGGAATAAAAATGATGTTATGGTAGGTAGCACTAGCTATCTAAAATCTTCGGTTTAAATTTCTGAATTCATCTTTTAATCTTAGGGATTGTGAAGGCCTAGTGTCTACTCATGCTGCTGCCAACTCTTGGCTGTGTCATTCAGCCACTATATGGTCTCCTCATGCTGCGAACACCTCCCCGCTGTGTCATTCAGCCACTATATGGACTCCTCATGCTGTCAACACCTCCACGCTGTGTCATTTAGCCACTATATGGTGTCCTCATGCTGCCAACACCTCCACGCTGTGTCATTCAGCCACTATATGGTCTCCTCATGCTGCCAACACCTCCACGCTGTGTCATTCAGCCACTATATGATCTCCTCATGCTGCCAAAACCTCCACGCTGTGTCATTAATCCACTATATGGTCTCCTCATGCTGCCAACACCTCCACGCTGTGTCATTCAGCCACTATATAGTCTCCTCATATTGATGCCACCTCCAGGCTCTGCGGCAGTGATTCTAAAAGCGATGCCAGTAATCTGCATGTTAATTTGAATAACAGTATTATTTCACTACCCCAGCACACTCCATATGCGTGTTAGAACACAGCAAAGTGTTCTATACCCCTATTGAGGCTCTCTGTAGGCTAGAAATAGCCTTTTTTAATATAGATTCACCGCAAATAAATTCGGGTCGAAACAAACTTTTCGGAAAATTCGAAGAATTGGCCGAATCGAATTCTTGAAAGGTTTGATCATCACCAATCACTATTTCCTAGATATCCTTCTACTTGCACTTTATTTACTCTGTCAAGTCTGTTGGTTAATATTAAGTCCAGAAGGTCCTTCTTGTCGGACCCTGCACCATTTGGGACAGATAATTGTCTTTAGCTATAGTCAGAAACATGTTTCCTTTATGAGATTCACAGGACTCAGTCTCCCAATTTATATCAGGATAGTTAAAGTCCCCCATTATTATCACATCATTTTGATTTGCTGCTTTGTTTATTTGCCTCAGTAATTGATCTTCTGCCTCTTCCATTATGTTTGGTGGCTTATAGCAAACCCCTATCAGGATTTTTTTTTTTTAATCTCCATATATTTCTACCCATAATGACTCCACATTATCATTTCGCTCACATATATCCTCCCATAGTGCAGCCTTCAGACTCCTCCCCCTTTCCATTTTGTCTGATCCTTCCTGAATAGACTATAACCCTGTATGTTGACCGCCCAGTCACAGCTATCATCCAACCAAGTCTCTGTTATACCCACTATGTCATAAGTTTTTTCAGACATCAACCACTCCAGTTCGTTAGTTTTATTGGTCAGACTTTTGGCATTAGTCATCATGCAATTCAATGGTGCATGTCTTTTTCTTCCTATGAAGCCTATCCCTATTAACTATTCGAACCCCTCCCTCCGCTCCACCCCCAGGTACATTGATAAGTCCCCCCTCTTTATCTACACTATCTTCCTCCTCTATGTTGCAGGTTCCCTACCCCCCAGTCCCTAGTTTAAACACTCATCCACCCTTCTAGCCATCTTCTCCCCAAGTACAGCTGCACACTCCCCATTGAGGTGCAGTCCGTCCCTACAATAGAGCCGGTAACTGACAGAGAAGTTGGCCCAGTTCTCCATAAACCCAAACCCCTCCCCAGGGTAAACTTCGGTCCCGGCAGTTTAACCCTTATAGCCGCAGTCGGAAGTGACCGCTGGCTGTAAGTGTTATGACAGAGGGAGGGAGCTCCTTCTGTCACACCTACAGTACCCCGCAGTGCGATTGCGGGGTGCTGTATGTAATCCCCGGTGGGCGGGGAGCTGCCGAAGAAAACTTTGGTCCCGACAGTTTAACCCTTACAGCTCCCTCTGTCTCTCTCCTGTAGCACCTGCAATGATCGCGGGGTGCTGCTGGCTACCTGGGAAGCCGGAAGTCTTCACAAGGACCCCCAGGTCTGTGCCTGTCAGGACGTGCAGGAGGCAGCATATATCTGCAGCATATATCTGCAATGCTTTGGAATACTAAGTATTTCAAAGCATTAAAAAAAAGTGAAAAAAATAAATAAATAAAAATGTATAAAAACAATAAGTATAACAAAAAGTGTAAAAAAAAAGTGTAAAGAGATGTCAAAAAATAATGAGTCACAATAATGAGCTCCCTGCTGCGGCTTGGTAGCTTTGTGTGTCCACTCATAGCGGCGGATTTCCCGCAAGCAGTCATGAGCGGACACACTGAGCTACCCTGCCACAGCAGTGATGTCACCCTTGTGACTGCTGGGGGGCATCCGCTGTGTGAAATATACTGCAGATGCGCTCTATGTGACCCTACACTGTGTCCCGTTCATACTGCGTTTTCGCAGTGTTAGAGGAATCAGTCAGCATCACGTCAAAAAGAGTGATGCTGACGTATACTGTAGCAGCTCCATTCATTTCTGAATGAGACTGCTACAGTATACATTGACATGACAACGGACACCTATACTGCAGAAATGCAGAATGAATGGGGACTATTCATATAATGATGCCATGAAAGCCAAAGGGGGCTCCTCTCCATCTTGGTCCAACCAGGCGGTCAGGCAACCAGATATGGCCTAAATAGGGGTACTGCCCAGCCCGGGAGGAACAGGGTGATAAAATATGGGGCGTATTTCCTACATTTCAAAAGCGACGTACCACAATGATGTCCCACAAATAAAGATTTGTGGGGGAAAAAAAAGCTTATTGCAATTTTTCCACTGATTTTGAAATAATTCTAGCCACACAATAAGGGCACAACGTACTCATTTTTGCCCTAGGTGAATACTTTAGGGGGTGTAGTTTTGAAAATGGGGTCACTTCTGGGGTTGCAGTATTGTTCTGACAGCTAGAATGCTTTGCAAGATGAAAGTGCGGCCTATAATTGTATAATGATATCCTGAAAGCCAAATGGTGCTCCTCTCCTATTGGGTTCCACCATGTGGCCATGCAACCAAATATGGTCTAAGCGAGGGTATTACCGAACACGGAACGAACAGCGTAATAAAATATGGGGCGCATTTTCTACTTTTCAAATGCAATCAACAAACATTATGTCCCACAAATAATGCATTTGTGTACAAAAAAAATATTTTTTTTCCCCGCTGTCTTTGTATCCATTCCAGCCACACAAAAAGGACTCAAAGTACTCACTTTTGGTCTAGATGAATACTTTAGGGGGTGCTGTTTCCAAAATGGGGTCACTTGTGGGGGTTCTGTATGGTTCTGACAGCAAAAACCCTTCGCAGGCATGAAGTGCGACCTATAATCCATTCAACCAAAAATGATGCCCTGAAAGCCAAATGGTGCTCCTCTCCTCCTGGGTCCTACCATGCGACCAAGAAACCAGATATGGCCTAAGCGTGGGTATTTCCAAACACGGATGGAGCAGCTTAATAAAATATAGGGTGCATTTCTTGCAATATCAAAAGTGATATACAAAAAATATGCCCCACAAATGATGCATTTGTGAAAAAGTGCCAATTTCGAATTTTTAACAGACTTTGTAATAATTCCTGCCAAAAAACTATGGTGTTAAAATTCTCACTGTACCCTCTACTGAATACCTTGTGGAGTCTAGTTTTTAAAATGGGGTAATTTGGGGGGGGGGGGGCGGTGTTCCTATGTTCTACCACCTTAAAATTTCTGCAAACCTTGCATAGCACATAAAACAAAGATGTAGTTTAAAAATCTTCAAAATTTCAAGTTAAATTGTTAGGCTTCTAATTAATTGAAAATGTTAATTAAAAACTAAAAAAAAATGCTGTCAAAATAAAGTAGACATCTGAAAGTATAAATTTCATAAACTATTTGGTCATAAGTATAAATATATGCAACATATTAGTGTTAAAATAGCTAAAAAAAATTTTTTTTTAAAAATGGCATGATTTTTTGCATTGTAAAAAAAACGACAAAATTACAAAAACTTACTTTTACTATGTACATGAAGGACAACTTGTGAGAAAAAAACCATTGTCAGAATTATCGTGATTGGCAAAACTTTACCAGAGTTATTCTCTAATAAAGACAGACATTCCCGATTTGAAAAAACAGGCCTGGTCTTTCAGGGGCATACAGGTTTACTTGTATTGGTCCTTAAGGGGTTAAGCTTGCGGCCTAAGTCCCTGAAATCCTTTTTAGGACACTCCACCTACCAATTACTATGTCATTGGTGCCAATACGTACCATAACTGCTGGATCCTCTCCAGCCCCACCCATCAACCTGTCAACCCGATGTGTGATGTGCCGAACTCGAGCGCCAGGAAGACAACATACTGTTCGGCGATCCCGGTCTTTGTGAAAGATCGCCCTGTCTGTCCCCCTAATAATTGAGTCCCCCACTACCAGTACCTGTCTGGCCTGCCCTGCACTCCTCTTCCCTCCTTACCTCTCTGGCGGTCACAGGCAGTATCTTGCTGCAGTACTGCTAGCTCTAAAATGGTATCCCCCTCATCTGCCAACCGGGCAAACTTGTTGGGGTGTGCCAGTTCAGGACTAACCTCCCTGACACTTTTCCCTCTACCCCGTTTTCTAACTGTAACCCAGATAGCTGCCTGACTGTCCTACACCTCCGTCCCACTATCCTCTCCCACCTCTACCCCAGAGAGTACTTGCTCAGTGAGCAGGAGACTCCTCTCCAAGTTGTCAATGTTTCTCAATGTTCCTCTAGATCCAGGATCTGGGCTTCCAAACGAACAACTAGCACACATCTCGCACAACAATATGCACCCACAAACTGTTGTTCAAGGATTGCATACATTGAACAGGATGTACACCGGACTGCATTTTCCAACATGGAGGCCATCTAGTTATGGGGATTTAAAAGATTTACAGCAAAAAAAAAAAAGACAGTAAATATTACAATTAAATTCTCAGTAGACCTTCTGAGTTAAAGTCCCTACAGTCTAAGCAAAGCAACACTCACAGCGATCTCAAACTCCTACGTTTAAACTCTCAGATTTACAACTCTCTTACAGTTCCTCTCTTTCAAAGCGACTCTCAGTCAGAGCAAGCTCAGAATGAGTACCAAACTACAATTTATACACCAACGTAGATAGAAGAAAAAACAGCCACAACAGATGTGCTCCGTCTTCATGTATCTTTATTGTAGAAAATCACAGACGGGGTACTATGTGCCGGACACAGGTACAAGCGTGCAGGGGGACGACAGGTACAGAGATGCTCTCGGGCTAGCAGGTCCGCCTCACGCTTACTCGCGCTTTGCAAGGCACCTGAGTAAGCGCGAGGCAGACCCGCTAGCCCGAGAGCATCTCTGTACCTGTCATCCCCCCGCACGCTTTTACCTGTGCCATGTCTGTGATTTTCTACAATAAAGATACATGAAGACGAAGCACATCTGCTGTGGGGAGTGCGCTGGTTTTTCTTCTATCTACGTTGCATTATATCTTGGATCTTTAGACTAGCTAGCACCGCCCTGGACTTATACATACACTTATACTTATACTTAATTTACGCTTGAATACCCCCTTATATCCGCATCAGGCAGTATGTTTATGTTTATTCTTGTTATTGATGTTACCTTTTGAATTCTATTTTATATGATCTGTATGCTTGTCTATGGCTTATTTGGACAGCTGCAACTGTCCCTATGTTCTTTTTCTTTGTTGCTGTATTGTTTACAACAAAAACCTATACAATAAAAACTATTGAAAGAAAAATAGCAGTGATCCCTCTATGTGCAAATTTAAGTACTGTGACCCCCCGACCTACGATGGCCCCGACATATGATCAAATCAACATACGATGGCCTCTCAGAGGCCATCGCATTTTGATGTCAGCATCGATATACGATGCTTTTTTATGTCGGGGCCATCGCATTAAGTGCTATCCGGCAGCGCCAAATGCTTAAGCTGCTGTCGGATAGCAGCTTAATGTTCCCCGTGTGGTGCGGTAAGTATTACTTACCCCTCCACGATGCTCCGGGGTGCCCTCCGGGTCCAGCGCTGGTCTTCCGGTGTCTTTTCGGCCCTCTCCGATGACGTCAATACGCTGCTGCGCACGTCATCCAATAGGAATGGCGTACGCAGCGGCGTAATGACGTCGCTACCCAGGCCGGGTAAGGCAGAGGACCGGAGAAGACAGCAGAGGACCGGAGAAGACAGCGGAGGACCGGAGAAGAAAGCGGAGAGTCCAGCGGAGGCCCGGGGACACCATCTCGAGCGGCGGGGACAGGTGAGTACAGCTTCCTATACTTTACATTGCACGAATCCCTCAACATACGATGGATTCGACAAACGATGGCTCGTTTGGAACGAATTACCATCGCATGTTGAGGGACCACTGTACTCACACAATTCACTCCAGTTCACAAGTTTATAATATTCACTCCGCACCACACAGCAAATATCTCAGATTTACAACTCTCTTACAGTTCCTCTCTTTCAAAGCAACTCTCAGTCAGAGCAAGCTCAGAATAAGTCCCAAACTACAATTTATACACCTGTGTCCAATCTACCCCTCCCCCTGTGCCCTTCTGTTCCACAGGTTTCTGTCCTCCCTGAGCTTGCCTTAGGACACCTGTGTTACGGTTTGACAGGTGTACCTCCCCTGTACTCATGTCAGTATGCTTGGTGTAAATATATTATCTTGTTGTTACAACAGTGCTTCAGATGCTTAATATATAGCTCCGCTTGGAAGTTTGTGGCTAGAAATAAATATAATGGGGGTATAACAAAAAAGTGTGAAAAGTGTATTGTGAAAACTGTATGATTTAATCTTTTTACAATTCACTGATAAATAAAACTCAGTTTTGCCTAATCATAAATGAGAAATCTGTTTGTTTGAAACTCATTCATTTACTGTAATGAATTACTGTGAAAGTTTTTCAATTTTAAAACATGCATATCCTGTAGAATAAAATCTGCATGCATTAGGAGTAGTAAGTATGCCATTTTTCGCTGGTTTTTGCTTACAAAAATCTGTGCCAAAATTTGTGTGCTGTGCAACAGAATATGACAGCCTTTCATGATGTTAATCAGTAAAACATGCGTTGAAAACCTGTGAAATGTGTTTGTGTATTCCCAAGAAAAGGTTTTCAGGCATGAAGCCATGCCCTGAACAAGTTAGGTTTGCCAAAAGAAGGATATTTCACTCATGAAAATGTCTTTCATGATATGGTGGAAAGGCAATTCACCCTCAATTCTAAATGAATTCCATTAGATTTTATGCATTTACGTATTTCCCCAATGTGTTCTTGTTGCTTAAGGGGTATTCCAGGATTTTTTTTTTATTTGACTATGCTACAGGGGCTGTAAAGTTAGTGTAGTTCATAATATAGTGTCTGTACCTGTGTGTGGCGGTTTTCTCACAATTCTTCTGGGATTTTCACCCCAATATTTATTTTTATCAGCATACAAAATTACTGTTGTCTTGGATTTTTCACAGCTTACAATGCGGCCGAACCTGACTCACTAGTCAGCTGATGACAGGGAGCCTGTCTGCTTCAATGGGTGGAGGGATCAATCTGCAACTAATGCAACAGCTGTAGGCACCCTGATTGAAAACCACAGGTCTTTTGTGTCAATTGGTGGGGTAGCTGATGTGTGGGAGGGAGGAAATGGTATTGTGGGATTTGTAGTAAAAAAAAACATAAGTCAAACAGGAAATACAAGTTCACTAAAAGCTAGCCACAATGTTATGGTAATCTCATGACATAGCCATTTAGCCCCAAGACAAGCGCAGATCCTTCCTAAGCATGTCCATTACTGTCTGCCAGGTACGTACTAAAATCACCTTATGGTGGATAACCCCTTTAACCCCTTAACGACGCAGGACGTATATTTACGTCCTGCACCGGCTCCCGCGATATGAAGCGGGATTGTGCCGCGATCCCGCATCATATCGCGTCGGTCCCGGCGCTCATCAACGGGCGGGACCCACGGCTAATACCACACATTGCCGATCGCGGCAATGTGCGGTATTAACCCTTTAGAAGCGGCGGTCAAAGCTGACCGCCGCTTCTAAAGCGAAAGTGAAAGTGACCCGGCTGCTCAGTCGGGCTGTTCGGGACCGCCGTGGTGAAATCGCGGCGTCCCGAACAGCTGACAGGACACCGGGAGGGCCCTTACCTGCCTCCTTGGTGTCCGATCGGCGAATGACTGCTCCGTGCCTGAGATCCAGGCAGGAGCAGTCAAGCGCCGATAACACTGATCACAGGCGTGTTAATACACGCCTGTGATCTGTGTAAAAGATCAGTGTGTGCAGTGTTATAGGTCCCTATGGGACCTATAACACTGCAAAAAAATGTAAAAAAAAGTGTTAATAAAGGTCATTTAACCCCTTCCCTAATAAAAGTTTGAATCACCCCCCTTTTCCCATAAAAAAATAAAACAGTGTAAAAAAAAAAAAAAAAAAAACATATGTGGTATTGCCGCGTGCATAAATGTCCGAACTATAAAAATATATCATTAATTAAACCGTACGGTCAATGGCGTACGCGCAAAAAAATTCCAAAGTCAAAAAAGCGCATTTTTGGTCACTTTTTATACCATTAAAAAATGAATAAAAAGTGATCAAAAAGTCCGATCAAAACAAAAATCATACCGATAAAAACTTCAGATCACTGCGCAAAAAATACCGCCCTGTACGTGGAAAAATAAAAAAGTTATAGGGGTCAGAAGATGACATTTTTAAACGTATAAATTTTCCTGCATGTAGTTATGATTTTTTCCAGAAGTGCGACAAAATCAAACCTATATAAGTATGGTATTATTTTAACCGTATGGACCTACAGAATAATGATAACGTGTAATTTTTACCGAAATATGCATTGCGTAGAAACGGAAGCCCCCAAAAGTTCCAAAATGGCATTTTTTCTTCGATTTTGTCGCACAATGATTTTTTTTCCGTTTCGCTGTGCATTTTTGGGTAAAATGACTAATATCACTGCAAATTAGAATTGGCGACGCAAAAAATAAGCCATAATATGGATTTTTAGGTGGAAAATTTAAAGGGTTATGATTTTTAAAAGGTAAGGAGGAAAAAACGAAAGTGCAAAAACGGGAAAACCCTGAGTCCTTAAGGGGTTAAATGCTTTACTGAACAAATATGAAAACCTTTAGGTTTGACATTTAAAAGCCCAGATAACCCCTTTATTCCCATACGGATACAGCCTATATTGACATTCAGGAGAGAGACCCATGTTTCAAATTTGATATGTGTGTGGTAATAAAATGGGAATGCTTTTATGTATCTAGTGTTAAGCAAACTTTTTAAAAGTTCGACTCGTCGATTTCGCCAAACACTTTCAAAATTACCGATTTGATCTGGCTAGGTTTGGCGCAAACCGGCAATAAAATAATCACATTTATAACATTGCATAACAGCTCTAAAGCCCTGTATAACACTGCTAGGAATGTATTCAAATGGTTTTAAAATGTTCTTAAAGGGTAGCTCCCACCATCATGTTTTTTTTTCTGTACCTACCTATTGCCCTTCTATCCCTAACACCCTCCCTGCCCTTTTTTTTTTTTTTTTTTACTATTTTAAAAATGCCATTTAGTGTGCTCACTACCAGGCAGACTTCCCCAGCAGGCACCACGTCACTGATGCCTGCTGGGGGCCAACTTCCGCCCTTACATCTCCTAACAGGGTGCCTCCAGCTGTTTCACCACTACAACTCCCAGCATGCCCTGACATCTACTGGCACACCGTGATGGCCGCACATCCTGCTAATTAAAGTATATTAGAGATATGTTGTAGTACTTAAGTACTACAACATATCAATCTTTTTATTTCATGACAGTGCCCATTTAAGGCTCGGTTATGGCGACATGCGGTAACATATGATAACTCATAGCTTCTTTAATGCACTTGCTGCTTTTTTAGGCTTATTCACACTAAAATAAAGCTGCATCAAGTATCTCTGGTTGTTGGTAGAAGCTTGCCTGTGTTAAAATGGACATGGAAGTATTGCAAGATGCAGTGACTTTCTGCAAGTGTTTTAAAAATAAGTGTTAGCCTGCTAATCCAAGAAGATTGTATGGATAATTCCAAGCGTTTCAAAAATTGTATTTTGGGGTGGCGTCACTTCTATACTCCACATTTCGTACCTGTGCATATTTCCCTTGGTATGTATGTGTCCTCTCTGTCTTACTTTTGTAGAGGTTGTCCCATATGACATGTGGTATTGGTACACTGAATCATTTAAATTATGGCATTATATATATATATATATATTTAAATTAGCTCACCACACCACCTTCACCGGTAGTGTGTCCTGCAAAACAGCTCAGGCTCCATTAAAGAAGTCTCAGAACTGATTGGGATTTATGCCAAGCCAGAACTCTCTCCAGAAGGAAAGAAGACCCATCTGCAGACAGCTGTTTCGGGGTGTTTGCCCCTCGTCAGTACAGAGCAGGGTGATTTGGCTTGGCTGTGGTGAGAGGCCTGTGGCTTTAAACGGGGTCAGTACTTTCCTTGGGGAGAGGACACCTCTTCAGGTGTAACGGAGATTCAAGTTAGGCCATTTAGCACTCCGCGGGCTTCTGGGTAAATTTTTTTTTTTAAAGTGACTCCATTTTTCTTTTTGGCTGCTTACTGGGTAACCTACCTGCTCCATTTTTAGGACATACCTACCTATTTGAGAAAGACCTATTTGCCTAATTGTGAAACTATCTGCCTACTGAGGGGATGTACCTACATAATGGGGGCCTTCCTACATTACCAAACTACTCGGAGGCATAGCTATCTAGTCGGTGACCTATTTCCCACTTATTCTTTGCAGGGTTATGTCGTAATAGGAGGACGGGATAGGAGAACGGGATAGGAAGTCAGGATATGAAATCGAGATATGAGGTCGAGATATAAGGATGGCATAAGAGGAAAGGATATGAGGGCGGGATAGGAGGTCGAGATATGAGGACGGGATAGAAGGTCGAGATATGAGGATGGCATATGAGGAAAGGATATGAGGGCAGGATAGGAGGTCGAGATACGAGGTCGAGATATGAGAACGGGATATGAGGACAGGATATGAGGTCGAGATATGAGGTCGAGACCTCACAAATGCGGGTAGTTAAGGGTTAAATAAGTAACATGTGACCAAGTATTATCGAAATATCTCCAGCCGTTTGGAAGTTATGCAGTAACTTATATTTCCCATAGGCTTGTATGGGACTTTAACCTCTTAACGACCACGGACGTAAATGTACGTCCTGGTTTGGCGGGACTTCCCGCACCAGGACGTACATTTACGTCCTGTGTATGGCCACGAGCATCGGAAGGGTGCTCGCGTCATATATGGCAGGTTCCGGCTGCTAGCAGCAGCCGGGGACCCGCCCGTAATGGCCGACATCTGCGATTACGCGGATGTCCGCCATTAACCCCTCAGATGCCGTGATCAATACAGATCACGGCATCTGCGGCATTGTGGTACTTTGATTGGATGATTGTATCGCCCTCAGCGCTGCCGCGGCGATCCGTTCATCTGTAATGGCGGCCGGAGGTCCCCTCACCTTGCCCTGGCCGTCTACCGGGGTCTTCTGCTCTGGTCTGAGATCGAGCAGAAGATCACCGATAATACTGAGCAGTGCTGTGTCCTATGCATAGCACTGCACAGTTTTAGCAATCAAAGGATTGCTATAGATAGTCCCCTATGGGGACATAAATAGTGTAAAAAAAAAAAAGTTGAAAAATGTAAAAATAAAAAGTAATAAAAAAATCCCCTCCCCCCAATAAAAATGAAAATTATCAATTTTTCCCATCTTATCCCCACAAAGCGTAGATTTTTTTTAAATAAACATATTTGGTATCACCGCGTGCGTACATGTCCAAACTATCAAAATATAATGTTAATGATCCCGTACGGTGAATGGCGTAAACGTAAAAAATAAAAAAAAAGTTCAAAAAAAGTTTATATATGCAAATGTAGTATCTAAAAAAAAGTACAGATGACGGCGCAAAAAATTAGCCCTCATACCGCCCTATATACGGAAAAATGAAAAAGTTATAGGTGGTCAAAATAGGGCAATTTTAGATTACTGGTTTTGTACAAAAAGTTTTAGATTTTTTTTAAGCGGTACAAAAATATAAAAGTATCTAGCCATGGGTATCATTTTAATCGTATTGACCCACAGAATAAAGAACACGTCAGTTTTGCCGTAAATTGTACAGTGTGAAAACGAACCACTCCAAAATGTGCAAAATTTTGGTTTTCATTTAAATTTCCTCCCTAAACATTTTTTTTGGGTTCGCCGTACATTTTATGGTAAAATAAGAGGTTTCATTACAAAGTACAATTGGTCACGCAAAAATCAAGCCCTTATATGGGTCTGTAGATGGAAATATAAAAGAGTTATGGATTTTAGAAGATGAGGAGGAAAAAACGAAACCACATAAATAAAATTGGCCTGGTCCTTAAGGTGAAAATGGGCTTGGTCATTAACCCCTTAACGACGCAGGACGTATAGTTACGTCCTGCGCCGGCTCCCGCGATATGAAGCGGGATCGCGCCGCGATCCCGCATCATATCGCGTCGGTCCCGGCGCTAATCAACGGCCAGGACCCGCGGCTAATACGATCGCGGTGATGTGCGGTATTAACCCTTTAGAAGCGGCGGTCAAAGCTGACCACCGCTTCTAAAGTGAAACTGAAAGTGACCCGGCTGCTCAGTCGGGCTGTTCGGGACCGCCGCGGTGAAATTGCGGCGTCCCGAACAGCTGATCGGACACCGGGAGGGCCCTTACCTGCCTCCCCTGTGTCCGATCGGCGAATGACTGCTCCGTGCCTGAGATCCAGGCAGGAGCAGTCAAGCGCCGATAATGCTGATCACAGGCGTGTTAATACACGCCAGTGATCAGCATAGGAGATCAGTGTGTGCAGTGTTATAGGTCCCTATGGGACCTATAACACTGCGAAAAAAATGTAAAAAAAAAGTGTTAATAAAGGTCATTTAACCCCTTCCCTAATAAAAGTTTGAATCAGCCCCCTTTTCCCATAAAAAAAAATAAAAAATAAACATATGTGGTATTGCCGCGTGCGTAAATGTCCAAACTATAAAAATATATCATTAATTAAGCAAAAAAATTCCAAAGTCCAAAAAAGCGTATTTTGGTCCATTAAAAAATGAATAAAAAGTGATCAAAAAGTCCGATCAAAACAAAAATCATACAGATAAAAACTTAAGATCACGGCGCAAAAAATGAGTCCTCATACCGCCCCGTACATGGAAAAATAAAAAAGTTATAGGGGTCAGAATATGACATTTTTAAACGTATAAATTTTCCTGCATGTAGTTATGATTTTTTCCAGAAGTGCGACAAAATCAAACCTATATAAGTAGGATATCATTTTATCCGTATGGACCTACAGAATAATGATAAGGTGTAATTTTTTACCGAAATATGCACTGCGTAGAAACGGAAGCCCCAAAAAGTTACAAAATGGCGTTTTTTTTCCAATTTTGTCGCACAATGATTTTTTTTCCGTTTGGCCATGCATTTTTGGGTAAAATGACTAATGTCACTGCAAAGTAGAATTGGCGACGCAAAGAATAAGCCATAATATGGATTTTTAGGTGGAAAATTGAAAGGGTTATGATTTTTAAAAGGTAAGGAGGAAAAAACGAAAGTGCAAAAACGGAAAAACCCTGAGTCCTTAAGGGGTTAAGGGGTTAAACAAAAACTCAGATGCTGGCAAATAGGGGTGAGTAAGGGTTAAATTACCTATCCTATGTTTGTTGTTGACATATTATGACACCAAAAAGAGAACCATACCACAGAGTACACAGCAAAGTAATAGAATATACAAAATCAACTTTATTAATACAATTTAGTAATAAAAAATTTCAAATATTAAAATTGGAAAAGAGAATAAATAGGCACTGGTGAACATACAAAGATGTAGGGAAATGGTAGGACACAAATACATCAAAATATGCAAATATCAGGAGTAAATGCCACAATAGCTGGTAGGATACAAGGGTGCTGCCAACCAAAACTATGCAATGAAGGGTGCCAAACCATACCTACACCTGAACCCAATCGGGGTTCAGGTGTAGGTACGGTTTGGCACCCTTCATTGCATAGTTTTGGTTGGCAGCACCCTTGTATCCTACCAGCTATTGTGGCATGTACTCCTGATATTTGCATATTTTCATGTATTTGTGTCCTACCATTTCCCTACATCTTTGTATGTTCACCAGTGCCTATTTATTCTCTTTTCCAATTTTAATATTTGAAATTTTTTATTACTAAATTGTATTAATAAAGTAGATTTTGTATATTCTATTACTTTGCTGTGTACTCTGTGGTATGGTTCTCTTTTTGGTGTCATAATTACCATTACATACCTTTACCTACTATATATGTAGGGTTATATTTACCTTTGGTGACATTGTTGACATATTAGTAACATGTGTGCCAAGTTTCATGTTAATATCTTCAGCCGTTTGAACTGGAACATACACAAACACACACACATTGAGTTTTATGTGTATATATATATATATATATATATATATATATATATATATATATACATAGGAATCCAATAGGAAGCAAACAGCGGCACTCCAGCAGTTTCAAGAAGAAGAAAAAATCCTTTATTCACCCATATGGTGCTACGTTTCGACTCACTCAATGGAGTCTTTATCAAGCATACAGTGAAAGTGAACATGTGTCATATATATATGGTTCACAATTGTACAGATCTGCCCACAAGGGCGTGACAACAATGACATCACTGGTCAAAACAGTATAAATATATCTGCTAAATACAGCGATCTATACAATAAATGTCTAAATCACATACATAATAATAAAGTGCAATACAGTGCAATTACAATACAATATCTGACATGTCCTCAATATATTACATATATCTTCTGAATCTAAATAAACATTAATAAGGGGGTGTCACCTCCGTCTCTGGACAGCCTACTTTCCCTGCACAGCGTGTCTCCACCACTGTTTGTAAACAGAGGCAGTGCGCAGGTCCGGAACACATCGCATCGCATGATCAATCACATGATGCGATCGCGTCATCGGGAGAAGATGTGTATTGCGGCTGCGCGCCTCTCTCTCTCTCACTGGTCAGCGAATGAGAGGGCGTCAATGTTGTACAAACGCCATATCAGTCTACGAATAAGCACGCTCTGTGCGAAACGCGTCAGACGCTTCTGCTTCTATGTGTCTATCCTATCTGCTGGATTAATAAAGAATACTTCTTTTATTGCATCCCGGGAGCTGGACGACTTCTTTGTTCACAATTTGTACTTGGCCGAGGGCGGGACCGGCACGTCCGTGCTCAGCTGATGCATGTTCCCTAACAGGTGGTGAGCGGAACCAGTACTTTGTGCATACAAACGCCATATTGGATATGGGAAATAGTGTGGGCATAAAATAAAGTAGGTATATTTAAAGAAGGTAAGCCAGGCAGCAAACTAAATTAAGGATAAATGGTCAATATATGGAGCATACTGCCTAAAAGTGATAGGCTAGCATGTCTCTCACACATTCTCCGCAGATCGCGGTGAAAAAAATGTGATGGGGCAACGGACCACTCGGGGTCAGTGTCTAATTGGTGTATATTACACCTCCATAGCCCACCTGTCACTTCTGTGTTCCTCTCTATGTCATTCACTGTAAAGAAGGTCCAGCTCCAGATTAACCTTGAATACCCCTAAGTTTCAGCCACCACATTAATCATTTTGATCACAGAATTATTGTATATACAACATTTTATTATGAATACACATCGACTCCCCATTATGACGTAAAGGACACCCATGAAAGAAAATACAAATAACGTGCTCCGTCCTGAAACACTCCATCTCGCAACATTCTAGATGGTGAAGATCTATGCCGGAGAGTGTCCAGTACATAGGCAACACCCTAAAAAAGGAAGAGAAAAAAGAAATATCAGAATTGTTTGCATTATGAGGACTGTCTCCCTTAACGTTATTACAAGTGAAAAAGTGCATTTAGTGCTATCCTATACATAAAAAAGGATAAAACATAGTTACTCATGATCATAGGAAATACTTCATATAACATGTAACATACATAATATATAATAATGAGTGGCCCACTATCTATAGAAAAACTTTGAGGGAAAAATCAATATTCAAGCCCTGAGGTTGTAGAGTACCAAGTTTTTGAATCCACATGGCTTCTCTCTGTTTTAAAAGTGTCTCCCTGTCACCACCACTCCTGGACCGCGGGACAGAGTCAATGATCGCAAACCTAAGATCCTCAATATTATGATTATGTTCTATAAAATGACGTGGTATTGGCAAATCAGTTTTACGAGTACGGATAGATGACTTATGATTATTCAGTCGGAATCTACATTCAGTAATTGTCTCGTCAACATAAAGATATTTGCAAGGACACATTAAAATATAAACAACGTAATCACTTCTACAGGTCAGATGTCGCTTGATAGTATATGATTTTTTAGTCATTGGATGTACAAAACAGTCACCCCTTAACATCAGAGGGCAATTTTTACAATTCCCACATGGGAAACAACCAGGTTTTAATCTGGAGGCAATATCAATCTGTTCTTTACCCACGTCTGCCCTGACTAACATGTCACGTAAGTTTTTAGGTCTTTTATATGAAAGCAGAAGTGGTACATTAAATTCGGGTATTTGTGGAAAACTGTCTGTAAGAATTTTCCAATGTTTACAAACTGAGGATGCAATTTCATTACTTAGTCCACTATATATAGAAATAAAGGGAATTCGTCTCACTTCACTTTCATCTTTTAGTTTTGGTTGCATAAGTTGTTCTCTAGATATTTCTTTAACCTTATTGTTTTAATTTTTAATAAGTTTATTGGGGTATCCTCGCTTCTTAAATTTATTGCTCATCTCAATCAACCTCTTATCTAATTTTTTAGGGTCTTCAACAATTCTTTTAACTCTCATGAGCTGACTACGTGGGAGGGATTTAATCATATTCTTCGGATGTTGGCTCTCATATTGTAATAAATTATTTCTCTCCGTTGGTTTTACAAACAAATCGGTTTTAAGTTTGTCACCTTCCTTGTAAACCCATGTGTCCAAGAACTGTCTTGGACTACATATTTAATAAGGTTAAAGAAATATCTAGAGACTGTCTAAACCAGTGTCTGAGCATGTCATTGTAAATTTAATGTATGGGTCGATATCATTCAGAAAATCAAAAAATGACTGTAACTCCTCCCTGTTACCACACCAAATCAAAAAAATTTCATCTATATATCTCCACCACTTCAGCACACGGCTGAAGTGGTGGGATATATAGATTTTAGATTCTTCCAGGTCCGCCATAACAATATTTGCATAAGTTGGGGCCATATTTGACCCCATAGCGGTCCCCTTCTTTTGGACATAGAACTTGTCCTCGAACAAGAAATAATTACATGTGAGTATAATTTCAATCAAACCCACAATAAATTCCTTACATTCCTCAGTGTATTCAGTATTTCTAAGTGTCTTAGTTATACTCAGGACACCTCTTTCATGGTTGATACAAGTATAAAGACTAATGACGTCAAAGGACACCAGGTATGCTCCATCTGGTATCCGAAGCTCAGAAATTTTGGTTAAAAAATCAGAGGTGTCCTGAATGTACGACAAAGCACTAGTGGCATGATTACGTAGAAATCTATCCACAAAAATTGATGCTGGACTAAGGATCGATTCACAGCCCGACACTATCGGGCGGCCCGGAGGGCACTTTAAGTTTTTATGGATCTTTGGTAGAATACATATGACAGGTATACGGGGATGTAGTGGTACCAGAAATCTGTGTGTGTCAGCATCAATAATGTCACAAGCAAGAGCATTATCAACTAATCTTTTAAGTCGTGTCCTAATGGGGGCTGTAGGATCTAAGGGTGTACAGCAATAGACTTCTTCATCATTTAATTGGCGGTAAATTTCTTCTAAATACATTTGTCGGTCCATAACGACGATCGCGCCTCCCTTATCGGCAGGTTTTATCACGAGATCGTCGTTATGGACCAAATCATCTAGTATTCTACGTTCATGTGCAGACATATTGTTATGTCCCCAATGGGTAATTCCCTTATGTTTAAATTGCAATTTGGAAATATCCTGCTCTACCAAAGAGATATATGTGTCAATGGCATGTGAATTGTTAATGGGAAGGAACTCACTTTTGTTAGATAAACCTAAGGTTTTTAATGTAATTTCCCTCGGATTTGGACCTAATGGTCTCACTTCCCCCTTCCCTCCAAACCATGCCCTCAATTTAACATTACGGAAAAAGGAATATAAATCAATCTGTAACTGAAACCAGTCCACATCCCTTGTGGGACAAAAAGAGAGTCCACGATTCAAAACAGTTAATTCATCACAAGAAAGTTCATATGAAGATATATTTACCACCAGGTTATCTAGTTGTCTGTCTGTTTCTTGCCGGACGTCCCCGTCCTGTTGTACCGTTGTCGGGTTTGGGCCGTCTTTTTGTCGCCTCCGACCGCCCCTCCGGATCCTTCGCCTCCTCCTGATGTTGCACTTTCTTCCTGGCCTTGGACTAAAAAAGAACTTTCTTTTGATTGCTTATCCTTATTCCGATTCACTTGTTGTCTATTAAACTGTCTATATTTTTTGTCCTGTCCATCCATATATTGCCAGTTATAAATTTGGCCACTACGATAATCCTCCGTATCCCGATGCCATTTTTGTCTCTTAGATTCTTCTTGATCCTGCTGAAATTTCTTGAGAGAATCTGTTAATCTATCTTTAACCCCTTCCCGCAGAATGTCATATATAAACGCCGGGTTGTGCAGTGCGTTCGCGCATCCCGGCGTTTATAAATGACATTCAGTTAACCCGGCGATGCGCAGCTATTGTATTGTACATGTCAGATATTGTATTGTAATTGCACTGTATTGCACTTTATTATTATGTATGTGATTTAGACATTTATTGTATAGATCGCTGTATTTAGCACATATATTTATACTGTTTTGACCAGTGATGTCATTGTTGTAACGCCCTTGTGGGCAGATCTGTACAATTGTGAACCATATATATATGACACATGTTCACTTTCACTGTATGCTTGATAAAGACTCCATTGAGTGAGTCGAAACGTAGCACCATATGGGTGAATAAAGGATTTTTTCTTCTTCTTGAAACTGCTGGAGTGCCGCTGTTTGCTTGGATTCCTGTTGTTCTCATACCTGTGGTCGAGGTTGGAGCTGGCTGAGCACCCGCATTGACACTTTATAGGCTTGAAGCCTTGTTACGGTGCTCCTTCATTATATTGTTTATTGGATATATTGATATTGGTCTCAGTGTACTGGATTTGGTCAGTACCAGTATGTATGGTGATAGTAACATGGTAACATAGTTCATATGGCTGAAAAAAGACCAGAGTCCATCAAGTTCAACCTACAACCCTAATGAGTCCCTACTGAGTTGATCCAGAGGAAGGCAAAAACACCACATACTCGAGGTAAAAATTCCTTCCCGACTCCAAATATGGAAATCAGAATAGATCCCTGGATCAACCTTCTGTCCCTATAGATCTAGAATCCATAACCTGTAATGTTATTATTCTTCAAAAATGCATCCAGACCCCTTTTAAATTATTTTACCGAGTTAACCATGACCAACTCCTCAGGCAGAGAATTCCACAGTCTCGCTGCTCTTACAGTAAAGTCTTTGCTGGTGCAGAAACCTTCTTCCTTCTAAACGTAGAGGATGCCCCCTTGTTATAGATACAGTCCTGGGTATGAATAGATAATGGGAGAGATCTTTGTAAGGTCCCCTGATATATTTATAAATAGTTAGTAGGTCCTCCCCTAAGCCTTCTTTTTTCTAAACTAAATAACCCTAATTCTGACAATCTTTCTGGGTACTGTAGTCCTCCCATTCCCTGTATTACTCTGGTTGTCCATGTATGCTGATAATCAGAGGCATTGCTAGGTCTCCAAAAGAGCGGGGACTAGAGCCCATAGCCCTAGCCATGCCCACAAACCAGTCGCACACCTAACCAAACACTTATTTATGCCCAATCGCACACGGCCTCCTCCTTCAATATACTCCCTACTACTAGCCAGTGATGTGAAGAAAACTTGCAACTTTTCAGTGTGGTTGCAGCAATCACGCTCCTATCACCATAATACTGTTACTTAGCAAATCCTGTATACTGATACCAATAATACCAGTGTACATGAAGGAATATTGTCACCGTACATATTACTGCCATACTGTTACTGATCATATCTAACCAAAACTTAGACCAATACCAATAATACCAGTGCAAAAAAACAAAAATGGTCTTCATCTCCAAACAAAATGAAACACGTGCACACTGCTAGTTTTGTGTTACCAGTAGGGAAAACTAATACCACCATACCATGACCACACACCCAACCATTACCATTGACTAAAAACACTATATTTTTACTGATTAATTAAACTGTACAAATGACCATATTCCCAAATACAATCACCATATAGAGATACATACCAGCTGTGTCCAGGATCTGTATACCATATAACTGATTAAATACAGGACCATATACAGTAGAAATAGATACCAGCTGTACACAGGATCTGTTTACCATATAAGTGATTAGATACCTGCAATACAGAGGATTTGCATACCATAAGTGCTTAAGGGTACGTTTACGTGCATATTTTCTGCTACAGATTTGCTATAGCAGATTTTGCTACCGCTTATAGTGAAATGGCAGCAAAATTTACTGAAGCAAATCTGCAGCAGATCTGCAAAATCTGAAAACATGCAAATGTGAACGTAGCCATAAAGTTAAGTCTAGGAACTTACAGATGACGTCTTTTCTAATTGGAGGTGTTCTCTTTTCTTTTCTTCTCCATTCAGATCAGATCAACATGCCGATTTCTTCCAGCTAAAACTTTATCTCTTTGGCAATTTCAGGACAAACTCTGTATTTTTCCAGTGCCCTCCTCTACACAAACTCCCCATCTATAGGCCCCCACACTATAATAATGGCCCAGTTGGTGTCCCGCTTAGTAAAAGTTGGCAGGTAGGAAGATAACTAGGTAGTTAGGTAGCCAGGTAAATAGGAATGTAACTAGCCAGATATGCAAGCAGCTATCTAGGTAGTTAGGTAGCCTGATATTTAGCTTGTTTGAAGTTAGGTAGTGAAGTAGCCAGGTATATAGGTAGCCAGTTTTGTAGGTACGTGGGTAGGTAGCCAGGAATGTAGCTAGGCATGTAGCTAGGTCAATAGCTAGGCAGATATGGAGCTAGGAAGTTAAGTTGCCAGGTATATAAGTAGTTCAGTGTTTACCAACCAGGGTGCCTCCGGCTGTTGCAAAACATAACTCTCAGAATACCTGGAAAGCCTTTAGTTTTGCAACATTTGCAACATTGGTTGTGGAACACTGTCTTAGAAGTTACAGATGCACTGTCTTACAATGACTAGGAGCTGCCCCCTTACTCTATAGTAAAGATGGCAGTGAGAAGGTAAAGGTACACCCTGGTGCATTAAGTTCCAGATGGCAAAGGCTTACCTGTACCTCCTCACCGCCATCTTTACTATAGAGAGGGAGCAGCTCCGAGTCTAAGGCAGTGTTCTCCAACCAATGTACCTCAAGCTGTTGCAAAACTACAACTCACAGCATGCCCAGACAGCCATTGGCCGTCTAGGCATGCTGAGAGTTGTAGTTTTGCAACATCTGAAAGCACACTGGTTGTGGAACACTGCCTTGGTAACTACAGATGAAGTAAAGATGGCTGTGAGGAGGTACAGGTATGCCCTTGTGCATTAAGTCCCAGATGGCAAAGTCCTCACCGCCATCTTTACTATAGAGAGAATGAGGTGGGAACATGGCGTGGGTCAGTTACCTGTGTGATGGCCCTCAGTGAGAATCCTCAACACTGTGACAGGTGGGCCCACAGGCAGACTCTGGCGAGGCGCTCGGCTCCCTCTCATTGGTGCGTAACAAAGCCGAACGTCACTGGGGTGGGCATGTGTCTTCTGGCATGCCTGCTCATGGCACACCACTTTCCAGAAGCCACTGCTGTCTTAAAGCAGCGCTGACATTATTATTATAATTTTTTTTAAATTTAAGCGACAACCTAAGATCCAGGGCTATTGGCAGGACATCCAGGGCTACAGCCCTGTCAGCCCCTCCATGGCGATGCCACTGCTGGTAATGTTGGTCTCAGTATAGAGGAGTTGGTCAGTAACAGTATGATGTAAAATTATGATGATACTATTCCTCCTTGTATACTGGTAATACTGGTCAGTATATAGGATTTGGTCAGTAACAGTATGTTGGTAATATGTATGGTGATAATATTTCCTCCTTGTGTACTAGTAATATTAGTCTAAGTGTAGAGGAGCTGGTCAGTAACATCATGATGGTAATATGAATGGTTAGAATATTTCCTCCTTGTATACTAATCTCAGTATAGAGGATTTGGTTAGTAATAGTATGTTTATAATATGTATGGTTATAAAAGGTACTCTTTGTATACAGTTTTAATTGGTATTATTCCTTTTGTTGTATTGAATTTGGATATATTCAAGGCATCCACCTTGTGGTATAAATAACTGTTATCATTATTCTGTGGGGTCAGTATAATTAAATGTATACAAAGTTTATATAGTTTTTTTATGTACTCAAAGTCAGAGGAGTCCATAAACACAATCCCCAAATCTTATGATGCTTAGGCCATCAATTCTTTTATCTGATGGAGGTGCCTGACCTCGTAAAACCAGGATGAAATAATGAGTAGCCGTGTATCCTTCCACAGATGTAGCTTAACGAGCGAGCAGCCAGGAGAAGAAAACACAGAAAGGACTTCATGATTTTTTGTACAAACTCTTAGAGATGACAGAATGGCTGAAGCTCAAAAGAGGCCCATCATATATGTAGCATGGTGACCAATGCTTGTCCACATCTTTAGCGGGTGTCAGGCACTGTAGGGCAGGGCTGGACTGGGACCAAAATAGGCCCGTGCATTTTAGAATAAGCAGAACATTGTTTTGTGGAAGTCCAAATGCTTGGACCCCACCAGTCACCTAATCTTAAGTGACTCTACAGCTGTTGCCCATCATGCCTGGCAAACCTCAGGTATTATGGGAGTTCTAGTTTTGCAACGGCTCAAGAGCCACAGATTGGGGTACAGCGTCACCCATCCGCACTGCAAAACTAACAAGTGATTACAGCTCTTTTGGGACAGTCAGGAGAATACACAATGATACCAGTGACCTGAGTGACATCTTCTTTGTTGGTTCAGGCATCAGGTCTTCTTCCAGCTACATCTTCTCTGCAGAGTCTGACGCTTGGACATCATTGGCTTCTCACTTTGTCAGCAGATCCTCATCCTCTATATGAAAAAATAAATCATTATAACACTGCCAGACACTGTGCCACAAGAATATATTCCTGACACACATTGTACCCTTAATAATAATACTGCCACACATTGTTTCTTCTCAGTTTGGCTGAATTCTATCCCTGCACTGTCCTCCTTTATCTCCCTCCTCCAGACCCCTCTGTCCTCCTTCATCTCCCTCCTCCTCCAGACCCCTCTGTCCTCCTCCAGACCCCTCTGTCCTCTTCCATCCTCCTCCAGACCCCTCTGTCCTCCACCATCTTCTTCCTCCTCCAGACCCCTCTGTCCTCCTCCAGACCCCTCTGTCCTTTTCCATCCTCCTCCAGACCCCTCTGTCCTCCACCATCTTTCTCCAGACCCCTCTGTCAACCTCCGTCTTCCTCCACCTCCAGACCCCTCTGTCCTCCTCCAGACCCCACTGTCCTCCATCCCCCTCCTCCAGACCCCTCAGTACTCCTCCAGACCCCTTTTTACCCTTCTCACCCAGACCCCTCAGTCCTCCCCATCTTCCTCCTCCTCCAGACCCCTCTGTCCTCCTCCATCCTCCTCCAGACCACTTCATCCTCCTCCAGACCCCTCTGTCCTCCTTCAACTTCCTCCTCCTCTAGACCCCTCTGTCCCTCTCCATCCTCCATCTCCAGACCCCTCTGTCTTCTTCCATCCTCCTCCTAAAGACCTCTCTGTCCTCCTTGATCCTCTCCTCTAGATCCCTTTCTCCACCTCTTCCAGACCCCTCTTTTCCCTACTCCTCAGACTCCTCCATCCTCCTTCTCCAGACCCCTCTGCTCCCCCCCCCCATCTCCTGAGGCACATTTGAATAAACTGGCAGTCACTAGGACTGCTCAGAAATGCATCTGTAGATGGCAATGCATTTCTAAGCGAAATCCGCAAAAGAGTAGACATATCTATTCTTTTAGCAGATGCCGGAATTGGGATTTCCGCAGCAGAAACATTTGCCGAGTAGATTACACAGTGTGCACAGTGCAGCAGAATCACATTGAGAGCAATGAGACTCTGCTGCAACGGAATGTCCGTGCGGAATATTCCTGCAAAATTCCACATGGACATTCCGCCATATGAACATACCCAGCCCCTCTGTTACACTCCCCACCCCCAACCCAAATGACTGCCAGACTTCTCTGTTCCCCCTTCAGACCCCTGAGTATAATATATTTGTATATGACCGGTGTATGTATGATGATAGAAGTATGATAGCTGTGTGCATGATATGTTTAAAGTCTATTATGGCTGTATTTGTGTGAGGGGCGGGACTATTTCCACCCCCCACACGTCCAGGCGGGGCATCAAATAGTTGTGGGAAGGGGCGGGGGTATATAACGCCCCTGCTCCTACAGGAGGAGTGTACGTAGCGTTTTACAGACATTGCCGTGCCTAGCAAGGAATACAGAATTCGAATCTCCTGCCATTATTTGGAGCTCCACCAGTCTCCTGCTACCGAAGCTTCGCTGTTCTGGCGGTGGTAATGTATAGCGGGGATTGCTGGCATAATAGGAACAGCATGGGGGACGGGGGTTTCGGGAGGCAGAGGCTAAGTGCAGCGTCTCCACAACATCAGCGTTAGTTACACCGTGGGGGAACTGCGAAAGGAGCCCGGCCAGGCTGCAGTGGTTGCGTCTGAGGCAGCGTTTTACAAGGCAGCATCAGATTACCCCCAGCGCATTCCGTGTTTGTGAGTATGAGCTTTCCTTCCTCGGCTGTCGGCAGTTGTCAACCTCTGTGCGCAGGGGTGATAGTACTGTCTACGGGTATATAATGCGGCCCGGCCGTATGTGGTAAGGTCTGCTGTATAAGCCTCTCATGTCAGGCTGCTAGAAGTATCAGATGGCATGGTGCACAACATACATCGCGTGGGAGCTCCTATATAATTTGGGTGTCCCATTGTCAAATAACATGTAAATGTAACATTTGGGGGGTCTCTATTAACTAGTGTATGAATATATTGCAATATTGGAGATATTTTTACTGTGAATACTGTATCCTCACATTTGCCTTACAAACTCACCCCTGCTCAGCAACTACACTTAACCTGCCCACCTCTCATATACATATCAATGTATACACAAGCGCTGCAGTTACCGGGAGTTATGCTCACGATCTGGGCTCTCCGCACCGCGATACGCTCTCAGCCTTGCAACGGGGGATTTCAAGATTGGGGCGAATCCTACCATGTGACCAGGATGCCTGGCAACACATCTCTAGTTACCGGGGCTCTGTAATGGGCTCACAATCCTGCTCCCCCAGTGCAGGACACCCAGACATCGCTCCCGGCGTTCAAATCATGCTAGGTATACATAAAATGTCTGCTTTATATAGTTTCATGCATTTAAAAAAAAAAAAAAAAAAAGCAATTGCATCGCACACACTTCCAGTAGTTTGTATGGGCAAGTACCCTCGTCTCTGTACAGCTCATGCACTCGTGGCTTGCTCTTTTTAGGAGATTAGTGCTGTGCTTTCGCTCTTATTGGTCATGCACGCACAGCAGCATACCGTATACCAGTTCAAATTTTTACTTGGTCAAACGCTCATAGCAATTTCTGTACATATGCCCAGAGTAAAATTCATAGAAATCATGCTACACACACGTCCACAGCACTTGTACTGCACGCACACTCCTAGCATGATGCACTGCATGCACGCACTCAGCATTGTACACTGCACGTACGCTCTTAGTATCGCATACTGTATGCACGTTCACAGCAACTATAGTGGAGCATACTCATAGTTTGATACGGCACACAGGCCCATAGCAGTTTCATTGACCGCACACACATAGCATCTTTACTGCACGCAGGCTCCTAACAGTCTCACTGCATGCACAATGATAGCATTCCTCCACGTACACTCATTACATTCATACTGCAAGTACATTCACAGCATTTACTTTGCACATACACTCATAGTTTTCATACTGTACACACCCTCTTAGACATACAGTTCACAGATCGTGGCACGTCATACAGTCATACGCTCATGGCGTTTACATGATTAATGTTGTTCACTATTGGTTTTGTTCATACAACCATGGCATCCATACTATTCATACACTCCCAGGTTTATATGGGTCATACACATGCACCTTTCATACTGTTCACACGGGCAAGGCATTTCACTGCTCGTACCTCCATGACTTGCCATCGTCCGTATGCGCATCGTCTTTATTGTCATACGCAGGGCACACTGCTCGTACATTCATAGTATTTCTATGATTTACACGCATAGCATTTACACGGCACACATACACACAGTAGTTATCTGGCCATACGCCATAGCATTCATACTTTGCAATCTTTTTCATTCCGTTTCATCCCTGGTATTTGCACTCCCATACACACATAGTGGTTCATACTGTCCACAAACTCAGGTCATTCTATGCTGTTTACATGTTCTTGGCATTAAAAATTTCTTATGTTCATTCTATACGGTGTTACATTCATGGCAGCCACACATTTTCACGTTTTTCTTGGTATTCATACTGGTTAATAAGCTCAAGGCTTGCATACTTTTCATAGGCTCATGGTATTCATACAGTTAAAAAAAAAAAGCTTTCATGCAATGGCATTTTTACAGTTCACGCTCATGACTGTTATGTAGTTTTAGACGGTCCACACGCTTATAGTATACTGGTCCCTATGTTTGTGGAGTTTCGGTCCTCACACCCATGGCATTTATACTGTCCACTTGCTCATGGTATTCATACCATCATATGTTCATAGTTTTCACACGGTCATACGCTCGTGGCTTTCTACCATTCATTCGTTCTGGACATACTCATGCTCATAGCATTTATACTGTTCACACGTTTCTTGCCATTTATATGGCTCATGCGCTCTTTTGTTCACAAGTTCATAGTACTTGGCCGCACATGCATCCTTGGCGGTTTTGGTGCTGCGCATGCGCTCTTGGCTTGGTGTTCACATGCTAATGGCATTGGTGCTGCATGTGCGCTCCTGGTGTCCTGTGTTCGTGCGACTTTGGCGTCCGTGCGGTTCAGACGTTCATACACACTTACAGTATTACTAGGCACAGTGATCTATGCTCAGTATACATTCACATAATTATAAGGCATACATGCACATTGCATCATACGGCACACACTTTCATTGGTATACTACGCAAACGCTATAGGATTTATACTGTAAATGCGGTCATAGCTTACACGGTAGCTTCACGCATCTCGGTTCACATGTCTATAGCGTCACACGGTATACACGCTTATAGCATTTATATGGTGTTATAGGCTCATAGTAGTCATGCTGCATAACTGTATAGCTTTCTCTCCAGGCATACATTCTTAAAGTCTATAATACCATACTGCAAAGTTTCGATAGCTTTTACGTTGTTTACACTGTGCAGTCATATGCAGCATTTACTGTACACTGGTTTTAGCTTCCATAGCAGTCATACCGTCATGTTCACGTATGGTGTGTAGATAGGTCACATACATATGTCGATGCTGGAAGTTAAAGGCATACTCCTGATGGTCCATCATATTGACTACGCACTACGATAGCCATCACCTCCGCATGTGCTAGACATCTGGGTAACCCGCACGTTTCTCCCAGTTGTACTACATGTCTTCTAGTTCAGCGGAAGTTCCGGACATTATTTTACAGTGGAGTCTACATGTATCAGCAATCCTAAAGCACATAATGTACGCCACCAAGTCAGTCTCACTCATTGCTAAGATCGGACCAGCTCACTACGCAACCGTTAGTTACCTCACATGGTACAGTTCGTGACACGGGCACATGCCACTATGCTGTTATACTGGCATTCGTTTCATGCAGGCGATAGATCACACAAGTTATTGTAGTAGTTGCACCACATGGTAATTACTAAGTCAGTATCACGGTCACTTTTCAGCATGGCACCTTGACATCCGATAGTCAGCCACTATCTTTTAATCTTTGTGTCCAAGGACACGCACCATGCTACATAGTTACATAGTTAGTACGGTCGAAAAAAGACATATGTCCATCAAGTTCAACCAGGGAATTAAGGGGTAGGGGTGTGGTGCTATATTGGGGAAGGGATGGGATTTTATATTTCTTCATAAGCATTAATGTTATTTTGTTCCAGGAATGTATCTAATCCTGTTTTAAAGCTGTTAATTGTTCCTGCTGTGACCAGTTCCTGAGGTAGACCGTTCCATAAATTCACAGTCCTCACGGTAAAGAAGGCGTGTCGCCCCTTGAGACTAAACTTTTTCTTCTCCAGACGGAGGGAGTGCCCCCTCGTCCTTTGGGGGGTTTAACCTGGAACAGTTTTTCTCCATATTTTTTGTATGGGCCATTAATATACTTATATACGTTTATCATATCCCCCCTTAAACGTCTCTTCTCAAGACTAAACAATTGTAACTCCTTTAATCGCTCCTCATAGCTAAGATGTTCCATGCCCCATATTAGTTTAGTCGCGCGTCTCTGCACCCTTTCCAACTCCGCAGTGTCCCTTTTATGGACAGGTGCCCAAAACTGAACAGCATATTCCAGGTGAGGCCGTACCAATGATTTATAAAGGGGGAGTATTATGTCCCTGTCCCTTGAGTCCATGCCTCTTTTGATACATGACAATATCCTGCCGGCTTTGGAAGCAGCAGCCTGACATTGCATGCTATTCTGTAGTCTGTGATCTACAAGTACACCCAGATCCTTCTCTACCAGTGACTCTGCCAGTTTAATCCCCCCTAAGACATACGACGCATGCAGGTTATTAGTACCCAGATGCATAACTTTACATTTATCCACATTGAACCTCATTTGCCAAGTGGATGCCCAGACACTTAGTCTATCCAAGTCATCTTGTAACTTATGCACATCCTCTATAGACTGTACTGTGCTACAAAGCTTGGTGTCATCTGCAAAGATAGAAACAGAGCTGTTAATACCATCCTCTATATCATTGATAAATAAATTAAACAACAGCGGTCCCAGTACTGAACCTTGGGGTACACCACTAATAACCGGGGACCAATCAGAGTACGAATCATTGACCACCACTCTCTGGGTACGATCCATGAGCCAGTGTTCAATCCAGTTACAAACTAAAATTTCCAAACCCAAAGACCTTAACTTACCTGTCAGACGTCTATGAGGGACAGTATCAAACGCTTTAGCAAAATCCAGAAACACTATATCCACAGCCATTCCTCTGTCAAGGCTTCTACTCACCTCTTCATAAAAGCAAATTAGATTGGTTTGACAACTTCTATCCTTAGTAAACCCATGCTGGCTATCACTTATAATACAATTATCCCCTATGTATTCCTGTATGTAATCCTTTATAAGTCCTTCAAACAATTTACCCACAATGCACGTTAAACTTACCGGTCTATAGTTTCCTGGGGAAGACCTAGAGCCCTTCTTGAAGATTGGCACCACATTAGCCTTGCGCCAGTCCCTTGGCACAATACCAGACACCAGAGAATCTCTAAATATCATGAACAGGGGTACAGATATTACTGAACTTACCTCTCTAAGAACTCTTGGGTGTAGTCCATCCGGTCCTGGGGATTTGCTTACATTTATATCACTTAACTTACCTTGTACCATCTCTACATTAAGCCAGTTCAGTACATTACATGATGTGTTACCAGCACTGACCTGGCCAATGTCAGCTCCTTCTTCCATAGTGTATACAGAACTAAAGAACCCATTCAGTAGCTCCGCCTTCTCTTGATCGCCTGTGACAACCTCCCCATTATCATTATTAAGGGGTCCTACATGCTCTGTCCTAGGTTTTTTTGCATTTATATATCGAAAAAAATATTTAGGATTAGTTTTGCTTTCTTTGGCCACCTGTCTCTCATTTTGAATTTTTGCTGTTTTTATTACATTTTTACAGATTTTATTAAGCTCCTTGTACTGTTTAAATGTTATAGCTGACCCATCAGATTTGAATTTTTTGAAGGCTATTTTTTTGTTGTTTATTGCTCTTTTAACATCATGTGTCAGCCATGTAGGATTTAGTTTTAATCGTTTATATTTGTTCCCCTTTGGTATATATTTAGCTGTATAGTTATTTAGAGTTGATTTAAAGATGTCCCATTTACCTTCTGTATCAGTATTTGACAACACCTCCCCCCAGTCTATGTCCTGTAGTGCAGCCCTCAGCCCAGGGAAATTTGCCTTTTTAAAGTTATATGTTTTTGCTTTCCCCGCCTGTCTTTGTTTTCTACATTTTAAGTCAAAAGTAACTATATTGTGGTCGCTATTACCAAGGTTTTCCCGCACAGTTACATTGCCAACCAGCTCTGCGTTGTTGGAAATGATCAGATCCAACAAGGCATCACTTCTTGTTGGGTCCTCCACAAACTGGCCCATAAAATTATCCTGCAATAAATTTAGGAATTGTCGCCCCTTTGTAGTTTTAGCCAACCCCGGACCCCAATCTATATCTGGATAGTTAAAATCTCCCATTATTACCACTGTACCTGCCCGGGCGGCCCTCTCTATTTGTTTATGCAGCCGACCTTCTATCTCTTCAGTGATATTAGGGGGTCTGTAGATTACACCAAATATTATTTTTTCAGTATTTCCCTCCTTTTGTAATTCTACCCACAATGATTCCACATCCGCAGAATCATCACACACTATGGCTAGTGTTGCTCGCGAATATTCGCAATTCGAATATTATTCGCGAATACCGCATATTAGCGAATTCGCGAATTTCGCAAATATAGCGCTATATATTCGTAATTACGAATATTCGTTTTTTTTTTTCTTCACAGTACACATCACAGTGATCACCCCTCTCTGCTTCCAGCTTGTGTGGTGTAAAGAAGGTTGTAATACTACTGTGTGAGACTGGCGTGCCAACATTCGCATATGCGAAAATTAGCATATGCGAATTTTCGCGTATGTTAATTTTGTATATGCTAATTTTCAGTTATGTTAATTTTCGCACACGCGTATTTTCGCATATGCGAAAATAAAACGCGAATATAACGAACATGCGAATATTCGCGAATATATGACGAATATTCGTCCATATATTCGCGAATTCGAATATGGCCTATGCCGCTCAACACTAACTATGGCATCGTTCACACTGACTTTCATACCACTTCTTACATACAGACAGATTCCACCACCTTTTCTGTTCATTCTATCCTTGCGAAACAATGTAAACCCCTGCAGATTGACAGCCCAGTCATGCGAGGAGTCCAGCCATGTCTCAGTGACCCCAACTATATCAATATGTTCCTCCAGTATCAAGGCCTCAAGCTCCCCCATTTTATTTGCTAGGCTTCTGGCATTTGTGAACATACACTTTACATTTCCATCCTTTATGTTATTGGGGTTAATGGGATTCAAGGGTGTAAGTTTTATTTTCCTATGAAGCTTATTCCTATTAACTATTCTAACCCCTCCCTCCGCTCCACCCCCAGGTACATTTATAATTCCCATCTCTCTATCTACACTATCTCCCCCCCCCCCCCAAGTCCCTAGTTTAAACACTCCTCCACCCTTCTAGCCATCTTCTCCCCAAGCAAAGCTGCACCCTCCCCATTGAGGTGCAGCCCGTCCCTACGGTAGAGCCAGTAACCGACAGCGAAGTCAGCCCAGTTCTCCATGAACCCAAACCCTTCCTTCCTACACCAGCTTCTGAGCCACTTGTTTACCTCCCTGATCTCCCGCTGCCTCTCTGGTGCGGCTCGTGGTACTGGTAGTATTTCAGAAAAGACTACCTTGGAGGTCCTTGCCTTAAGCTTGCGGCCTAAGTCCCTGAAATCATTTTTAAGGACACTCCACCTACCTCTTACTTTGTCATTGGTGCCAATATGTACCATGACTGCTGGGTCCTCTCCAGCCCCGCCCAACAACCTATCAACCCGATCCGTGATGTGCCGAACTCGTGCGCCAGGCAGACAACACACTGTTCGGCGATCCCGGTCTTTGTGACAGATTGCCCTGTCTGTCCCCCTAATAATTGAGTCCCCCACCACTAGTACCTGTCTGGCCTGCCCTGTACTCCTCCCTCCCTCCTTACTGGAGCAGACACCCCCCTGGCGGTCAGAGGCGGTATCCTGCTGCAGTTCTGCTAGCTCTGTAATGGCATCCCCCTCATCTGCCAAGCGGGCAAACTTGTTGGGGTGTGCCAGTTCAGGACTAGCCTCCCTGACACTTTTTCCCCTACCCCTCTTTCTAACTGTAACCCAGCTAACTGCCTGACTGTCCTGCAACTCCGTCCCCCTGTCCTCCCCCACCTCTATTCCCGAGAGTGCCTGCTCAGTGAGCATGAGACTCCTCTCCATGTTGTTGATGCTTCTCATTGTTGCCAGTCGCCCCTCTAGATGCAGGATCTGGGCTTCCAAACGGACAACTAGCACACATCTCGCACAACAATATGCACCCTCAAACTGTTGTTCAAGGATTGCATACGTTGAACAGGATGTACATTGGACTGCATTTTCCAACATGGAGGCCATCTAGTTATGGGGATTTCACAAATGTATAGGAAAAAACAGACAGTCAAAATTACACTTAATTTTTTTTGTAGACCTTGTGGGTTCAAAAATTAAAACTCACAGCGATCTCAACCTCCTGCTTTCAAACCCCAGTTTTTGAAACTCCTCTTTCACGCCCCCTCTTACACAGCAACACTCAGAAAGAGCAAGCTCTCAATAAGAGTCCCAAGCTAAGATTTATACACCTATGCCCAATCTACTCCTCCTCCCCCTAGAGGTGGAACAGAGAAAAAAAAAATGAAAAAGGGTGTTTAAACTCTAACAGTTATCCCACTATGTGCAAAAGAGAAAAACTTACCCAAAATATGAATGTGGGCTATAGGCAGTCGCACCCACTCCACAGATTCACTCCGCACAACAGATAATCACAGTTTTTGAAACTCCTCTTTCACGCCCCCTCTTACACAGCAACACTCAGAAAGAGCAAGCTCTCAATAAGAGTCCCAAGCTAAGATTTATACACCTGTGCCCAATCTACTCCTCCTCCCCCTAGAGGTGGAACAGAGAAAAAAAAAAATGAAAAAGGGTGTTTAAACTCTAACAGTTATCCCACTATGTGCAAAAGAGAAAAACTTACCCAAAATATGAATGTGGGCTATAGGCAGTCGCACCCACTCCACAGATTCACTCCGCACAACAGATAATCACAGTTTTTGAAACTCCTCTTTCACGCCCCCTCTTACACAGCAACACTCAGAAAGAGCAAGCTCTCAATAAGAGTCCCAAGCTAAGATTTATACACCTGTGCCCAATCTACTCCTCCTCCCCCTAGAGGTGGAACAGAGAAAAAAAAAAAAAATGAAAAAGGGTGTTTAAACTCTAACAGTTATCCCACTATGTGCAAAAGAGAAAAACTTACCCAAAATATGAATGTGGGCTATAGGCAGTCGCACCCACTCCACAGATTCACTCCGCACAACAGATAATCACAGTTTTTGAAACTCCTCTTTCACACCCCCTCTTACACAGCAACACTCAGAAAGAGCAAGAGCATGCTACTGGCGTAGATACGTCTCCAGCAAATAATATTGGAGGTATACCCGTTAACGGCCTCGTCTGCAGAGGGATGCACTGCATAGTTGTTGCTACTGACACACTTTCAGAGCAACAACATCATAACACACAGAGGGTTGTTTACCCGTTATGCCTGCCACGGCTGAAGGGGGAGGCAACAGAGAGGTTGTTGTTACTGACACAACTTCAGAGCAATAACATTTTGAGACATAGGTGGGTTTTTGCAATAACATTTTGAGACATAGGTGGGTTTTTACCTGTTATGCCTGCCACGTCTGCAGGGGAAGGCACCACGAAGGTTATTGTTAATGACACGTCTTCAGAGCAATAACATTTTGATACATAGGTGGTTGTTTACCCATTACGCCTGCCATGTCTGCAGGGGGAGGCATCACGTAGGTTATTGTTACTGACACACTTTCAGGGCAATAACATCATGATTCATAGGCTGTTGCATACCCGTTCTACAGGGTTCTGGAAATCCTATCGCCCGACGCCCGAGACAAGTAGTTTTGGGCACCGGGCAGGGGAATTTTTCATAGATTTAGCCCTGTATCAGGCTAGCAGGGACAGACCGACTACCCCCTTATTTTTCTTTAATGCCGGTGTGAGGCGCAGGAGCCGATGCAAGTCTGCACCACACACCGGTGCTCAGGGTGTATGTAGGGACGGCGGCCCCCAGCTGATTTCAGTAGCCGGGGGCCGCTGCTCAGAGAACTCACCCCGTGCCCCAGTCTGTCCTCCTTCACACACAGAAATCCTCCCCGTGCAGTGCCATCTGTCCTCCTTCACACAGAGCAGTCATTATGGAGGTCAGGAGCTGTGCACGGACGTCCTCTCTCCCTTCCCCCCCTGCTCTGTGTTTTCCCCATGCAAACTTGCAGCCTCTCCGTGGTAGATGAGGTCCTGTGGAGACAGAGCAGGGGGAGGGGGATGGAGCTGTGTGTGGGGGGAGGGAATTGAGCTGTGAACCGAGCTGTGTTCATCCTCGCTCTCCCCCTGCATCTTGTGTAATGTAGAGCGAGGGGGGTGAAGCTCAGGTGAGGAGGTCGAGCATGCAGGCGGCAGGAAGGGTGGTTGTATTTGTATGTAATGTATAATTGGGTGGGGTGTATCAGCGGCGGGTGTATGTATGATGTGTGCACATGTATGGTGTGGGTGTATGTGTGATGTGTGTATGATGTCTGTGTATATAGGATGTGTGTATGATGTCTGTGTATATATGATGTGTGTATGATGTCTGTGTATATAGGATGTGTGTATGATATCTGTGTATATATGATGTGTGTATGATGTCTGTGTATATATGATGTGTGTATGATGTCTGTGTATATAGGATGTGTGAATGATGTATGTGTATATATGATGTGTGTATGTGTATGATGTCTGTGTATATATGATGTGTGTATGATGTCTGTGTATATATGATGTGTATGATGTCTGTGTATGTGTGTATGTTATGTATGATGGGGGGCAGTGGCGGGTGTATGTATAATGTGTGCATATGTAGTTCAGATAATAAATGGTTCCGATAAAAACTACAGATCATGTCACATAAGATTACCCTCATACATCCCTGTATATGGAAAAATTGGAGTTATAGGGGTCAGATGGGGGGGGGGGGGTTGCCTCTGGTGTAAAAGGAGCTAGCTATAGCTCTCCCGCCGCTAATAGCCTGGCATACTGCAATCGCCATAGACGGCTATTAAACCATTAGATCACCGCTGCTAACACCTTAAGGACCGAGCCCTTTTTCACCTTAAGGACCGGAGCGTTTTTTGCAATTCTGACCACTGTCACTTTAAACATTTATAACTCTGGAATGCTTTTAGTTATCATTCTGATTCCGAGATTGTTTTTTCTTGACATATTCTACTTTAACTTAGTGGTAAAATTTTATGGTAACTTGCATCCTTTCTTGGTGAAAAATCCCCAAATTTGATGAAAAAAATGAAAATTCAGCATTTTTCTAACTTTGAAGCTCTCTACTTGTAAGGAAAATGGATATTCAATCCATGGGTTCACATATACAATATGTCTACTTTATGTTTGCATCATAAAATTTATGAGTTTTTACTTTTGGAAGACACCAGAGGGCTTCAAAGTTCTGCAGCAATTTTGAAATTTTTAAAAAATTTTCAAACTCGCTATTTTTCATGGACCAGTTCAGGTTTGAAGTGGATTTGAAGGATCTTCATATTAGAAATACCCCATAAAAGACCCCATTATAAAAACTACACCCCCAAAAGTATTCAAAATGACATTCAATAAGTGTATTAACCCTTTAGGTGTTTCACAGGAATAGCAGCAAAGTGAAGGAGAAAATTCAAAATCTTCATTTTTTACACTCGCATGTTCTAGTAGACCCAATTTTTGAATTTTTGCAAGGGGTAAAAAGGAGAAAATTTTTACTTGTATTTGAAACCCAATTTCTCTCGAGTAAGCACATACCTCATATGTCTATGTTAATTGTTCGGCGGGCGCAGTAGAGGGCTCAGAAGGGAAGGAGCGACAAATGGTTTTTGGGGCGCATGTCACCTTTAGGAAGCCCCTATGGTGCCAGGACAGCAAAAAAACACACATGGCAAACCATTTTGGAAACTAGACCCCTCAGGGAACGTAACAAGGGGTAAAGTGAACCTTAATACCCCACAGGTGTTTCACGACTTTTGCATATGTAAAAAAAAATATTTTTTTTTACCTAAAATGCTTGATTTCCCAAAAATTTTACATTTTTAAAAAGTGTAATAGCAGAAAATACCCCCCAAAATTTGAAGCCCAATTTCTCCCGATTCAGAAAACACCCCATATGGGGGTGAAAATTGCTCTGCTGGCGCATTACAGGTCTCAGAAGAGAAGGAGTCACATTTGGCTTTTTGAAAGCAAATTTTGCTCTGGGGGCATGCCGCATTTTGGAAGCCCCTATGGTGCCAGGACAGCAAAAAAACACACATGGCATACCATTTTGGAAACTAGACCCCTCAGGGAACTTAACAAGGGGTAAAGTGAACCTTAATACCCCACAGGTGTTTCACGACTTTTGCATATGTAAAAAAAATTATAATTTTTTTACCTAAAATGCTTGGTTTCCCAAAAATTTTACATTTTTAAAAAGGGTAATAGCAGAAAATACCCCCCAAAATTTGAAGCCCAATTTCTCCCGATTCAGAAAACACCCCATATGGGGGTGAAAAGTGCTCTGCTGGCGCACTACAGGTCTCAGAAGAGAAGGAGTCACATTTGGCTTTTTGAAAGCAAATTTTGCTATGGGGGCATGCCGCATTTAGGAAGCCCCTATGGTGCCAGGACAGCAAAAAAAAAACACATGGCATACCATTTTGGAAACTAGACCCCTCGGGGAACGTAACAAGGGGTTAAGTGAACCTTTATACCCCACAGGTGTTTCATGACTTTTGTATATGTAAAAAAAAATTTTTTTTTTACCTAAAATGCTTGTTTTCCCAAAAATGTTACATTTTTAAAAAGGGTAATAGCAGAAAATATCCCCCAAAATTTGAAGCCCAAATTCTCCCGAGTACGGCGATACCCCATATGTGTCCCTAAACTGTTGCCTTGAAATACGACAGGGCTCCAAAGTGAGAGCGCCATGCGCATTTGAGGCCTAAATTAGGGATTGCATAGGGGTGGACATAGGGGAATTCTACGCCAGTGATTCCCAAACAGGGTGCCTCCAGCTGTTGTAAAACTCCCAGCATGCCTGGACAGTCAGTGGCTATCTGGCAATACTGGGAGTAGTTGTTTTGCAACAGCTGGAGGCTCCGTTCTGGAAACAGTGGCGTACCAGACGTTTTTCATTTTTATTGGGGAGGGGGGCTGTGTAGGGGTATGTGTATATGTACTGTTTTTAACTTTTATTTTATTTTGTGGTAGTGTAGTGTAGTGTTTTTAGGGTACAGTCGCACGGGCGGGGGGTTCACAGTAGTTTCTCGCTGTCAGTTTGAGCAGCGGCAGAAAATTTGCTGCAGCTCAAACTTGCAGCCGGATACTTACTGTAATCCTCCGCCCATGTGAGTGTACCCTGTACGTTCACATTGGGGGGGGGAACATCCAGCTGTTGCAAAACTACAACTCCCAGCATGGACGGTCTATCAGTGCATGCTGGGAGTTGTAGTTTTGCAACCGCTGGAGGCTCCGTTTTGGAAACAGTGACGTACCAGACGTTTTTCATTTTTATTTGGTAGGGGAGGGGGGCTGTGTAGGGGTATGTGTATATGCAGTGTTTTTTACTTTTTATTTTATTTTGTGGTAGTGTAGTGTAGTGTTTTTAGGGTACAGTCGCACGGGCGGGGGGTTCACAGTAGTTTCTCGCTGGCAGTTTGAGCAGCGGCAGAAAATTTGCTGCAGCTCAAACTTGCAGCCGGATACTTACTGTAATCCTCCGCCCATGTGAGTGTACCCTGTACATTCACATTGGGGGGGGGGGGGGGGGGAACATCCAGCTGTTGCAAAACTACAACTACCAGCATGTACGGTCTATCAGTGCATGCTGGGAGTTGTAGTTTTGCAACAGCTGGAGACACACAGGTTGTGAAACACCGAGTTTGGTAACAAACTCAGTGTTTTGCAACCAGTGTGCCTTCAGCTGTTGCAAAAGCTACAACCCCCAGCATGTACGGACAGCGGAAGGGCATGCTGGGTCTTGTAGTTATGCAACAGCCGGAGGCATACTACATTGGCTGGGGATGCTGGGGATTGTAGTTATGCAACAGCTGGAGACACACTGGTTTACTACTTAACTCAGTGTGCCTTCAGCTGTTGCAAAACTACAACTCTCAGCAGTCACCGACAGCCAACGGGCATGCTGGGAGTTGTAGTTATGCAACCACCAGATGCACCACTACAACTCCCAGCATGCACTTTAGCTGATTGTGCAAGCTGGGAGTTGTAGTTACACAACAGCTGAAGGTACACTTTTCCATAGAAAGAATGTGCCTCCAGCTGTTGCAAAACTACAAGTCCCAGCATGCCCATAAGGGCATGCTGGGAGTTGTGGTGGTCTGCCTCCTGCTGTTGCATAACTACAGCTCCCAGCATGCCCTTGTTGCATGCTGGGAGCTGTTGCTAAGCAACAGCAGGAGGCTGTCACTCACCTCCAACGATCCACACTGCAGGACTGTCCCTTGCCGTCGCTCCTGGGGCCCCAATCCCAACAGGGACGCCGGGGATCGGGGTCCCCAGCACCCGGGGTCGTCTTCCCGCACCCGCTCACGTCCTCCGGAAGAGGGGCGGAGCGGGTTGCGGGAGTGACACCCGCAGCAGGCGCCCTGATTGGTCGGCCGGTAATCCGGCCGACGAATCAGGGCGATCGTGAGGTGGCACCAGTGCCACCTCACTCCTGCAGGCTCTGGCTGTTCGGGGCCGTCTCTGACAGCCCCGATCAGCCAGTAATTCCGGGTCATCGGGTCACTGGAGACCCGATTGACCCGGAATCCGCCGCAGATCACTGGACTGAATTGATCTGGGACATAATGACCCCCCTGGGCGATATGCCGGGATGCCTGCTGAACGATTTCAGCAGGCATCCGGCCCCGGCTCCCCTCCGGCTAGCGGTGGGGGCCGGAAATGCTCAGGGCGTATCCATACGCCCTCGGTCCTTAAGGACTTGGAAACGGGGGCGTATGGATACGCCCTATGTCCTTAAGGGGTTAAAGTTGACAGCAGTGTCTAAAGGGATCTTATATCCATCCCTGGTGGTCTAGTGGGTGGGATCGAACTATTTTGGTTGAAATTATTTAATCTACCAAGTGGATTTTCTTGAGGGACAAGTAGATATTGTTCTGCTTTAGTCCCTTGGACAAGTAGTTTTTTTTTTTTTAATTTCCACAACCCTGGTTATACCTGCCACTTTTACAGGGGGATGCACCACGCAATTGTTGTTACCGTCAAGTTTTAAGAGCAACAACATCACGATTCATAGGCTGTACTCGCTATACTTGCCACATCTGCAGGGGAAGGCACTGAGCAATTGTTGTTGCGGTCATGTCTTCCAAACAACAACAACATCACGACACATAGGCGGTTGTATACCCTTCATACCTGCCATGTCCGCAGGGGGATGCAATGCATAGTTGTTGTTACCTGACACGTTCTCAGAGCACAACATTACGTCACATAGGAAATTGTATGCCGTTATACCGGTCACGTCTGCTGGGGGATACTCTGTGCTGTTACTAACGTGTATTCAGAGCAATAACATCACGACACATAGGGGGTGGTATAACCGTCAAACCTGCCACGTCCACAGGAATCCTCCTGTGGACGTGGCAGGTTTGACGGTTATACCACCCCCTATGTGTCGTGATGTTATTGCTCTGAATACACGTTAGTAACAGCAAAGTTATTGTCACAAACACGTTTTCACAGCATTAATTTCATGACACACAGGTGGTTGCAAGAACGATTGCGAAAAAAGCCTCTCACGTCCATAGCCACAATGGTTACATAAAGACCTGGCACATACATAGGCACGATGGCACGCAAGATCTGTTTAGTCTACAGGCATGAGGTTCCATGTACAAAACTGTCATGTCGACAGGTATGTTGGTCACGCAGAGACCTGTCATGCCTACAGGCATGATGGCAATGAAGGCATCAGTCAATCGCAGCGGGACGTCACTCCTAAGATCAGTTGGAGTGGGTTGTTTATCAGTTGAGGTGCTTTAGTTAGGTAAGGTGCTATTCGAGGGTAGTTTGATATGCAGGAGATATGGCGCCACAAGGTATATCACCAAGTTCTGTCAGGTCTGTGTGTCATTTTCTAACAGTTTTTTGCCACCTAACAGCAGGGACAGGACAGTTTCATATGATGCCTGACAGGCATCTATTGGTTTTTCGCTTACCACAATGTCATAGGCAAGTATGTAAAGAGGTATTTATCTGCTTGTATGTCAGTTTGATCTTGTTTCAGTGCCGACTCGTTTATTACAGAATAAGAAAGACTACCACAGCTCTTCGGTACCAGGCATCGATTACTAGGCTAGCTAGTTCGCAGATTCCCTATTTTTGGTCTCAATTCAGAGGCAAAATTGGGGTTTGTGTTAGGGTGTGGTATTGGTTTCACGATTAAATCCTGTTATTTGAAGGATACAAAACACATTCTCCAAGTATTGGAAGGGTTGACGTGGCATCCGGAGTACATATTAGGTACATTGGATGTCACGTCTTTATATACGATAATAGAGCACAAGAAGGGAAGAGAAGCAGCGGAACATTTTATGAGGAAGGACAACACATTACCCCTTGACCAAATTGATTTTATTGGGGAGTGCATATCTTTTATTTTAAATCACAATTATTTTTTATATGAAGGTGAATTTTTTCTGCAGACATGGCACACCGCTATGGGGACCAGATTTGCGCCGGGTTATTCAAACCTTTATATGGGTCATTGGGAGGAGTTGGTCCTCTGGCGTCGCTTCATTGATGATATCATTTTTATCTGGAAGGGGTTTGAACATGGGTTACAGTTGTTTTTAAATAATTTAAATAAAAATTATTTTTATCTCTCTTTTACATCTACCATTAGTCGAACAGAGATTAATTTTTTAGACCTCACCATTTTTACTAAGGATAATGGAATCCACACCAAAACCTTCACAAAAGTAACAGATAGCAATAGCTATATTGATCTTAATAGCTGTCACTTGCCTGCATGGCTTAATAATGTCCCCAGAAGCCAGTTTATCCGTCTCCATAGAAATTGTACACAAATTGAGGAGTACAAAAAGGAAGCCATGGAACTACAAGAATATAAGAGGGACACTTTAGAGGACACAATCAAACAGATCCAGGAAATAGATAGGGATTTACTACTGGCTGACAAGGACAAAACTGAGGATAAAAATAAACAAGATGAAATTATGGTTCCTATAATCACAGCGTACAATAGTTAAAGCTCTGCTTTTCGTAAAATTGTGCGTAAACACTGGGAAATTTTGCGCGGAGATAGGGTAGTGGGCGAGACATTACCAAAGGCACCCATCTTCATTTTTCGGAAAACATCTAATATTGGCAACAGAATAGCACCCACTACAAAAAATCTCAAAGAGCCTAATAGTTTGAATTAGGGATGTCCCAATACCATTTTTTTTAAGACCGAGTACGAGTACCGATACTTTAATTCTAGTAGTCGCCGATACCAAGTACGAGTACTTATATTTTAAAGGGAATCTGACACCAGGGTGACCCGGTTTCTGGTGCTGTTTACCGTATGATATGTGGGTCCTTGTTGTGTACAATGGAGGCGGCTGCTGTAGTATGAGCCAATATTTCTCTCCTCTCCATTGGACAGAACAGGGAATTTGCATTGGCGGTGAGACTGATGATCACATGGTGAGCAGCGGCAGAAACCGGGACACCTGCACTATCTACCTATAAATTCAAATTAGTGCATGTGACTCTGCTGTAAGTTTGCCTTTAATAGTAGGTAGTATACCCTTGCAGACATTAGCAGCAGCCCCCCCTGTAGACAGCAGCCCCCCCTGTAGACAGCAGCCACCCTTTAGACATAAGTAGCAGCCCCCCTGTAGACCACAGCCCCCCTTTAGACAGTGGGCCCCCATTTAAACAGCAGCACCCCCCCCCCCCCTTTAGACAGCAGCAGGGCCCCCCCCCCTTTAGACAGCAGCAGGCCCCCCCTTTAGACAGCAGCAGGGCCCCCCCTTTAGACAGCAGCAGGACCCCCCCCCCCGTTTAAACAGCAGCAGGGCCCCCCCCCCCCCCCGGTAGACATTAGTAGAAGCCCCCCTCCTTGCAGGCAGCTCACCTCCTGTGTCGGGTGCTGCCGCTCCACTGTCCCATTCTTCCGTCCTCCGGTCCACATCGTGTCGTCCTATGGAGGAGCATGTGACATATGCGTCACTCTTCTTCCTCCGTAGTGTTACATTGGGCGCAGGGGAGGAGGCGGAGTGACGTGTGTGTCACATGCTCCTCCATAGGACAACATGATGCGGCCCGGAGGACGATAGAACGGGACAGTGGAGCGGCAGCAGATATCGGGCATGATATCGGGGACATTGAACGAGTCCCCGATACCATGCAAATAGCTAGTATCAGCCCCGATACCGATACCAGTATCGGTATCGGGACATCCCTAGTTTGAATCAATCTATATTTTTCAAGAAACCAGGCTTTCATCCATGCCGTTCCTGTAAGGGATGTAAAATTACTAAGGAGAAAAAAGCAATATTGGATGTTGAAAGTAGAGACGGTTCATATAAGAAGACCATAAAAACGCACATAAATTGTAAAACAAAGGGTGTGATCTATGGAATACAATGCCCATGTGGCAAAACTTATGTTGGAAGAACAAAACGCCTACTCTCCACACAAATAGGGGAACACATCTATAATATAGAGAGGAGATTTGCGGGTCATCCATTATCAAAACATTATCTGGATTGTCATAATGCTTCCTTTGCCTATTCAAATTTTTTTGGAATTTAACATGTGAAAAAACACTGGAGGGGAGGCGATTATATCGCTGCTATGTCAAGAGCTGAAGGAAAATTGATTTTTAATTTAAATGGGCACTGTCATGAAATCAAAAAATTGATATGTTGTAGTACTTAAGTACTACAACATATCTCTAATATACTTTAATTAAAAAAAAATGATTTTAAACCAGTTTAAAATCACTTTTAAATTCGGCCACTAGGGGTCGCCCTCCTAGTGGCCGAATACATTCGGCAGTGATGTCACTACAGAATTTCAACTCATTTAAGCCTGGCAACGAGTCGAAATTCAGTCACTGCGGTGCTCTAAATCTGCTCTATTAAAGCCATGTAAAAAAAAAATTAAGCCAGGTAGGGGGTTAGGGCTAGATTACTACTAGGTAGGGACATATTAGATTATATAGTACTTGGTGGGAGCTACCCTTTAAATACCTTGATTCCATATGGATTCAATTATTGAATTATTTGCGCATATGTAAGAATGTTACACCTTAATTCTTTTGCAGATCAGCCTTTATATTCATATTTCCTGAAGAATGTATTGGACCAGGTTCATATTTTGAGTTCTAGATGGCTTTAATGAATACTTGCTATACAAGGACATTTGGTACCCTTAATATAAAGGATGTATAAGCAGGAGGGAACCATTGAATGGTGGTAGTAATGGTAGCTCCATTTTTGGTGGTTTTAGCCGAGATCCACCTGTTGTATCTAGGCAGCTTGTACATGATCTATTCAGTGCTGGTGTTATCTTTCCATTTTGTTATTTCCTACCAGGTTAAATTTTTGCCCACTAAAGACGTACCCTCCGTCGTGGTCATTGGGCACAAATCAGACCATTGTGTTTAGTGTAATGTTTTCCATACAGGTACGCATGTTTTGCTGTAATCACGAGCACGAGGGTGAAGCCCCCAACACAAACACATCTATCTTACATATGTATACACATCTATCATACATACATCTATTATATATACACACATCATACACTCCTCGAACATACATTCACACACAAATCTATCATACACACATCTGTTATACATACACACACATCTAACATGCATACACACAACATACATACACACATCTATCACATACACATCTTTCGCACATATATAAGACATACATACACACATCATACATACATACAGACACACACACATCAGACATAACACATGCATACATAATATGTACATAACACATAATACAGGCGCGTATAACCCTAAAAATGGAGGGCAAGACTCGGGGTAGGTCAGCTATGCAGACTTCGGGATCCAGAGAAGTAACCATGACCCCAATGGAGGGGAGGCTTGTTCCAGCTTCACCCACAGCGAAATGAAAGCAATCTAGAACATGGGACAGGGTAAAGACTAAATAATTGGAAAGACAGTCTAAAAGTGCTAAAATTCCCTCAGTCTTCCTCCACACTAATACACCTCAGAACAGTTTTGAAGTCTTATGGGACCAGATAAAGCCAGGTAGGAGCACAGTAACCTCCTAGAAGTGGTTGGTAAGGAAGGTGGGTAGTTATGCCCGAGAAAAGGTGTTGGAGGTACGGTCAAACTTTAAAGGAGTCATCCAGTATAAGAAAACATATACCCTTGAAGCATCTCTATGAAGAGCCGGAGATACAGCGTTTCTGTATCTTCGGCTCTCCCATAGAGATGCATAGAGGGAAGCTCTTTTTAAATTGGCACTATTTTAAGGTACATTTGACCCTTTGATCATCTTTCATTGCACTTTTTTGAAAGGAAGGTACCCTAAAATGGCAAATCTACCATTACATTTGCTGCTGTTTTGTCTATATATACTAGTACAACCCTATAAGGTAAGTAGTGAGGTGGTGGGTATTCTACCATTCATAATACTACACAAGGGAACCTGCCCACTGTTTTTCACGCTCCATTCAAATGCAATTAATTTCTTGGTCATTTTAAACTGATGCATGCTACTATTTTACAATCATAGCCACTTATATACCCTTTTGCATCTATGTCAGGGGTTTACATGTTTTTGAACAATGGGCATATTTTGTAGGCCGAACATGATGAATAATATTTACGAGATCATTACTATAGATGTGATATACAGTATACACACACAATTTTTACGTGATATAGAATAAACTACAATGTACAACCAGCCCTTTCTTTACATTTCTTCATAGACTTTGCTTTTGTATACAGACAATCCAGATGCAGACAATACCATTGTTTGTCTACATCTCCTTAAGTGAAAGCAGAGTGAAGAAATGTTGTGGATCTGGAACACACAATGTACTTTAGCAAGCTTTTATCTTTATGCTTGCTGTCTGTTATATTTCATTAACTAGAACCCAGACAAGCCCTTTAAGGCCCATAGCCATATATTCACATTTCCTATGTGTATAATTTATAAGTTGGTTATATATAACCGACACTGTAATGTACAGAGTATCTCAATGTCACTTTATAGTTTTAATATGTTACCTCAGCAACACATGAATAACATAACTACTAACACAATAATAACACTATGGCAAATTCCTTAATATGCTCCATTATAATATGTTATTTTCTTAACCCAAAGTAAACCACTGATATAACATTACATCAATACCAATCAGTGAAAAACCAACACAGTTTCAATAGAGTCTGAGATTATCACAGCTTTGAGTTCTTTAATGATAAAATTTATGGAGCAGTAAAATTTGATACGGTGCAGATTGTGACTAGTTTCCCTTAATACCAGAAAAGTTACAACTTCATCCTTTTCCACTGCCTTAATAAGTTAATGTGAGTGTATAAACCAGATTCCAGACCCCTTTGAATGTTATTGTTGGATGCTGAACCCATTTGGCGTGTTGAAAACTCATAGGTAAAATTTATGTGTTCTTGGGAATGACCCTTGACCTCAGGTCATAAAACTCCCTGGTCTGTTTAATTTGGGAGTCTCTTCTGTTACAGGTGTTAGACACCTGCAATTTGTATTTTATATTTGAAAAGGTTTGAACTATTGACTACTTTTAAGAGTAAATTATACTCTTCCTTTTGACGTTACTTAATAATAGTGCTCATTTAGTGTTGTCTTCCTGTCGCTCGAGCTCGGCACATCGCAGATCGGGTTGACAGGTTGCTGGGTGGGGCTAGAGAGGACCCAGCAGTCAAGGTACATATTATCACCAATGACAAAGTAAGAGGTAGGTGGAGTGTCCTTAAAAATGATTTCAGGGACTTAGGCTGCAATCTTCAGGCAAGGACCTCCAAGGTAATATTTTCTGAAATATTACCTATACCACGAGCCACACCAGAGAAGCAGCGGGAGATCATGGAGGTAACCAAGTGGCTCAGAAGCTGGTGAAGGAAGGAGGGGTTTGGGTTCATGGAGAACTGGGCCGACATTGCTGTCGGATACCGGCTCTACCGTAGGGACGGACTGCACCTAAATGGGGATGGTGAAGCTGTGCTTGGGGAGAAGATGGCTAGAAGGATGGAGGAGTGTTTAAACTAGGGACAACGTAGAGGGGGAAGATAGTGTAGATAGAGAGGGGGGACTTAGTAATATACCTGTGGGTGGAGCGGAGGGAGGGGTTAGAATAGGTAATAGGGATAGGCTTCATAGGAAGAAAAATCATACACCATTGTATTGCATGTTGACTAATGCCAGAAGTCTTTTCAATAAAACAGAGCAACTGGAGTGGTTGATGTCTGAAGAAAATTATGACATAGTGGGTAACAGAGACTTGTTTGGACGATAGCTGTGACTGGGCGCTCAACATACAGGGATATAGTCTATTCAGGAAGGATCGGATAAAACGGAAAGGGGAAGGAGTTTGTCTTTATGTGAAATCAAGTCTGAAGGCCGCACTGCAGGAGGATATACAGGAGGGAAACGATAATGTGGAAACATTATGGGTAGAAATAGGATGGAGATAAAAAAAAATTCTGGTAGGAGTTTGTTATAAGCCACCAAACATAATGGAAGAGGCAGAAAATCAACTACTGAAGCAAATAAACAAGGCAGAAAATCAAAATGATGTGAAAATAATGGGGGACTTTACCTATCCAGATATAAACTGGGAGAATGAGACCTTTGAATTTCATAAAGGAAACAGGTTTCTGACTATAGCTAAAGACAATTATCTGTCCCAAATGGTGCAGGGTCTGACTAGAGGGGGTGCCCTACTAGACTTAATATTAACCAACAGATCTGATAGAGTAACTAATGTGCAAGTAGAAGGACACCTAGGAAATAGTGATCATAATATAATATATTATAACTTGTTCTTCAATAAGGGAATCTCTCGGGGGGCCACAAAAACAATGAACTTTAGAAAAGCAAAGTTCGATCAACTCAGAGAAGCCCTTAACAATATAAAATGGGATAATGTCCTCAATAATATGAATACTGACACTAAATGGGAGACTTTTAGGAATATCTTAAATTCATACTGTAAGATGTATATACCCTATGGGAATAAAAGGGTCAGAAATAAAAGAAAACCCATATGGATGAATAAAAATGTTAAGGGGCAATAAATGACAAAAATAAAGCATTTAAACTACTAAAACAGGATGGCAGTGAAGAAGCATTAATAATCTAGAAAAAGAGAAAAAGTTAAAATATGTAAAATACAGATAAAAGTCGCAAAAATAGAGAAAGAAAGACTCATTGCCAAAGAGAGTAAAACTAACCCCAAAATGTTCTTTAACTATATAAATAGCAAAAAGGTCAAACATGAAAGTGTTGGCCCTTTAAAAAATTATTAGGAAGAAATTATAAACGGGGATCAGGAAAAAGCAAATATACTAAACAAATTCTTCTCCACTGTATTCACTGAGGAAAATGAAATGCCAGGTGAAATACAGTGAGATAAGGTTAAATCCCCAGTACAGGTCACCTGTCTAACCTAGGAAGTGCCGCCTACAAAACATCAAAATAGACAGATCACCAGGCCCAGATGGCATTCACCCCCATGTTCTAAAGGAATTAAGTATTGTATTAGACAGACCTCTATTTTTAATATTCAGGGACTCTATAGTAACAGGGACTGTTCCCCAAGACTGGCGCATAGCAAATGTGGTGCCAATATTTATAAAAGGGGACAAAAGGTGACCCTGGAAATTACAGACCTGTTAGTTTAACCTCCGTTGTATGTAAATTGTTTGAGGGTTTTCTAAGAGATGCTATTTTGGAGTATATTGCTAAAAATAAATGTATGACTCCATATCAGCATGGCTTTATGAGGGATTCGTGCTGTCAAACTAACCTGATCAGCTTTTATGAGGAGGTGAGCTCCAGACTGGACCAGGGGCAATCGCTGGATGTCGTATATCTGGATTTTTGCAAAGCATTTTATACAGTGCCACATAAAAGATTGGTGCATAAACTGAGAAGGAACGGGCTGGGGGAGAATGTGTGTAAGTGGGTAACTGGCTCAGCAATAGGAAACAGAGGGTGGTTATTAATGGTACTTATTCTGATTGGGTGACTGTTACTAGTGGGTACCACAGGGGTCAGTCTTGGGTCCTGTTCTATTTAATATATTTATTAATGACCTTGTAGAGGGGTTTAATAGTAAAGTCATCTGCAAATCATTGCAGATGATACTAAACTCTGCAAAGCAGTGAACACTATAGAGGACAGTGCACTGTTACAAATGGATCTGGATAGTTTGGGGGTTTGGGCTGAAAAGTGGCAGATGAGTTTCAACACTGATTAATGTAAGGTTATGCACATGGGGAGAAAAAATCTGGGACAGGGTTATATATTAAATGGAAGCACACTTGGGATGTCTGACATGGAAAAGGACTTAGGGGTCTTAGTTAATAGTAAACTTAGCTGTAGTGACCAGTGTCAGGCAGCTGCGGCCAAGGCAAATAACATCATGGGGTGCATCAATAGGGGCATAGATGTTCCCCCCATCACTATTAACTCCCCGCGTTAAGTTTAAAAATGCAGGGCTGCCGGGACATAGCACACGCCGGGACATCACTGATGTCCCGTGCGTGTGCGCACGGAAACAAAGGCGCCGAGGACCAGAGGATAGAGAAGGAGGAAGATGCGCGCTGGCCAGCTTGGTAAGTGACCAGCGGCACGTCATCTTCGGTGCTCCGACCACCGGTCCCGAGACCTACTGCTATAGCCGGAGCGGTGGAGCACTGAAGTGGGCAGTACACAGGCATACAGCCTCCAGCCTTACACTGTATATGGTTGGAGACTGTATGTCTGTGGGGGAACACTGCCTACATCAGTGGTCTTCAACCTGTGGACCTCCAGATGTGGCAGCCGTTGGCTGTCCGGGCATGCTGGGAGTTGTAGTTTTGCAACATCTGGAGGTCCGCAGGTTTAAGACCCCTGGCCTACATAATGTGGGGGAACACTGCCTGCCTAATGTGGGGGAACACTGCCTGCCTAATGTGGGGGGAACACTGCCTGCCTAATGTGGGGGAACTCTGCCTGCCTAATGTGGGGGAACTCTGCCTGCCTAATGTGGGGGAACTCTGCCTGCCTAATGTGGGGGAACTTTGTCTGCCTAATGTGGGGGAACTCTGTCTGCCTAATGTGGGGGAACTCTGTCATATCGAATGTGGGGGAACACTGCCTGCCTAATGTGGGGGAACTCTGTCTGCCTAATGTGGGGGAACACTGCCTGCCTAATGTGGAGGAACACTGCCTGCCTAATGTGGGTAAACACTGCCAGCCTAATGTGGGGGAACTCTGTCTGCCTAATGTGGGGGAACACTGCCTGCCTAATGTGGGGGAACACTGCGTGGCTAATGTGGGGGAACTCTGTCTGCCTAATGTGGGGGAACTCTGTCTGCCTAATATGGGGGAACTCTTTCTGCCTAATGTGGGGGAACACTGCCTGCCTAATGTGGGGGAACTCTCTCTGCCTAATGTGGGGGGAACACTGCCTGCCTAATGTGGGGGAACACAGCCTGCCTAATGTGGGGGAAAACTGCCTACTTAATGTGGGGGGACACTGGCTGCCTAATGTGGGGGAACACTGCCTGCCTAATGTGGAAGAACACTGCCATTGTTGCAAAAATGACATGAGACATTATGTTTTTGTGTGAAAATCATGTTTTCATGGTTTTGTACTTTGTTCTTAATGGTTTTGTTCATTTTGTGCACCTATGTATAAATATATACTTAAATATATACCTCCTATGTTTTGAATTTGAAAAAATAATATTTTATTTTTCCAATTAAGAGGGGTTCGGTGAATGCGCATATGAAACTGGTGGGGTTCAGTACCTCCAACAAGGTTAAGAACCACTGTATTAGGTGAAGTGAAATTGAAATAGTAAAAGATAATTTTGCAGCTTTGGTGGTTTTCTTTTCTACGCCATTTACCTTGTGGTCAGATAACATGTTAGCTTCATACTTTAGGCCGCCTGATTACAGTAGTACCAGATTTTTATAGTTTACGTCATGTTTTACTAATTAAAAAAAAAATCTGAACTTGTAGCTTTTTTTCCCCCGCATACCAGACTGTATTAGGCAAATTTTTTGCACCATAATTTGTTTTTTTGTATCAGTACCATTTTGGCATTGATCTGACTTTTTAATCGCTTTTTAATTTTTTTTTTTGGGATATTATAAAAATTGCAATTCTGTGGTTTGGTATTTTTTCTACATTTACCGTACAGGATACATAATGTTATATTTTAATAGGTTGTACAATTACGCACGCAGCAATACTAAATATGTTTATTTTTATTATGTTTGCATGGTTTTATATAGGAAAAGGGGGTCATTTTAACTTTTAACATGGAAGGGTTAAATGTGTGTTTTTTAAACTTTTATTAAAACTTTTTTACATTTTTTGAAAACTTTATTAGACTTTTAGGAGGAATCATTAGATTCCTCATACAGATTAAAGATTAATATCAACTGGCTCCAGAAAGTTAAACAGATTTGTAAATTACTTCTATTAAAAAATCTTAATCCTTTCAGTACTTATGAGCTGCTGAAGTTGAGTTGCTCTTTTCTGTCTAAGTGCTCTCTGATGACACATGTCTCGGGAACCGCCCAGTTTAGAAGCAAATCCCCATAGCAAACCTCTTCTACTCTGTGCAGTTCCCGAGACAAGCAGAGATGTCAGCAGAGAGCACTGTTGCCAGATAGAAAACAACAACACAACTTCAGCAGCTGATAATTATTGAAAGGATTAAGAATTGTTTAATAGAAGTAATTTACAAATCTGTTTAACTTTCTGGAGCCAGTTGATATATAAAAAAAAGTTTTTTCCTGGAACACCCCTTTAATAGAGTTCTATTGAACTCAATTGATCTGTGTGCTCTGCTATCCATTGATAGAGCCTGGTCCAGCCAGACTCTATCAATGACAGAGCCACGGGACAGCAGGAAGCAGAGGTAAGCCCTCCGGCTACCTGCACTGTGGATCGCCCCCCCTGTGATCACTCTGTGGGGGGGGGGGTGATCCACCCCACTAGCCCACCAGGGAGCATTCACAGGTCCCTTTAGACACCACTGTCAGCTTTGACAGCGGCGATCTAAAGGGTTAATAGCCAGCCCCCGGCTACTGAAAACAGCCGGGTGCTGCAGAGTATGGAGCGGGCAGGAGTCCGGAGCCCGCTCCATACAGGCAGCTAAGCGCCGAATGCTGGCTGGAAACTTGCGCCCCATGCAGACTTGCGTCCGCTCCTCCCCTCACCTCTCCGAAGCTAGAGCTGTGTGGAGCAAAGGCAGAGCAGGGGAGATAGGACGTGCACATCTTCTCATCTCCCCTGCTCTGCTTAGGAGGACACACGTTTCCACCGCCAGGGGCTGCAGAGTATGGTGCGGGCAGGAGTCGGGAGCCCGCCCCATACAGACTGTAGAGCGCCACAACGCTAGACAGGTACGGACCTGCTTGCCCGGAGGGCCGGAAAAATTCACCTGCCCGGCGCGCGAAACTGCATGTCCTGGTCGTCAGGCGATAGGAATTCCACATCCCTGACTGGGTCCACTTATTTTCAATATGTTTATTAATGACCTTGTAGAGGGATAAAAATGAATTTATATATTTGCATATGACACTGAACTGGGTAAAGTAATCACCACAGAGGAGGATAACATAATTTTACATCTGGGGAAGCTGAAGGCTTGGACACAAACATGGCACATTAAGTTTCATGTGGATAAATGTAAGGTGATGCAATAAAAACAAAATGTACAATAATGTGCTAAATAATAAAACATTAGGTAAAATATCTACTGAAAAGGACTTGGTTGAACTGGTAGAAAGTAAGCCCAACTTCAGTGATCAGTGCCAGACAGCTGCTGCCAAGGCCAGGGGTGTAGCTAGAAACCCCAGGGCCCCGGTGCGAAAAATTGCCTTGGGCCCCCTACCACCTGACAACCCTCTTCCCAATCCCAGACAACCCCTTACTCGGCCACACAAACATATCAGAGACTACAGCACTGATGGGACAGTCAGGAGACTACACAACAATATAAGTGACTAACAGGCAGGGCCGGACAGACAAAACAGACATTTAAGAATAAGCAGCCCATTATTCTGGAGGGGGTCCAACTGCTGGGACCCCCACCAATCACCCAATTCCCTTGGTTCCAGTTCATCTCAGCCTGTTATAAAGCAATAACTTCCATCATGTCTGGAGAGCCTCAGGCATTATAGGAGTTGTTGTTTTGCAACAGATGGAGAGCCATATATTAGGGTACATCGTCACCTATCATCACTACAGAACTAACAAGTGACTCCAGCTGATAGGATAGTCAGGAGAAAACGCAATTATATCAGTGACCTGAGTGACGTCTTCTCTGTTGTCTTTTCTTTTCTTCTTCATCTGGTTCAGACGTCAGGACTTCTTCCAGCTCCATCTTCTCTGCAGAGTCTGACACCCGGACATCATAGGTTCTCACTTTGTCAGTAGATCCTCATCCTCTGTATGAAGACAATAATCATTATTATTCTGCTAAATACTGTACCCCCTGAATATAATACTGTCACACACTTTATCCCCTGAATATAAAACTATCATCCACTGTACCTCCTGCATATAATACTGCCACCTACTGTACCCCTGAATATAATACTGCCACCCACTGTACCCCTGAATATAATTCTGCCACCCACTGTACCCCCTGAATACTGCCACCTACTGTACCCCATGAATATAATACTGCCACCCACTGTATCCCCTGAATATAAAACTATCATCCACTGTACCTCCTGCATATAATACTGCCACCTACTGTACCCCTGAATATAATACTGCCACCCACTGTACCCCTGAATATAATACTGCCACCCACTGTACCCCCTGAATACTGCCACCTACTGTACCCCCTGAATATAATACTGCCACCTACTGTACCCCCTGAATAAAATACTGCGACCTACTGTAACCCCTGAATATAATACTGCCACCTACTGTACCCCCCGAATATAATACTGTCACACACTTTATCCCCTGAATTGCCACCAACTGTACCCCCTGAATATAATACTGCCACACACTGTACCCCCTGAATATAATACTGCCACCCACTGTACCCCCTGAATATAATACTGCCACACACTGTACCCCCTGAAAATATTGCCACCCACTGTACCCCCTGAATATAATACGGCCAGCTACTGTACCCCCTGATTATAATACTTCCACACATTGTATCCCCCGAATATAAAACTACCATCCATTGTACCCCCCGCATATAATACTGCCACCCACTGTACCCGTGAATACAATACTGCCACCAACTGTACCCCCTGAATATAATACTGCCACCCACTGTACCCCCTGAAAATAATACTGCCAACTACTGTACCCCCTGAATATAATGCTGCCACCAATTGTACCCCTGAATATAATACTGCCTCCTACTGTACCCCCTGAATATAATCCTGCCACCCACTGTACCCCCTGAATATAATACTGCCACATAGAGTACATACACACACACCATTCATACATACGCACACATCATAGACACTCTGCCTCTTCCCCCCACACATACATAATACATACATACACACACATCATGCATACACATATCATGCATGCCTCCAGACCCCCCCCCCCCCCGCATTATTCATCTCCACACATCATACATACATACATCTTATTTACACATATCATTCATACATCATACATACAGTACATACACACACATCATTCATACATCATAGATACAGTACATACCCACACATCATTCATACATACATACACACACACACATGATACATACAGTACATACACCCATCATACATACACACACATGCATACAGTACATACACACACATCATACATACACACACATCATACATACACATCATACATACACACGCTGCCTCTGGACCCCAAATTCTATGATCACCTCATGAACAAGCAGATACCATTATTCAGGATGGCTTAACGTGTGCAGCCCACAAATCCCCCGTCCCACAGATTCAATAAATTTTCTGCTGCAGATTTGCTGTGGTAGATTTTGCTACCCATTGAAGTCAATGGGCAGAAAAATCTGATGAAGCAAATCTGCAGCAAAAAAAACACATGTGAATGCACCCTTAGGGTAGTGTCACATGTAACAGATCAGTAGTGTATGTTATTCTGCTGACCTGTCAATGACCTGACCCTATAGTGTGCCTCCAGCTGTTTTCCCCCGTGTCGTGCTTACAGCAGCAATCTGCCGCTACACGATGTCTCAGAGTACACAGCATGTGCCCATGTGACTCGAAGGTCCCTGTGTGGCTGCTTGTTAGTGACAGATTGCTGTTGTGAGCAGCACAGCAGGAGGCTGCAGATCTGTTACATGTAACCCTACTATAATGTTAATATGTACAGGATGATTTATGATAAGAGAGGTTTCCACAATATATATATATATATATATATATATATATATATATATATATATACTTCTCTAACTTAAAGGAGTACTCCAGGATGCAAAAATTGTCATTCAGACTGCAACAGGAGTTGTAGTTTTGCAACAGCTGGAGGTGCCATGGTTGGAAAGCACTGGCTTACAGTAAATGTCTTAAAGGAGTACTCCAGGATGCAAAAATTGTCATTCAGACTACCGGCAGTAAAATAATAAATATACATATCTGCTGTCGCTCCCTTAATGCCTCCAGTAACCCGCTCCAGCCTCCACCGCGATCCTCTTCCAGGTTGCCGATGGTCGGTGAGTCACACTGCCGCTCAGCCTATCGGCGGCCAATGTGGGACTTCGCTGCAGCCGATGATTGGCTGAGTGCTGTATGACTCACTGACCATCGGCAACCAGGAAAAAGGATCGCGGCGGAGGCTGGAGTTAGTTACTGGAGGCACCTGGGGAGCGACAGCAGGTATGTATATTTATTATTTTACTGCCGGCAGTACTCCTTTAAGACATTTACTGTAAGCCAGTGTTTACCAACCATGGCACCTCCAGCTGTTGCTAAACTACAACTTCCAGCATGCCCAGACAGGCTTTGGCTTTCAGGGCATGCTGGGAGTTTTAGTTTAGCAACAGCAGGAGACACAAAACTACAAATCTCAGCATGCCCAAACAACCTTTGGCTGTCCAGGCATGCTGAGAGTTGTAGTTTTACAACAGCTGAAGGCACCATGGTTGGAAAACACTGGCTTCTGACGTCAGAGGATGTCACTATGCGCAACCACTATGAAGTGAGCGCAGGAGTTCCTGCGCTAACTTCATAGCCATGCCATAAATGAACGGCGCTGTGCGCTGCAGCGCCGTACATTTATAATGCGCAGGGTTTACTCATACCGGGCGGAATAGCGGGGTCTGCTAGCTGGCGGGAAGCGGCATGCATAAGGGTTCTGCGGGCAGGTGGGCATAAGGGTCCTGCGGGCGGCCGAGCATATGGATGAGCGGGCAGTCACTGTGGAATGAGAGAGGCAGGGCTTCCTGTTGGCGCCGTACGTGCCCTGCCCCTCCTCCTCCATTCACTCAATGCGGGAAAAGGCAGGGGTGGGATAGTTACTCAGGTCCCACCCCAGGTCCTCCTCATGTTGACTCCGCTGCTGCCGGACTGACAGGTTTGGTAGCAGCGGCTGTCATATTGATTAATTAACAAGATGGTGGTGCCGGCCATCATGTAAATGTGGCAAGGGGCCCGGTCGCCGTGGTGACCTCTATAGCTACGCCACTGGCCAAGGCTAATAAGGTCAATAATTCACATTACCACCACAAAAATAAAAGGTGTAGAAAAAAAAACCTAGATAAATTATTTCCTGTGTGTCTGGCTTCTCACCAGCACAGAAGATATATTACATATCTTACTAGCTTTTTACCACTTAAGGGCATTGTGGACACAGCCATTGTCGTGAGTCATAACCTTATTTTTTCATTATTGCAGCCAAATAAGGGCCTGTTGTGGAAGGAGCTGTAGTTTTCCATGGTACCATTTTTTAATACCACAGATTTAAAGGAAAGACACATCCAGATGTTGTACATTGATCTATTTCTTCTCCGCACAGTTTCAACAACTAACATAAGGTAGTTAGATGTTGATCATACTATATTTGGCCCCTTGCCACTTCACTGCCATCTGATTCAAGTGTGGTGGGCTAAAATGGCATGTTGTAGTGTTAGTGTTGGGGTGCAGTGACAGACAGACAATAATCTGTGATGCCAGAAGTGTAACTCACCACACTTCAAGGTGAAGCATTTCACCAGGGCCAGGCATTGAGCAATAAAGACACCAGATGCAAGGTTACGGAAAACCACTGAGGAATTTACTCGCAAAAGTTGCAGGCAGATGTAATAACCAAGGCAGGGTAGGACAGAGAGTTGCAGAGGTAGTCAGTGAAATGTTTGGGAATGCTTGGACTTGTAGTATACTACTTGACATGACTGGACTTAATTACTGGATACATTAGACTTAAGATGTTAGACTTTAGACAACTGACACTGACTTGAAACTCACTACAGTGCATCCACAGAATAAGCTTACTGCCAGGTTTGGATTTTAGACTATTCAGACCAAAGCTTTCTGAGGCTTTCTACTCTGATTCCTCACTTGCTAAGGGGCCTCTGTCGGCATGTTTGCCTCTTCTCCCTGCAACTCAGGACTTGGACTTTTCCTGGATGGTTGAACAGCTGTAGGTGGTGTATTTGCTCACTTGCAGAACTTTGACTCCACGACTCCTCTCGTCACTTTGTACAGCACTCCACTAACTGACTTCTCTCCACACTGAACTAACTCCTAACTCAACTCCTCTTAACTCTACTACTGACTCCTCCCTGTCTAGACAGTTCACTAAACCCAGAAACCCCTATTGGCCACAGCTGTTCATATGACTCCTCTGCAGGCCTCTCTTAACCCCTTAAGGACCAAGCCCATATTCGTTTTTTGAGCTTTTGTTTTTTCCTCCTCTCCTTCTAAAAATCATACCGCTATAAATTTTACACCTAAAGACCCATATAAGGGCTTGTTTTCTGTGCCACTAATTGTACTTTGTAATGACATCAATCATTTAATAACAACATCTACTGCAAAACCAAAAAAATTTGGGGGGTGAAGTTGGAAATAAACCCCGCCATTCTATAAATTTTGGGGACTTCCGTTTCTACAATTTTAAGTAAAAATGATACCTTATCTTTATTCTGTAGGTTCATACTGTTACAAGAATACCCAATTTATGTAGGTTTTATTTTATTTTACTACTTAAAAAAAATCCTAACTACATGCACCAAAATATTTGAACCAAAGTTGTATGTTTAAAATTGTTATGTTCTGACCCCTGTAAATTTTTACATTTTTCCGCATTCGGGGGTATATGAGGTCTAATTTTTTGTGCCATGGTCTGTTGTTTTTATCGGTATCATTTTTGTTTTGATGGGACTTTTTGATCGCTTTTTATTAATATTTTTATGAAATATGAAGTGACCAAAAATGCATATGTATATATTTTTTTACGAGTACGCCATCGACCGTGCGGTTTAGCTAACCTTATATTTTAATACTTTGGACATTTAAGCATGCAGCGGTACCACATATGATTATTTTTATTTTTTATTACATTATTTTATTTAAAAAATGGGAAAAGGGGGTGATTTCAACTTTTAATAGGGAAGGGGTTAATTGACTTTTACTAACACTTTTTGGAGCAGGCTTGGAGCAGCAGATCGCCGAACACATGACGACGAAGTAGGTGTGGACCCTCTCGTCGTCCGGTAAGCTGATCGGGACATAGCAATTACGTGACGATAGTCCTGATCAGCTCCGCTGAGCTGCCGGGACAGTTTCACTTTAATTTAGACACCACGATCAACTTTGATCGTAGCACCTAAAGGGTTAATGCCGGGCATTGGCCCAATCTGCAGTGCCCAGCATTAGCCGTGGGTCCTGGCTTCCCATAGCAACCGGGACCCATGGGGTTTAACCCGTTCTCTGCTGGTGAGAACGGTTTAAACCCTGTTAACGGGACCAGGGTGTTCATGTACACCCTTGGTCCTTAAGTACTATAGTCCAAGGGCGTACCGGTGTGCACTTGGTCCTGGACAGGTTAAAGGTACAACAGTCCTAATATTAACACATTATTGGTACAAAAGTACATATGAACATAAATTAATGATACAATGGTAATAACAAAAATCAAACCAGAATCAATACAATCCCACAATCCCAGGAGATGTGGGCCAGAACAGACAAATGAAGCAATATCTGCCAGACAGGATGGGTAGTATAATGTGTTCCTTACCGGGACACCACCCAAGTGGGTCCCTAAAGTAAATGGCATGGTGCTGGGTGCTGACTTTCACTGCTGCAACACCAGTGCCCTAGTGGCCCGTCAGCCTGACTACTACCAGACCTAGCCTTCTGGCCCTAGGTCATGCCACCCCACAGACACATTTACACAGCAACAATGGCCTCCACATAGCCCCACATCAGTGTGAGCAGATCACTAAGCTCGCCTTACCATGGGCTTCCTGCCAGCAGACTGGGAGAAGCTGGGTATAAGACCTTGTCTATCGGTTACAGCAGATGCTGGTTGTACAGACAGTGGCAGGAAAGGAGAATATTGATGAAGGGACAGACTGGACCAGAGGGAAATGGAGGCGTTATTATTATTAATACACTTTTAGCAAATTGGCATAAATATAATTATGCCCATATCTTCTAAACAGCTACATGGATTTGGATGGGGTATACGTCATTAGCACTTTAATCCCTTTATTCAGGTTAGCGCAGGTGATCCTCCTGTCAGCCTTATTCGGTGGGTGATGCCCTAGCTGATTCCGGAAAAGCTGCACCACCAACCTTACTGCCTTCATTGCCGTGTCTATTACACAACCGACCAAGGTGAGCATACTGTGGGAACCCTTGTGGGGACTTGCAGCCTTTGCGAATCTACAATCTTGTTTCAGACGCTATTGCCCTATTTTTTCTTGTAGATATTCAGTTTCCCTTTGAGGACTGGGCCAATTAGCATTTCACCTGTTTGTCTTTTCCTCACATTTTAAAAGACAAAACTTTTTTTCTTGTTTTCTATCAACAGAGCCATATAAGGCCTTTTTGCACACCAAATGGTACTTTGTAGTGACACCTTTCATTTTCTCATAACATGTTCGACAGAGACAATATATTATTTGTATATTTGTGTGTTTGTGTGTGTGTTTTTTGCCTTTTCTTTTTTTCTTCTAAGAGTAATAACGCCTTTTTTTTTTTTTTTTTTTTTTTTTGCGTGAACAATTGTACTTTGTAATGACACCTTTCTTTTTATAATGGACATCTCCATGATCTCTGATGCCTGGCACTGACTGTGTTGGCTGTTGATAAATCGTTATAGAATTCCTGCACTGCATGATGTAAATGTATGGCTAGATGCATTGAGGCACAGGCTGCAATGTCATACATTTATGTCGATTGTCGAGCAGGGGTTAAAGCCCCTGAATTGGTTGTGATGTCAGTTCTTGAAATTGTGATGAGAAGCAATAAATCAACATATGTGAATCTGTGGCCATGTATTTCTTCCCAAATTTGTGGTCCAAGTGTAAGGAAGTAGCACTTGAACATCTCGACCCCCTTCTCCTTGACACTTGGCTGAGAAATAAAAAATAAATTTTATATGTTTGGCAATCACCATCAGTTCCAGGAAAGGTAGTTTGCTTTTTAGCAAATACAGCTGACAGATTCCATTTAGGGTTGGGTCAAACATGCCGTAAATTTGATGCTGCATATTTTCCTACCCATTGAAGTTATTGGGTAGCAAAATCAGCTGCAGAAAATATGCAGCAAAATTCGGCCATGTGACCCTATCCTTAAGGACGCAGGGTTTCTCAGTTTTTGCATTTTCGTTTTATCCTCCTTACTTTTAAAAAATCATAACCCTTTCAATTTTCTACCTAAAAATCCAAATTATGGCTTATTTTTTGCGTCACCAATTCTACTTTGCAGTGACATTAGTAATTTTACCGAAAAATCCCCAGCGAAACAGAAAAAATATCATTGTGCGACAAAATCGAGGAAAAAATTCAATTTTGTAACTTTTGGAGGCTTCCGTTTCTACACAGTGCATATTTCGGTAAAAATTACACCTTATCATTATTCTGTAGGTCCATACGGCTAAAGTGATACCCTACTTATATAGGTTTGATTTTGTCGTACTTCTGGAAAAAATCATAACGACATGCAGGAAAATTTATATGTTTAAAAATGTCCTCTTCTGACCCCTATAACTTTTTTATTTTTCCATGGACAGGGCTGTATGAGGGATAATTTTTTGCGCCGTGATCTGAAGTTTTTATCGGTACCATTTTTGTTTTGATCAGACTTTTTCATCACTTTTTATTCATTTTTTAATGGTATAAAAAGTGACCAAAAATACGCTTTTTCAGACTTTTCAATTTTTTTACGTGTACGTCATTGACTGTGTGATTTAATTAACAACATATTTTTATAGTTCAGACATTTACACACGCGGTGATACCACATATGTTTTAATTTTTTTATGGGAAAAGGGGGTGATTCAAACTTTTATTAGGGAAGGGGTTAAATTATCTTTATTAACCCCTTAAGGACCCAGCCATTTTACACCTTAGGACCTGGCCATTTTTTGCACATCTGACCACTGTCACTTTAAACATTAATAACTCTGGAATGCTTTTAGTTATCATTCTGATTCCGAGATTGTTTTTTCGTGACATATTCTACTTTAACTTAGTGGTAAAATTTTTTGGTAACTTGCATCCTTTCTTGGTGAAAAATCCCCAAATTTGATGAAAAATTTAGCATTTTTCGAACTTTGAAGCTCTCTGCTTGTAATGAAAATGGATATTCCAAGTATTATTTTATTTTATTCACAAATACGATATGTCTACTTTATATTTGCATCATAAAATTGATGAGTTTTTACTTTTGGAAGACATCAGAGGACTTCAAAGTTCAGCAGCAATTTTCCAATTTTTCACAAAATTTCCAAAATCACAATTTTTCAGGGACCAGTTCAGGTTTGAAGTGGATTTGAAGGGTCTTCATCTTAGAAATACCCCACAAATGACCCCATTATAAAAACTGCACCCCCCAAAATATTCAAAATGACATTCAGTCAGCATATTAACCATTTAGGTGTTTCACAGGAATAGCAGCAAAGTGAAGGAGAAAATTCACAATTTCCATTTTTTACACTCGCATGTTCTTGTAGACCCAATTTTTGAATTTTTACAAGGGGTAAAAGGAGAAAATGTATACTTCTATTTGTAGCCCAATTTCTCTCGACTAAGCACATACCTCATATGTCTATGTAAAGTGTTCGGCGGGCACAGTAGAGGGCTCAGAAGGGAAGGAGCGACAAGGGGATTTTGGAGCGTACGTTTTTCTGAAATGGTTTTTGGGGGACATGTTGCATTTAGGAAGCCCCTATGGTGCCAGAACAGGAAAAAAACCACATGGCATACCATTTTGGAAACTATACCCCTTGAGGAACGTAACAAGGAATACAGTGAGCCTTAATACCCCACAGGTGTTTCGCGACTTTTGCATATGTAAAAAAATTTTTAAAAAATTTCAATAAAATGTGTGCTTCCCCTCAAATTTCAAATTTTTGCTAGGGTTAATAGCAGAAAATAGCCCCCAAAATTTGTAACCCCATCTCTTCTGAGTATGGAGGTACCCCATAAGTTGACATGGGCGAACTACAATGCTCAGAAGAGAAGGAGTCATATTTGGCTTTTTGAGAGCAAATTTTGCTCGGGGGCATGTAGCATTTAGGAAGCCCCTATGGTGCCAGAACAGGAAAAAAAACACATGGCATACCATTTTGGAAACTATACCCCTTGAGGAACGTAACAAGGAATAAAGTGAGCCTTAATACCCCACAGGGGTTTCACGACTTTTGCATACGTAAAAAAAAAAAAAAAATTCACTAAAATGTGTGTTTCCCCCCCAAATTTCACATTTTTGCAAGGGTTAATAGCAGAAAATACCCCCCCAAAATTTGTAACCCCATCTCTTCCGAGTATGGAGGTACCCCATAAGTTGACCTGAAGCGCACTACGGGCGAACTACAATGCTCAGAAGAGAAGGAGTCATATTTGGTTTTTTGAGAGCAAATTTTGCTCGGGGGGCTTGTCGCATTTAGGAAGCCCCTATGGTGCCAGGACAGCAAAATAACCCCCACATGGCATACCATTTTGGAAACTAGACCCCTTGAGGAACGTAACAAGGGGTACAGTGAGCATTTACCCCCCACTGGTGTCTGTCAGATCTTTGGAACAGTGGGCTGTACAACATTTTTAATTTGCGCAGCCCACTGTTCCAAAGATCTGTCAGACACCAGTGGGGTGTAAATTCTCACTGCACCCCTCATTACATTCCGTGAGGGGTGTAGTTTCCGAAATGGGGTCACATGTGTTTTTTTTTTTTTTGCGTTTGTCAAAACCGCTGTAACAATCAGCCACCCCTGTGCAAATCACCTCAAATGTACATGGTGCACTCTCCCTTCTGAGCCTTGTTGTGCGCTCCCAGAGCACTTTGCGCCCACATATGGGGTATCTCCGTAGTCGGGAGAAGTTGCATTACAAATTGTGGGGGGCTTTTTTCCCTTTTACCTCTTGTCAAAATGAAAAGTATAGGGCAACACCAGCATGTTAGTGTAAAAAATTTATTTTTTTACACTAACATGCTGGTGTAGACCCCAATTTCACCTTTTCATAAGGGGTGAAAGGAGAAAAAGCCCCATAAAATTTGTAAGGCAATTTCTCCCGAGTACGGCGATACCTCATATGTGGCCCTAAACTGTTGCCTTGAAATACGACAGGGCTCCGAAGTGAGAGCGCCATGCGCATTTGAGGCCTGAATTAGGGATTTGCATTGGGGTGGACATAGGGGTATTCTACGCCAGTGATTCCCAAACAGGGTGCCTCCAGCTGTTGCAAAACTCCCAGCATGCTTGGACAGTCAACGGCTGTCCGGCAATACTGGGAGTTGTTGTTTTGCAACAGCTGGAGGCTCCATTTTGAAAACAGTGGCGTACCAGACGTTTTTCATTTTTATTGGGGAGGGGAGGGGGGCTGTGTAGGGGTATGTGTATATGTAGTGTTTTTGACTTTTTATTTTATTTTGTGTTAGTGTAGTGTAGTGTTTTTAGGGTACAGTCACACGGGCAGGGGGGGTTACAGCGATTTTCCCGCTGCGAGTTTGAGCTGCCGCGCAAAATTTGCTGCATCGCAAACTTGCAGCCTGATACTCACTGTAAGCCCCCTGCCCATGTGAGTGTACCCTGTACATTCACAGGGGGGGACCTCCAGCTGTTGCAAAACTACAACTCCCAGCATGCACAGTCTATCAGTGCATGCTGGTAGTTATAGTTTTGCAACAGCTGGAGGCACACGGGTTGGGAAACACTGAGTTAGGAAACAGACAATGTTTCCCAACCAGTGTGCCTCCTGTTGTTGCAAAACCACAACTCCCAAACATTCTCAGGCATGCTGGGAGTAGTAGTTCGGCAACATCTTTAGAGCCAGATGTTGCCGAACTACAACTCCCAGCATGCTTGGAGTTGTAGTTTGCAACATCTGGAGGACTACAGTTTGCAGACCACTAATACAGTGGTTCCCAATTTGTGCCCTTCCAGATGTTACAGAACTACAACTCCCAGCATGCCTGGACAGTAAGGGCATGCTGAGAATGTGTAGTTTTGCAACATCTGGAAGGGCACAGTGGTCTCCAAACTGTGGACCTCCAGATGTTGCAAAACTGCAACTCCCAGCATGCCCAGACGCCAAGGGCTGTCTGGGCATGCTGGGAGTTGTAGTATATAGGGTCCCAATACAGCAATGCATGTCACTTTACGGCGACGTGCATTGCTGTAAAGGGCCCGACCACGGCTGAAGATCTACTCACCTGTCGCCACCGCCATCTTCCTCACCGGGATCCGGGTCTTCAGGGACGAGGTAAGTACCGGGGCCGGTCCCCAGCACTCCCCCGTCCCCCGCCGCGTCCTCTGGTCTTCCTCCCGTCCTCTCTGGACTTCAAGGGGCCGGGCAGGACGGGAGGAAGTAACCGCCCCCCCTCCTGCGATTGGTCGGTTAACTAACCGACAGATCGCAGGGGAGCGGAGGAGGTGGCAGGCTTGCCACCTCGCTCCTAGGCTCCAGCATGGTCCTGGCTGTCTGTGACAGCCGGGATCATGCGAAATTACCGGGCGGTCGGGTCCCAGAGGTAATCGCGGTAACCAGCGGACGACGTAAATATACATCCTTCATCGTTAAGGGGTTATCCACCATAAGGTGTATTTAGTACTTTTGAGCCTACTTCTCATAGGCAAGGGCCTCTGGCTCACTGATATTCTTGGGTTTACATGATGTGAGCACCTTTTTCAAATCCCACCAAGGATGGAGTTCAAGTTAGGTAACAGTAATGACGTCTCCAGAATCTTAGAGGACATCTTCTGAAACCAAGCCTTGGTGGACTTTGAGGTATGCTCTGGATCACTGTCCCCTTGGAAGGTCCAATAATGCTCAGGATTCAGCTTCCTTTCAAAATGCATGATGTTTTCTCCTAGAATTTTCTGATACTTGATTGAATTGATCTTGTCCTGCAAATACTGAAAGTTTCCAGAGACAGAGGAAACCAAGCAGCCCCAGACATCAAAGCCCCAGAAATGTTTTGCATAGTTTTCAATTGCCATATATAAGGCAAACAGAATGGATAAGCAAAAACATTTACAGGGTTGAGAACTACAAGTACCATCCTATAGTCTTATACTAAAGGATGGTACTGCTCTACACTTATGTGATATATTAAGACAAGGTTAAATAAAAGCATATCTGGCATAATTTTATCACATCTGGGGTTCAGGCTCCAAAGTACTAAGGGGAGTGCCAGACATAGGTAAATCCAATCCTGTATGTAAGAATAATCCAGCCTAACAAAACTGGTAAAAAATGTTTGTTCCATTGGAGAATTGTGAGTAACAACATGAGAGGAATAAAAAACATGCATGACATTAACACTCTGCCCACCCCTGACATAATCCTCAGTGATCCCTGCTTCCCCAGTGTCTGAATTGATGCTGTGCATTAAACTGTATCTGTAGGAACATTTGTAATACTCAAGGGGAGTACAAAAGTTGAAGTGCAGGCTAGCAAGGAATTGTAGTCAAGTGACATGTCATGTGGCAGGGTTAAGCCCAACAATCCTTTTGTAAAGTGAGATATACTCTAGAAAGGTGACAGCTATTCCGCTGTACCACCACTATCCAATAAACAAGGCATAGCTTCTGGCATTGAGTCATCCGGGGTGCTAACCAGCTGATCGACGGAGGTGCCATTTGTGGGCATCCTGGTGTTTATCCATTGCTGGCCTATCCTGAGAATAGTCAGGCCCAGAAAACCCCTTTACATGCCTTTTTAATCAGTGTAGTATGCATTGGGGCACTGCAATAGCTTAGCTGTGTAATGCTAAGGGTGTCGTTAGAGGAGGAGAGGGTTATTAATAAACCTTTAGCCATATGACCATGCCTTTTTCATAAGACATTAAAGTACAGGATGCTCAGATTACAATTTTATGTAGATAAAATACACTATACAATACCGCAGATAAAAAAAAAAACATAAATCAGAATTAAAATGTATTTATTGCTTGCAGTTCAGCTCTTTAAAGCTTACAATAAAAGAGAGACCCTTTTACATAAATCAAACAGTAAATACATAGTAATTCAGTTTTATATTATAAAGCAACTTTTTAATAATGACTATTTTCCAGTTGCAGTGAACATGATAAAGAAGTGTAAACATGTGCTATGGTGTGTGCAAGTATTTGGACAGCCTGTAAATTCATGTAAATGCCAACATCTTGATGAGTATCATAAATATCCCATGGAATCCTAAAAGCTATTCCACACGTGGTGAGAGCCTTAGCAAAGAATTAGAATGTGTCACAATCCCTAGCTTAGTTATGGTGTTCACATAAAGATGTGTTCAAACCTAATTTATAAGAATTGAAATAGTAACTATTCATTATAATATGTGATAATTCAACAGACCTCATTCTGTAATCAGAAACCTTTACCACCAGTGCACTAGTAATGTATATGTCTGTTTATAAGTATTGTCTATTTTAATATAAACAAGCCACAAACAGAAGCACAGCCTGTGTGCCAACTGCACTTTCTGTTTCCCAAATATTGACAATAACACCTATGTTAGATATAAATAACTTCTAGAGAGGTCATCTATGTGACTTCTGGATTGTGTCTAAGAACAACTTATGAACATACACCAGACAACACAAATCTTTTATCTTAAAGGAGTGATAAAACTTACTGTGCCAACGGGTGTTAAACACAGTGGTCTAGCACTAAGAGCAATATATAGAAAACAGGGGGCCCCTTAGAAAATAAAATGGTGGTCATTATGTTGCCAGGATTGACCTGTTCCTAACACCATGTGTGGCCTTAATTTACTATATTCTATGCATATGTCCTACCATACTTTTTTCATTACATTACTGCAGTCCATTCTTTCTTTACTTTATGTGTGATGTCTGCCTTCAGAGCATTAGTCATCAATCTATGCATCATGGAAATTTAAACTTCACTTAAGTTTTTCTAGTGTCTTGGAGTGTGAGCTGCCAGGAAATAGCTCATTTCTAGTAATAGAAAAATTACAATCAATCATTTAAAAGGTAATATCTATATTGTCATTAGACACCAGGGATTACCAGCAATTAATGTTTAAATGCTGCAATCTGTATAAATTGCGGCATTTAACCATTTAAACAACAGACATCGGAGTGATCATAGCAGATAATAGCATCAAGCATCTGCCGATGGCGTGGACCTGACTCCATGGCCTGTGCCATATTCTCCTCACCCAGCCCATTATGTACTGGTACATTAAAGATTGGGAAAGGGTTAACTTGTAAGTATTGCTGTTTGGTGAGCAGTATCAAAACAAAATCCCATAAAAAATAGCAGAATTATTTTTTGTGCGTGCTGGAGTATACTAGCCGAGTACCAGCACTGAATGATATAGATTAGAGATGAGCGAACTTTTGAAAAATGTTTCGATAAAAAAAGGCTATTTCTGGCCTACAGAGAGCCTCAATAGGGGTGTAGAACACTTTTCTGTGTTCTAACATGCATATGGAGTGTGCTGGGGTAGAGAAATAATACTATTATTATTACTACTGTTATTCAAAAGGAGATGCAGATTACCGCCATTGCTTTTAGAACCCTGGAGCCACCTCCACCTCAGTATGAGGAGACCATATAGTGGCTGAATGACACAGAGTGGAGGTGTTGGCAGCATGAGGAGACCATATAGTGGCTGAATGACACAGCGTGAAGGTGCTGGCAGCATGAGGAGACCATATAGTGGCTGAATGACACAGCTTGGATGAGGCTGAAGCATGAGGAGACCATAAAGTATACGCCCGCTACCACTTGACAAAGCTCCTGAGGCAGCGAAACATGTTGAGGGGGCAGAGTAGGGAGATTTTAACAGCGCAGCATTGCCATTTGTTAGAGTGTGTATCTGCAGGCACACCGAAACAGTTATGAAAGTGATCTGATCTAAAATAGACAGCTGTGCTTAATACCTTAATGCATAAAACAGGCATATATATAAATGGCAATAGCTGTGTGTTTTTAAAGTTCCAATTATCTTTTTTGAGCACATTTAAATAATTTAATAAAGATTGTGGGTCACAATCTATTCAGATATATGGGAAAATAAAGGGTATTTTTGGACCCCCCTGAGGGGGTCTATAGGAATAAACATTGTTGGAAGCAACCCTCCATATATTGGTCCATTTTAAGAATTCATAAAGTGTCTGAATGACACAGCCTGGAGTTGGCAGCAGCATGAGTAGACACTAGGCATTCACCATGCCTAAGATTATAGGATGAATTCTGAAATTTAAACCGAAGAATTTGGGTAGCCTGTGCTACCATAACAACATTTTTATTCCTGAACTCAGGCCCAGCAGCATCAGTAAACCATATATTGCCTGAATGGCAAAACCTGGAGTTGGCTGAAGCATGAGGAGACCATATAGTATCTGAATGGCACAGCCAGGATTTGGCAGCAGCATGAGTAGACACTAGGCCTTCACAATCCCTAAGATTATAAAATGACTTCTGACATTTTAACCGAAGATTTTGGGTAGCTAGTGTTACCATAACAACATCTTTATTCCCATACCCAGGCCCAGAAGCTTCAGTAAACCATATATTGCCTGAATGACACAGCCTGGAGTTGGCTGAAGCATGAGGAGACCATATAGTGTCTGAATGGCACAGCCTTGAGTTGGCAGCAGCATGAGTGGACACCAGGGCTTCACAATCCCTAAGAAAAAAAGATGAAGTTTTAAATTTAAACCAAAGATTTTGGGTAGCTAGTGCTACCACAATAACATTTTCATTCCCAGACCCAGGCCCAGCAGCATCAGTAAACCATATATTGCCTGAATGACACAGCCTGGAGTTGGCTGAAGTCTGAGGAGACCATATAGTGTCTGAAGGGCACAGCCAGGAGTTGGCAGCAGCATGAGTAGACACTAGGCCTTCCCAATCCCTAAGATTACACGATGAATTCTGAAATTGAAACCAAAGTGCTACCATAACAAAAATGTTATTCCCAGACCCAGGCCAGGCTGCATCAGTAAACCATATATTGTCTGAATGACACAGCCTGGAGTTGGCTGAAGCATGAGGAGACCCCAGGGCTTCACAATCCCTAAGAGAAAAAGTCAAAGTTTGAAATTTAAAATAAATATTTTGGGTAGCTAGTGCTACCATAACAAAAGTTTTTATTCCCAGACCCAGGCCCATATAGTGTCTGAAGGGCACAGCCAGGAGTTGGCAGCAGCATGAGTAGACACTAGGCCTTCACAATCCCTAAGATTATACAATGAATTCTGAAATTTAAACCTGAAGTGCTACCATAACAAAAATGTTATTCCCAGGCCCAGCAGCATCAGTAAACCATATATTGCCTGAATGACACAGCCTGGAGTTGGCTGAAGCATGAGGAGACCCCAGGGCTTCACAATCCCTAAGAAAAAAGTTGAAGATTGAAATTTAAACCAAAGATTTTGGGTAGCTAGTGCTACCATAACAAAAGTTTTTATTCCCAGACCCAGGCCCAGCAGCATCAGTAAACCATATATTGCCTGAATGACACAGCCTGGAGTTGGCTGAAGCATGAGGAGACCATGTAGTGCACAGCCTAGAGATGGCAGCAGTATGACATTGAAATTTATGATTTTTACATTTAAATGTAAGATTTTGAAATTGATATTATGGATTTTGTAATTGAAATTTTACTACGTTTCCTGGCATACTTATTGCGTATATGAGGGTAGTACAATACTCTTCACTACGCTTAAAACAGTATTTGTCTAGAACAGCAGCAGGTGTGTACTATTGGCTGTCCTTTCACAGCATATAGATCCTTGACAGAGTAACAGGTACAAAATAGTACACTACTTAGAAGTAGATATGTGATATGCACTAATAAGTGCAGAAAAATGTGCTACAGTACGCTTAATAATACTTATTTTTACCTGTTTCACAGATTACAAAATTCCTTTATAATCAGAAATTGTCAGAATACCACCTGACATTCAAAATAATAAAATGATACGTACGTTCTCTGAAGAAAAGGATCCTTCATTAGATGACAATATGAGTATTGTGTGTTCCAGGGACATTAGCTCATCGGAGGAACAGGAAAACATGATACAACTTAATTCTGCATCTGAAGAACCACAACAAAGAATGAACGACTTAAAGCCTACTGGAACTTAGGAACTTCAAAATGGTAAATCTTCCACCTGGGATAGTCAGTCAATTCCAACAGCCGGTGGTCAGTATCCACAGTTCCCTGTTTCTGCTAGTCCTTGGCAATATTACATTTATTACTGATCTGGTATCAACATGGCAATAATGCTGTGAGAGTAACTCAAGGATACCCACATGTTTTCTACAATACACAGTCAATATATGGAGACCATATAGTGGCTGAATGACACAGCCTGGAGGTGGGTGAAGCATAAGGAGACCATTGAAATTTAAGAATTTTAAATAGAAATTTGAAATTGAGGATTTTAAAATGGAAATTTTAACTCCCAAGTTTTAGTGTAGGTAAAAGGACCAAATCTAACAAGGAGTCACATGTCACATGGCAGCACAATGACAGAGCCTGGGGGTGGCATCAGTAGGAGGAGACCATATAGTGTCTGAATGGCACAGCCTGGAGTTGGCTGAAGCATGAGGAGACCATATAGTGTCTGAATGGCACAGCCTGGAGTTGGCAGCAGATGAGGAGACAATAGGGCCTCACAATCTCTAAGAATAAAAGATGAATTTTGAAATTTCCATTGAAGATGTATGGAACCCAGTGCTACCATAAACATATATAGGTAATGTCCTAGGCCCAGCAGCATCACTAAACCATGTAGTTGCTGAATGACACAGACAGGAGCAGGCAGCAGCATGAGTACACAAGAGGGGTTCACAACCCCTAACATTAAAAGGTGAATGTTGAAATCTATATTGAAGATGCATGATAGCTAGTGCTACCATCCAAAAATGTAAGGCCCAAACCCAGCAGCATCACTAAACCATATACTTGCTGAATGACACAGAAAGGAGCAGTCAGCAGCAGGAGTACACAACAGGGTTTCATAACCCCTAAGATTGAGAGATCAATGTTGACATCTCAATTAGGCATGTATGTAAGCTAACATCCAAAAATGTAGGGCCCAAGCCAGCAGCATCAGTAAGCCAAGTAGTTCCTGAAAGACACAGTCAGGAGCAGGCAGCATGAGAACGGTGATGTGACTAGGAGGATGTTTAAACTCTGCTGGACTACACTGGACTACACAGAGTGTCCATCCTTTCTCTCTGTAGTGTAATGAATGAAGTGGCTGGCCGCAATATGGCTGCCGATTATACAGGGCTGTGACATCACAGGAGTGACTGGCTGCTGATAGGCTGCATCCTGCATGTGATTCAGGGTCATCCCGTCTACTTCCCTTCCCGCCTTCCCAGCGTCCCTTGCCCCATGTTCTGACATGTAGATCCGCCATTTTAGATGCCCTGGAGCTTGGAACTCTGTAAAATGGAGTTTAATGAAGCGATCCGCGCGATAAAATCGCGGTGATATTCGCATTCATTGCAAATCGAATATTTCATTAAATTCGTAACGAATTTGGGTTTGTCAGCTTTGATTTGCTCATCTCTAATATACATGGTGGGCCATTTATATGGATACACCTTAATAAAATTGGAGTGGTTGGTGATATTAACTTCCTGTTTGTGGCACATTAATATATGTGAGGGGGGAAACTTTTCAAGATGGGTGGTGACCATGGCAGCCATTTTGAATCCGACTTTAGTTTTTTCAATAGGAAGAGGGTCATGTGACACATCAAACTTATTGGGAATTTCACAAGAAAAACAATGACGTGCTTGGTTTTAACGTAACTTTATTCTTTCATGAGTTATTTACAAGTTCCTGACCACTTATAAAATGTGTTCAATGTGCTGCCCATTGTGTTGGATTGTCACTCTTCACACACTGATAGCAACACCGCAAGAGAAATGCTAGCACAGGCTTCCAGTATCTGTAATTTCAGGTGCTGATTAGAGATGAGCGAACTTACAGTAAATTCGATTCGTCACGAACTTCTCCGCTCGGCAGTTGATGACTTATCCTGTGTAAATTAGTTCAGCCTTCAGGTGCTCCGGTGGGCTGGAAAAGGTGGATACATTCCTAGGAAAGAGTCTCCTAGGACTGTAACCACCTTTTCCAGCCCACCGGAGCACCTGAAAGCTGAACTAATTTATGCAGGAAAAGTCATCAACTGCCGAGCCGAGAAGTTTGTGACGAATCGAATTTACTGTAAGTTCGCTCATCTCTAGTGCTGATCTTGTATCTTCAGCATAGAGAATTGCCTTCAGATGACCCCAAAGATAAAAGTCTAACTGTTAATTTTTGCAATCCCCAAATCTAGTATGGCCTCCATGTTGGAAAAGGCAGTCCAGTGTGCATCTTGCACAATGTATGCAATCCTTGAACAGCGGTTTGAGGGTGCATATTGTTGTGCGAGTTGTTCATTTGGAAGGCCAGATCCTGGATCTAGAGGAGCAACTGGCAACACTGAGATGCATTGACAACCCGGAGAGGAGTCTCCTGCTCACTGAGCAAGTACTCTCTGGGGTAGAGGTGGGGGAGGACAATGGGACGGAGGTGCAGGACAGTCAGCCAGTTAGCTGGGTTACAGTTAGAAAACGGGGTAGAGGGAAAAGTATCAGGAAGGCTAGTCCTAAACTGGCACACCCCAACAAGTTTGCCCTGTTGGCAGATGAGGGGGATGTCATTTCAGAGCTATCGGTACTGCAACAGGACTCTGCCTCTGACCGCCAGGGGAGTGTATGCTCCAGTAAGGACAGAGGGAGGAGTGCAGGGCAGGCCAGACAGGTACTAGTAGTGGGGGACTCAATTATTAGGGGGATAGACATAGCGATCTGTCACAAAGACCGGGATCGCCGAACAGTGTGTTGTCTTCCTGGAGCTCAAGTTTGGCACATCGCGGATCGGTTGACAGGTTGCTGGGTGGGGTTGGAGAGGATTGAGCAGTCATGGTACATATTGGCACCAATGACAAAGTAAGAGGTAGGTGGAGTGTCCTTAATAATGATTTCAGGGACTTAGGCCACAAGCTTAAGGCAAGGACCTCCAAGGTAGTATTTTCTGAAATATTACCTGTACCACGAGCCACACCAGAGAGGCAGCGGGAGATTAGGGAGATAAACAAATGGCTCAGAAGCTGGTGTAGGAAGGAGGGGATTGGGTTCATGGAGATCTGGGCCGACTTCGCTGTCGGATACTGGCTATACCGTAGGGACGGGCTGCAGTTGTGCTTGGGGAGAAAATGGCTAGAAGGGTGGAGGAGTGTTTAAACTAGGACTAAGGGGGAGGGAATCTATAACATAGAGAGGGAAGATAGTGTAGATAGAGGGGGGGCTTAACAATGTACCTGGGGGTGGAGCGGAGGGTGGGGTTAGAATAGTTAATAGGGATAGGCATCATAAGAAAAAAAAAACATACACCATTGAATTGCATGTTGACTCATGCCAGAAGTCTGTCCAATAAAACTGACGAACTGGAGTTGAAAATTTCTGAGGAGGATTATGACATATATAACAGAGACTTGGTTGGATGATAGCTGTGACTGGGCGGTCAACATACAGTGTTATAGTCTATTCAGGAAGAATGGGAGACTTTTAAAAATATCTTAAATTCTCACTGTAAGATGTATATACCTTATGGGAATAAAAGGGTCAGAAATAAAAGAAAACCAATATGGATGAATAAAAATGTTAAAGGAGCAATAAGTGACAAAAACAAAGCATTAAAACTACTAAAACAGGACGGCAGTGAAGAAGCATTAAAAAGCTATAGAGAAAAATGTAAAATATGTAAAAAAACAGATAAAAGTCCCAAAAATAGAGACAGAAAGACTCATTGCTAAAGAGAGTAAAACTAACCCCAAAATGTTCTTTAACTACATAAATAGCAAAAAGGTCAAAAATGAAAGTTTAGGCCCTTTAAAAAAAAACTATGAGGATGAAATTATAAACGGGGATCAGGAAAAATCAAATATATTGAACAAATTCTTCTCCACTGTATTCACCGAGGAAATGAAATGCCAGGTGAGATACAGCAAGATAAGGTAAACTCTGCACTACAGGTCACCTGTCTAACCCAGGAAGAAGTACAGTGCCGCCTACAAAAAATCAAAATAGACAAATCACCAGGTCCAGATGGCATTCACCCCCATGTTCTAAAGGAATTAAGTAATGTAATAGACAGACCCTATATATTAAAAAGGGGTCAAAAGGTGACCCCGGGAATTATAGACATGTTAGTTTAACCTCGGTTGTATGTAAATTGTTTGAGGGTTTTCTAAGAGATGCTGTTTTGGAATATCTTGATAAAAATAAATGTATGACTCCGTAGCAGCATGGATTTATGAGGGACCGGTCGTGTCAAACTAACCTGATCAGCTTTTATGAGGAGGTGAGCTCCAGACTGGACCAGGGGCAATCGCTGGATGTCGTATATCTGAATTTTTCCAAAGCATTAGATACGGTGCCACATAAAAGGTTGGTGCATAAAATGAGAGGGATTGGGCTGGGGGAAAATGTGTGTAAGTGGGTAAGTAACTGGCTCAGTGATAGCAAACAGAGGGTGGGTATTAATGGTACTTATTCTGATTGGGTGACTTTTACTAGTTGGGTACCACAGGGGTCAGTCTTGGGTCCTGTTCTATTTAATATATTCATTAATGACCTTGTAGAGGGGTTGAATAGTAAAGTAGCAATCTTTGAAGATGATACTAAACTCTGTAAAGCGGTAAACACAACAGAGGACAGTGAACTGTTACAACTGGATCTGGATAGGTTGGAGGTTTGGGCTGGGAAGTGGCAGATGAGGTTCAACACCGATAAATGTAAGGTAATGCACATGGGGAAGAGAAATCCGGGCTGGGATTATGTATTAAATGGGAGCACACTTGGGACGACTGACGTGGAAAAGCACTTAAGAGTCTTAGTTAACAGTAAATTTAGCTGTAGTGACCAGTGTCGGGCAGCTGCTTCCAAGGCAAATAGAATCATGGGGTGCATCAATAAGGGCATAGATGCCAACGACAAGGAAATAATTCTACCACTGTAGAAATCACTAGTCAGACCACACATAGAATACTATGTACAGTACTGGGCACCAGTGTACAAGAAAGATATAGTGGAGCTGGAGAGGGTTCAAAGACGGGCAACCAGGGTAATGGGAGGTCTACAGTACCCAGAAAGATTATCAGAATTAGGGTTATTTAGTTTAGAAAAAAGAAAGCTTAGGGAAGACCTAATAACTATGTATAAATATATCAGGGGACAGTTCAGAGATTTTTCCCATGATCTATTTATACCCAGGACTGTATCTATAACAAGGGGGCAAACTCTACGTTTAGAGGAAAGAAGGTTTCTACACCAGCACAGACGGTGGTTCTTTACTGTAAGAGCAGTGAGACTGTGGAATTCTCTCCCGGAAGAGGTGGTCATTGTGAGCTCTGTAAAAGAATATAAAAGGGGTCTGGATGCATTTTTGGAGAATAACATAGCTGGTTATGGATTCTAGATTTATAGGGACAGAACGTTAATCCAGGGATTTATTCTGATTGCCATATTTGGAGTCAGGAAGGAATTTTTTTACTCTAGTATGAGGGTTTTTGGCCTTCCTCTAGATCAACTCAACTCAGTAGGGACTTGTTTGGGTTATAGGTTGAACTTGATGGACTCTGGTCTTTTTTCAACCTTATGAACTATGTTACTATGTTACTGATGTACCACATGAATTAAAAATACATGATATAGGTGTTTTGTAGTATTTCTATACAAATGTGATATAAAAGCCAAAAGAAAAAACAATACTGTATTCTAAAACATGCATAACTATATGGAATGTACAAGTCATATCGCTAAATGACACCATTTGACACGAGATAGTACCTAATATTTGAGCCGCTATTAACAAAACAGATTAGAAAAATGTGTGCAGCTCACAACCAGGTATTCGAGGTTATTGTGGTTAAAGGATTGATCCCCACCAATCCAAATGGGTAAAAACTAAAACAAAGATTAACCACACCTCAAGAATACTACCCTGGGGTACACAGTGAATAATTGTTTGAGACATAAAGTTTTGAAAAAAATGCGGATTTTATTAAAACAATAAAAACCTAAATGGTTAAAAATATCAGAGCAATGTCAATGTTATCTTAAACTGTCATTGGGCCCTAATGACAGATTTAGAAAATATGAATATATATATAGAAACCACCTAATATAGAATAATCTATAGATATTAAAAACAAATGCAATTTTTCAACGGCATATAATGATCCGGAGTCGACTATTAGTCCAGCACCTATGATGAATAAAAAAGGGCTGATAGTCCGGCACTTGTAATGGAAAAGGCAAAGTCACTTGATGGACTGATGTATAGGTGTATAAAAAGCTGCCCACAGATGTTAAACAAATGCAAAGTTCAACCTCACCCTGGCTGCTGGTCCCGTACTGCGACGGGCCGATAGTTGAAATTCTTGTGTTGGCTGCAGCAATCCCGGCGTGAGAGCCTGGATGGATATGGGCTCCGGCAGGAGACTCTCTCGGGAGCGGTCCGTGGTATCGGCAAATACCTGGATGTGTATCGGACCTGGAGAGATCGTGGCTGGGTTCTGGTATTGCAGGCAGCAGGTTGGTAATGCGCTCAGTGGGAGAGGATGTTTGATGAATGCAGCAAGTGGTGCACAAAGTTCTGGGCCAGCTTCAGTCTAGGTGGTGCGTGCGAATTGTGCTCTGTTCAGATTAGATATCAGCCTAGACGTGTTTCAGGGTGCTAAAAACGACCCCTTCCTCAGGGGGGCCCTTCCGTCGCAGTACGGGACCAGCAGCCAGGGTGAGGTTGAACTTTGCATTTGTTTAACATCTGTGGGCAGCTTTTTATTCACCTATACATCAGTCCATCAAGTGACTTTGCCTTTTCCATTACAAGCGCCAGACTATCAGCCCTTTTTTATTCATCATAGGTGCCGGACTAATAGTCGACTCCGGATTATTATATGCCGTTGAAAAATTGCATTTGTTTTTAACATCTATAGATTATTCTATATTAGGTGGTTGCTATATATATATTCATATTTTCTAAATCTGTCATTAGGGCCCAATGACAGTTTAAGATAACATTGACATTGCTCTGATATTTTTAACCATTTAGGTTTTTATTGTTTTAATAAAATCCGCATTTTTTTCAAAACTTTATGTCTCAAACAATTATTCACTGTGTACCCTAGGGTAGTATTCTTGAGGTGTGGTTAATCTTTGTTTTAATATTAACAAAACAGTTTTGAGAATATTATAAGATAAATAGAGATGAGCGAATCGCTTGATTAAATTCCATTTTACAGCCTAAGGAGGATACCTAAAGTGGAAGGTCCACATGTGAGTACATGGGGCAGGGGATTATGGGAGGGCAGGAAAGTACGGCAGGAAGGGAGATAGGCGGGATGATCCTGAATCACATGCGAGATGCAGCCTATCAGCATTCATTGACCCCTGTGATGTCACAGCCCTATATAATTGGCAGCCATCTTGCGGCTGTTCATTTCATCCATGGACTCAGAGAGAGAGGAAGGACTGTGTGTCTGTGTGTGAATTGCTTATACCACAGCGTAACACTGGTAACTGCTAGTCACATCAGCATTGTGGACAGACAGAAGTGCAGTGCTTTGGTGTTCTCACTGAGAAGGATATTACGCCATAAACCTCCTATTCACGTTATTGAGCATTTCATCAGAGAGGGACAGAAAGATTTTCGTTGCCTCATACATATCAACAAGCTGCCTGAAATTTACGAACCACCTTATCACCTTATTTTTCAGCGCAATTCTGTGCTTTTTTTCCACCAGAAATCATCTGTTGCTTATAATTGTGTGTAGACGGTATAAAAACCAGTGCACACCATTCTTAACACTCTGTGACAGAGTGCAATTTAGGTTTTTTTGTGGTGCTGCACTGTTGTGTCCTGCTGCTGTGTAAAAATGTTTTTTCAGCGGATTGTAGTGCATTTGTCTGCCCTCATAGGTGCATACCACATACCTACATCAAAGCAGTCTTTTTTATCTGTAACAAGTCTACATACAGGGAAAGTCCTGGCAAAAGTAATCACCGGCTGTTGTTTTACAAAAATACAGAGTTTTTTTGGCGTATTGTTGCACACTTTTCTGCCCTCATCAGTACATACCGCATATGTACATCTAAGTGTACCATTTTGTACCAGTTAATCTGTCAAGGGCCTACATACTGTGAAAGTCCAAGCAACAGTACTCACCGGCTGGAGTTTTACAAAAATTACAGAGTTTTTTGGCTCATTGTAGCACATTTTTCTGCCCTCGTCAGTGCATACCGCATACGTACATCTAATTAGTGTACCATTTTGTACCTGTTAATCTGTCAAGGGCCTACATACTGTGAAAGTCCAAGTAACAGTACTCACCGGCTGGTGTTTTACAAAAATAGAGTTTTTTGGCGTATTGCTGCGCATTTTTCTGCCCTCATCAGTGCATACCACATACGTACATCTAATTAGTGTACCATTTTGTACCTGTTAATCTGTCAAGGGCCTACATACTGTGAAAGTCCAAGCAACAGTACTCACCGGCTGGTGTTTTACAAAAATAGAGTTTCTTGGCGTATTGCTGCGCATTTTTCTGCCCTCATCAGTGCATACCACATACGTACATCTAATAAGTGTACCATTTTGTATCTGTTAATCTGTCAAGGGCCTACATACTGTGAAAGTCTAAACAATAGTACTCACCGGGTGGTGTTTTTAGGCTCATTGTAGCGCATTTTTCTGCCCTCATCAGTGCATACCGCATACTTACTTAGTGTAACATTTTGTAACTGTTAATCTGTGAAAGGCCTACATACTGTGAAAGTCCAAAATAGCCATCACCGTGGCTTCACTGTGAAAAGCCATCACCGATTTCTTGATGATCCAAGCAGATAGGAGTACTCTTCTGTGTAACTTCAATGTGAGAATTCGGGTAGAAAACAGACATGGTGCACATCTACAATCTTGTATAATGATCTGATTGCTTCTCAGCATAATATCAAAAACTAACAGGTTGTTAGTATGCATTTTTGATCAAAAAGTACAAGCCCACTCCCCACGTCAAGGCCACCTTTTTAGATGGGAAGGAAACTGTGCATGCACTTCAGCAACTCGTACACCGCAAAGCACACCCTCCTTGAGCTGCAGCGTCAGAACGGTATCCCACAACATAGTCTTATTTGTGAGGTTGCCACATATTGGAATTCCACTCTCTACATGTTGGACAGACTATACGAACAAAGAAAAGCCATCACCAATTTCTTGATGATCCAAGCAGATAGGAGTACTCTTCTGTGTAACTTCAATGTGAACCAGTGGCAGCTCATATGTGACACCTGACATTTGCTCAGTCCCTTTGTATGTCGCCTGGATTACGGGATGAACGACGTAATTCCACACCTTAAAATTATATACAGCATCCTTAAGGGAATGCTGCAGAGTGATCAGGTGACTCTGATGCCCCAATGAGAGCCCCCTAACATTGACTTTTATATGTAGCATACGGGAGGAGCAGCTGTTGAGTTGCAGTTAGGAAAGTTTTTCTTCGCATGGATAAATGTTGATGGTCTTTATACTCACAGACCACAAACTCTAGAGGTAGAATGCATTATTGCTATACTCAGGGCAAAGTGTACACATGACCACTTTTATATGCAATTCTCTTACCTTCATTTTGTCCCATAATGTTTTTCAGTTCGACCAGGAGTGGTTCGGGTACAGCTATGGGTACGACTCGTTGAATGTAGTCTGGCAAACCTCTTCCTGGACGTTTTTGAAAAGCGTTATATTTTCAATATCCAAAATCAAAGTAACATAGTTCATAAGGTTGAAAAAAGACCAGAGTCCATCAAGTTCAACCTATAACCCTAATGAGTCCCTACTGAGTTGATCCAGAGGAAGGCAAAAAACCCTCATACTAGAGGTAAAAATTCCTTCCCAACTCCAAATATGGCAGTATAAATCCCTGGATCAACATTCTGTCCCTGTAAATCTAGTATACATACCCAGCAATGTTCTTACTCTCCAAAAATTCATCTAGACCCCTTTTAAATTCTTTTACAGAGTTCACCATGACCACCTCCTCTGGGAGAGAATTTCACAGTCTCACTGCTCTTAAAGTATAGAGGATGTCCCCTTGTTATGGATACAGTCCTGGGTATGAATAGAAGATCATGGGAAAGATCTCTGTACTGTCCCCTGATATATTTATACATAGTTATTAGGTCTCCCCTAAGCCTTCTTTTTTCTACATAACCCTAATTCTGATAATCTTTTGGGTACTGTAATCCTCCCATTCACAGGTTGCCTGTCTTTGAACCCTCTCCAGCTCCACTATATCTTTCTTGTACACTGGGGCCCAGTACTGTACACAGTATTCTATGTGTTGTCTGACTAGTGATTTGTACAGCGGTAGAAAAATTTCCTTGTCGTGTGCATCTATGCCCCCATTGATGCACCCCATGATTTTATTTGCCTTGGCAGCAGCTGCCCGACACTGGTCACTACAGCTAAATTTACTATTAACTAAGACACCTAAATCCTTTTCCATGTCAGTTGTCCAAAGTGTGCTTCCATTTTAAACCCTTCACCTTAAAGGGATACTCCGCCCCTAGACATCTTATCCCCTATTAAAGGAAAGGGGACAGGATGTCAGATTGCCGCGGTCCCGCTGCTGGGGACCCCCGAGATCGCCGCTGCAGCACCCCGCTGTCATTACTGCACAGAGCGAGTTCGCTCTGTGCATAATGACGGGCGATACAGAGGACAGAGCAGCGTGACGTCATGGCTCCGCCCCTCGTGACATCACGGCCCGCCGCCTTAATACAAGTTTATGGCAGGGGTGTGACGACCGCCACGCCCCCTCCCATAGACTCATATTGAGGGGGGCGGGCCATGATGTCACGAGGGGTGGAGCCGTGACGTAACGATGCTCCGGCCCCTGTACTGCCCGTCATTACGTGCAGAGCGAACTCGCTCTGTGCAGTAATGACGGCGGGGTGCTGCAGCGGCAATCCCGGGGGTCCCCAGCAGCGGGACCTGGTGATCTGACATCTTATCCCCTATCCTTTGGAATCTAACCTCTCTCTCTCTCTCTCTCTCTCTCTCTCTCTCTCTCTCTTCCTCCCGGCGCGCGCGGCCCCGCTCCCTAGGGTGCACGCGCGCCGACTTGCTTAAATTTAAAGGGCCAGTGCACCACTAATTGGTGCCTGGCCCAATCACTCCCTAACCTATAAAAACCCACTTCCCCTTCCTCTCCTCGCCGGATCTTGTTGCCTTGTGCCCTGAGAAAGCGTTATAGTGTGTCCCAAGCCTGTGTACCTTGCCCTTCTGCTGTTGCCCCTGACTACGAACCTCGCTGCCTGCCCTGACCTTCTGCTACGTCTGACCTCGCCTCTGTCTAGTCAAACCAATCTCAACCTCGCCTCTCTCTGTCAAACCAATCTAATTTGCTTTTATGAAGAGGTGAGTAGAAGCCTTGACAGAGGAATGGCTGTGGATATAGTGTTTCTGGATTTTGCTAAAGCGTTTGATACTGTCCCTCATAGACGTCTGACAGGTAAGTTAAGGTCTTTGGGTTTGGAAGTTTTAGTTTGTAACTGGATTGAACACTGGCTCATGGATCGTACCCAGAGAGTGGTGGTCAATGATTCGTACTCTGATTGGTCCCCGGTTATTAGTGGTGTACCCCAAGGTTCAGTACTGGGACCGCTGTTGTTTAATTTATTTATCAATGATATAGAGGATGGTATTAACAGCTCTGTTTCTATCTTTGCAGATGACACCAAGCTTTGTAGAACAGTACAGTCTATAGAGGATGTGCATAAGTTACAAGATGACTTGGATAGACTAAGTGTCTGGGCATCCACTTGGCAAATGAGGTTCAATGTGGATAAATGTAAAGTTATGCATCTGGGTACTAATAACCTGCATGCATCGTATGTCTTAGGGGGGATTAAACTGGCAGAGTCACTGGTAGAGAAGGATCTGGGTGTACTTGTAGATCACAGACTACAGAATAGCATGCAATGTCAGGCTGCTGCTTCCAAAGCCGGCAGGATATTGTCATGTATCAAAAGAGGCATGGACTCAAGGGACAGGGACATAATACTCCCCCTTTATAAATCATTGGTACGGCCTTACCTGGAATATGCTGTTCAGTTTTGGGCACCTGTCCATAAAAGGGACACTGCGGAGTTGGAAAGGGTGCAGAGATGCGACACTAAACTAATATGGGGCATGGAACATCTTAGCTATGAGGAGCGATTAAAGGAGTTACAATTGTTTAGTCTTGAGAAGAGACGTTTAAGGGGGGATATGATAAACGTATATAAGTATATTAATGGCCCATACAAAAAATATGGAGAAAAACTGTTCCAGGTTAAACCCCCCCAAAGGACGAGGGGGCACTCCCTCCGTCTGGAGAAGAAAAAGTTTAGTCTCAAGGGGCGACACGCCTTCTTTACCGTGAGGACTGTGAATTTATGGAACGGTCTACCTCAGGAACTGGTCACAGCAGGAACAATTAACAGCTTTAAAACAGGATTAGATACATTCCTGGAACAAAATAAGATTAATGCTTATGAAGAAATATAAAATCTCATCCCTTCCCCAATATCGCGCCACACTCCTATCCCTTAATTCCCTGGTTGAACTTGATGGACATATGTCTTTTTTCGACCGTACTAACTATGTAACTATGTAGTCCTTGTGTACCGCGCCAGTCTCAGCTGCCAGAGAGGTCGAATCGCTACTGGGGAACACAACCTGGTAGTTACTGCCACAGCAAGTCCATCCTGCTTTGCGGTGGGCTCTGGTGAACACCAGTAACTGCTTAGAACCGATTCCCCAGGACGGCCCGCGTCATCGCCTCTCTGGTACAGGGGATCCACCTCCAGTGTCATCACCAGCCGCTAGTCCGGATCCTGACAGTAGATCCGGCCATGGATCCCGCTGAGGTACCGCTGTCAAGCATCGCTGATCTCACCTCCGTGGTTGCCCAGCAGTCCCAGCAAATTGCTCAACATGGACAACAGCTGTCGCAGTTGACCGCCATGATTCAACAGCTCCTGCCTCCACAGCCTCAACCGCCAGCTCCAGCATCTCCTCCTCTCCGAGCTGCTGCTTCTTTCGCTAGAGTCCACCTGTCTCTCCCAGATGAGTTTGCCGGGGACTCTAAAAATTGTCGGGGATTCCTGTCCCAATGCTCCCTGCACTTGGAGATGTTGTCTGACCAATTCCCCACTGAACGGTGGCATTCGTCGTCAGTCTACTTTCCGGGAAGGCCTTGTCCTGGGCCACGCCGCTTTGGGACCGCAACGATCCTGCCACTGCCTCAGTCCAGTCCTTCTTTTCTGAAGTCCACAGTGTCTTTGAGGAACCTGCCCGTGCCTCATCTGCAGAAACTGCTTTACTGAACCTTGTCCAAGGAGACTCAACCGTGGGCGAATATGCCATACAATTCCGGACTTTGGCCGCTGAGTTGGCCAGGAACAATGAGGCTCTCTGCGTGACCTTTAAAAAAGGTTTATCCAGCCATATCAAGGATTGTCTGGCCGCACGAGAGATACCCTCCTCCCTGACTGAACTAATCCATCTGGCTACCCGCATTGATATGCGCTACATTGAGAGACGTCAGGAGCTCCGCCAGGAGAAAGATCTCGTTCGCACCAGGCGATACCCGTGCCTGGCCCCTCTCTTCCAGCATCCTTTGCAGCCTGTTACTGTGCCTCCCGCTGAGGAGGCCATGCAAGTTGACCGGTCTCGCCTGACCCAGCAAGAGAGGACTCGCCGGAGGAACGAGAACTTATGCCTATACTGTGCGAGCTCTGAACATTTCCTAAAGGACTGTCCCATTCGTCTTTAGCGTCAGGGAAACGCTCGCACCTAGTGATCGTGGGAGAGGCGTCACTGGGTGTAAATTCTTCCTCTCCACGCCTGACTATTCCAGTGCGGATTTCTCCAGCTGATAAAGCCTCCTTCTCTGCGGAGGCATTCTTGGACTCTGGTTCAACAGGAAATTTCATAAAAGCCTCCTTCATCAACCGGTTTAACATCCCTGTTGTCCGTCTAGTCAAGCCCTTCTACATTTCCTCAGTTAACGGAGAACACCTGAATTCTACCGTGCGTTACCGCACGGCCCCTGTACGTATGACCGTGGGGGTTCTCCATCAAGAAAGGATTGAGTTCTTTGTCCTGCCTAATTGCACCTCAGACATCCTTCTTGGCTTACCCTGGCTCCAGCAGCATTCTTCTACCCTCGACTGGACCACGGGGGACATAAAATCCTGGGGTTCTTCCTGCCACTCACGCTGCCTTCAGTTGCTTCCCACCAGCCAAGTCTCTGTTGCTTCTCCTTTGCTCGGCCTTCCAAAGGCCTATCAAGACTTTTCTGACGTCTTTTGCAAAAAACAGGCAGAGGTCTTACCACCACATAGGCCCTACGACTGCCCTATTGACTTGCTCCCTGGGACCACGCCGCCCCGTGGCAGGATTTACCCTCTCTCCGCTCCGGAAACGGAGGCCATGACGGAATATATTCAGGAGAATCTCAAAAAAGGTTTCATCAGGAAGTTTTCTTCTCCTTCTGGAGCAGGATTCTACTTTGTTGCCAAGAAGGATGGGTCTCTACGCCCTTGTATTGACTACCGCGGGCTCAATAAGATCACTATAAAGAACTGCTACCCTCTGCCAGTCATCTCGGAACTCTTTGACCGGCTGCGCGGAGCAAAGATTTTTACCAAGCTTGACCTCAGGGGCACGTACAATCTCATCAGAATTCGTGAAGGAGATGAGTGGAAAACTGCTTTTAACACTAGAGATGGTCACTTCGAATACCTGGTCATGCCATTCGGTCTTTGCAACGCCCCCGCAGTCTTCCAAGACTTTGTCAATGAGATCTTCCGGGACTTGTTGTATACCTGCGTGGTGGTCTATCTCGATGACATTCTAATTTTCTCCTCCAACCTAGAGGAACACCGCCTCCATGTTCGCCAAGTGCTCCAGAGCCTCCGAGTTAACCATCTCTACGCCAAAATTGAGAAATGCCTCTTTGAACGTACCTGTCTTCCTTTCCTAGGATATCTGGTCTCAGGACAGGGCCTTCAAATGGACCCCGATAAGCTCTCCGCAGTCTTGGATTGGCCACGCCCCTCTGGACTTCGCTTTATCCAGCGCTTCCTCGGATTCGCTAATTACTACCGTCAGTTTATCCCCCACTTCTCCACTATCGTGGCTCCCATTGTGGCTCTGACCAAGAAAGATGCGAATCCGAGATCCTGGCCTTCCCAAGCAGAAGAAGCTTTTACTCGCCTTAAGGCCGCCTTCGCCTGCGCACCAGTCTTGACTAGGCCTGATCCACTGAAGCCATTCTTCCTCGAGGTGGATGCCTCTTCAGTTGGAGCCGGGGCGGTTCTTCTTCAGAAAAATGCTAAAGGAAAAAACGTCACTTGCATTTTTTTCTCTAAAACATTTTCCCCTCCTGAAAAAAATTACGCTATTGGTGACCGAGAATTGCTGGCCATTAAAATGGCACCCGAGGAGTGGAGGCATCTCCTGGAAGGGTCTCTCCACCCGATCACCATCTACACTGACCACAAAAATCGGTCATACCTACAGTCCGCTCAGCGTTTAAATCCTCGCCAGGCCAGGTGGTCATTGTTCTTCGCTCGCTTTAATTTCCAGATACATTTTCGTCCTGCAGACAAGAATGTCAGGGCGGATGCCCTTTCTTGTTCCACTGATGCCACGGAGGCAGAAACCGCTCCCCAACACATCGTTTCCCCTGAGTGTCTGATCTCTGCTGCTCCGGCTTCCCTGGCACCAGTTCCTCCAGGAAAAACCTTTGTCCCTCCACGTCTTCGCCTCCGGACTCTTAAATGGGGTCACTCCTCCCACCTGGCAGGTCACGCTGGAGTCAAAAAATCCACTCAGTTGATTGCCAGACACTATTGGTGGCCTTCCCTTGAAAAAGATGTAACTGACTTCGTACGCTCCTGTACTGTCTGCGCACGTGATAAAATTCCTCGCCAAAGGCCCGCGGGTCTTCTTCTTCCTCTGCCAGTTCCCGAACAGCCTTGGTCACACATAGTGATGGACTTAGTCACTGACCTTTCTGTATCCCATGGCAACACTGTCATCTGGGTGGTCGTTGATCGTTTCTCCAAAATGGCCCATTTCATTCCACTCCCTGGCCTCCCTTCTGCGCCACAATTGGCGAAGCATTTTTTTTGCACATTTTTCGTCTCCACGGACTGCCTACGCATATCGTCTCCGATAGAGGCGTTCAATTCATCTCGAAATTCTGGAGAGCACTCTGCACCCAATTGCAGACTCTGAGTCCTCCGCCAAGTCTCCATTCTTTGTGGTGTACGGCCGTCACCCACTTCCCCCCCTCCCTATCCCCACTTCGTCTGGAGTCCCTGCCGTAGATGATTTGACCTGGGACTTTTCCTCTATTTGGATGGAGACTCAGAGGTCGCTCTCGCTGGCCTCCTTTGGTATGAAGGAACATGCGGACAAGAAGAGAAGAATTCCTCCTGTCTTTGCTCCTGGTGACAAAGTGTGGCTCTCTGCCAAATATATTCGGTTCCTTGTCCCCAGCTACAAGCTGGGTCCACGTTACCTCGGGCCATTTAGGGTCAAAAGTCAAATCAACCCTGTCTCTTACAAGCTTCATCTTCCTCCTTCTCTTCGTATTCCTATCTCCTTTCATGTTTTCCTTCTCAAGCCTCTCATTCTTAACCGCTTTTCTCCCAAGGTCACCGTTCCTGCTCCTGTCTCGGGCTCCTCTGACGTCTTCTCGGTTAAAGAGATTCTCGCTTCAAAGTTTGTCAGAGGTAAAAAAAAATGTCTTGTTGATTGGGAGAATTGTGGTCCCGAGGAGAGGTCTTGGTAGCCAGAGGACAAGATTCTAGACAAAGAACTCATCTACAGATTCCTTGGTTCCAAGAAGAGGGGGAGACCCAAGGGGGGGGGGGGGGGTACTGTCACTCTCACTGTCACGCTCACGGCGTTCCTCTGGCTGCAGCGCTCCGGTCGGCATTGCTGACCGCGAGCGCTGCTCTCCGGTCCCCGAAGGGGACGCGATCCGAGGCACGGCTCGTGTCCGCCCTCGGATTGCGCCCCGTCTCACTCACCTCTCGCCCCCGTCTGCTTCCTCCCGGCGCGCGCGGCCCCGCTCCCTAGGACGCGCACGAGCCGACTTGCTTAAATTTAAAGGGCCAGTGCACCACTAATTGGTGCCTGGCCCAATCACTCCCTAACCTATAAAAACCCGCTTCCCCTTCCTCTCCTCGCCGGATCTTGTTGCCTTGTGCCCTGAGAAAGCGTTATAGTGTGTCCCAAGCCTGTGTACCTTGACCTTCTGCTGTTGCCCCTGACTATGAACCTCGCTGCCTGCCCTGACCTTCTGCTACGTCTGACCTCGCCTCTGTCTAGTCCTTGTGTACCGCGCCAGTCTCAGCTGCCAGAGAGGTCGAGTCGCTACTGGGGAACACGACCTGGTAGTCCATCCTGCTTTGCGGCGGGCTCTGGTGAACACCAGTAACTGCTTAGAACCGATTCCCCAGGACGGCCCGCGTCATCGCCTCTCTGGTACAGGGGATCCACCTCCAGTGTCATCACCAGCCGCTAGTCCGGATCCTGACACCCCAAAATTTTCTTTAACTATATTAATAGCAAAAAGGTCAAAAATGGTGAGGAAGAAATTATAAACGGGGATCAGGAAAAAGCAAATATATTAAACAAATTTTTCTCCACTGTATTCACCAAGGAAAATTAAATGCCAGGAGAAATACAGTGTGATAATGCAAAATCTCCAGTACAGGTCACCTGTCTAACCCAGAAAGAAGTACCATGCCGCCTACAAAAAATCACAACAGACAAATCACCAGGTCCGGATGGCATTCACCCCCATGTTCTAAAGGAATTAAGTAGTGTTATAGACAAACCCCTATTTTTAATATTCAGGGACTCTATAATAACAGGGACTGTTCCCATGGACTGACGCATAGCAAATGTGGTACCAATATTTAAAAAGGGAACAAAAGGTGACCCCGGGAATTATAGACCTGTTAGTTTAACCTCTGTTGTATGTAAATTGTTTGAGGGTTTTCTAAGAGATGCTATTTTGCAATATCTTGATACAAATAAATGTATGACTCCATATCAGCATGGCTTTATGAGGGATCGGTCCTGTCAAACTAACCTGATCAGTTTCTATGAGGAGGTGAGCTCCAGACTGGACCAGGGGGAATCTCTGGATGTCGTATATCTGAATTTTTCCAAAGCATTTGATACGGTGCCACATAAAAGGTTGGTGCATAAAATTAGAAGGATCGGGCTGGGGGACAATGTGTGTAAGTGGGTAAGTAACTGGCTCAGTGATAGGAAACAGAGGGTGGTTATTAATGGTACTTATTCTGATTGGGTGACTGTTACTAGTGGGGTACCACAGGGGTCCGTCTTGGGTCATGTTCTGTTTAATATATTTAGTAATGACCTTGTAGAAGGGTTGAATAGTAAAGTAACAATCTTTGCAGATGATACTAAACTCTGTAAAGCGGTAAACACAATAGAGGACAGTGCACTTTTACAACTGGATCTGGATAGGTTAGAGGTTTGGGCTGGGAAGTGGCAAATGAGGTTCAACACTGATAAATGTAAGGTAATGCACATGGGGAGGAAAAATCCGTGCTGGGATTATGTATTAAATGGGAGAACACTTGGGACGACTGACATAGAAAAGGACTTAGGAGTCTTAGTTAACAGTAAATTTAGCTGTAGTGACCAGTGTCGGGCAGCTGCTTCCAAGGCTAATAAAATCATAGGGTGCATCAATAGGGGCATAGATGCCCACGACAAGGAAATAATTCTACCGTTGTACAAATCACTGGTCAGACCACACATGAAATACTGTGTACAGTACTGGGCACCAGTGTACAAGAAAGATATAGTGGAGCTTGAGAGGGTTCAAAGACGGGCAACCAGGTAAATAAGGGGAATGGGAGGACTACAGTACACAGAAAGATTATCAGAATTAGGGTTATTTAGTTTAGAAAAAAGAAGGCTTAGGGGAGACCTAATAACTATGTATAAATATATCAGGGGACAGTACAGAGATCTCTCCCATGATCTATTTATACCCAGGACTGTATCTATAACAAGGGGGCATCCTCTACGTTTAGAGGAAAGAAGGTTTCTACACCAGCACAGACGGGGGTTCTTTACTGTAAGAGCAGTGAGACTATGGAATTCTCTCCCGGAGGAGGTGGTCATGGTGAACTCTGTAATAGAGCTCAAAACGGGTCTGGATGCATTTTTGGAGAGTAATAACATCGCTGGTTATGTATACTAGATTTATAGGGACAGAAGGTTGATCCAGGGATTCATTCTGACTGCCATATTTGGAGTCGGGAAGGAATTTTTACCTCTAGTATGAGGTTTTTTTGCCTTCCTCTGGATCACCTCAGTAGGGACTCAGTAGGGATATAGGTTGAACTTGATGGACTCTGGTCTTTTTTCAACCTCATGAACTATGTTACTATGTTACACCCCTCAAGGAACCTAACAAGCGGTCCAGTGAGCCTTAACACACCACAGATGGGGTAGTTCTGTACTCAGGAGAAATTGCGTTACAAATTTTGGGGATCTGTTTTTCCTTTTACTGCTTGTGAAAATTAAAAGTATGATACAATACCAGCATGTGTTTTTACACTCACATGCTGGTGTAGACGACAATTTTACCTTTTCATAAGGGGTAAAAGGAGAAAAAGCCCCCCAAAATTTGTAACGCAATGTTTCCAGAGTACGGAGATATCCCATATGTGGCCCTAAACTTTTTCTTTGAAATACAACAGGGCTCCAAAGCGAGAGAGCACCATGCACATTTGAGGCCTAAATTGGGGATTTGAATCCGCCACAAAAATACCCTACGGCAGTGTTTCCCAAACAGGGTGTCTTCAGCTGTTGCAAGACTGCAACAATCAGCATGCATTGACAGTCGAAGGGCATGTTGAGACTTGTAGTTTTGCAACAGCTGGAGGCACACTGCTACAACTCCCAGCATGCCCTTTGGTAGTCTGTGCATGTTGGGAGTTGTAGATATGCAACAGCTGGATGCACACTTTTTCATAGAACAAATGTGCCTCCAGCTGTTGCCTAACTGCAACCCCCAGCATGCACAGACTACCAAAGGGCATGCTGGGAGTTGTAGTTGGAACTCCAGCTGTTGCAAAACTACAACTCCCTGCATGCCCCTTGGCTTTACATTCTGCGAGTTGTTGCTAAGCAACAGCAGGAGGTGAACAGGCCTCACCTCCTGCTGTATCCTGGCGCCTGGACCGCTGCCACTGATGCTAACCGATCCTTCCGCTCCTGTCACCATCACCGCACACAAGGGGACCGCCGCCGGACCAGGGCAAGGTAGGAGACCCCCGCTGGCCCTGATTGCTGCCATGATCGCCGCCCCGATCACCGCCCAACAGGGACGTGATTGGTCGGTCGTTCCAACCGATCAATCACGTGACCGTGAGGCGGCACCTGTGCAACCTCACTCCTACTGGGTAAGGTTGAATGGGGCTGTCTCGGACAGCCCAATTCACCCTTTTTTTCAAGGTCATCAGGTCACCAGAGACCCGATTGACCAGGAATTGCCACAAATCGCCGGTGTGAATTGACCGGCTATTTGCGGCGATCGTTGACATGGGGGGGGCTCGGGACCCCCCCTCACGGGTTTGCACGGGGTGCCTGCTGATAGATATCAGCAGTCACCCCGGTCCAGTCCCCGCCCGGCAAGCGGTGGGGACCGGAATTCCCACGAGTACCCATACGCCCTCAGTCCTTAAGGACTTTAAAATGGGGGCGTCTGGATACGCCCGGCATCCTTAAGGGGTTAGTACATAATCCCAGCCTGCATATTTCCTCCACATGTGCATAACCTTACATTTATCAGTGTTGAACCTCATCTGCCACTTCCCAGCCCAAACCTCCAACCTATCCAGATCCATTTGTAATAGTCCACTGTTATGTTTACTACTTTACGGAGTTTAGTATCACCTGCAAAGATTGTTACTTTACTATTCAACCCTTCTTCAAGATCATTAATGAATATATTAATAGAATAGGACCCAAGACTGACCCTTGTGGTACCCCACTAGTAACAGTCACCCAATCAGAATAAGCACCATTAATAACCACCCTCTGTTTCCTATCACTGAGCCAGTTATTTACCCACTTGCACACAATTTTCCCCAGTCTTAGCATTTTCATTTTATGCACCAACCTTTTATGTGGCACCGTATCAAATGCTTTGGAAAAATCCAGATATACCACATCCAGCGATTGCCCCTGGTCCAGTCTGGAGCTCACCTCCTCATAAAAGCTGATCAGGTTAGTTTGACAGAACCGATCCCTCATAAAGCCATGCTGATATGGAGTCATACACTTATTTTTATCAAGATACTCCAAAATAGCATATTTTAGAAAACCCTCAAACAATTTACATACAACAGAGGTTAAACTGACAGGCCTATAATTCCTGGGATCACCTTTTGACCCCTTTTAAAATATTGGCACCACATTTGCCATGTGCAAGTCCTGGGGAACAGTCCCTGTTAATATTATGGAGTCCCTGAATATTAAAAATAGGTGTCTGTCTATAAGACATGTGCACAACCAAAAATTTTGTTTAGTTTCGTTTATTTTTTTTTGGGATAAAAATTTTTTCCGTTCTGTTAAACCTTCAGTATACAGTAATTTGTTTCATTCTGTTTTCGGATGCATTCGTATATTTTTTCTCGGTTCTATTCGGAAACTGTTCGGCTTTCGGATGAATATGTTATTTTGTATCTATTCGTTATACATGTCGTTAGTTTTATTTTAGTTTCGGATGAAAAGTTTCGGATTCGTTTTTATGGTTATTGGAGATGGAGATTCCTTTTTTAATAACATTTTGTAGGGTACCATTAAAAAACTAAAATAAACAAATGTTTTATTAATTTTTAAACAGGGTCAATTTATGTGGGCGGGCACGGCTCAAAAAATGTAGCCGACAATAATAAAAATGTAGTGTGTGTGTGTGTTTTTCACTTTTTTTCTTAATTTTTTACATTTTTTTAGGTAGTACTACTACTCCCAGCGTGGAACACACTGTTCCATGATGGGAGTAGTAGTACCTGTATTAATTGACAGATCGCAGGGGTTCATTGCGATCCTCCTGTATAATGTATAGATGCAGCCGGCTTCTCTTCTATCATCCCCTGCACTGCCGTATATACTGTATACACCTATTCATATTTCCCGCTGAGAGCTGTGATTGGCCAGATGGTTCCAGCCAATCACAACTCTCTGTGGGATATATGAATATGTGTATATATACGTCAGTGAAGGGGACCATAGAAGAGCGCCTGCTGCATCTATACATTGTACAGGAGCATCACAGCGGGTGTCAGGAGTGACATCCGCTGTGATCTTTCCTTAACTGCAGGTACTACTACTCCCAACATGGAGCACACTCTGCTCCATGCTGGGAGCTGTAGTACCTGCATTAATAGATCGCAACAGGTGTCAGAAGTTACACTCGCTGTGATCTGTCTATTAATGCAGGTACTACAGCCCCCAGCATGGAGAAGAGTGTGCTCCATGTTGGGAGTAGTAGTACCTGCAGGTAAGAACAGATCACAGCGGGTAGCACTACTGACACACAATGTAATCGTCCTGTCTATTGCAGAGATGGAGCGGCTTTTTCCTGCGTTCGCATCTCTGCACTATACTCTGGCCGGCCACTCACTCATTCATATTTCCTTCAGAGCTGTGATTGGCTGCAACCATCCGGCCAATCACCACTTTGGGCGGAAAATATGAATGAATGATGTTCTATTCACATCACTGGCCGGAGTATAGTGCAGAGATGCAAGCGCTGTATAGAGCCGCTCCACATCTCTGCACATGGACGATCTCATCGAGTGTCACGACTGACACCCAGGGCGATATGTCTATTAGTACAGGTACTACTACTTCCAGCATGGAACAGTCTGTTCCATGCTGGGAGTAGTAGTACTACCTAAAAAATGTAAAACAGAGAGAGAAAAAAGTGAAACACACTTTATTAAATAGTCCATTGCTTCTAAATGAAAATAATTTTGTTTTAACAAAAATAAAAATAAATTCACAATTACGTAGGCATGTACAATTCGTTTTGTTACAAATTCAGATTCATTCAGATGTAAAAATTTTGTACATTCGGATCAATCCGAATGTACGAAATATGAACAATTCGGACAAAAACTAATTATGTCTGAAACGAATTGCACAAGCCTACTGTGTATTGCATTACTTAATTCCTTTAGAACATGGGGGTGAATGCCATCTGGACCTGGTGATTTGTCCATTTTGACTTTTTGCAGACGGCACTGTACTTCTTGGGTTAGACAGGTGACCTGTACTGAGGAGTTTACCTTATATTGCTGTATTTCACCTGGCATTTCATTTTCCTTAGTGAACACAGTGTAGAAGAATTTGTTTAATATACTTGTTTTATCCTGATCCCGGTTTATAATTTCTTCCGCATCAATTTTTAAAGGGCCCACACTTTCATTTTTAACCTTTTTGCTATTTATATAGTTAAAAATCATTTTGGGGTTAGCTTTACTCTCTTTGGCAATGAGTCTTTCTGTCTCTATTTTTGCGGCTTTTTATCTGTTTTTTTTTTTTTTTTACATATTTTACATTTTTCTCTATAGTTTTTTAATGCTTCTTCACTGCCGTCCTGTTTTAGTAGTTGTAATGCTTTATTTTTGTCACTTATTGCTCCTTTAACATTTTTATTCATCCATATTGGTTTTCTTTTATTTCTGACCCTTTTATTCCCATAAGGTATATACATCTTACAGTGAGAATTTAAGATATTTTTAAAAGTCTCCCATTTAGTGTCAGTATTCTTGTTTTTGAGGACATTATCCCAATTTATATTGTTAAGAGCTTCTTTGAGTTGATCAAACATTGCCTTCCTAAAGTTCATAGTTTTTGTAGCCCCTCGAGAGATTCCCTTATTGAAGAACAAGTCATAATGTATTATATTATGATCACTATTTCCTAGGTGTCCATCTACTTGCACATTAATTACTCTGTCAGGTACGTTGGTTAATATTAAGTCCAGTAGGGCTCCCCTCTGGTTGGGCCCTGCACCATTTGGGACAGAAACCTGTTTCCTTTATGAGATTCAGAGGTCTCAGTCTCCCAGTTTATCAGGATAGTTAAAGTCCCCCATTATTATAACCTCTTTCTGATTTGCTGCCTTGTTTATTTGCATCAGTAATTGATCTTTTGCTTCTTCCATAATGTTTGGTGGATTATAGCAAACTCCTATGAGAACTTTTTTTATTTTTATCTCCATATATTTCTACCCATAATGTCTCCACATTATCGTTTCCCTCCCATAGATCCTCCTTGCAGTGCGACCTTCAGACACGATTTCACATAAAGGCAAAAATAGATTTTACATAAAGACAAACTCCTCCCCCTTTCCATTTAGACTAGACTGTAGCCCTGTATGTTGACTGCCCAGTCCCAGCTATCGTTCAACCAAGTCATTTTCCTCAGACATCAACCACTCCAGTTCCTCTGTTTTATTGGACAGACTTCTGGCATTATTCAAAATGCAATTCAAAGGTGTATGTTTTTTCTTCCTATGAAACCTATCCCTATTAACTATTCTAACCCCTCCCTCCACTCCACCCCCCGGTACATTAATAAGTCCCCCCTCTCTATCTACACTATCTTCCCCCTCTACGTTGTAGTTTCCCTCCCCCCCAGTCCCTAGTTCAAACACTCCTCCACCCTTCTAGCCATCTTCTCCCCAAGCACAGCTTCACCCTCCCCATTGAGGTGCAGCCCGTCCCTACGGTAGAGCCGGTATCTGACAGCGAAGTCGGCCCAGTTCTCCATGAACCCAAACCCCTCCTTCCTACACCAGCTTCTGAGCCACTTGTTTACCTCCCTGATATCCCGCTGCCTCTCTGGTGTGGCTTGTGGTACAGGTAATATTTCAGAAAATATTACCTTGGAGGTCCTTGCCATAAGCTTGTGGGCTAAGTCCCTGAAATCATTTTTAAGGACACTCCACCTACCTCTTACTTTTTCATTGGTGTCAAAATGTACCATGACTGACTGCGTGGTCCTCTCCAGCCTCACCCAGGTATGTCATGCCTCCCAGAGAGCTATGCCTGGCAGAGTTCTTCTGAGGGGCATTTTTCCTAATAATGTACAATCAGATTTTAATTCTAAAAGCATTATGAAGCCTGTTTTTCATCAGCCTCTGGTTAAATCGACATCTTGTGACATCATTGGCAATAAGAGACTGAAGAGCACTCCAGTTGATTTGGGGTCAGCGGGTAGTAAGGAGGATCTGGAGGATGACTGTGAGGACACCAATGAGTGGTGTGATTTGGAGGATGAGGTTACAGACGAGGACATTGATGGTCCATCTGTATCCAAGTCAAGACCCTTTTTACTCTCAGGTTGTGAAGGGTCCGGTGGCCCCTCCTAAAAGGGGGGGTACTGTCAGAACCTATAGGGTTAAAAAGTTCTGTCATGCGGTAATAACTCAATTATGAATTCTGGTCATAAAAATTATTAATTATGAAAAATGTTAAATTATGAAACTTATGAAAAATTACATTAACGCTTAAGGATGTAGTTTTGCAAAATACAATAATACACAGGTATTATAAAAGTATGCAGATTTATTGGATATAAGATTATAACCATAAATGAGTAACAAACACAATGATATATGCAAATGAATATCAATTAGATATATTAATAAACATTACAAGCTTGTTAATTGACTACATATAGTAGAACAATACAGTAAGTAACTTGTTACAATTGTTAGTCTGTCTGTTCCTACTGTCCCCGGACACAGTCTGTGTCATTGTAGTTCCTATATACTGTGTCCCTCACATATATAGGAAGGGACTGTCTTTGTGGTTACGGACCTGTCATTTAGGGCAGGTACGTAAGTAAGCAGGGATAGGGGAGTGGGCGAGAATAGAGTGCACTCCTTCCCTGCCCATTCCTGACAGTCCCTCTCACTTTTATACTTACATTCACTTGTATACTTCACACTCTTGTATACAGACACACAATCACTAGCTCAGACAATCGCTTAGTATACTTTCTTTTATAGTTACCAAACACCACCTCTCTCTTCCACTGTCTGGAAGTGAATGTCATAAAATTTCATTAAAAAAAGACTTGACCTAAATTAGTGTACAAGTATCTAATGATATAATACCACAACTATAACAGTCCTATTGCATCATGTCACATCTTGTTTTTTGCTCTGACACTTTTCTTTCCATGAGCTGATAAAATGTTTCTTAGCATAAGTATATGCATATTGATGTGATTAGGACACATAATTGCTGGGTTGTACCCCTTAATGCAAAGATGTTCAGCTCCTTTCGGCAGCTTTAAAGAAAGCATGTCTTATAAGTACAAGATCACAGCAGCAGCTGTAAAAATTTACCAGCGAATCTTAGGAAAATAACATGACTAACTTTAATATTCTGCCTGGGGTGCATTAATTGTAACAATATCAAGAATGTTGCAAATTTGTGGCAGTTGCCTGAGCCTGTCCTGATAATCTACATTCACAGGGTCATGCTTCAAGACACAGAAACCTAACACTGCCTGACCTTGCTCTATCTAGTCAAGCAGTAACAATTATTCTATCCTTGCCATGACGTTACTGTGGGTTATCCCTCAACCCCTATCTCCTATGTGTAAATCATATGTTTAATGATTGCATGATGTTTAATTGTTAGTTCTCTGAGCAAAATTCACTATCCACTTTATTTTCTCTACATTGTTACCTCATTCCTATTCTCCAAACTTCTGATATGTGGAAACAGGGGAAACAGGGGAGAGGTGTAAAGTTATTAACCTCTTAAGGACGGACCCATTTTTTACCTTAATGACCAGGCTTTTTTTTTTTTTTTGACATGTCTCTTTAAATGGTAATAACTTTAGAATGCTTTTTCTGAGCAGAGCGATTCTGAGACAGCTTTTTCATGACATATTGTACTTTATATAAGTGGTGCATTTTTGTTGACACATGCAGAATTTTTTGTGAAAAACTCCAAGATATTGTGAAAACGGGAACATTTCTGGTGTTTTAAAAAACATTATTTTTACTGTGCGGTAGAAGTGATGTAATATTTATTCTGTGGGTTGGTACGATTATAGCGATACCCATTTTATACAGCTGTTTATGTTATTTTTCCTTTTCTAAGCAAAATTAGTTTTTTTCCTTTTTTTGTGTTATTTTCCGACAGCTGTAACTTTTTTATTTTTGGTCCGATGCCATTGACTGAGGGCTTATTTTTTGCAGGACAAGCTGTACTTTTTATTGGTATTTTTTTGTGATAAATGCTACCTTTTGATCTTTTTTTATTCTGCTATTTGTACCAAAATTGGCGAATTTTGCCCTTTTTTTTTTGCTGTTGTTTATTTTTACAGTGTTCACAGTGCAGCATAATTTACATTATAGCTTTATATATAGTACAAGTCATTACAAACGTGGCAATACCTATTTTGTATATGATTTGTGTTTTTTTTTATGGTAATACAGGGCTGTTCTTGGGAAAGGGGCATATTTTTTTTACACTTTATACTTTTATTGAAGAGCCTTTAATTTTATTACATTTTTCATTTTTTATAGGTTATACTATGCTGCAATACAGTTGTACTGAAGCACAGTATTACCTGATGAGCTGCACACAGTACAGCCTGTGTGATCCAGCCTGTGGCTGGATCTCATAGGATTCTGTAGCAGGCAGACAGGAGGTCATCATCTGACCTTATTTTATCTGACCTTATCTTATCTCACGATCTTATTGTGGCGCCATCGTGGGTGAACAGGGGGAGTACCCTTCCCCTGTCAACACCATAGATGCCGTGATCAGGATTGATCACAGCATCCATGGGGTTAATGCTGCCAGGACTGGCGCAATCGTGCCCCGGGAAGCTGCGGCGGGACCCCGGCTGTGATTGACATGGTCCCGCTGCTGATCTCCTGAGCTACGCTTGGCAGAGCAGGAGATCGTCAGGACATATGCATACATCCCAGCTCGCGAACATGTCAGGTGCTGGGACATATGCATACATCCATAGCGGGGTTAAAGAGATCCAGTGGATAAAAAATTAGTTAAGGTAGTATACGACGCGTTTCGTGGAAAAACCTTTCCAGGCATAGTGTGTACAATGTTTGACCCGATTATATACTAAATCTAAATGGTATCCACCCCCAGGCACATTACCGTAAACTCCCACAGCTCCAAGTTAATGCTTTTCATGCTTCATATAATTTCAATACTATCAATAAAGTCAGAGCAAAAATATATGTAACACTGCACGTTGTAAGAAATACAATTCATGATATAATCATAGGTAAATAATAACAAATCTAATAATGATACTTTATATCTTGTCAAGGAGGTTGATCCGGCAGTCTGTTTCGGCATTTCCATGCAGCTAAGATACAGCAAGGAAACTGAAATGTATGTGCAACAATACCAAGTCCCGGGGCTCGGTGGGAGAAAAGTTATTTTTTAGTCAGTAAGAGTAGGTTACTGACCTGTGCATAGTTAGTATAGCTGCCATGCAACTTAACCTCTTCAGGACATAGGGCGTATGGATACGCCCTGCATTTCGAGTCCCTAAGGACCGAGGGCGTATCCATACGCCTGTGGGAAATCTGGTCCCCACCGCTAGCCGGTTGGGGACCGGAGCCGGATGCCTGCTGAAATCATTCAGCAGGCATTGCGGCATATCGCCCAGGGGGATCATTATGTCCCCCCATGTCGGCGATGGCCGCAGATCGCTGGACAATTCAGCCCAGCGATCTGCGGCGATTCCGGGTCAATCGGGTCTCCAGTGACCCGGTGACCCGGTATTACAGGCTGTTCGGGGCCGTCTCTGACGGCCCCGAACAGCCATAGCCAGCAGGGGTGAGGTGGCACTGGTGCCACCTCACGATCGCCCTGATTCGTCGGCCGGTTTACCGGCCGACCAATCAGGGCACCTGCTGCGGGTGTCACTCCCACAACCCGCTCCGCCCCTCTTCCGGAGGACGTGAGCGGGTGCGGGAAGTTGACCCCGGCAACTGGGGACCCCGATCCCCGGCATCCCTGTTGGGATCGGGGCTCCAGGAGCGGCCACGACCAGGGACTGACCTGCGTGCGGCGGCGTGGAGCAGCAGTAGGAAGTGAGTGACAGCCTCCTGCTGTTGCTTAGCAACAGCTCCCAGCATGCAAAAAGGGCATGCTGGGAGCTGTAGTTATGCAACAGCAGTAGGCAGACCACCACAACTCCCAGCATTCCCTTATGGGCATGCTGGGACTTATAGTTTTGCAACAGCTGGAGGCACATATTTTCTATGGAAAAGTGTACCTTCAGCTGTTGTATAACTACAACTCCCAGCTTGCACAATCAGCTAAAGTGCATGCTGGGAGTTGAAGTGGTGCATCTGCTGGTTGCATAACTACAACTCCCAGCATGCCCGTTGGCTGTCGGTGACTGCTGAGAGTTGTAGTTTTGAAACAGCTGAAGGCACATTGGTTGTGAAACTCAGTTTTTTTTTACCTAACTCAGTGTTTCACGACCGGTGTGCCTCCAGCTGTTGAAAACTACAACTCCCAGCATGCACCGTACATGCTGGGAGTTGTAGTTTTGCAACAGCTGGAGGCACACTGATTGTGAAACACTGAGTTAGGTCACAAACTCAGTGATACATAACCAGTGTGCCTACAGCTGTTGCAAAACTAAAACTCTCAGCATGTACAGTCTGTCAGCGCATGCTGGGAGTTGTAGTATTGCAACAGCTGGATGTTCCCCCCTCCCCAATGTGAACGTACAGGGTACACTCACATGGGCGGAGGTTTACAGTAAGTATCCGGCTGTAAGTTTGAGCTGCAGCCAATTTTCTGCCGCAGCTCAAACTGCCAGCGAGAAACTACTGTGAACCCCCGCCTGTGCGACTGTACCCTAAAACACTAAACTACACTAACAGAAAATAAAAAGTAAAAAACACTGTAGTGTTTTTTACTTTTTATTTTATTTTGTGTTAGTGTAGTGTAGTGTTTTAGGGTACAGTCGTACAGGCGGGGGTTCACAGTAGTTTCTCGCTGGCAGTTTGAGCTGCGGCAGAAAATTGTCTGCAGCTCAAACTTACAGCCGGATACTTACTGTAAACCTTTTTTGTGAGTGTACCCTGTACGTTCACATTGGGGAGGGGGGAACATCCAGCTGTTGCAATACTACAACTCCCAGCATACACATACACATACCCCTACACAGCCCCCCTCCCCAATAAAAATGAAAAACGTCTGGTACGCCACTGTTTCCAAAACAGAGCCTCCAGCTGTTGCTAAACAACTACTCCCAGTATTACCAGACAGCCACTGACTGTCCAGGCATGCTGGGAGTTTTATAACAGCTGGAGGCACCCTGTTTGGGAATCACTGGCGTAGAATTCCCCTATGTCCACCCCTATGCAAGTACCTAATTAAGGCCTCAAATGCGCATGGCGCTCTCACTTTGGAGCCCTGTCGTATTTCAAGGCAACAGTTTAGGATCACATATGGGGTATCGCCGTACTCGGGAGAAATTGTGTTACAAATTTTGGGGGCTATTTTCTGCTTTTACCCTTTTTAAAAATGTAAAATTTTTGGGAAAACAAGCATTTTAGGTAAAAAAATAAAATATTTTTTTTACATATGCAAAAGTTGTGAAACACCTGTGGGGTATAAAGGCTCACTTAACCCCTTGTTAAGTTCCCCGAGGGGTCTAGTTTCCAAAATAGTATGCCATGTGTTTTTTTTTTTTTGCTGTCCTGTCACCATAGGGACTTCCTAAATGCGGCATGCCCCCAGAGCAAAATTTGCTTCCAAAAAGCCAAATGTGACTACTCCTCTTCTGAGACCTGTAGTGCGCCAGCAGAGCACTTTTCACCCCCATAAGGGGTGTTTTCTGAATCGGGAGAAATTGGGCTTCCTATTTTGGGGTGTATTTTCTGCTATTACCCTTTTTTAAAAATGTAAAATGTTTGGGAAAACAAGCATTTTAGGAATTTTTTTTTTTTTTTTTACATTTGCAAAAGTCATGAAACACCTGTGGGGTATCAAGGCTCACTTTATCCCATGTTACATTCCCCAAGGGGTCTAGTTTCCAAAATGGTATGCAATGTGTTTTTTTTGCTGTTTTGACACCCTAGGGGCTTCCTAAAGGTGACATGCCCCCCAAAAACCATTTCAGAAAAATGTTCTCTCCAAAATCCCCTTGTCGCTCCTTCGCTTCTGAGCCCTCTACTGCGCCCGCCGAACACTTTACATAGACATAAGAGGTATGTGCTTACTCGAGAGAAATTGGGCTACAAATACAAGTAAACATTTTCTCCTTTTACCACTTGCAAAAATTCTAAAATTGGGTCTACAAGAACATGCGAGTGTAAAAAAACGAAGATTTAGAGTTTTCTCCTTACCTTTGCTGCTATTCCTGCGAAACACCTAAAGGGTTAAAACACTGACTGAATGTCATTTTGAATACTTTGGGGGGTGTAGTTTTATAATGGGGTCATTTATGGGGTATTTCTAATATGAAGACCCTTCAAATCCACTTCAAAACTGAACTGGTCCCTGAAAAATATTGAGTTTGAAAATTTTGTGAAAAATTGGAAAATTGCTGCTGAACTTTGAAGCCCTCTGATCTCTTCCAAAAGTAAAAACTCATCAATTTTATGATGCAAACATAAAGTATATATAGAAAAAGGATGTATAACAACAAGTGTATACAAGAACCAGTCCTCTAGAGCCAGTAGAAATAAGAAATGAGAAAATAGGATAGAAAAATAGAAAAAAGATGAAAATGGATGAAATTAAAAATTAAAAAATTCTAAAAATGATAAAAATAATACTGTAGTGAATTAAAAGATGGAAATTAGATATATATTCCTTACATCCCGTTGCGGACTACAGGTACCACACTGTATGTACTGCGTTTTCGGAAACTCCTTTAAAACATTGTGAACAAGTCTGGCACTCTATATATCATTACCTGCTGCACGGACATCACTTTATCATAGACCATTTCTTTAGCAAATTGACAATCATTTAAAGGTGGCTGATTGTGATATATAATTTTGCATATCATCATTTTATATATTTTTTATTAGTATATGTTTTTTAACAGTTGTAATACATCTCGTGCAAGGGCCCTGCACTGATGTATATTACATTATGAATAAATGTGTTATATCTTTTTTATGTTTCCAACTTGGATTCGGGACTATTAAGGAACATATATCTAATTTCCATCTTTTAATTCACTACAGTATTATTTTTATCATTTTTAGAATTTTTTTAATTTTTCATTTCATCCATTTTCATCTCTTTTCTATTTGTCTTTCCTATTTTCTCATTTCTTATTTCTACTGGCTCTAGAGGACTGGTTCTTGTATACACTTGTTGTTATACATCCTTTTTCTATATATATCTTTAGGTCTGTGGGGTATAGACCTACCCAGTTAACCTCGAGTCAGCCCTGGCTGAGTGAGCTACACAATTTTTGTTGCAAACATAAAGTAGACATATTGTATATGTGAATAAAAATAATTATTTGTAATATACATTTTCCTTACAAGCAGAAAGCTTCAAAGTTAGAAAAATGCAACATTTTCAAATTCTTCATCAAATTTTGGGATTTTTCACCAAGAAAGGATGCAAGTTACCACAAAAATGTACTACTATGTTAAAGTAGAATATGTCACGAAAAAATTATCTTGGAATCAGAATGATAACTAAAAGCATTCCAGAGATATTAATGTTTAAAGTGACAGTGGTCAGATGTGCAAAAAACGCTCTGGTCCTTAAGGCTAAAATGGGCTTGGTCCTTAAGGGGTTAAATGGGCTCTTTTATATATATTTTTTGGAATGGCTGTAGTGTGGGTGGGAGGCCGCTCCCACACTTCGGTCCGGGCTTTATTGGACCTATTGAGGCCTTTAACCCCTTAACCCCTTAAGAACTCAGCCAATTTTCACTGTAGGACCCGGCCATTTTTTGCATATCTGACCACTTTCACTTTAAGCATTAATAACTCTGGGATGCTTTTACCTTTCATTCTGATTCCGAGAATGTTTTTTCATGACATATTCTACTTTATGTTAGTGGTAAAATTTTGTCGATACTTGCATCATTTCTTGGTGAAAAATTCCAAAATTTGATGAAAAAATTTAAAATGTTGCATTTTTTTTTTACTTTGAAGCTCTCTGCTTACAAGGAAAATGAATATTCCAAATAAATTATAAGTTGATTCACATATACAATATGTCTACTTTATGTTTCCATCATAAAGTTGACATGTTTTTACTTTTGGAAGACACCAGAGGGCTTCAAAGTTCAGCAGAAATTTCCCAATTTTTCACAAAATTTTCAAAATCGAAATTTTTCAGGAACCAGTTCTGTTTTGAAGTGGATTTGAAGGGCCTTCTTATTAAAAATACCCCATAAATGACCCCATTATAAAAAACGGCACCCCTCAAAGTATTCAAAATGACATTCAAAAGGTTTGTTAACCCTTTAGGTGTTTCACAGGAATAGCAGCAAATTGAAGGAGAAAATTCAAAATCTTCATTTTTTACACTCGCATGTTCTTGTACACCCAGTTATTGAATTTTTACAAAGGGTAAAAGGAGAGAAACATTCCTAAAATATGTAAACCAATTTCTCTCGAGTAAGAAAATACCTCATATGTGTATGTCAAGTGTTCGGCAGGCGCAGTAGAGGGCTCAGAAGGGAAGGAGCGACAGTGGGATTTTGGAGAGTGAGTTTTTCTGAAATGGTTTTTGGGGGGCATGTCACATTTAGGAAGCCCCTATAGTGCCAGAACAGCAAAAAACACATGGCATACTATTTTGGAAACTGCACCCCTCAAGGCACGTAACATGGGGTCCAGTGAGCCTTAACACCCCACAGGTGTTTGACGACTTTTTGTTAACCCCTTCCCGCTATTGGACGTATGCATACGTCCAGGCGAATTACACGTTCGTGCAAATGGATGTATGCATACGTCCAAGCGATCTCCTGCTCTGCCGCGGGCAGCGCAGGAGATCGCGGGTGGGACTCAGCTGTCAATCACAGTCGGAGTCCCACCGCAGCTGCCGGGGCCGCGATCGTGCCGGTCCCGGCAGCATTAACCCCATAGATGCCGTGATCAGTTCTGATCACGGCATCTATGGTGTTTGCAGGGGGAACGCTCTCCCCCTGCCCATCAACGGCGGCGCCGCGATAAAATAAGGGGGATCGGGGGTGTCCAAGACACCCTCGATTCCCCTTGAGGAGATAGGAGTGAGGTGGCAGGGTTGCCACCCCTCCTATCCCTGCTATTGATCGGCGGAGCGGCCAACCAATAGCAGACTGGTGGCGGGGGGTTTAAAGTTCGGTTCCCCGCGCTATGCCCAGCCCATCGGTGTCCGGGCACAGCGGGGGGAACCGTGTAGCAGTGGCGGCGGCGGCAGCGGCGGTCACTTACCCGGCGGAGGCTGTGATCACGGCGGCGGTGGAGGTGAGTATGATGCCGCGTGTCCGGGAGTCTGTTGCCTAGCAACATCTGCAGGGCGACAGTTTAGAGAGTGGTCTAAATGCAACATGCCCCCAAAAACTATTTCAGAAAAACTCACTCTCCAAAATCCCTCTGTCGTTCCTTCCCTTCTGAGCCCTCTAGTGCACCCGCCGAACACTTGACATACACATATGAGGTATTTCCTTACTCGAGAGAAATTGGGTTACACATTTTAGGAAGTATTCTCTCCTTTTACCCCTTGTAAAAATTCAAAAATTGGGTCTACAAGAACATGCAAGTGTAAAAAATGAAGATTTTGAATTTTCTCCTTCACTTTGCTGCTTTTCCTGTGAAACACCTAAAGGGTTAAAACACTTACTGAATGTCATTTTGAATACTTTGGGGGGTGCAGTTTTTGTAATGGGGTCATTTATGGGGTACTTCTAATATGAAGACCCTTCAAATCCACTTCAAACCTGAACTGGTCCATGAAAAATAGCGAGTTTGAAAATTTTGTGAAAAATTGTAAAATTGCTGCTGAACTTTGAAGCCCTCTGGTGTCTTCCAAAAGTAAACACTTGTCAATTTTATGATGAAAATATAAAGTAGACATATTGTATATGTGAATCCCAAAAAAATAATATTTTGAATATCCATTTTCCTTACAAACAGAGAGCTTCAAAGTTAGAAAAATGCAAAATTTTCCATTTTTTCATCAAATTTTGGGATTTTTCACCAAGAAAGGATGCAAGTTACCACAAAAATTTACCACTATGTTAAAGTAGAATATGTCACGAAAAAACAATCTCAGAATCAGATTGATAAGTAAAAGCATTCCAGAGTTATTAATGTTTAAAGTGACAGTGGTCAGATGTGCAAAAAAGGGCTGCGTCCTAGAGGTGAAAATGGGCTGTGTCCTTAAGGGGTTAAAGTTGGATGTGTAAATGATTATTTATTAATTTTTTTCAATTAAATGCTAGTTTTCCCTCAAATTTAAATTTTTTGCAAGGGATAATACGACAAAATGCCCCCCAAAATTTGAAACCCCATCTCTTCTGAGTATGGAAATTAGGGATCAACCGATATCGGTTTTTTAGGGCCGATATCGATAATCGGTGGAGGTTAGGGCCGATAGCCGATAACTTATACCGATATTTCGGTATTAGTTATCGGCTATTTATCCCCCCGCGACACCGCTGCAGATCTTTGATTTAAAGCGGGCGCTTAAAATCAATGACATGCAGTGGCTTTTGCGGTGCCATAGGCCGCCGCCGCCACCCGCTTCTCTCCCCCTGCCTGTCCAGGGGTCCTGAGACCTATCACCGCCACCGCTCCCCCCGCTGCCGCCGCACCCGCGTCCGCCTCCCCCGACCGCCGCACCGCGACCGACCCCCGCACTGCACCGGCCCGGCCCCATCCCAGAACCCTGACTCACCTTCCCAGTTGCTGCAGGGACCGTCTGGGGAGGGTGGTCCGGGCCATCCATCCTTCCTGTAGTGTCCGGCGGCATTCCAGGTGGAGGGTGAACCGGACCGGGCTGTCCTTCTTCTCCGGGGGTCCTCTTCTCCACTCCGGACAGGCTCCGGCCTAGTAACGCTGCATAGACGCCGCTGCGCAGCGACGCACCTGACGTCACGGCGTAGTTGACCCTCCACCCAGAATGGAAGGATGGATGGCCCGGACCACTCCCATTACGGGTAAGTTTAATTTTTTTTTTATTGACTCGGAGGGTGGGGGAGGGGCCCGACCGGTATAGTGGTATGGGCAAAAATCCATACCGTGGGAGAAAAAAAAACGGTATCCGGTTCATACCTGTATACCGCCCAGCACTACGGTGGGGGTGCGACGCGGTGCGGTGGGGCGGGGGGGGGGGCGGTCGCGGTGCGGCGGGTCGGGGGGGCAGTCGCGGTGCAGTGGGGGCGGGGCATTATCGGCTTATCGGCAAGGTAATTGCCGATACCGATAATGCCCAAAATCGTGATTATCGGCCGATAATATCGGCCATACCGATAATCGGTCGATCCCTAATGGAAATACCCCATGTTAGGACGTAAAATGCTTTGCGGGCGAACTACAATGCTCAGAAGAGAAGGAGTCACATTTGGCTTTTGAAAAGCAAATTTTGCTGAAATGGTTTTTTGGGGGCATGTCTCATTTAGGAAGCCACTATGGTGCCAGGAAAGCAAAAACAAAACCCACATGGCATACTATTTTGGAAACTACACCCCTCAAGGCACGTAACAAGGGATCCAGTGAGCCTTAACACCCCACAAGTGTTTGACGACTTTTCGTTAAAGTTGGATGTGTAAATGATTTTTTTTTTCACTAAAATGCTAGTTTTCCCTCAATACGGAAATACCCCATGTGTGGACGTCAAGTGCACTGCGGGCGCACTACAATGATCAGAAGAGAAGGAGCGCCGTTGAGCTTTTGGGAAAAAAAATTGTTTGGAATGGAAGTCAGGGGCCATGTGTGTTTACAAAGCCCCCCGTGGTGCTAAAACATTGGACCCCCCCTCATGTGACCCCATTCTGGAAACTACACCCCTCACAGAATTTAATCAGGGGTGCACTGAGTATTTACACCCCACTGGCATTTGACAGATCTTTGGAACAGTGGGCTGTGCAAATGAAAAATTACATTTTTCATTTTCACGGACCACTGTTCCAAAAATCTGTCAGACCCCTGTGGGGCGTAAATGCTCACTGTAATCCTTATTACATTACATGAGGGGTGTAGTTTCCAAAATGGGGTCACATGTGGGTATTTCTTTCTTTTTACGTTTATGTCAGAACCGCTGTAAAATCAGCCACCCCTGTGCAAATCACCAATTTAGGCCTCAAATGTACATGGTGCGCTCTCACTCCTGAGCCTTGTTGTGCGCCCGCCGAGCATTTTACGCCCACATATGGGGTATTTCCGTACTCAGAAGAAATTGCATTACAAATTTTGGAGGTCTTTTTTCCTTTTACCGCTTGTGAAAATAAAAAGTATGGGGCAACACCAGCATGTTAGTGTAAATTTTTTAATTTTTTTACACTAACAAGCTGGTGTAGCCCCCAACTTTTCCTTTTTATAAAGGGGAAAAGGAGAAAAAGCCCCCCAAAATTTGTAGTGCAATTTCTCCCGCGTACGGAGATACCCCATATGTGGCCCTAAACTGTTTCCTTGAAATACGACAGGGCTCCGAAGTGAGAGAGCGCCATGCGCATTTGAGGACTAAATTAGGGATCGCATAGGGGTGGACATAGGGGAATTCTACACCAGTGATTCCCAAACAGGGTGCCTCCAGCTGTTGCTAAATTCCCAGCATGCCTGGACACTCAGTGGCTGTCCGGAAATGCTGGGAGTTGTTGTTTTGCAACAGCTGGAGGCTCCGTTTTGGAAACACTGCCATACAATAATTTTTTTTAATTTTTATTGGGGGGGGGGGGGGACAGTGTATGGCGGTGTATATGTTGTGTTTTACTCTTTATTATGTGTTAGTGTAGTGTAGTGTTTTTAGGGTACATTCGCACTGGTGTGTTACGGTGAGTTTCCCGCTAGGAGTTTGCGCTGTGGCGAAAAATTTGCCGCAGACCAAACTTGAAGCAGGAAACTTACTGTAAACCCACCCGTGTGAATGTACCCTGTACATTCACATGGGGGGGCAAACCTCCAGCTGTTTCAAAACTACAACTCCCAGCATGTACTGACAGACCGTGCATGGTGGGAGGTGTACTTTTGCAACAGTTGGAGTCACACTGGTTGGAAAACCTTCAGTTAGGTTCTGTTACCTAACTCAGTATTTTCCAACCAGTGTGCCTCCAGCTGTTTCAAAACTACAACTCCCAGCATGTACTGATCGCCGAAGGGCATGCTGAGAAATGTAGTTATGCAATAGCTGGAGGTACGCAACTACAATTCCCAGCATGCCGAGACAGCTGTTTGCTGTCTGTGCATGCTGGGATTTGCAGTTTTGCAACATCTGGATGGCTACAGTTTTAGAGAACACTACAAAGCTGTTTGGGCATGCTAGGAGTTGTAGTTTTGCAAGATCTGGAGGGATAGAGTTAGAAACCACTGTATAGTGGTCTCTAACTGTAGCCCTCCAGCTGTTGCAAAACTACATATTCCAGCATGCCCAAACAGCTGTCTGGGCATGCTGGGAGTTGTAGTTTTGCAACATCTGGAGGGCTACAGTTAGAGACCACTGTATAATGGTCTCAAACTGTACCGTCCGGATGTTGCTAGGCAACTCACCGGCTTCCGTCGGATCCAGCCGCCGCCCTCCGATCTCCGTCGCCCGCTGCCTCCGACGCCCGCCCAGATCAGGAAGTGGATCTTCGGCGCCGGTCTCCTTCTGTTCCCCGTTCTGCCCCGCCTATTGTGGGTGGGCAGGACAGGGAAAACGAAAATTAGCCCCCCTTCCCCCGATCTGCTATTGGTGGTCGCGTCTAGACCACCAATAGCAGGAATAGGAGGGGTTGCACCCCTGCCACCTCACTCCTATGCCTTCAGGGGGATCGTGGGTGTCTTAGACAACCGCGATCCCCCTTATATTCCGGGTCACCATAGACCCGTAATGACCCGGAATCGCGCAAATCGCAAGTGTGAATTCACTTGCGATTTGCCGTGATCACCGTCTATTGATCCCCCTGGGCGTTTGCAAGGGATGCCTGCTGAATGATTTCAGCAGGCATCCCGGTCCGATCCCCGCCCGGCGGGGACCGGAATTCTCCATGACCCGATGACCCGGAGATACAAGGTGATCGGGGGTGTAGAATACACCCCCTATCACCTACTGTATCTATGGGGAGGTGGCGATTTTGCCCCCCCCCCCAGGAGAGCTGCTATTGGCTGAACAGGGGAGGGGTTAACCGCATCCTCCTGCAGCTCCCGCGGCTGGCTGGGTTCAGTCAGCGGTCAGAGCTGCTGGAGGAAGACCGGGACCCCCCCTCTGCTGAGATCGGAGCCCCCAAAGAAGGAAAGAAGCCCCCCATAGATCAGAGAAAGAATACAGCCCAGGGAAAGGTAGGGTAAAAAGTAAAATAAAAGTAAAAAAAATAAAAATTCCCAACCCCCCCTGACCCCCTAATAGGGCTCAAGAGTACGCCTCATCTTTTTTTAGCGTGACCCGGGCCCTATTAGGGGTTCAGGGTTCAGGGCACTGCGATTTGCCCCCCCCCCCTTTTTTGGCCGCAGCGTTTGTTATTTTTTTTGCTCACATAACGGTGTGTGATTACTAATCACACACCGTTATACATAGTTACACCAAGCACTCACTACAAACTCCCCCGCCCCCCCCCCCACACCCAAACTCCCCCACCACCACCACCACCGTACCCCCCCTCCACTGTAGATAAAAGGCGATGGCTCGCCGGGCATTTTCGGCGGCGGAGGCATACGCTCTTCTTGCCTCCGAATCTGCCAGTGAGGACGAGGAAGATCCAACATTCCTGTGTTCTTCCTTGTCCTCCTCATCATCTAGTAGTGATGATGAGCCCCCCAGAAGGCGGCGGAGACGCCGCCAGGCGAGGCCACGCACCCCCCATGAAAGTGCTCCAGTGGCTGGTACTAGTGAGAGTGGTGATGCCGATCATATTAGGAGTCCAACCCCCCAGGCGAATTTACCAGAGCTCCCTTCCGGTGAACCTGTCTGGAGACCCCCAGAGGGTTATCAGCCACGGGTTTACGAGTTTTTTGGTGACTCCGGAATCCGGATTGAAACGGCTGGGTTCACTGAATTTGACTATTTCAGTTATTTTTTCAGTGACAGCCTGGTCAATCTAATGGTGGAGCAGATGAATCTGTACGCCAGGCAGTTCATCGCCCACCACCCAGATTCTTTTTTGGCCAGGTCCACTGAATGGTACGCCGTCAGTGCAGCAGAAATGAGGACATTTTGGGGCCTCTTGCTGCATATGGGCCTGGTCAAAAGCCCAGTGTCAGGCAGTACTGGAGCGGGGACAGCTTCTACCAGACCCCGCTGTACAGTATTGCCATGACACATAAGCGGTTGGAGGCTATTTGAAAATGCCTTCATTATGCAGATAATGAGGCATGTCCACCCCGAGGTGATCCCACCCATGACCGGCTTTACAAAGTGAGGCCGGTCATCGATCACTTTGGGGCCAAATTTTTGGAGGCCTACGTACCGCTTAGGGAGCTCTTGGTTGATGAGTATTTTATCAGTTTTAAGGGGAGACTCATCTTCCGCCAGTATATTCCCTCGAAGCGGGTGCGTTATGGCGTGAAGCTCTATAAACTTTGTGAGAGTACACTCTCAAGTTTAGGGTGTATGAGGGACGAGATTCCCGTATTGAACCCCCAGATTGTTCCCCCACTCTGGGTGTTAGCTGGAAAATCGTTTGGGACCTTATGTACCCATTGCTGGATAAGGGTTACCACGTGTACGTGGACAACTTTTATACCAGCATCCCTCTCTTCACATTCCTTGCCGCCAGATCTACGTCCGCTTGTGGGACCGTGTGGAGAAACCAGAGAGGCCTCCCTCTAAATTTGATCCAGACACCTATTCCCAAGGGTGAGTCCCGTGCCCTTACCTATGAAAACCTGTTGCTGGTCAAGTATAAGGATAAGAGGGATGTCCTTATGCTGACCACTATTCATGGTAACGGCAGCTCACCTGTCCCTGTGCGAGGTACCACAACAACGGTCCTCAAGCCTGATTGTATTCTGGACTAAAATCAGTATATGTGGGGAGTTGATCTCTCAGATCAAGTCCTCAAGCCATACATGGCCATGTGAAAAACACGTGTATGGTACAAAAAAGTTGCGGTCTACATGGCACAGGTTGCCATGTACAACTCTTTTGTACTGTACCGGAATGCTGGCAACACAGGGACATACCTCCAGTTCCAAGAAGAAGTCCTAAAGGTTCTCTGTTCTTTGCTGACCAGGAAAGAGCAGGCCGGACTTCCCAAGAAACTGGAGTTATAGGTGCCAGGATCGTCCCAGGCCAACACTTTACAGGTTAGGTCCCCCACACTGGAAAGAAGGGACGATCCCAGACACTTGCCCCGATCATCTGGGCCTCTGCATTAAGGACTGCTTCAGGGAGTATCACACTTCCATGGAGTACTAAATTTTCCCTCTTCACTGAAATTTTCCATAATTTGACCCCAATGTACCAAGTCCAGAGTACATTCCAAATTTTAACCCCATAAAACCACTAAATTGCCCAAAAAAACTATTTCATAAAAAAAAAAAAAAAAAAAAAAAAACCTGATAAGACTTCTGGGGGTATTTTTTCCAAAAATGGGTCATGGGTCACTGAGTCACTATCATCGGGGACTTTTTATGTTGCCTCAAATGCGCAGCGCTCTCTCTCCACCTGAGCGGGTACGCATTTGAGGCAACAGGTTAGGGACGGCCACACACGTCACATTCCCAGAATGATGATTCAGAGCATAGGGTTTGGGGTGGGCATATTTTTTTTAGTTTTGGCTATGCTCTGGGTCATCATTCTGGGAACATAACCTGTTTTATAATTTTATGTCCCACTGTACCCCTTGTTAGTTATTAGTGTACCCCATATAATGCCCCTTGAGGGGGGGTCACACTGTTCTGGCTCCATAGGCAGCTGTCTAGAAGCCCCAGGCCCCTGACTGCCCTCCTGTTCCTCCGTGACCAGTGAGCAGAGCCGATCTACGCCCAGATATGAGGTATGTCCTTACTCCAAAGAAATGTATTTACAATTTTTTTATTTTTTTTTGCTGTTCTGGCACTAAATGTGACATGCCCCCCCATTTCAGCAAAATGTGACTCCTTCTCGTCTGAGCATTGTAGTGTGCCAGCAGAGCCCTTGACATCCACACATGGGGTACTTCCATACTCAGAAGAGATGGAGTTACACATTTTGGGGGACATTTTCTCCTATTACACCTTGTAAAAATGTAAAATTTTAGGAAAAACAGCATTTTAGTAAAAAAAAAAAAAATTCATTTACACATCCAAAGTCGTGAAACACCTGTGGGGTGTTAAGGCTCACTGTACCCCTTGTTACGTTCCTTGAGAGGTGTAGTTTCCAAAATAGTATGCCATGTGTTTTTTTTTTTTTTGCTGTCCTGGCACCATAGGGGCTTCCTAAATGGAACATGCCCCCCCAAAACCATTTCAGCAAAATTAGATTTGCAAAAGCCAAATATGACTCCTTCTCTTCTGAGCATTGTAGTGCGCCAACAGAGCGCTTGACATCCACATATGTGGTGTTTCCATACTTAAAAGAGATGGGGTTACAAATTTTGGTGGGCGTTTTCTCCTATTACCCCATATAAAAATGTAAAATTTGGGAGAAAACTAGCATTTTAGTGAAAAAAAAATAAAAAATCATTTACACATCCAACTTTAGCAAAAAGTCGTGAAACACCTGGGGGTTGTTAAGGCTCACTGTACCCCTTGTTACGTTCCTTGAGGGGTGTAGTTTCCAAAATAGTATGCCATGTTGGTTTTTTTTTTTTGCTGTCCTGGCACCATAGGGGCTTCTTCCTAAATGGGACATGCCCCCCCAAAACCATTTCAGCTAAATTTGATTTGCAAAAGCCAAATATGATTCCTTCTCTTCTGAGCATTGTAGTGCGCCCGCAGTGCACTTGACTTCCACATATGTGGTGTTTCCAAACTCAGAAGAGATGGGGTTACAAATTTTGTGGGGAATTTTCTCCTATTAACCCTTGTAAAAATAAAAAATTTGGGGGAAAACTAGTATTTTAGTGGGAAAAAAAAAGAAAATCATTTACACGTCCAACTTTAATGAAAAGTCGTGAAACCCCTGTGGGGTGTTAAGGCTCACTGGACCTCTTGTTACGTTCCTTGAGGGGTCTAGTTTCCAAAATAGTATGCCATGTGTTTTTTTTTTGCTGTCCTGACACCATAGGGGCTTCCTAAATGCAACATGCCCCCAAAAACTATTTCAGAAAAACTCACTCTCCAAAATCCCTCTGTCGTTCCTTCCCTTCTGAGCCCTCTAGTGCACCCGCCGAACACTTGACATACACATATGAGGTATTTCCTTACTCGAGAGAAATTGGGTTACACATTTTAGGAAGGATTCTCTCCTTTTACCCCTTGTAAAAATTCAAAAAATGGGTCTACAAGAACATGCGAGTGTAAAAAATGAAGATTTTGAATTTTCTCCTTCAATTTGCTGCTATTCCTGTGAAACACCTAAAAGGGTTAACAAACCTTTTGAATGTCATTTTGAATACTTTGAGGGGTGCAGTTTTTATAATGGGGTCATTTGTGGGGCATTTCTAATATAAAAGCCCTTCAAATCCACTTCAAAACAGAACTGGTCCCTGAAAAATTTCGATTTTGAAAATTTTGTGAAAAATTGGAAAATTGCTGCTATACTTTGAAGCCCTCTGATGTCTTCCAAAAGTAAAAACATGTCAACTTTATGATGCAATCATAAAGTAGACATGTTGTATATGTGAATCAATATATCATTTATTTGGAATATTCATTTTCCTTATAAGCAGAGAGCTTTAAAGTAAAAAAAAATGCAATATTTTCAATTTTTTCATCAAATTTTGGAATTTTTCACGAAGAAATGATGCAAGTATCAACAAAATTTTACCACTAACATAAAGTAGAATATGTCACGAAAAAACTATCTCGGAATAAGAATGAAAGGTAAAAGCATCCCAGAGTTATTAATGGTTAAATTGAAAGTGGTCAGATGTTCAAAAAATGGCCGGGTCCTACAGTGAAAATTGGCTGGGTCCTTAAGGGGTTAAGGGGTTAAGGACCAAGCCCATTTTTACCTTAAGTACCAGAGCATTTTTTGCACATCTATCCACTCTCACTTTAAGCATTAATAACTCTGGGATGATTTTACTTATGAATTTGATTCCAAGATTGTTTTTTCGTTACATACTCTACTTTAACATAGTGGTACATTTTTGTCGACAGTTGCATTGTTTCTTGGTGAAAAATTCCAAACTTTCATGAAATATTTGAAAATGTCGAATTTTTCTAAATTTGAAGCTCTCTGCTTGTAAGGAAATTATACATACCAAATAAATTATATTTTGATTCACATATACAATATGTTGGCATCATAAAGTTGACATGTTTTTACTTTTGGAAGACATCAGATGGCTTCAAATTTCAGCAGAAATTTTTCAATTTTTCACAAAATTTTCAAAATCTGAATTTTTCAGGGACCAGTTCAGTTTTGAAATGGATTGAGGGGCCTTCATATAAGAAATACCCCATTAATGACCCCAATTTAAAAACTGCACTCCTCAAAGTATACAAAATGACATTCAGAAAGTGTGTTTCACAGGAATTAGCAGCAAAGTGAAGGTGTAAATTCAAAATCTGCATTTTTTACACTAACATGTTCTTGTAGACCCAGTTTTTTAATTTTTACAAGGGGTAAAAGGAGAAAAAAGCTCCCCAAAATGTGTAAACCAATTTCTCTCGAGTAAGGAAATACCTCATGTGAAGTACAGTGCTCTGTGGGTGCACTAGAGGGCTCAGAATCGAAGGAGTAACAATGGGATTTTGGAGAGTGAATTTTGCTGAAATGTTTTTGGGGGGCATGTCGCATTTAGGAAGCCCCTATGGTGCCATAACAGCAAAAAATGGGTGGTAACTGTGAAGGGGTATATGTATATGTAGTGTTTTACTTTTAATTTTGTGTAGGTGTAGTGTAGTGTAGTGTTTTTAGGGTACATTGACACAGGCGGGGGTTCACAGCGAGTTTCCCACTGGGAGTTTGAGCTGCAGCGGTAAAATAGCTGCATCTCAAACTTGCTGCAAGAAACTCTCTATAAAACCCTGCCTGTTTGAATGTACCCACATGTTCATATGGGGAACAAACCTCCAGCTGTTGCAAAACTACATGTCTGTGCATGCTGGGGGTTGTAGTTATGCAACAGCTGGAGGCACACTAGTTTCAAAACACAGTGTTTGTTAATTAACTCAGTGTTTCCAAACCAGTGGGCCTTCAACTGTTGCAAAACTACAACTCCCAGCATGCATGGTCTGTCAGTGCATGCTGGGAATTATAGTTTTGCAACAGCTGGAGGCACATGGGTTGGGAACTGCTGAGTTAGGAAACAGACAATGTTTCCCAACCAGTGTGCCTCCAGTTCTTGCAAAACTACAACTCCCAGCATACCCAGAAAGCCAAAGGGCATGTTGTGAGTTGTAGTTATGCAACATTTGGAGGAGAACAGTTTGGAATCCACTGTGTAGTGGTATCCAAACTGTAGCCCTCCAGATGTTGCAAAAGTTCAACTCAAAGCATGCCCAGACTGCCCAGGCATGCTGGGAGTTCTAGTTCAGCAACATCTGAAGGGCATGATGTTGCCAGACTACAACTCCCAGCATGCCTGGACAGTCTCAGCATGCTTTGAATTGTAGTTTTGCAACATCTGGAGGGCTAGAGTTTGGACACCACTGTACAGTGGTCTCCAAATTGTGCCCTTCCAGATGTTGCAAAACTACAACTCCCAGCATGCCGAAACTGTCCAGACATGCTGGGAGTTGTAGTTCTGCAACATCTGAAGGGCCAGATGTTACAGAACTGCAACTCAGAGCATGCCTGGGCTGTCTGGGCATGCTGAGAGTTGTAGTTTCTGGAAGAGCACAGTTTGGAGACCACTGCACAGCCTTTGGCTGTCTGGGCATGCTGGGAACTGTAGTTTTGAAACTTCTAGAAGCAGCAGTGAAGATCACTTTAAAGCGATCTTCACTGCTGCCTCTGATGCCGCGGCTGCTGCTGCCTCCACTTGCCTGTGCCTCCTTCCTGCCGCCAGTCCCGATCCCCGCGTGATCTCAGGTAACGGCCGCCGGTCCCCCCGCATCAACGGCCCCCACACCATCACCGCCATCTTCCCCTGCTCTGTCTGGACTTCCAGGGCGGGCAGAGTGGGGGATCTGAACTTTCAGCCCCCCGCCCATGCCCTGCAATTCGCCAGTCAGTTTCAGACCCCCCCAGGGCTTTGCAGCAGGCATCCCGGTCCGGTCCCAGCCTGGCGAGCGGCGGGGACTGGAATTACCATGGGCGTACAGGTACCTGTACGCCCTTAGTCCTTAAGTGGTTAAAGCCTGCTGCTCCTAGACCTCAGGTGAGGAGAGTGTGAACCTGAGGAGTTTTGTTTGCCATGTCCTCCACAGTGTGCTACAGGCCGGAGCAAGCATAAAGGTGCCCTGGGAATCAGGACGAAGATAGGTTGGTGTCTCTGCACCAGGACTGACTAACCACTACTACATGGTCATGTATGGACTTTAAGCTGGAGTCATGTTTTTGTTTGTTCTGAGTTTAATGGCTGCTGTAAAGCCTTCTGCTGAACTGTTATTTTCCTGCTTGTTTTCTTTTAATAAAACGTTTTGTTCTTGCACCAACATCCTGCTTGTTTGCCTACCATTACCACATAGCTATTTACCACAATATATATATATATATATATATATATATATGGTAGCCCTTGGGGGGTGTATGGTAGTGGTGGTATGGTATAGTTATATAAGGGGTTAATGTTAACCCTAGAAGAGTTTGTGACGCCAGGCTGAGGGCTGGTATGCTGAACCAGTGTTCCGGCCTATTGCCGCCCTTCCCAGTAACGATAGGTGCATAAAATAACTGAAGGTCCACTGAAAGTGAACTTGAACTTGAATAACGTTTACTGAAGTGCTTGCAATATTCACAGCACAGTCACAGTCTCATACAAACAGTCCTTTAGTTACTTAGCGACTGGCAGTAGTTGCGGACCTTGAGCTAGACAATAAGTCTCTTAATTGAGGAAGAGATTTGCAGATCTGTCCGGATTTAGGGGAGGTATTAGGTCCGGAGATGCTGCAGAGTGTTTGGGAGGTGATACACTCTATAATTATAATTGTTCAGTCGCAAGGCTCAGGCCTAACTCACTGCGATTACTGCTGTACAGGTCTTCTCTCATCAAGAGCACAGGAGTAAGAGAGCGATAAGATGGCCGCCGCTCCCTTATATGGGCAGGGGGCGTGGCGAATCTGATTGGGCCGAACGTCTGCCATTGCTTACGTCACAGGGATTGCTTATGTCACAGGATCTATATACATTATTAAACCAAAACGAGGCTAGAGATACCAAAGTGAGGCCTGGAACACATCCAGAGTGAGGCTTGGAACGCATCACATGACCCGAAGGCCCTGTGACACCATGGAAACCAGTAATTAACCATTTATTTACATTTATACTATACTATTTATATTATCTATGCATAAATTACTAATTATACATTAAGGTTGAGGCTACTAGGGGTAGACTAGATTACAGGGATCCCTACGTCCTAGGGACTCTGGATATGGGGACCCATAAATAAATAAGTACCGTACCCCTTACTAAAGATAAGTCGGCCTCGACGTCTGTCCCCTGAGACAGAGGGACTAGGACTAGCATTAGAACAGCATGCTATAGAACAGGATGATTTGTACTTTTGCTATACATCCTGAGTAGACTAAACATATTTTGATGCTATGTAGACATCTGACTGCTATCTAGACATTTGAATGCTATCTAGACATTTGAATGCTATCTATCCTTTAGTTTCTAGCTTCCTATACAACTCTATAAAACTTATCATACATTTTGAGGCTAAACTGAACATTAGCATATACCTCTATACATAAGGCTAACTAGCTATTAGTACAGCTCTATTTACCTTTTGCATCAAGCTGACTAGACATTTTGTTATTATCTCACATTTTATTCGCCAAACAATAAGTTACCTGTTAGTACACGAAAGGTATACTGGCTAGCCGGAAGCTAGGTCACAGTAAGGGTGGCTGCTAGGGTCTATCGACTACACGCTACTTACCCCTAGAGCACTTTCAAAACAACCTATCCAGGTTATTCTAAGAATTACTTGTTTATTTTTGTACTAGCAAGAGCATCTACTGGCCAGGCTGAGCATCTCACACACGCAATGAAAAGAGAAAAGAAGTGTACCTAACAGTGGCAGGAATTGGGTATCAATATGCTACAACTCCCTAAGTGTTACTTAAGTGAGATGTTTATTTATTTCTGTGTATGTACTAGAGAAATTTTTGAGATAGTACATTAAGTGAGTAATCTAGGGTACTATGTGCAAGTACTATTTGAAAGGGAATCCTCCCTACTATTTGTGTTGAGATAGGTGCTAGCGATGGGTGACAGCAATAATACCTACCCTCGGAGGAGCCGAGGTGTCCCCTATTGAGTTACTACTAAACACCTTTTGTTTATTGTACATTTGTATGTACAAGAATTTATACATATTTTTAGTGTTGAGTGTACATGTGCTGTACGTCGATACTTTCCATGCACAACTCTGAGCTATTTTAATGTACATAGACATTTGACTATATTTTCTATGTACAAACCTTACTTACTATTTATGTACACAGACACAGGGACATCTTTCTGTGTACGAAACCATATACAAATTTACTATATATTTATCAGCACTCCAACATATTTCAGGTACATCCACCCGATAAGTGCAACATTTGTCACAAGAGTTCTTATGAAGTTGGTGGTATATACATGAAGCAGGCGTGTAAGGATCAGCAGTCCACCTACACTAGGAGTCCAATGAAAAATGAACACGGCCTTAACCACAACTCAGCCGTGTACAGTCCTTGATGAATCTCCTACGGGCTAAGAGTCTCTTGACTTAATAGTCAGGCACAAGCTTAGTGGTTACATTGCTGAACTTTAAACTGAAACAAACTTAGCACAGTCCTGCTAGGCACTTTTCTTGAACTTGGTTACTGTAAGACAAAATGGTTAGACAGAGAAAAAAAACAATATGACATTACTTTAAAGTCTCTTTAGAAGATGTTCTTCTTTACTCTTGTAGTGCCTCTCTTGGTTCCCCTATATCTGCCAACATCAGGGGCAGGATCAGACTTAACATAGCTTTGCCACACCACATTGGTGAGAATGGAGTTGTGGAAGGCAGCTTGAGAAGGGGTTATAGGCTTACCAGCTGGGATCACAGTGGGGCAATAAGGCTTGAGCACCATCTCCAAATTAGGAGCAACCCATGACCCTTTTGTTGGTAACTGAGGAATTGGCAAACTCTCACTGCTCCGAGAGGGCCTTTGTGCATCTGTGGGTACCCCAGGGTTAGACAAACTCTCACTGCTCCGAGAGGGTCTAGGTACCGACTTGGGTGGCCGCAGTTTTGGCCTGTTTTCTTCACCCTGTGTAGAACTTGACTCTCGACGGTATGAAGAAGATGAAGAACTTGGTTCTTTGCTGTATGTAGAGGATGATGCACTGGACTCTATGCTGTACACAGAAAATGATGAACTTGACTTTTTAGGCTCCTCCTCCTTGGATACGCTGGTGGAGGCTTTAGGAGCAGACCTTGTCGGCCTCAAGTTGAAGGGATCAGACTCCCAATCCGTGGATGGGAAATATTTGAAAGGAAGCTGTGTTGGGGCTGTTGGTCTGGTGACCGCTGCAGCCCATTCTCCACAAAGGCTCTGGACGGGGGTAGACTCCACAATTTCACCCACCTCCAAGGTGTTGAACTTCTTATGGAGATATGGCTTTTGCACTGCTTGACAGTTTACGAGGATGGTCTGCCCAGTGTGGCAGTCAAGGAGTGTCCCATAACCTCTGACCTTGTTGAACTTGGCCACAGTTGCTCTTCTCCTTTCTAATGGCTCCTCCCCTTCTCGGGGGTGATCCCATTTACGGATGTACAATGCCTCCATTTCTTTGGTATTTTCTTGATACCGCACTCTTTCTTCGTAAGGCAAATGTTCGTGCTTTGGAGCATAGAGTTCCGTGTATCGGGCCTTTAACTTTTCCATCAATTTGGCCAGCTCGGCTTCTTGATGGGCCCTTTCCCTTTCTGCAATTGGGATTGGTGGGAGTGTCTTCCCAGGCAACGGTTGAAATACTCTGTGCATGTACTCGATCAGCTCCGGCTCATCTCCGAACACCCATTGCGGCAATTTTGGTGAGCACGGTCGTGCACTTGGCAAGCTTGATCGAGGAATGACCTCAGGGCTGGAGGAGGAAGAATAGGCCGTCTCTGGCGGGGTACTCACAGCAGTCTCCTCCGACGGGATCTTGGCCCACGAGCCCCAGGTCCTGTGGTGAGGGGACAATCTCACCGGTGACGCACCTCCAGGTGTCCCTGCACTGTTCGCTGGAGGTGTCTCTGGCCAGCTGTCGTCATCATCAGGCAGTGGGGGAAGATTGCAGGCCCCCTCTTCATCTAATGACAACCGCTGCAGACGGTCAGCAAGCTCTTGAAAAGTTGGGCTGCGACTGCCACAACTTTCCGTGTTTCCGGCGCCATTTTGCCAACTTGACCACGTGGAACGCTGCTCTCCACCATGTCTGTATTCTCCGGCTCTCTCTGCAGACTGGAGAGGTTGCTCTGTGTGGCGTCTTTTATAGCAGGCTTCTCTAAAATGGCGCTGGGCAGGAAGGACACTATCGGTGCAGCCCCGACTTCCGGTCCCTCCAGAAACGACTCCTGCACCTCTGAGTTTCCTTTCGGCTGGGATACAGCAACTTGGCGTCCACGCCTGTGCCGACCGGACCAGAGGATCGCAGCATGAGCTCATTACGCAGTTTACACATTTTAACTGTAGACAGATCTTCGCCTCCCCCTTACTTTTCTCTTGGCCCCCTTGTATGATGCACCACAAGCAACGTTCCTGTACACAGCAACACATGAATAAAGTTATTTTCTTAGGGGGGAGTACACTTTCGCTAGTGGCAATAGTAGGCACACACCCGAATCCTGTTCGTGCAATGCCAAAACGGCTTTGTGGTAGCCCTTGGGGGGTGTATGGTAGTGGTGGTATGGTATAGTTATATAAGGGGTTAATGTTAACCCTAGAAGAGTTTGTGACGCCAGGCTGAGGGATGGTATGCTGAATCAGTGTTCCGGCCTTTTGCCGCCCTTCCCAGTAACGATAGGTGCATAAAATAACTGAAGGTCCACAAGGAGATTTGAACTTGAACTTGAATAACGTTTACTGAAGTGCTTGCAATATTCACAGCACAGTCACAGTCTCATACAAACAGTTCTTTGGTTACTTAGCGACTGGCAGTAGTTGCGGACCTTGAGCTAGACAATAAGTCTCTTAATTGAGGAAGAGATTTGCAGATCTGTCCGGATTTAGGGGAGGTATTAGGTCCGGAGATGCTGCAGAGTGTTTGGGAGGTGATACACTCTATAATTATAATTGTTCAGTCGTTGCCGCAAGGCTCAGGCCTAACTCACTGCGATTACTGCTGTACAGGTCTTCTCTCATCAAGAACACAGGAGTAAGAGACCAATAAGATGGCCGCCGCTCCCTTATGTGGGCAGGGGGTGTGGCGAATCTGATTGGGCCGAACGTCTGCCATTGCTTACGTCACAGGGATTGCTTATGTCACAGGATCTATATACATTATTAAACCAAAACGAGGCTAGAGATACCAAAGTGAGGCCTGGAACACATCCAGAGTGAGGCTTGGAACGCATCACATGACCCGAAGGCCCTGTGACACCATGGAAACCAGTAATTAACCATTTATTTACATTTATACTATACTATTTATATTATCTATGCATAAATTACTAATTATACATTAAGGTAGAGGCGACTAGGGGTAGACTAGATTATAGGGATCCATACGTCCTAGGGACTCTGGCTATGGGGACCCATAAATAAATAAGTACAGTATGAAATGCAGTACTGGGACACCACATATCTATATATGAGTGACAACTTGGGGGAGGTCACTCACTTGCAGAAAACACCAACTCCAGCGTTTGAGATGGTTGGCACACCCCAACTGCAGTTCAAACACAGCAGTGTTAATGTTTTAACTGGCCTCAGCCAGTTTTATTCTTCATCCACAAAGAAAAACAATGGCAACACTGTACAGATTTAGAAAACAAATACCTGCTATATACTAGCAGATTACTTGACGTTGCCCGGTTTTTCCTACCTAATCCTTGTGAGAGTGGAAAAGCAACATTGGAAGAAGTTCTTGTCCTGATATTCTGTCCTGATATCCCAACCTTGTGTCCAAACCTCATATCCTGACCTTATGTCCCGTTCTCATATCACAACTTTATATACCGTCCTTAGGTGGGGCTGATTTGTGATGAAGACATTGTAGGCTGAAGGGGGGATGGGGCTTTGTGGGGTGACTATGTAGAGTGAAGCTTATGGAATTAGGTACCAGAAGTCCCATGGACTTGCATGGGACTTCAGAAAAAAAAACACTTTCACGTAAGAGGGTCGGTTAGGGTTAATTTAACTATTCTATGTTTTTATTTTACATATAAGTAGCATGTGTACCAAGTATTAAAATATCTTCAGCCATTGGGAAGTTATGCTGGAATTTTTCCCGTAGACTTGCATGGAATTTTAAACAAAAACCCTGACCCTCGCAAATTGGGATGGGTTAGGGTTACTTTGACTATCCTATGGTCTTAGTTGACATGTAAGTAACATAAGTGAACCAAATTTTTTCTAAATATCTTCAGCCGTTTGGAAGTGATGCTGGGACATACGCACACAAATACAGCAACCACCTGCAATTGAAAAAGGGAGCTGTGACTCCCGAAACGCATCTTGCTTTTTATTTATTTATTCTTTTCTTTGATTTCTTATGCTGTAAGAATAAATTATTTTGCATCAATACCCACGACTTGGGTTACTTCCTTGGCAGCATCAACGCAGCTTTTTTCCTCCAATTCTGCTTCATTACTCTACGGACTCTCCTCTGGGCTCCATCCTCACGCTGCTGGCCTGCATACCAAGTTACCATCACCGGCAAGGAACACGCTACCCCCACCTGGGTACCCACCTATACCGGCTAAAGACCTACACCGCACCCGGCGCTACCTCCGCTTTTTTCCTCCATTTTATTGCTGTACACACACAAACACATACATACACTGGCCTTTACTATTCCAAACCTGACTTGTTTGTGAGCCAGGTTCTAGCATTGTGCTAGAAATTCTGTCTGCCCGACTTTCCATTTTACTGAGAAAACCTGAAAAAGGGGCTTGGCTGTTGGGGAAAGGTGGTATGGTCTCCACAAAGAGGGAGTGTCCCCAACATTTTTGAAAAATCGCAACATATTTACTAAAGTTTCCACAGAAAATGTGGTTCATGTGTAAAAAAAAAAAAAAAAAACTTAGAGAAAAGTGCAAAATGTAGGGAAACCTTATTAAGTACTGTGGGGAAAACTACACTCCACTCTTAGTAAATCAAGGCCATTGAGTTTTAAATATATGTCTATTACAGTTCACAAAAAAATCATCAAAGACATATAAAAAACACACAGATGGGTGTATCTATTTGGGATGCAATTGGGATATGACTGCAGCTCATTTTGAGGTGACATCTACATATGTGCATACAGGTAAACTGACTTATTCAATGTTGATGGTATGCTCAGTATATGGTTAGATTACTTTGTGAAGCTCACAATATGTGTGTAGTACTAACAGGGGCGTACCTAGAGCATTTGGCACCCGGGGCGGACCCTTTGTTTGGCACCCCCCCCCCCCCCGCCTCCCCACACACAAACACACGCACCCCCCCTTAATTACACCCCCTCCCTCCCCTCCCCCCAGGAGCGGACTGACAACACTCGGGGCCCCCGGACCAAAAAAAGGCAAGGTCCCCTGCTAGGCTCTGCAGCTCGCCAATCTTCTGCCACGCTCCTATTCCACACACAATAAACTAAAATTTATATATATAAGAAACACTTTAACGTAGGTAAATTTCCATGACCAATAATACTGGTATACAAGGAGTAAATATATACCACCACACAATAACTGGATAATACCGCCATACTGTACTGAATAATACCACTATACACAGACCAGTATACTATAAAGGATCTGTATAGAATATAAGTGATTATATGCAGGACCATATGGCGGTAGATATCAGCCGTACACAGGATGTATATACCATATAAGTGATTACAGTTACATTTTGGGACTCACAATTACATCTTTTCTGATCAGCAGCGTCCTCTTTCCTTTTCTTCTCCGTCCGGTAAAGACCGCCATGTGGATCTCTTAACATCTGCAGGAAAAACATGTCAGACTCTGCATATATTCAGTGCCCTCCTCTACACATTCTTCCCATCTATAGGCCCACAAACTGTAATCATGCCCTCCTTGGTGTCCTGCACAGTAAAAGGGCAGGTAGGTAGGTAGCCAGGTAACCCCCTCTTTCCCATAGGTATATGCAGAGTTACACCCCCCCCTCTTTCCCATAGGTATATGCAGAGTTACACCCCCCTCTTTCCCATAGGTATATGCAGAGCTACACCCCCCCCTCTTTCCCATAGGTATATGCAGAGCTACACTCCCCCCCCTCTTTCCCATAGGTATATTTAGGGCTGGGCGGTATACCGGTTCATACCGAATACCAAATTTTTTGGGCTGCACGATATGGATTTTCCCCCATACCGCAATACCGGTTGGGCCCCTCCCCCTCGGGAATGTATTATCAGCCTAGCACAGCGCTGTCCCCACATCGGGGAACTAATTCTATGTTACCCGCCAGCACTGTTCTGCTCCCCCCAATTAATGATCAGCCCAGCGGGGTACTACTCACATATGTCAAGCACTGCCCTCCTCCTCTTTGTTGGGGGCCGCCGGGCGCCGGAACTCTATACAGTACGCCAGTGGTCTCCAACCTGCAGACCTCCAGATGTTGCAAAACTACAACTCCCAGCATTCCCGGACAGCCGGCGTTGGCTGTCCGGGCATGCTGGGAGTTGTAGTTTTGCAACAGCTGGAGGTTCGCAGGTTTGAGACCACTGCTGTACGCTGTATACCTATGCCCGGGCTGCAAAAGATACAGAAAATAAATACTGATCAGGTTTTCATCAGTACCTTCAACCTGTGCACTTCCCTACTTATACCTCACTTCCCCTGCACTCCCTCGCCGGATCTTGTTGCCATTGTGCCAGTGAAAGCGTTTCCTTGTGTGTTCCTAGCCTGTGTTCCAGACCTCCTGCCGTTGCCCCTGACTACGATCCTTGCTGCCTGCCCTGACCTTCTGCTACATCCGACCTTGCTCTTGTCTACTCCCTTGTACCGCGCTTATCTCAGCAGTCAGAGAGGTTGAGCCGTTGCCGGTGGATACGACCTGGTTGCTATCGCCGCTGCAAGACCATCCCGCTTTGCGGCGGGCTCTGGTGAATACCAGTAGCAACTTAGAACCGGTCCACCGACACGGTCCACGCCAATCCCTCTCTGGCACAGAGGATCCACCTCCAGCCAAGCCGAATCCTGACAATAGGTATACAGCGTACAGCAGTGGTATCAAACCTGCGGACCTCCAGCTGTTGCAAAACTACAACTCCCAGCATGCCCGGACAGCCATGCTGGGAGTTGTAGTTTTGCAACAACTGGAGGTCCGCAGGTTGGAGACCACTGGCGTACAGTGAGTTCCATCGCCGGAGGCCCCCAACAAAGAGGAGGAGGGCAGTGCTTGACATATGTGAGTAGTACCCCGCTGGGCTGATCATTAATTGGGGGGAGCAGAATAGCGCTGGCGGGTCACATGATTTTTGGAGGGGGGGAATACCGTTATATACCGTGGAACCGCCGTAAGTTAAAAAAAAAATACCGTGATACACATATATGGTCATACCGCCCAGCCCTAGGTATATGCAGAGCACCCCCCCTCTCCCCCCTTCCCTATAGGTATATGCAGAGCACCCCCCTCCCCCCTTCCCTATAGGTAAATGCAGAGCACCCCCCCTCTCCCCCTTCTCTATAGGTATATGCAGAGCACCCCCCCTCCCCCATAGGTATATGCAGAGCACCCCCCCTCCCCTATAGGTATATGCAGAGCACCCCCCCTCCCCTATAAGTATATGCAGAGCACCCCCCCTCTCCCCCTTCCCTATAGGTATATGCAGAGCACCCCCCCCTCCCCTATAGGTATATGCAGAGCACCCCCCCTCCCCTATAGGTATATGCAGAGCACCCCCCCTCCCCTATAAGTATATGCAGAGCACCCCCCCTCTCCCCCTTCCCTATAGGTAAATGCACAGCACCCCCCCCCTCTCCCCTATAGGTAAATGGAGAGCACCCCCCCCCTCTCCCCCCCTTCCCTTTAGGTAAATGCAGAGCACCCCACCTCCCCCCCTTCCCTATAGGTAAATGCAGAGCACCCCCCTCCCTATAGGTAAATGCAGAGCACCCCCCTCCCTATAGGTAAATGCAGAGCACCCCCCCTCCCCCCTTCCCTATAGGTATATGCAGAGCACCCCCCCCCCCTTCCCTATAGGTAAATGGAGAGCACCCCCCCTCTCCCCCCCTTCCCTTTACGTAAATGCAGAGCACCCCCCCTCCCCCCTTCCCTATAGGTAAATGCAGAGCACCCCCCTCCCTCTCCCCCCTTCCCTATAGGTAAATGCAGAGCACAAACCCCCCTCTCCCCCCCTTCCCTATAGGTAAATACAGAGCCCCCCCCCCTCTCCCCCCTTTCCTATAGGTAAATGCAGAGAACCCCCCTCCCTCTCCCCCCCCCTTCCCTATAGGTAAATGCAGAGCACCCCCTCCCCCGCTCCCCCCCTTCCCTATAGGTAAATGCAGAGCACCCCCCCTTTCCTATAGGTAAATGCAGAGCGCACCCCCCCTCCCCTTCCCTATAGGTAAATGCAGAGCCCCCCCTCTCCCCCCTTTCCTATAGGTAAATGCAGAGAACCCTCCTCCCTCTCCCCCCCTTCCCTATAGGTAAATGCAGAGCACCCCCTCCCCCGCTCCCCCCTTCCCTATAGGTAAATGCAGAGCACCCCCCCCCCTTTCCTATAGGTAAATGCAGAGTGCACCCCCCCTCTCCCCCCCCTACCCTGTAGGTATATGCAAAGAAAAAAAAAGGATGCTCACCTGACGTCCCACGCAGCGATCTCCTTAGCTGCAGGGCCCGCATCTTCTCCCCTCCACAGTACAGGCGCCGATGAGTGACGTCACCGGCGCCTGTACTGCGTGCTGCGTGGGGGTGGAGGTCACGTCTCCTCTGTGTAGCTGCAGATGCGGCTCACACAGAGGGGACGCCTTCTCCTGTATGTGCGTGTATCGCGCATACAGGAGAATGTAGCGCTGTCAGCTGGGGATCTGGGACGAGTGTCCCGGACCTCAGCAGCGGCGGCGGCGGGTCAGTCCGCCCCTGGCACTCCCCTTGAGAGTGGCACCCGGGGCAGACCGCCCCCCCCTTGGTACGCCACTCAGTACTAATGTCCCCTTTTGGGGTTCATTCTGTCCCTTAGGTGGCTGATTCACAGTGATCAATATTTTGCACTCTGCAGAATGACTCTGCAAGTATATCATTATAAACTGCTGCTATAGCACATTTGTACTGTATTAAGTTTATTAACTACCATGAACCTATTTATTAGATTTGGAGGACTTTTGCATTTTTGTAATCTATCAATATAGTGTGTTACATGTACTGAAATATATTTTACGCATCATCTGAATCTCCTAGGTGAAACTAAACATACATTACGCCCCTATCAACAGGACACCACCCATCGTTTTTTCTGTTAGTTACTATCTGATCTATATTGTTTTTATATGTCTTTGGTGATTTTCTGTGAACTCAAATAAAGAAGTGGTTATATATTTTTCCACACAAGTTGTTTGAGGAGCCTTTTTGTGTACGTTTATAGAATAAAAATATAAAACTAAGTTAACTGCCTTCCTGTGCAGTAAAACAATAGTGCAATCAGGATCCATGACTGCACCATTCCATTTCTCCATGCTAATCTATGCCAGAAATATTTTTTCTATCAAAGGACAGCTGGACTATTGAAAGGAATTTTGGCTGAACAGAGGAAATGTCAACAGAGCGTGACATCAATGGAAGCTGGCAGAACAGGAATGCAGCTAGGTCTGACAATGAAAGCAGTAGGGTAATGGGGAAGGTAAGTATAAGGTCTTCTATTGTTTTGATGCACAGGAAGACAGTTACATAATTTGAAAAGTCTATTTGAGTCCAACCTAGAACCCTAAACCCTACTGTGCTGGTCTAGAGGAAGGCAAAAAAAAAAAACAGAAGGCTGATGCCAATAGCCCCATGACAGAGGGAAAATTCCTTCAAGACTGCAATGTGGTGATCAGAATAAATCCCTGGCGTTCTATCCCCCATAAATCTACTATCATAACCTGTAATGTTATTACTCTCTAGAAAAGCATCCAGGACCCCCTTCAACTTGTTCACAACATCATGCAGCATAGTCTCACCGCTCTTACAGTAAAGAATCTCTGTCTGTGATAATGGTGAAACCTTCTTTTCTCTTGTCATGGTCACCGGCCTAGGTATAAAAAGGTCACTGAAAAGATCTCTATACTGTCCATTCATATATTTGTACATTGTGATCAGATCGCCCCTAAGACGTCTTTTCTCCAAATTAAATAACCCCAAGCTTGATAACCTGTCTTGGTACTGTAATCCTCCCATACCATTAATTATCTTTGTCCCTCTACTATGCACCCTCTCCAGTTCAGCCATGTCCTTCTTATATACAGGTGCCCAAAGTTGGACACAATAATATATATGTGGTCTGACTAGTGATTAATACAGAAACAAAACTATGTCCCTGTCACAAGCCAATTAGGCATTTACTGAAAAAACATATGTGGTAGTCCACCAAAAAATACAAAATCACAGTATGCACACTTTAATTCATTACCCGCAATTCATTTTCTTGATGCACATCATCTTATGAAACGCCATGAGGTGACAAGCTATATCGCTGTCCCATTACTCTTCTAATGATCTCCAGATAGAGGGAAATACGTTGAGAGGTTTAGAGTTATCTGCATTTCAGTGACTTGAGTATCACAGTTTAGTTTTACCCTGACTAATGTGTGCCTATGGTGGGTTCACTTTGCAAAGAGACATGGAATTACTTTTGTAGTAAACATTTGAGTATCCATTTTACTTGGTATAGATTTATGGTGTGTTCTATGTATGCAGCTGTTTGTGTGTGATGTCTCATATGTGTTGTTTGTCTTATACACTTAAGAATCTGTTTTACTTGAGCATATTCATAAGGGAGGCAAATGCTTGTCTTTTTCACTGTCTTTTGCAGTAGTTGTTTTTTACTCCATATTGCTTGTATATCAGCAATTTCTCTATATCTTATTTGTTGCTATATGAGTCAAAAGCCTGCATGATTGGTACAGAACTTAGGATACTGCCACTACTGTCCTAATAGGGACCTGTGCACACTTTTTAGTGGTGCACTCCACTCTAGTATATTTGTGATTGAGAAATTATGAAATTATTCAGTTTTTTTTATACATTTTTCCATCTGTATCATTATATATTTTTTCCTTTTTGTTTATCCTTCTATACTAGATTACTTACACAATAGGAATTGTCCTGTTAGTCAGCTAGAAACTAACATTAGCTAGTTAGGTACATAACCAGGGCTGGATTATCATTGAAGCTCTTGGAGCTCCAGGAAAGAAAGGAGGCCCACACCTGCAATCTTTTTTTAACCCTAAATCTCCCCCTGCATCATGCATGTCCTGGTCGGCAGTCACTAAAAAACAGGGATCTCCACATACAACATAATGGCAGTGACTGCCTGTCCAGGACCTGCTTTGTACCTTCTGAATGATGGAGAGTAGTGTGTACGTGGTGAGTTCTTCCTACAATCTGCTGTTGTGAAGTCACTGTATACAGCAGTGTTTCCTAACTAGGGTGCCTCCAGCTGTTGCAGGCACCCTGGTTGGAAGACACTGATATACAGTGTATACATCTGAGCTCCAGAGCTGCGCTCACTATTCTGCTGGTGGGGTTACTGTGTACATCAGTGTTTCCCAACCAGGGTGCCTCCAAAGTGTTGCAAAACTACAACTCCCAGAATGCATGGACAGCCAAAGGCTGTATAGGCATGCTGCGAATTGTAGTTTTGCAACATATGGAGGCACCATGGTTGGGAAACACTGGTGTACATACATTAAACCCCAGAGTGGTACTCACTATTCTGCTGGTGGGGTCACTGTGTACATATATTAAATTATTTATCCTGTACGGATCCTGAGTTGTATCCTGTATTATACTCCAGAGCTGTACTCACTATTCTGCTGGTGAGGTCACTGTGTACATACATTACATTACTTGTTGGGGGGTAAAAAACGCTGCGGCCAGATGTTGGCAGGGAGTCAATAGGAAAATGCAAAATGCCAAACCCACTTAACATTTTTGGATTTGGCCTTTTTTCCCCCCTAATCTGTGCGTTTTTCTGCGATTTGGGACTCGCTGGCATCACTGCTTATCACCACCACCATACAGTATACAGCGCTGTATACTGTCCCTGCAGCTCTAGTTAACTTTTTCCTTGCTGGGCCAGTGGATAGCGAAAGTGTTCAGCCCAGCAAGGGCTTACAGTAAACCACTTGCATTTTTTCTGCAAAAGCACAAGGAAAAAATGACAAAAAAATGCAAAAACACAGGAAAAAGCAGTTGCAGTTTTTCTGTGTTTTTGCAAGTAAATAAACAAATGGAAACCTAGCTTTAGTGGTTTCTGGGAGCAGGAGGCTGATTGAGGACTTAGGGGCCTGTGGGGGGGGGGGGGGTCAGGAGGGCAGAAGAGTCTCGGGGGGAGTTAGGGCTTGTCCTTTCTGCAAACTTCCGGCAGCAGAATTCCGCATGTTTTCAATGAGATTCTGCTGCTTTGTGCACACTATGGAATTTTCACAGCTGAAATCTGCCAGTGTAGTGGATGTCCACCCAAAGACACAGTGTGTGGTAGTATTATTTTCAGGGGGCATGTTGTTTGACAGTATAATATACAGGGTGCCCAAGGTCTGGAAATATTATATTTAGGAAGCACAGTGTCTTGAAGGGTTATAATATTGTTGTCTTCATACAGAAGATAAGGATTGGCTGGCAAAGGGAGGAACCAATGATGTCCAGGCCTCAACTTTTACAGAGGAAGATGGAGCTGGAAGAAGACACGGCATCTGGACCAGATGAAGAAGAAAAGGAACAACAGAGGAGACGTCTCCTGTGAGTCATTTGTATCATTGTATATTTTCATGACTGTCCCATCACTGCTGTAGTCACTTCTAAGTTTTGCAGTAATGATGGATGAAACTTGAGGCTCTCCAGCAGTTACAAAACTACAACTCTCATGTGAAGCTCTCCAGACCTAATGCGTGTTGTAACTTTGCAACAGCTGGAAAGAGCAACTTGAACTGAGGTGATTTTTTTTGCCCATTTTATTTTAATGGGCACCAAAAAAAAAAAAAGGTGGGGGGGGGGGGCCTTCATAGTCTAATATGCCTAAAATTGGCCTATTTTTGGTATGTTTCTTACTTAACTAGCTGGCAACAAGTCTCAGTGGAAGGGGAGGGGGGACTGCCTTGGGGGGTTGTTGGGGGCCCCATCATACTGAAGTGCTCGATCTTTCAGGCAGCCTTAATGTGGCCCTGTACATAACATACATAGTAACATAGATCCTAAGGTTGAAAAAAGACCAGAGTCCATCAAGTTCAAGCTACAACCCTAATGAGTCCCTACTGAGTTGATCCAGAGGAAGGCAAAAAATAACTCATACTCGAAGTAAAAATTCCCTCCTGACTCCAAATATGGCAATCAGAATAGATCTCTGGATCAACCTTCTGTCCCTATAGATCCAGAATTCATAACCTGTAATGTTATTATTCTCCAAAAATGCATCCATACCCCCTTTTAAATTATGCTACCGAGTTAACCATGACCATCTCCTTCAGGCAGAGAATTCCACAGTCTCACTGCTCTTACAGTAAAGAACCCCCATCTATGCTGATGAAGAAACCTTCTTTCCTCTAAATGTAGAGGATGCCCCCTTGTTATAGATACAGTCCTGGGTATAAATAGATCATGGGAGAGATCTCTGTACTGTCCCCTGATATATTTGTACATAGTTATTAGGTCTCCCCTAAGCCTTATTTTTTCTAAACTAAATAACCCTAATTCTGATAATCTTTCTGGGTACTGTAGTCCTCCCATTCCCCGTATTACTCCGGTTGCCCGTCTTTGAACCCTCTCTAGCTCCACTATATCTTTCTTGTACACTGGTGCCCAGTACTGTACACAGTATTCTATGTGTGGTCTGACTAGTGATTTGTACAGCTGTAGAATTATTTCCTTGGCGTGGGCATCTATGCCCCTATTGATGCACCCAATGATTTTATTACCTTGGCAGCAGCTGACCTGCACTGGCCACTACAGCTAAATTTACTATTAACCAAGACTCCCAAGTCCTTTTCCACATCAGTCGTCCCAAGTGTGCTCCCATTTAATACAAAATCCGAGCCCAGATTTTTTCTTCCTCATGTGCATAACTAGAGATGAGCAATTCGAAGCTGATGAACCCGAATTTGTTGCGAATTTCAGGAAATATTCAAATGCGAATATCGCCGTGATTCTATAGTGCAAATTGCTTCATTAAACTCCATTTACTCCGGAGCAGGCTTCAGGACATCTAAAATGGCAGTACATGGGGCAAGGAATGCTGGGAAGGCGGGAAGGCAAGGCAGGAAGGGAAGTAGGCGGGATGACCCTGAATCACATGCAGGATGCAGCCTATCAGCAGCCAGTCACCCCTGTGATGTCACAGCCCTATATAATCGGCAGCCATAATTCTGGCTCCTCACTTCATTATAATACACTGCAGAAGGATCATAGGACACAGAGCCTGTGTGTGTTACAGCAGAGAAAAGCGCAGTCCAGCAGCATTTAATATCCTCCTCAGATCAGCGTTCTCGTGGACGGAGAGCATTGTTTTTCCACTGAAAAGGATTTTTACTGCAGCTGCAGGCATTAAACTCCCAGTCACTTTCTTCAGCATAGTATTAAAGAGAGGGGCAGATAGCTGTTTGTTGCCTTATACATTTCAACAAGCTGCCTCAAATTCATAAACCTTAGCAGAGGAGGAAGGAATCATTTTTCAGTGCAATTCAGTGTCTTTGTTCCACCAAAAAATCATCCACAGTCCATTCCTAATAGTCTTTGACAGAGTCAAATTTTGTGTTTAGTACACAGCTTTTTTTTGGCTGCAGCACAGTTGTGTACTGCTGGTGTTTTAGAAAAATATTTAAGGGTACTGAAGCTAATTTTTCTGCCCTCATCAGTGCATACCGCATACATGCATCTAAGTAGTGTACTAATTTGTACCTGTTAATCTGTCAAGGGCCTACATACTGTGAAAGGACGGACAAAAGTAACCACCGGCTGGAGTTTTACAAAAATACTGAGTTTTTAGGCATACTGTAGAGCATTTTCCTGCCCTCATCAGTGCATACCACATACCTACATCTAAGTAGTGTACTATTTTGTACCTGAATCTGTCAAGGGCCTAGATACTGTGAAAGGCCAGCCAAAAGTGTACACCTGCTGCTGTTCTAGACAAATGCTGTTTTAAGCGTGGTGAAGCATATTGTACACCCCTCATATACGCACTAAGTATGTCAGGCAGAGAAGTGCCAGGATGTGCACAGAGGAGTGGCAGAGGCCAAAATCCTTCAGACAGAGGTCGCAGAAGACTAGGGGCGAGTGGCAGCAAGAGTCGCAGCGAGAGGCCTGAGTTCCCGTTATCAGCTAGCGGTCGTGTCCCGACCAGCAACCCATCTGCCGTCATCGATTGGTTAACACAGTCATCCACTTCATCACAAGTGACATCTGACACCCCTAGTCAACAGTTGGTGGGTTCCTCAGACACAACCCTCAGTTGGCATGGCCCAGGAGCAGCCCTACAGAAGTATCTTATACTGTGGGTTCAGCTCCACTATTCAGTGAGGACGATCTAATAGAGGACAATCAGCAGCTACTGTCCAGCCAAGAAATGGAGGAGACATCCGCCGCTTCCTTCGCTAGGCGGGCAAGTAGTGATGAGGAGAGTGATATGGGAGGTGGTGTTGAAAGGGTTCAGGGTCCTGAAGCAGTGACTGTTAAGGAACCTGAGGTGGACATCAGTGACGTGCAGACACTTGTTGATGATGATGAAGTCGATCGCAATTGGGAGCCGGCTGCAGAAGGGGCTTCATCATCATCATCATCAGGAGAAGATGGTTGCAGGTTTCCCGTTAGGCAGCAGCTGAGCCAGCAACCAAGTGGTAGCATGGTTTGCAGTCAGCATGGTGGCAGAAGTGGAAATTCTGGAGCCAAACATGCCCGGGGAGACCATCTGCTTCGCGGCAGCCTAACTTCCCGGGAGGTAGTGGAACAGGGGTTCCTGGAGACGGCAGTAGTAGCAGTCAATTAGTGTGGACTGTTGGTTGGAAAATCAGCTACTCGGCGGTGTGGCAGTTTTTAATCAAGCATCCGGTGGAGGTTCACATAGCCACATGCAAGATATGTTGGCAGAGGGTGAAGCGTCGCCAGGGTCCCAATGTTGGCACCACGGCTCTGCATCAACATATGCTTTGCCACCATAAAGTGGCCTGGGAGGACCGTGGCTCGGATGTAGTGGTCCAGCCTGCTGCATCACCCAGTGGCACGCTGCTCCCTCTTGCAGCCAGCCAAGGCACCCCCACCTCAGCCGAAGGGAGCTGTGTGTCATAACCTCCTTCTGTCACTCCAGATGCTCCTGCTCCTCCTACTTTTAGCCATTCCACCAACAATCCATCAGCGAAGCCATGTCCAAGAGACAACAGTATGCACCCACTCATCCAATGGCGCAGAAGTTGAATGTGCTCCTGTCTAAGTTGCTGGTGCTGCAGTCCCTCCCTTTTTAAGTGGTGGATTCTGCACCTTTCAGAGAACTGATGGCTTGTGCCGAGGTGAGGTGGAGAGTGCAAAGCCGTCATTTCTTTGCGAAGAAGGCAGAACCAGCCCTGCACAATTTTGTGCCTGTCGGTGTGTACCAAAGTGCACGGCAGCGCCGACATCTGGAGCTGTAACTACGGCCAGGGACAATACATATCCTTTACGGCTCACTGGGTGAATGTGGTTCCTGCACAACCACAACCCCAACTTGGACAGGTCACGCCACTTCCTCCTCCACGCTCTCAGCCCGTTGGTCCTGTGACAGTGTGCGACTCCGCCTCCTCATCTTCCACTATGTCCTCAACCTCCACTGCCCAGACAAGTCTCAGTGGCCCTTCAGCATACCATGTGTGCAGGGCATGGTGATGTCACGCTGTTCTTCACATGGTTTGCCTTGGCGAAAAGAGTCACACAGGGGAGGAACTGCTAAAAGTCATTTGTAAAGAAATCTGAGCATGGCTTACTCCATGAAAACTGGAAATTGGAACCATGGAGACTGACAACGGGAAGAACATCTTGCATGCGCTGCAACTGGGAAGGCTGAGCCATGCACCCTGCATGGCACACGTGTTCAATCTGGTTGTGAAGCAGTTCCTGAAGTGTTCCCCCATTTGTAAGACATCCTAACAATGGAAAGAAAAATATGCATGCACTTCAGCCAGACCGCAAAGCACACCCTCCTTGAGCTGCAGCGTCAGAAAGGTATCCCACAACATAGTCTGATTTGTGACGTTGCCACACGTTGGAATTCCATCTTCCATATGTTGGACCGATTGTACGAACAGAGAACAGCCATCACCGATTTCTTGATGATCCAAGCGGATAGGGGTACTCCCCTGTGTAACTTCAATGGGAACCAGTGGCAGCTCATATGTGACACCTGCTGTTTTCTCAGGCCCTTTGAGGAAGACACATTAGTAAGCCGCCAGGAATACGTGTTGGAAACGATGGCTGGTCAGGGCACTGGGAATGTGGCACCTACATCTCATTGCCACATGAGCTCTGTGGGGCCTGAACTGGAGGAGGAGGAGGGGGAGTGGCACAGTATAGCACAGTTTAGGTTTCACTAAATGGGTTTTTTTTCTAGAAATCTGACAGGAGAGAAGGAGCAGGAGGAGCCAGAGGAGCTATAGGGTTATGAGGAAGGCGAGACAGAGGACCCAGACACACCGTGGCAGTATGCAGTGGAGATTGCAGCAGGGAGTCCCTCTGAGTCACTTGCACAAATGGCACAATGCATGCTCACCTGCTTGCGTAGTGACAGTCGAATTGTCCCCATTCAGCAGCGGGATGACTTCTGGATCTCCACCTTATTGTACCCTCGCTACTGCCACAAAATAGTCAGCTACAGTCACTGATGAGTAGCTTTCTTCACCCGCATAGTAAAGCAACTCATCAGCACCTAGACCTGGAGCAGGACCTGAACCAGCAGGTGGTGGCATACCTTGACATGCCCATGCCAACACACCTTGAAGATCTGCTGGACTTCTGGGTGGCCAAACTTGATTTGAACATGTCGGCAGTTAAGAACCGTTTGGCTCAATATTGCCCAATTTTCTGAATAGTATCTACAGTCCCTGGCCCTATCTGTGTTGGGAAGGTTCTGGGGCAAAACTGTCCTTATCAGGAAGTCTGTTATGCCTAGGTATAGGACCTAATGCAGGATATAGTTTAGGATGTTACAGGTCCCATTTTCCCTTCCCTCCACTTAGTTTTCTCCTGAACCACCAGGATTAGGGCTCTTTAGTAATCAGTTGAGATACTCTTGCATAATATCAAATTGATAATACATACTGTGTTGTCTGCTTTATAAGTTGTACTTAATTATTTATTTGGGGGAGGTAACCTTCCCTTTTTATTGAATTTTGCTTTTGTTCCTATTGATTACTTGGTAGTTTTGTTTATTTTTCAGAGATAATGAATAAAAGTTATATTTTATTCTGCATACCGTGATTTACTGGAAGGCAGTTAATTTTGTTTTTTATTTTTCCCGAAAATTCCTTTAAATAGTCCACCTGGCCGTTTTTAGAAAAAATAGTATTAGCAGTAGAGTAGCAGAGAGAAATGGTATGGTATAGTCATGGGGCTCGATTGCTCTTGCTCCTCCTGAATTCTTAAGGATTCCATCAGTTTGGGGATGAAATACTTTGGGATGCTACTCCATACAGCTTGTATGGTGGTGGTGAAGTAGTAAGAATCAGTTGTACTTGTTCAAAATTATTTTAGATTGTTAGTAAGTTTCTCAATGAGTTCAATATATTACTTAAATGTATATAGTGTACTATATTATATGGAAGAATGGAAATCCTCATTGACATAATGATAGTGATGAACTTGTGCTTCTCACAACTTGTTCATTTCACCTGTTCTACACATTATATATACAGACAATGGTTCACATGACAACATTGGTTACTTAAGCTGTTAAGCAACCTCTATCTGTGCACAAAGCAATGTTTTTGGTAAGTGAAGCCACATTCTTTGAGGTAGGAAAAAAGCCTTGTCTCTTTTACTCCAACCGCAGAGAATGCTGTCAATCAGTATACAAGAAACAGGATATTCTTATTTAGAAACTAATACCCCTGTATCTGGAAAAGCATTTTAGATGTACTCGTCATCATTCTCTTCTCTACTCTTCATCACAAGTCAGATTTAGTATAAAGTGCAGATGAAGAGGCAAATGGAGGAGTATATCCAACCTTCAGTCTGTGAAGAGAACTTAAAAACACATGCACTGTTTTCCCAACACTACTATAGGCTGCTGCTTTTTCGTCCTGTTCTGTCACTGCATATCATAGAAACATACACTTATACACCAAAATAAAAAGAATGATGTTAAGATATACGTTAAGCAAAACTTATATCTCAGGTCAGGATCCCCCTACCTTAAAGGGGTACTCTGGTGGAAAACAATTTATTTTAAATCAACTGGTGCCAGAAAGTTATACCGATTAATAAATTACTTCTATTAAAAAATCAAAATCCTTCCAGTACTTATCAGCTGCTGTATACTACAGAGAAAGTTATTTTTTTTTCTAATTTCTTTTCTGCCTGTCCACGGTGCTCTTTGCTGACCCTCTTCTTTTTAAATAAAAGTACAAAACTTATACAAAAACACAAAACAAGCTTAAAAAGCTATAACATAAATAAGAAATACACTAGTACCAAAACACAAAAACAAAACCCTGCCTAACCAGCCAGCCCAGCTTTACAAAAATCTAAAATATGCCAACCCACCTAACCGAAACAAACAACACACTCACACGCATAGCAAAAATGAACATAAAAGTAGCACAACTTGGCTTATCAAAATATAAAAATAAAATTTAGCACTACCTGGCTACAACTCAAAACCATCCATAGTCGGGAAACACAACAAGAAAACAAAACAGAAAATATAACAAGCACACCACTACAAAAAAAAAAAAAAAAACACAACTTGGCTTAGAAAAATATAAACATAAAATTTAGCACTACCTGGCTACAAAAAAAACCAAAAAAAAAAAACACTAGACCAAATAAATTGAAATAAACCAAATAAACCATGTATCAACACAATAAACGGTCCGACTGCCATAACTGCTGTAATGCTATATAATATAAAAAACTATATATATAGACAATATACATACAAAGTCACATGAAAATAATATATAAATAAAATATAGTATTTTACTAAAAATAAATTTACACTACAGAAAACCTACATAAACCCTACTAAAATCCCTATACTAAAACTGTACCCTCTCCCACACCACTCCTCCTGCACGTGGGTCAGAGTCCATACAGTATGTACACAAAGTCCTGTCCTTAACTGACCCATGTCAGGTCCCCAAAAGAAAAGCAAAACACCACCACCCACAATACACCCTCCCCACCTAGCACTCCTCCCAACCAACTTACACACAAACTTACACATACTAACGTATACATACTAAACCAAATCCACCTTAGGCCCGAGTTTGATTGCCTGTAAGCTAGTGTGTGCATGCATTAGCCCACCAACAGGAAGAAGGATGGCAGACTTGATACATCAAAATAATTTTAAACTCTTTCCCTAACTCCCCCCTACAATTTCCCCTAATTCTATCCCTCCATTAAAACTGACCCTGCTCTCACCCTTTCACTATCCCTACAACACTGCCCCTAACCAAAATAAAGGTACTCTACCTAGAAGGTCTAGTACCTAGGGCACATCAAAAGAAAACCCTCTCCATAGGAGAGAAGCCCTACTGGTACCAAGACTGCCATACTCCAAAGACCTGATCTTCTTGAGGTCACTGGTGATATTCCTACAGACCTCCACCTCGGAGAGGATTTTCTGTTGGGTCAGCACTAAACACTGTGCGTTCCAGGTGTAGTACCTAACCACTAAGCTAACTAAGAATAAAGTGCCCCGGTCTCGGCCACCCAGGTTCCTAAATGCCCCATAAGCCCACTCCGGATAGGTAAGACCGGCAAGATGACTCCAGCCGATGGAAGCACCCACCCGGTTGTAAACTCCCTACATTAAAGGGACAATGAAGCAGGAAGTGGTCCATGCTTTCCAGCGTGCCCCCGCACTCTTCTCGGGGACATCCCGGTCATCAGAGTTCCTGTACTTCAGGTTGTCCCTCACATATAGCTTCCCCTGAAAGCAGCGCCAGGCCAAGTCCCAAAACTTCTGGGGGATCCTTTTCATGTTCATCAGATACAACCCCACCCTCAGATCCCGACCTGGGCAGTCCCTGAGAGCCAAAGGTTTCTGGAAGTGGGTCAACAGAACCCATTTATCAAGGAACTGCCTTGACTGGGTCCTGATCTCCCACACTCCCAGACCCCACCAACGTATAGCCTTCAGAGTCGGGGTAGCGTAAGCCGGAAGATATCCATGGGGCGTACGGAGGTCCTTCACTCGCCCTCCTCTCTCCCATTCCTGGTAGAAAGGCCAAAACCATTCCTTGCAGGAGAGTACCCATGGAGAAGCCTTCTCTTTCCAGAAGTTAGCGATGTTAGCTTTCAAGAAGGTGTTCGTAAAGAACACCACCGGGTTAACCATAGATAAACCCCCTAGTCTCCTCGTGCGGTATGTAACCTCCCTTTTGACTAGGTTCATCCTGTTCCCCCACAACAGATGGAAAAACAGGCTATAGATCCTAGTATAGTAAGCCTCTGGCAAGATGCATACGCTGCCCAGATAGATAAACAAGGGGAGCAGGTACGATTTGATCCGGTGTACCCTTTCCCTGAGGGTCATAGACCAACCCTTCTACTGGTCCACCTTCTGAGCGGCATCCTGGAGCTTACCATCCCAGTTTTTGTTGGGATAATCTTCCTGGCCGAATGTGATGCCTAAGACTTTTGCTGATTCATGGGGCCCTGGAAGGGTGTCCAGGAGATCAAATGTGGGATCCCCCCTCCCAGCCAGAGACTCTCACACTTATCCCAGTTGATCTTAGACCCGGATGTCTCCGAGTAGCGGTCCACCTCCGACTTCACCACATCAACCTCCTCTCTCTCTCGGAGACGAAAATAGTGACATCTTCAGCATATGCCACCACTCTCAGGGTGACAGCCGGCTCCACGAGAGTCATTGCGACTCCCACCAATGGTCCGTGACTCACCCTCCTAAGGAAGGGATCGATCACAAACACATATAGAAGCAGGCTCAAAAGGACAACCCTGACAGATTCCGGACACCACCTCAAAAGAGCGGCCAGACCACCCGTTCACCAGCGGGAAACTCTCTGCCCCTGCATACAAGATCTTAAGTCAATTAACAAAAGTACTCAGTAAGCCATATCTGAGGAGGAAGGACCAGAGGTACTTGTGGTTCACCCGATCAAATGCTTTGACCTGATCCAAGCACAGTAAGTACCCCTATCAGAGACCTGCACTACTCCGCTCCACTGCCTCCCTGACACTAAGGACAGCACTTAAGGCCTGGTGCAGTGCTGGGCCTCCAAAAGGAGCCGGTGGGGAAACTTCACCAACCGATTAAACAGTATCTTAGCCAGAAGCTTCCTGTCCATATTGAGAAGAGCTTTGGGCCTCCAATTCTCAATACGACTGGGATCTTTACCCTTTGAGAGAAGAATCAGGGCTGACCTCCTCATTGACTTCAGCAGAGTGCCCGAGGAGAGACACTCATTGAATACCTCAGCTAAAGACTCCTTAAAGGTCCTGTATCACTCAGTTGTTAAGCCATCCGGACCTAGCGACTTCTTAGGGGCAAGACCCTCGATCGCCAGTCTCACTTACTCTTCCCTGATTTCTTCTGCCAAAACATCAAGAGAGGGGTCTACCTCTGGCTCAGGAATGGTTTCAGCCAGGAAAACCGATATCTTGTCTCGATCTAGATCCTTCCTCCCCAAGAAGTGTGAGTAGAAGGATCTGACGACCTCGAAGATCCCTTTTCCTCCTCACAAGCCCTGTTGCGCCCCACATCCCTGCCCGTACCCTCCCCAGCTGAGGCAACTTCACAGCTCTCCTCCGCCAGGGCGGCCGCTGCATGGGGGAAGGCGCTAGGACCACCCCCTGAGCACACGGTACTTGAAGGACCACCCCCTGAGCACACGGATCCGATGCCCTCTGCCACCGGCACCCGGACACTCCCCCCCTCACAGGAGAGTGCCCAGAGTAATGCCCACAGTACTCAGGGAACCACCCCCTGAGCACACGGCGGCAAAACTCGCCCCTGGCACTTGAACACGCCCCACCACCACCCTGGGGAGGTCGTTCAGTGCCAGAGCTGCCCACCATGAGCCCATCCTGCCCTTCCCTACCGGCAGGATGGGTGGGCTTCACATCTATTGCGCCCGCAGCCTTTTCTGACGCCATTCTGTACCCCCCATACTGGCTTTGTTCCACCACAGAAACGGGGTCTGGCAGTCTGTGGGGCCCAGCAGCCTGAACCAGCTTTGCAGCTGGCCCAGACTGCTGGAAAGGAACAAACACATACTGCACGGATTCTTGTGTCTTTTGTTTCTTTGCTTTCCTCTTCACTGCCACATCCTCACATAGGTCGTCACCAAAGGTAAAATTCTGGAGGTGGGCTAGGGACTCCTGCATCACTATAGCCCTCAGCAGTCCCCCAGCCTCACTCTCCACATCCTCCTCTTCACCATCGCTTAGTGGAAGCGCCACCTGTGCCTGCTCAATGTAGCTGTCCTGGGTGGTTATGTTGTCACATGGAAATACAGGCACATCTTCTTCCACTCAACAAGGGACACACCCGTACGCTGTTCACACTGAAACCACAGGATGTGCCCTCTGCTGACACCTCTGTCCATGTCAGGAACTGTCCAGAGTAGAAGCAAATCCCCTGCTCTGGACAATCCCAGACATGGACAGAGGTGTCAGAGAGCACAGTGGACAGACAGAAAAGAATTTCAAAAAGAAACAAAATTTCTCTGTAGTATACAGTAGCTGATAAGTACTGGAAGAATTTTTTAATAGAGGTAATTTACATATCCGTATATCTTTCTGGCACCAGTTGAGTTAAAATAAATTGTTTTCCACCGGAGTACCCCTTTAACAGCTACTATCCTTGCAGGTGCCATACCTAATATAAAAAAAATCTGTTCTCATATAGATATAGAAAAATGTTAAGGAATTCCAATGAATCCTGATGGATTTTACTGACTTATACCGGGATCCACCAGGCTTTCCTAAGGGGTTCACATTATTGACAGGACATATTTTTGCAGGTAAAAAAGCTGAACTCTGATGAAAATTGAAAACACCATTAGGAACACTTGTAGTGGAATACCCAGCTCAAAGCTAGATCACATATACTATAAGGCAATAATATGTATCAGTTCTCCCTATCCTGATATTATAGTCTGTTTATCTCCTTATCTTCCTTAATGATTTCCCCAGAAAACTGACCCTTTTGACATATCCTTGTCTGGATTTTACATTCCTCCTCCTAAGATCCTTCCTCTATACATCTGGCAAGGCGTCTAAGTAACCCACGCTTTGCCAGTTCCAAATATAATTTTTTTTCTTTAGTTGTTCTAATTGATTCTTGCATTTTCAGCTGGTGTCTAAAGTATTGTTTTTAGCTCTTTCTTCGTATGTAGCTTTGAGTACTCTACTTGATATCCTTCCATGTAAGGAAAACATCAGACACAACATAAACAGATGGCATACACATCCATTCTGGTACATCTGCATTATTTGTTCCTCTGGTATTCATTGTAGTAAAAACAAAATACATATCTTTTACAAAAAAAAGACCTTGAGTATCCCCAACAGAGTAATAGCTGTAAGGAAATAGCTGCCTAAGGCTAGGTTTCCACTTGTGTTTTTTTTTCTACACCTAAAAAGACGCCAGCAAACACCAGAAAAACTGCCACTACTTTTTCCTGCATTTTGGCAGTTTTTCAAGTGTTTTTTCTGGTGTTTTTTTTTGGTGTGTGGAAATTTTTTTTACCCTGTGGCAGTTTTCTCACTGCCTTCAGGGTTCCACACCTCCTCCCATAGGCTTGCATTAAGGGGCAGAGTGTGACATCACACGGGGGTGGAGGGATGACGTCAAACGCCACCTGCCCCGTGATCGCTAGTAATCAGACCCGGAGCGAACATGCTCTGGGGACTGATTTTAACTGGGGTGCTGCGTGCAAGATCACGGGGGTCCCCAGCGGCGGGACCCCCACGATCAGGCATCTTATCCCCTATCCTTTGGATACCCCTTTAACTGTTCAGTTTAAAGTAAAAAAGGACAAAGTCACAATGCACAGAAGACAAGGAATAGGCGGCACTCACCGCTCTTCAGGTAATCTTTATTTCTTCATAAACGGAGCCGCAGGCAGGTGGAACTCAGCGGTCGGCAGGGGGCGTGTATGTGGGACGTTTCGTGCATGACGCACTTCCTCAGCCAACGCGTTGGCTGAGGAAGTGCGTCATGCACGAAACGTCCCACATACACGCCCCCTGCCGACCGCTGAGTTCCACCTGCCTGCGGCTCCGTTCATGAAGAAATAAAAATTACCTGAAGAGCGGTGAGTGCCGTCTATTCCTTGTCTTCTGTGCATTGTGACTACGTCCTCGTCTGACTGAGCACCACCTCAAGGTAGCGGAAGTTTGGATGGATTAGGGGTGGATATCTAGTGGATATCTAGTGACTGTCAGCCCGCACAGCAGTGCCGGCTCCACTTCCGGGTTTTTGTACAAAAGGACAAAGATCAGATCAAAAAAACAGGATATAAATACAGGGCACTGTTCACATTGGGACATACAAACTGGACTCCCCACTCCACTATAGGAGTAGCCATTAATAATAAAGCCAAATAGGCTACTGGCCAGCGGACACTCTCCACCATGTGGACAAAATGCTGACCCAGTAGGAAACAGAAATATAATACATGAAACACTAGACTAGAACCGGATGAGTCTGAATAGACTCCAGAACAGGAATATAACTTACAGGGCACAGGTAACAAGCCAGACTCAGACATAGTGTGAACACAGAGAGAGCTGAACAGACATAATACTAAAACAGACTAATGTAACACAGACTAAAATACAAGGAGCATGCTATATAACCATGGCTAAAAACCCAGAGAAAATGATAAGATAAATACAAGGAAAATGCTCAAGCAGACATAGTCAGAATATAGCACAAACAGACATAGTAGTATTGCACTCAATAACCAGCACCAGAATGCAAGAGAACTCTGGCTAAATAACTCCACCTGAGTTCTCATTCGCTCAGAGCATTAACTATTCCCAATCCAGGTGGAATAGCAAACTGCTCTGAACAAACTAGTGTATGAATAAACACCTAAACATAAAAATACAAAAACAAATAAATGGACATTACACCTGTTGCGATCTGTCTATTAATGCAGGTACTACAGCTCCCAGCATGGAGCAGAGTGTGCTCCATGTTGGGAGCAGTAGTACCTGCAGCTAAACACAGATCACAGCAGATGTCACTCCTGACATCTGCTGTGATCCCCCTGTACAATGTATAGATGTGGGCTCTTCTATGGTCCCCTGCACTGACGTATATAGACCTATTCATATTTCCCACAGAGAGTTGGGATTGGGCTGAACCATCCGGCCAATCACAGTTCTCTGCGGGAAATATGAATAGGTGTATATGTACTGCAGTGCAGGGGACCATAAAAGAGCAGCCGGCTGTCCGCCCACATCTTTACATTATACAGGAGGATCACAACGGGTGTCAGAAGTGACACCAGCGACGATCTCACAAAAAAAAAAAGGAGAGAACAGGCACCGCCTAAATACACACCCCTGGGTGCAAGCAAGTTGCTGAAATACACATGCTATATCAGAAAACGGAGAAAGCTAGCAATTATACGATGCTGCACACCAATAAATTATTAAATCAGTCTCATGTGCCATACAAAAAACATCTTTATTTCAATGTACAAAAAAGAAGAGAGTATACAGACATTTAAAAACAATTAAAAAACATACATTCTGGATGGAGGAATGTAACCCTACTACACCCACCCCGTGCTATGTAAATGACCCACTCTGCAGGGAGAGGACAATCCTGCCACAAAAATTGCTGAATAGAGAGTAACACCAGCTTCAAATATGTAATGCAGTTAGTACAAAACGTCAAGATGAAATCAATTCCACACTATCCAAATATAGTGTATGTTTGTATATGGGGTATATTACATATGAGTGGAGTTAAATTCTGTGATATAATTTGTGATTTTGTATATTTGTTTGTCACATAATATTTTATAATTTATGGTTATTTACAAAAGCCATCTTACCTGTCACATGTTAGGTTATTGGCAGCTAGAATCCATAACCAGTGTCAGGCTAAGTTTCCACTTGTTTTTTTTTCTGGCAGTTTTTGGAAAACTGCCACTGCAGTTTTTAAGCCAAAGTCAGAAGTGGATCCATAAGGGAGAAGAAGTATAAGTCCTTCCGTTATATGTCCTATTCCTTTCGAATACATTTCTGGCTTTGGCTCAAAAACTGCAGTGGCAGTTTTCCAAAAACTGCCAGAAAAAAGCCAAGTGGAAACTTAGCCTTAGTGAGATGTGTGGTCAGTTACTACATAGTAAAACCATGTGCATTTTATAGTGAATCACTGGGATTTGCCATGTGGCATTTTGTTTGTACATTTCACCTATAAAACCATGTGAAGAATAATTGCTTTTCAAACACTTTTAAAAAGTTTGACTTGCTGGTTTTACTGGACTTTTTCAAACTTTCAAACTCGGTTTAATGTAAACCAACTCTTAAGCCTCAAACATGTTTCTGACACTGCCTAACAGATGTGAAGCCCTCTCTAACACTATTAGATGTATTCATGTAGTTTGTAAGTGTTTTTAAGGCTAAGTTTTGGTGATATGTGGTAACTAACAGCTTCTTGAATGCGCTAGCCAATTTTTGAGGCTTATTCACGCTAAAATAAAGCAGCATCAAGTATCCCTGGTTGTTGATAGATGCCGGCTGGTCTAATAATGCACACAGAGGTGTCTGAAGCCACAGTGGCTTTTTCAAAGCAATAAAAAAAATCATCCCTGTTTGGGAGTAGCAAGAGCTTTTTAGTCAAAATTATTTAATAGAATGATACCTTTTTAAGGATCATGGGTTCTGTTTGTATAGGCCTGGTTGAAACTACCGGCAGCAAGGGTAAAGGTGGACTATAGGGACTGATAGTAACCAGTGGACTGCACGAGGTAGAAAATTTAGTTTTTTGTTAAATATGACCAGGTGTCCCAGGCCTGGCTGGAGGTAGCAGCAGCAAGGGTGATGGGTGAAGGGTGACTAGTGAGACTGGCATTATCCAGCGTACAGCAGAAGGTTGTGGACTGGCATTTTCCAGCATACAGCAGGAATTGTAAAAGTTGCAGTAGTCTGCAGAGAGCAAGAAGTAGAAAAATTATTTTTTTGTTAAAGAGTACCTGTCACTAAATAAACTTTTCTAAGATAACTCCCTCTAACACCCCTCCCACTCAAGCTCTGCATCATTCCGTCCTTCTTAGCCGCGTAGTGAAATCTCCCAGCAGAAGAAAGTGGGACCACTTCTGCCCTCACACCATTGTAGCACTGCGATGAATAGAAGACCTCAAGCTCTGTGTAGCAGCTTTCAGTCTGTGCTTCTTTCAATGAGGCTCTGTTCAGCTTTTAGTATGTGCAGCTGTGAGGGTCTTTGCAGCTGTCAATCAAGCCCAGTGCAGAGAAAAATGTTCTGAGTTTAGTCTCTGGCCATTACAAGCAGGAGACCAAAATCTGAGATTTTGACCAGACGGAATGTGTTCTGGCCAATAGGGGAGACCCCTGGTGGCCAGAAGTATACAGCCGAAAAACTAACATGAAACGTGTTTTAATGGAAGCCAATTACAAAAGTAGTTTATTTGGCATGAGTAATCAAATATTAAAACTCATGTTTAATGACAGTGCCCATTTAAATTTGGCCAGGCGGCCCAGACCTAGCTGGAGGTAGCAGCAGCAACAAGGGTGATGGAGGACTAGTGGGACCTGTAGTAGCCAGCATACAGCAGGAATTTTGATTTGCTTGAAATGTTTCCAGCTGGGTGGCCCAGGCCTGGCTTGAGGTAGTCAAATTCTGCAGAGCACCAATTGTTCTGCCCACGGACAACTACATGGAGTAGCCCACCCTCAAAATCACATGATTTTTCACAGCGGGGACTTCTGATAACTGTAGCGCAGGAGGATACAAAGGTTGATTTGATTACAATTTTTCCAGCCAGGTGGCCCAGGTGTGGCTCTAAGTATTCGAATTCTGGACAGCATGGATTGTTCTTCATGCTGACAACTACATGGATTTGCCCACCCTCAGCATCACATGATTGTGCACAGTGGGGACTCCTGGTAACTGTAGCACAGGAGGTTACAAAATTTGATTTGAGTACAATTTTTTCAGCCAGGTGTCCCAGTCCTTGCTAAAAGTAGTCCAATTCTGGACAGCATGGATTGTTGTTTCCCACCCTCAACACCATATGACTGTGCACAGCGGTGTCAACTGGTAACTGTAACCACTAGCCAGCAGACAGCAGGGGGTGGTGAGGGAGTATTAACTGTAGCCACCACACAGCAGGTATTGGTGGACTAGGTATACTTCTAGCCAGGCTTTGTGATGCCTCTCCATGTGCTGACATAGAGGCCTTATTCCTTCATTCAGACCCTGCCTGTGCCTTACTTTCCCTCTGCAGATACAGCACTGTATCTGCTTGCCTGCATCTGGTAACATAGTAAAGAATTTCAACATGGTGGGATACCATAAATAGCTAAGTACATCACCACCCGATTGTGTCCCTGTTCTAGAGCGTTTTCTTATTTTTTCAAGTCTTCAGATCCAGTACCAGTGTCACCGTCACTTGCTTCTGAGCTGCTCAGACCAAAAGTCCTGCTGACAACCTTGTCTCATCATCCCCACCGCTCCTCTTAGTAAGAACTTCTGATGTGTGATTGTGGCCTCCTTGTTCCTCCTCCTCTGCGTATCCTCCATGATGCCTTTCAGTCCCACTACCACCACCAGTCCCACTAGTGCTATGCTCGGCCACTGCATTCCCCCTCCACCATCTCAGCAACATGCTCCAAAGGCTGACCGTGACAACTCCTTCTTGTGGCTCGTGCTATCAGTTTGCGTAGCAGTAGGGGGGAGGGAGCAAAGACAGAGATGAGAAAACAGAGCATCTAGGACCAACAATTCCTTGACCAGACATATTTTTGGGTATTGTTAAAGATTTTGTTTGATAAAAACATAATATTCACAAAGAATTTGTTCACATGGCAAATTCTTGTCAAATGCATGCAATTTAACTTTTCTGCTATAGCACAACTTGAAAAATATAAAAAGGTGTTTATTAAAACCAATAATATTCATGAAAAATTTGTTCATACGGGAAATCCCTGTCAAATGCACCTCCTTTTTAAGGCGCTGCTATGTCCCAAACAGAAAAGCGTAAACGGTGTTTGCTGAAACAAATAATATTCACTAATAATGTATTAACAGGGCTCATCCCTGTGAAATGCACACCCTTGTTAAGGTGCTGCTATGTCCCAAACAGAAAGATGTAACCAGCATTTACTGAAACCAAAATTATCTGTGAATAATGTTTTAACAGGTTAACAGGGCTCATCCCTGTCATATGCATGCCTTTGTTAAGGCGTTGCTATGTCTCAAAAAAAGGAAGATGTAATCGGCGTTTACTGAAACCAATAATATTCACCAATAATGTATTAACCTGTCAAATGCACACCCTCGTTAAGGTGCTGCTATGTGGTACACAATGAGGTTTGTGTATGACTGAACAGTAGGTCCACCTAGGATAAACCCACACACACACAGGCTGGGAATTAGCACTTCTTTGCTGTGGATCCTTGTATATTTTGTATAAAATTTGTGCACTGTGGATGCTTTAGATCAGGAATAGATTCTAGCTCCTGGATAACAATTGTGGCTACTGTTCTCAAACACACACATGACTCTCTCTCTCTCTCTCTCTCTCTCTCTCTCTCTCTTTTTACGTATTTTCCATGCTTTTACTGGTTTGCATGATCCAAAATGTCAAATCCGGGTTTGCTGCGATCGCTCGTTCATAACCATCAAACGTGTGTGATTTTGCCACATGTAATTAAACTAATCGAGATGCTGCAGTGGACATTTGTGTGGTGAGTGGTGGGATTGTAGGGCAGATGGTATTAACCCTAGGGACTGATGACATTAACCCCTTGTGTTTGTGACACCAGGGCGTGGTTATCCCCTACACCACCCGAGGTACAGCCGCTGGTTCCTGGGCCAGGCGTGGGGCTAATAATCACTCAATAAAAAAATAAGAAAAAATTAAAAATAAAACAAATAAAAAATAAGCAAGGTTATGGAACAATGGCAGCTTTACTGGAGTAGACAGGAGCTATAGTCTTTACAGCTCAGTTAGGCCCAAGGAGATGACCAGTGACTTCAAGAGACTTGAGGGCTCACTGGGACTTGTAGTGGACTTGGACTGAATGATGCAGACCCACGCTGACTTTTAGACTTGGCTATGACTGACTAGACTTCACCCCTGTGGAGAACTCTATAGGTCTATAGAGAACCTATAGGTCCCCCACTAATCACCTGGTCACTGGCACCTTCCTTGGTCACAACAGGACTTAAAGGCATAGAGATTTAAATACAACACATAAAACAGTTCCTGTCATCAAACCATATTTTCTAAACTAAGTAAAATTATATTCATTAACTACTCCTAACACCCCTCCTGCCCTAAACAAAATTTCCGAGCTTTAAAAAGCTCTGTATCATTTTCCCTTGCTCACACTGTGTGAGCTCACGGCAGCTGAAAGTGGGCCTTCCCCAGCAGGCGCGACATCACACAAGAGCTATGCCTCCCCATGACCGCACGCACTTCCTGAGTTTGGAGTTCTACAAGTCTGGGTGGAGACCAAACTTACTGTTTGACTTGTGCAGGGAACAGGACAGAGCTACCTATTGGCCATTTTTTAAATCACATTAAAAACATAAAGGTTGAGAATTTTAACAGCAAGTAAAAAGCAAAGTGTCTCATAATAACATAAGGAACAATAAATTAAAAGTTTAGTTTGGTGACAGGTACTCTTTATATAAACCATTAGTGGGACGAGAGTCCTAAGGAGTTTGGGGCCAGGGGACTGTGACTGAGTCCACCTGAAAGGACCAAACAGTGTACAGAAGGACCACTTCTGTACTGGGCCACTACATTTGCATCTAGAAATGTAACTGAAAACCATGTGTATAATAGCCACCAATTATTGCAGTTTTGTGATGTGGTTATTGGCTGTACAGACTTTATTTATAAATCATATATTTCATCTGTATAGACAGCTTGGTCAATAACTGCTTCAAAAAACCAATTCACGACAAAAGCAAATATAAATTATTTAATTTATTTATTACATATATTACATGTTTGCTGTATCTTTACTACATGTGGATATAACTTAAGAAAAAACTATGGCTAAGTGTCAAAAAACATTTAAAACAAGAAACTAAATGAGTATGGAATGTATTTGATGTACATTGTGAAATGATTGGGTCCCCTTTCTAAAATATGTTTATTAAAAAGTACCTGTCCCCAATAAACTTTTATAAACTAACTCAGGCTATGTTCCCTAACTACTCCTAACACTCTTCCCACCCTTAAAAAAAAATTCAGAGTTCTGAAAAGCTCTGTATCATACATTTATTCTTGATCACATGAGAAAGTGGGCGTTTCCCAGCCGGCATGACATCACTGAAGTCTGCTGGGGGACCACTTCCACGCTCACATGGTTGTAGTGCTGTGAAGCTCTATGCATGTTTCAGTGAGGCTCTGTGCAGCTTTCAGGGAGGCTCTGTGGAGTGTTCAGTCTGTGCAAGTCTTAGTGAGGCTCTCTGCAGCTGTTAATCAAGCTAAGTGCAGAGAAAAACTTCCTGAGATTGGTCTCCTGCCAGGCCGGAAGGAGATCAAACTCATTGTATTAATTGTGGCAGGGAACAGAACAGAGCCACCTTATGGCCATTTTTTCTATTACATTTTAACCTCTTCAGGACACAGGGTGTATGCATACACCCTGCATCCAGAGTCCTTACCCCTTAACCCCTTAAAGGGGTACTCCGCCCCTAGACATCTTATCCCCTATCCCGGGATCCCCGCTGCGGCACTGCGCTATCATTACAGCACAGAGCGAGTTCGCTCTGCACGTAATGACGCGCAATACAGGGCCGGAGCATCGTTACGTCACGGCTCCGCCCCTCGTGACGTCACAGCCCGCCCCTTTCAATACAAGTCTATGGGAGGGGGCGCGGCGGTCGTCACGCCCCCTGCCATAGACTTGCATTAAGGGGACGGGCTGTGATGTCATGAGGGGCGGAGCCATGAAATCACGCGGCTCCGTCCCCTGTATCGCCCGTCATTACGCACAGAGCGAACTCGCTCTGTGCTGTAATGATAGCGGGGTGCCGCAACGGGGATCCCGGGGCTCCCCAGCAGCGGCACCACGGCAATCTGACATCTTATCCCCTATCCTTTGGATAGGGGATAAGATGTCTAGGGGCGGAGTACCCCTTTAAGGACCTGGGGTTTTTCCGTTTTTGCATTTTCGTTTTTTCCTCCTTACCTTTAAAAAAATGTCATAACTCTCAATTTTGCACCTAAAAATCCATATGATGGCTCATTTTTTGCGCCACCAATTCTACTTTGTAATGACATCAGTCATTTTACCCAAAAATGTATGGCGAAATGGAAAAGAAAATAATTGTAAGACAAAATAGAAAGAAAAAAAACATTTTGTAACTTTTGGGGGCTCCCGTTTCTACACAATACATTTTTCGGTAAACATGACACATTCTCATTATTCTGTAGGTCCGTATGATTAAAATGATACCCTACTTATGTAGGTTTGATTTTGTCATACTTCTGGAAAAAATCATAACTACATGCAAGAAAATTAATTTGTTTAAAATTGTCATCTTCTGACCCCTAAAAATGTTTTATTCTTCCACGTATCGGGCGGTATGAGGGCTATTTTTTTGCGTCATGATCTGAAGTTTTTAGCGGTACCATTTTTGCATTGGAAGTGACCAAAAATGCACTATTTTGGACTTTGGAATTTTTTTGTGCGTACGCCATTGACTGTGCGGTTTAATTAACAATATATTTTCATAATTCGGACATTTCCGCACGCGGAGATACCACATATGTATGTTTTTATTTTTATTTAAACTGTTTTTTGTTAAATGGGAAAAGGGGGGTGATTCAAACTTTTATTAGGGAAGGTGTTAAATGATCTTTATTCACTTTTTTTTGCAGTGTTATAGCTCCCATAGGGAGCTATAACACTGCACTCACTGTTCTTATACATTGATCAGTGGTTTCTCATAGGAAACCACTGATCAATGATTCTGCCGCTTGACTGCTCATGCCTGGATCTCAGGCACTGAGCAGTCAATCAGCGATCGGACAGCATGGAGGCAGGATGTCGCGATTTCATCGTGGCGATCCCGAACAGCTTGAGCCAACCGGCATTGTTTTACTTTCACTTTAGACGCAGCGTTCAACTTTGAATGCCGCGTCTAAAGGGTTAATAGCGTGCTGCACCGTGATCACTGCCGCGCGCTATTAGCCACGGGTGGCGCCGTGGCCCCACATTATAGAACGGGAGTGGACTCATGACATACCCTTAACCCCTTAAGGACCAAGCCATTTTCACCTCATGGACCAGGCCAATTTTATTTTTGCATTTTCGTTTTTTCCTCCTCGCCTTCTAAAATCAATAACTCTTTTATATTTCTATCTACAGACCCATATAAAAGGCTTGTTTTTTTGCTTGACCAATTGTACTTTGTAATGAAAGCTCTAATTTTACCATAAAATGTATGGCGAACCCACAAAAATATTTTTTTAGGGAGGAAATTTTAATGAAAACCACAATTTTGCACATTTTGGAGGGTTTCGTTTTCACACTGTACAATTTACGGTAAAAATGACATGTGTTCCTCCCATCCCCCACCCACCCCCTCCTTTTCTTCTAGCCTTCCCTTCCTGTGTTTCCTCTTTCTAACCTTCCTCTCTCCCCACCTGTTGGTTTCCAGTGCAGCTACCTCATTTGGTTTTACTATGCTCTCTCGCTATATGTAACCATCCACGTGGGTGACTGCTGCCTTATTTAAACTTTTTTTGTGAATATAAAAAAAAAAAAAAAGATGACGTGTTTTTTATTCTGTGGGTCAATACGATGAAATGATACCCATGGCTAGATACTTTTATATTTTTGTACCGCCTAAAAAAAATCTAAAACTTTTCGTACAAAATCAGAATCAGTGACCTAATATCGCCCTATTTTGACCACTTATCTTTTCCATTTTTCCGTATATAGGGAGGTGTGAGGGCTCATTTTTTGCGCCATCATCTGTACTTTTTATTGATACGACACTTGCATATATAAAACTTTTATATAATTTTTTATGAATTTTTTTTTATAAAATGTGACAAAAAAGCTGCATTTTTGGACTTTTTAAAAAAACATTTATGTTTACGCCGTCCCCCGTATGGGATCATTAACATTATAGTTTGATAGTTCTGACATTTACGCATGTGGCGATAGCAAATATGTTTATAAAAAATATATTTTTACGCTTTTTGGGGGTAAAATGGGAAAAACTGGCAATTTTCATTTATTTTGGGGGAGGGGATTTTTTACTTTTTTTTTACTTTTTATTTTTACATTTTTCACATTTATTTTTTTACACTTTTTATGTCCCCATAGGAGACTATCTATAGCAATCATTTGATTGCTAATACTGTTCGGTGCTATGCATAGGACATAGCACTGATTAGTGTTATCAGTCATCTTCTGCTCTGGTCTGCTCGGGAGACACCGGGAGACGGACGGAGGACGCTATTACAGATGATCAGATCGCCACGGCAGCACTGCAGGCAATCTGATCATCTATTTTATCATGTGCATTGCCGCAGATGCCGTGATCTGTACAGATCACGGCATCTGAGGTGTTAATGGCGGACATCCGTGCAATCGCGGATGTCGGCCATTACCGGCGGGTCCCTGGCTGCTGCCGGAACCTGCCGTGTATGACGCGAGCACCGCTCCAATGCTCGCGGTCATAAACAGGACGTAAATGTATGTCCTGGTGCGATAAGTACCGCCAAACCAGGATGTACATTCAACCCCACCCCCAAGTTGGTGATCAGTGCAAATCGCCAGGCAATTCAGACCAGCAATCTGCGTCGATTCCGGGTCATACAGGTCTCCGGTAACCCGGAAAATAAGGGGTCACCCCCGATCCCCCTAAAGGAATAGGAGTGAGGTTGCAGGGGTGTCACCCCTCCTATCCCTGCTATTGGTCGGTCAGAAGCAACTGACCCAATAGCAGATCGGGGGCAGGGGGGGGGTTAAAGTTCGGTTCCCCCGTTCTGCCCACCCACGGTAGTGAGGGCAGAACGGGGGAACTGTAGTGTGACAGGTGGCGGCGGTGGAGGTCCCTTACCGGCAGGGATTGGCAGCGGCGGGTGGCGATCCTCTCCCTGGTGCGGCTGCGGTGATCCTGTTGACTACGGAAGCCGGTGAGTTGCCTAGCAATATCTGGAGGGCTACAGTTTGGAGACCTCTATACAGTGGTTTCTAAACTGTATCCCTCCAGAGGTTGCAAAGCTACAACTCCCAGCATGCCCAGACAGCTGTTTGCTGTTTGGGCATGCTGAGATTTGTAGTTTTGCAACAGTTAGAGGGCTACAGTTTGGAGAGCACTGTGTTGTGATCTCTAAACTGTGGCCCTCTAGATCTTGCAAAACTACAACTCCCAGTATGCCCACACAGCAGTTTGCTGTCTGGGCATGCTGGGATTTGTAGTCTTGCAATATTCTGGAGGGCCACAGTTTGGAGATCACTGTGTGGTTGTTTCTAAACCGTGGCCCTCTAAATCTTGCAAAACTACAACTCCCAGCATGCACGAACAGCAAACAGCTGTCTAGCCATGCTGGGAGTTGTAGTTGCATACCTCTAGCTGTTGTATAACTATATCTCCCAGCATGCCCTTCGGCGATCAGTACATGCTGGGAGTTGTAGTTTTGCAACATCTGGAGGCACACTGGTTGGAAAATACTGAGTTAGGTAACTGAACCTAACTGAAGGTTTTCCAACCAGTGTGCCTCCACCTGTTGCAAAAGTAATGTCTGTCAGTGCATGCTGGGAAATGTATAGGGTGGGCCATTTATATGGATACACCTTAATAAAATGGGAATGGTTGGTGATATTAACTTCCTGTTTGTGGCACATTAGTATATGTCAGGGGGGGGGGGACTTTTCAAGATTGGTGGTGACCATGGTGGCCATTTTGAAGTCAGCCATTTTGAATCCAACTTTTGTTTTTTCAATAGGAAGAGGATCATGTGACATCAAACTTATTGAGAATTTCACAAGAAAAACAATTATGTGCTTGGTTTTAACGTAACTTTATTCTTTCATGAGTTATTTACAAGTTTCTGACCACTTATAAAATGTGTTCAATGTGCTGCCCATTGTGTTGGATTGTCAATGCAACCCTATTCTCCCACTCTTCACACACTGATACCAACACCACAGGAGAAATGCTAGCACAGGCTTCCAGTATCCGTAGTTTCAGGTGCTGCAGAATGGGCAAAACAAAAATTTGAACAGGACCCCCAGTTTACGCAGAAGATTTTGTTCAGTGATGAGGCAAACTTTTATGTGAATGGTGAAGTTAGCAAACAAAACCACCGCTATTGGTCTGACACTAACCCACATTGGATAGATCCCTCCAAGACTGTTGGAACACAAAAATTGATGGTATGGTGTGGTATTTGGGGTACAAAGATAGTGGGGTCATTCTTCATCAATGGAAACTTAAAGGCCACTGGATGTGCGTAATTGCTACATGATGATGTGTTTCCCTCTTTATGCACTGAAGCTGGCACGTTCCCTGTGTTTTTTCAGCAAGATGGTGCACCACCACATTATGGGTGTCAGGTCCGAGCATTCCTAGATGAACAGTTTCCTGGAAAGTGGATTGGTCATCGTGGGCCAGTTGAATGGCCCCCAAGGTCTCCCAATCTGACCCACTTAGACTTTTATCTTTGGGGTCATCTGAAGGCCATTGTCTATGCTGTGAAGGTACGAGATGTGCAGCACCTGAAACTACGGATACTGGAAGCCTGTGCTAGCATTTCTCCTGTGGTGTTGCTATCAGTGTGTGAAGAGTGGGAGAAGAGGGTTGCATTAACAATCCAACACAATGGCCAGCACATTGAACACATTTTATAAGTGGTCAGAAACTTGTAAATAACTCATGAAAGAATAAAGTTTCCTGCTTCAAGTTTGAGTTGCGGCAAATTTTCTGCCGCAGCGCAAACTCCTAGCGGGAAACTCATCGTAAACCCCCACTTGTGTGAATGTACCCTAAAAACACTACACTAACACATAATAAAGGGTAAAACACTGCATATACACCCCCTTATACTGTCCCCCCAATAAAAAATGAAAAACGTATCGTACTGCAGTGTTTCCAAAGCGGAGCCTCCAGCTGTTGCAAAACAGCAACTCCCAGCATTTCTGGACAGCCACCGACTGTCCAGGCATGCTGGGAGTTTAGCAACAGCTGGAGGCACCCTGTTTGGGAATCACTGGCATAAAATACCCCTATGTCCCCCCCTATGCAATCCCTAATTTATTCTTCAAATGCACATGCGCTCTCTCACTTCGGAGACTTGTCGTATTTCAAGGAAACAGTTTAGGGCCACATATGGGGTATTTCCGTACTCAGGAGCAATTGCGTTACAAATTTTGGGGGGCTTTTTCTCTTTTTACCTCTTATGAAAGGTAAAAGTTGGGGTCTACACCAGCCTGTTAGTGTGAAAAAATAAAAATGTTTACACTAACATGCTGGTGTTTCCCCATACTTTTTATATTCACAAGAGGTAAAAGGAAAAAAGACCCTCAAAATGTGTAACACAATTTCTCCTGTGTATGGAAATACCCCATATGTGTACGGAAAATGCTATGCGGACGCACAACATGGCTCAGGAGTTACTACGTACATTTGAGGCCTAAATTGGTGATTTGCACAGGGGTGGCTGATTTTACAACGGTTCTGATATAAACGAAAAAAAATTAATATCAACATGTGACCAACATTTTGGAAACTACACCCCTTACGGAATGTAACGAGGGTATAGTGAGCCTTAACACCCCACAGGTGTTTGACGAATTTTCGTTAAAGTAGGATGGGAAAATGAAAAAAAAAAAAGTTTTTTTTAACTAAAATGCTGGTGTTACCCTAAATTTTTAATTTTCACAAGGGAAAATAGAAGAAAAAAAGCCCCCAAAAGACTGTAAACCCATTTCTTCTGAGTAGGAGCATACCCCATAAGTGCTCTGCGGGCGAACTACAATGCTCAGAAGAGAAGTAGCGCCATAAGGATTTTGGAGAGAATATTTGTCCAGAATTGAAGGCCACGTGTGTTTAACAAGCCGACATGGTGCCAGAACAGTGGACCCCCCCCCCCCCCCACACATGTTACCCCATTTTTGAAACTACAACGCTCAGGTAATGTAATAAGGGGTACAGTGAGTATTTATGCCCCACAGGTGTCTGACAGATTTTTGGAACAGTGGTCCGTGAAAATGAAAAATGTAAAATGTTAATTTTGTGAGGGTTGTAGTTTCCAAAATGGGGTCACATGTGGGGGTCCACAGTTCTGGCACCATGGGGGGCTTTGTAAATGCACAAGGCCCCTGACTTCTATTCCAACCAAATTCTCTCTCCAAAGCCTCAATGACGCTCCTTCTCTTCTGAGCATTGTAGTGCATCAGCAGAGTACTTAGGTTACAAATTTTGGGGGGCATTTCCTATTACCCCTTGCATAAATGTAAAATTTGGGGAAAATCCAGCATTTTAGTGAGAAAAAAATTTCATTTACCCATCCGACTTTAACGAAAAGTCGTCAAACAAACACCTGTGGGGTGTTAAGGCTCACTTTACCTCTTGTTACATTCCTTGAGGGTTGTAGTTTCCAAAATAGTATGCCATGTGTTTTTTTTTTTTTTTTTTCTGTTCTGGCACCATAGGGGCTTCCTAAATGTGACATGCTCTCCAAAACCATTTCAGCAAAATTTGCTTTCCAAAAGCCAAATGTGACTCCTGTTCTGAGCATTGTAGTGTGCCCACAGTGCACTTGACGTCCACACATGGGGTATTGCCATACTCAGAAGACATGGGTTTACAAATTTTGGTGGACATTTTCTTCTATTACCCCTTGTAAAAATTTAAAATTTGGGGAAAAACCTGCAATTTAGTGAAAAAAAAATAAAAATGTATTTACACATCCATATTTAACAAAAAAAGTCTTTAAACATCTGTGGGGTGTTAAGGCTCACTGGACCCCTTGTTACATTCCTTGAGGGTGTAGTTTCAAAAATAGTATGCCATGTGGGGTTTATTTTGCTGTTTTTGCACCTTAGGGACTTCCTAAATGTGATATGCCCCCAAAAACCATTTCAGAAAAACTCACTCTCCAAAATCCCATTGTTGCTCCTTCCCTTCTGAGCCCTCTAGTGCACCCACAGAACACTTCACATCCACATATGAGATATTTCCTTACTTGAAAGAAATTGGGTTGCAAATTTTAGGGTGATTTCTCTCCTTTTGCCCCTTGTAAAAATTCAAAAACTGGGTCTACAAACGAGTGTAAAAAATTAAGATTTTGAATTTTCTCCTTCACTTTGCTGCAATCCTGTGAAACACCTAAAGGGTTAACACATTTACTGAATGTCATTTTGAATACTTTGAGGGGTGCAGTTTTATAATGGGGTCATTCTAATATGAAGGCCTCAAATCCACTTCAAAACTGAACTGGTCCCTGAAAAATTCCGATTTTGAAAATTTTGCGGAAAATTGCTGCTGAACTTTGAAGCCCTCTGATGTCTTCCAAAAGTAAAAAAAAATGTCAACTTTATGATGCAAACATAAAAGTAAACATATTGTATATGTGAATCAATATAAAAAAAATTTGGGATGTCCATTTTCCTTATAAGCAGGAAATGCAACATTTTCTAAATTTTCATCAAATTTTTGCCTTTTTCACCAAGAAATTATGCAAGTATCGATGAAAATTTATTACTAACATAAAGTAGAATATGTCACGAAAAACTATTTCAAATCATAATGAAAAGTAAAAGCATCCCAGAGTTATTAAAGGGGTTATCCAGGAAAAAACTTTTTTAATATATATATCAACAGTCTCCAGAAAATTAAACAGATTTGTAAATTACTTCTATTAAAATAAATCTTAATCATTTCAGTACTTATGATCTGCTGAAGTTGAGTTGTTCTTTTTTGTCTAAGTACTCTCTGATGACACTTGTCTCGGGGACCGCCCAGTTTAGAAGCAAATCCCAATAGAAAACCTCTTCTCTGTGCAGTTCCCGAGACAAGCAGAGATGTCAGCAGAGAGCACTGTTGCCAGAAAGAAAACTACAACTCAACTTCAGCAGCTGATAATTATTGAAAGGATTAAGATTTGTTTAATAGAAGTAATTTACAAATCTGTTTAACTTTCTGGAGCCAGTTGATATAAGAAAAAAGTTTTTTCCTGGAATACACCTTTAATGCTTAAAATGACAGTGGTCAGATTTGCAAAAAAGGGCTGCGTCCTTAAGGTGATAATGAGCTGTGTCCTTAACCCCTTAAGGAGCATGTCCATTTTCACCTTAAGGACCAGAGCGTTTTTTGCACATCTTAAGCATTAATAACTCTGGGATGCTTTTACTTATGAATTTGATTCCGAGATAGTTTTTTTCGTGACATATTCTACTTTAACATAGTGGTAAATTTTCGGCGATACTTGCATCATTTCTTTCTAACTTTAAAACTTTCTGCTTGGAAGGAAAATAGACATACCAAATAAATTATATATTGATTCACATATACAATATGTCTACTTTATGTTTGCATCATAAAGTTGACATTTTTTTTACTTTTGGAAGACATCAGAGGGCTTCAAAGTTCAGCAGCAATTTTCCAAAAAAAATTCAAAATCTGAATTTTTCAGGGACCAGTTCAGTTTGGATTTGAAGAGCCTTCATATTAGAAATACCACATAATTGACCCCATTATAAAAACTGCACCCCTCAAAGTATTCAAAATGACATTCAGTAAGTGTGTTAACCCTTTAGATGTTTCACAGGAATAGCAGCAAAGTGAAGGAGAAAATTCAAAATCTGCATCTTTTACACTCGCACTTACTTGTTCTTGTAGACCCAGTTTTTGAATTTTTACAAGGGGTAAAAAGGAGAGCAATCCCCCCCAAAATTTGTAACCCAATTTCTCTCGAGTAAGGAAATACCTCATATGTGGAGGTGTAGTGTTCGGTGGGCACAGTAAAGGGCTCAGAAGGGAAGGAGCGACAATGGGATTTTGGAGAGTGAGTTTTTCTGAAATGGTTTTTGGGGGGCATAAAAAAAATGTTTTCACTAAAATGCTGGTTTCCTCCAAATTTTACATTTTTACAAGGGGTAATAGGAGAAAAGGCCCCCCAAAATTTTTAACTCCATCTCTTCAGAGTATGGAAATACCCCATGTGTGGGCATCAAATGCACTGCAGGCTCACTACAATGCTCAGAAGAGAAGGAGCCACATTTGGCTTTTGGAAAGCAAATTTAGCTGAAATGGTTTTTGGGGGGCATGTCACATTTAGGAAGCTCCTATGGTGCCAGAACAGCAAAAAAAAAAAAAAACTCACATGGCATAGTATTTTGGAAACTGCACCCCCTCAAGGAACTTAACAAGGGGTACAGTGAGCCTTAACACCCCACAGGTGTTTGACGACTTTTCATTAAAGTCGGATGTGTAAATGAAAAACATTATTTTTCACTGAAATGCAGTCCTCCCCCCCCCCAAAGTTACCATTTTTACAAGAGGTAATAGGAGTAAATGCCCCCTAAAATGTGTAACCCCGTTTCTTCTGAGTATGGAAATACCCCATGTGGATGTAAAGTGCTCTTCGGGCGAAATACAGTGCTACAAGAGAAGGAGCGCCATTGTGCTTTTGGAGAGAGAATTTGTTTGGAATGGTTTACAAAGCCCCCGTGCTACCAGAACAATGGACTCCCCCACATGTGACCCTATTTCAGAAACTACACCCCTCACAGAATGTAATAAGGGGTGCAGTGAACATTTACACATTTTTTTTCATTTTCATGTCCAACTTTAACGAAAATTTGTCAAACACCTGTGGGGTGTTAAGGCTCACTATACCCCTTGTTATGTTCCGTGAGGGGTGTATTTTCCAAAATGTGGTCACATGTGGGTGTCTTTTTTTGTGTTTCTGTCAGAACCGCTGTAACGATCAGCTACCCCTGTGCAAATCACCTCAAATGTTCATGGTGCGCTCTCACTCCTGAGCCTTGTTGTGCGCCCGCAGAGCATTTTATGTCCACATATGGGGTATTTCCGTACTCAGGAGAAATTGTGTTACAAATTTTGGGCCTTTTTTTCCTTTTACCTCTTGTGAAAATGAAAAGTATGGAACACCACCAGCATGTTAGTGTAAAAAAGAAAAAACATTTTTTACAATAACATGCTGGAATAGACCCTAATTTCACCTTTTAATAAGGTGTAAGAGGAGAAAAAGCCTGCAAAATTTGTTGAGTACGGAAATACCCCATATGTGTCCCTAAACTGTTGCCTTGAAATAGGACAGGGCTCCGAAGTGAGAGAGCTCCATGTGCATTTGAGGCCTAAATAAGGGATTTGCATAGGGACAGACCCGGATGCAAGAATTACACTTGCCTCCGATACCAAAAATACCCTATGTCAGTGTTTCCCAATCAGGGTGCCTCCAGCTGTTGCAGAACTTCCAGCATGCCTGGAAAGTCAATCGCTGTCTGGCAATACTGGGAGTTGTCTTGCAACAGCTGGAGGCTCCGTTTTGGAAACATTGTCATTCAAGAATTTTTTTTTTATTCGGGGGGGGAGGGGGGGGCTGTGTAGGGTTATGTGTATATGTAGTGTTTTACCCTGTATTTTGTGTAAGTGTAGTGTAGTGTTTTTAGAGTAAATTCACACGGCGCAGGTCTACAGCGAGTTTCCCGCTGGGATTTTGAGCTGCGACAGAAAATTTGCTATATCTCTAGCAAGAAACTCACTGTAGACCCCCGCCCGTGTGAATGTACCCTGTACATTTTCATGGTGGTGGTGGTGGTGGTGGTGGTTTGTTACTTAACTCAGTGTTTTGCAACCAGTGTGCCTCCAGCTGTTGCAAAACTACAACTCCCAGCATGCCCAGACAGCCGTAGGACATGTTGGGAGTTGTAGTTTTGCAACATCTGGAGGGCGACAGTTTGGAGACCACTGTGCAGTGGTGTCCAAACTGTAGCCCTCCAGATGTTGCAAAACTTCAACTCCAAGCATGCCCAAACTGTCCAGGCATGCTGGGAGTTGTAGTTCTGCAACATCTGGAAGGGCTACAGTTTGGACACCACTGCACAGTGGTCTCCAAACTGTGGCCCACCAGATGTTGCAAAACTACAACTCCCAGCATGCCCAGACACCCTTTGGTTGTAGTTTGGCAACGCACGGAAGGCTGCAGTGAAGATCGCTTCCGCTGGTCCCGCCGCTGCCTTTCCCGATCCCGCCACCAGTCCCGCCGTGATCACCGGTCCCGCCACAATCGTCGGTCCCGTCACCCTCCGCCATCTTTCCCCGCTCTGCCCCGACATCCAGGGGCGGGCAGAGCGGGGATTTCAACTTTAACCTTCAGCCCCCCTCCTGCCATTGGTCAGTTTGTCCTAACGACCAATGGCAGGGGATAGGAGCGGGGTGGCAGCTGCTATTTTCCGGGCTATCGGGTCACCAGAGACCCGATCAGCCCGGAACCCCGCAAGTCCTTGTCATTAGTCAGTCACTAACTGACTGACTAATGACAACGATCAGCAGCAGGGGACCATTCTGATTGATCCCCAGCTGCATAGTGTCATTGGTCAGCTGTTCAGAACAGCTGCAATGATGTTTCTATCACCATGCCAACGGACATGGTGATAGAAAATGTATTGGACGTTTATGAACGTCCATTTGCGTTAAGTCACTGGAAAAATGGACGCTCATAAACGTCCATTTGCGGGAAGGGGTTAAAAATATTTACATTGATCATTTTAAGAGCAATTACACAAGGAATACTATCTTAACCCCTACCCGACCCAGGACGTACCTGTACGTCCTGAGTCCTATCCCTTTCTATAACGAAGGGCCATGGCGTGGCCCGGAATCATAGCGTGTCGGGCCCGGCAACTAGCAACGGCCGGGACCCGTGGCTAATAACGCGTGGCACTGATCACTGTGCCGCGCACTATTAACCCCTAAGACGTGGTGTTTAAAGTTGATTGCTGCGTCTAAAGTGAAAGCTAATCAGTGCCGGTTAGCTCAGTGGGCTGTTCGGGACGGCCGCGGCAAAATCGTGGTGTCTTGAACAGCTGGCGGACACACGGAGGATCCCTTACCTTCCTCCTGCGTGTCCAATCGCCGAATGACTGCTCAGTGCCTGAGATCCAGGCATGAGCAATCAAGCGGGAGAATCTTTGATCAATGTTATCCTATGAGATAACAATGATCAACGTTAAAGATCAGTGTAGGCAGTGTTATAGCCCCCTATGGGAGCTATAACATTGAAAAAGAAAAGTGAAAAAAAAAAGTTAATAAAGATCATTTAACACCTTCCCTAATAAAAGTAAGAATCACCCCCTATTTCCCATTAAAAAAAAAAAGTGCAAATAAAAATAAACATGTGGAATGGCCACGTGCAAAAATTTCCGAATTATAAAAGTACATTGTTAATGAAACCATATGGTCAATGGCATGCACGCCAAAAAAAATTCCATAGTCCAAAGTAGCGTATTTTTGGTCACTTTTTATATAATGAAAAAATACCGCCCCGTACGCGGAAAAATAAAATAGTTACAGGGGTCAGAAGATGACAATTTTAAACATATATATTTTCTGCATGTAGTTATGATTTTTTCCAGAAGTACGACAAAATCAAACCTATATAAGTAGGGTATCTTTTTAATCGTATGGACCGACAGAATAAAGAGAAGATGTCATTTTTACCGAAAAATGTACTGTGTAGAAACGGAAGCCCCAAAAGTTACAAAATTGTGTTTTTTCTTTAATTTTGTCACACAATGATTTTTTTTTACCATTTCGCTGTAGATGTTTTGGTAAAATGACTGATGTCATTACAAAGTAGAATTGGTGGTGCAAAGAATAAGCCATCATATGGATTTTTAGGTGCAAAATTGAAAGAGTTTTTTAAAGGTAAGGAGGAAAAAGCGAAAGTGCAAAAATTGAAAAACCCCAGGTCATGAAGGGGTTAAAAGCTTTATTTGCTGACAGGTACACTTTAATGATCTTGTAGAGAAATTAGAGTAGAATTTCAATATTTATAGATGGTCAATAAGCTCTTTATGGAAATCTTCACAGAAGCACATACTATAATATTACAATGGGATCTGGGAAAGCTGGAGACTTGGGCAAACAAATGACAAATAGTGTTTAATGTAGATAAATGGGGAGTTACACATGTGGTAAAGAAATGTTATTTTTGCACATAGCATGTTGCAATGTAATTTGCAACATGGGTAACATTGAGTTAATAATTAGACATATAAAACTTCATGGAAATTACAATATCATCTCATCTAGTCCTTGATTTTGAATGTCATTCTGTGTCCTTGCAATGTGTATAAGAAAAATGATATTTTTATATGGCTTATCTGGTTGAAGTATTTAAACAAACTAAAATATTTTCAACATCTACCTTTAGTATTTCAAATAACTCAGAATGAAGAAAATATTGATAAATTAAATGTTAAAAGTGCATGAAGCTGGAGAGGGTTTAACCCCTTAAGGACCCAGCCATTTTACACCTTAGGACCAGAGCGTTTTTTGACCACTGACCACTGTCACTTTAAACATTAATAACTCTGGAATGCTTTTACATATCATTCTGATTCCGAGATTGTTTTTCCGTGACATATTCTACTTTAACATAGTGGTAATTTTTTGTGGTAAATTGCATCCTTTCTTGGTGAAAAACTCCAAAATTTGATGAAAAAATTGAAAATTTAGCATTTTTCTAACTTTGAAGCTCTCTGTTTGTAAGGAAAATGGATATTCCAAATAAATTTTATTTTTATTAAGGAATACAATATGTCTACTTTATTTTTGCATCATAAAATGCATAAGTTTTTACTTTTGGAAGACACCAGAGGGCTTCAAAGTTCAGCAGCAATTTTCAAATTTTTCACAACATTTTCAAACTCACTATTTTTCAGTGACCAGTTCAGTTTTGAAGTGGATTTGAAGGGCCTTAATATTAGAAATACCCCACAAATGACCCCATTATAAAAACTGCACCCTCCAAAGTATTCAAAATGACATTCAGTAAATGTTTTAACCCTTTAGGTGTTTCACAGGAATAGCAGCAAAGTAAAGGAGAAAATTCAAAATCTTCATTTTTTACACTCGCATGTTCTTGTAGACCCAATTTATGAATTTTTGCAAGGGGTAAAAAGGAGAAAATTTTTACTGGTATTTGAAACCCAATTTCTCTCAAGTAAGCACATACCTCATATGTCTATGTTAATTGTTCGGCGGGCGCAGTAGAGGGCTCAGAAGGGAAGGAGCGACAAATGGTTTTTGGGGGGCATGTCACCTTTAGGAAGCCCCTATAGTGCCAGAACAGCAAAAAAAACACATAGCATATCATTTTGGAAACTAGACCCCTCGGGGAACATAACAAGGGGTAAAGTGAACCTTAATACCCCACAGGTGATTCACGACTTTTGCATATGTAAAAAAAAGAAAAAAAATTTACCTAAAATGCTTGGTTTCCCAAAAATTTTACATTTTTAAAAAGGGTAATAGCAGAAAATACCCCCAGAAATTTGAAGCCCAATTTCTCCTGATTCAGTAAACACCCCATATGGGGGTGAAAAGAGCTCTGCTGGCGCACTACAGTTCTCAGAAGAGAAGGAGTCACATTTGGCTTTTTGAAAGCAAATTTTGCTCTTGGGGCATGCCGCATTTAGGAAGCCCCTATGGTGCCAGAACAGCAAAAAAAAAACACATGGCATACCATTTTGGAAACTAGACCCCTTGGGGAACATAACAGGGGGTAAAGTGAACCTTAATACCCCACAGGTGTTTCACGACTTTTGCATATGTAAAAAAAATCTTTTTTCATAAAATGCTCGGTTTCCCCAAAATTTTACATTTTTAAAAAGGGTAATAGCAGAAAATACCCCCCCAAATTTGAAGCCCAATTTCTCCCGATTCAGAAAACACGCCATATGGGGGTGAAAAGTGCTCTGCTGGCACACTACAGGTCTCAGAAGAGGAGTCATCACATTTGGCTTTTTGAAAGCAAATTTTGCTCTGGGGGCATGCCGCATTTACGAAGCCCCTATGGTGCCAGAACAGCAAAAAAAAAAAAAAAAAAACACATGGCATACCATTTTGTAAACTAGACCCCTCGGTGAACGTAACAAGTGAACCTTTATACCCCACAGGTGTTTCACGACTTTTGCATATGTAAAAAAAAAAAAAATGTTTTACCTAAAATGCTTGGTTTCCCAAAAATTTTACATTTTTAAAAAGGGTAATAGCAGAAAATACCCCCCCATAATTTGTAACACTATTTCTCCCGAGTACGGCGATACCCCATATGTGATTTGCATAGGGGTGGACATAGGGGTATTCTACGGCAGTGATTCCCAAACAGGGTGCCTCCAGCTGTTGTAAAACTCCCAGCATGCCTGGACAGTCAATGGCTGTCTGGCAATACTGGGAGTAGTTGTTTTGCAACAGCTGGAGGCTCCGTTTTGGAAACAGTGGCGTACCAGACGTTTTTCATTTTTATTGGGGAGGGGGGCTGTGTAGGGGTATCTGTATATGTAGTGTTTTTTACTTTTTCATAGTGTTTTTAGGGTACAGTCGCACAGGCGGGGGTTCACAGTAGTTACTTGCTGGCAGTTTGAGCTGCGGCAGAAAATTTGCCGCAGCTCAAACTTGCAGCCGGATACTTACTGTAAACCTCCGCCCATGTGAGTGTACCCTGTACGTTCACATTGGGGAGGGGGGAACATCCAGCTGTTGCAAAACTACAACTCCCAGCATGTACGGTCTATCAGTGCATGCTGGGAGTTGTAGTTATGCAACAGCTGGAGACACGCTGGTTTGCTACTTAACTCAGTGTTTCACAACCAGTGTGCCTCCAGCTGTTGCAAAACTACAACTCCCAGCATGTCCGGTGCATGCTGGGAGTTGTAGTTTGCAACAGCTGGAGGCACATCGGTCGTGAAACACAGATTTAAGTAAAAAAAAAAAACTGTGTTTCACAACCAGTGTGCCTTCAGCTGTTTCAAAACTACAACTCTCAGCAGTCACCGACAGCCAACGGGCATACTGGGAGTTGTAGTTATGCAACCAGCAGATGCACCACTACAACTCCCAACATGCACTTTAGCTGATTGTGCAAGCTGGGAGTTGTAGTTATACAACAGCTGAAGGTAGACTTTTCCATAGAAAAAATGTGCCTCCAGCTGTTGCAAAACTATAAGTCCCAGCATGCCCATAAGGGAATACTGGGAGTTGTGGTGGTCCGCCTCCTGCTGTTGCATAACTACAGCTCCCAGCATGCCCTTTTTGCATGCTGGGAGCTGTTGCTAAGCAACAGCAGGAGGCTGTGACTTACGTCCAACTGCTGATCCACGCTGAAGGTCAATCTCTCGCCGCCGCCGCTGCTCCTGGGGCCCCGATCCCAACAGGGATGCCGGGGTCCACGTCCCGCTCACGTTCTCCGGAAGAGGGGCGGAGCAGGTTGCGGGAGTGACACCAGCAGCAGGTGCCCTGATTGGTCGGCCGGTAAACAGGCCGACGAATCAGGGCGATCGTGAGGTGCCAGTCAGTGCCACCTCTCCCCTGCTGGCTATGGCTGTTCGGTGCCGTCAGAGACGGCCCCGATCAGCCAGTAATTCCGGGTCACCGGGTCACTGGAGACCCGATTGACCCGGAATCCGCCGCAGATTGCTGGGCTGAATTGTACAGCGATCTGCGGCCATCGCCGACATGGGGGGGTCATCATGACCCCCCTGGGCGATATGCCGCGATGCCTGCTGAATGATTTAAGCAGACATCGGGCACCGGCTCCGCTCCAGATGGCTGCGGGGGGCCTTAAGGACTCGGAAATGGAGACGTATGAGAATGTCATGTGTCCTTAAGGGGTTAAAGGGGGGCAACCAGAATAATACAGTAAATGAGAAGACTACAGTACCTAGAAAGATTATCAGAATTAGGGTTATTTAGTTTAGAAAAAAGAAGGCTTAGTGGAGACCTAATAACTATGTATAAGTATATCAGGGGACAGTAGAGAGATCTCTCTCATGATCTATTCATACCAAGGACTGTATCCATAACAAGGGGGCATCCTCTACGTCTAGAGGAAAGAAGGTTTCTATAACAGCACATACGGGGGTTCTTTACTGTAAGAGCAGGGAGACTGTGGATTTCTCTGCCTTGAGGAGTTGGTCATGGTTAACACAATAAAAGAGTTCAAAAGGGGCCTGGATGCATTTTTGAAGAGTAATAACATTACAGGTTATATATAAGAGATTTATAGTCATGGCTAGGAGACAGAGCTACATTGACTCGGCTGGAGCAGGAGCCAGGTTTAGATAGGCTAAAGGCTTCTGTATCTACTATATATAGCCATCTATAGAGCCCTGTTGACTCCCTGCTTACATCTAGCCACTGCATTTTTCCCGTGGATAAACGTAGCAGGGTAGTTTGGGTCTTTTTTGGGGGCATTTTTTCCCAAAAGAGATTAAGTGGAAACTTAGCTTCATGAGTTTTTTTTTTTGCTTTCTACTGGATTAACATGGCAAGGACAAAATAAGGTTATACATTGAACTTGATGGACTCTTTTCAACCCTAAGAACTATGGGGGAGATATATCAAAACTTGTAAAGAGGAAGAGTGGTGCAGTTGCCCATAGTTACCAATCAGATTGCTTCTTTCATTTTTAAAAAGGCCTCTGAAAAATAAAAGAAGTAATATGATTGGTTGCTATGGGCAACTGCATCTCTCTTCCTCTGCACAGTTTTTTTTTTATAAATATCCCCCTAAGTAACTATGTAAAATTCCATATTTGACAATATCCATAGGCCCCTTTTACACTACAAAATTAATCCGTTAAAAGATCCGTTATAAACGTCCATTAGAAAAGCTTTAAAAACAGATGTTAAACGTCCGTTACAAAATACCATTCAAGTCTATGTGATTTTTTGATTATCGGTTATGACCCGTTATAGCCCCGTCATGAATAACGGACGTGAGTTGTGACAGAAGAAAACGCCACATGCACAAATTACCCGTCACAAGAAACGGGTAAATTAACGGCTGTTATTTTTAACATTGAAGTCTATGGCAAACGGATGAGCCTTTATGTCATCCGTTTGCACCCAGTTTATAATATCCGTTATTACTTTTGAGCATGCTCAAAAGAGGTCACATCAGCAGACTCCTGCAGTGCTGAGTGACTACTACCACTCCCATCATGCAACATACTTGTTTTCATGATGGGAGTAGTAGTTCCCTGGCTGCGGGAGTCTGCCAGTGGCTGGGGAGGCTACATTAGTGTTTCCACTACAAACACCATCACAGAACAGACTCTGTTCCATGATGGGGGTTGTAGTACAGGGGCTGAGGGATTGATCGCACCAGGTCTCACTTCTGAGACCCGATGGGATTAGAAGTTATTAAACAGGAAAGCGGGCGCCATGCTGCGCTCCCCTGTGATGTACAATGTATTTTACTTTCATTTTTAAATTCCCTGCCGGGAGCCCGGAATGGCTGATACTGAGGAGCCATTCAGGGCTCCTGGCGGGGTTTTCAAATAGAAGTGCTGCGGTGGGGAAAGATATATAGAATCGCTGGGGGGTATATATCTGGCCCCCACAGAGCTTCTATATATCTTGCCCCCCGCAGCGCATCAATATATGTTCCCCCTGCAGCGCATTTATATATGTTCCCCCTGCAGCGCATTTATATATGTTCCCCCTGCAGCGCTATCATAAGCCCCTGGTAGCACTGTGAATGAAAAGTATTCTAACAGCATATAGATGCACTGCAGGGATCAGAGATATATTCATATGTCTGGCCCCCACAGCGCTTCTACAATCATATACCTCTGCAGCGCTATGAATGAAAAGTTGTTAGAATATTTTCCATTCATATCGCTGCCGGGGGAACATTTATAATTGCGCTGTGGGGGAACATATATAAATGCGCTGCGAGGGGCAAGATATATAGAAGCACTGTAGGGGCCAGATATATACCATACCGGCCAATCAGGGTTCCCGGCAGGGAATTTAAAAATGAAAGGAAATACATCGTACATAGCAGGGAAGTGGAGCATGCCACCCGCTCGTCTTTTTAATAACTTCTAATCCCATCGGGTCTCAGAAGTGAGACCCGGTGTGATCAATCCCTCAGCCCCTGTACTACAACCCCCATCATGGAACAGAGTCTGTTCCATGATGGGGGTAGTAGTACAAATACTAATGTAGCCTCCACAGCCACCGGCAGACTCCCGCAGCCGGGGAACTACTACTCCCATCATGGAAACAAGTCTGTTCCATGATGGGAGTAGTAGTAGTCCCGGCTGTGGGAGTCTGTATGCAGAGATATTAAAATGGGATGTTATAACGGGTCTTAACGGATGAATATGCCCGTTATTTTGACGGACATTATTCAGCCGTTAGCCCCGTTATTTCATCCATTATTATACATCCGTTTTTACACAGAAAACGGATGTTTAATAACAGATGAATGCTCATAGTGTTAAAGGAGCCTTATTTTCTATGTTTATTCTATTCTTCTCCGTATCAGACAAAACAGACTGGGGCAAATGCATGATTTTGAAAGGAGATTTTCTTGTGCATTCATGTCAGTGGTAAAATAAAAAACACTGTTCCACCTCACCTTATAAAAACCGGAATGAAAAGCGATCAGTGTGTCACATGTACTCTGAAATGGTACCAATGAAAACATCCATTTGCCTCTTCATCTAAGGCCCCTTTCAGACTGCCATTGTGCCCAGTCAGCAAACATCCGTCAGGCACTTTTTTTTTGTGTCTTAAGCCCTTAATGACATAGGACGTAAATGTACGTCCTGGTAACCTGGTATACTTAACAAACCAGGACATACATTTACGTCCTATACATGACCGCGAGCACCAGAGAGGTGCTTGTGTCATGTGCAGCAGGTCCCGGCTGCTATCAGCAGCCAGGGACCCGCCGGTAGTGGCGCACATCAGCGATCACGCTGATGTGTGCCATTAACCCCTCAGATACCATGATCAATACAGATCACGGCATCTGCGGCAGTGCGGCACTTAATATGGATGATCAGATCGCCTGCATTGCTGCCACAGGGATCCGATCATCCTTCTCATAGGGTCTTCTGCTCTGGTCTGAGAATGAGCAGACCAGAGCAGAAGATAGCCAATAACACTGATCAGTGCTATGCCCTATGCATAGCACTGAACAGTATTAGCAATCAAATTATTGCTATAAACAGTCCCTTATGGGAGTAATAGTCCTTTATAAAAAGATTTAAAAAAATTAAAAAGTAAACAAATGTAAAAAAATCAGTTTTCCACATTTTACCCCCAGAAAGTGTAAAAAAATCAAATAATAAACATAATTGGTATCGCCATGTGCGTAAATGTCCGAACTATCAAGATATAATGTTTTAAGGTAAAAAAAAAAAACTGTCCAAAATGTCTTCTTTTTCATGACATTATATTACAAAAAAATGTAAAAAAAATATTATTTAAAGTTTAATAAAACCAAATCGGGTATCAATAAAAAGTACAGATCACTGTGAAAAAATGAGCCATCATACTGCTGCTTATACGAAAAAATGAAAAAGTTATAGGTCATCAAAACAGAGGGATTTTAAACGCACCAATTTTGTTAAAAAGTACCGTACACTGTACAGAGTGAAAACAAAACCTTCCAAAATTTGTAAAATTGCGGTTTTCTTTTCAATTTCTCCACACAAATAGTATTTTTTTTATTTTGCCATACATTTTATGGTAAAGTGAGTGATGTAATTGCAAAAGACAACTGGTCGCGCAAAAAATAAGCCCTTATACAAGTCTGTAGATGAAAATCTAAAAGAGTTATGATTTTTAGAATGAGAGGAGGAAAAAACTAAAATGTAAAAATTAAATTGGCTGCGTCCTTAGGGCCAAAATGGGCTGTGTCCTTAACCCCTTAAGGACCACAGACGTATGAGTACGTCCCTGCGCCCTGGGTCTTAAGGACCAGGGACGTACTCATACGTCCCAGTTTGAGACCACTATATGGTAGTCTCTGGCCCTCCAGATCTTGCAAAACTACAACTCCTAGCATGCCAACACAACTGTTTGCTGTCTGGGCATGTTGAGATTTGTAGTTTTGCAGCATCTGGAGGGCCACAGTTTGCAGTGGTCTCTATACTGTAGCTCTCCAGATGTTGCAAAACTGCAAATCCCAGCATGCTGGGAGTTGTAGTTGCGATCCCTCCAGCTGTTGCATAACTACATCTCCCAGCATGCCCTTCGGTGATCAGTACATGCTGGGAGTTGTAGTTTTGCAACAGCTGGAGGCACACTGGTTGGAAAATATTGCGTTAGATAACAGAACCTAACTGAAGGTTTTCCAACCAGTGTGCCTCCAGTTGTTGCAAAAGTACAACTCCCAGCATGCACGGTCTGTCAGTACATGCTGGGAGTTGTAGTTTTGAAACAGCTGGAGGTTTGCCCCCCCCCCCCCCCCATGTGAACGTACAGGGTACAATCACATGGGCAGGCTTACAGTAAGTTTTCTGCTTCAAGTATGAGCTGCGGCAAATTTTTTGCCGCAGCGCAAACTCCTAGCAGGGTACTCACTGTAAACCTCCGCCAGTGTGAATGTACCCTAAAAACACTACACTGACACATAATAAAGGGTAAATAACTACATATACACCCCCTTACACTGTCCCCCCCCCCAATAAAAATTAAAAACTTATTTTACAGCAGTGTTTCCAAAACGGAGCCTCCAGCTGTTGCAAAACAACAACTCCCAGCATTTCTGGACAGCCACTGACTGTCCAGGCATGCTCGGAATTTAGCAACAGCTGGAGGCACCCTGTTTGGGAATCAATGGCGTAGAATACCCCTATGTTCACCCCTATGCAATCCCTAATTTGGTCCTCAAATGTGCATGGCGCTCTCTCACTTCGGAGCCCTGTCGTATTTCAAGAAAACAGTTTAGGGCCACATATGGGGTATCTCCGTACTCGGGAGAAATTACACTACAAATTTTAGGGGGCTTTTTCTCCTTTTACCCCTTATGAAAAGCAAAAGTTGGGGTCTACACCAGCCTGTTAGTGTAAAAAAATATATTTTTTTACACTAACATGCTGGTGTTGCCCTTTACTTTTTATTTTCACAAGAGGTAAAAGGAAAAACGCAATTTCTTGCGTTACCCCATATGTGGACGTAAAATGCTCTGCGAGCGCACAACAAGGCTCAGGAGTGAGAGCGCACTATGTACATTTGAAGCCAAAATTGGTGATTTGCACAGGGGTGGCTAATTTTACAGCGGTTCTGACATAAACGCACAAAAATAAATACCGACATGTGACCCCATTTTGGAAACTACACCCCTCACGGAATGTAACAAGGGGTATAGTGAGCATTAACACCCCACAGGTGTTTGCCAAATTTCCATTAAAGTTGGATGGGAAAATGAAAAAAAAAAATTTTTTTCACTAAAATACTGGTGTTACCCAAAATTTTTCATTTTCACAAGGGAAAATAGGAAAAAAGCCCCCCAAAATTTGTAACCCCATTTCTTCTGAGTAAGAAAATACCCCAAATGTGGATGTAAAGTGCTCGGCGGGCGAACTACAATGCTCAGAACAGAAGGAGCGCCATTGGGATTTTGAAGAGAAAATGTGTCCGGAATTGAAGGCCACGTGTGTTTACAAAGCCCCCATAGTGCCAGAACAATGGACCTCCCAACATGTGACCCCATTTTGGAAACTACACCCCTCACGTAATGTAATAAGGGGTGCAGTGAGCATTTACGCCCCACAGGTGTCTGACAGATTTTTGGAACAGTGGTCCGTGAAAATGAAAAATTTTATTTTTCATTTGCTCAGCCCACTGTTCCAAAGATCTGTCAAATGCCAGTGGGGTGTAAATACTCACTGCACCCCTTATTAAATTCTGTGAGAGGTGTAGTTTCCAAAATGGGGTCACATGTGGGGGGGTCCACCGTTCTGGCACCACGGGGGGCTTTGTAAACGCACATGGCCCCTGACTACCATTCCAAACAAATTCACTCTTCAAAAGCTCAATAGCGCTCCTCCTTTCAGAGCATTGTAGTTCGACTGCAGGGCACTTGATGTCCACACATGGGGTATTTCCATACTCAGAAGAAATGGGGTTACAAATTTTGGGGGGTATTTTCTGCTATTAACCCTTGCAAAAATGTGAAATTTGGGGGGAAACACATTTTAGTGAAAAATATTAATTTTTTTTTTTACATATGCAAAAGTTGGGGTATTGAGGCTCACTTAATTCCTTGTACATTCCTCAAGGGGTCTAGTTTCCAAAATGGTATGCCATGTGTTTTTTTTTTTTTTTTTGCTGTTCTGGCACCATAGGGGCTTCCTAAATGCAACATGCCCCCAAAAACCATTTCAGAAAAACTTACTCTCCAAAATCCCCTTGTCGCTCCTTCGCTTCTGAGCCCTCTACTGCGCCCGCCGAACACTTTACATAGACATATGAGGTATGTGCTTACTCGAGAGAAATTGGGCTACAAATACAAGTATAAATTTTCTCCTTTTACCCCTTTGGGTAAAATTGGGTCTACAAGAACATGCAAGTGTAAAAAATGAACATTGTGAATTTTCTCCTTTTCTTTGCTGCTATTCCTGGGTTAAAACGCTGACTGAATGTCATTTTGAATACTTTGGGGAGTGCAGTTTTTTTAACCCCTTAACGACGCAGGACGTATATCCCGCATCATATCGCGTTGGTCTCGGCGCTCATCAACGGCCGGGACCCGCGGCTAATGCCACACATCGCCGATCGCGGCGATGTGTGGTATTAACCCTTTAGAAGCGGCGGTCAAAGCTGACCGCCGCTTCTAAAGTGAAAGTGAAAGTGACCCGGCTGTTCAGTCGGGCTGTTCGGGACCGCCGCGGTGAAATCACGGCGTCCCGAACAGCTTGCAGGACACCGGGAGGGCCCTTACCTGCCTCCTCGGTGTCCGTTCTGCGAATGACTGCTCCGTGCCTGAGATCCAGGCAGGAGCAGTCAAGCGCCGATAACACTGATCACAGGCATGTTAATACACGCCTGTGATCTGTGTAAAAGATCAGTGTGATCAGTAAAAAAAAAGTGTTAATAAAGGTCATTTAACCCCTTCCCTAATAAAAGTTTGAATCACCCCCCTTTTCCCATAAAAAAAATAAAACAGTGTAAAAAAAAAAAAAATAAACATATGTGGTATCGCCACGTGCGTAAATGTCCGAACTATAAAAATATATCATTAATTAAACCGCGCGGTCAATGGCGTACGCGCCAAAAAAATTCCAAAGTCAAGAAAAGCGCATTTTTGGTCACTTTTTATACCATTAAAAATGAATAAAATGTGATCAAAAAGTCCGATCAAAACAAAAATCATACCGATAAAAACTTCAGATCACGGCGCAAAAAATTAGTCCTCATACCGCCCTGTAAGTGGAAAAATAAAAAAGTTATAGGGGTCAGAAGATGACATTTTTAAATGTATAAATTTTCCTGCATGTAGTTATGATTTTTTCCAGAAGTGCGACAAAATCAAACCTATATAAGTAGGGTATCATTTTAATCGTATGGACCTAAGAATAATGATAAGGTGTCATTTTTACCGAAATATGCACTGCGTAGAAATGGAAGCCCCCAAAAGTTACAAAATGGTGTTTTTTCTTCGATTTTGGCGCACAACGATTTTTTTCCAATTTCGCCATGCATTTTTGGGTAAAATGACTAATGTCACTGCAAAGTAGATTTGGCGACGCAAAAAATAAGCCGTCATATGGATTTTTAGGTGGAAAATTGAAAGGGTTAGGATTTTTAAAAGGTAAAGAGGAAAAAAAACGAAAGTGCAAAAACTGAAAAACCCTGAGTCCTTAAGGGGTTAATGGGGTCCTTTATGGGGTATTTCTAATATGAAGACCCTTCTAATCCACTTCAAACCTGAACTGGTCCCTGAAAAATAGTGAGTTTGAAAATTTTGTGAAAAATTGGAAAATTGCTGCTGAACTTTGAAGCCCTCTGATGTCTTAAAAAAGTAAAAACTTGTAAATTTTATGATGCAAACATAAAGTAGACATATTGTATATGTGAATAAAATAACAAAAATAATTGGAATATCCATTTTCCTTACAAGTAGAGAGCTTCAAAGTTAGAAAAATGCTAAATTTTCAAATTTTTCCTCAAATTTTGGCATTTTTCACCAAGAAAGGATGCAAGTTACCATAACATTTTACCACTATGTTAAAGTAGAATATGTCACGAAAAAACTATCTCCGAATCAGAATTATAACTAAAAGCATTCCAGAATTATTAATGTTTAAAGTGACAGTGGTCAGATGTTCAAAAAACGCTCTGGTCCTAAGGTGTAAAATAGCCTGGTCCTTAAGGGGTTAAGGGGTTAAATGGGCACTGTCAGATACAAAAACTTTTGATATGTTGTAAAGCATGCAAAACCAATAGGTTTTGCAATTGCTTTCATTAGAACATTTTCAGTATTTCATACTGAAAAAGCCAGTCAAACAACTGCCCCCCTGCCTGCTTGGACACATACTAGTCTTGCTGTGTGCATGCATCATCACCTATGTCATGGACACACTTCCTTGATTGACAGCTGTGAGCGCAGGGCTCAGAGTGGGAGGAAAAATCCTCCCACTGTCAGCTTGTGTCCCGCTACTGTCAGTGAGGACAAGCTGGGCGTTGTAGTATTGCTAATGCTAGGGGAGATGTGAGCAGACAGCATACTGAGGGAGGGTGCGGAGACCTACACAGTGAGGCCACGCCCCCTCCCTTTGAGAGGAATTCAGACAACTGAGCTAAATTAAAAGTGTAATAAAAACATAAATTAAGCTGCTAGACACATAAACATTAGATGTACATGTTCAGGATTAGGTACTGAGTGATATATAAAAAAAAATATTTGTTGGATTTGACGGGTACGCTTTAATTAAAAAACGTTATTTTTGATGGGGCACAAAGGGAAACAACGGATCCCAATAGATCCCAAATATGGGGTCTGTCGAGTGCCATTGTTTTTTGATGGGACTAGCGGGAGGAAAGAACGTTGTATGATGTATTTTTCCTCCCGCTATTCTCCCCGGGCTCCCTGACAGACGTCACACTGTCGTGTCACAACAGCAGTGTGTAAATAGCCTTAAAGTGGAAGACTTTTTTTTTAAATCAACTGATGCAAGAAAGATAAATAGATTTGTAAATTACTTCTTTTTAAATATCTTAATCCTTCCAGTACTTATTAGCGGCTGTATACTACAAAGAAATTATTTTCTTTTTGGGTTTCTTTTCTGCTGACACCTCTGTCCATTTTAGAAACTGTCCAAAGCAGCATATGTTTGCTATGGGGATTTTCTCCTGCTCTGGACAGCTCCTGAAATGGACAGAGGTGTCAGCAGAGAGCACTGTGGTCATGACAGAAAAAAAAATCCATAAAGAAAAAAATTCCTCTGTAGTATACAAACGCTAATAAGTACTGGAAGGATTAAGACTTTATAATAGAAGTAATTTACAAATCTGTTTAACTTTCTGGCATCAACTGATTTAAAAAAAAAAACAGGTTTCCACCGTAGTACCCCTTTAATATGATGCCCATAATATATCCTAAATAAATTAAGACACAAAATCCTCACTGTTCTCCTTCATGTCTAAAGCCTTTGTGTGAGTTATGTAGCGCACAAGGGCCACATATGGGATATTTCCAAATACTTTGGAATTAGGGGAAAAAATATTAAAGGGGTACTCCAACGCTAATACATCTTATCCCCTATCCAAAGGATAGGGGATAAGATGCCTGATCTTTCAAGCGGCACCCCATTGCCATCAGACCCCAGAGCATATACGCTCCGGGTCTGATGATTGGCGATCACGGGGCCGGAGTATTGTGACATCACGGCTCCGCCCCCGTGTGATGTCACACTCCGCCCCCTCAATGCAAACCTATGGGAGGGGGCGTGACAGCTGGGGACCCCCGCGATCAGGCATCTTATCCCCTATCCTTTGGATAGGGGATAAGATGTCTTAGAGCCGGAGTACCCCTTTAAGTTGCACTTCTCTATCAGCACCCACTGTGTTACAGGGGATAAAAAACGGAGCAAAAGTACTTAAAACTATCTCTATAGATAACTGTGTTTCAGATTCTATTATTAAGTAGACAATATCTTTCATGTTAGACTATGTAGTCCAATGCACACCTTGTGTTATGTATGCAATCCATGAGAAGCCGTTTGAGGGGGCATATTGCTCTGAGAGCTTGTTGTTCTCTTGGAAGCCCAGATCCTGGATCTAAATGAACAACTTGAACATTGAAAGGCAGGTAACTTAGGCTGGGTTCACACTACGTTTTTTGCCATACTGTTTTCAATCCGTTTTTCTAAAGAAAACCGTATTGCAAAAAAACAGATGGAACAGTATGGAAAAAAGTAAACTGTATGCGTTTTTAAACAGTATACTGTTTTTAAAAGTGCATACAGTTCCGTCAGTTTTTATAAAAAAAAAAAAAACATACGTTTTTGAAAATGTTGTCCATTTTTAACCCCTTAAGGACATTTTGGCCTTAAGGACTCAATTTAATTTTTACGTTTTTATTTTTTCCTCCTCGCCTTCTAAAAATCATAACTCTTTTATATTTTCATCCACGGACTAGTATGAGGGCTTGTTTTTTGCGCGACCAGTTGTCCTTTGTAATGACATCACTCATTATATCATAAAATGTATGGCGCAACCAAAAAACACTATTTTTGTGGGGAAATTAAAACGAAAAATGCAATTTTGCTAATTTTGGAAGGTTTTGTTTTCACGCCGTACAATTTCTGGTAAAAATGACATGTGTTCTTTATTCTGAGGGTCAATACGATTAAAATGATACCCATTATTATATACTTTTATATTATTGTTGCGCTTAAAAAAAATCACAAACTTTTTAACCAAATTAGTACGTTTATAATCCCTTTCTTTTGATGACCTATAACTTTTTTATTTTTCCGTATAAGCGGCGGTATGGGGGCTAATTTTTTGCGCCATGATCTGTACTTTTTTTTGATACCACATTTGCATATAAAAAACTTTTAATACATTTTTTATAATTTTTTTTAATAAAATGTATTAAAAAAAGTAGGAATTTTGGACTTTTTAAATTTTTTTTCGTTCACGCCGTTCACCGTACGGGATCATTAACATTTTATTTTAATAGTTCGGACATTTACGCACGCGGCGGTACCAAATATGTCTATAAAAAATGTTTTTTACGCTTTTTGGGAGTAAAATAGGAAAAAACGGACGTTTTACTTTTTTATTGGGGGAGGGGATTTTTCACTTTTTTTTTACTTTTACTTTTACATTTTTTTACATTTTTTTTTACACTTGAATAGTCCCCATAGGGGACTATTCATAGCAATACCATGATTGCTAATACTGATCTGTTCTATGTATAGGACATAGAACAGATCAGTATTATCGGTCATCTCCTGCTCTGGTCTGCTCGATCACAGACCAGAGCAGGAGACGCCGGGAGCCGCACGGAGGAAGGAGAGGGGACCTCCGTGCGGCGTTATGAATGATCGGATCCCCGCAGCAGCGCTGCGGGCGATCCGATCGTTCATTTTAATCGCGAACTGCCGCAGATGCCGGGATCTGTATTGATCCCGGCACCTGAGGGGTTAATGGCGGACGCCCGCGAGATCGCGGGCGTCGGCCATTGCCGGCGGGTCCCTGGCTGCGATCAGCAGCCGGGATCAGCCGCGCATGACACGGACATCGCTCCGATGCCCGCGGTTATGCTTAGGACGTAAATGTACGTCCTGGTGCGTTAAGTACCACCTCACCAGGACGTACATTTACGTCCTGCGTCCTTAAGGGGTTAATGGGAGGGGTCTTGGGTGGGGACTTTAGGATTCAAATGCGCATGTGCAAAGTAAAAACGTATACGTTTTTCCCGTATGGAACCGTATACATGTGTGTTTCCCATTGACGTCCATGTTAAATAAAACGTATGCGGTTGCAGTACGGTTTTTAAACCGGAGTCAAAACCGTGGTTGACCACAATTTTGTCTCCGGTTTAAAAACCGTACTGCAACCGCATACGTTTTTTTTAACATGGACGTCAATGGAAAACGCACATGTATACGGTTCCATACGGGAAAAAGTATACGTTCTTACTATGCACATGCGCATTTGAATCCAAAAGTCCCTACCCAAGACCCCTCCCATTAAAAAAGGACAAAATTTTCAAAAACATATGTTTTTTTTTTTTTATAAAAACTGACGGAACAGTATGCACTTTTAAAAACAGTATACTGTTTAAAAACGCATACGGTTTACTTTTTTTCATACTGTTCCATCCGTTTTTTTGCCACATGGTTTTGTTTAGAAAAACGGATTGAAAACAGTATGGCAAAAACGTAGTGTGAACCCAGCCTTAGAGAGGAGTCTGCTGCTCACTCAGGCTGGGTTCACATCACGTTTTTGCCATACTGTTTTCAATCCGTTTTTCTAAAGAAAACCGTATGGCAAAAAAACGGATGGAACAGTATGGAAAAAAGTAAACCGTATGCGTTTTTAAACAGTATAATGTTTTTAAAAGTGCATACAGTTCTGTCAGTTTTTATAGAAAAAAAAAACATACGTTTTTGAAAATTTTGTCCATTTTTAATGGGAGGGGTCTTGGGTGGGGACTTTAGGATTCAAATGCGCATGTGCAAAGTAAAAAGGTATACGTTTTTACCGTATGGAACCGTATACATGTGCATTTCCCATTGACGTCCATGTTAAAAAAAAACGTATGCGTTGCAGTGGAATGTCATTAGAAGTAATTTCAGAGACTTAGGCAGGAACCTTAACCTTAAGCACCAAGCCCATTTTCACATTAACCCCTTAAGGAAAAGGGTTTTTTCCGTTTTTACACTTTCATTTTTTACTCCTTACCTTCAAAAAATCATAACTCTTTCAATTTTGCACCTAAAAATCCATATGATGGCTTATTTTTTGCGCCACCAATTCTACATTTTAATGACATCAGTCATTTTACCCAAACATCTACGATGAAATGGAAAAAAAAATCATTGTGTGACAAAATTGAAGATAAAAAACACCATTTTGTAAGTTTTGGGGGCTTCCGTTTCTAAGCAGTAAATTTTTAGGTAAAAATGACACATTTTCTTTAATCTCTAGGTCCATACAATTAAAATTATACCCTACTTATATAGGTTTATTTTTGTCGTACTTCTGGAAAGAATCATAACTACATGCAGGAAAATGTATACGTTTAAAATTGTCATATTCTTAACCCCTATAATTTTTTTATTTTTCTGCATATGGGGCGGTATTGGGGTTAATTTTTTGCACTGTGATCTGAGGTTTTTAGTGGTACCATTTTTGTGTTGATAAGACTTTTTGATCGCTTTTTATTCATTTTTTCATGATATAAAAAGTGACCACACATACTTTATTCTGGACTTTGGATTTTTTTTTGCGCATACGCCATTGACCGTGCAGTATAATTAATGATATAGTTTTATAGCTCTGACATTTCCGCAAGCGGTGATACCACATATGTTTATTTTTATTTACACAGTTTTTTTTTATGGGAAAATGGGGGGTGATTCAAACTTTTATTAGGGAAGGGGTTAAATGATCTTTATTAATTTTTTTTTCCCACTTTTTTTTTTGCAATGTTATAGTTCCCATAGGGGGCTATACCACTGCACACAATGATCTATCGCAAAACCAAAAAAATATATATATTTGTGGGGTGAAATTTAAAAGAAAAACAACATTTTGTACATTTTGGGGGCTTCTGTTTCTACACAGTGAAATTTTCGGTAAGAATGACACCATATCTTTATTCTGTGGGTCCATATGGTTACAAAGATACCCAATTTATGTAGGTTTTATTTTCTTTTATTACTTTAAAGAAATCCTAACTACATGCACCAAAATTTGTATCTTTAAAATTGTGAACTTCTCACCCTATAACTTTTTTTTTATTTTTCCATATAGGGGGCTATATGAGGGCTCCTTTTTAGCGCCGTGGTCTGTAGTTTTTATCTGTACCATTTTTGTTTTGATGGGTCTTTTTGATCGCTTTTTATTAATATTTTTATGGTATATGGAGTGACCAAAAATGCACAATTTTGGACTTTGGTATTTCTTTGTGTGTAAGCCATCAACCATGAGGTTTAGCTAACAGTATACTTTAATAGTTCGGATATGTACACATGCGGCAATACCACATATGATTTTAATTTTTTTTACATTATTTTATTAAAAAAATTGGAAAAGGGGGTGATGTAATCTTTTAATAGGGGAGGGGCTTTAGCCCCTCACATAGCATTGATCATTGTAACCGGTGCTCTGCTTCTCTAGCCTGCTGCACAGGAGCAGCAGATTACCGGACAGACAACAGGGAGGCAGGTGAGGACCCTTTTGTTGTCCTGTAAGCTGATCTGGACATTGCGATTAGGTTGCGATAGTCCCGATCCGCTCTGTTGAGCTGCCGGAACAGTTTCACTTTTATTTTGAGATGCCGCAATCAACTTTGATTCTAAAGGGTTAATATCGGCAATGGCCGTGGGTCCTGGCTGCCCGTAGCAACCGGGACCCACAGGGTTTAACCCGTTCACTGCTGGTGAGAACGTTTAAACCAGTTAATGGGACCAGGGCGTACATGTACACCCTTGGTCCTTAAGTACCAAGGTCCGAGGGCATACCTGTACGCCCTTGGTCCTGGGCAGGTTAAGGAAAGGAACATTTAAATTGAAGATTTCAAATAGATGAACCTAAAAAGTTTGAGGAGACCACATGGCGGCACAGTGACACAGCGTCGACGTGGCAGCAGCATGAGGAGACCATAATCTGGCAGAATGACACAGCCTAGAGTTGGCGGCAGCAAGAGGAGACCATATAATGGCTGAATGACACAGCTTGGAGTTGGCAACAGCCTTACGAGAGCATAGGGCCTCACATGTGAAAAGATTAAAGATATTTTTTTAACATTTAAATTGAAGATTTCAAATAGATGATCCTAAAGTTTTATTTAACCCCTTAAGGACTCAGGGTTTTTCCATTTTTGCACTTTCGTTTTTTCCTCCTTACTTTTTAAAAATCATAAGCCTTTCAATTTTCCACCTAAAAATCCATATTATGGCTTATTTTTTGCGTCACCAATTCTACTTTGCAGTGACATCAGTCATTTTACCCAAAAATTCACGACAAAACGGAAAAAAAATCATTGTGCGACAAAATCGAAGAAAAAACGCCATTTTGTAACTTTTGGGGGCTTCCGTTTCTACGCAGTGCATATTTCGGTAAAAATGACACCTTATCATTATTCTGTAGGTCCATACAGTTAAAATGATACCCTACTTATATAGGTTTGATTTTGTCGTACTTCTGGAAAAAATGATAACTACATGCAGGAAAATTTACATGTTTAAAAATGTCATCTTCTGACCCCTATAACTTTTTTATTTTTCCTCATACAGGGCGATATGAGGGCTCATTTTTTGCACCGTGATCTGAAGTTTTTATCGGTATGATTTTTGTTTTGATCGGACTTTTTGATCACTTTTTATTCATTTTTTAATGGTATAAAAAGTGACCAAAATACGCTTTTTTGGACTTTGGAATTTTTTTGTGCGTACGCCATTGACCGTGCGGTTTAATTAATGATATATTTTTATAGTTCGGACATTTACGCACGCGCCGATACCACATATGTTTATTTTTATTTACACTGTTTTATTTTATTTGGGAAAAGGGGGGTGATTAAAACTTTTATTAGGGAAGGGGTTAAATGACCTTTATTCACATTTTATTTTTACTTTTTTTTGCAGTGTTATAGGTCCCATAGGGACCTATAACACTGCACACACTGATCTCTCATCCTGATCACAGGCGTGTATTAACACGCCTGTGATCAGTGTTATCGGCGCTTGACTGCTCCTGCCTGGATCTCAGGCACGGAGCAGTCATTCGTCGATCGGACACCGAGGAGGCAGGTAAGGGCCCTCCCGGTGTCCTGCAAGCTGTTCGGGATGCCGCGATTTCACCGCGGCGGTCCCGAACAGCCCGACTGACTAGTACTTTCACTTTCGCTTTAGAAGCGGCGGTCAGCTTTGACCGCCGCTTCTAAAGGGTTAATACCGCACATTGCCGCGATCGGCGATGTGTGGTATTAGCCACGGGTCCCGGCCGTTGATGAGCGCGACCCTGCTTCATATCGCGGTAGCCGGCGCAGGATGTAAATATACCTGCGTCGTTAAAGAGTTAATGTGCCAGCAGCATGAGGAGACCACATGGGGGCACAGTGACACAGCCTGGAGGTGGAAGTAGCATGAGGAGACCATAATCTCGCAGAATGACACATCCTGGAGTTGGCGGCAGCAAGAGGGGACCACATAGAGGCTGAACGACAAAGCGTGGAGGTGGGGGCAGAAGGAGGAGACTGTATAGTGGCTTAATGACACAGCATGGAGGTGGCGGAAGCATGAGGAGACCATATAGTGGCTGAATGACACAGCCTGGAGCTGGCATCAGCATGAGGAGAACATATAGTGGCAGAATGAGACAGCCTGGAGCTGGCATCCTCTGTGCACATCCTGGCACTACTCTGCCTGACATACTTATACACCAGCTGAGTGCATATATATTACACTTATGAGAGGTGGACAATACGCTCCACTACAAACTTTATAAGGCTACAAGTGTGTAGATTTGACTGGCCTTTCACAGTAACTAGACCCAAATTAGTTTAACAGGAAAATATATAAAGGACGTGGTGTACTTACAGTTTAAACTTATGAGAGATGGACAATACGCTCCACTACAAACTGTATAAGGCTACAGAAATAAGGGTGTAGCTTTGGCTGGCTGTTCACAGTAACTAGGCCCAAATTAGTTTTTCAGGGAAAAAAAAATGTATACCACGTAGGTGTACCTACAGTTTACCTTAGGAGAGCTGGACAATACTCTCAGCTTAACCCCTTAAGGACCAAGGACGTACCGGTACGTCCTTGGTCCTGCTCTCCTGATATAACGCGGGGTTAAACAGTAACCCCGCATCATATCACGGCGTCATATGGAAGCCGGGACCCGCCTCTAATAGCGTGCAGCGCCGATCGCGGCGCCGCGCGCTATTAACCCTTTAGCCGCGCACTCAGAGCTGAGCCGCGCGACTGAAAGCGAAACCGAAAGTGGCCGGCTAGCTCAGTCGGGCTTTTCGGGATAGCCGCGGCTAATCGCAGCATCCTGAACAGCTGACAGGACAGCGGAAGGGCCCCTATCTGCCTCCTCGCTGTCCGATCGCCGAATGACTGCTCAGTGCCTGAGATCCAGGCATGAGCAGTCATGCGGCAGAATCGTTGATCACTGGTTTCTTATGAGAAACCAGTGATCAATGATGAAGATCAGTGTGTGCAGTGTTATAGGTCCCTATGGGACCTATAACACTGCAAAAAAAAAAGTGGAAAAAAAAAAGTTAATAAAGATCATTTAACTCCTCCCCTATTAAAAGTTTGAATCACCCCCCTTTTCCAATAAAAAAAAAACACACTGTAAATAAAAATAAAAATAAACATATATGGTATCACCGCGTGCGGAAATGTCCGAATTATAAAAATATATCATTAATTAAACCGCTCGGTCAATGGCGCTCGGTCAAATTCCAAAGTCCAAAATAGTGCATTTTTGGTCACTTTTTATATAATTTAAAAATGAATAAAAAGCGATCAATAAGTCCTATCAATGCAAAAATGGTACCGTTAAAAACTTCAGATCACGGCGCAAAAAATTAGCCCTCATACCGCTCCATACACGGAAAAATAAAAAAGTTATAGGGGTCAGAAGATGACAATTTTAAACATATTAATTTTCCTGCATGTAGTTATGATTTTTTCCAGAAGTCCGACAAAATCAAACCTGTATAAGTAGGGTATCATTTTAATTGTATGGACCTACTGAATAAAGATAAGGTGTCATTTTTACCGAAAAATGTACTACGTAGAAACGGAAGCCCCCAAAAGTTACAAAACAGCGTTTTTTTTTTCAATTTTGTCGCACAATGATTTTTTTTTCCGTTTCACCGTAGATTTTTGGGCAAAATGACTGATGTCATTACAAAGTAGAATTGGTGGCGCAAAAAATAAGCCATCATATGGATTTTTAAGTGCTAAATTGAAAGAGTTATGATTTTTTAAAGGCAAGGAGCAAAAAACGAAAATGCAAAAACGGAAAAAACCCCGGTCCTTAAGGGGTTAAAACTGTATGAGGCTACAGAAACAAGGGTGTAGCTTTGGCTGGCCTTTCACAGTAACTATGCCAAAATTAGTTTTTCAGGAAAAAAAACATACACCACGTAGGTGTATGTACAGTTTACACTTATGAGAGGAGGACTATGCACTCCACTACAAACTGTATAAGGCTACAGAAACATGTGGGTAGCTTTGGCAGGCCTTTCACAGTAACTAGGCCAAAATTAGTTTTTCAGGGGAAAAAAATGGTACACCATCTATGTACGCACAGGTTACACTTATGAGAGGACAATAAGCTCCACTACGCAACCTGTATTAGGCACTGTAATCAGGTGACTATGGCTTTTCGTGCTCACCCTAACTAGCCCCTAACTACATGTACGGCGCCGCAAAGTGTCACTTGGCGCGCGGCGACGTACATGTACGTCGCAGGGTTCCGGGAGCGCCGCGTCACCGGTAGCGGTGATCGGGCCGGGATGACTGCTGTTATCTAACAGCAGGCATCCTGGCACATCGCCGAGGGGGGTCCTGAGACCCCCCATGACCGCGATGGGCGCAAATCGCAGGTCAATTCAGACCTGCGATCTGCACGATTCCGGGTCATACGGGTCACTGGTGACCCGGAAAATAAGAGGGATCGGGGGTGTCCGAGACACCCTCGATCCCCCTGAGGGGATAGGAGTTTTGTGGCAGGGGTGCCACCCCTACTATCCCTGCTATTGGTCGACCGAGCGACCGACCGATAGCAGACCGGGGGAGGGGGGGTTAAAGTTCGCTTCCCCCGCTTTGCCCACCTATCGGTGTCCGGGCAAAACGGGGGAACTGTCCAGGGACCGGCGCCGAAGGTCCCTTACCTGGATTCCGGAGCGCGATTCTCCATGCGGGGATCCCCCACGTGCGGCGGTGGCGGCAGCAATGCATCCGGGTCCTGCCAGGCGAGTTGTTGCCTAGCAACAACCGGAGTGCCACAGTTTACAGTGGTCTCTAAACCGTGGCCCTCCAGATGTTGCAAAACTACAACTCCCAGCATGTCCAGACAGCTGTTTGCTGTGTGGGCATGCTGGGACTTGTAGTTTTGCAATATTTAGAGTGCCTCTAGCCGTTGCATAACTACATCTCCCAGCATGCCCTTCCGCAATCAGTACATGCTGGGAGTTGCAGTTTTGCAACAGCTGGAGGCACACTGGTTGGAAAATACTGAGTTAGGTCATAGAACCTAGGTTTTCCAACCAGTGTGCCTCCAGCTGTGGCAAAACTACAACTCCCCGCATGCATGGTCTGTCAGTGCATGCTGGGAGTTGTAGTTTTGACCCCCCTCCCATGTGAATGTACAGGCTACATTCACACTGGCAGCAGATTACAGTGAGTTCCCGCTTCAAGTTTGAGCTGCGGCAAATTTTCCGCCGCAGCTCAAACTCCTAGCGGGAGACTCAGTGTAATCTGCCGCCAGTGTGAATGTAATCTAAAAACACTACACTACGCTAACATAAAATAAAGAGTAAAACACTACATATACACATATACACTGCCCCCCCCCCCTACCACCCTCCTTCCCCAATAAAAATGAAAAACGTATTGTACGGCAGTGTTTCTAAGATGGAGCTTCCAGCTGTTGCAAAACAAAGACTCCCAGCATTTCTGGCACTCTCACTTTGGAGCCCTGTTGTATTTCAAAGCAACAGTATAGGGTCACATTCGGGGTGTCGCCGTACTCGGGAGAAATTGCCTAACACATTTTGGGGGGCTTTTTCTCCTTTTACCCCTTATGAAAAGGAACAGTTGGGGTCTACACCAGCATGTTAGTGTAAAAAAATAAAAATTTTTACAGTAACATGCTGGTGTTGCCCTATACTTTTTATTTTCACAAGAGGTAAAAGGGAAAAATGCCCCCCAAAATTTGTAAAGCAATTTCTCCTGAGTACGGAGATATCCCATATGTGGGCGCAAAGTGCTCTGGGGGCGCACAACAAGGCCCAGAAGGGAGAGTGCGCCATGTACATTTGAGGTGATTTGCACAGGGGTGGCTGATTGTTACAGTGGTTCTGACAAACGCAAAAAAAAAAACACACCCACAAGTCACCCCATTTTGGAAATACACCCCTCACGGAATGTAATAAGGGGTGCAGTGAGAATTTACACCCCACAGGTGTCTGACGGATCTTTGGAACAGTGGTCCGTGAAAATGAGAAATGTTGCACAGCCCACTGTTCCAAAGATCTGTCAGACACCAGTGGGGGGTAAATGCTCACTGTACCCCTCATTACATTCTGTGAGGGGTCTAGTTTCCAAAATGGTATGCCATTTTTGCAGTCCTGGCACCATAGGGGCTTCCTAAATGCGACAGGCCCCCCGAGCAAAATTTGCTCTCAAAAAGCCATATATGACGCCTTCTCTTCTGAGCATTGTAGTTCGCCCGCAGTGCACTTCAGGTCCACTTATGGGGTACCTCCATACTCAGAAGAGATGGGGTTACAAATTTTGGGGGGTCTTTTCCACTCTTAACCCTTGCAAAAATGTGAAATTTGGGGGGAAACCCACATTTTTGTGAAAAAAATATATATTTTTTTTACATATGCAAAAGTCGTGAAACACCTGTGGGGTATTAAGGCTCACTTTATTCCTTGTTACGTTCCTCAAGGGGTCTAGTTTCCAAAATGGTATGCCATGTGGCATTTTTTTGCTGTCCTGGCACCATAGGGGCTTCCTAAATACAACATGCCCCCCGAGCAAAATTTGCTCTCAAAAAGCCAAATATGACTCCTTCTCTTCTGAGCATTGTAGTTCGTCCGCAGTGCACTTCAGGTCCACTTCTGGGTACTTCCATACTCAGAAGAGATGGGGTTACTAATTTTGGGGGGTCTTTTCTGCTATGAACCCTTTAAAAATTTGAAATTTGGGGGAAAACCCACATTTTACTGAAAAAAAAAATTTTTTTTTTTACATATGCAAAAGTCGTGAAACACCTGTGGGGTATTAAGGCTCACTTTATTCCTTGTTACGTTCCTCAAGGGGTCTAGTTTCCAAAATGGTATGCCATGTGTTTTTTTTTGCTTTTCTGGCACCATAGGGGCTTCCTAAATGCGACATGCCCCCCAAAAACCATTTCAGAAAAACGCACTCTCCAAAATCCCCTTGTCGCTCCTTCGCTTCTGAGCCCTCTACTGCGCCGCCAAACACTTTACATAGACATATGAGGTATGTGCTTACTCGAGAGAAATTGGGTTACACATACAAGTATACATTTTCTCCTTTTACCCCTTGTAAAAATTCAAAAATTGGGTCTACAAGAACATGCGAGTGTAAAAAATGAAGATTTTGAATTTTCTCCTTCACTTTGCTGCTTTTTCTGTGAAACACCTAAAGGGTTAAAACACTTACTGAATGTCATTTTGAATACTTTGGGGGTGCAGTTTTTATAATGGGGTCATTTATGGGGTATTTCTAATATGAAGACTCTTCAAATCCACTTCAAACCTGAACTGGTCCCTGAAAAATAGTGAGTTTGAAAATTTTGTGAAAAATTGGAAAATTGCTGCTGAACTTTGAAGCCCTCTGGTGTCTTCCAAAAGTAAAAACTCGTCAATTTTATGATGCAATCATAAAGTAGACATTGCATATGTGAATCCCAAAAAAAGTTTTTGGAATATCCATTTTCCTTACAAGCAGAGAGCTTCAAAGTTAGAAAAATGCAAAATTTTTAATTTTTTCATCAAATTTGGGGATTTTTTTTACCAAGAAAGGATGTAAGTTACCACAAAAAAATCCACCATGTTAAAGTAGAATATGTCACAAAAAAACTATCTCAGATTCAGAATGATAAGTAAAAGCATTCCAGAGTTATTAATGTTTAAAGTGACAGTGGTCAGATTTGCAAAAAAGGGCTTCGTCCTGGAGCTGAAAATGGGCTGCGTCCTTAAGGAGTTAAACCCTTAAGGACCAGGCTTTAAGCATTAATAACTTTAAGCATTAATAAGTCTGGGCTGCTTTTACCTTTCATTCTGATTCCGAGATTGCTTTTTCGTGACATATCCTACTTTATGTTAGTGGTAAATTTTTGTCAATAGTTGCATCATTTCTTGGTGAAAAATTCCAAAATTTTATGGAAAAAAAAAGAAAATTTTGCATTTTTCTAACTTTGAAGCTCTCTGCTTGTAAGGAAAATGGATATTCCAAATGAAGTATATATTGATTTACATATATAATATGTCTACTTTGTGTTTGCATCAAAAAGTTGACATGTTTTAATTTTTGGAAGATATCAGAGGGCTTCAAAAATCAGCAGCAATTTTCCAATTTTTCATAACATTTTCAAAAACTGAATTTTTCAGGGACCAGTTCAGTTTTGAAGTGGATTTGAAGGGCCTTCATATTAGAAATACCCCACAAATGAAATACCCTACAATTTATCTTGAGTAAGGAAATACCTCATATGTGTATGTAAAGTGTTCGGCGGGCGCAGTAGAGGGGTCAGAAGGGAAGGAGCAACAATAGGATTTTGGAGAGGGAGTTTTTCTGAAATGGTTTTTGGGGGGCATGTCACATTTAGGAAGCCCCTATGGTGCCAGGACAGCAAAAAAAAAAAAAAAAAACACATGGCAAACTATTTTGGAAACTACACCTCTCAAGGAATGTAACAAGGGGTCCAGTGAGTCTTTACACCACACAGGTGTTTGACGACTGTTTGTTAAATTTTTTTTCACTAAAATGCTGGTTTTCCCCCAAATTTTACATTTTAATAGTTTCTCCTGTTACCTCTTGTAAAAATGATAAATTTGGGGGTAAACCAGCATTTTAGTGAAAAAAAAATGCCCCCCAAAATTTGTAACGCCATCTCTTCTGAGTATGAAAATACCCCATGTGTGGACGCCAAGTGCACTGCGGGCGCACTACAATGCTCAGAAGAGGAGTCACATTTGGCTTTTGGAAAGCAAATTTTTCTGAAATGGTTTTTGGGGGGCATGTCCCATTTAGGAAGCCCCTATGGTGCCAGGACAGCAAAAAAAAAAAAAAAAAAGAAAACACGTGGCCTACTATTTTGGAAACTATACCCCTCAAGGAATGTAACAAGGGGTACAGTGAGCCTTAACACTCCCCAGGTGTTTGACAACTTTGGATATATAAATGAATTATTTATTTATATGTATTTTTTTTCCCCAATTTTACATTTTTACAAGTGGTAATAGGAGAAAATGCCCCCCAAAATTTGTAACCCCATCTCTTCTGAGTATGAAAATACCCCATGTGTCAAGTGCACTGTGGGCGCACTACCATGCTCATAAGAGAAGCAGTCACATTTGCAAATTTTGCTGAAATGGGGAGGGGGGCATGTCGCATTTAGGAAGCCCCTATGGTGCCAAGACAGCAAAAAAAACACATGGCATACTATTTTGGAAACTACACACCTCAAGGAACGTAACAAGGGGTACAGTGAGTCTTAACACCCCACAGGTGTTTGATAAATGTTCATTAAAGTGGGATGTGGAAATAAAAAATTAGTTTTTTTACACAAAAATGCGGGGGTTACCCCAAATTTTTCATTTTCACAAGTGGTAAAAGGAGAAAATGTCACTGTAAATTTGTTAATACATTTCTTTGGAGTAAGGACATACCTCATATCTGGGCGTAAACAGCGTGCTCACGGTCTGGGAGGAGCAGGAGCGCAGAAAGGGGCCTTTAGCTTCTGCATAGCTGACGATGGAGCCAGAACAGCGGGACCCCCCCTCAAGGACCGTTACATGGGGCAAATAACTAACAAGGGGTACAGTGGGATATAAAATTTAAAAAAATATGCCCACCCCAAACCCTAGGTTCTTAATCATCATTCTGGGAATGTGATGTGTGGGGCCGTCCCTAACCTGTTGCCTCAAATGCGCACCCCGCTCAGGGGTGAGAGCTGCGCATTTGAGGCAACATAAAAAGTCCCCGATGATAGTGACTCAGTGACGCATGACCCAGAGAAAAAAATACCCCCAGAGTGGGTAATTTAGTGGTTTATGGGGTTAAAACTTGGAATGTACTCTGGACTTGGTACATTGGGGTCAAATTATGGAAAATTAAAATGAAAAGGGAAAATTTGGTACTGCATGGAAATGTGATACTCCCTGAAGCAGTTTCTAATGCAGAGGCCTGGATGATCGGAGCAAGTGTCACACTAAGTGGTAGTGTCCTTCCCAATCCCCCTCCTGTTACACATTCTGCATTTTTTCTGCGATCCTGGCACCTATAACTTCAGTTCCTTGGGAAGTCCGGCCTGCTCTTTCCCGGTCGCCAAAGATCAGGACCTTTAGGACTTCTTCTTGGAACTGAAGGTATGTACCTGGGTTGCCAGCGTTCTCGTACAGTACAAAACAGTTGTACATGGCAACCTGTACCAAGTAGACCGCAATTTTTTTGTACCATACCCGTGTTTTCCACATGGCCATGTATGGCTTGAGGACTTGATCAGAGAGATCAACTCCCCCCATATACCAATTGTAGTCCAGAATACAATGAAGCTTGAGGGCCGGTGTTGTGGTACCTCGCACAGGGACAGGTGAGCTGCCGTTACCATGAATTGTGGTCAGCATAAGGACATTCTTCTTATACCTGACCAGCAACAGGTTTCATGGGTAAGGGCACGGAACTCACACTTGGCATAGGTGTCTGGATAAAATTTAGAGGGAGGCCTCTCTGGCTCTTCCCCACGGTCCTATAAGCAAACGTGAATCTGGCGGCAAGGGATGTGAACAGAGGAATGCTGGTATAAAAGTTGTCCACGTAAAGGTGGTAATCCAGCAATGGGTGCACAAGGTCCCAAACGATTTTCCCGCTAACACCCAGAGTGGGGGAACATTCTGGAAGTTCAATCGGGAATCTCGTCCCTCATATACTCTAAACTTGTAAGTGTACCCAGCGGTACTCTCAAAAAGTTTGTAGCGCTTCACGCCATACCACGCCCGCTGAGAGGGAATATACTGGCGGAAGATGAGTCTCCCATTAAAACTGATAAGAGACTCATCTACCGTGATCTCCATGAGGGGTATGTAGGCCTCCAAAAATTTGGCCCCAAAGTGACCGATGACCGGCCTCACTTTGTAAAGCCGGTCATAGGCGGGATCACTTCGGGGTGGACATGCCTCATTATCTGCATAATGGAGGCATTTCCGAATGGCCTTGAACCGCCTCCGTGTCATGACCATATTGTAGAGCGGGGTCTGGTAGAGGACGTCCCCGCTCCAGTACTGCCTGACACTGGGCTTTTTGACCAGACCCATATGCAGCACAAGGCCCCAAAATGTCCTCATTTCAGCTGCATTGATGGCGTACCATTCATTGGGCCTGGCCAAAACTGAATCTGGGAGGTGGGCGATGAACTGCTGGGCGTACAGATTCGTCTGCTCCACCATTAGATTGACAAAGCTGTCACTAAAAAAAATAACTAAAATAGTCAATTTCAGTGAATCCAGAATTGTCAATCCAGATTCCTTAGTCGCCAATAAACTCAGGAATCCATGGCTGATAAGCCTCTGGGGGTCTCCAGACAGGTTCACCAGAAGGGGGCTCCGGTACACTTGTCTGGGGGGTCGGAGGAGGGGGTTTGTGTGTGTGTGTGGGGGGAGTATGTAGTGTGTGCTTGGTATAACTGTAACTGTATGGGGGGAAAAAAGCGCTGCGGACCAAAAAAAATGGGGGGCCAAATGTAGCATCCTGAACCCCTAATATGGCCCGGGTCACGCTAAAAAAATTGCGGCGGACCCTTTAGGACCTATTAGGGGGTCGGGGGGATTTTTTTTTTTACACTTTGTATACTTTTAACCCTACCTGTCCCTTTGCTGTATTCTTTCCCTGCTCTAACAAGGGGTCTTCTTTTCTGAGGGGCTCCGATCTTCACAGAGGGGGGGTCCCTGGCTCCTTCTCGCAGCTCTGCCTGCTTACTGAACTCAGTGTCTCCGGGTCAGCGGGTCACACGTGACCTGCATCACCGGAATCGCCGCAAATCGCAGGTGTGTATTCACCTGCGATTTGTGGTGATTGCCGACATGGGAGGGACCGAAATTCCCACGGGCGTACAGGTACACCCTTGGTCCTTAAGTACCAGGGAGAAAAGGCGTACCTGTACGCCCTTGGTCCTTAAGTGGTTAATGACCACGGATGTAAATGTACTTCCTGGTGCAGAGGTACTTCGTGCACCAGGACACACATTTATGTCCTGCACATGACCGCAAGCATTGGAGCTATGCTCGCGTCATGCACTGCAGGTCCCATCTGCTATGAGCAGCCGGGGACCCACCGGCAATCGATCAGCGATCGTGCTGATGTCCGCCATTAACCCCTCAGATGCCGTGATCAATACAGGTTATGGCATCTGTGGCAATATGCGTGTTTAAGTGGATGATTGGAACGCCCACAGTGCTGCCACAGGGATCCGATCATATAAAATGGCAGACCCAGGTCCCCTCACCTACCTTCATCTGTTTCCTAGGGTCTTCTGCTCTGGTCTGAGATCAAGCAGACCAGAGCAGAAGATCACCAATAATACTGATCATAGCACTGAACAGTATTAGCAATCTAATGATTGCTATAAATGGTCCCCTATTAAAAAGTGTAACAAAAAGTAAGAAAAAAATTTAAGTACAAATCATGGCGCTAAAAATGAGCCCTTATACCGCTGTGTATATAGACAATAGATATTGTGCATTTTGTGTATTGTGGTGCTTTTCCTTTTTTTTTTCTTCTTTTTATCGCGCTTCAGGGGCCTCAGATTAATTTTCGCCTAAGACCAAAAAAAGTCTAGAGCCGCCTCTGCCTATGAGGACATAAAAAGTGTAACAAAAAGTAAAAAAAAATGTTTTAAAAAGATAAAAAGTACAAATCATGGTGCTAAAAATGAGCCCTTATACAGCTGTGTATATGGACAATTGAAAAAGTTATAGGAGGTCAAAATAAGGCTATTCTAAACATACTGAATTTTGATATTTTTTAAAAGCAGTACAATAATAGAAAAGTATGTAAAGATGGGTATCATTTTAATAGTATTGACCCACAGAATAAACTTGTCATTTTTACCATAAAGTGTACAGTGTGAAAACAAAACCCTCCAAAATGTGCAAAATTGGTTAAGAATGAATGTCTTGGCCCTTTTAAAAAGTGATGAAAAAGAAATAATAGCTGGAGTTTGGAAAAAAAGCGAATAAATTAAACATATTCTTCTCTACTGTGTTCACAGATGAAAATGAAATGCCAGGTGAAACACGGCAAGATAAGATAAAAAAAAAAATCTAAATTGACAAATCACCAGGTCCAGATGGCATTCACCCCCGCTTTACTAAAGTAATATCATAGACAAACCCCTAATTCTAATATTCAAGTACTCTATAGTGACAGGGTCTGTTCCCCAGAACTGGCACATAGCAATTTTGTGCCAATATATAAAAAGGGTACAAAAAGTGACCCTGGCAATAATGGGCCTGTTAATTTTACCTGTGTTGTACGTAAATTGTTTGAGGGTTTTCTAAGAGATGCTATGGTGGGAGATTTCCCCTGACTACAGTTAATGGGCAACAGATTAGGGAAAGGGAGATGTGGTTTCTAAGAACAGCTAAATAATAATTTGGTCACATGTCATCTCCTAACCAGTACTTGCATTATAAGGGCCCTAGCCTCATATTCATATGCTTGGAAAATAGGCAAACCTAAGTCTATTGGTCTAGGTTTGTTAATATTAGGCATATTGTCAGGTCAGTCATGTCTACTAAGTCAGAGAAACTTCCCTGGATGCGCCTTTCTGAATGCGCCTCACAGATTGCTGCAAAAATCTGAGTAAGGTGAAGTCCTATTTTTACCTTGCATCATGAAAAACCAACCTCTGAAGATTCTCATTCAGTTGTTTTAGTATTTGGACTTGAGAAACATACATATACCTGCACATATATTTGCAGTAGATATGTACAGGTGCTGAAGAACCTAAAGATTTCTTAAATTCATCAATGATGCAAAAAAAAAAGCATTAAATAAAGGAACCGTGAATTCTCCAGACTCCTAAACTGTATTCAACAAAGTTGTATTTAAGTAGCTGTATGTAATCATAGCGTCAAAAGTCTCATCCCTATGCTTTGTATGTGTAAACAGCTTTTACTGACAAAAAGAGTTGTAGGCCACACAAAAAAAAAAAAAAAAAAAAAAAAAAACACCAGGTTAGTACCGTTTGGAAAACTCCAACACCCAACACAACCTTTAACATTGCCCTAGTGCCAACTACACAACGACCTAGACTTTAGTAATTTTTTTTCTGGCGGTTAGTTTTTTAAATTAAAGTGTCAATTTAAGTAGAAAAAACATTAACAAAAATACTTTAAAATATTTGTCAGAATTCTGGAAAGTATTAATTTATAAAGAATTTTTCCCTTTCCAAGACTCATCCTAAATGAATGTTTGTGTATTTAGTGTTCACAGAAATTTGGACCAGGATGTGACTAAAACTAAATGTAACAAAAACAGATGAAAGCAATGCACCATTTATTACATTATTTACATAAAAAAGACATTTTTGGAATATCCTTAAGTGAACCATAGTGTACAGATCTTTTGTAACTGGAATCCAGGGTTCCAGGTTTAAAAAAAAAGGTCTCTCTGAAACTCTGCACCAGTTTTTTTGCGACCCCAACTTTTACAGCCTGTTGCAGGGAAGCAGCCATTCGCCTACTGAAGTAGAACAGAACTGATTAAAAGAAGCTATCTTACCAAAACTGAAGAAAGCATTTAGGAAGTAGAGAGGCATTCTACTGAAAGCTGAGCTTCTCTTACCTTAAACATTTTCTTGTTAACTTGGTACAGTTGCTATTTTTTTTAGAATTTTCATTGTGTCTGCCTGTGATCCAGTGCTATCCCCCTTTCCATCTACCTTAATCCTATTAAACATTTTAAAGGATCTGATGTGAATTAAGCTGTGGAATTTGTGTCTGGACGGCGCCTCTTCCCTGGGAGTTATTAGGCTTGGATTGTTTTGAACTGCTCAGAATTATTATTAGGCTTCTTTAGTGAAGGACTAAATAGAGATGTTTTGTTCCCTCTTGTCATTTCTCTTTAGGAACAGCCCCAAGTTAAACAACCCTCATGACCTAATACAAACATGATAAGCCCTTGTAAAATGAGACACTTGAACTAGTCCGTTATAATCATTTACCTAGTAAAGGATAAATTTAGGAGGGAGGGGGGAGTAGATGTAAGAACTGGAACAAAATCACACATACATGCATTACACAGTATCTCACATAAGTGAATACAACATTTCTGAAAATATTTTGTTATATCTTTTCATTTGACAACACTGAAAAAATGACATTCTGCTACTAAAGTACTGAGTGCACAGCCTGTATAAAAGTATTTATTGTTGTGTCCCCTCAAAATAACTCAAAGTTATTGGTAACAAGATTGAGTACACCTCTAAGAGAAAATGTCCAAATTGGGCCCAAAGTGTCAATATTTATTATTATTTTCCATTACTGCCTTAAAGGGGTTATCCAGTTACCAGGGCCAGACTGGGACCATAAAAAGGCGTGGACATTTTCAAATTAGTAGCCCATTTTGGTGGGGGTCCGACTGCTGGGAATCCGACCAATCACCTCAGTTTAAGTTGCTCTCCAGCTGTTGTAAACTATAACTCCTATCATGTCTGAAGAGCCTCAGGCATTATGGGAGTCGTAGTTTTGTAACAGATGCAGTGCCACAGATTGGGGTACCATTTAACCCATGATCACTGCAGAATTTACAAGTGACTCAAGCAGTGATGGAACAGTCAGGAGAATACACAATGATATCAGTGACCTGAGTGACATCATCTCTGTTGGTCCAGGCACCAGGACTAGTTCCAGCTACATCTTCCTCTGCCCTGATGCCTGGACATCATTGGCTCCTCACTTTGTCACTTTGTCCTCTGTATGAAGAAAATAATTAATATAACACTGCCACACACTGTACCATCTGAATATAACTGTTACGCCTAGCGCTCCGGGTCCCCGCTCCTCCCCGGAGCGCTCACGGCGTCTTTCTCCCTGCAGCGCCCCGGTCAGTCCCGCTGACCGGGAGCGCTGCACTGTCATGGCCGTTGGGGATGCGATTCGCACAGCGGGACGCGCCCGCTCGCGAATCGCATCCCAGGTCACTTACCCGTCCCGGTCCCCTGCTGTCATGTGCTGGCGCGCGCGGCTCCGCTCTCTAGGGCGCGCGCGCGCCAGCTCTCTGAGACTTAAAGGGCCAGTGCACCAATGATTGGTGCCTGGCCCAATTAGCCTAATTGGCTTCCACCTGCCCCCTGCCTTTATCTGACCTCCTCCCATGCACTCCCTTGCCGGATCTTGTTGCCTTGTGCCAGTGAAAGCGTTTAGTGTGTCCAAAGCCTGTGTACCTGAACTTCTGCTACCCATCCTGACTACGAACCTTGCCGCCTGCCTCCGACCTTCTGCTACGTCTGACCTTGCCTCTGCCTAGTCCTTCTGTCCCACGCCTTCTCAGCAGTCAGCGAGGTAGAGCCGTTGCTAGTGGATACGACCTGGTTGCTACTGCCGCAGCAAGACCATCCCGCTTTGCGGCGGGCTCTGGTGAAAACCAGTAGCCTCTTAGAACCGGTCCACTAGCACGGTCCACGCCAATCCCTCGCTGACACAGAGGATCCACTACCTGGAAGCCGAATCGTGACAGTAGATCCGGCCATGGATCCCGCTGAGGTGCCGCTGCCAAGTCTCGCTGATCTTCCCACGGTGGTCGCTCAGCAATCGCAGCAGATTGCCCAACAAGGACAGCAGCTGTCGCAGTTGACCGCCATGTTACAGCAACTTCTGCCTCTGCTACAGCAGCAACCATCTCCTCCGCCAGCTCCTGCACCTCCTCCGCAGCGAGTGGCCGCTCCTAACCTCCGCTTGTCCCTGCCGGACAAATTTGATGGGGACTCTAAACTCTGCCGTGGATTTTTGTCTCAGTGTTCCCTGCATATGGAGATGTTGTCGGACTTGTTTCCTTCAGAACGGTCTAAGGTGGCGTTTGTAGTAAGCCTTCTTTCAGGAAAGGCCTTGTCTTGGGCCACACCGCTCTGGGACCGCAATGATCCTGCCACAGCCACAGTCCAGGCCTTCTTCGCTGAACTCCGGAGTGTCTTCGAGGAGCCAGCCCGAGCGTCTTCTGCCGAGACTGCCCTGTTGAACCTGGTCCAGGGTAATTCTTCCGTTGGCGAGTACGCCATACAATTCCGTACTTTTGCTTCTGAACTATCCTGGAATAATGAGGCTCTCTGCGCGACCTTTAAAAAAGGCCTATCCAGTCGCATCAAGGATGTGCTGGCCGCACGAGAGATTCCTGCCAACCTCCAAGAACTCATCCATTTGGCTACCCGCATTGACATGCGTTTTTCTGAGCGACACCAAGAGCTCCGCCAGGAAAAAGACTTAGATCTCTGGGCACCTCTCCCACAGCATCCTTTGCAGTCTTCGCCTGGGCCTCCCGCCGAGGAGGCCATGCAAGTGGATCGGTCTCGCCTGACCCAGGAAGAGAGGAATCGCCGTAGAGAAGAAAATCTCTGTCTTTACTGTGCCAGTACCGAGCATTTCTTGGTGGATTGCCCTATCCGTCCTCCACGCCTGGGAAACGCACGCACGCACCCAGCTCACGTGGGTGTGGCGTCTCTTGGTTCCAAGTCTGCTCCTCCACGTCTCACGGTACCCGTGCGGATTTCTTCTTCAGCCAACTCCTCCCTCTCAGCCGTGGCCTGCTTGGACTCCGGTGCCTCTGGAAATTTTATTTTGGAGTCGTTTGTTAATAAATTCAGCATCCCGGTGACCCGTCTCGTCAAGCCGCTCTACATTTCCGCGGTCAACGGAGCCAGATTGGACTGCACCGTGCGTTACCGCACAGAGCCCCTCCTCATGTCTATTGGACCCCACCTTGAGAGGATTGAGTTCTTCATTCTCCCCAACTGTACCTCTGAGGTCCTCCTCGGTCTGCCTTGGCTCCGGCTTCATTCCCCCACCATTGATTGGACCACCGGGGAGATCAGGAACTGGGACTCTGCCTGCCACAGGAAGTGCCTCTCCCCCCCTCCCAGTCCCGTCAGGCAAGCCTCTGTGCCTCCCCATGGCCCCCGTCCTGGTGTCACACTGCCCCATGCCAGGCCTCGCCCTCTGCCCTCCCTCCCCATTCCCACTCCTGCTGTATTGCCTGCCGTTGAGGAAACCCTCCATTCTTTCCCGGTGTCCTCATCCCAGGGGAGGCAGTTACCGGACAAAGAGAAGGGGAGACCTAAGGGGGGGGGTACTGTTACGCCTAGCGCTCCGGGTCCCCGCTCCTCCCCGGAGCGCTCACGGCGTCTTTCTCCCTGCAGCGCCCCGGTCAGTCCCGCTGACCGGGAGCGCTGCACTGTCATGGCCGTTGGGGATGCGATTCGCACAGCGGGACGCGCCCGCTCGCGAATCGCATCCCAGGTCACTTACCCGTCCCGGTCCCCTGCTGTCATGTGCTGGCGCGCGCGGCTCCGCTCTCTAGGGCGCGCGCGCGCCAGCTCTCTGAGACTTAAAGGGCCAGTGCACCAATGATTGGTGCCTGGCCCAATTAGCCTAATTGGCTTCCACCTGCCCCCTGCCTTTATCTGACCTCCTCCCATGCACTCCCTTGCCGGATCTTGTTGCCTTGTGCCAGTGAAAGCGTTTAGTGTGTCCAAAGCCTGTGTACCTGAACTTCTGCTACCCATCCTGACTACGAACCTTGCCGCCTGCCTCCGACCTTCTGCTACGTCTGACCTTGCCTCTGCCTAGTCCTTCTGTCCCACGCCTTCTCAGCAGTCAGCGAGGTAGAGCCGTTGCTAGTGGATACGACCTGGTTGCTACTGCCGCAGCAAGACCATCCCGCTTTGCGGCGGGCTCTGGTGAAAACCAGTAGCCTCTTAGAACCGGTCCACTAGCACGGTCCACGCCAATCCCTCGCTGACACAGAGGATCCACTACCTGGAAGCCGAATCGTGACAATAACCCTGCCACACACTGTGTCTGTAGTACTAATTCTGCCACACACTATACCTGTAATACTAATACTGCCACACACTGTGCCTGTAATACTAATACTGCCACACACTGTACCTGTAATGCTGATACTGCCACACACTGTAGCCGCCAAATCATACATTCACACACCTGTCATACATATACACATCATACATGCACACACCTGTCATTCCCAAAAACACATCATAAATACACCCCCCCTCTCCATCCATCCTCAGTCTCCTCATCCCCCAGTCCACTCACACTTCTGAGCTATGTCCGCTATTAATCAAAGTCAGCACTACGGCCTGCTACAGAGGCTATGTAGCAGGGTCACGTCCAGATGCAGGAGTGATAAAGCGGGGTTGCGGCCTTCAGGTGAAGGCCATGTAGCAGAGTCAGAGACCGCTCTAACAGCAAGGGCATACTGACTCACATCAAATGCGCACAGGCAACTGCAGGCAGGGAGGGACACAGCAGAGGCTAGGAGCAGACGTGCATGCCTCTGCAGGGGACGTCTGCTCACAGCAGGCACTGCGTCGACTTTTAAAGCTACAGTGTCCCTGCACCAGAGCATATCCTTTAAATGGGTCAGAACGGCCAGAGAAGGAGGCAAAGGCCAGACCCGCAATCTTGAAAAAAATTAATGCATTTTTAAAAATTGTGTTGTGGTAGGCAGACGCCCCGCTGGATGGCCCACCCCACTGGGCAAATGCTGGTGTGCCCAATGGCCAGTCTGCCCCTGTCACTGCTTCATTTTCTCTCTGCTCCTGAATTCTGCACACACTATTAAAACTACCTTAAAATTTCACAGCATTCTTCACTGCAGAGATGATAGAAGTGGCTTAATGAGCTTAGTTGGATGATGTTAGGGGCTGTGGCTTTTCAGCATGATGTCAGAAAGGGGGCATCATTAACAAGTTGAGGATGCTGAAAGCCAGTACAAAGTTTGCCGCTTTGGCATGGTGTTCACCAGGTTGATACTGGAATCCTCTTCCACTCCTCTATGACATCATCACCTTGTGGTACTTGCGCTCTCCCAACTTCCATTTGAGGATGCCCCACAGATGATTAATAGGGTGAAAGTCTGGAGACTTAGCCACCACATACCACATTTTTACGGCCTTGGTCATCTTTACGTAGAGCAACAATTGTTTTCAGATCCAGAGAGAGTTCTTAGTATTAGAGACAAGTATTAGAGAGTGTGAAAGCAATAACACCAAATTTAAGACACCTGTTCCTCATTCACACCTGAGACACCAGGGAAGAAAAGTATTATTATTATTATCATTATTATTATTTATTTATTTATATAGCATACATAGGAACATTGAGCATTACACAGATTAACTTGCTGACTGACACAGACAAGGGCTTACAATTCTGACAGACCCTGACTGGAAGGGTTTACAATCTACAAAAGTAGCTGATTGGGTCTAATTTGGACATTTACACTTAGGGGTGTACACACTTTTGTTTCCAAGGTTTAGACATTAAAGGGGTATTCCAGGAATAAAAAAAAACACAAGCCTTTTTTCTTTCAAAGACAGCGCCCTCCTTGTCTCCAGTTTGGGTGAGGTTCTGCAGCTCAACTCCACTGAAGTTAATAGAGCCAAAAGTTGTAATACCACACGCAAAGTGGAGACAAGGAGGGCGCTGTCTTTGAAAGAAAAAATGCCTGTTTTTTGATTCCTGGAATACCCCTTTAATGGTTGTGTGTTGAGTTATATTGAGAAGACACAACATAAAACACTGTTATACTGGCTGTACACTCATTACATTCAGTATTGTCACATTAAAAGAAGTAATTAGATATTTACAAAAATGTGAGTGGTATATTAACTTATGTGAGATATATGGTATGGCTATATCATATTGACTCTATTATTAGCATTATATGCCATTAGCCACAGAATTTATGCTCTAGGACAGTTGATAACACATTGGTAAAAGCTAATTCAAGCCCTTCCAAATGTATTCACTGCTGGTTTCTGTGATGTATTACTGTGATATAATGTTGACCATGATCATGCACATTAGGTTGCATCATATGTTCCTAGCAAAATGGATAATGGATATGGTTTCTAGGAAACACTTAAATGGAGTGCTCTTAATATAGCCAAAGTATTTGCTGCCAAACCAAAATCTTAACCCTTGTTTTGACAGCTGTAGCCATACATTTCTAATATGGTTACATTTCTAATATGTAATCAGATTGATAGCATGTTTGGGTTAAACTATCATTGCCTTTGTAACCTTTTTTATATAGAGATTTTTCCATATAGGTCAGCTAAAGTGTACTCTTGAGAGAAAAAAAGTTGTCAACTGGCAACAGAAACTTTTGTAAAGTAGGTCTATTAAATCACAAGCCTTTCAGTACTTGCTGTATACCCTGGAGGAAGCTGTGCATTCATTTCAGTCAGACACAGTGCTCCGAGCTGCCACCTACTGTATGTCCATGTCAGGATCTGTGCAGAGCAGGACAGGTTTGCTATGGGAGTTTGCTCATTCTGGACTTTTCCAGACAGTAGGGAGCACCATCTGACTAAAGAGACTGCATGCCTTACTCCAAGGCATACAGCAGCCCATAAGTACTAGAAGACTTGAGATTTTTAACACCTTAAAGGGGTTATCCAGGAATCGAGAAACATAGCTAATTTCTTTTAACCCCTTAAGGACTGAGCGTTTTTCCATTTTTGCACTTTCGTTTTTTCCTCCTTTCCTTTTGAAAATCATAACCAGTGGCGTTGCGACCCGGTGCGGGCCACCCCCCTCCGCACCCGGGTCGCAACGCCACTGGTTATGATTTTCAAAAGGTAAGAAGGAAAAAACGAAAGTGCAAAAATGGAAAAACGCTTGGTGACACCAAGACGCTCCGCAGACCCACCCCCCTCCCCAACTACACAGACACCCCCCATCTGTGCCCGGCCGGCCTCCCATCCGTCAGCATAACTACCCCCTCTTCCCCGCCTTCACCTGCGCTGTGCGGTGCGCCCGTCCGACAGAACTCCCCCTCCCCCCCCGGCCTTCACCTGCGCTGTGCGACCGTCCGTCAGCTGCCCCCCCCCCCCCCGGCCTTCATCGCCGCTGTGCGCCCGTCCGTCAGCACCACCGCATGGGACGTCAGTGACGTCACTCGCAGGGCGCCCGGAGAGAAGGATCGCTGCGCTGGATGGGTGAGTGTGTGTGTGTGTCTGTCTCTCTGTCTGTCTCTATCTCTATCTGTCTGTGTGTTTCTGTCTGTGTGTGACTGTCTGTGTTTGACTGTGTGTGTATGTATGTGACTGTGTGTGTGTGTGTATGTGACTGTGTTTGACTCTGTGTGTGTATGTGACTGTGTGTGTGACTCTGTGTGTGTGTATGTGACTGTGTGTCTGTGTGTGTGTATGTGACTGTGTGTGACTCTGTGTGTGTATGTGACTGTGTGTGACTCTGTGTGTGTATGTGACTGTGTGTGACTCTGTATGTGTGTGACTCTGTGTGTGTGTATGTGACTGTGTGTTGCAGGGGGACCCAGGAGCTTAAAGCTACACCCCTGCCCACAATCATTTCTTGTATTGGAATTATGTAGGAGGCCTTCTAGTGTGCCAAGTATGCCTTATTGGCTCTGTGTGTGTGTGTGACTCTGTGTTTGTGTGTGTATGTGACTGTGTGTGTGACTGTGTCACTCTGTGACTTTGTTTTTCTTTTGTTATATCTCATTCCCTAATTCAGAAGCATAGATAAAGGTGGGGCAGAGGCAGTAGTCACATTTATGGAAGATAGTAGGTGAGGAGGACCTGTAATGAATGTTGCAGGGGGACCCAGGAGCTTTAATCTACACCCCTGCCCACAATCATTTCTTGTATTGGAATTATGTAGGAGGCCTTCTGGTGTGCCAAGTATGCCTTTTTTTCTGTGTGTGTGTGTGTGACTGTGTGACTGTGTGTGTGACTGTGTGACTCTGTGTGTGTGACTGTGACTCTGTGTGTGTGTCTGTCTGTGAGTGTGTGTCTCTCTGACTGTGTGTGTGTTTGTGTTTTTTTTTTTTGGGGGGGGGGTTGAACCAGCGATCTAATGTGGGGAAACTTTGACCCATTGTGGGGAACCTGCAAGGGAACCTGCGGCCTAATGTGGGGAAACTACTACCAAATGTGGGGAGTCTATGCTACCTAATGTGGGGAGTCTATGCTACATAATGTGGGGAGTCTATGCTACCTAATGTGGGGAAACGGCTACCTAATGTGGGGAAACTGCTACCTAATGTGTGGAATCTGTGCTACCAAATGTGGGGAGTCTATGCTACCGAATGTGGGGAATCTGTGCTCCCGAATCTGGGGAAACTGCTACCTAATGTGGGGAATCTGTGCTACCTAATGTGGGGAATCTGTGCTACCCAATGTGGGGGAACACGTACCAAATGTGGGGAATCTATGCTGCCTAATGTGGGGGAAATATGCTACCTAATGTGGGGGAACTGCTGCCTACCTAATGCTCCCCCCTGGCAGTAGCACCCTCATCATCCACCAGCAACCCCCCCCCCCCCCCAGCAATAGCACCTCCATCAGCAGATCCTGATGGTGGATGATGGCAGTGCTCCTGCCAGGAGGATGATCCTGCGGATGGATGATGGGGGTGATACTGCCAGGGGGGATGGCCAGTAGCACCCTCATCATCCTCCAGCAACACCCCCCCCCAATAGTAGCACCCCCATCATCCACTAGCAACACCAAAAAAAACCTCCCGTGGTAATAGCATCAGCTAACGGATGTTGAGGAGTGTTACTGCGGTTGTGGTATTATATTCAGAGGGTGCACTGTATGGCAACGTTAAATTCAGAGGGCGCAGTTTGTGGTAGTATTATATTCAGAGGGCGCAGTGGGTGGTAGTATTATTTTCAGGGGTACAGTGTGTGGCGGTATTATATTCAGGGGTACAGTATGTGGCAGATTTATATTCAGGGGTGCAGTATGTGGCAGATTTATATTCTGAGGGTACAGTATGTGATGGTATTATATTCAGAATGTACAGTGTGTGGTAGTATTATATTCAGTGGGTACGGTGTATGGAAGGTTTATAATCAAAGAGTATAGTGTATAGTAGCATTATATTTAGAGGATACAGTGTCTGGCAGGTTTATAATAATACTTGTTTTCATATAGAGGTTGAGAATGCGCTGACATAGTGAGGAGTCGTCTGGGCGTCACATTCTATAGACAGAAGTTTTAGCTGGACCAGGCGGTATGTACCATCTGAATTAGATAAGGGAAGACTATAGAGAAGACATCACCTGTAGTCACTGATATCATTGTACATTCTCCTCACTATGTCCTATCAGAGTTGTAGTCACTTGTCAGTTCTACAGTTATGGTGAGTGAAACTACAACTCCCAGCATAACCTTACCACTGCTCAAAGGGGTACTCTACTGGAAAACATTTTTTTTTTTTATCAATTGGTGCTACAAAGTTAAACAGATTTGTAAATTACTTCTATTTAAAAATCTTAATCCTTCCAGTACTTATTAGCTGCAGTATAAGTGATTTACAGGAAGTTCTTTTCTTTTTTAATTTATTTTCTCTCTGACCACAGTGCTCTGTGCTGACACTCTTTTTATTAGAAAAATACAAAACTTATCAAATACAAAACACAAAGCAAGCTTAACCAGCTATAACATAAATAAGAAATACTCTAGAACCAAAAACAAAACCTCATAAACAAAACCCTGCCCAACCGGCCAGCCCAGCTTTACTGAGATACTAAAATACTAAGATATTAAAATATGCCCAAAATATCTAATCAAACACTCACACACTTACCGAAAATGAACATAAGAAAAATAAATAAATAAATAAAATAGCACAACTTGGCTTGTCAAAATATAAACATAAAAGTTATCATTCCGACTATAACTCAAAACCATCCATACTTGGGAACACGCAACAAGAAAACTAAACAGAAACGTAGCAAGCACACCTCAAAAAAAAAAAAAAAAAAAAAAAATTAAATAAAAAAAAAAATAATAAAAATAAAAAAAATTATAAAAAAATTTATTATATTTCCCTTACTTTTTTTTTTAAATATTTTTCCCCTTTTTACATTTTTTATATTTTTTTAATCTTTATACATATATATATATATATATATACACACACATATATATATATATATATACATATACATACATACATACAAACAAAAACTATAATAGTAATAATAATAATAATCATCAAAATAATCATATCACACATACATTCACTTACAAAACGTCCAAATTAACTGGATCCTCTATCCGGGACTAATGAAAATACCAAAGAAAACATAAAACAGACCAAATAACTGAAATAAACTAAATAAACCACATATCAACACAGCAACTGGTCCGGCTACCATAACGCTGAAACAATATGAAACAATATAGATATAACACAATATAGGTACAAAATTACTAAATATACTATATAAATAAAATATAATATAAACAAAATATATGCACTACAGAAAACCCCTACAAAATCAATAGAAAACCCTAGGAAAAACCCTACACTAAAACTGTACCCTCACCCACACCACCCCTCTTGTACATGGGTCAGAGTCCATACCGTTCTTACAGTTCACAAAGTCCAGTCCTTAACTGACCCATGTCAGGTCCCCCAAAGATGAACACCACCACCTACAAGCACACCCTCCCCACCTAGCACTCCTCCCAACCAACTTATACACAAACTTATACACACTGAACCACAACTCACTTTAGGCCCAAGTTTGGTCGCCTGTAAGCCCTTCATACCATATCAGCTTAAAAACAAAACAAAAAACTAGCGAGCACATGCATCAGCCCACCACCAGGGAGAAGGATGGCAGACTTGATACATTCAAAATAATTTTACACTCTTTCCCTAACTCCCCCTACAATTCTCCCTAATCCTATCCCTTCATTCAAACTAACCCTGTTCTCATCCTATCTCTGTCCCTCTGACACTGTCCCTAACCAAAATAAAGGTACTCTACCTAAAAGGTCTAGTACCTAGGGCACATCAAAGGAAAACCCTCTCCATAGGAGAGAAGCCCTACTGGTACCAAGACTGTCATGCTCCAAAGACCTGATCTTCCCAAGGTCACCGGTGATGTTCCTACAGACCTCCACCTCGGAGAGGATTTTCTGTTGGGTCGACACTTAACACCGTGCATTCCACGTGTAGTACCTAACCACTAAACTGACTAAGAATAAAGTGCCCCGATCTCGGCCACCCAGGTTCCTGAATGCCCCATAAGCCCACTCCTGATAGGTAAGGCCGGCAAGTTGACTCCAGCCGATGGAAGCGCCCACCCTGTTGTAAACTCCTATATTAAAGGGACAATGAAGCAGGAAATGGTCCATGCTTTCCAGCGTGTCCCCACACTCTTCTCGGGGACATCCCCGGTCATCAGAGTTCCTACACTTCAAATTGTCCCTCACATATAGCTTCCCCTGAAAGCAGCGCCAGGCCAAGTCCCAAAACTTCTGGGGGATCCTTTTCATGTTTAAAAGGTACAACCCCACCCTCAGATCCCGACCTTGGCAGTCCCTGAGCGCCAGAGGCTTCTGGAAGTGGGTCAACAGAACCCGTTTGTCAAAGAACTGCCTTGACTGGGTCCTGATCTCCCACACTCCCAGACCCCACCGACGTATCGCCTTCAGAGTCGGGGTAGCGTAAGCCGGAAGATATCCATGGGGCGTACGGAGGTCCTTCACTTGCCCTCCTGTCTCCCATTCCTGGAAGAAAGGCCGAAACCATTCCCTACAGGAGAGTACCCACGGAGAAGCCCTCTCTGACCAGAGGTTTGAGATGTTAGCTTTCAAGAAGGTGTTGGTTAAGAACACCACAGGGTTTACCATAGATAAACCCCCTAGTCTCCTCGTGCGGTATGTAACCTCCCTCTTGACTAGGTTCATCCTGTTCCCCCATAACAGTTGGAAAAACAGGCTGTAGACCCTAGTGTAGTAAGCCTCTGGCAGGATACATACGCTGCCCAGATAGATAAACAAGGGGAGCAGGTACGATTTGATCAGGTGTACCCTTTCCCTGAGGGTCATAGACCAACCCTTCCACTGGTCCACCTTCTGAGTGGCATCCTGGAGCTTACCATCCCAGTTTTTGGTGGGATAATCATCCTGGCCGAATATGATGCCCAACACTTTTGCTGACTCTTGGGGCCCTGGAAGGGTGTCCGGGAGATCAAACGTGGGATCTCCCCCTCCCAGCCAGAGACTCTCACACTTATCCCGGTTGATCTTAGACCCGGATGCCTCCGAGTAGCGGTCCACTTCCGACATCACCACATCGACCTCCTCTCGCGAGGACACGAAAATGGTGACATCGTCAGCGTACGCCACCACTCTCTGGGCGACATCCAGCTCTGCCAGGTTCATCCCGACTCCCGCCAACGGCCCACAATCTACCCTCCGGACGAAGGGATCGATTGCGAACACGTATAAAAGCGGGCTCAAAGGACAACCCTGACGGACTCCGGACCCCACCTCAAAAGAGCGGCCAGACCAACCGTTCACCAGTGGGAAACTCTCTGCCCCTGCATACAAGATCTTAAGCCAATTCACAAAAGTACTCGGTAAGCCATATCTCAGGAGGACGGACCAGAGGTACTCGTGGTTCACCCGATCAAACGCTTTGGCCTGATCCAGGGACAGCAAGTACCCCTTCCAGAAACCCGCACTACTCCTCTCCACTGCCTCCCTGACACTAAGGACAGCACTTAAGGTGCTTCGGCCTGGAACAGAGCAGTGCTGAGCTCCTGAAAGGAGCCGGGGTGCAAACTTCACCAGCCGATTAAACAGTATCTTGGCAAGAAGCTTCCTGTCCGTATTGAGAAGAGCTATGGGCCTCCAATTCTCAATACGGCTGGGATCCTTACCCTTTGATAGAAGAATCAGGGCTGACCTCCTCATTGACTTCGGCAGAGTGCCCGAGGAGAGACACTCATTGAATACCTCAGTCAAGAGGGGAGCTAAAGACTCCTTAAAGGTCCTGTACCACTCGGATGTTAAGCCATCTGGACCTGGCGACTTCTTAGGGGCGAGCCCCTCGATCGCCAGTCTCACTTCCTCTTCCCTGATTCCTTCTGCCAAAACATCAAGAGAGGGGTCTACCCCTGGCTCAGGAATGGTTTCAGCCAGGAAAGCCGACATCTTGTCTCGATCTAGATCCTTCCTCCCCAAGAGGTGCGAGTAGAAGGATCTGACGACCTCCAAGATCCCTGATCTGGACCGATTCAGAGATCCTGTACTATCAATCAGTCCTGAAATGACTTTACTACTCACTGACATCTTACAGTTTCTGTAAGGGTCGGGCGAGCGGTACTTCCCGAAATCCCTCTCAAAAACCAAAGATGCGTGCCTATCGTACTGACACCTCATCAGCAAGGATTTCACTCTGGAGATATCCTCTCGGCTACCTCCAGTCGAGACAAGGAGCTCGAGTTTCCTCCTCAGACCCTGATACAGGCGATACCTGTTCAGGGACCTGAGGCTCGAGAGCTGGCGGAAGAACCCCGCAACCCGCTTCTTGAATATCTCCCACCACTCTGACTTACTACTACATAGGCCCAGTAAAGGTACCTGACTCTGAAGAAAATCCTCAAAGGACTGTCTTATCTCCGCTTCCTCCAGGAGGGACGAATTCAGCTTCCAATAACCTTTTCCCATCCGGGGGGTCTCTGAAACATTCAGGGAAAACAAAATCATACAGTGGTCGGAGAACTCCACCTCAACCACGGACACTGCGGAAGAGACGGCTTCCTCCTTTAAATAAAACCTATCTATCCTAGACCTGCGACTACCTTGATGATAGGTGAAACCCGTGTGGCCTCAGGGGCTCCGGATGTGGGCGTCCTCTAGGCGAGCTTCTCTAGCTATGCTAATCAGTGCCACACTATCGCAAGTCAGCGGACCATTGGAGCCTCTCCTATCTCGGGACCTCGTGACATTATTGAAGTCCCCTCCAAAGATCACTTGCCGACTCGTAAAAAGAAAGGGCTTAATCCTCATAAAGAGATCTTTACGGCCCCGCTTAGTTTGCGGGGCGTAGATGTTAATGAGCCGGAGCTCTTGTCCCTTCATGAAGACATCTAAGATCAGGCACCTCCCCATTTCTAACTCAATAACCCGTCTGCATTCAACAGGAGCGGTAAAAAGGACCGCCACCCCACTATACGGCTCAGCCGCAAGAGACCAGTGGGAGGGACCGCGCCTCCACTCTCTTCTGGCTTTTACCAGGGAGGCTAGATCTGACAACCTGGTCTCTTGCAGATACAAAATGTCGGCTTCAACACGGCCGAGAAAATCAAAGGCTGCGAATCTAGCCGTATCAGACTTTATGCTGGCACAGTTAATAGATGCCAGTGTCAGTGGGGTGAGTGCCGCCATCCTGGGTGATTGAGTTAGATGGCCTCACCCCTTAAACCTTCTTCCTCTCCTTCCCTCCACCCCCATCTGAATCGGAGGAAGACCCTTTGCCTCTTTTTAAACTCAGGGATATATCCATCCCAGGATCTTTACCTCCAGCATCTGGTGTTACCTCTCCCCCTGAGGAAACTGCCCCAGAGGAAGGAGGCTCGGCACCTCCTGGAGGCCGCACTGCCTCCGGACCCTCGAGAAGAGGAGGGGAGATGGTATCCCCAAGGGCCTCATATCGATTTGAAAGGACGATCATAGGGTCAGAGACTGAGTTGTTCCTTCTATGGTCTGAGGCTACAACTGAAGAGGAGAATGGCGCTGCCTTACTCTTACCCTTCTTCCTCCTCTTCTTCTTTTCCTGGCCACCATTTACTGTCTGCCCCTCCTTCTCCTCCTCATCCACAGTTTCGGATTCAGAGGCATGACTGGAGGAAGGAGCATCTTGACCTTCTTCCCTACGTAGTCTCCCTATCTCCTCATCCAGTTCGGCCCCACCCAAAGCCTCAGAGTTATTCTGACCTCCTTCTGAGCCAGTGTCTGGAGTGGGACCCCGAGCTACCCCTGGCACCTTGGCATTCTCAAGGGCCCTCTCCAACCTGCGCTTCTCCTCTCGCCTCCGCATAGAGGGGGTCTTATGTTTTTCCTTCACTGGCTTTGGTGCCCCCTCTCCTCCACTAGTCCCCTCCCCCGCTGGGGCAACCGTTAGGCTCTCCCCAGCTGGGGCGGTCACAGTGTTGGAGAACGAGCGTGGACACCGGCTGAACGGGTGACCTAAGTCACCACACAAGTTACACCGAATCTGCCCACAGGTGGCCGCCAGATGACCCACCCCACAGCAGAGGGCGCATATCTGCTGAGTGCAGTTGGCACTAAAGTGGTTTGGGTCACCACACCTGTGACACAGCCTCGGCTGCCCCTGGTAGAAGATCTGAATCCTGTCGCGTCCCAGAAAGGCGGCCGAAGGGATGTGGGTGACTGTGTTCCCTGAACGCCTGAGAAGAACGGAAAACGTCCAGGCCCCAGACCATATATTGTGCTCGTCAAAGTTCTTCCGGGGGACGTCCGTCACCTCCCCGTACCTGCCCAGCCAGGTCATAATGTCATAACAAGAAAGTGACTCGTTACGGGTCAAAACGGTCACTTTCTTTACCATACTCTGGCGAGATACCGCTTTTACAGCGAAATCTCGCCATCCGGGCTCGTTTTTCATCAGCTCATAATTAGACCAAAAGAGATCTAGTCCTTCCGGCCTAACAAAGCTGACGTCAAACTCGGAGGAGCCGAAGGGGTGAATCAGGGCAAAGATGTCCCCAGCCCTGAAACCCATCTGGAAAAGAAGCTCCACCACCTTGCCCCTTTGGGGGCACGCATCTTCGCCTTTCCAGACCAAACGGGCCACATTCCTGTGACCTACCTCCTGCCCGTGTGTCTGGAGGGACCATACGGTCTCCCCATTCCTCTCTCGGAACGCTCCCAGACCATGTCTCTCCACCCAAAAAGACAGGTCCATCTCCTTTCCCTCTACCTGGAGCGTCCTTTCTCCTCTCTTTAGTGCCTCCAGGAGACGCCGTTGCAACTGACCTTCACCAGATGCAGGAGGTAAAGATCCTACTGAACCCCCAGCCGCCACACTTGCATAACTCCTGACGACCGGGGGGGCAGCCGGACCAGACACCGTCCCTACATCCCCGCCTAGGCCACCTGTACTGCCACAAAAGCCACTCTTATTCCTACCATCCACACCACTACTACTACTACTCTCATTCACACCACTACTCCTCCCATCTGCACTACTACCACTCCTCTCATTTACACCACTACCACCCCTCCTATTCACTCCACTATCACCACTCTTAATCACTTCACTGCCACTCCTCCCGATCACTCCACTACAACTCCTCCCATCTGCACCACTACCACTCCTCTCATTCACTCCACTATCACCACTCTCATTCACAACACTACCACTCCTCCCATCTGCACCACTACCACTCCTCCCATCTGCACCACTACCACTCCTCTCATTCACTCCACTATCACCACTCTCATTCACACCACTACCACTCCTCCCATCTGCACCACTACCACTCCTCCCATCTGCACCACTAACACTGCCTAATACACACCTCTCATCCACAGCACTACCACTCCCATCTTTCACACACCTTGTATTAACATTGCTTTTATTGACAGTATTTTTGGGATCAGCAGCTGCTTCACCCACTACCTCTGGGCTGGCCTGGACATGCTTTAGCTTGGCCTTTTTGTACATTCTCAGGTCACCGGCGGCTGCCATTGTCGGCGACGCTGACTCCTCCTCCATTCGAGATGTCACCGCCGACATCACCTCCCGAAGCTGAGGCTGCCCCTCCAGGCACACCTCCACCACTCCTCCTGCCACTGATGTGCAGGGACTCCCCTCTCTCACAGGGGAGATCCCTGCAGTGCCTGCGCCACACACTGTGCCCAACCGCACAGGCTCAGCAGCAGGTTCTGACACCTGGACGCTCCCCCCCCTCTCAGGGGAGTGCCCCGCAGCACCGACACTACTAGCAGCGCCAGGGGACCGCCCCCCAAGCAAAAGATCTCACCACACACCTCAGGCGCCTGGACACTCCCCCCCCCTCTCAGGGAAGTGCCCCGCAGGGCTAGTAACATTGCCCACAATACTCGGGGAACCGCTCCCCTTGCAAACTGCCGCATAACTATTGCCCACTATTAGCCTGCCCTGCTCTGCCCTACCAGCAGGACGCGTGACTGTAGCACCCGCGACCATGTTGGATGCAGCACTGTACCCCCCGTGCTGGTCCCGTTCCACAGCAGAAGCGGGATCTGGCAGGGTGGGGGGCCCAGCAGCCTGAACCAACTTTTCAGGTGGCCCAGACTGCTGGATAGGAGAGAAAACAAACTTTATCTGCTCCTCAGCCTTTTTCTTCTTCTTCTTCTTCTTCCTCTTCCTCTCCTCAGGGCCCAGGTCCTAGCCAAAACTGAAATTTTCCAGACGGGTGGGTGACTCCTGCATCACTATGGCCCGCAGGAGCCCCCCACAGACCAGTCCACTGTCACCGCCATCATTACTGTCACTTTCCTCAGAGGTGGCTGGTAGGGCGACTTGGGCAGGGTTGATGTAATCCGCATTCGGGGTGACAGAGGTCTTAGGGGTACACGGGGTATCACACACATCCCCCTCACTCTCATCACCCTCACTGCCGCCATCTCCCTCACCACCTTCCTCCATCTTCTCCTCCGTGACACACAAGCACTCTTCCTCCCCCTGACTATCCTCTTCCTCCTTCACAGGGGTCCGCATGGTTTTATAGCGGTCTTCATTCTTTAATTTTTCTTTAAACATGCCTGCTTCCTCTACAATCAGCAATCGGGCTCTCACCACCTCCTGCTCCTCTGCCTTCAGCTCACACACCCTGGCAGCAAACTTAGCCCTCATAGCCTTGGCAGAGTTATCTGTTTGGTAGCGAGCAAACTTCAGGTCTTCCCTTATGATTTTCAGCTTTTTCCCCAGCTGCTCATATTCTACAAGATTTGCCTGCATGCGGGAACCGAAAGTAGCTAGCGACTCCCTGGGACCCTTCACCCCCCCATTGCTGGGGTTCCATAGTATCAGACACAGTCCCCGAAGATATAACCATAAGCTTCTTATCGGACGCCTTGCGGTTTCCAGCGAAGGACGGGGGAGTGGGCTCCACATTACTGCGGAGCCTGCTGGATCTTCTCACCCTGTCCTGGGAATCGGCCATAGCTCTCTCACTCCCACCCCCCTCCGGCCTAGTTCGAGGGGTGGAAGTCTGGGGCTCCATAGCAGGAGGCTCTCCCAAGGAATCTGCCACCCTCCTGGGGAAAAGGCTGTAGGAAACACTGCTTCAATCCTCTCTCTCTGGAAGTCAGACACACCCAACAGCTGCTGTGTTCCACAGGAAGTGCTCTCTGCTGACACTCTTTTTATTATAAAAATACAAAACTTATCCAATACAACAAAAAACAAGCTTAACCAGCTATAATATAAATCAAAAACAAAACCCTGCCTAACCGGCCAGCCCAGCTTTACAAAGCAAAAAGAAAACAAACAAACAAAAACACACTGACACACATACCAAAAATGAACATAAAAACAGCACAACTTGGCTTAAAGATAAACATAAAATTAGCACTACCTGGCTGTAACTCAAACCATCCATACTCGGGGGGGGGGGGGGGGGTAAAAAATAAATAAAAAATAAATAAATAAATAAATAAATAATAATAATTATAAAAATAAAGAAATAAATACATAAAAATAAACAGCACAACTTGGCTTAAACATAAACATAAAATTGGCACTACCCGGCTGTGACTCAAAACCATCCATACTCGGGAAACAAAACAAAAGGGGAAAATAAATAAATTAAAAATATAAAAATTAAAAATATAAATAAATAAACAAAAACACATAACACAACAACTGGTCCGACTGCCATAACTATAATATGAGACAATATAAAACGATGTAGATACAAAACCAAATAGATACAAAATCACTAATAGAAATTAATAAAATATAGTATATAAACATAAATATATGCACCCTATTTACAGAAACCTACAAAAAATAAAAAAAAAATAAAAAAAAAATACAGGAAATCCCTACACTAGAACTGTGCCCTCACCCACACCACCCCTCCTGCACATGGGTCAGAGTCCATACCGTTCCTCTACAGTTTACAAAGTTCTGTCCTTAACTGACCCATGTCAGGTCCCCCAAAAACACGAAAACACACCACCACCCACAAATACACCCTCCCCACCTAGCACTCCACCCAACCAACTTATACACAAACTTATACATACTAACTAACAGACACTGAACCACAAACCACTTTAGGCCCAAGTTTGGTCGCCTGTAAGCCCTTCATGCCATATCAGCTTAAAACAAAACAAAAAAGCTAGCGTGCACATGCATTAGCCCACCACCAGAAAGAAGGATGGCAGACTTGATACACCAAAATAATTTTTAACTCTTTTCCTAACTCCCCCTACAATTCTCCCTAATTCTATCCCTCCATTAAAGCTAACCCTACTCTCACCCTATCTCTATCCCTATCACACTTCCCCTATCCAAAATAAAGGTACTCTACCCAAAAGATCTAGTACCTAGGGCACATCAAAAGAAAACCCTCTCCACAGGAGAGAAGCCCTACTGGTACCAAGACTGCCATACTCCAAAGACCTGATCTTCCCGAGGTCACCGGTGATATTCCTACAGACCTCCACCTCGGAGAGGATTTTCTGCTGGGTCGACACTAAACACCGTGCATTCCACGTGTAGTACCTAACCACTAAACTAACTAAGAATAAAGTGCCCTGGTCTCGGCCACCCAGTGTCCTGAATGCCCCATAAGCCCACTCCGGATAGGTAAGGCCGGCAAGTTGACTCCAGCCGATGGAAGCGCCCACCCGGTTGTAAACCCCTATATTAAAGGGACAATGAAGCAGGAAGTGGTCCATGCTTTCCAGCGTGTCCCCACACTCTTCTCAGGGACATCCCCGGTCATCAGAGTTCCTGCACTTCAGGTTGTCCCTTACATATAGCTTCCCCTGAAAGCAGCGCCAGGCCAAGTCCCAAAACTTCTGGGGGATCCTTTTCATGTTTAAAAGGTACAACCCCACCCTCAGATCCCGACCTGGGCAGTCCCTGAGTGCCAGAGGCTTCTGGAAGTGGGTCAACAGAACCCGTTTGTCAAGGAACTGCCTTGACTGGGTCCTGATCTCCCACACTCCCAGACCCCACCGACGTATCGCCTTCAGAGTCGGGGTAGCGTAAGCCGGAAGATATCCATGGGGCGTACGGAGGTCCTTCACTTGCCCTCCTGTCTCCCATTCCTGGAAGAAAGGCCGAAACCACTCCCTGCAGGAGAGTACCCACGGAGGAGCCCTCTCTGACCAGAGGTTTGAGATGTTAGCTTTTAAAAAGGTGTTTGTTAAGAACACCACAGGGTTTACCATAGATAAACCCCCTAGTCTCCTCGTGCGGTACGAAACCTCCCTCTTGACTAGGTTCATCCTGTTCCCCCATAACAGTTGAAAAAACAGGCTGTAGATCCTAGTGTAGTAAGCCTCTGGCAAGATACATACGCTGCCCAGATAGATAAACAAGGGGAGCAGGTACGATTTGATCAGGTGTACCCTTTCCCTGAGGGTCAAAGACCAACCCTTCCACTGGTCCACCTTCTGAGTGGCATCCTGGAGCTTACCATCCCAGTTTTTGGTGGGATAATCATCCTGGCCAAATGTGATGCCTAAGACTTTTGCTGATTCTTGGGGCCCTGGAAGGGTGTCCGGGAGATCAAACATGGGATCCCCCCCTCCCAGCCAGAGACTCTCACACTTATCCCGGTTGATCTTAGACCCGGATGCCTCCGAGTAGCGTTCCACCTCCGACATCACCACATCAACCCCCTCTCTCGAGGAGACGAAAATAGTGACATCGTCGGCGTACGCCACTACCCCCTGGATGGCCCCCGGCTCCGCCAAACTCATCCCGACTCCCGCCAACGGTCCGCAACTCACCCTCCTAAGGAAGGGATCGATCGCGAACACATATAACAGCGGGTTCAAAGGACAACCCTGACGGACTCCAGACCCCACTCCAAAAGAGTGGCCAGACCACCCGTTCACCAGTGGGAAACTCTCTGCCCCTGCATACAAGATCTTAAGCCAATTAACAAAAGTACTCGGTAAGCCATATCTCAGGAGGACGGACCAGAGGTACTCGTGGTTCACCCGATCAAATGCTTTGGCCTGATCCAAGGACAGCAAGTACCCCTTCCAGAAACCCGCACTACTCCGCTCCACTGCCTCCCTGACACTAAGGACAGCACTTAAGGTGCTTCGGCCTGGAACAGTGCAGTGCTGGGCCTCCGAAAGGAGCTGGGGTGCAAACTTCACCAGCCGATTAAACAGTATCTTGGCCAGAAGCTTCCTGTCCGTATTGAGAAGAGCTATGGGTCTCCAATTCTCAATACGGCTGGGATCTTTACCCTTTGAGAGAAGAATCAGGGCTGACCTCCTCATTGACTTTGGCAGAGTGCCCGAGGAGAGACACTCATTGAATACCTCAGTCAAGAGGGGAGCTAAAGACTCCTTAAAGGTCCTGTACCAGTCAGATGTTAAGCCATCCGGACCTGGCGACTTCTTGGGGGCAAGCCCCTCGATCGCCAGTCTCACTTCCTCTTCCCTGATCTCTTCTGCCAAAACGCCAAGAGAGGGGTCTACCCCTGGCTCAGGAATGGTTTCAGCCAGGAAACCCGACATCACATCCCGATCCAGATCCTTCCTTCCCAAGAGGTGAGAGTGGAAGGATCTGACGATCTCCAAGATCCCTGATCTGGACCGATTCAGAGATCCTGTACTATCAATCAGTCCTGAAATGACTTTACTACTCACTGACATCTTACAGTTTCTGTAAGGGTCGGGCGAGCGGTACTTCCCGAAATCCCTCTCAAAAACCAAAGATGCGTGCCTATCGTACTGACACCTCATCAGCAAGGACTTCACTCTGGAGATATCCTCTTGGCTACCTCCAGTCGAGACAAGAAGCTCGAGTTTCCTCCTCAGACCCTGATACAGGCGATACCTGTTCAGGGACCTGAGGCTCGAGAGCTGGCGGAAGAACCCTGCAACCCGCTTCTTGAATATCTCCCACCACTCTGACTTACTACTACATAGGCCCAGTAAAGGTACCTGACTCTGAAGAAAATCCTCAAAGGACTGTCTTATCTCCGCTTCCTCCAGGAGGGACGAATTCAGCTTCCAATAACCTTTTCCCATCCGGGGGGTTTCTGAAACATTCAGGGAAAACAAAATCATACAGTGATCGGAGAACTCCACCTCAACCACGGACACTGCAGAAGAGACGGCTTCCTCCTTTAAATAAAACCTATCTATCCTAGACCTGCGACTACCTTGATGATAAGTGAAACCCGCGTGGCCCGAGGGGCTCCGGATGTGGGCATCCTCTAGGCGAGCTTCTCTAGCTATGCTAATCAGCGCCACACTATCGCAAGTCAGCGGACTATTGGAGCCTCTCCTATCTTGGGACCTCGTGACATTATTGAAGTCCCCTCCAAAGATCACCTGCCGACTCGTAAAAAGAAAGGGCTTAATCCTCATAAAGAGATCTTTACGGCCCCGCTTACTTTGCGGGGCGTAGATGTTAATGAGCCGGAGCTCTTGTCCCTTCATGAAGACATCTAAGATCAGGCACCTCCCCATTTCTAATTCAATAACCCGTCGGCATTCAACAGGAGCGGTAAAAAGGACCGCCACCCCACTATACGGCTCAGCCGCAAGAAACCAGTGGGAGGGACCACGCCTCCACTCTCCTCTGGCTTTTACCAGAGAGGCTAGATCTGACAACCTGGTCTCCTGTAAAAAGAAAATGTCGGCTTCAACGCGGCCGAGAAAATCAAAGGCTGCGAATCTAGCCGTATCCGACTTTATGCTGGCACAATTAATAGATGCCAGCGTCAATGGGGTGAGTGCCGCCATACAGGGTGATTAAATTAGACGGCCACACCCTTTACTTTTGTTTTCCCTTCTTTTTTTTGCCCCCTCATCCCCCGAAGAAGACAAGAGGGCAGGACCACTCTTGGATCTTTTTTTCTATTCAGATAGATCCATATTATCCCCGTCTCCATCCGGCCCCGGTCTAGCCCTGCCCTCTGAGGAAGGTGCCTCAATAGGACAGGGCCCAGTTCCTCCCAGAGGCTCTTTCTCCCTAGGCACCTCGCCCTCACCCTCCCCAGTCAAGGAGGGGGAGGAGATGGTATCGAGGACGAGGTACCGGTTTGACAGGTCAACCAGAGGGGGGGCAGTCAGGCTTCCGTTTTGAACCTGGCCCGTAGTACAAGGAACAGAGGGCTCTGACCTCTTCTTTCTCCCTTTCCTTTTGCCCTTGTCTTTCTTTTTAGGCCTCTCCCCACTCTCCTCATCCACACTTTCATAGTGAGAGGAATCGGAAGGGTCGGCCATATTGCCTTCCTCTCTGTGAAGCCTCCTGATCTCCCCATCCAGCACATCCTCCTCCAGGGCTTCAGCGGTTACAGGGCCAGCTTCAGGAGCAGAGGCCGGAGCTACCGCCGTCACCTGGGCACTCTCCAGCTCCCTACTCCTTCTACGATTTTCCTCCCGCCTTAGTTTGGCGGGGCCCTTTTTCCTCCTCACGAGCCCTGTTGCACCCCCATCCCTGCCCATACCCTCCCCGGCCGAGGCAACTTCACAGCTCTCCTCAGCCGGAGCGGCCGCTGCACGGGCGAAGGCGCTAGGACAACGGCTAAATGGGTGCCCAAGGACACCACACAGGTGGCACCGGATCTGCCTACAGGATGCGGCCAGATGTCCCACCCCACCACACAAAGCGCAGACCTGTACAGTACAGGCTGCGCTAAAGTGGGTGGGGCTGCCACACCTGTGACAGACCTTAGGCTGCCCCTGGTAGAAGACCTGGATCCTATCACGTCCAAGGAAGGCGGCTGATGGAATGTGGGCAACCGTACTCCCTGAACGCTTGAGTTTGACGGAAAACGTCCAGGCCCCGGACCAGATCCCGTGCTCATCCAAGTTTTTCTTGGGCATGTCCGTCACATCCCCATACCGTCCGAGCCAGGTCATGATGTCATAACAAGAAAGTGACTCGTTACGGGTCAAAACGGTCACCTTCTTGACAGCATTCTGACGGGAAATCGCCTTTACAGCGAAATCCCGCCAGCCGGGCTAGTTTTTTGCCACTTCGTAATTCGACCAGAAGAGTTCGAGACCCTCTGGCCGAACGAAACTGACGTCAAACTCAGACGATCCGTAGGGGTGAATCAGGGCAAAGATATCACTCGCCCTGAATTCCATCTGAAGGAGGAGCTCAACCACTTTAGCGCGAGGTGGGCACGCATCCTCGCCCCTCCAAATCAGACGGACCACATTCCTACGGTTATTGTTCTGCCCGGTTGTCGGGAGGGACCAGACCACCTCCCCATTCCGCTCTCGGAAAGCCCCCAAACCGTGCCTCTCTATCCAGAAAGACAGGTCGACCTCACCCCTTCCCTCTACCTGGATCGACCTGTCACCCCTGCGTAGAGCCTCCAGGAGGCGCTGTTGCAAATGGCCCCCAGGGCCGGACGGAAACGGGGACCCCCCTGAACCCCCGGCAGCGACATTAGCATAGCTCCTAGGAGCAGTCACTGCCGGGGGGCAGCCGGACCAGACCCAGAGCCAGAACCACTTACAACACCATTCATACCACAACTCTCAACCTCTTTATTTCCAGCCATACTACTACCACTCCCATCAACATTCAATCCACTGACACTCCCACATACACTCCTCTCACCCACAACACTACTACACCCATCAATATCGCATCCTACATTCTTGTCCTGACTAACAAATTCTGGGCTGGCTGGGACTTGTAGTATGGCTGGCTTTAGTAAAGTCCTTTGTGCTGGCTTAGCCGCTGCTGGGGTCGACGCCGATGGTTTCGCCTTCATGGCTGATATCATATCTTGATTCTGGGGCTGCCCCACCGGGCGCACCCCAGCTCCTCCCACAGCGCCAGCACCTGCTTCACCCAACTTCACAGGCTCTGTGGATAATCCCGGCGCCCGGACACTCCCCCCCCTCACAGGGGAGTGCCCCGCAGTGCCGGTAATGCCCACAGTACTCGGGGAACCGCCCCCCGAGCACACAGGGGCATAACTCGCACTTCCCACCATAAGCCCATCCTGCCCCTCCCTACCGGCAGGATGGGTGGGCTTCACATCTATTGCGTCTGCAGCTTTTACTGACGCCATGCTGTACCCCCCATGCTGGCTCCGTTCCACCACAGAAACGGAGTCTGGCAGTCTGGGGGGCCCAGCAGCCTGAACCAGCTTTGCAGCTGGCCCAGACTGCTGGAAAGGAACAAACACGTACTTCACTGATTCTTGTGTCTTTTGCTTTTTCCTCTTAACTGCCACATCATCACAGAGATCATCACCAATGCTGGAGGTGGGCTGGGGACTCCTGCATGACTATCGCCCTTAGCAATCCCCCAGCCTCACTCTCCACATCCTCCTCCTCGCTCTCACTTGAAGGAAGAGCCACCTGGGCCGGTTCAATATAGCTGTCCTGGGTGGTCTGGGTGTCACAGGGAGCAGCCACAGGCACAGCGTCTTCCTCCACATTCTCATCCTTTTCCTCATCACCACCATCCTCACTTTCTTCACCGCCACTACTCTCCCCATCATCCACCTCCACCTTACCTGGGGATTTCGTGGCGGCAAACCGTTCTTCATTAATCAGCTTTTCCTGGAAAAGACCGCTTCCCTCCAGGATCTCGTCTCTCCTCTCCTCCAGCTTCACAATCTCGCTTTTCAGCGCTGTGATCCTCTTTCTTAGCTCTGGCCTGTTCTTTTTGGACCCCGTGCTCACCAGATTCTGAGCCACACGTAGATCCTCCCTGGCCATCCTCAGCTCCTTACCGCACTGGTCATATTCCGCAAAGCGTGCGGCCATGCGGGAGCAGTATGTATCGCTCGACTCCTTGGGCCCTCTCTCTGCCCACATCTCCACTTTTTTCCTCCTCGCCTTGCTTCCTCCAGATCTCTGGTTGGCACCCGTCGCCGTGGAAGCAGAGCCTGCATTGCTGCAGACTCTGCCAGATTTTCTTCCTCCGGCCGGAACAATGGCTGTTGCAGTTCTCTCTCCACCCCCCGCCAGCCTGGAAGAACGGGAAGTGGAGGCTCGAGATTTCCGGGGCTCCATGCAGGGGAGGCTCTCCCCAGGAGTCTGCCACCCTCCTGGGAAAAGCAGTTAGAACACCTGCCTCTGTAGTTCTCTTGGAAGTCCTGGAGAGCTCAAACAGGGACACACCCGCACACTTCTCACACTGAACAGCTGTGTTTCACAGGATGTGCTCTCTGCTGACACCTCTGCCCGTGTCAAGAACTGTCCATAGTAGGAGCAAATCCCCATAGCAAACCTATCCTGCTCTGGACAGTTCCTGACATGGACAGAGGTGTCAGCAAATAGCACTGTGGTCAGACTGGAAAGAACTACACAACTTCCTGTGGAGCATACAGCAGCTGATAAGTACTGTAAGGATTGAGATTATAAATAGAAGTAATTAAAAAATCTGTTTAACTTTCTGGCACCAGTTGATATAAAAGTAAATGTTTTCCAGTGGAGTACCCCTTTAAGTAATTCTGGGAGCTGTATATTTAAATGGTGAAAACTTCTTTAACACTTTCCTATTCTGTGGCAACTGGTATATCTGATTATTATACTGGAATTTCTCACAATGCGCTACACCAGTCATGTCTGTCACAACAGGCTAAAAACGTACTGAGGGGCGGGGGAAGAGTATGGGGTGACACCATTTTCTACCGCACCGGGTGACATCAACCTTAGCAACGCCACTGATCATAACCCTTTCAATTTTGCACCTAAAAATCCATATGATGGCTTATTTTTTGCGCCACCAATTTTACTTTGTAATGACGTCAGTCTTTTTCCCAAAAATCTACAGCGAAAAAAAAAATAAAATGAAAATCATTGTGCACATTGTGCAAGAGAAAGCACAATGTTGTAACTTTTGGGGGCTTCCGTTTATACGCAGTACATTTTTCGGTAAAAATTACACCTTCTCTTTATTCTGTAGGTCCATACGATTAAAATGATACCCTACTTATATAGGTTTGATTTTGTCTTACTACTGAAAAAATCATAACTACATGCACAAAAATTAATACATTTAAAATTGTAATTTTTTGCGCCGTGATCTGAGTTTTTAGTGGTACCATTTTTGTATAGATCGGACTTTTTGATCACTTTTTATTCATTTTTTCATGAAATAAAAAGTGACCAAAATACGCTATTTTGGACTTTGGAATTTTTTTGTGCGTACGCCATTGACCGTGCGGTTTAATTAATGATACATTTTTATAGTTCAGACATTTACGCACGCGGCGATACAACATAAGTTTATTTTTATTACAGTTACATATATTTTATTTGGAATTTCGGAAAAGGGGCTGATTTAAACTTTTAATAAGGAAGGGCTTAATGGGTGTTTTTTCAAACTTTTTATTCAACTTTTTTATTTACCCTTTTAGTCCCCTTAGGGGACTTTTAGGAGGAATCATTAGATTCCTCATACAGATCAATGTGGTTTCATAGAACCACATTGATCTGTGTGCTCTGGGCTTGATTGATAATACCTGGTCCGTCCAGGCTTCATCATTTACAGCACAGCAGCTGGTATAATAGGACATGAGGTAAGCCCACCGGCTACCTCAGCAGTGGATGCCCCCCGCGCGATCACGCTGTGATCCACCCCACTGGACTACCAGGGATGGTTTAAATGTCCCTTTAGACGCCACTGTCAACTTTGACAGCTGCGATATAAAGGGTTAATAGCCGGAAGCATGTTGGCTGTTAATGCCAGCCCCCAGCTACAGGAATCAGCTGGGGGCCAACAGGTATGTCGTGGGCTCGAGTTGGGAGCCTGCGTCATACAACGGTTGCCATCTCAGGGCTTGCCGGCTCGTCCTTAGATGGCAACTGGTTAAATACTGTTCCATGTCTGTCTCCAGGTTGGTTGTGGTTTTGCAGCTCAGTTCCACTGAAATGAATTGAGCCAAGTTGTAATACCCCACCCAACCTGAAGACAGATGGGGAGCGGTTTTTGAAAGAAATGAGCTGTTTTTCGATTCCTGGATAACCCTTTTAAATATGCAGGGTGTATCTGTACACCCTGTGCCAGCATTTCTTCTATGGTACGCATTCAGGAGCTAAGTGTAGGTCACAGTGGAGTGGTCCTGGCAGCTATTAGCCAGCGGGACCCATGGCTAATGCCTGGCATTAGCCCTTTAGATGCCTCAATCAAAGTTGATTGTGGCATCTAAAATGTAAAAAAAATTATCCCGGTGAAACCTTGGTGTCCTGATCAGCTAAGAGGATGGGGGAGGGCCCTTACCTTCTTCCTCGCCGTCCGATCTGTGCACCAATGCTCCAGTGATCCATGGCAGGCTGGAGCAATGGAGCACCGATAACACTGATCAGTGTTGCTCTATGGAGCAGCATTGAACAGTATATGCAATCAGATGACTGTATAGATACACAGTTAGTATGGTCGAAAGTTCAACCAAGGAATTGAAGGGAAGGGGTATGGTTGGATGAAGGGAAAGGGAAGTGATTGTATTTTTGCATAAGCATTAATGTTATCTTGTTCTAGGAATGCATCTAGATCCTTCTTTACCAGTGACTCTCCCAGTTTAACACATACTCTCCCAGTCTAAGACATACGTTGCATGCAGATTTTAAGTACCCAGATGCATAACTTTACATTTATCCAAGACACTTAGTTTATCCAAGTCATCTTGTAACTTATGCACATCCTCTATAGACTGTACCGTGCTACAAAGCTTTGTGAGACTCACGGCAGTAGGCAGAACACACACGGAGATAGAGGATCCGCTGGACTTGTGTGGCAGATGACGCAGGCCATGCCAGGGAGCGGAGTCTAAGGTGCCACTGGTTTTCACCAGAGCCCACCGTAAAGCGGGATGGTCTTGCTGTGGCAGGCGGGACCCAGGTTGCTGTCCCTGGCACGACTTGACCACACAGGCAGCTGAGGCGAAGCGAGGCACAGGAAGGATATGGCAAGAGGTGGTCAGGATAGCAGGGCTGGGGGAAAAGGTGCGAAGTCAGGAACGTAGCAGAAGGTCTATAGGCAGGCGGCACAGGAGCATGGTCAGGTCATGGAGCAATGAAGTCAGGAACATGGAAAGGCAGGGCAAAGGGAAGCTTTCTCTCAGGCACAAGGCAACAAAGATCCATCAAGGGTATGTGGGAGGTGCAGGTACTTAGGGGAGCGCTCACGGCCAGCGTGTCATGCCAGAGTGCTGGATGTGACAGTACCCCCCCCCCCCCTTCATGTCCCCCTCTTTCTGGGGTTCAAAAAGTCCCAGAGTAAAACCAGTTCCAAGAAATTCTCCTACGGCTCCCAAGACCTTTCCTCAGGGCCAAATCCCTTCCAGTCGACCAAAAAAAAAAAATTACCTCCCTCATAGTTTTTAGTGGCCAAAATTTATTTGACTTTGTAGACATCCAAGGAACCAGAAACGGGCGTGGGAACAGTATTCTTTTGAGAGTAACGGTTGACCACAAGAGGTTTGAGAAGAGATACGTGGAACGAATTTGGGATACGTAAAGAAGAACGTAGATGTAGTTTATAGGAGACTGGATTCATCTTTCGTAACACCTTGAACAGACCCTGGTAGCGAGGACCAAACTTGTAGCTGGGAATTTTGAAAAGGATGTACTTGGAGGAGAGCCAAACCATGTAACCGGGAGAAAAGGACAGAGGAGGTCTTCTTTTCCTATCTGCCTGATCTTTCATGCGAGAAGAGGCTAGAGACAAAGAATGCCGAGTTTGTTGCCAAATGGAAGAGAAGTCTCTGACGAGTTCATCAACAGCTGGCACAACAGATGGAACTGGAACTGGAAGAGGAGAAGGACAAAGAAACAACAAAAAATTGATAAGTCCTTATGATTGTAGTAAAATTCAGCCCAAGGTAGAAGGTCGACCCAATCGTCCCGACTAGCAGAAACAAAATGACGGAGATAAGTCTCCAGAATTTGATTCACCCTTTCCACCTGACTGTTGGATTGAGGGTGGTAGATAGAGGAAAAGTCCAGGTTGATGTCTAGACGGTTACAGAGAGCACGCCAGAACTTGGAAACAAACTGCAATCCACGATTGAAAACAAAAAATATGTTAAAGAAAGTGCTTCGCCAGCTGTGGAGCAGATGGAAGACCTGGTAGATGAATGAAATGAGCCATCTTGGAAAATCGATCAAATACCACCCAGATGACCGTGTTATTACAAGAAGGAGGCAGATCGGTAATAAAGTCCATAGCTATGTGAGACCAGGGAGTTTCCGGGATGGGTAAAGGCAAGCTTAATAGCAAGGAGTTCTCGATCACCTATAGAGTAGTTCCTCTCTGCAGGCAAAAAAGTATTGGAAAAAAAACACAGATTACAAGCTTGCCCTTCGAATTTTTCTGGGTTAGCACGGCACCGGCTCCTTACGGAAGAATCATCTACCTCCATGACAAAGGGTTTCCCTGGTTCAGGTCTTGTAAGCACGGGCGCAGAGGCAAAAGCAGTTTTTAAGCGAGTTAAGGCCTCTTCGGCCTCCAAAGACCAAGTCTTAGGGTTAGAGTCCTTCTTATTGAGAGCCACAATCAGAGCAACCAAGCAAGAGAAATGTGGGATGAACTGACAATAATTGGCAAATCCCAAAAAGCGTTGAATTGCCTGTAGGCTAGAAGGGCAAGGCCAATCCAATACCGCAGTTAGTTTGTCAGGATCCATCTGAAGGCCTTCATGAGAAACAATGTAACCGAAAAACAGAAGACTAGAGCTCTCGAATAGGCATTTCTCCAGTTTGGCGTAAAGATAATTTTTCCAAAAGCACTGAAGAACCAGATGAACATGTTAACGATGCTCCTCTAAGTTGGATGAGAAGATCAAGATATCATCAAGATATATGACAACACAGGTGTAGAGAAGATCTCGAAAGATATCATTGACAAATTCATGAAAAACGGCAGGAGCATTGCAGAGGCCGAAAGGCATCACAAGATACTCAAAATGACAATCACGGGTATTAAAGGCCGTTTTCCATTCATCTACCTCACGGATATGAATAAGATTATATGCTCCCCGTAAATCCAACTTTGAGAAGACTTTGGCACCCTGTAGCCGATCAAAAAGTTCAGAGAAAGTGGATAACGATTTTTGATTGTTTAGACCCCTGTAGTCAATACAAGGACAGAAAACAATCCTTCTTCCCCACAAAGAAGAAACCTGCTCCGGCAGGAGACGAGGACTTCCGGATAAATCCCTTTTGGAGGTTCTCTTGGATATATTTTGCCATGGCTTGTGTCTCAGGAACAGATAATGGATACATTCTTCCTCGAGGAGGCATAGTTCCAGGCAGAAGATTAATGGAGCAATTGTAAGGATGATGTGGTGGCAGGATCTCGGCCTGTTTTTCGCAGAATACATCTGAATAATCTTGATATGGGAGAGGCAGACCAGGCATAGGAGGAAGAGAAGAGACCGGTTTTGACTGGACTGGCATTAGACAGAGATTTTGGCAAAATTGTCCCCAGCATGTGATTTCACCAGATTTCCAGTCAAGTTGTGGAAAATGACGTGGAAGCCACAGAAGACCGAGAAGAAGCTCCAATGTACAATGTGGAAGCACATAAAACTCAATTTTTTCCATGTGCAAGACTCCTACTTGCATGACGAGAGGCTCTGTGCGGAATAGCACCTTGCAATCCAGATATTGTCCATTAACAGAAGAAATAAACAAAGGCTTAGCAAGCCGAGTCACAGGAAGTTGATGTTTACGGACCAAGGAAGCATTAATGAAGTCGCCAGCGGAACCAAAGTCCAAAAATGCAGAAGCCATGAATGAAGACTTGGCAGAAATATAGACTTAAACAGGAATGGTCAATTGAGGAGAGGTAGTATTCACACCTACGGACGCCTTTCCCAGGTTTCCAAGATGCAAGCATTTTCCCGGATGCTGTGGACGTATAGAACAGTCTTTGAGAAAGTGCTCCGGACTGGCACATTATAGGCACAAATTCTCATTGCGACGTCGGGATATTTCCAGCTGTGTTTAAAGAGAATGGTCCACTTGCATAGCCTCTTCGGCAAGAGGCAAAGAAGACTGTAGGGGTGGACATTGGAACAAGGGTACCAAGCGTGGAAACCGCTATGTTCAGGCAGGTTCTCTTTCCATACGAAGCTCTTCCTGCCTCTCGGCAAAACGCACATCAATACGAGAGGCTAAATGGATTCGTTCACACAGGGTAGATGGAGGATCTTGTGCTTCGCACTGAAGCAGCTTCTTATGCCTATCTCCTCCGTTTTTAGGACAGTCCACCTTTTCCAGCCCAGCGAACTTCAAAACTTTACCATCGCCTTTGTGGACTTTGTTGATGTGGGAAATAAGACGCGGGGCTCCTTTCCCATACTGAATGGAACGTAGGTGCTCCCGAACTCGTATAAAGAGGTTTCTAATCGTTTTTCCCACATACACGAATTCACATGGGCATATTAAAATATAAACCAAGTATGAGGTCCTACACGTAATAAACTGGTTGACTACATGATTGTAACTTGCTACTACAATATTCCTGCTAGCTAGATTTAGTGGACAGAACAAACACTGTCTGCATGCAAAATTCCCTTTTGGCAGATTACAAGTTAGCCAATCCCTTTTGTCGCTGTTCACACTGCTTGTGTTTTGTCTAGCATTTTTTCTAAAGACATCCCCCAGCGTGGTACTCTTCCTGAATGTGATAAGAGGTGGACTGGCAGCTATTCTCCCCACCACTGGGTCTCTCTGTAACATGTACCAGTTACGTCTAATTGCCTTGCTTACCACTTCATTCATGTTGCTATTAGCAAAAGCGAAAGTGAACCATTGCTGACCAGTCTGTGTGTTTATGTTATTCTTGTGTTTTTTGGATTTAAACAAAGAGGACATATCTATTTTCTCAGCTCTTTCAAAACACTGATCAATCAGATTCTCGGGATAGCCTCGCTGTAAAAATCTATCCTTCATTTCTCCAGCCTGCTCATAATATTTGTCACTGTCACTGTTAATCCTTTTAAGCCGTAATAACTGGCTGTAGGGAATACCTCTACGGACATGCAATGGATGTGAGCTGTCGAAATGGAGGATAGAATTTTTGGCAATGGTCTTTGTGTAGCCGGATGTTACTAGTCTGTCTTGTACAATCTGGATTTTAACGTCCAAAAAAATCAAGTTCCTGGTTGCCGAAGAGGGAGGTTCATGTCATTGGATGCGTTAAGATAATCCACGAATCCAAGGAACAGGTCCTCACCTCCCTCCCAGACAACCAGTATGTCGTCCACATAACGCAGCAACAATTTGATGTTGCTGCAAAAGGGGTTCCTACTGGAAAATATAAACTTCCTCTCAAAGATAGAGAGAAAGAGGTTAGCGTAAGTACAAGAGACTGGAGTCCCCATGGCCGTTCCACCTATCTGCTTATAACACCTATCATTGTAGGTGAAGGTGTTATTGTTGAGGATCAGCCATAGGAACTGCCTGTGTCCTAACATCATCATTTTCTAAACTCATGTCACTAGCTAGACCTGCCTTTTTTAAATTTAGCACACATGGCCTCGTCGTTCCAAGCCAGTTCAGAGGCAAGAGTGCGGAATTAAACCGCATAGTCGCCAACGGAGGAATTCCCTTAGCAGAGGTTCAGAAGAGCCGTCTCAGCAGAGAAGGCTTGTGCGGGTTCTTCAAATACACTGCGGAATTCTGCTAGGAAAGCTGGCAGCTTAGATGTTACTGGATCATTTCAGACCCAGAGAGGAGTAGCCCAGGCCAAGGCTTTTCCAGAGAAAAGACTGACCACAAAACCCCACTTTAGCTCGTTACGTCGGTAACAGATCTGTTATGAGCTCCAGATGCACAACACAACTTTGGATCACCTTAATACTTTGTGGGTAAGGGTAAACAAAGCTTTGATCCAGAAAAAGCTGTAGGAACAGGTGGTGAGACAGGAGCAGGTTGAGGCTGCTGCTGTGGTTGTTGCTGCACGGCTAGAAGCTGTTGCATCATGGCAGACAATTGACTCAGTTGTTGCGCCTGACGGGCTAACTGCTGCGACTGTAGAACCGCAACGGAGGAATGGTCCAAAGCTTTTGGCAGTGGTACCTCAGCGGGATCGATGGCTGGATCTTACTGTGAGACTCACGGCAGTAGGCAGAACACACACGGAGATAGGGGATCCGCTGGACCTGTGTGGCAGATGATGCATGCTTTGCCAGGGAAAAGAGTCTGGTTTTCTCCAGAGCACGCCGCAAAGCGGGATGGTCTTGCTGCAGCAGGCGGCACCCAGGTCACTACCCCTGGCACGACTTGACCACACAGGCGGCTGAGGCGAAGCAAGGCAAAGGAGGGATACGGCAAGACGTGGTCAGGAACGTAGCAGAAGGTCTATAGGCAGGCGGCACAGGAGCAAGGTCAGGTCACGGAACAATGGAGTCAGGAACATGAAAAGGCAAGGCAAAGGGAAGCTTTCTCTCAGGCACAAGGCAACAATGATCCGGAAAAAGTATGTGGGAGGTTCAGGTACTGAAAGGTACAGGTGCAAGACATAATTACGGGCGCACTGGCTCTTTAAATATGAGAGCTCCGGTGTGCAACATAGGAGGCGGGGGCACGTGCACCGGCGCTGAGGAAGGAAGGAGAGAGCAGGAGAGAACGGAGGTGAGTGACGGGCTGGGATTCACATGTGGGCGCGTCCCACGATGCAAATCCCAACTCCGCCGGCTGGAGAGGCGAGAGAAGGAAATCGCTCACAGCCAGCATGTCCAGCCAGAGTACTGGATGTGACAGCTTGGAGTTATCTGCAAAGATAGAAACAGAACTGTTAATACCATCCGCGTGTAATAGTTCCCTATGGGGACAAAAAAATAGTAAAAGAAAAGTGTAAAAAAGTTAATAAATGTGTATTAATCCCTTTAAATCAGCCCCCTTTTCCAATTACACAAAAAAATGTAAACAAAAATAAACATATGCGGTATCGCCATGTGCATAACTGTGTGAAGTATAAAAATATAATGCTAAATAAACCGCATGGTCAATGGTGTATACGTAAAAAATACTAGAACAGTCCAGAATTGCGTATTTTTGGTCACTTTATGTACCATAAAAATGTTATAAAAAACAATCAAAAAGTCCCATCAAAACAAAAATGGTACAGATAAATGCTACAGATCACGGTGCAAAATATAAGCCCTCATATATCCCCTTATACAGAACAATAAAAATATTATAAGGGTTAGAAGAGGACAATTTTAAACATAAAAAATTTTGTACAAAAAGTAGCAATTTAAAAAAAAAGAAGTACAACAAAAATAAAACCTATATAATTTGGGTATTTTGAGTATGAACTTACTGCATAAAGAATGTGTGTAATTTTTACTGAAAAGTGCACTGCGTAGAAATGGAAGCCACCAAAATGTACAAAATAGCTTTTTTTTTTTTTATTCAAATTTTCCTCACAAATAATTTTATTTTGGTTTTGCCTTAGATTTTGTGGTTCAAGGAATGATGTCATTAACTGTAAAAATCGGCGGTACATGCGTCTACATCGCGCTGCCACCGGCTTCTATATACACTGTAATGATTCATAATCGCCGCCGCCGGGAGAGGAGAGCTCTGATTGGTCAATAGCTATTCTCCAATCAGAGCTCCCGTCTCCTGGAGGGGATTATGAATTGTGACAGTGTACTGTATATAGGAGCCGGTGGCAGCACGATGTAGCCGCATGTACCTCCGGCTTTTTAATTTAAATGCGGATCGCAACAGATCATTCTGGAGATCTGCTGAGATCCGCGTTTATGAACGGCATTCAGTTAACTCGGCGATGCGCGGCATTGCACGGGTTAACTGGCAGAAGTCCCGCTGTTTCCAGCAGGGGACAACTTCTGCAACACCCCCCAGGACCATCTGTCGATGGTCCTGGTCAGCGGTCACTGTGATTGGTCCCTGTGGACCAATCACAGTGAATGAGCTGACTGGGGGCTAAAGTTCATTTACTCTGCTCTGCCCGCCGCTAGAAGTCCAGGCACAGCAGGGGAAGATGACGCTGAGAGCTGCGGCGGGGACCGCGGCACTTACCGAACAGCTGGAGGCACACGGGTTGGCGGCGGCAGGTAAGTGGAGGCGGTGGCGGCGGCATCTGCATCAGAGGCAGCAGTGAAGCTCTTCACTGCTGCTTCTGGTAGTTTAAAAACTACAACTCCCAGCATGCCCAGACAGCCTTTGGCTGTCTGGGCATGCTGGGAGTTTTAGTTTTGCAACAACTAGAGGGCTGCAGTTTGGAGACCACTGTACAGTGGTCTTCAATCTGTGCTCTTCCAGATGTTGCAAAACTACAACTCCCAGCATGCCCAGACAGTCCAGGCATGCTGGGAGTTGTAGTTCTGTAACATTGGCCCTTCAGATGTTGCCGAACAACAACTACCAGCATGGCTTTGGCAGTCTGGACATGCTGAGAGTTGTAGTTTTGCAACATTTGGAGGACTACGGTTTGGACACCACTACACAGTGGTCTCCAAACTGTTCTCCTCCAGTTGTTGCAAAACTACAACTCTCAGCATGCCCTTCGGGTGCCTGGGCATGCTGGGAGTTGTAGTTTTGCAACAACTGGAGGCACACTGGTTGGGAAACATTGTCTGTTTCCTAACTCAGTGTTTCCTTACCTGTGGGCCTCCAGCTGTTGCAAAACTATAACTCCCAGCATGCACTGACAAACCTTACATGCTGGGAGTTGTAGTTTTGCAACAGCTGGAGGCGCACAGGTAGGGAAACAGTGAGTTAAGTAACAAACTCTCAGTGTTTTGCAACCAGTGTGCCTCCAGCTGTTGCTTAACTATAGCCCCCCATGATGGGAGTTGTAGTTTAGCAACAATTGGAGGCTCCCTGTTTATGAACATGCTGCATTATGTGCGCTCTTCCCAGGGGAGAGCACAAAAAATGTACTAACCCGTATTTCTTATTTTTCTTTTCTTCTCATTTCAGATACGTGAATGCGGAGGACTACGTCAGATTCGGTGGACTGCGACGATGACCAGCGTGTTTTTTTTTTATTTCAATAAAATGGTTAACGAGGGCTGTGGGGGAGTGTTTTTTTAAATACATTTTTTTTTCAATGTGTCCGTGTTTTTTATAATTGAATTTTCAGGGTTAGTAGTGGAAGCTGTCTTATAGACGGAATCCATTACTATGCCAGGGCTTAAAGTTATCCCAAAAATTAGCTAGCGCTAACCCCCAATTATGACCCTGGTACCCACCGCCACAGGGGTTCCGGGAAGAGTCGATACCAACAGGCCCTGAGCGTAAAAAATGACGCTCCTGGGCCTAGGCAGTAACAGGCTGGCATTATTTAGGCTGGGGAGGGCCAGTAACAATGGTCCTCGCCCACCCTGGTAACGTCAGGCTGTTGCTGCTTTGTTGGTATCTGACTGATACTGAAAATAGGGGGAACCCTATACGTTTCTTTTATTTTTTTTATAAAAAAACAAATACATTTTAAAAAAGTGTGTGGTTCCCTCATTTTTTCAGTATCAGCCAGATACCAACCAAGCAGCAACAGCCTGATGTTACCAGGGTGGGCGAGGACCATTGTTACTGGCCCTCCCCAGCCTAAATAATGCCAGCCTGTTACCGCCTAGGCCCAGGAGCGCCATTTTTGACGCTCCGGGCCTGTTGGTACCGGCACTTCCCGGCACCCCTGTGGCGGTGGGTACCGGGGTAATATTTGGAGGTTAGCGCTAGCTGTTTTGGGGCTAACGCTAAGCCCCGGCATAGTAATGGATTCCGTCTACAACAAGATGCCTTCCACTACTAAGCCTGAAAATTCTATTGTAAAAAACACAACACATAAAAAAAAAAATTATTTAAAAAAACACTCCCCCAAGCCCTCGTTAACCCTTTTATCGACATTTTAAAAGAAAAAACGCTGTTCATCATCGCAATCCACCAAATCTGACATAGTCCTCCGCATTCACGTATCTAAATTTCAAAGAAAAAAAACAAAAAGTTTAGTACATTTTTTTGTTTCCACACACCAGCAAAAACGCTAGTAAAAACACAAGAAAAACTGACAAAACACAGGAAAAAGCTGGGACAGTTTTTCTGGCATTTTTGCTGATGGACAAAAAACCTCAATGGAATCCTGGCCTCAAAGCAATAGAACAAAAGTAGAGAAGGAGTGTACGGTAGAGCGAGGGGGGGGCGTTTCTATATTTTCACAAGATTTATCAAAGGAGTGTACAGCCTTCTGAGCAAGAGTGTACAATAGACAAGCAGTGTAAAGGGGTAGAACTGTGTCTACAACAGACACATAATGATAAATTCCCCCGAGTCCTTAAGGGGTTAAAAGGACGTTATTTGCTAATCTGTATAACTTTATGTCAGCAGTTGAGCTGGCAACATTATCTTTCCTCTGTAATACCCCTTTCAGTATGTTGTATAATCCAATATATGGGGTAAATTACTGCATATATAATTTCTGTAACACATAGACATTGGGGGAGATTTATCAAAAACTGTGCAAAGGAAAAGTTGCCCAGTTGCCCATAGCAACCAATCAGATTGCTTCTTTCATTTTGCAGAGGCCTTGTTTAAAATGAAAGAAGTGAGCTGATTGGTTGCTATGGGCAACTGGGCAACTTTTCCTCAGGACAGGTTTTGATAAACTCCCCCATTATATCGAGGAAGAAAAAGCAAAGGCAAAGTTCCTGCAATGTTTACAAATGAGTTTCTCATTCTTATTGCTGCATGGTCTGTTCATTGCCTTTATTTCAGGATCAAAGGATTTAATAAGAGAAGCGGCTCATTTTTCCCCATAGTTAAATGGTCATTTTTGTGCTAATGTTACTTTTGGTTTGTGACAACTTTAATGTGGTTTCCAGTATTATTCAAGGAAAACATGGCAATCTGTAAAGCTGTGCCACTTATTTTATTATAAAAAAAAAAAGTGCCGCTTACTCTTACATATGTAGACCATTATATGAAAGAATTGTGTTCTATTGGTATGGAAAGATTTTACAACAGCAATACAATTAATTGAAGGGGTGGTTCCAGAATAAATAAATAAAAAGGTTTTAAATATGGCTGGGGGTGGGTTATAAATAAAAAACAACTTATATTCACTTCTTCCGCTCCACCACAGCGCACTCCCCATGCTCATTTCCCACCAATACTGCCTTCTACTTCATTATATATTGGGGGAGATTAATCAAAATCTGTCCGGAGGAAAAGTTGCCCATAGCAACCAATCAGCTTGCTTCTTTCATTTTTAACTAGGCCTCTGCAAAATGAAATAAGCAATCTGATTGGTTGCTATGGGCAACTGGGCAACTTCTCCTTTGCACAGGTTTTGATAAATCTCCCCCGTAGTCTTTACAAAACACACTCCCTCAGTCAATCACCAGCAAGATATTGGCCCTCATTTACTATTCTAAACCCGACCTCTTTTGTCGGGTTTTTTTGTCGCATCTTTGTCTGCGCCATGTCGCAGACATCCTGCGCCAGTCTGCGACACTATGCGACATTTCTTCCCGACAGACCAGATGTGGATTCTCCCAAACCCGAAAAATGAGCGTAACCTGACATTTCTGAGCTTTCCCACGTATTTATTAAGGTTTCCAACCCGAATTTGTTGAATTGTTGTGGATTTTTTCCTGACAGCTCAGAGGAGTTGGAAACCAAAACCTACAAAACCCACGTGCGACAAACAGGATGCGACATAATAATAAATACCAGGGGAAAAAAGCAGTCGGGTAAGAAAGCAACATAGACTTACAACCCCATTTTCTTAGTAAATGAGGGCCATTATGTCATAAGGGATAACAGATAGCCATCAGGACCGGGCACCAGGAGTGTTAGCACGGCAGCTGCAGGGGACTGAGAGTGGTAAGTATAGCTTGTTTTTTATTTTTAGCCCACCCCCAACCATATATCGATTTTATTTACATTTTTGGACAACCACTGTAATACATTTAGCTCTTCTTCCATAGCATATTACTAGAATGCAGTACAGTGCAATTGTCATAACACACAAAAACTTTGAATAAATAATTAGAAGCGAATATAAATTATATTTCTTAATAAAGGGAAAAATGCTTACTTTTCCACTTATATTCGTTTCTTCCTCCCCCCAGCCTTCTTATCTTACACTGCGGAATCATCAGGCAGAATTCCTGCGGAGATCAAGCCAGCGGCACTAGGACCGCGTGAACTGCATTACTGTCCCCATAGATGGCAATGCATTTCTGAGCAGATATTCCAAAAGATCCACCCAGAAATGTATTGCCGTCTATGGGGCAATCCAGTCCGCTCGGTCCTAGTGCCGCCCGCAGGATATCCTGCAGAAATTTTGCCCAGAAATTCGGCAGTGAGAACCTGGCCTAAGAGGACTCCATAGAGCCGAGATTATATGGAAGGTCAGCTTTACTATTAGATCTAACACTGCTTGTAGAGGAGAAGGGGCAGAAGAGGGGAGGAGAAAGAAAGTGCAGAGAAAGTGATACAGAGATGTAGCTGTCCCACCAAGTCCCACTGTATTAACAGTGTACAGTGCTCAGCACTGATTAATTATATCCTCTATGCTACTGCTACTTTTGGGGATATGCTGCAAAAATGTAGAAAAAGGATCTGGTTATTTGTATGTATGTCCTATATGTCCTATGGAAAAAAAATTAGCAGCTAGACTCCTACTACAATGCCTGACACAAGGCCAACAATAGTCGTACTTCTCATGTGCACACCTGACAGCTTATCCTGAAAAGTTACCTGAAATGACAGGTGTGCTTCAAGGATTATAGTGGATCCTCTGGAGCACAGTTTGAACTTCAGAACAGCAAAACTGAAAAGAAAGGATAGAGGACTTTATTTTCAGGAACCAAAGCAGCTGGAGACTGTATTCAGCCACTAAGACAAATCTCTACTGGGGTCAAAGTGGGACCAAGTGAAGGAATGTAATTAATGATGCATAGAAAATAAACTAAAAGGTGTAATAAATGCTGAGCAGTGCCACTATTCTCACACCTTCCCCAGTCTATAGCACTGCGGCCCATTCAGAGCCGAACAGTGCTAATGCTTAGCAAGAGTGAGAAGTCCCACTCCCTTGGATTACATGAAGGATGATGCATGGGCGGATCCAGAGTCTAGTTTTGGGAGGGGCACTATTAGGCTAGGTTCAGACTACGGAATCTCCGGGCAGAAAATTTCTGCCCGGAGATTCAGAGTGCGGCCAGCGCTGACTGAATCAGTCGGCGCTAGGACTGTGCGGACGGACACTGCAGTCTCCAATCTGCAATGTGTTCCGCGAGTATTTCCGCCTGAAGAAAGAGCAACCCCATTCTTCAGGCGGAAATTTCCAAGCGGATTTTCCGTTCACAAATTCCGAAGTGTGAATTTGTGAACGGAAACCCATTCACTACACTATACATTTTAGCAAGCTGAATTTCAAAGAGGAATTGCAGGCAAAAATTCCGTAGTCTGAACCTAGCCTTAGAGTATTTTGTGTTGGCGGACAGAAAATAAGGTGTTGCTTAAGGTACTTACAATATTAAATGTATCATACAGTCCTAACCTTGTTTAAAACTCAAAGGCCATGTTCACACATTAGAATTTCCAATGCGGAATTCGGCACGGGCATTCCGCTGTAGCAGAGTCCCATTTAATTCAACAGGATTCTGCTGCGCTGTGCTCATGGCAGAATATCCATGCCAGATGTTTCCACCACGGAAATTCCGTTTTCTGTATCCACAGAAAGAATGAACATCTAGGAGATGGCTGTCCTAGTTCACACTACGGTTTGTCATTACGGTTCCCGTATACGGCTGGGAGGAGGGGTGGGCGGTGCTTAATTGCGGCGCCCGCACTCAGCCGTATTCGGGAACCGTAGTTAATGTATGTCTATGAGCCGACCTGAGTGAACCGCAGTCTCCGGTCTGCTGCTTTTTCGGCCGTATGCGGTTTCCCGACCGCAGGCAAAAAGGTGGTCGACCACGTTTTTGCCTGCGGTCGGGAAACCGCATACGGCCGAAAAAGCAGCCGACCGGAGGCTGCGGTTCACTCCGGTCGGCTCATAGACATACATTAACTACGGTTCCCGAATACGGCTGAGTGCGGGCGCCGCGATTAAGCCCCGCCCACCCCTCCTCCCAGCCATATACAGGAACCGTAATGACAAACCGTAGTGTGAACCCAGCCTTAGTCTGTACAGACGTTTAAACAGCAACTGGATGAATATTTGCAAAAACATAACATTAAGGGATACAGGCCCTGATTTTTTTAGCATGTTCTGATGCACGCGCTGTAGCATGTTGCTGAATTTTTTTTCCAGTATAATAATCAAATATACCAATTGCCACAGAATGGGAAAGTGCTAAAAAAAAAGTTTTCACCATTTAAAACTACAGCTCCCAGTATGACCTTAAGTATGTGGTAAGGTTATGCTGGGAGTTGTTGTTTCACCCATCATTACTGCAGAACTTACAAATGACTACAGCTCTGATGGGACATAATGAGGAGAATACAGAATGATACCAGTGACTATAGGTGACGTCTTCTCTATATTGAGGAGAATACAGAATGATATCAGTGACTACAGGTGACATCTTCTCCATAGTCTTTCCATATATAATTCAGATGGCACATACCGCCTGGACTTGTTCCAGCTAAATGTTCACTCAGCAGAACTTGATACCCAGATGGTTCCTCACTATTCTGATTCTCTATATATGAAAACAATGATTATTATAATACTGCCAAAGACTGTATCATTTGAATATAATACTGGCACACACCCTACCCTCTGAATATGATACTACTACACACTGTACCCTCTGAATATAATACCGCCACACACCGTACCCTCTGTATATAAAACTGCCACCCACCATAACCTCTGAATATATTACTACAACACACTGTACCCTCTGAATATAATACTACCACATACTATGCTCTCTGAAGATAACCTTGCCATGCACCCTCTGAATACAATACCATAATGTATTGTGGCCCATAAAAACCATACAACCCCAAAAATTCCTTATAATATACACTATGGCCGACATGTATAATTGTCTTTAGACTGTTTTTGTGTCTAAAAATGGTGCAAAAAAGGCACAAGCAGGGATTATTTGTGCCTTTTTTGCGCTTGAGTTGCAATCCACTGATTTTGGCAATACACATCATATGGACGGGTTTTATGAACTGCTTCTTTTTGTGAAAAAGGCGCAAAAAAGGCGCAAAGCCACTGGAAAGTCTCTAAAACTACACTAGCCCAGGCTTAGCTTTTTGGTGTATGTGAAGAGTGAAATTTTAGATAAGTTATCAAATTGTCTGCTACCTTTTAATACATTTGGTGCTCCTACACATCTCCAGCACAGAAAAAAAATTGGTGTGGAAAAATGCTTCACTTACACCTACAATGATAAATGCCGGCCTATACCTGTGAAATGCAAAATACTCTGTGCCCCTCACATATAGTAATAATGCCCTGTCCTGTGCCCCTCGCATATAATGCACCCTGTCCTGCCCCCTCAGGGGCCATGATATGTGAGGGGCACAGGACATTAAGCATTATATGTGGGGGGTCACAGGACATTGGGCATTATATGTGGGGGCACAGGACACCCCCCTGTCATGTGCCCATATAATGCCCCCTGACATATGTCCCTCACATATAATGCCCCATGTCCTGTGCCCCTCACATGTAATGCCCCCTGAGGGGGCAGGACAGGGGGCATTATATGTGAGGGGCACAGGACATGGGACATTATATATGAGGGGCACATGACAGGGGGGCATTATATGTGGGGGGGCACATGTCAGGGGGGCATTATATGTGGGGGGCACATGACAGGGGGCATTATATATGAGTGGCACAGGACAGGGGGTATTATAAGTGATGGGCACATGACGGGGAGTATTATAAGTAAGCGGCAAATGTCAGGGGGGCATTATATGTGCATTATATGGGCACATGACAGGGGGGGCCCTGTCCTGTGCCCCCACATATAATGCCCCCTGACATGTGCCCCTCACATATAATGCCCCCTGTCATGTGCCCCCACATATAATGCCCCCTGTCCTGTGCTCCTCACATATAATGCCCCCCTGACATGTGCGCCTCACATATAATGCCCCCCTGTCATGTGCCCCTCACATATAATGCCCCCCTGTCATGTGCCCCTCATATATAATGCTCCATGTCCTGTGCCCCTCACATATAATGCCCCCTGAGGGGGCAGGACAGGGGGCATTATATGTGAGGGGCACATGTCAGGGGGGCATTATATGTGAGGGGAACAGGACATGGGGTATTATATATGAGGGGAACATGAAGGGGGGGGTCCTGTCATGTGCCCCCACATATAATGCCCCCCTGACATGTGCCTATCACTTATAATTTGCCAATCTGAATTATAATGTGCTCCCCCCTCCCCTTTCTCCCACCCGTCACCTTTCTCATACGCTGCGGCTGCTCCATTCCTGCATTCAGTGAGAGCCGCAGGGACGTGATCTCCGAGCGCCGGTGCAATGATGTGATGTCATCGCGCCGGCCTGCCGTGGATGGCGTCCCTGCGGCTCACACTGACTGCAGGAATGGAGAAGCTGCAGCGTGTGAGAAAGGTGACAGGTGTGTGAAAGGGGAGGGTGAGAGTGGTGGAGAGGGACAGCTGACAGCTCCCGCTCCACCATGCTATAGTACAGGAGGAGGGGCAACAATCTCGGGGGGGGGGGTTCAATTGCCCCGTTGCCCCCCCCCTGGATCCGCCACTGGGGTGATGTGGCTAGTGCAAGAGCTGAGGCAGATAACCAGTAGCCCCTAGGAGATAGGAGGAGAGTGAAAGGTGACACTACTAAGATAGATAAGAGGTCCACACCAGGCTGAGTTGACACATTTTACTATAATAATGATATTCTTACAGTTAAATGTGCTGCATGGTAAAAAGATTCACAGAGTGAAGAGTAATTGGCTCCTTGCCCTGTCAATCACTCTTCTGGCTGTCTGTATTGTTATTCGGGCAGCCACAAGGGACCAGGCATCTCTTCCTCTGCATTCCGACACAGATGAATGATCTGTCATCTGTGCCTGCAGTGTGGAGGAGCAAGTGAAGAGGAGAGGCCATGCTGTGGACTGTGCAGAACTGGAAGGCATAGTGAGTATGTGGTATTTTATTTATAACTTGGCAGTGGGAAAACTACCTACAGGTGGAGCTAATACATATAGGGGGATGCTACCTACAAGGTTGTTACTACCTACAGGAGTTTGCTACCTACAGGAGGGCTACCACCAACAAGGGGGCTATTACCTACAGGGGATGCTACCTACAGGGGGGCTTCTACCTACAAGGGAGTCTACAACTAACATGGGGCTATTACCTATAGGAGCTACCAACTATACAGTGCTACTACCTATAGAGGGCTACTACCTACAGAGGGCTGCTACCTACAGGTGGGCTGCTAACTACAGGTGGCACCTACCCATTGGGGGGACCAGTTTATGTAACCTATATGGTTTGCAGAGCCTGTTTAGAGCTGGCTTTTCACACTATGCGGTCACTGTATGGGGCGGGGATATTTCCTCCTTGTAAACCGGTGACTTATTGGTAACATTTATCTCTTTATACAGTATATACCATAGTAATATGTATCATGTTTCATCATCAATATTTATCCTTTTATACAGTTATTTTTTAGTAATAGTGGCCTCGGTATATTGGATTTGGTCTGTAGCAGTATGATGGTAACATTTCTTCCTTATAATAGCATTCCCCTCCCTGTAGAATTACCTCTTAATGTCACAGAGAATGCCCATTTACTGTAATGTCCGTTTTACCGTTTTTGCATTTGCCGTTTTAGGTCCTATTCAGACCTTGTTTTCTATGCATTATCTGTTTTCTGTGCTTTTCTAAACCAGTCATGGAAGAGGTAAGCTTTTCACCCAATTGCAGTGCGGGTGTGGTTATATAACTCCAGCTCAGTTTGTATTCACAGCTGGTTATTTTGTGCAATAATACTACTATGATGTCTGTTTGTGCAATATACTCTGGCAAAGTCTGCTTGAGCATGCACCTTCTATTTATATTGTGATATTTTATCAGTTTTAGCTATGGTTATATAGTCTTGTTTATTGTAAATTTCAGTCTGTTACATTTGTCGGTTTTTAAGATGTATTTCCTTTCTGCTTAGCCTGTGTTCTCATTGCGTGAGTCTTTTGTTACCTGTGCTCTGTATGTTATAATTCCTATTTTGTATCCTGGAGTCTATTTAGAGTTTCATGTGTTATATTTCTGTTTCAAACTGGGTCAGCATCCTGATCACACGGTGGGGTGTGCCCGCTGGCCTTCATGGCTACTCCTTTTGTGGAGTGGGGTGTCCAGTTTGTTTGTTCTATGTTCCAGTGTGAACAGTGTCCTATTTTCCTGATCAGTTTAGTGTTTTAGCTCTCAGTTCTTCCGTCTATCCACTGCATCTCTTGTATTCTGCTGTATTCTTGTTGCATACCTAGTCCTGTTCATTTTATCATGTTTGATGTTTATCTTATATCTGGTTTATGAACTGTTTGTTTATACACTATATTCTGCCCTGCCCTGTTAGTATTTTTTATCCTGTCTGATGTATCTGGTTGTCAGGTAGTGCATGCACTATTTCTCCAGTTACCTTCTCCCATCACAAAATAGAATCCGTTATTAAAGGGGTACTCCGGTGAAAAACTTTTTTTTTTTTAAATCAACTGGTGCCAGAAAGTGAAACAGATTTGTAAATTACTTCTATTAAAAAATATTAATCCTTCCTGTACTTATTAGCTGCTGAATACTACAGTGGAAATTCTTTCCCGTTTGAAACACAGAGCTGTCTGCTGACATCATGAGCACAGTGCTCTCTGCTGACATCTCTGTCCATTTTAGGAACTGTCCAGGGTAAAAGGAAATCCCCATAGCAAACATATGCTGTTCTGGACCGTTCATAAAATGGACAGAGATGTCAGCAGAGAGCACTGTGCTCGTGATGTCAGCAGACAGTTCTGTATTTCAAAAAGAGAAGAATTTCCGCTGTAGTATTCAGCAGCTAATAAGTACAGGAAGGATTAAGATTTTTTAATAGAAGTAATTTACAAATCTGTTTAACTTTCTGGCACCAGTTGATTAAAAAAAAAAAAAAAAAAAAGGTTTTCACCGGAGTACCCCTTTAACCTCTTAAGGACCCAGGACGTATGAGTACGTCCTGGGTCCCGGTCCTGCGATATAACGCGGGGTCACACGGTGACCCCGCATCATATCGCGGTGGGCCCAGCGTCATAGTGAAGCCGGGACCCGCCTCTAATAGCGCGCGGCACTGATTAACGAAAGTAAAATGTGCCGGTTAGCTCAGGGAGCTGTTCGGGATCGCCGCGGTTTAATCGCGGCATCCCGAACAGCTGTAGCACAGGAGGAGGTCTTCTTACCTTCTCCTGTGCTGTCCGATCGCCGAATGAATGCTTCAAGCCTGAGATCCAGGCTTGAGCATTCAATTGCCGAAAACACTGATTGATGCAATCAGTTAATGCAATGTTATAGCCCCCTATAGGAGCTATAATATTGCATTAAAAAAGTGTAAAAAAATCATTAACCCTTTCAATTATCCCTTCCCCTAATAAAAGTTTGAATCACCCGGCATTTCCAAAAATAAAAAAAACATTATGTAAATAATAATAAAAATAAACATATGTGGTATCGCCGCGTGCGGAAATGTCCAAATTACAAAAATATACCGCTTTTTAAACTGCACGTTCAATGGCGTACGCGCAAAAAAATTCCAAAGTCCAAGATAGCGCATTTATCACTTTTTATACCACAAAAAAGTGAATAAAAAGTGATCAAAAAGTCTGATCAGAACAAAAATGGTACCGCTAAAAACTTCAGATGACGGTGCAAAAAATGAGTCCTCAAAGCTCCCTGAACACAGAAAAATAAAAAAGTTATAGGGGTCTAAAGATGACCATTTTAAACGTATACATTTTCCTGTATGTATTCATGATTTTTTCGGAAGTGATACAAATTCAAACCTATACAAGTAGGGTATCATTTTAACCGTATGGACCTACAGAATAAAGATAAGGTATCATTTTTGACAAAAAATGTACTGCGTAAAAACAGAAGCCCCCAAAACTTACAAAATAGTGTTTTTTCATCAATTTTGTCGCACATTGATTTTTTTTCCCGTTTCACCGTAGATTTTTGGGTAAAATGACTAATGTCATTACAAATTAGAATTAGTGACGCAAAAATTAAGCCATTATATATAATTTTAGGTGAAAATTTTTAAGAGTTATGATTTTTTAAAGTTAAGGAGGAAAAATTGAAAATGAAAAAACGGAAAAAGCCCGGGTCCTTAAGGGGTTAATAACAAGCTATGACGGGTTAAAACGGATAATGTAAAAATCCCATAGACTATAATGGGATTTTGTAACGGCCATATGGGTTTTTGTAATGGCCGTTTAATGGACGTTTTTAAGGGTTTTCATAACGGACCATTAAACAGAACTTTAAAACGGATGAATTTTATAGTGTGAAAGGGGCCTTAGAAGCATCTGCAGTTCGATACTTTTGCACAAGAATACTATGACTGCAGAGCATAGCAGTCATAGTATTCTTGTGCACATGCCTACTAAAGCCAGTTTTTAGATCAAGTAAGGTCTTGGACCTTGTGCCCCAAAAAATGAGTGGCATGTGATATTGTTTGGGTAAATTATGGCTGATAAGGTCAAGGCAGAGCTTTTCTTTGTCATGTTTTAAATACTATACTGGAATACTGAGATGACAATAGGGAAACACACATAAAGGCAGTTCTGAGGGATAAGAAGCTTATCTGTTGGAGGAAGACACATGACTATTTGGCAATAGTCATTACCCCACCTTTCCCTGCCCTTCACCATTGATTGACTGCTGCGTATAAAGGGTCATATATTAGCGCCTGTCAATCATTGGTTTGTTAGGCAGGTAGAACAGAGGTCATTAACCCCTTAAGAACATTTTTTTAAATCAACTGTGCCAGAAAGTTAAACAGATTTGTAAATTACTTCTATTTAAAAATCTTAACCCTTCCATTACTTATCAGCTTCTTAATATACTACAGAGGAAGTTCTTTTCTTTTTGAATTTCCTTTCTGTCTGACCACAGTGCTCTCTGCTGACAACTCTTTCCATTTTAGGAACTGTCCAGAGTAAGAGCATCTGAAGAAAGGTTACATGACCTGAAACGCATCATGCACAGCATTTCCTGAGTTTTACCTTACCTTAGACTTTCCACTGTCAAGTATTTTATCTGGAATCTTAATAAAGAAGAAGTTATTTTACCGCTGGCTCTTGTTCTCAGTACTAATTTACAAATCTGTTTAACTTTCTCACACCAGTTGATTTAAAAAAAATAATAATTTTCTTGTGGAGTACCCCTTTAACCCCTTAAGGACTCAGCCCATTTTGGCATTAAGGACTCAGACAATTACATTTTTCCGTTTTCATTTTTTCCTCCTCGCCTTCTAAAAATCATAACTCTTTTATATTTTCATCCACAGACTAGTATGAGGGCTTGTTTTTTGCGCGACCAGTTGTCCTTTGTAATGACATCACTCATTATATCATAAAATGTATGGCGCAACCAAAAAACACTATTTTTGTGGGGAAATTAAAACGAAAAATGCAATTTTGCTAATTTTGGAAGGTTTCGTTTTCACGCCGTACAATTTATGGTAAAAATGACGTGTGTTCTTTATTCTGAGGGTCAATACGATTAAAATGATACCCATTATTACTTACTTTTCTATTATTGTTGCGCTTAAAAAAAATCACAAACTTTTTAACCAAATTAGTACGTTTAAAAATGATACCCATTATTACTTACTTTTCTATTATTGTTGCGCTTAAAAAAAATCACAAACTTTTTAACCAAATTAGTACGTTTATAATCCCTTTATTTTGATGACCTATAACTTTTTTATTTTTCCGTATAAGCGGCGGTATGGGGGCTAATTTTTTGCGCCATGATCTGTACTTTTTTTGATTCCACATTTGCATAAAAAAACTTAATACATTTTTTATAATTTTTTTTTTTAAATAAAATGTATTAAAAAAGTAGGAATTTTGGACTTTTTTTTTTTCCGTTCACGCCGTTAACCGTACGGGATCATTAACATTTTATTTAATAGTTCGGACATTTACGCACGCGGCGATACCAAATATGTCTATAAAAAAAATTTACGCTTTTTGGGGGTAAAATAGGAAAAAACGGACGTTTTACTTTTTTATTGGGGGAGGGGATTTTTCACTTTTTTTTTACTTTTACATTTTTTTACTTTTTTTTTTTTACACTTGAATAGTCCCCATAGGGGACTATTCATAGCAATACCATGATTGCTAATACTGATCTGTTCTATGTATAGGACATAGAACAGATCAGTGTTATCGGTCATCTCCTGCTCTGGTCTGCTCGATCACAGACCAGAGCAGGAGACGCCGGGAGCCGGACGGAGGAAGGAGAGGGGACCTCCGTGCGGCGTTATGAATGATCGGATCCGCGCAGCAGCGCTACGGGCGATCCGATCATTCATTCAAATCGCGCACTGCCGCAGATGCGGGGATCTGTATTGATCCCGGCACCTGAGGGGTTAATGGCGGACGCCCACGAGATCGCGGGCGTCGGCCATTGCCGGCGGGTCCCTGGCTGCGATCAGCAGCCGGGATCAGCCGTGCATGACACGGGCATCGCTCCGATGCCCGCGGTTATGCTTAGGACGTAAATGTACGTCCTGGTGCGTTAAGTACCACCGCACCAGGACGTACATTTACGTCCTGCGTCCTTAAGGGGTTAAGGACCAGGCCAATTTTATTTTTGAATTTTAGTTTTTTCCTCCTCGCCTTCTAAAAATCATATATCTTTTCTATTTCCATCCACAGACCTATATGAGGGCTTGTTTTTTTGCATGACCAATTTTACTTTGTAACAACATCATTCATTCCATTTGGCGCAACCCAAAGAAATATTAGTTATGTGCAGAAATTGAAAAGAAAACCACAATTTTGGAAGGTTGTTTTCACGCTGTACAAGTTATGGAAAAAAATGACATGTTTTCTTTATTCTGTGGGTCAATACAATTAAAATGATACCCTGATACCCATGTTATATGCTTTTCTATAATTGTACTGCTTTAAAAAATCTAATTTTTTTTAACAAAATTAATATATTTAAAATTGTCTTATTTTATAAGTAACATAGTAACATAGTTCATAAGGTTGAAAAAAGACCAAAGTCCATCAAGTTCAACCTATAACCCTAATAAGTCCCTATTTAGTTGAATTGATCCAGAGGAAGGCAAAAAACCCTCATACTAGAGGTAAAAATTCCTTCCCAACTCCAATATGGCAGTCAGAATAAATCCCTGGATCAACCTTCTGTCCCTATAAATCTAGTATACATAACCAGCAATGATATTACTCTGCAAAAATGTATCCAGCCCCTTTTTGAACTCTATTACAGAGTTCACCATGACCACCTCCTCCGGAAGAGAATTCCACAGTCTCACTGCTCTTACAGTAAAGTTCCCCCGTCTGTGTTGGTGTAGAAACCTTCTTTCCTCTAGACGTAGAGGATGCCCCCTTGTTATTGATACAATCCTGGGTATAAATAGATCATGGGAGAGATCTATGTACTGTCCCCTGATATATTTATACAATTATACAATTTTGATCACCTATACCTTTCTCATAGTATAGGGGGCGGTATGAGGGCACATTTAACTTTTCAATCACTTTTTATTCACTTTTTTTAAAATAAAATGTGAGAAACAAGCTGCAATTTTGGACTTTTTTTTTTTTACGTTTATGCCATTCACCATATGGGATAATGTCTTAAATTTAGCTTACCTGAAAATTTCAATTCCTGGAGTCCATAGGCAGCACAGTATGGGTTAAACTCGTTTCCCCGAACTTGTCAGAAGAGATAAACAGCATATAACTTAAAGCATTAGCATAATTAATAAGCCCCTCCTTTACCCCATAAATATCCCCTCACGACATCACACCACAGAGTACTTTTATAGCATGCTTTATTAGGACGGGAACTCTGTGCTGCCTACGGACTCCAGGAATTGAAATTTTCAGGTATGCAAAATTTAAGACATTCCTGGACATCCTAAGGCAGCACAGTATGGGACATAAGTATCAGAAAAAAATAAAGGGAGGGCATTACTTCTTAAACGCTTTTTACAACACTGTTTTATCTAGGGCTGGACAACTGGAGTAATCTAGACAGTAGTGTTGCATAAATGTAGTCAGAGTTGCCCAGGTAACTGCTCTGCATATTTCTTGCAAAGACACATAAAATACCTCTGCCCAGGAAGTTGCAGTTGCTCTTGTAGAATGTGGTTTTATGTCTTTTGGAGGATCCAACCCCTCCATCTGGAAGCAGAAACTGATGGTTTTCTTTATCCAATTAGTAATGGTGGACTTCACTGCCTTAGCTCCTCTTGATTTTGCTTCGAATTGTACAAACAGGTGTTCGGAGCATCTGAATGCTTGCATTCTAGAGATGTATTTTAAGACAGCTTCTCCATTCTCAGAGAGAGCTGGTAGTATGATCTCTTGCTGTAAATTATTTACCGAATGTACCTTAGGAATACATCCTGGTAAGATATGCAGGACCAATGCATCCCCCAGATCTCTGAAGTAAGGTTCACAACATGATGATGCTTGTATCTCACTTATGCGTCGGGCTGACGTGATGGCGACCACAAAACATGTTTTCCAGGTACGAAATTTTAAATCAATAGTTTCTATGGGCTCAAAAGGGTCCACAGCCAGACACTTTAGCACTTTGGAGAGATCCCATGATGGGATTGGCTAATTTATTTTTGGACATAGGTTATTGACCCCCTTAAAAAATCTCCGAGAATTTTCCTATAAAAAAAAAGTTTATAGCTGCAACTTGCACTTTTAATGTAGCCTGTTTGAGGCCTTTGTGCAATCCTTGCTGTAGAAAATTCAATATCCTTGGCACCCTGATTTCTTGCTCTGGGTAGGCAGATCTGAACAACCTCCAGATTCTAGTATAACATTTCTTCGTACCTGGCTTACTTGAATTAACCAATGTTACAATAACTTCTTCCATAAGACCTTCCCTCTTTAGTACTTCTAATTCACCTTCCATGCTGTAGAATTCAGGAATTCCAAATCTTGATGGTACATTCCTCTTTGGCTGAGCAAGTCCTCTCTCTTTGGTAGATGCCAGAACCGATTCTGCGACATGTCTCTGAATACCAATATATTTCAAGTCGAGTGTGTTGGTAACTGTCACGATGCCGGCTGGCAGGTAGTGGACCCTCTGTGCCAGAGAGGGATTGGCGTGGACCGTGCTAGTGGACCGGTTCTAAGCCACTACTGGTTTTCACCAGAGCCCGCCGCAAAGCGGGATGGTCTTGCTGCGGCGGTAGTGACCAGGTCGTATCCACTAGCAACGGCTCACCTCTCTGGCTGCTGAAGATAGGCGCGGTACAAGGGAGTAGGCAGAAGCAAGGTCGGACGTAGCAGAAGGTCGGGGCAGGCAGCAAGGATCGTAGTCAGGGGCAACGGCAGAAGGTCTGGAAACACTGGCAAGGGACACACAAGGAACGCTTTCACTGGCACTAAGGCAACAAGATCCGGCAAGGGAGTGCAAGGGAAGTGAGGTAATATAGGGAAGTGCACAGGTGATAACCCTAATTGGAACCACTGCGCCAATCAGCGGCGCAGTGGCCCTTTAAATCGCAGAGACCCGGCGCGCGCGCGCCCTAGGGAGCGGGGCCGCGCGCGCCGGGACAGAACAGACGGGGAGCGAGTCAGGTAGGGGAGCCGGGGTGCGCATCGCGAGCGGGCGCTACCCGCATCGCGAATCGCATCCCGGCTGACAGCAGGATCGCAGCGCCCCGGGTCAGAGGACGTGACCGGAGCGCTGCAGCGGAGGGGGAGAAGCGAGCGCTCCGGGGAGGAGCGGGAACCCGGAGCGCTCGGCGTAACAGTACCCCCCCCCTTGGGTCTCCCCCTCTTCTTGGAGCCTGAGAACCTGAGGAGCAGACTTTTGTCAAGGATGTTGTCCTCAGGTTCCCAGGATCTCTCTTCAGGACCACAACCCTCCCAGTCTACTAAAAAAAAATTTTTCCCTCTGACCTTTTTGGCAGCCAAAATCTCCTTGACCGAGAAGACGTCCGAGGAGCCGGAAACAGGAGTGGGGGGAACAGATTTGGGAGAAAAACGGTTGAGGATGAGTGGTTTGAGAAGAGAGACGTGAAAGGCATTAGGGATACGAAGAGAAGGAGGAAGAAGAAGTTTATAAGAGACAGGATTAATTTGACACAAGATTTTGAAAGGACCAAGATAGCGTGGTCCCAACTTGTAGCTAGGGACACGGAAGCGGACATATTTAGCGGAGAGCCATACCTTGTCTCCAGGGGAAAAAACGGGGGGAGCTCTTCTTTTCTTATCCGCGAATCTCTTCATGCGTGAAGAAGCCTGTAAGAGAGAATTTTGGGTCTCTCTCCATATAATGGAAAGGTCACGAGAAATTTCATCCACAGCGGGCAGACCAGAGGGCAAGGGGGTAGGGAGGGGGGGAAGAGGGTGACGGCCGTACACCACGAAAAATGGGGATTTGGAGGAAGATTCAGAGACCCTGAAGTTATACGAGAATTCGGCCCATGGAAGGAGATCTGCCCAGTCATCCTGGCGGGAGGAAACAAAATGTCGCAAATAATCACCCAGGATCTGGTTAATTCTTTCTACTTGTCCATTGGACTGGGGATGATATGCAGAGGAAAAATTTAATTTAATCTTGAGTTGTTTACAGAGAGCTCTCCAGAATTTAGACACGAATTGGACCCCTCTATCCGAGACAATCTGCGTAGGCAACCCGTGAAGACGAAAAATGTGTACAAAAAATTGTTTAGCCAACTGAGGCGCAGAAGGAAGACCAGGAAGAGGGATGAAATGTGCCATTTTGGAGAATCGATCAACGACCACCCAAATAACGGTGTTGCCACGGGAAGGGGGTAAATCAGTAATAAAATCCATACCAATCAGAGACCAAGGCTGTTCGGGGACAGGCAGAGGATGAAGAAAACCAGCGGGCTTCTGGCGAGGAGTCTTATCCCGGGCACAGATAGTGCAGGCTCGCACAAAGTCCCCAACATCCGTCTCCAGAGTCGGCCACCAATAGAAGCGGGAGATGAGTTGCACAGATTTCTTGATGCCCGCATGACCTGCGAGATGGGAGGAGTGACCCCATTTGAGGATTCCGAGGCGTTGGCGTGGAGAAACAAAGGTCTTTCCTGGAGGAGTCTGCCTGATGGAGGCAGGAGAAGTGGAGATCAGGCAGTCAGGTGGAATGATGTGTTGCGGAGGGAGATCAACTTCTGAGGCATCCGAGGAACGAGAGAGAGCATCGGCCCTAATGTTCTTATCGGCAGGACGAAAGTGAATCTCAAAATTAAATCGGGCAAAGAACAGAGACCACCGGGCCTGGCGAGGATTCAGCCGTTGGGCCGACTGGAGGTAGGAGAGGTTCTTGTGGTCGGTGTAGATAATAACAGGAAATCTTGATCCCTCCAGCAGATGCCTCCATTCCTCAAGTGCTAATTTAATGGCTAGAAGCTCTCGATCCCCGATGGAGTAGTTCCTCTCCGCTGGAGAGAAGGTCCTAGAGAAAAAACCACAAGTGACAGCATGCCCGGAAGAATTTTTTTGTAGAAGAACAGCTCCAGCTCCTACTGAGGAGGCATCAACCTCCAATAGGAAGGGTTTGGAAGGGTCAGGTCTGGAGAGCACGGGAGCCGAAGAAAAGGCAGACTTGAGTCGTTTAAAGGAGTCCTCTGCTTGAGGAGGCCAAGACTTGGGATCAGCATTTTTCTTGGTTAAAGCCACGATAGGAGCCACAATGGTAGAAAAATGTGGAATAAATTGCCTGTAATAATTGGCGAACCCCAAAAAGCGTTGGATGGCACGGAGTCCGGAGGGGCGTGGCCAATTTAAGACGGCAGAGAGTTTGTCTGGATCCATCTGTAGTCCCTGGCCAGAGACCAAATATCCTAGAAAAGGAAGAGATTGGCATTCAAACAGACATTTCTCAATTTTGGCATAGAGTTGGTTGTCACGAAGTCTCTGAAGAACCATACGGACATGCTGGCGGTGTTCTTCTAGATTGGCAGAAAAAATTAGGATATCGTCCAGATATACCACAACACAGGAGTATAACAGATCACGAAAAATTTCATTGACAAAGTCTTGGAAGACGGCAGGGGCATTGCACAGTCCAAAGGGCATGACCAGATACTCAAAGTGTCCATCTCTGGTGTTAAATGCCGTTTTCCACTCGTCCCCCTCTCTGATGCGGATGAGGTTATAGGCGCCTCTTAAGTCCAATTTAGTGAAGATGTGGGCACCTTGGAGGCGATCAAAGAGTTCAGAGATGAGGGGTAAGGGGTAGCGGTTCTTAACCGTGATTTTATTAAGACCGCGGTAGTCAATGCAAGGACGTAGGGAGCCATCTTTTTTGGACACAAAGAAAAATCCGGCTCCGGCAGGAGAGGAGGATTTACGGATAAAGCCCTTTTTTAGATTCTCCTGGACGTATTCGGACATGGCAAGAGTCTCTGGGGCAGAGAGAGGATAAATTCTGCCCCGGGGTGGAGTAGTACCCGGGAGGAGGTCGATAGGGCAATCATAAGGCCTGTGAGGAGGTAGAGTCTCAGCTTGTTTTTTGCAGAAAACATCCGCGAAGTCCATATAGGCCTTAGGGAGACCGGTTACTGGAGGAACCACAGAGTTACGGCAAGGGTTACTGGGAACCGGTTTTAGACAGTTCTTGGAACAAGAGGACCCCCAACTCTTGATCTCCCCAGTGGACCAATCCAGGGTTGGGGAATGAAGTTGAAGCCAAGGAAGTCCAAGGAGAATCTCCGAGGTGCAATTGGGGAGGACCAAAAGTTCAATCCTCTCATGATGAGATCCGATACTCATAAGAAGGGGCTCCGTGCGGAAACGTATGGCACAGTCCAATCTTTCATTATTTACACAATTGATGTAGAGGGGACTGGCGAGACTGGTCACTGGGATGTTGAACCTGTTGACGAGAGAGGCCAAAATAAAATTTCCTGCAGATCCAGAGTCCAAGAAGGCCACTGTAGAGAAGGAGAAGGTAGAGGCAGACATCCGCACAGGCACAGTAAGACGTGGAGAAGCAGAGTAGACATCAAGGACTGTCTCACCTTTGTGCGGAGTCAGCGTACGTCTTTCCAGGCGGGGAGGACGGATAGGACAATCCCTCAGGAAGTGTTCGGTACTAGCACAGTACAGGCAGAGGTTCTCCATACGGCGTCGTGTCCTCTCTTGAGGTGTCAGGCGAGACCGGTCGACCTGCATAGCCTCCACGGCGGGAGGCACAGGAACAGATTGCAGGGTACCAGAGGAGAGAGGAGCCGAGGAGACGAAACGCCTCGTGCGAACAGAGTCCATATCTTGACGGAGTTCCTGACGCCTTTCAGAAAAACGCATGTCAATGCGAGTGGCTAGGTGAATAAGTTCATGTAGATTAGCAGGAATTTCTCGTGCGGCCAGAACATCTTTAATGTTGCTGGATAGGCCTTTTTTGAAGGTCGCGCAGAGGGCCTCATTATTCCAGGACAATTCTGAAGCAAGTGTACGGAATTGTACGGCATACTCGCCAACGGAAGAATTACCCTGGACCAGGTTCAACAGGGCAGTCTCAGCAGAAGAGGCTCGGGCAGGTTCCTCAAAGACACTTCGGATTTCCGAGAAGAAGGAGTGTACAGAGGCAGTGACGGGGTCATTGCGGTCCCAGAGCGGTGTGGCCCATGACAGGGCTTTTCCGGACAGAAGACTGACTACGAAAGCCACCTTAGACCTTTCAGTGGGAAACAGGTCCGACATCATCTCCAGATGCAGGGAACATTGGGAAAGGAAGCCACGGCAAAACTTAGAGTCCCCATCAAATTTATCCGGCAAGGATAAGCGTATCCCAGGAGCGGCCACTCGCTGCGGAGGAGGTGCAGGAGCTGGCGGAGGAGATGACTGCTGAAGCTGTGGAAGCAACTGTTGTAGCATAACGGTCAGTTGAGACAGCTGTTGGCCTTGTTGCGCAATCTGTTGTGACTGCTGGGCGACCACCGTGGTGAGGTCAGCGACAACTGGCAGAGGAACTTCAGCGGGATCCATGGCCGGATCTACTGTCACGATGCCGGCTGGCAGGTAGTGGACCCTCTGTGCCAGAGAGGGATTGGCGTGGACCGTGCTAGTGGACCGGTTCTAAGCCACTACTGGTTTTCACCAGAGCCCGCCGCAAAGCGGGATGGTCTTGCTGCGGCGGTAGTGACCAGGTCGTATCCACTAGCAACGGCTCACCTCTCTGGCTGCTGAAGATAGGCGCGGTACAAGGGAGTAGGCAGAAGCAAGGTCGGACGTAGCAGAAGGTCGGGGCAGGCAGCAAGGATCGTAGTCAGGGGCAACGGCAGAAGGTCTGGAAACACTGGCAAGGGACACACAAGGAACGCTTTCACTGGCACTAAGGCAACAAGATCCGGCAAGGGAGTGCAAGGGAAGTGAGGTAATATAGGGAAGTGCACAGGTGATAACCCTAATTGGAACCACTGCGCCAATCAGCGGCGCAGTGGCCCTTTAAATCGCAGAGACCCGGCGCGCGCGCGCCCTAGGGAGCGGGGCCGCGCGCGCCGGGACAGAACAGACGGGGAGCGAGTCAGGTAGGGGAGCCGGGGTGCGCATCGCGAGCGGGCGCTACCCGCATCGCGAATCGCATCCCGGCTGACAGCAGGATCGCAGCGCCCCGGGTCAGAGGACGTGACCGGAGCGCTGCAGCGGAGGGGGAGAAGCGAGCGCTCCGGGGAGGAGCGGGAACCCGGAGCGCTCGGCGTAACAGTAACTAACAAGAAATCCTATACACACTAGAACACCAATTTTATACATAAGTAGTAAACTTTATTGAGAACATCATTTAATAAAAACTGTTAAAAAGGACAGTATAGCCAGACAAAAAGGAGTTGGTAAGGCAGGTAGTATATCATTAGTTAGTATAAATGCAAAAATGCAAAACATGACATAGTTATTCCTAACTAAAGAGTAGGGCCACCAGTATAACAAAAATATAAGTTACACATGACAGTCATGTAAAAATTGCACCGAAAAACAAAACTAACCTAAGTAAGGAGGTCACTGAATAAGTAGCCTCCAGCGAGTGGTCAGGAGAAAGGGGAAAAGCAATTAATGGTGTGCAAATGGAGCACAGAATATCAGCATTACCATGAAGCTTCCCCACTCACAGAGCACAGGCTGGGAGACATAGACAGTGTACCTACCTACACAACACCAGTACCCCAACGTCGTTTCGCCGTTTGGCTTCCTCAGGGAGTATGTTTGAGTATGAGTATACTCCCTGAGGAAGCCAAACGGCAAAACGACGTTGGGGTACTGGTGTTGTGTAGGTAGGTACACTGTCTATGTCTCCCAGCCTGTGCTCTGTGAGTGGGGAAGCTTCATGGTAATGCTGATATTCTGTGCTCCATTTGCACACCATTAATTGCTTTTCCCCTTTCTCCTGACCACTCGCTGGAGGCTACTTATTCAGTGACCTCCTTACTTAGGTTAGTTTTGTTTTTCGGTGCAATTTTTACATGACTGTCATGTGTAACTTATATTTTTGTTATACTGGTGGCCCTACTCTTTAGTTAGGAATAACTATGTCATGTTTTGCATTTTTGCATTTATACTAACTAAATGATATACTACCTGCCTTACCAACTCCTTTTTGTCTGGCTATACTGTCCTTTTTAACTGTTTTTATTAAATGATGTTCTCAATAAAGTTTACTACTTATGTATAAAATTGGTGTTCTAGTGTGTATATAGGATTTCTTACATAAATGTACAAGATATTACACCAAAAGAAACACGAAAAGAAAAAAATAAGAAAAAAGAGAAAACATAAACATTTAAAATGTTACGCATAAATATATTTCTACCAACCTATATTGTGACAGGCTTTCGAATATAGGGCCCATAAATCAACAAAACCCCTACCCCTTAATTCCCTGGTTGAACTTGATGGACGTATGTCTTTTTTCGACCGTACTAACTATGTAAACTATGTAAACAGAAAAAAAGGAAGGAAAGAGGGAAGGGAAATGGGGGGGGGGGGGGAGAGGGAGGAAGGGGAAACCCAATTTCACTCCAATTCCAAAGTCCAAATTCAACTCCTATCAAACCACTTATTCCAAATTAATCAGAATTTATCTACTTGGCCCCTTTTATATACATCGCTTTCTCCCAAGCCACTATCCTCTCCATTTTCTTAATAAAATGTTTTTAGTTGGGGGACTTGTATCTTTCCAAAATTGAGCTGTTAGTTTTCTCGCATTATATAACAATCTACCAAGAGCAATTTTAGTATAAACTGATATAGATAAGTTTTCCAGCCATCCCAATATACAAATTTTTATTTCCATAGGTATATCTATATTCCAGACCTCCCCAATATATTCTATAATTGAATTCCAGTACCTTTGAATATATACACACTCCCAAAACATATGTATAATATCTGCCGGGTCTTGTAAACAGCACGGGCATTTTGCATCTTTTCGATATCCCATCTTATAGAGAAGGGCCGGGGTTCTGTACGACCTATATAGAATATATAATGGTGTTAATCTTGCCCCTTCTCCCAGGGCCTGATTTGGAATATTCTCAAGAACAGACATCCAATGTTTCCCGCTGATATTTGCCTCCAATTGCCATTTTAAAAATGCCAGTGTCATATTTATGTTTATTGGGCTTCTTTCAGCTAATAAATGATATATTCTGGAGATAAGCCCCTTCTGTTTCTTTGTTTTTATTATTAAATCCAAAGCTACCTCACTAGTTACTAACAGAGGAAAATATTTTTGCTGGGCAGCAATCGCGTGCCTCAGCTGAAAATATTGAAAGAACACTTCTGCGGGTACGTGAAAGTCCTTCTGAAAATCCCCAAAAGAGTGCAACCTATCAGATACAAGATCTTTTACCCAGACCACCCCCAGCCTACTCCATTTATCAAAACCTTCCAGTTTATCTATTTCTGGGAGCAATAAATTATCCCATAATGGAGTATAATCATTAATTTTACCAACCCCCCCTTGTTAGTTTTATTTTAGTTCAACATTTATGTATAAGGAGTAAAAGTTGGGGGGGGGGGGAATATATTTTCTTCTAAAAGTCATTCTTCTCCAAAGCCATGATAAATTATTACCTGGAAATACACTTACTATAATGGCCATATTGGGGTTAGAGAAATCGAGATTATCCAGCCCCTAAAATGTTGCGATTGTACAGCAAGAAAATACACCAAAGGATTAAATAGGGCAAGCCCTCCCTCCTGTTTCTGACACTGTAAATATTCTAGTTTTAGTTTAGGCTTCCATCCATTCCAGGTCAGATCACGAAATTGAGTATTAATTCTCTGGAAAAGATATATATATATATAGGAGAATTATGTAGTAGATATAACAGTTTTATAACAGTTGTATATAACAGTTGTGGCATGACAATCATTTTTATGAGATTAACTCTTCCTATTGGAGATAAATTCAGTTTCCGCCAGGCAATACCCTTGTTCTTGATACGATTAAAGGGGTTATCCACCATAAGGTGATTTTAGTACGTACCTAGCAGACAGCAATGGACATGCTTAGGAAGGATCTGCGCTTGTCTTAGGGCTAAATGGCTATGCTGTGAGTTACCATAACACTGTGGCTAGCTTTCTGTGAACTTGTATTTCCTGTTTTCTGTTTTCTTGCTTGCCTACAAATCCCATGATACCATTTTCTCCTTCCCACACATCAGCTACCCCACCCATTGAAACTAAATGAGCTGCATCCATTCAGAGACCTGTGGTCTTCAATCAGGATGCCTACAGCTGTTGCATTAGTTGCAGATTGATCCCTCCACCCATTGAAGCAGACAGGCTCCCTGTCATCAGCTGACTAGTGAGTCAGCTTTCAACCGCATTGCAAGCTGGGGAAAATCCTGAGACAGCAGTCACTATGTATGCTGGTAAAAATAAATAGTGGGGTGAAAATCACATAAGAATTGTGAGAAAATAGTCACTCACAGGTACAGAGACTATATTATGAACTACACTAACTATACAGCCCCTGTAGCATAGTCAAATAAAAAAAATTCCCGGAATACCCCTTTAACTCCTTGCGGACGGAGGGCATATGCATACGCCCTCGCGTCCCGTCACTTAAGGACGGAGGGCGTATTCATACGCCCTCCGTATTTCCGTTCACTGCCGCTCGCCGGGCGGTGATCGGACCGGGATGCCTGCTGATATCTATCAGCAGGCATCCCGTGGCAATGCCCCCCCCCCCCCATGTCGGCGATCGCAGCAAATCGCAGGTCAATTCAGACCTGCGATGTGCCGCGATCCGGGCAAATCGGGTCACTGGTGACCCGATCTCCCAGAAAATAAGCGTGATCGGAGCTGTCAGAGACAGCTCCGACCAGCCTAAAGGATAGGAGCGAGTTTTGCCACCCCCTCCTATCCCCTGCCATTGGTCGGTCAGGCTGACCACCAATGGCAGGACCCCCTCCTGGAGGTGTTACCAGGCAAGTACCCCCCTAAAGACCCCACGCGTTCCGTTGCCCGTCGGCAACTTCCTCAGGGGTGTTGTCTCCCCTGAGGAAGTTGCCGACGGGCAACGGAACGCGTGGGGTCTTTAGGGGGGCACTTGCCTGGTAACACCTCCATTAACCGTCCTGTGTCACTTCACCACTACTTGCTACATGAGAATACAGGTTGTATATGGGCTGTTGTGATGAATTTAGTGTTATGCGGTAGCTTATTTGCATGACATAGTGACGATATTGATGTACTGTAATAGGCATGTGCCCTGGGTGGGGTTCCTTTGTTGAGGGAGCTCACCCTGTTTTGTGCTTTGGCTGCTTTAGGCCTGTTTTAAATGTTTTTAAGAATCTTGTCTGTCTTTTTGATTCATGTATTAATAAAGAGTACTTTTTGATATTTATGGGTGTGCGCTGTTTTGCGTGTTTCTTTTTCTTTCTGGATACTGTTTCCTAACTCAGTGATTCCAACCCGTGTGCCTCCAGCTGTTGCAAAACTACAACTCCCAAAGTGATCTGACAGACCGTACATGCTGGGAGTTATAGTCTTGCAACAGCTGGAGGCACATGGGCTGGAATCACTGAGCTAGAGTCTGTTTTCTAACTCAGTGGTTCCCCACCAGTGTGCCTACAGCTGTTGTAAAACTACAACTCCCAGCATGTACGGTCTGTCAGTGCATTCTGGGAGTTGTCATTTTGCCACAGCTGAAGGTTTGGGGCGCCCCCCCCCCCATGTGAACGTACAGGGTACATTCACACGGGCGGGTTTACAGTGGGTTTCCTTCAAGGAAACTTACTGTGAACCCCTGCCTGTGTGAATGTACCCTAAAAACACTACACTACACTAACAAATAATAAAAAGTTAAACACTACACACCCCCTTACACGTCGCCCCCCCCCCCCCCAATAAAAACGAAAAACGTCTCATACGGCAGTGTTTCCTAAACGGCGCCTCCAGCTGTTGCAAAACCACAACTCCCAGTGTTGCCGGACAGCCATAGACTGTCCTGGGAGGCTGGGAGGCTTGCAACAGCTGGTGGCACCCTGTTTGGGAAACACTGCTGTAGGGTTTTGGAGGAGACAAGCCCCATCCTTGTAACCGGGTCCACCCCTATTGCAAATTCCTAATTTAGGCCTCAAATGCGCATGGCGCTCTCTCACTTCAGAGCCCTGTCGTATTTCAAGGCAACAGTTTAGGGCCACATATGGGGTATCTCCATACTCGGGAGAAATTGCGTTACAAATTTTGGGGAGATTTTTCTCCCATTACCCTTTGTAGAAATGGTAAATTTTGGGGAAAAAACTGCACTTTAGTGAAAAATGTTTCTTTTCATTTACACATCCGAATTTAACGAAAAGTCGTCAAACACCTGTGGGTGTTTTTTTTTTTTTTTTTGCTGTTCTGGCACCATAGGGGCTTCCTAAATGTGACATGCCCCCAAAAACCATTTCAGCAAAATTCACTCTCCAAAATCCCGTTGTCGCTCCTTCCCTTCTGAGCCCTCTACTGCGCTCGAGAGAAATTGGGTTACAAATTTTGGTGGGCTTTTGCTCCTATTACCCCTTGTAAAGTTTCAAAAAATGGGTCTACAAGAACATGCGAGTGTAAAAAATGAAGATTTTGAATTTTCTCCTTCACTTTGCTGCTATTCCTGTGAAACACCTAAAGTGTTAACAAACTTTTTGAATGCCATTTTGAATACTTTTAGGGGTGCAGTTTTTATAATGGGGTAATTTATGGGGTATTTCTAATATGAAGGCCCTTTAAATCCACTTCAAAACTGAACTGGTCCCTGAAAAATTCAGATATTGGAAATTTTGTGAAAAATTGGAAAATTGCTCTCTGATGTCTTCCAAAAGTAAAAACATGTCAACTTTATGATGCAAACATAAAGTAGACAAATTGGTGGAGATTTATAAAAGGATTTAGACTGTTTTTTCCTGTCTAAATTTGTCGCACAGAAAGTCGCAGTCTAAATATGTGCGACTTTTCTGCGACTTTTGCTGTAGAGGATTTTTAGAACATGATGCATGCAAGTCTATTTTAGACGGAAATGCATTGGAAAATGCATTGGTGCTGAATTTATCAAGTGCGACTTTTGTGCGACAAGTCGCATCTGCCCAAAATACCCTGAAATGTCAGACCATGTTGGAGCAGGTCTAAATGCAGTTTAAGCTGTAGACCCTGAAGTCTGAGCACAGAATTTATCAAGGGCTGTGAGACCTTTGATAAATTAGGAGCACAATAGACAGGAGACTACCACATACGCTGGTCTAAAAGCATACCCAGAATAGACTAGATTAGTAAATGTCCCCCATTGTATTTGTGAATCAGTATATAATTTATTTGGAATGTCTGTTTTCCTTACAAGCAGAGAGCTACAAAGTTAAAAAAATGCAACATTTTCAATTTTTTCTTAAAATTTTGGAATTTTTCACCAAGAAATGATGCAAGTATCGACAAAAATTTACAACTAACATAAAGTAGAACATGTCATGAAAAAACAATCTCGGAATCAGAATGAAAATTAAAAGCATCACAGAGTTATTAATGCTTAAAGTGACAGTGGTCAGAATTGCAAAAAATGCTCCCGTCCTTAGGGTTATAATGGGCTCCGTCCCCAAGGAGTTATTATATTTAGTTTTTCATAGTCAGAAACTGAGGATGTTACTTCTATGCCCAGATATTTAATTTGTGTGACACACTCAATTCTTAAATTCTCGCTTATCTGAACATTAGAAATAGATCTATCTAATGGCATCAAATATGATTTATCCCAGTTTATAGCAATGCCAGAAAGCTTACTAAACCCCTCCAGCACATGTTTAACTGCTTTAACTAAATTGCGCATATCATCCTTATGAAATATATCGTAATCTTCTGGTGAATCCTTTGAATCCACCAAAGAGCAAGATTTAGAGTCATCTGAATCTGATGGGGAGACAGCTCGGTGATGCCTCTTGCATTTTTTTTTTTTGCTGGAGCAGCATCCTCAGGCAAAACAGCTGCTATCTGCTTCTTAAACCATGCAAAAAATGAGCTTGCCTCATCCCCAAATCTCTGCTCCTCCTCAGCAGGATGAGAATGCTCAGAACACTCCTCACAAAAGTCTAGTTCCAGATTATCTGGCAATGGCTGAGAGCAAGACCTGCATTGTCTGTGTTTTGACTTCTTGGTTCCTTTATTTTTAGAAGGTGCGTCTGACATCTATAATACAAAGAAAATTTCCTTCTAATAGAACCTGAAATCAAGCACAGGCAATACGGCTATAAGCTTAAGTTGGCTATAATAGCCATACTCCACATGTACACACATATATATATATATATATATATATATATATTCTCATATATACATAGCAGGTAATGAGATACTTCACAGTACTCTTTCCCCTATAGGCTCACTATAGGACACTTCACAGTAATCCCCCTGGTGTGCCTCTATTAGCATATATTATATGTTTCATGTACGCAGACACTTCACATTGCCCATGCCATCTTCCAGTATACGCTCAGTTAAAACAAGCATGATTCACTTACTTAAGCTTGCAGTTTGTCTTGCTGCCCTTAGGATACAGTGTATCGGCAGCAGGACTCCGCAGTCCTTACTGTTTTATTGAACATGCCGAAATTGCGTGGTTCACGTCACCGAAGGTTCCATCCCTTCTGCCGATATCACTTCCAGGCCGCCAGCATCTCACGCTGGACGCATGAAACCCGGCTCCCTGTAATGCGTGGCTTGCGCAAACTGTCTGCGAACATGTCAGTGTGCTCATATCGGTACTTCACAGTACCTGTTGCGGTTAGTCGTACTGAACTTCAGACTCCACGGCATTAATGGTGACAACATATCTCGTACATAATCATTCATAAGTACTTCACAGTACCTATAGGCTTTCCTGCATAATATAGGACTTCACAGTCTCCTATATAAAATTCCACATGATATACCTTAAAAAACCATAACAAAATTAGTATATATAACTCTGAAACAGAATATCTTTTCCTGCAAGTCAGAAGAAAAAAAACTCTGTGGTGTGATGTCGTGAGGGGATATTTATGGGGTAAAGGAGGGGCTTATTGATTATGCTAATGCTTTAAGTTTATATGCCGTTTATCTCTTCTGACAAGTTCGGGGAAACGAGTTTAACCCATACTGTGCTGCCGTTGGACGTCCAGGAATTAACATTATATTTTGATGGTTCAGATATTTAGGCAAGTGAAGATACCAAATATGTTTATATATTTTTTAATTTGTTTAATGCTTTTTTGGAATAAAATAAGAAAAAGGGTCCATTAAAATTTTTATTGGGGGAGGAGCTTTTCAAATAAAAAAAAAAACTTTTTTGTACTATTTTTTTTTTTTTTTACACTTTTATAGTCCCCATCGGGCACCATTTATTGCATGCATTACATTGCATATACTGAACAGTGCTATGCATAGGCATAGCACCGATCAGTATTATCGGCGATCTTCTTCTCTGGTCTGCTCGATGTCAGACCAGAGCAGAAGACCCCTGGAGATGGCAGCAGCAGGTAAGGGGACCTCCAGCCGCCATATCCGATGATCGGATCTCCGTGGCAGCACTGCAGGTGATCCAATCATCCATTTAAACGCCTGCATTGCCGCAGATGCCATAATCTATATTGATCATGGCATCTGAGGGGTTAATGGTGGACATCAGCACAATCGCTGATGTCCGCCATTACTGGTAGGTCCCTGGCTGTTGATAGCAGCCGTGAGCTGCCATGCATGATGCGAGTGTTGGTCCGATGCTCTTGTCATGTACATGACGTAAATGTGTTACGCTGAGCGCTCAGGGTCCCTGCTCCTCCCCGGAGCGCTCGCGGCGTTCCCCTTTCTGCAGTGCCCCGGTCAGACCCGCTGACCGGGAGCGCTGCACTGTCATTCACGATGGGGATGTGATTCGCATAGCGGGACGCGCTCGCGAATCGCATCCCAAGCCACTTACCCGTCCCGCTCCCCGGCTGTCATGTTCTGGCGCGTGCGGCTCCGCTCTCTAGGGCGCGCGCGCCAGCTCTCTGAGATTTAAAGGGCCAGTGCACCAGTGATTGGTGCCTGGCCCAATCAGTCTAATTAGCTTCCACCTGCTCCCTGTGTATATAACCTCACTTCCCCTTTCCTTCCTTGCCGGATCTTGTTGCCATTGTGCCAGTGAAAGCGTTCCTTGTGTATCCCTAGCCAGTGTTCCAGACCTCTTGCCGTTGCCCCTGACTACCATCCTTGCTGCCTGCCCTGACCTTCTGTTACATCCGACCCTGCTCTTGTCTAATCCCTTGTACCGCGCCTATCTCAGCAGTCAGAGAGGTTGAGCCGTTGCCGGTGGATACGACCTGGTTGCTACCGCCGCTGCAAGACAATCCCGCTTTGCGGCGGGCTCTGGTGAATACCAGTAGCAACTTAGAACCGGTCCAACAACACGGTCCACGCCAATCCCTCTCTGACACAGAGGATCCACCTCCAGCCTGCCGAATCCTAACAGTAGATCCGGCCATGGATCCCGCTGAGGTGCCGCTGCCAAGTCTCGCTGACCTATCCCTGGTGGTCGCCCAGCAATCGCAGCAAATTGCCCAACAAGGACAGCAGCTGTCGCAGTTGACCGCCACATTACAGCAACTTCTGCCACTGCTACAGCAGCAACCATCTCCTCCGCCAGCTCCTGCACCTCCTCCGCAGCGAGTGGCCGCTCCTAGCCTCCGCTTGTCCCTTGCTACCGCCGCTGCAAGACAATCCCGCTTTGCGGCGGGCTCTGGTGAATACCAGTAGCAACTTAGAACCGGTCCACCAACACGGTCCACGCCAATCCCTCTCTGACACAGAGGATCCACCTCCAGCCTGCCGAATCCTAACAGTAGATCCGGCCATGGATCCCGCTGAGGTGCCGCTGCCAAGTCTCGCTGACCTATCCCTGGTGGTCGCCCAGCAATCGCAGCAAATTGCCCAACAAGGACAGAAGCTGTCGCAGTTGACCGCCACATTACAGCAACTTCTGCCACTGCTACAGCAGCAACCATCTCCTCCGCCAGCTCCTGCACCTCCTCCGCAGCGAGTGGCCGCTCCTAGCCTCCGCTTGTCCCTGCCGGACAAATTTGATGGGGACTCTAGACTCTGCCGTGGCTTCTTGTCTCAATGTTCTCTACATATGGAGATGTTGTCGGACCAATTTCCTACAGAACGGTCTAAGGTGGCGTTCGTAGTGAGTCTTCTGTCTGGAAAGGCCTTGTCTTTGGCCACACCGCTCTGGGACCGCAATGATCCTGCCACAGTCCAGTCCTTCTTCGCTGAAGTCCGTAGTGTCTTCGAGGAACCAGCCCGAGCTTCTTCTGCCGAGACTGCCCTGCTGAACCTGGTCCAGGGTAATTCTTCAGTAGGCGAGTACGCCATCCAATTTCGTACTCTCGCCTCCGAATTATCTTGGAATAACGAGGCTCTCTGCACGACCTTTAAAAAAGGCCTATCCAGTAACATCAAGGATGTGCTGGCCACACGATAGATTCCTGCCAACCTGCAAGAACTTATCCATTTGGCCACCCGCATTGACATGCGTTTTTCTGAAAGACACCAGGAACTCCGCCAGGAAAAAGACCTTGATCTCTGGGCACCTCTCTCACAGTATCCTTTGCAATCTACCCATGTGCCTCCCGCCGAGGAGGCTATGCAAGTGGATAGGTCTCGCCTGACCCATGAAGAGAGGACTCGCCGTAGGGATAAAAATGTATGTCTGTACTGCGCTAGTACCGAACATTTCTTTGTGGATTGCCCTATTCGTCCTCCACGTCTGGGAAACGCACGCACGCACCCAGCTCACGTGGGAGTGGCGTCTCTTGGTGTGAAGTTTGCTTCTTCACGTTTCACTGTGCCCGTGCGTATTTCTTCTTCTGCCAACTCCTCCTTCTCAGCTGTGGCCTTCTTGGACTCTGGTTCTGCCGGAAATTTTATTCTGGCCTCTTTTGTTAATAGGTTCTGCATCCAAGTGACCCGTCTCGTAAAGCCGCTCTACATTTCTTCAGTCAACGGAATAAAATTGGACTGCACTGTGCGTTACCGCACAGAACCCCTGCTTATGAGCATTGGACTGCATCACGAAAAAATTTAATTTTTTGTTCTGCCCAACTGCACCTCTGAAGTCCTTCTTGGTCTGCCATGGCTCCAACGTCATTCTCCTACCCTTGACTGGACCTTGGGGTCCTGCTTGTCCCAAACGATGCCTCACATCTGCTCCCACTTGTCCAACTACTGAGGTCCCACCCATACCGGTCCCTCCCAAGGCTTGCCAGGATATTTTCGGCAAAAAGCAAGCTGGGATTTTGCCTCCTCATAGCCCCCTTCCTGGTAACACTCTGCCCCGTGGCAAGCTTCACCCTCTGCCCCACCTCCCCCTTTCCACTTCTTCTGGATTGCCTGCCATTGTTGAAGTTACCCAGGACTTCTCTGCCTTCCGGAAGGAAACTCAAGAATCGCTCCCAATGGCCTCGTCTCCCATGAAGGGACAAGCAGACAAAAAGAGGGGGAGACCTAAGGGGGGGGGTACTGTTACGCCGAGCGCTCCGGGTCCCTGCTCCTCCCCGGAGCGCTCGCGGCGTTTTCCTCTCTGCAGCACCCCGGTCAGACCCGCTGACCGGGAGCGCTGCACTAACACTGCCGGGGGGATGCGATTCGCATAGCGGGACGCGCCAGCTCGCGAATCGTACCCCAAGCTACTCACCTGTCCCGGTCCCCGGCTGCCACGTCCTGGCGCGCGCGCAGCAAGCCCATCCCGCTTTGCGGCGGGCTCTGGTGAATACCAGTAGCAACCTAGAACCGGTCCACCGGTACGGTCCATACCTATCCCTCGCTGACACAGAGGATCCACATTCAGCCTGCCGAATCCTAACACTTATCAATAAACTGCAGTCATTGAGCTTGGACTCCCATATTGTTGAGTGGATTAGGCAGTGGCTGAGTGACAGACAACAGAGGGTTGTTGTCAATGGAGTATGTTCAGAGCAAGGTCTTGTTACCAGTGGGGTACCTTGGGGATCTTTACTGGAACCAATTTTGTTTAATATCTTCATTAGTGATATTGCAAAAGGTCTCGATGGTAAGGTATGTCTTTTTGCTGATGATACAAAGATATGTAACAGGGTTGATGTTCCTGGAGGGATACGCCAAATGGAAAAGGATTTAGGCAAACTAGAAGAATGGTCAGGACTCTGGCAACTGAAATTTAATGTGGATAAGTGCATGATAATGCACCTTGGGGGTAAAAACCCAAGGGCAGAATATACAGGGTGGGCCATTTATATGGATACACCTTAACCTCCTGAGCGGTATTCCCGAGCATGACTCGGGGTTAATTTTCCCTGCCAGGATCGGTAACCCCGGCCGGGCTGCACGATATATCGCAAAAGCAATGCGATATAGCGATGTGGCCCCCCCGGGAAAACATGCGATTATCTGCTCTGGTCGGCTCCCGTTGCGGGGGCCGGCCAGAGCAGGTAAAGAAAAATACTAAAAGTCAGTATTTCCCTACCAGGGGGCCTCCAGCTGTTGCAAAACTACAACTCTCAGCATGCCCGAACAGCCAAAGGCTGTCCGGGCATGCTGGGAGTAGTAGTTTCACAACAGCTGGAGGCCCCCTGGTAGAAAAACACTGAGCTAAGTGTAAAAGGAAGAAGTAGTAAAATAAAAAAATCTTTTGCTCACCTAATCCCGGTCCCTGCAGATGCCGTTCCCCTCCGTGCGGTCCGGGGTGTCCTCTCTTCACTATTCATCTTCTAGGACCTTTCACTTTTCAGCCAATCACAGGCCGCAGTGGTGTAAAGCCTGTGATTGGCTGAAGGGGAAAGGGCTTGTTCTGCAGCAAATACACTAGGTTTGAAATCTGCCGGCAAACCTAGTGTATTTGCTGCAGGACAAGGTGCCAAGGGGGGGGGGGGGGGAGAATGTGACAAAGGGGGGAATGTGACAAAGGGGGGAATGTGACAAAGGGGGGAATGTGACAAGGGGGGAATGTGACAGGGGGGGAATGTGACAGGGGGGGAATGTGACAGGGGAAATGTGACTGGGGGGGAATGTGACAAGGGGGGAATGTGACAAGGGGGGAATGTGACTGGGGGGGGATGTGACAGGGGGGGAGGGGAATGTGACATGAAGGGGGGATGTGACAGGGGGGGAGGGGAATGTGACATGAAGGGGGGATGTGACAAGGGGGGGGGATGTGACAGGGGGAGGGGAATGTAACATGAAGGGGGAGAATGTGACAAGGGGGGAGAATGTGACAAGGGGGGAAGAATGTGACAAGGAGGGGGGAGAATGTGACAAGGAGGGGGGAGAATGTGACAAGGAGGGGGGAGAATGTGACAAGGAGGGGGGAGAATGTGACGGGGGATGTGACAAGGGAGAGGGGAATGTGACGGGGGAGATGTGAAATGGGCGGAGGGAGATGTGAAATTCAGTTAAAAAAAATTGTACCGCTTTTGGTACACATTTCCAGACAGAATCATACCGCCAGGGAGGTTCATAAAATGGGATTGGTTGGTGATATTAACTTCCTGTTTGTGGCACATTAGTATATGTGAGGGGGAAACTATTCAAGATGGGTGGTGACCATGGCGGCCATTTTGAAGTCGGCCATGTTGAATCCAACTTTTGTTTTTTCAATAGGAAGAGGGTCATGTGACACATCAAACTTATTGTGAATTTCACAAGAAAAACACAGGTGTGCTTGGTTTTAATGTAACTTTATTCTTTCATGAGTTATTTACAAGTTTCTCTTTGTTTACATGTCGTCGAGGTTAACACGTGAGGAGTGGATAAAAATGGTGTTGATGTCTGGTGAATGCAGTAACCGGGTCATTGCAGCAGATTTCAATGCAAGACACCCTACGAAACCGCCCATCTCCCATGCTACAGTTAGCAAACTGCTTGCTAAGTGCCAAAATGTGGACGCATGAAATCTGTCACTAATGAAGAAACATCAGTGGCTGTCCTAGCTTCATACAGAAAGGGCCCACAGCGTAGCACTCACCATATGTCACTGGAGAGTGGCATTAGTCGAACATCTCTTCGGCGGATATTAGCTACTCACAAATGGCACCCTTACAAATTCCAGCTACTGCAGCACCTCAACGAGGATGACTGTCACGGCCCGCGCCGTGTCCCGGTGCCCTGCACGGGGCCGTCTGCGCCTTCTCCCCCGCTCCTGTGTGCCCGTGCCCCGGCATTCTCCTCCCCGCCACTTACCTTCCTCCTCTGTCACTCCCGCTGGGCAGCATCCTCGCCCCGCTCGCACGGGAGCCGCGTCCTTGGGCTTCTCTCGGCGCGTCTCCCGTGCATCCTCCTGCAGTGCTGGTGCGCGCGCGCCACTCTGTGAGATTTAAAGGGGCAGTGTCCTTTCTATTTGTCACCTAGTTGGTCCCACCTTATTTAAGCATGTCACTTCCCTTGTTCCCTGCCAAATCTTTGTGCTATTGCCCTAGAGAAAGCGTACCACTACTGTTTGACTACCTGTGCTACCTGACCTTTTAGCTACGTCCCTGACTTCGTACCTTAGCCGCCAGCCCTTGACCTTCTGCTACGTCCCTGACTACGCACCCAGTCTCCAGCCTCAGACCTTAGGTTGACCCAGCCCACGACCTACCACCAGCCCGACAGGTTGCCTGCCGCGGCAAGTCCATCCTGCTTCGCGGCGGGCTCTGGTGAAGACCAGCGGCGTCTTAGATTCCGCTCCCTGGTGCAGCTCTCTACATCTGCCACACGGTGCTCAGCGGATCCCCCTCCAGTCCTCTCCGGTGAGTGTCACATCAAGATCCGGCCATGGATCCCGCCAAGGTGCCTCTTCCCAGCATCGCGGATCTCTCTACTGTGGTGGCTCAGCAGTCCCAGCAGTTGGCTCAACAGGCTCAACAACTGAACCAATTATCTGCCATGATGGAGCAGCTTCTCACCATGCAGCAGCAGCAGCAGCTTCAGCAGCCGCAGCCACGGCAACCCGTTCCCGAGCCTGCTCCTGGACCAGAGCCTCCAGCCTCAGCTCTCGATCCAAAGTTGCGACTCTCCCTGCCCAACAAGTTTGAGGGTGACTCCAAGGCGTGCAGGGGTTTTGTGTCCCAATGCTCCATGCATATAGAAATAATGGCAGACCAGTTCCGATCTGAATGGGCCAAGGTGGCCTTTGTCCTCAGTCTCCTTTCTGGAAGAGCCTTGGCCTGGGCCACCCCTCTTTGGGACAAAGGTGACCCTATCACATCGGACCTGCAATCCTTTTTTACCGAGTTCCGGAGTGCCTTCGAGGAACCTGCCCGAGCCTCTTCTGCCGAGTCTGCCCTCTTGAACCTTTGTCAGGGAGATTCGTCAGTCGGTGATTACGCCATCCAGTTTCGCACCCTCGCGTCTGAACTGGACTGGAATAAACCTGCACTGTGTGCCACCTTCAAGAAGGGCCTGTCAAGTAGGGTCAAGGATGCCCTGGCCACTCGTGACCCCCCTTCTTCTCTCCTGGATTTAATCCATTTGGCTACCCGCATCGACGTCCGTTTTGCGGAGAGGCAAGAGGAACTCCACCAGGAACGCCAGCAGCCAAGACCACGTAGCTTCCCTAGGCTGGCTCCGGTATTGCAACACCCACCAGGGCCTCCTCATCTTCTGTTGTTGACGAGCCCATGCAAGTGGACCAGGCCCGTCTTAACCCTCAGGAAAGAACCCGTCGCAGGGAGGAGAATCTTTGCCTCTACTGTGCCAGCCCGGAACACTTCTTGAACCGTTGCCCTCTCCGTCCTCCTCGCCAGGGAAACGTTCACACCTAGGAGACGTGGGAGAGGCGACCCTAGGTGAGAGGAACTCCTCTCCCCGCTTGAATATCCCAGTTCAGATCACTTCTCCCTTGGGAAATACCTTTACTGTTCCCACTCTTGTGGACTCTGGATCTGCAGGCAACTTTCTTTCCGCTCACCCAGTTTTTAAGTACCGCCTTCCAGTCTCTCGGCTCCCTAAACCTTTGTACATATCTTCCATCAGTGGGGAGTGCCTTAATACCGCAGTGCTTGAGGTGACTGCTCCACTTGAGATGCAGATTGGGGTGCTTCATAAGGAAAGGATCGTCTTCTACGTGCTACCTCGCTGCACTTCTAATGCTCTCCTGGGTCTTCCTTGGTTGCAGCTTCACGCCCCACTTTTGGACTGGCGCTTCGGAGAGGTTACACGTTGGGGTCCGGATTGCCAGAACCGTTGCCTGAAATCGGTTCAACCCAGATTTCCTTATCCCAGTTCTGCCCTACCTGGCCTTCCAGTCCACTATCGAGAATTCGCCGACGTTTTTTCTGAGCAGCAAGCGGAGTGTCTACCTCCTCACCGTCCCTATGACTGCCCTATTGATCTCCTGCCTGGCACCTCCCCTCCTCGGGGTAGGATTTATCCACTGTCCGTGCCCGAGACCAAGGCCATGTCGGATTACATCCGGGAGAACCTACAGAGGGGATTCATCCGAAAATCTTCCTCCCCTGCGGGAGCCGGCTTCATCTTTGTGGAAAAGAAGGATGGTTCGCTACGCCCCTGTATTGATTATGGAGGGTTGAATAAGATCACTATCAAAAATCGGTATCCTCTTCCACTCATTTCCGAGTTCTTTGATCGCTTACGCGGTGCTAAGATCTTCTCTAAGTTGGATCTTTGAGGTGCCTATAACTTGATTAGGATCAGAAAGGGGGACGAATGGAAGACTGTATTTAATACCCGAGATGGACACTATGAATATCTTGTAATGCCTTTCGGCCTGTGTAACGCACCAGCAGTTTTTCAGGAATTCGTCAACGACATTTTCCGGGATCTCCTGTACTCCTGTGTTGTCGTCTATCTCGATGACATTCTCATCTTCTCCCCCAGTTTAGAGGTTCACCGGACCCAGGTACGCCAAGTTCTTCGTCGCCTGAGAAGTAACCATCTTGATGCCAAACTCGAAAAGTGCCTCTTTGAGCAGACCAGCCTCCCATTTCTTGGTTATGTCATCTCTAGCCAAGGGCTTCGCATGGACCCAAATAAATTGTCTGCTGTTCTGAACTGGCCTCAGCCTTCTGGATTAAAAGCTATTTAGCGCTTTTTAGGCTTTGCCAACTATTATCGGCAGTTCATTTCACATTACTCTACGCTAGTAGCACCCCTTGTGGCTCTGACTAAAAAGGGAGCGGACCCCAAGTCTTGGTCTCCTCCTGCCGTAGAAGCCTTCTCCCAACTCAAGTCTGCCTTTGCCTCTGCTCCGGTCTTGACACGCCCCGACCCAGACAAGTCTTTTTCCCTGGAGGTGGACGCCTCCTCCGTGGGAGCTGGAGCAGTCTTAATGCAGTCTTAATCCACCAAGGGCAAAATGTCCACCTGCGGTTTCTTCTCAAAGACCTTTTCTCCAGCAGAGAGAAATTATACCATCGGGGACAAGGAGCTCTTGGCTATTAAATTAGCTCTGGAGGAGTGGCGTCATTGGTTGGAGGGGACAGTCCTCCCAATTTCCATTTATACGGATCACAAGAATCTCCTTTACCTGCAAACCGCGCAACGGCTGAACCCCTGACAAGCCAGGTGGTCTTTGTTCTTCTCTCGTTTTAACTTCCAGATCCTGTTCCGTCCAGCTCATAAGAATATCAGAGCAGATGCTCTCTCCAGGACCTCTGATGTAACGGGACTAGACTCGCAGCCTCAACACATCATTCCTGCAGCACCGGCTTCCCTTCTTCAGATACCTACTGGGAAGACCTTTGTACCTCCTCACCTGAGAACCAAGATCTTGAACTGGGGCCACGCTTCCTTCCTAGCAGGGGGTCCAGAACTCCATCTCTCTCATTTCCCGTCACTATTGGTGGCCCAGCCTACCCCGCGATGTCTCCGATTTTGTTCGTGCTTGTGTCATCTGTGCCCGGAATAAAACTTCTCGCCTGAGGCCCGCTGGCTTACTGCAACCGCTTCCCATTCCGGAATCTCCTTGGGACCATATAGTCATGGATTTTATCACGGACTTGCCCCCGTCCTCCAATTGCACTGTAATCTGGGTTGTAGTGGACAGATTTTCTAAAATGGCCCACTTTATCCCACTCCCCAGTCTACCATCCGCAACCCAGCTAGCTAGTTTGTTTTTCCATCACATCTTCCGGCTCCATGGTCTCCCTCTCCATATTGTATCTGACAGGGGGGGGCAATTTGTCTCAAAGTTCTGGCGTGCTCTGTGTAATCGCCTCAAAGTCAAGTTGGATTTCTCCTCTGCGTACCACCCTCAAACCAACGGTCAAGCGGAAAGAGTGAACCAGACCCTTGGTACCTATCTTCGTCACTTCGTCTCTGCACGAAAAGATGATTGGTCCTCTCTTCTACCCTGGGCCGAATTCTCTTATAATCACCATGACTCTGGTTCTTCCAGCAACTCCCCGTTCTTCATTGTCTATGGACACCATCCCCGCCCTCCTCTCCCACTGCCCATCTCCTCCGAGGTCCCTGCTGTTGATTCTTTGGTTCGAGATTTCCAGGCCATTTGGAAAGACACCCAACGCTCATTAACCCATGCTTCCTCCCGTATGAAACGCCAGGCTGACAAGAAGAGAAGGCCTCCACCAATTTTCCGTCCCGGTGACAAGGTGTGGCTTTCCGCCAAGCATGTTCGCCTTAAATAGCCCAGTTATAAACTAGGACCTAGTTTTCTGGGCCCATTCAAGGTTCTACGTCAAATTAATTGCTCCTGCCTCGTTCTCTAAGTATCCCTAACACCTTCCATGTCTCCCTCCTCAAACCGTTGGTCCTGAATCGATTTTCCACCAAGTCTTGTACTCCATCTCCAATCTCTGGTGTCTCCGACATTTTTGAAGTGCAACAAATTCTTGCCTCCAAACTCTCCAGAGGAAGACGGTTCTTTTTGGTTGACTGGAAGGGATTTGGTCCTGAGGAGAGGTCGTGGGAACCCAAAGAGAACATCCTGGACAAGAACTTAATCCAGAAGTTCCTGCAACTCAAAAGGAAGAGAGGGCCAAAGGGGGGGGGGGTACTGTCACGGCCCTCGCCGTGTCCCGGTGCCCTGCGCGGGGCCGTCTGCGCCTTCTCCCCCGCTCCTGTGTGCCCGTGCCCCGGCATTCTCCTCCCCGCCACTTACCTTCCTCCTCTGTCACTCCCGCTGGGCAGCATCCTCGCCCCGCTCGTATGGGAGCCGCGTCCTTGGGCTTCTCTTGGCGCGTCTCCTGTGCATCCTCCTGCAGTGCTGGTGCGCGCGCGTCTCTCCCCCAGGGCGCGTGCGCGCCACTCTGTGAGATTTAAAGGGGCAGTGTCCTTTCTATTTGTCACCTAGTTGGTCCCACCTTATTTAAGCATGTCACTTCCCTTGTTCCCTGCCGGATCTTTGTGCTATTGCCCTAGAGAAAGCATACCACTACTGTTTGACTACCTGTGCTACCTGACCTTTTAGCTACGTCCCTGACTTCGTACCTTAGCCGCCAGCCCTTGACCTTCTGCTACGTCCCTGACTACGCACCCAGTCTCCAGCCTCAGACCTTAGGTTGACCCAGCCCACGACCTACCACCAGCACGACAGGTTGCCCGCTCCCTACCTCCCGGTGACTCCTCTCTGTGCCAAGTACCACCTCGGCTGCCCGCGTGGTCGAGTCGTACCAGTGGAGGCGACCTGGACGTCGCCTGCCGCAGCAAGTCCATCCTGCTTTGCGGCGGGCTCTGGTGAAGACCAGTGGCGTCTTAGATTCCGCTCCCTGGTGCGGCTCTCTGCATCTGCCACGCGGTGCTCAGCGGATTCACCTCCAGTCCTCTCCGGTGAGTGTGACAATGACCCAGATCGGCACACTGAATTTGCAGAATGGGCAAAACAAAAATTGGAACAGGACCCTCAGTTTACGCAGAAGATTTTGTTCAGTGATGAGGCAAACTTTTATGTGAATGGTGAAGTTAACAAACAAAACCACTGCTATTGGTCTGAGACTAACCCACATTGGATAGATCCCTCCAAGACTGTTGGAACACAAAAATTGATGGTATGGTGTGGTATATGGGGTACAAAGATAGTGGGGCCATTCTTCATCAATGGAAACCTTAAGGCCACTGGATATGTGAAATTGCTACATGATGATGTGTTTCCTTCTTAATGTACTGAAGCTGGCACGTTCCCTGAGTTTTTCCAGCAAGATGGTGCACCACCACATTATGGGTGTCAGGTCCGAGCATTCCTAGATGAACAGTTTCATGGAAAGTGTATTGGTCATCGTGGGCCAGTTGAATGGCCCCCAAGGTCTCCCAATCTGACCCCCTTAGACTTTTATCTTTTGGGTCATCTGAAGGCAATTGTCTATGCTGTAAAGATACGAGATGTGCAGCACCTGAAACTATGGATATTGGAAGCCTGTGCTAGCATTTCTCCTGCGGTGTTGCTATCAGTATGTGAAGAGTGGGAGAATAGGGTTGCATTGACAATCCAACACAATGGGCAGCACATTAAACACATTTTATAAGTGGTCAGAAACTTGTAAATAACTCATGAAAGAATAAAGTTATGTTAAAACCAAGCACATCATCGTTTTTCTTGTGAAATTCCCAATAAGTTTCATGTGTCACATGACCCTCTTCCTATTGAAAAAACAAAAGTTGGATTCAAAATGACCGACTCCAAAATGGCCGCCATGGTCACCACCCATCTTGAAAAGTTTCCCCCCTCACATATACTAATGTGCCACAAACAGGAAGTTAATATCGCCAACCATTCCCATGTTATTAAGGTGTATCCATATAAATGGCCCACTCTGTATAACAATCCTCTCCTCTTAGATAACATAACTATCTAAATAATGGGGTGATAAATAACCTGTATTGGATGGTCTGATGAATATGAAAAAGTCTCTTTTGAAGTGTCCTTTATCCTCAGGCACATCTGATGGTGGAGAAGACTGTTTCTCTTGTTTGTTAAGAGGAGGGTCAGTGGAATGTAGGTCATCAGTCTGAACTGTTGGTGCCTTAGCTTAGGATTTGGATCATTTTCATTAGCAGGTGAGATATATGTATCTATGTATGGTCTATGTGCCGCCTTAGAATATGGCACAGTCAGTAGCTCTTACTTTTTAAGACACAGATCCTGCAGTTTCCACTACTGTTGATGGTATCCATCTTGGTCCCATTGCATAGTTTCTAAAATAAAACACTATTCCTCCTCTTGAAAACACCGCATAGATGAGGAGTTGATTTGTTTAGACAGTCTGACATCCTGCTTGTTTTGCATGTCAGATGTGAGATCAGGATGAAGTCTGTCCAGACAGGTTTTGATCTTCCTGTTCATCAGCAGTTCTGCAGGGCTGCATTCTGTACTGGAGCATGGGGTCACATGTTGTTGTAGTAGAAAATGTTTCAGTCTGTGATTCCAATCTCCTACAGCAATTCTTTTTACAGTATCTTTAGTATTCTGAACCATGCTGAACTCTGCTTGTCCATTTAAAGATGGATGAAATGGAGCTGTTGTAATATGGTGAATAGAGTTAAGCAGACTTATGAAAAGTTCGGTTTGCAGGACTCGCCGAACTTTTCAAAAATTGTGAGTTCAGTTCAGCTTGGTTTGACTCAAACCAGCAATGAAATAGGCCCCTAAACACATTTAAAACACTGCCTAACAGCTCAAAACCCCTGTCTAACACTGTTAGGAGTATATTCAAGTAATTTAAAAGTGTTTTTAAGGATCAATTATGGCGACATGCGGTAACCATAGGTAACTATTTCAGCTCGCTCATTTTTTAACCCCTTAAGGATGGAGGGTTTTTCAGTTTTTGCATTTTCGTTTTTTCCTCATCACCTTCTAAAAATAATAACAACACTTTGCATTTTGCACCTAAAAATCCATATGATGGCTTATTTTTTGTGCCTCCAGTTCTACTTTGTAATGACATCAGTCATTTTACCCAAAAATCAACAGTGAAACGGAAAAAAAATCAATGTGGAACAAATGGAAGAAAAAAAAACATTTTGTAAATTTTGGGGGCTTCCGTTTCTACGCAGTACATTTTTCGGTAAAAATGACATTATCTTTATTCTGTAAGTCCATACGGTTAAAATGATACCCTACTTATATAGGTTGAAAAAAATCATAACTACATGCAGGAAAATGTATAAATGTATACGTTTAAAATTGGTCTATTCTGACCCCTATAACTTTTTTATTTCTCCATGTACAGAGCGGAATTTTTTTGCGGGTACACCATTGACCGTGCAATTTAATTAACGATTTATTTTTATACTTCGGACATTTACGCACGTGGCGATACCACATATGTTATTTTTTACACCATTTTTTTTTTTATTGGGAAAAGGGGGGTGATTCAAACTTTTATTAGGGAAGGGGTTAAATGATCTTTATTAACTTTTTTTTCTTCACTTTTTTTTTCCAATGTTATAGCCCCCATAGGGGAATATAACATGCAGTACATTGATTCAATACACTGATCACTGCCATTGCATTCAATGGCAGGGATCAGTGTTATCGTCTAAAGAGTTAGGTGACGACGGCGATGTATGGCAAAAGCCACTGGTCCTGGTTGCTTATAGCAACCGGGACCCACTGGGTATGATGCACGCTCACCTGCTGAGCACGTGTCATACCTCATGAGACGCTTATAAACGTCCATTTGGGTTAAGGACGCAGCCATTTTTTTGCAAATCTGACCACTGTCACCTTTAAGCATTAATAACTCTGGGATGCTTTTACTTTTGATTCCGAGATTGCTTTTTCGTGACATTCTACTTTATGTTAGTGGTAAATTTTTGTCGATACTTGCATAATTTCTAAGTGAAAAATGTTAAAATTTCTGGAAAAGTTAGAAAATCTTGCATTTTTCTTTCTTTGAAGCTTGTAAGGAAAGGGGACATGTCAAATAAATTACATATTGATTCACATATACAATATGTTAACGCATTTAGGAAGCCCCCATGATGCCAGAACAGTAAAAAAAAAAAAAAATACACAAGGCACACTATTTTGGAAACTGTACCCCTCAAGGAACGTAACAAGGGGTAAATTGAGTCTTTATACCCCACAGGTGATTGACGAACTTTTGTTAAATTGGGACGTGAAAATGAAAAATCAGATTTTTAACACTAAAATGCTGATGTTACCCCAAACTTTTCATGTTCACAAGGGGTAATAGGAGAAAATGCCCCCCCCCCCCCCAAAAAAAAAAAAAAATTTGTAACCCCATTTCTCTAGAGTAAGGAAATACTTCATATCTGGATGTAAAGTGCTCTGCGGGTGCACTTGAGGGCTCAGAAGGGAAGGAGCGACATTGGGCTTTTGGAGAGTGAATTTTGCTGAAATGGTTTTTGGGGGGCATGTCGCATTTGGGAAGCCCCTATGATAAAAAAAAAAAAAAACACATGGCACTATATTTGGGAAACTACACCCCTCAAGGAATGCAACAAGCCTTAACACCCCACAGGTGATTGATGAACTTTCGTTAAAGTGGGACGTAAACATTTTTTTTTTTATAAAATGTTGGTGTTACCCAAAATTTTTCATTTTCACAAGGGCTAATAGGAGAAAAAGCCCCCCCAAAATTTTTATCCACATTTCTTCTGAATATGGAAATACCTCATATGTGGATATAAAGTGCTCTGCAAGCGAACTACAATGCTCAGAAGAGAAGGAACGCCATTGGGCTTTTGGAGAGAAAATTTGGTTGGAATAGAAGTCGGGGGCCATGTGCGTTTACAAAGCCCCCATGGTGCCAGAACAGTGGGCCCCCCACATTTGACCCCATTTTGGAAACTAAACCCCTCACGGAATGTAATAAGGGGTGTTATGATCATTTACACCCCACTGGCTTTTGACAGATCTTTGGAACAGTGGGCTTTGCAAATGAAAAATAAAAATGTTCATTTTTACGGACAACTGTTCAAAAAATCTGTGAGACACCTGTGGAGTGTAAATGCTCACTGTATCCCTTGTTACATTCCGTGAGGGGTGTCATTTCCAGGGTCACATGTGGGGCGGTCCACTGTTCTGGCACCATGGGGGCTTTGTAAACGCACATATCCTTCAATTACAGCCTAATTCTCGCTCCAAAACCCCAATGGTGCTCCTTCTGTTCTGAGCATTGTAGTTCGTCCGCAGAGCACTTATTTCCTTACTCAGAAGAAATGGGGTAACAAATTTTGGGGGGCTTTTTTCCTATTACCCCTTGTGAAAATGAAAAATTTGAAGTAACACCAGCATTTAGGGAAATTATTTTTTTTTTATTTCCATGTCCAACTTTAACGAAAATTCGTCAAAGAACTGTGGGGTGTTAAGGCTCACTATACTCCTTGTTACATTCCTTGAGGGGTGTAGTTTCCAAAATGGGGTCACATGTGGGTGTTTTTTTTTTTTGTGTGTGTGTTTCTCAGCCACCTCTGTGCAAATCACCAATTTAGACCTCAAATTTACATGGCGCTCTCTCACTCCTGAGCCCTGATGTGCGCCCGCAGAGCACTTTACGTCCACATATGGGGTATTTCCGTACTTGGAAGAAATTGGGTTACAAATTTTGGGGGTCTTTTTCTCCTTTTACCCTTTGTGAAAATGAAAAGTATGGGGCAACACCAGCATGTTAGTGTAAAAATATAATTTTTTTTTACACTAACATGCTGGTGTAGCCCCTAACTTTTCCTTTTCATAAGAGGTAAAAGGAGAAAAAGCCCCTCATAATTTGTTAGGCAATTTCTCCTGAGTAGGGAAATACCCCATATGTGGCACTAAACTGTTGCCTTGAAATACGACAGGGCTCCGAAGTGAGAGAGTGCCATGCCCATTTGAGGCCTAGATTAGGAATTTGCAATAGGGGCAGACCCGGATACAAAGATGGCACTTGTCTCCACCAAAATCCTACGGCAGTTTCCCAAACAGGGTGCCTCCAGCTGTTGCAAAACTCCCAGCCTGCAACAGCTGGAGGCTCCATTTAGGAAACACTGCCGTATGAGACGTTTTTAATTTTTATTGGGGGGCGGAACGTGTAAGGGTATATGTATAAGTAGTGTTTTTACTTTTTATTTTGTGTTAGTGTAGTGTTTTAACCCCTTAAGGACAATGGACGTACTCCTACGCCCCCGTTTCCGAGTCCTTAAGGACCGAGGACGTAGGAGTACGTCCTGTCCTTTCCCGGCCCCCCGCCGCTAGCCGGAGGGGAGCCGGTGCCCGATGCCTGCTGAAATCGTTCAGCAGGCATCGCGGCATATCGCCCAGGGGGGTCATTATGTCCCCCATGTCGGCGATGGCCGCAGATCGCTGGACAATTCAGTCCAGCGATCTGCGGCGATTCCGGGTCAATCGGGTCTCCAGTGACCCGGTGACCCGGAATTACTGGCTGATCGGGGCCGTCAGAGACGGCCCCGAACAGCCAGAGCCTGCAGGGGTGAGGTGGCACTGGTGCCACCTCACGATCGCCCTGATTCGTCGGCCGGATTACTGGCCGACCAATCAGGGCGCCTGCTGCGGGTGTCACTCCCGCACCCGCTCCGCCCCTCTTCCGGAGGACGTGAGCGGGTGCGGGACGACGACCCCCGGTGCTGGGGACCCCGATCCCCGGCGTTAATGTTGGGATCGGGGCCCCAGGAGCAACTACGGCGGCGGCGGCGGGACTGACCTGTGCGGCGATCAAGCAGCAGCAGGAGGTGAGTGACAGCCTCCTGCTGTTGCTTAGCAACAGCTCCCAGCATGCAAAAAGGGCATGCTGGGAGCTGTAGTTATGCAACAGGAGGAGGCAGACCACCACAACTCCCAGCATGCACTTATGGGCATGCTGGGACTTATGGTTTCAAAAAGCCAAATGTGACTCCTCCTCTTCTGAGACCTGTAGTGCGCCAGCAGAGCACTTCTCACCCCCATATGGGGTGTTTTCTGAATCGAGAGAAATTGGGCTTCAAATTTTGGGGGGTATGTTCTGCTATTACCCTTTTTAAAAATGTAAAAATTTTGGGAAACCAAGCATTTTAGGTAAAAAAAAATGTATTTTTTTTTAACATATGCAAAAGTCGTGAAACACCTGTAGGGTATTAAGGTTCACTTTACCCCTTTTTACGTTCCCCGAGGGGTCTGGTTTCCAAAATGGTATGCCATGTGTTTTTTTTTGCGGTTCTAGCACCATAGGGGCTTCCTAAATGCGGCATGCCCCCAGAGCAAAATTTGCTTTCAAAAAGCCAAATGTGACTCCTTCTCTTCTGAGACCTGTAGTGCGCCAGCAGAGCACTTTTCACCCCCATATGGGGTGTTTTCTGAATCGGGAGAAATTGGGCTTCAAATTTTGGGGGGTATTTTCTGCTATTATCCTTTTTAAAAATGTAACATTTTTGGGAAACCAAGCATTTTAGGTAAAACATTTTTTTTTTTTTTACATATGCAAAAGTCGTGAATCACCTGTAGGGTATTAAGGTTCACTTTACCCCTTGTTACATTCCCTGAGGGGTCTAGTTTCCAAAATGGTATGCCATGTGGTTTTTTTTTTTGCTGTCCTGGCACCATAGGGGCTTCCTAAAGGTGACATGCCCCCCAAAAACCATTTGACGCTCCTTCCCTTCTGAGCCCTCTACTGCGCCCGCCGAACAATTAACATAGACATATGAGGTATGTGCTTACTCGAGAGAAATTGGGTTTCAAATACAAGTAAAAATTTTCTCCTTTTTACCCCTTGCAAAAATTCAAAAATTGGGTCTACAAGAACATGCGAGTGTAAAAAATGAAGATTGTGAATTTTCTCCTTCACTTTTCTGCTATTCCTGTGAAACACCTAAAGGGTTAATACACTTATTGAATGTCATTTTGAATACTTTGGGGGGTGTAGTTTTTATAATGGGGTCATTTATGGGGTATTTCTAATATGAAGACCCTTCAAATCCACTTCAAACCTGAACTGGTCCATGAAAAATAGCGAGTTTGAAAATTCTGTGAAAAATTTCCAAATTGCTGCTGAACTTTGAAGCCCTCTGGTGTCTTCCAAAAGTAAAAACTCATAAATTTTATGATGCAAACATAAAGTAGACATATTGTATATGTGAACCCAAAAATGTTTTATTTTGAATATCCATTTTCCTTACAAGCAGAGAGCTTCAAAGTTAGAAAAATGCTAAATTTTCATTTTTTTCATCAAATTTGGGGATTTTTCACCAAGAAAGGATGCAAGTTACCATAACATTTTACCACTAAGTTAAAGTAGAATATGTCACGAAAAAACTATCTCGGAATCAGAATGATAACTAAAAGCATTCCAGAGTTATTAATGTTTAAAGTGACAGTGGTCAGAATTGCAAAAAACGCTCTGGTCCTTAAGGTGTAAAATGGCCTGGTCCTTAAGGGGTTAAGGGTACATTCACTCGGGCGGGGGTTCAAAGTCAGTTTTCTGCTGGGAGTTTGAACTGCGGCAGAAAATTTGCCGCAGGTCAAGCTTGTAGAAGGAAACCCTCTGTAAACCCGCCCGTGTGAATGTACCCTGTACATTCACATGGGAAGGTGCCTCAAACCTTTAGCTGTTTCAAAACTACAACTCCCAGAATGCACTGACAGACTGTACATGCTGGGAGTTGTAGTTTTGCAACAGCTGTAGGCACACTGGTGGGGAACTACTGAGTTAGGAAACAGACTCTAGCTCAGTGTTTGCCAACCAGTGTGCCTACAGCTGTTGCAAAACTACAACTCCCAGCATGCACTGACAGACAAAAGGCATGCTAGGAGTTATGCAAGGAGCTAGTAGTTATGCAACATCTGGGGAAGAACAGTTTGGAGACCGGTAAGTAGTGGTCTCCAAACTGTAGCCCTCCAGATGTTGCAGCACTACATTGCCCAGAATGCTTGACTGTCTGCTGGGAATTGTAGTTTTGCATCATCTGGAGGTCTACAGTTTGGAAACCACTGTGTAGTGGTCTCCAAACTGTGCCCTTCCAGATGTTACAGAACTACAACTCCCAGCATACCTAGACTGTCTGGGCATGCTGAGAGTTGTAGTTTTGCAACATCTGGAAACCACAGTTTGGAGACCACTGCACAGTGGTCTCCAATCTGTGGCCCTCCAGATGTTGCAAAACTACAACTCCCAGCATGCCCAGACAGTCAAAAGAGTTGTAGTTTTGTAACTTCTAGCAGGCCACAGTGAAGATCACTCACCAAAAGAGGATCTTCACTGTTGCCCGCAGTCTCCTCCTCCTCTGCTGCTGGCGTAGCTCTTCGTGTGCCTGCTGCCGCTGCCTGCTGGGTAAGACCCCCGCGCCACTTTCCAGCACCTTCCGCTCTGACCGGACTTCTACGGGTGGGCAGAGCGGGATTTCTAAACTTTGAAGCTCTCTACATGTACGGAAAGTGGACATGCCAAATAAATTATATGTTGATTCACATATAAAATATGTCTACTTTATGTTTGCATCATAAAGTTGACATGTTTTTACTTTTTGAAGACATTAGAGGGCTTTTTAGTTTAGCAGCAATTTTCCAATTTTTTAAATGAAAATTTCAAAATCAGAATTTTTCAGGGACCAGTTCAGTTCAAAGGGAATTTGAGGGTCTTTATGTTAGAAATTCCCTATAATGGACCCCATTATGAAAACTGCACCCCTTAAAGTATTCAAAATGACTTTCAGAAAGTTTGTTAACCCTTTAGGTGTTTAACAGGAATAGCTGCAAAGTGGAGGAGAAAATTCAAAATCTTTATTTTCACACTAACATGTTATTGTAGACCCATTTTTTTCATTTTTACAAGGGGTAATAGGTAAAAATGGCCCCCAAAATTTGTAACCCTATTTCTCTCAGGTAAAGAAATACCTCATTTGTGGATGTTAAGTATTCTGCGGGCGCAGTAGTGAGCTCAGAATGGAAGGAGCAACAATGGGATTTTGGAGAGCGAATTTTGCTGAAATGGTTTTTGGGGGGCATGTTTCATTTAGGAAGCCCCCATGGTGCCAGAACAACTAAAAAACCCACATGGCACACTATTTGGGGAACTACACCCCTCAAGGAACATAACAAGGGGTACAGTGAGCCTTAACACCCCAAAGGCGTTTGATGAATTTTCACTAAAGTTGGACGTGAAAATGAAAAATTTAATTTTTTTTTTACAAAAATGCTGGTGCAAACCCAGATTTTTTATTTTCACAAGGGGTAATAGGTAAAAATGTCCCCCAAAATTTGGAACCCAATTTCTCTCGAGTAAGGGAATACCTCATATGTGGATGTAAAGTCCTCTGTGGGTGCACTAGATGGCTCAGAAGGGTAGGATCGACAATGGGATTTTGAAGAGCGAATTTTGCTGAAATGGTTTTTGAGGGGCATGTTGCATTTAGAAAGCCCCTACCGTGCCAGAACAGCAAAAAAAAAAAAAAAAAACTACACCCCTCGAAGTACATAACAATGGTTACAGTGAGCCTTAACACCCCACAGGTGTTTGATGACTTTTCGTTAAAGTTGGATTTGTAAATTAAAAAAATTTCCACTAAAATGCATTTTTTTCCCAAATTTTCCATTTTTACAAGAGGTAATAGGAGAAAAAGCCCCCATTTGGAGAGAGAATTTGGTTGAAATAGAAGTCGGGGGCCATGAGCGTTTACAAAGCCCCCATGGTTCCAGAACAGTGGGACCCCCCCATGTGACCCCATTGTGGAAACTACACCCCTCAAAGAATTTAATAAGGGGTGCAGTGAGCATTTACACCCCACTGAAGTTTAACAGATTTTTTGAACAGTGGGCTGTGCAAATGAAAAATTACATTTTTCATTTTCACGGACCACTGTTCAAAAAATCTGTCAGACACCAGTAGGGTGTAAATTCTCACTGCACCCCTAATTACATTCCCTGAGGGGTGTAGTTTGCAAAATGGGGTCACATGTACCCCCCCCCCCCCCCCCCCACTGTTCTGGCAGCATGGGGGCTTTGTAAACACACATGGCCTTCAATTCCAGCCAAATTCTCTCTCCAAATACTCAATGGCGCTCCTTCTCTTCTGAGCATTGTAGTTCGCCCGCAGAGCACTTTACATCCACATATGGGGTATTTCAATAATCAGAAAAATTGGTGTTACAAATTTTGTGGGACATTTTATCTTATTACCCCTTGTGAAAATAAAAACTTTGGGGTAACACCAGCATTTTAGTGAAAAAAATCAGATTTTTTTCATGTCAAACTTTAACGAAAATTTGTCAAACACCTGTGGGGTGTTAAGGCTCACTATACCCCTTGTTATGTTCCGTGAGGGGTGCAGTTTCCAAAATGGAGTCACATGTGGGTGATTTTTTTTTCTGCATTTATGTCAGAACCGCTGTAACTATCAGCCACCCCTGTGCAAATCACCAATTTAGACCACAAATGTACATGGTGCGCTCTCACTTCTGAGCCTTGTTGTACGCCCGCAGATCACTTTACACCCACATATGGGGTATTTCCGCACTCAGGAGAAAGTGCGTTACAAATTTTGGGGGTCTTTTTTTCCTTTTACCTCTTGTAAAAATTAAAAGTATGGGGCAACACCAATATGTTAGTGTAACATTTTTTACATGCTGGTGTAGACACCAACTTTACCTTTTTTCACAAGGGGTAAAAGGATAAAAAGCCCCCAAAAATGTGTTAGGCAATTTCTCTTGAGTACGGAAATGCCCCATATGTGGCCCTAAACTGTTGCCTTGAAATATGACAGGGCTCTGAAGTGAGAGAGCACCATGCGCATTTGAGGCCTAAATTAGGGATTTGCATAGGGAAGGACACTGCACTGTTCCCCAAACAGGGTGCCTCCAGCTGTTGCAAAACTCCCAGCATGCCTGGACAGTCAATAGCTGTTTGACAATACTGGGAGTTATTTTTCAACAGCTGGAGGCCCCGTTATGGAAACACTGCCGTATGAGACATCCTTAATTTTTATTGGGGGGCATTGTAGGGGTATGTGTATATGTAGTGTTTTACCCTTTATTTTGTGTAAGTGTAGTGTATTGTAGTGTTTTTAGGGTACACGTGTAGAGAACATTCACATGGGCAGGGGTTCACAGCGAGTTTTCTGCTGGGAGTTTGAGATGCAGCGGAAAATTTGCTGCATCTCAAATTCAAAGCGGGAAACTCGCTGTTAACCCCCGCCCGAGTGAATGTACCCTGTACATTCACATGGCCGGAGGCTAACCTTCAACTGTTGCAAAACTACAACTCCCAGCATGCACTGACAGACTGGTTGGAAAACACTAAGTTAGGTAACAGACTACCGCAGTGTTTCAGCCCCAGTGTAACATAGTTCATAAGGTTGAAAAATGACCAGAGTCCATCAAGTTCAACCTATAACCCTAATAAGTCCCTATTGAGTTGAGTTGATCCAGAGGAAGGCAAAAAACCCTCATTCTAGAGGTAAAAATTCCTTCTTGACTCCAAATATGGCAATCAGAATAAATCCCTGGATCAACGTTCTGTCCCTATAAATCTAGTATCCATAACCAGCGATGTTATTATTCTGCAAAAATGCATCCAGACCCCTTTTGAACTCTTTTACAGAGTTCACAATGACCACCTCCTCAGACAAAGCATGCCACAGTCTCACTGCTCTTACAGTAAAGAACCCCCCCGCTGTGTTGGTGTAGAAACTTTCTTTCCTCTAAACTTAGAGGATGCCCCCTTGTTATAGATACAGTCCTGGGTATAAATAGATCATGGGAGAGATCTCTATACTGCCCCTGATATATTTATACATAGTTATTAGGTCTCCCCTAAGCCTTCTTTTTTTCTAAACTAAATAACCCCAATTCTGCCAATCTTTCTGGGTACTGTAGTCCTCCCATTCCCCGTATTACTCTGGTTGCCCGTCTTTGAACCCTCTCCAGCTCCACTATATCTTTCTTGTACACTGGTGCCCAGTACTGTACACAGTATTCCATGTGTGGTCTGACTAGTGATTTGTACAGCGGTAGAATTATTTCCTTGTCGTGGGCATCTATGCCCCTATTGATGCACCCCATGATTTTATTTGCCTTGGCAGCAGCTGCCCGACACTGGTCACTACAGCTAAATTTACTATTAACTAAGACTCCTAAATCCTTTTCCATGTCAGTCGTCCCAAGTGTGATCCCATTTAATACATAATCCCTGCTAGGATTTTTCTTCCCCATGTGCATTACCTTACATTTATCAGTGTTGAACCTCATCTGCCACTTCCCAGCCCAAACCTCCAACCTATCCAGATCCATTTGTAATAGTGCACTGTCCTGTGTTTACCGCTTTACAGAGTTTAGTATCATCTGCAAAGATTAAGATTGCTACTTTACTATTCAACCCCTCTATAAGGTCGTTAATAAATATATTAAATAGAACAGGACCCAAGACGGACCCTGTGGTTGCTCCAGCTGTTGCAAAACTACAACTCCCAGCATGCATCATCTGTCAATGCATGCTGGGAGTTGTAGTTTTGCAACAGCTGGAGGCACACTGGTTAGGAAACAGACAGTGTTTCCCAACCAGTGTGCCTCCAGTTGTTGCAAAGCTACAACTCCCAGCATGCCCAAACTGCCAAAGGGTATGCTGGGAGTTGTAGTTTTGCAACATCTGGCCCTTAAGATGTTGGTGAACTACAACGCTCAGCATGCCTGGACAGACTTGGCATGCTGGGAGTTGTAGTTTTGAAACTTCTGGAAGTGCACAGTTTGGAGACCACTATACAGTGGTCTCTAATAGGGAGTGAACACTGGCCCCATAAGTCTCAGCCAGTGCTCGCGTGCAGCCCCTAGAGGACAGAGGGGAAGCTGCAGCAATGGCAGTAGCAGCAGAACATGGTACAGAGCAGGCTGCCTGATGCAAGTAAGAGATTGGACACAGTACGCCAGTGGTTTTCAATAGAGATGAGCGAATCGAATCTGACGAATCCAAATTCGTTGCATGGAAAATTCAATTTGCAACTAATGCGAATATTGCTGCGATTCTATCCCCCAAATCGCTTCATTAAACTCCATTTAGTGTGGTCCAGGCTCCAGGGCATCTAAAATGGCGGATACACATGTGAGGATATGGGGCAAAGAATTCTGGGAAGGCGGAACAAGGGTAGGCAGGATGACCCTGAATCACATGCAGGATGCAGCTTATCAGCAGCTAGTCACCCCTGTGATGTCACATCCCTATATAATCGGCAGCCTTATTCCGGCTAGTCACTTCCTCCTTTCACTGCAGAGAGATAAGACAGCTCTGTGTGTTACACAGACAAGCTTTTTCCAGCAGTGTTTCACCCCTAGTCAAGTCAGCGTTCTGGTGGACAAGGGCCTAGATACTGTCAAGGGCCTAGATACTGTGAAAGGCCAGGAAAAAGTAATCACCGGCTGGTGTTTTACTCCAATACTTTTTTAAGCATACTGTAGCACATTTTTCTGCACTCTTTGTTCCACAACAAAGGGTCTGCTGGTTATACTAGTCTGTAGACGATATAATACACACATAGTAGTCCATTCCTAATAGTCTGTGAGAGAGTGCAATTTTGGGTTTAGTAAACTGCTGGTGTTGTGCAAAAATATGATGGCTTGTGCCGAGCCGAGGTAGAGTGCCAAGCCGTCATTTCTTTGAGAAGAAGGCAGTACCAGCCCTGCACAATTTTGTGGAAGAGAAGGTGGGCCAGTCCTTGAGCCTGTCAGTGTGTACCAAAGTGCACAGCAGGGTCTATGTCTGGAGATGTAACTATGGTCAGGGACAATATGTCTTTTACGGCCCACTGGGTGAATGTGGTTCCTGCACAGCCACAACACCAACTTGGAAAGGTCACCCCGCTTCCTCCTCCACGCTTTCAGGCCATTGGTCCTTTGACAGTGTGTGACTCTGCCTCCTCATCCTCCACAGTGTGCTAAGCCTCCACTGCACAGACAAGTCTCAGTGCCCCTTTAGCATACCATGTGTGCAGGGCACAGCGGTGTCACGCTGTTATTCACATGGTTTGCCTTGGCGAACCGAGTCACACAGGGGAGGAACTGCTAAAAGTCATTCATAATGAAATCGGAGCATGGCTTACTCCACGAAAACTGGAAATGGGAACCATGGTGACTGACAACGTGAAGAATATCTTGTCTGCGCTGCAACAGTGAAGGCTGAGCCATGCGCCCTGCATGGCACACGTGTTCAATCTGGTTGTGAAGCAAGACATCCTAACAATGGGAAGGAAACTTTGCATGCACTTCAGCCACTCATACACCGCATAGCACACTCTCCTTGAGCTGCAGCGTAAGAACGGTATCCCCCAAAATAGTCTGATTTGCGACGTTGCCACAAGTTGGAATTCCACCCTCCGTATGTTGGACCGACTATATGAACAGAGAAAAGCCATCACCGATTTCTTGATGATGAAAGCGGATAGGGGGACTCCCCTGTGTAACTTCAATGTCAACCAGTGGCAGCTCATACGTGACACCTGCCGTTTGCTCAGGCCCTTTGAGGAAGCCACATTATTAGTCAGTTGCCAGGATTACGGGATTAACGACATCATTCCACTACTTCATTTCCTACAACACGTGTTGGAAACAATGGCTGGTCAGGGCAATGGAGAGGTGGCACCTACATCTCACGGCCACGTGAGCCCTGTGGGGGCTGAACTGGAGGAGGAGGAGGAGGGGCACAGTGGAGCACAGTTTAGGTTTTGCGAAATGGGCGGTTTTTCTACTCAACTGACAGGAGAGGAGGGGAAGGAGCAGCCAGAGGAGATAGAGGGTTATGAGGAAGGCGAGACACAGGACCTAGACACACCGTGGCAGTATGCAGTGGAGATGGAGTCAGGGAGTCCCTCTGAGTTACTTGCACAAATGGCATGATGCATGCTCACTTGCTTGCGTAGTGACAACCGAATTGTCACCATTCGGCAGTGGGATGACTTCTGGCTCGCCACCTTTATTGGACCCTCGCTACCGGCACAAAACGGGGGCCTTTTTTTACACCCACTGAGAGGGAGGAAAAACTGACCGACTACAGAGACATCCTGCGTGGTCAGTTGGCCGGTGCCTATAGGCGCCATCGTCCATCCTCTCGTAGGTCTGACTTGGGGGGCCCTCTGCGATCACATTTCACTGCCATGGCTGTTGGGGAGGGGTGGGTTGGCAGGACCAGTACTAGCTCCATCAGCAGTAGCCTGAGTCTACAGCCACTGATGAGTACCTTTCTTAACTTGCATAATGAAGCAACTCATCAGCAGCAGGTTGACCTGAAGCAGGACCTGAACAAGCAGGTGGTGGCATACCTTGACATGCCCATGCCAACACACCTTGAAAATCTGCTGGACTTCTGGGCAGCCAAACTTGATTTGTGGCCGCAACTAGAGTTTGCCCTGGAAAAGCTGTCCTGTCTGGCCAGTAGTGTGCCATCAGAGAGTCGGTGTTTAGTGCGGCGGGGGCCATCGACACCCCAAGGAGAACTCATCTGTCCACAAAAAATGTGGAGAGACTGACCTTTGTGAAGATGAATCAGGCATTGATCAGCCAGGATTTCCACCCACCAATGCCTGATGCATCAGAGTAGATTGACCATGGTGCCACACCAACACTTCACAAATATGTATAGTACCAAACAGATTTAAGGAGCTGCTCACCAGTTACAAACATTCCTCCGCATCAGACTTTTTTTCACCCACCTTCGCCACCGGGTACTGGTATTGCCACCAACCTCACCACTCTGTCACCGGATCACTTTCCGGACTCCTTATGCTGCTGCCACCTCTAGGCTATCTCATTCAGCCTCCATATGATCTCCTCATCTGCCGCCAACTCCAGGCTGTGCCATTCAGCCACTATATGGTCTCCTCTTCTGCCGCCAACTCCAGGCTGTGCCATTCAGCCACTATATGGTCTCCTCATCTGCCGCCAACTCCAGGCCTTGCCATTCAGCCACTATATGGTCTCCTCATCTTCCACCAACTCCAGGCTGTGCCATTCAGCCACTATATGGTCTCCTCATTTGCCGCCAACTCCAGTCTGTGCCATTCAGCCACAATATGTTCTACTCATGCTGACGGCATGTCCAGGCTGTGCGATGCAGCCACTATATGTTCCACTCATGCTGCCGCCAACTCCAGGCTGTGCCATTCAGCCACTATATGGTCTCCTCATCTGCCACCAACTCCAGGCTGTGCCATTCAGCCACTATATGGTCTACTCATCTGCCGCCAACTCCAGGCTGTGCCATTCAGCCACTATATGTTCTACTCATGCTGCCGCCAACTCAAGGCTGTGTCATCCAGCCACTATATGGTCTCCTCATCTGCCGCCAACTCCAGGATGTGCCATTTAGCCACTATATGTTCTACTCATGCTGTCACCAGCTCCAAGCTATCCCATTCAGCCACTATATGGTCTCCTCATCTGCCGTCAACTCCAGGCTTTGCAATTCAGCCACTTTATTGTCTCACCATCTGCCGCCAACTCCAGGCTGTTCCATTTAGCCATTATATGTTCTATTCATGCTGTCGCCAGCTCCAAGCTGTGCCATTCAGCCACAATATGTTCTACTCATGCTGACGGCATCTCCAGGCTGTGCAATGCAGCCACTATATGTTCTACTCATGCTGCCACCAACTCCAGGCTGTGCCATTCAGCCACTATATGGTCTCCTCATCTGCCACCAACTCCAGGCTGTGCCATTTAGCCACTATATGGTCTACTCATCTGCCGCCAACTCCAGGCTGTGCCATTCAGCCACTATATGTTCTACTCATGCTGCCACCAACTCCAAGCTGTGCCATTCAGCCACTATATGTTCTACTCATGCAGCCGCCAAATCAAGGCTGTGCCATCCAGCCACTATATGGTCTCCTCATCTGCCGCCAACTCCAGGATGTGCCACTTAGCCACTATATGTTCTACTCATGCTGTCACCAGCTCCAAGCTGTGCCATCCAGCCACTATATGGTCTCCTCATTTGCCGCCAAATCCAGGATGTGCCATTCAGCCACTCTATGGTCTCCTCATCTGCCGCCAACTCCAGCATGTGCCATTCAGCCACTAGATGTTCCACTCATGCTGCCGCCAACTCCAGGCTGTGCCATTCAGCCACTATATGTTCTACAATTGCTGCCGCCAACTCCAGGCTGTGCCATTCAGCCCCTATATGGTCTCCTCATCTGCCGCCAACTCCAGGATGTGCCATTCAGCCACTATATGGTCTCCTCATCTGCCGCCAACTCCAGGCTGTGCCATTCAGCCACTGTATGGTCTCCTCATCTGCCGCCAACTCCAGGAGGTGCCATTCAGCCACTCTATGGTCTCCTCATCTGCCGCCAACTCCAGCATGTGCCATTCAGCCACTAGATGTTCCACTCATGCTGCCGCCAACTCCAGGCTGTGCCAGTCAGCCACTATATGTTCTACAATTGCTGCCTCCAACTCCAGGCTGTGCCAATCAGCCACTATGTTGTAACACTCACGTTTCTCTAGACTGGAACACAGATGATAGTGGATCCAATGGACTTGCTGTGGCAGGCAGCACCCAGGTCGCTACCCTTGGCACGGCTCGACCACACAGGCAGCTGAGGAGATTCGAGGCACAGTTGGGATAAGGCAACTCATGGTCTGGATAGCAGGAGGTCAGGGCAGGCAGCATAGTAGCGTAGTCAGGAACGTAGCAAATGTCAGTAGGCAGGCGGCAAAGGAGCAAGGTCAGGTCACAGAGCAAGGTTAAGATACACGGCAAGGCAATACACAAGAATGCTTTCTCTAAGGCTCTAGGGCAACAAAGATCTGGCAGGGAAGTGTGGGAGGTGGAGGAATTTATCAATGAGCCGCAGGTTTTACTTCACTAATGGGCGCACTGGCCCTTTAAATCTTAAAGCTCTGGCGTGCACGCCCTAGGGGACGTGCATGCCGAGCAGAGAGGCAGATGCGGGGGCAGGAGAAGCACCAGGTGAGTGACCGCCTGGGACTCGCATGCGGGCATGTCCCACGATGCAAATCCCAGCCCCGCCGGCAGCAGCAAGTAACGGGACCATGCACTCACGGCCAGCGTGCGCAGCCGCAGAGCATATCGTAACTTATGTTTTACTCATTCTGCAGCCAACTCCAGGCTGTGCCATTCAGCCACTATATGTTCTACTCATGCTGCCTCCAACTCCAAGCTGTGACATTCAGCCACTTTATGTTCTACTTATGCTGCCGCCAACTCCAGGCTGTCCCATTCAGCCACTATGTGGTCTCCTCATCTGCCGCCAACTCCAGGCGGTCTCATTCAGCCACTATACGGTCTCCTCATCTGACGCCAACTCCAGGCTTTGCCATTCAGTCACTATATGTTCCACTCATGTTGCCGCCAACTCCAGGCTGTGTTATTCAGCCACTATGTGGTCTTCTCTTGCTGCCGCCAATTCCAGGCTGTTTCATTCTGCCAGATGATGGTCTCCTCATGCAGCTGCCACCAGTATTAGTTCAAAGTAAACACTGGGACATTAAAGTTGGGAATCTAATATAAATCTTAAATTTAAAAAAATCTATGTAATCTTTTTAAGACTGAGGCCCTATGGTCGTCGACATCATATTACCTGTGGAATTATCACAAGAATCCAAGCTTGGAGCAATAACAATGAACCATAACTGATTAATTGAAACATTTGCACTTTCACAGTCAGGGGGACGCTGAGAGGCAGGGGCTGGAACAGGTGGTATCTTGCCTGGCGGAGGACCGTCAGCTCAATTTTAAGATACAAGTATGAGCTTTTTTATTGCAGCCACTTCTAGCTTTATGCGCCCACTTATCCAATGGCACAGAAGCTTAACATGCTCCTGTCCAAGTTGCTGGTACGGCAGTCCCTCCCTTTTCAAGTGGGCACTCAGAGTATGGGGGTGCACTGAGAGGCAGGAACTGGAACAGGTGGTAGCTCGCCTCTCGGCGAACCGCCAGCTCGATGCATGAATGGGTAATCAAAAAATTTAAATAAATTAAAATTAAATTAAAATTACATCCAGACTCTCTGCGGGAGGGATTCTAATAGTGATGCTTGTAATCTGCATGTCATACTGAATAACAGTATTATTTCACTAACACAGCACACTCCCTATGCGTGTTAGGACAAAGCAAAGTGTTCTACACCCCTATTGAGGCTCTCTGTATTCCAGAAATTTCTGTTTTTAATAGTGATTCACCGCAAATAAATTCGACCCAAACCCAATTTTTTCAGAAAATTAGGCGAATCTGCCGAATTTAGCAAAAATTCGCTAATCTCTAGTTTTCAACCAGCGGAATTACACTATCTATCTTTCCCTATCTGTCTAATCTGTATGTCTATCTTTCCCTACTCTACGTCATCTCATGCTTTCAGTTTTTTTGAGCTATTTACCGGCTCTTGTGAACCGTTCCGGTAAGAGTGCGTGGTAAACAAGATTACTTTCCATAAATACTTTGAATGTAAATTGTGGCCCATTGTTTGACACAATTGTATCAGGTAATCCATGTGTTGCGAACAACCTACTTAACACCTTTTAGGATGAAGGGTTTACAGGTACCCCTTGTTTCCTGGTACTTAAGGATCAATGGTGTAACTGTATATCTACAAAAGCACTTATTTACCCTTGATGCAGGAATTTAGAGGAGATATGGATAAAGTGGGTAAAGGCAAGATTTCATGATTGGGGCATATCTCCTCCTTTAAAATGATGCTTCTACCGAAATTATTATACTTATTTTGTAGCCTATCTATATATGTACCGAAATCATTTTTGATCAGGTTAGAAGGATGTTGCATGGATATGTCTGGGGACAAGATAGACAAAGAATATCGGCTAATCTATTGTATAGAGATGAATTGAAAGGAGGATTTGGCCTCCCACATATTAATAGATATTACATTGCTACCTTGATATCGCAACTCAAGGGGTTTTGGAATACAACCTATGAGACTCCTTGAGCAAACACAAAACAGAGTCCAGCTCACTTCTCGAGCCCTGTGCACACGGACTGGCGTGGGCAGCGCCGCTGTATGTGAACCAAGAACAAAGGGATGTCCAGCGCACAAGATGCAGAACGTTTTCTTTATTTGCAGGTAAAACTTCACAGCATAGCAGACATGGACACAAACATGTGACGCGTTTCAGCCCTAGCGTCGGACCTTAGTCATATGACTAAGGCCCGACGCTAGGGCCGAAACGCGTAACATGTTTGTGTCCATGTCTGCTATGCTGTGAAGTTTTACCTGCAAATAAAGAAAACGTTCTGCATCTTGTGCGCTGGACATCCCTTTGTTCTATGAGACTCCTTGGGTTCAAATTGAAAGCTATTTAGCAGGAGTGACTGATTCTAAACTATTACTATACTTTCCAATATGGGGGATAAAACTGCCATCAATATGTTCTCCATTAACAGAAGCTGCTTTAAAATGCTGGGCCTTATTGCATGTCCAACCTTATAATAATAATCCTGCATTTCTCCCACGCACACCTTTGACCATAATGCAATATCTTATTCCAGAGTTAAAATTTTTAGATTGGATAGAAAAGGGTCTGGTGGAGACGTCCCAGATTTACTCACGGGGATCCGTATGTACTTTTGAACAGCTATGGAACAAATATAATATCCCCAACTCGGATTTTTTTAAGTTTCTTCAAATATGCCATATACTGACATCAAAGAGAGTAAAGGGGGGAAAATATACAGCAATAGGTTTTGCTATACTCCAAATGCAGAAAAAAGGTCTGAATCAGATATATGACCTTTTTAGATTCCTCTATGCCAGCCTTTGAGGCTGCCATTTTTGGTAAATGGGGAAATGAGCTGGAGTGTAATATATCACCAGATGACTGGCAACACTCTGTAATATGGATTTATAAATTGCTACGTTGTACATCACATTTAGAATCTGTAATGAAGATGAGGTTAAGATGGTATATCACTCCAGCTAGAATACATAGGATGTTTCCTGAATCTTCGCCTAAGTATTGGTGAGGCTGCAGAAGGCAAGGTACTTTGCTACATGTGCTCTGGGCTTGTCCAATGCTCTCACAGGTATGGGGGAAGGTAGGACTGTTACTTCAGGAGATTAATGGAGTGCCGATGAATTTAACCCCTCAGTTGGCTTTGATGATAATAGGTATTGTCAGGAACCGGACCGGTATGCGGGATGGATACGGGTAGTGGACTGTCAGGAACCGGACCGGTATGCGGGATGGATACGAGTAGTGGATCTCCGTGTCAGTGAGGCGACAGCGTGGGCCGCACCAGGGGAACGGAATCTAAGAGGTTACTGGTTTTCACCAGAGCCTGCCGCAAAGTGGGATGGACTTGCTGCGGCAGGTAACCCCCAGGTCGTTCCACCTGATAGCGACTCAACCTCACTGACAGCTGAGACAGGCGCGGTACACAAGGACTAGGCAAGGCGAGGTCAGATGTAGCAGAAGGTCAAGGCAGGCGGCAAGGTTCGTAGTCAGGGCCAACGGCAAGGGGTCTGGATACACATGCTTGGGAAACACACACAAACGCTTTCACAGGGCACAAGGCAACATGATCCGGCAAGGACAGGAAGCGGGAGTGGGTTTATATACGTTTAAAAGTGATTGGGCCAGGCACCAATTAATGGTGCACTGGCCCTTTAAATCTAAGAGAGCCGGCGTGTGCTCACCCTAGAGAATGGGGCTGCGTGCGCCGGGAGGACACAGCAGGCAGGGAGAGGTGAGTGGAACGTGATGCGAACCGCGGGTGGACTTGTGCCGCCATGCGGATCACATCCCCGCCGGCAGCACTGAAGCAGCGCTCGCTGTTAGACAGACCGGGGAGCTGCAGGGAGGCACACGCCGTGAGCGCTCCGGGATGGATGCAGCACCCGGAGTGCTCGGCGTTACAGTACAGTGGTCTCCCCCTCTTCTTGGATCCTAGGAACTTACGGATGAGCTCTTTATCAAGAATATTGGCCTCAGGCTCCCAGGACCTATCCTCAGGACCGCAATTTTCCCAATCAATTAAAAAAAAACTTTTACCTCGGACGACCTTGGAGGTGAGGATCTCTTTGACACAGAAGACATCAGAGGAGCCAGAAACAGGAGCAGGAACAGTGACCTTCGGAGAGTAACAGTTAAGTATGAGAGGATTGAGAAGAGAAACATGGAAAGAGTTGGGAATACGAAGAGAAGAAGGAAGATGGAGCTTGTAGGAGACAGAATTGATTTGATTTTTGATTTTACCGAGGACCAAGCTTGTAGCTAGGAACACAGAAACGGATGTATTTGGCAGAGAGCCACACTTTGTCACGGGGGCAAAGACAGGAGGAATTCTTCTCTTTTTATCAGCATGTCTCTTCATGCGAGATGAGGCCAATAGGAGCGACTTTTCAGTTTTCTTCCAGATAGAGAAGAAGTCTTGTGCCAATTCATCTACAGCAGGGACTCCAGATGAAATGGGAATGGGGAGGGGGGGGGAAGCGGATGACGGCCGTACACCACAAAACATGGAGATTTGGAGGAAGATTCAGAATTTTTGAAGTTGTACGAGAATTCAGCCCAGGGCGGGAGGAAACAAAATGTAGCAGGTAGTCACCAAGAACCTGGTTCATTCTTTCCACTTGTCCATTGGATTGCGGATGAGAAGCAGAAAATTTTAATTTGATTTTTAATTGACTGCAAAGTACCCTCCAAAATTTAGAAACAAATTGAACACCTCTATCAGAGACAATATGCGTTGAAAGCCCGTGGAGACGAAAAATTTGGAGAAAAAATTGTTTTGTCAATTGAAGCGCAGAAGGAAGGTCTGGAAGCGGAACAAAATGAGCCATTTTGGAAAAGCGATCAACGACCACCTTAATGACAGTGTTGCCACGAGAAGAAGGAAGGTCCGTGATGAAATCCATAGCTATATGGGACCATGGTTATTCAGGCAGAGGAAGGAGAAGACCAGCAGGCTTCTGGCGTGGTGTCTTGTCACGTGCACACACTTTACAGGCCCGTACGAAATCCGTCACATCTCTCTCCAGGGAGGGACACCAATAGTGTCTAACAATTAACTGTATGGACTTTTTGATTCCAGCATGACCAGCCAGGTGGGAGGAATGACCCCATTTGAGAGTTTGGAGGCGAAGACGTGGAGGAACATAAGTTTTTCCCCGAGGAATTGGCACCAGAGAAGCAGGGGCAGAGGAGACCAGATACTCAGGAGGTATAATGTGCTGAGGAAGGGTCTCGGCTTCTGAGGCATCGGTGGAAGGTGATAGAGCATCAGCCCTGATATTCTTGTCTGCAGGATGAAAATGGATTTGAAAGTTGAAACGGGCAAAAAACAATGACCATCAAGCCTGGCGAGGATTTAACCGCTGGACGGATTGAAGAGAAGACAAATTTTTGTGATCTGTGTAGATGGTGATGGGATCCTTCCAGAAGATGTCTCCACTCCTCAAGTGCCAACTTAATAGCCAATAGTTCACGGTCTCCTATGGAATAGTTTTTTTCAGGAGGAGAAAAGGTTTTGGAGAAAAATCAGCAAGTGATATTTTTTCCCTTAGCGTTTTTTTTGTAGAAGAACAGCTTCGGCTCCGACTGAGGAGGCATCAACCTTGAGGAAGAAGGGCTTCAGAGGATCTGGTCTGGACAAGACTGGAGCAGAGGAGAAGCCGGCTTTGAGGTGGTTAAAGGCTTCTCCGCCTGTGGTGGCCAGGATTTCGGATTAGCATTTTTCTTGGTCAGTGCTACAATAGGAGCAACGATGGTGGAGAAGTGGGGAATGAATTGACAGTAATAATTAGCAAATCCGAGAAATCTTTGGATAGCTCGCAGGCCAGTGGGACATGGCCAATCTATTACCGCAGATAGCTTATCAGGGTCCATTTGAAGGCCTTGACCGGACACTATGTATCCCAGGAAGGTTAGACTGCTGCGCTCAAAAAGACATTTCTCAATTTTGGCGTAAAGATGATTTTGGCGTAGGCGCTGAAGCACTTGACGGACATGGAGGCGATGTTCCTCTAGGTTGGAGGCAAAAATGAGGATGTCATCAAGATAGACTACCACACAGGAATACAGCATGTCCCGAAAAATCTCATTAACAAAGTCCTGAAAGACTGCAGGGTCGTTGCAAAGTCCAAAGGGCATGACAAGGTATTCAAAGTGACCATCTCTAGTATTGAAGGCGGTTTTCCATTCATCACCTTCTCGAATACAAATGAGGTTATATGCGCCCCTTAGATCAAGTTTGGTGAAAATTTTTGCTCCAGGCAGTCGGTCAAAGAGTTCAGAGATGAGAGGCAGAGGATAGCGATTTTCACTGTAATTTTATTAAGACCGCTGTAGTCAATACAGAGACGTAGAGATCCATCTTTTTTGGCAACAAAGAAAAATCCAGCTCCGGCTAGAGAAGAAGATTTCCGGATAAAACCTCTTTTAAGGTTTTCCTGAATGTATTCCGTCATGGCTTGCGTTTCAGGAGCGGAGAGTGGGTAAATCCTACCAATGGGTGGTGTGGTAACAGCGAGCAAGTCGATAGGGCAGTCATAGGGTCTATGTGGTGGTAAGACCTCTGCTTGCTTTTTACAAAAGACGTCAGAGTAGTCCTGATAGGCCTTAGGAGGGCCTGGAAAAGGTGTAGTGATGGAGACTAGACTAGTAGAAACCAACTTGAGACATTGCTTATGGCAGGAAGGACCCGAACTCTTAATGTCCCCAGTGGCCCAGTTTAGGATAGGTGTGTGACGCTGGAGCCAGGGCAAGCCAAGAAGAATTTTTGAGGTACAGTTGGGCAATACAAAAAATTCAATATTTTCATGATGGTGAACTCCAACGGTCATGAGCAAAGGTTCTGTGCGGTAACGCACGGTGCAGACCAGTCTTTCTCCATTCACGGATGAAATGAAGAGAGGTTTGATGAGACGGGTAACAGGAATATTGAATCTGTTGATGAGAGAGGCTTCAATGAAATTTCCTGCTGAACCTGAGTCCAGAAAGGCCGCAGCGGAGAAGTAAGAAATATTAGCGGGCACAGCAACCCGCACAGGAATAGTCAGTCGTGGAGAGGAAGAATTAACACCAAGCAACGCCTCTCCCACGTTAACTAGGTGCGTGCGTGCGTGCGTTTCCCTGATGTGGAGGGCGAATAGGACAGTCCTTGAGGAAATGTTCGGTACTAGCACAGTACAGGCACAAGTTTTCGTTCCTGCGGCGAGTCCTCTCTTGTAGGGTCAGGCGAGACCGATCCACTTGCATAGCCTCCTAGGTGGAAGGCATAGGAACAGGTTGCAAAAGACACTGGGAGAGAGGTGCCAAGTGAGAAAACCGCCTGGTGTGAACAAGATACTTTTCCTGGTCGAAGCTCCTGGCGTCTTTCAGAGAAATGCATGTCAATGCGGGTGGCCAAATGGAGTTCAGACAGGGTTGCAGGAATTTCTCGTGCGGCCAGAACATCTTTGATGTGGCTGGATAAACCTTTCTTGAAGGTCGCGCAGAGGGCCTCATTGTTCCAAGCTAGCTCAGAGGCGAGGGTGCGGAACTGTATGGCGTATTCGCCCACTGAAGAACTCCCTTGGACAAGATTCAATAGAGCCGTCTGGGCTGAGGAAGCCCGGGCTGGCTCCTCAAAGACACTGCGTACTTCGGAGAAGAAGGACTGGACGGAAGCGGTGGCAGGATCGTTGCGGTCCCAAAGCGGTGTGGCCCAGGACAAGGCCTTTCCAGATAACAAGCTGACCACGAAAGCCACCTTTGACCGTTCTGTGGGGAACTGGTCCGACATCATCTCGAGGTGCAGGGAACATTGGGACAGGAACCCATGGCACAACTTAGAGTCCCCATAAAATTTCTCAGGAAGAGACAGGCGGATTCTAGAGGTAGAAGCGGCAGCTCGTAGTGGAGGAGATGCTGGAGCTGGCGGAGGAGATGGTAGAGGCTGTGGAGGCAGAAGCTTCTGGAGCACGGCAGCCAACTGTGACGGCTGTTGTCCTTGTTGGGTGATCTGCTGAGACTGCTGGGCAACCACGGAGGTGAGGTCAGCGAGATTAGGCAGCGGCACCTCAGCGGGATCCATGGCCGAATCTACTGTCAGGAACCGGACCGGTATGCGGGATGGATACGGGTAGTGGACTGTCAGGAACCGGACCGGTATGAGGGATGGATACGGGTAGTGGATCCCCCGAGTCAGTGAGGCGATGGCGTGGGCCGTACCAGGGGAACGGAATTTAAGAGGTTATTGGTTTTCACCAGAGCCCGCCGCAAAGCGGGATGGACTTGCTGCGGCAGTTAACCCCCAGGTTGTTCCACCCGATAGCGATCAACCTCACTGACAGCTGAGACAGGCGCGGTACCCAAGGACTAGGCAAGGCGAGGTCAGACGTAGCAGAAGGTCAAGGCAGGCGGCAAGGTACGTAGTCAGGGGCAACGGCAAACGTTCTGGATACACAGGCTTGGGAAACACACAGAAACGCTTTCACAGGGCACAAGGCAACAAGATCCGGCAAGGACAGGAAGGGGGAGTGGGTTTATATACGTTTAAAAGTGATTGGGCCAGGCACCAATTAATGGTGCACTGGCCCTTTAAATTTAAGAGAGTCGGCACGCGAGCGCCCTAGAGAACGGGGCCGCACTTGCCGGGAAGACACAGCAGGCAGGAAGAGGTGAGTGGAACGGGATGCGACCCGCTGGCGGACTTGTGCCGCCATATGGATCGCATCCCCGCCAGCAGCACTGAAGCAGCGCTCCCGGTCAGAGGGACAGACGGGGAGCTGCAGGGAGGCACACGCCGTGAGCGCTCTGGGATGGATGTGGGACCCGGTGCGCTCGGCGTTACAAGTATTCACAAAATACCAAAAAGGCAAAGAAGAATATGTTGTAAAATTCTGTCAATAACATAGATAGCAATAGCCTAATTATACCAATATACCAATATTCTGCCGACAATAGGTGAAATCAAAACAGCAATTAGTTTGGCATGTAGATACGAATAAGCAATGTCGAAAGCAGGATATCAGAGTTTTTTGCTATCTGGATTACTTGGTTAACTTCCAGACATCATGTTCAAAATTATAATGCGTAAAACAAGTAGGCATAAACACATGTTGTGAGCTAATATAACTAGATCAAGGAACAAAAGGCATTCAGCCTAAAACTTTCCTTCGTCCTTTTTTTCTTTATTTTTTTACTTTTTCTAGATTCTTCGTGTTTTTCTTTCCTCCTCCTTGAATTTGTAGGGAGATCTGATTTGTACATGTTATGTATGCTATGTTCTACTTGGAAAATAACAATAAAATTATTGAACTGGAACTGTACGCCCTGGTCCTGCTCCTGCAGTTTAAAGGTGTGTCCCAACTGCTATCAACAGACAGGACCAATGGTTAATGCCAGACAACCCCAATCAGGACAATGCCCGACATTAACCCTTTAGACCCTGAGATAATGGATTATCGCAGCGTCTAAATGCAGGATCTATCTGTGCTGGTTAGCTCGCGGGTCCGATCTGCTGAGTGGATGTGAGAGGGCCGTTACCTGCCTTCTCGCCGTCCGATCGGTGCTCTTATACTGCAGCCAGACTCTGCAGGCTAGAACATCAGAGCACCGATAACACTGATTAATGCTGAGCCAAAGCCCAGCATTGAACAGTGTATGCAAGCGCAAGATTACATGTTATAGCCCCCTATGGCGACTTAAAAAAGTGTTAAAAAACAGTTAATAAATGTGAATAGGCCCCTCTCCTAATAAAAGTTTGAATCACTCCCCATCACCATTTTTTTAAATAAAATAATGTAAGCAAAAAGAAACAAAAACATATGTGATATCCCTGCGTGCGTAAATCTCTGAACTTTTAAAATACAAGGTTAGTTAGACGACACAGACCACTACAGAGCACAGTGCAAAAAATTTGCCCTCATATAGTCCCGTGTGCAGGAAAATAAAAAAATGTATAGGGGTCAGAATAGGACAATTTTAAAGGGGTACTTCCCTGGAAAAAAAATCTTTAAATCAACTGGTGCCATTATGTTAAACAGATTTGTAAATTAAATCTAAATCCTGATGCCCTGACATCCTGGTACTTAAGGACCAAGGGAGTACCTGTACGCCCATGGGAATTCCGGTCCCCGCCACTCGCTGGGCGTGGAACGGTCTGGGATGCCTGCTGAAATCATTCAGTAGGCACCCCGTGCAAACCCCTGGGAGAGATCAATTCAGACCGGCGATTTGCGGCGATTCCGGGTCAATCGGATCCCGGAAAAAATGGTGAATAGGGCTGTCTGGGACAACATCATTCACCCTTACCTAGCAGGAGTGAGGTATCGGTCAGAACGACCGACCAATCACTACCATGCAGGGCAGTGATTGGGGCGGCGATTGGGGCGGTGATTGGGCCGGCGGGGGTCTCCTCAGGAGCGGCAGTGGCAGACAGGAGCGGTGGAGGTCCCGGCGGTGCAGGCAGCAGGATACAGCAGGAGGTGAGGCCTGTTCACCTCCTGCTGTTGCTTAGCAACAACTCTCAGCATGCACAGCCTGCACAGGGCATGCTGGTAGTTGTAGTTTTGCAACAGCTGGAGCTCCAACTACAACTCCCAGCATGCTCTTTGGTAGTCTGTGCATGCTGAGGGTTGTAGTTATGCAACAGTTAGAGGCACATTTTTTCTATGAAAAGTGTGCATCCAGCTGTTGCATAACTAAAACTCCCAGCACGCACGGACAGCCGAAGGGCATGCTGGGAGTTGTAGCAGTGTGCTGCCAATGCATGCTGAAAGTTGCAGTTTTGCAACAGCTGAAGGCACACTGATTGTGAAACAGAGTTTGTGTCCTAACTCAGTGTTTTGCAACCAGTGTGCCTCAAACTGTTACAAAAATACAACTCCCGTACATGCTGGGAGTTCTAGTTTTGCAACAGCTGGAGGCACACTGGTTGCGAAAAACTGAGTTAAGTAACAAACTCTCAGCGATTAGCAACCAATGTGCCCCAGCTGTTGCACAACTTCAACTCCCAGCATGTATGGTCTGTCAGTGCATGCTGGGAGTTGTAGTTTTGCAACAGCTGAAGTTTTGACGCCCCCCCCCCCCATGTGAATGTACAAGGTACGTTCACATGAGGGGGGGTTTACAGCGAGTTTTCTTCTTCTACCATTTCTTCTGAGTATGGAAATACCCCATATGTGGATGTAAAGTGTTCTGCAGGTGAACTACAATGCTCAGAAGAGAAGGAGCTCCATTGGGCTTTTGGAGAGAGAATGTGTCTGAAATTGAAGGTCATGTGTGTTTACAAAGCCCCCATGGTGTCAGAACAGTGGAATCCCCCCCCCCTCACATGTGACCCCATTTTGGAAACTACACCCCTTAAGTAATGCAATAAGGGGTACAGTGAGCATTTACACCCCACAGGTGTCTGACAGATTTTTTGAACAGTGGTCTTTGAAAATGAAAAATAAAATTTTTCATTTGCACAGCCCACTGTTCCAAAAATCTGTCAAACACAAGTGGGTTGTAAATGCTCACTGCACCCCTATTAAATTCTGTGAGGGGTGTAGCTTCCAAAATGAGGTCACATGTGGGGGGGGTTCCACTGTTCTGGCACCTTGGGGGGCTTTGTAAACGCACATGGCCCCCAACTTCTATTCCAACCAAATTCTCTCTCCAAAAGCTCAATGGCGCTCCATCTCTTCTGAGCATTGTAGTTTGCCTGCAGAGCCCTTTACATCCACATATGGGGTATTTCCATATTAAGAAGAAATGGGGTTACAAATTTTGAGAGGCTTTTTCTCCTATTACCCCTTGTGAAAATGAAAAATTTTAGGTAATACCAGCATTTTTGCGGAAAAAAAAATAGAATTTTTCATTTTCACGTCCAAATTTAGCGGAAAGTTGTCAAACACCTGTGGGGTGTTAAGGCTCACCGTATCACTTGTTACATTCCTTGAGGTGTGTAGTTTCCAAAATAGTATGCCATGTGTTTTTTTTTTTTTGTTTTGTTTTTTGCTGTTCTGGCACCATAGGGGCTTCCTAAATGTGACATGCCCCCAAAAAAACATTTCAGCTAAATTTGATTTCCAAAAGCCAAATGTGACTCCTTCTCTTCTGAGCATTGTGGTGCGTCCGCAGTGCACTTGATGTCCCCAGATGGGGTATTTCCATACTCAGAAGAGATGGGGTTACAAATTTTGGGGGCATTTTCTCCTATTACCCCTTGTAAAAAAATGTAAAATTTGGTGGAAAACCAACATTTTAGTAAAAAAAATAAAAATGTATTTATACATGCGAATTTAACAAAACATTGTCAAACACCTGTGGGGTGTTAAGGCTCACTGTACCCCTTGTTATGTTCCTTGAGGGGTTTAGTTTCCAAAATAGTATGCCATGTGTATTTTTTTTTTACTGTTCTGGCACCATAAGGGCTTCCTAAATGTGACATGTCCCCCAAAAAACATTTCAGCTAAACTTGATTTCCAAAAGCCAAATGTGACTCCTCTTCTGAGCATTGTAGTTCGTCCGCAGTGCACTTGACGTCCCCACATGGAGTATTTCCATACTCAGAAGAGATGGGGTTACAAATTTTGGGGGCATTTTCTACTATTACCCCTTGTAAAAATTTTAAATTTTGGGGATAAACAGCCATTTTAGTTAAAAAAAAATATATATATATATATATATATTTCTGGAATCACAAAATAAAAAAATGCGGAGCAACTCACCCAGTTGATCGAAGGCAACAAAGCGAACACATCACAGTTAGGCGAAGATGTAACGGTTGCCTGATGTTCCACCTACCGCCTCCCCGCTCCATCTTCGCCTAACCGTGATGTGATGCGCTTTGTTGCCTCCGATCAACTGGGTGAGTTGCTCCGCATTTTCTCTTTTGTGATTCCACACTATTAGAAGAAGTATACTCACAGGATAAAGTGACAGTGCCGGATTCTTTCTTTTTCTTTTGTGATTGCAAAAAATTTATTTACACATCCAACTTTAACGAAAAGTCGTCAAACACCTGTGGGGTGTAAAGCCTCACTGTACCCTTGTTACGTTCCTTGAGGGGTGTAGTTTCCAAAATAGTGTGCCATTTTTTGCTTTTCTGGCACCAGAGGGGCTTCCTAATTGTGACATGCCCCCAAAAACCATTTCAGAAAAACTCCCTCTCCAAAATTCCATCTTCGCTCTTTCCCTTCTGAGCCTTCTACTGTGCCCACAGAAGACTTTACATACATATTTGAGGTATTTCCTTACTCGAGAGAAATTGGGCTACAAATTTTGGGGGGATTCTTCTCCTTTTACCCCTTGTAAAAATTCAAAAACCGAGTCTACAAGAACATACGAGTGTTATTCCTGAGTGCTGCTATTCCTGTGAAACACCTAAAGGGTTAACACACTTTCTGAATGTCATTTTGAATACTTTGAGGGGTGCAGTTTTTATAATGAGGTCATTTATTGGATATTTCTAATATAAAGGCCTATCAAATCCACTTCAAAACTGAACTAGTCCTTCAAAAATTCCAATTTTGAAAATGTTGTGCAAAATTTGAAAATTGCTTCTGAACTTTGAAGCCCTCTGATGTCTTCCAAAAGTAAAAACATGTCAACTTTATGATGCAAACATAAAGTAGACATATTGTATATGTGAATCAATATATGATAATATATATTTTCCTTACAAGCAGAGATCTTCAAAGTTTAAAAAACATGCTACATTTTTGGCGAAAATGTACCACTATGTTAAAGTAGAATATGTCAAGAAAAAATAATCTATGAATTAAATTCATAAGTAAAAGCATCCCTGAGTGATTAATGCTTAAAGTGACAGTGGTCAGATGTGCAAAAAATGCTCTGGTCCTTAACCGCTTAAAGCCCAAGCATTTTTCTGGTTTTGCAATTTCGTTTTTTCCTCCTCAACTTTTAAAAATCATAACCCTTTCAATTTTGCATCTAAAAATCCATGAGGGCTTATTTTTTGTGCCACCAATTCTACTTTTTAATGACATCAGTCATTTTACCCCCAAAAAATCTCTGTGTAACAAAATTGAAGAAAAAACACCATTTTGTAAATTTTGGGGGCTTCTGTTTCTACGCAGTACATTTTACGGTAAAAATTACACTTTATCTTTATTCTGTCGATCCATACGATTAAAATGATATCCTACTTATATAGGTTTGATTTTGTCGTACTTTTGGAAAAAATCATAACTACATGAACGAAAATTAATACATTTAAAATTGTCCTCTTCTAACTCCTATACTTTTTTTTTTTTTTTCTGCATACGGGGTGGTATGAGGGCTTACTTTTTGTGAAGCGATTTGAAGTATTAATCAGTATCATTTTTGTTTTGATCAGACATTTTGATTTCTTTTTATTCCTTTTTTTATGGTATATAAAGTGACCAAAAATACGCTATTTTGGACTTTGGACTTTTTTTGCGCTTATGCCATTGACCATGCAGTTTAACCCCTTAAAGGGTACATCTCATCAAATAAACTTTTTATATATTTTAGATTAATGAATGTTGAATAACTTTCCAATAGCATGTTAATGAAAAATATGCTTCTTTCTATTGTATTTTTCCCCGATCAGTCCTGTCAGCAAGCATTTCTGACTCATGCTGGAGTCCTAAACACTCAGAGCGGCCAGCCTGCTTTATTCACAGCCAAACAGGCTGTGAACAAAGCAGGCTGGCAGCTCTGAGTGTTCTCCTTTGTGAACAAAGCAGACTGGCAGCTCGTAGTGTTTAGGACTCCAGCATGAGTCTGAAATGCTTGCTGCCAGGACTGGTAGGGAGACCCCTAGTGGTCATTTCTTCAAAGTGGAAAATTAAATAGAAAGAAGCATATTTTTTAATAACATGCAATTGTAAAGTTATTCTGCATATATTAATCTATAATATATCAAAAGTTTTTTTGATGAGAGGTACCCTTTAAGGACCAGGCCATTTTACAGAGCGTTTTTTGCAAATATGATCACTGTCACTTTAAACATTAATAACTCTGGAATGCTTTTAGTTATCGTTCTGATTCCGAGATTGTTTTTTCGTGACATATTCTACTTTAACTTAGTGGTAAAATTTTATGGTAACTTGCATCCTTTCTTGGTGAAAAATCCCCAAATTTGATGAAAAAAATGAAAATTTTGCATTTTTCTAACTTTGAAGCTCTCTGCTTGTAAGGAAAATGGATATTCAAAATAAAAAAATTTTTGGTTCACATAAACAATATGTCTACTTTATGTTTGCATCATAAAATTTATGAGTTTTTACTTTTGGAAGACACCAGAGGGCTTCAAAGTTCAGCAGCAATTTTGAAATTTTTCACAAAATTTTCAAACTCACTAATATTTCAGGGACCAGTTCAGTTTTGAAGTGGATTTGAAGGGTCTTCATATTAGAAATACCCCATAAAAGACCCCATTATAAAAACTACACCCCCCAAAGTATTCAAAATTACATTCAGTAAGTGTTTTAACCCTTTAGGTGTTTCACAGGAATAGCAGCAAAGTGAAGGAGAAAATTCAAAATCTTCATTTTTTACACTCGCATGTTCTTGTAGACCCAATTTTTGAATTTTTGCAAGGGGTAAAAAGGAGAAAATTTTTACTTGTATTTGAAACTCAACTTCTCTTGAGTAAGCACATACCTCATATGTCTATGTTAATTGTTCAGCGGGCGCAGTAGAGAACTCAGAAGGGAAGGAGCGACAAATGGTTTTTGGGGGGCATGTCACCTTTAGGAAGCCCCTATGGTGCCAGGACTGCAAAAAAAAAAACACATGGCATACCATTTTGGAAACTAGACCCCTCGGGGAACGTAACAAGGGGTAAAGTGAACCTTAATACCTTGCAGGTGATTCACGACTTTTGCATATGTAAAAAAAATAATTAAAATGTTACCTAAAATGCTTGGTTTCCCAAAAATTTTACATTTTTAAAAAGGGTAGTAGCAGAAAATAGCCCCCAAAATTTGAAGCCTAATTTCTCCCGATTCAGAAAACACCTGATATGGGGGTGAAAAGTGCTCTGATGGCGCACTACAGGTCTCAGAAGAGAAGGAGTCACATTTGGCTTTTTGAAAGCAAATTTTGCTCTGGGGGCATGCGGCATTTAGGAAGCCCCTATGGTGCCAGAACAGCAAAAAAAAAAACACATGGCATACCATTTTGGAAACTAGACCCCTCGGGGAACGTAACAAGGGGTAATGTGAACCTTTATACCCCACAGGTGTTTCACGACTTTTGCATATGTAAAAAAAAAATTCTTTTTTTTTACCTAAAATGCTTGTTTTCCCAAAAATTTTACATTTTTAAAAAGGGTAATAGCAGAAAATACCCACCAAAATTTGTAACCCGAGTACGGCGATACCCCATATGTGACCCTAAACTGTTGCCTTGAAATACGACAGGGCTCCAAAGTGAGAGCGCCTTGCGCATTTGAGGCCTAAATTTGGGACTTGCATAGGGGTGGACATAGGGGCATTCTACGCCAGTGATTCCCAAACAGGGTGCCTCCAGCTGTTGTAAAACTCACAGCATGCCTAGACAGTCAGTGGCTATCTGGTAATACTGGGAGTAGTTGTTTTGCAACAGCTGGAGGCTCCATTTTGGAAACAGTGGCGTACCAGACGTTTTTCATTTTTATTGGGGAGGGGAGGGGGGCTGTGTAGGGGTATGTGTATATGTTGTGTTTTTTACTTTTTATTTTATTTTGTGGTAGTGTAGAGTTGTGTTTTTAGGGTACAGTCGCACGGGCGGGGTTCACAGCAGTTTCTCGCTGGCAGTTTGAGCTGCGGCAGAAAATTTGCCGCAGCTCAAACTTGCAGCCGGATACTTATTGTAAACCTCCGCCCATGTGAGTGTACCCTGTACATTCACATTGGGGAGGGGGGGGGGGGGGAAATCCAGCTGTTGCAAAACTACAACTCCCAGCATCTACGGTCTACCAATGCATGCTGGGAGTTGTAGTTTTGCAACAGCTGGAGGCACACTGGTTGTGAAACACTGAGTTTGGTAACAAACTCAGTGTTTTGCAACCAGTGTGCCTTCAGCTGTTGCAAAACTACAACTCTCAGCATTTACTGATAGACCGTACATGCTGGGAGTTGTAGTTATGCAACAGCTGGAGGCATACTACTTTGGCTGGGGATGCTGGGGATTGTAGTTATGCAACAGCTGGAGACACACTGGTTTGCTACTTAACTCAGTGTTTCACAACCAGTGTGCCTTCAGCTGTTGCAAAACTACAACTCTCAGCAGTCACCGACAGCCAACGGGAATGCTGGGAGGTGTAGTTATGCAACCAGCAGATGCACCACTACAACTCCCAGCATGCACTTTAGCTGATTGTGCAAGCTGGGAGTTGTAGTTATACAACAGCTGAAGGTACACTTTTCCATAGAAAAAATGTGCCTCCAGCTGTTGCAAAACTATAAGTCCCAGCATGCCCATAAGGGAATACTGGGAGTTGTGGTGGTCTGCCTCCTGCTGCGGCCATCGCCGACATGGGGGGTCATCATGACCCCCCTGGGCGATATGCCGCGATGCCTGCTGATCGATATCAGCAGGCACCGGCTCCGCTCCAGCTGGCTGCGGGGGGCCCGGAAAGCTCATGACGTTCTCATAAGTCATGAGTCCTTAAGGACTCTGAAATGAAGACGTATGAGAACGTCATGAGTCCTTAAAGGGGTATTCCAGGCAAAAACTTTTTTTATATATATCAACTGGCTCTGGAAAGTTAAACAGATTTGTAAATTATTTCTATAAAAAAAATCTTAATCCTTCCAATAGTTATTAGCTTCTGAAGTTTTCTGTCTAACAGCTCAATGATGATGTCACGTCACGGGAGCTGTGCATGATGGGAGAATATCCCTTGCATGATGGGAGAATATCCCCATAGGAGCTGGACAGCTCCCGGGACGTGAGTCATCAGAAAGCAGTTAGACAGAAAACAGCAACTTAACTTCAGAAGCTAATAACTATTGGAAGGATTAAGATTTTTTACTAGAAGTAATTTACAAATCTGTTTAACTTTCCAGAGCCAGTTGATATATATAAAAAAAGTTTTTGCCTGGAATACCCCTTTAAGGGGTTAATGGAAGGTGGCATTTTGAACTTTTGAGCATATTTTTCTGCTTTGATTTCCCCTGTTTTTCAGTATTGTATGGAAATAAGGACATCATGTATTTAAAATGAAAGGACACGTGTTGAAATATCTTTCACTATAGACAAAACCCTATCCTTAAAGGGGTACTCCCGTGGAAAAAAAATGTTTTTAAATCAACTGGTGCCAGAAAGTTAAACAGATTTGTAAATTACTTCTATTTTTTATCTTAATTCTTCCAGTACTTATTAGCTGCTGAATACTACAGAGGAAATGGTTTTCTTTTTGGAACACAGAGCTCTCTGCTGACACCTCTGTCCATTTTAAGAACCGTCTAGAGTAGGAGGAAATCCCCATAGCAAACATATGCTGTTCTGGTCAGTTCCTAAAATGGACAGAGATGTCAGCAGAGAGCACTGTGGTCATGATTTCAGCAGAGAGCTCTGTATACTACAGAGAAAATGGTTTTCTTTTTGGAACACAGAGCTCTCTTCTGACATCATGACCACAGTGCTCTCTGCTGACATCTCTGTCCATTTTAGGAACTGTCCAGAACAGCATATGTTTGCTATGGGGATTTTCTCCTACTCTAGACAGTTCTTAAAATGGACAGATATGTCAGCAGAGAGCACTGTGGTCATGAGGTCAGCAGAGAGCTCTGTGTTCCAAAAAGAAAACCATTTCCTCTGTAGTATTCAGCAGCTAATAAGTACTGGAAGGATTGAGATTTTTTAATAGAAGTAATTTACAAATCTGTTTAACTTTCTAGCACCAGTTGATAAAAAAAAAAAAAAAGTTTTCCCTGGGAGTACCCCTTTAATGAGATTCATTTAGGCTAGAATGTTCTTATACTTGTGTTTAAATACAAGTGACTGTGAGTAAAGATAAAGATTATTTATGAGTACATCTGGAACAGAGATTTGCAGTTTCAATGTTATGTGTTAACGTCTATCTTGTGGGATATTGGTAACCATCAACAAACAGACCTGTGATTGTGAAATAAAATATTTGTGAAAAACCTCTAATTGTGAACTTTCATGCTTCATTTAGTACTTAATCAGTTTAAATAAGAAATATGAGAGAGATTTATCAAGGGAATTAAGCAGCTTTTTTTACTTACAAAAGTCGCACAAAAAGTCACACGTGAGTCTAAGCAATTTTTTATGCGACTTTTGTGCGTAAGCAAAAAAAAAACCAATCTGCCATACTTAAGCAATTTTCAGTTTTTACTTTGCAGTGGTCCTGGATTTATCATTGCGAAAGTCGCACGTAAGCAAATAAAAGTCGCAAACCCCCTTCAAAAAGTTGCAAGTGTAAGCTAGTTCAGACCTGGCTTACAAACTTGCCTATGACAACATTTTCAAAAAGTCGCATAGGCACAACTTTTAGCACTGCTCTGTTCCCTGGCACCCAGTGACATCTACCATCTGCATGCAAGGTGTTGGGACTACAACTCCCAGCATGTTCTCACTTTAAGGGAATGCTGGGAGTTGTAGTCCTGCAATTGCTAGCGGGTGGGTGGTAGATGTGGGTGGGTGGTCGGGGAGCAAAGCTGTGCAAAAAGTTGCAGGTGAGACTTTTTGATAGACTTTTTTTTACTTTCATTTTCACAGGCACGGTGGGACGAGTGGGTAGGAGATGTACAGGAGGGTGACAAGCTTGTCACCGCCCGCACATCTCCGGCCCATGCAACACTACTACAACTCCCAACATGTCCTTTCTGTAAGGACTTGCTGGGAGTTGAAGTCATGCAGTGGGGGCAAGTGACAAGCTTGTCACCTGCTTGCACATCTCCCCCCAGCCCTGCTGCATGACTACAACTCCCATTATATTCTTACTGTAAGGGCATGCTGGGAGTTCTAGTCATGTGGTGCGGTGTGGGCGGGAAGTGTGCTGTTGTGTTACAATAGTTTCAGGTGCTGCACATCTCGTATCTTCACAGCATAGACAATTGCCTTTAGATGACCCCAAAGATAAAAGTCTAAGGGGGTCAGATTGGGAGACCTTGGGGGCCATTCAACTGGCCCAGGACAACCAATCCACTTTCCAGGAAACTGTTCATCTAGGAATGCTCGAACCTGACACCCATAATGCGGTGGTGCACCATCTTGCTGGAAAAACTCAGGGAACGTGCCAGCTTCAGTGCATAAAGAGGGAAACTCATCCTGTTGCAATTTCGCATATCCAGCGGCCTTGAGGTTTCCATTGATGAAGAATGGCCCCACTATCTTTGTACCCCATATACCACACCATACCAACAATTTTTGTGTTCCAACAGTCTTGGAGGGATCTATCCAATGTGGGTTAGTGTCAGACCAATAGCGGTGGTTTTGTTTGTTAACTTCACCATTCACATAAAAGTTTGCCTCATTACTGAACAAAATCTTCTGCGTAAACTGAGGGTCCTGTTCCAATTTTTCTTTTGCTCATTCTGCAGCACCTGAAACTACGGATACTGGAAGCCTGTGCTAGCATTTCTCCTGCGGTGTTGCTATCAGTGTGTGAAGAGTGGGAGAAGAGGGTTGCATTGACAATCCAACACAATGGGCAGCACATTGAACACATTTTATAAGTGGTCAGAAACTTGCAAATAACTCATGAAAGAATAAAGTTACGTTAAAACCAAGCACATCATTGTTTTTCTTGTGAAATTCTCAATAAGTTTGATGTGTCACATGATCCTCTTCCTATTGAAAAAAATAAAGTTGGATTCAAAATGGCCGACTTCAAAATGGCAGCCATGGTCACCACCCATCTTGAAAAGTTTCCCCCCTCACATATACTAATGTGTCACAAACAGGAAGTTAATATCACCAACTATTCCCATTTTATTAAGGTGTATCCATATAAATGGCCCACCATGTACAGAGCTGCAGGTTCCCTTCTAAATGCATGATGACTAGATTTCACTTTTATCATTTCATGCCTTCTACTTCTTGGCACATATAATACTCACATAGGTCGGATACACAGGGAATTTTCTGTGAAGTCATGTCTGAAAAATCTGCAGTGTATTACAGTACCAACAATATAAATGAGATTCTACAAAATCTCTTTCACATGCTATTAAAAAAAATTAAAAATAAATCCAAACGGAGTCTGAATCAAGGATGTAACAATAACAATCCACAAATACCTCTCTTCTTCTAAGATCAAAATCTTCTGAACAGAACAACAAGAAGTCAATTCTTGATAAAAGTTAATTGATTGAAAACAATAAAGAATTACACTGTAAATGAGAAATCTCTACATGGGTTTGCTAAACGGATCTAATTATAAAACTTTACCACAAATTAACAAAAATGTTATAAAAGTACCTGCGTGAAGTTGGCACCCCATGTTCGCAAAAGGTGAATATAAATTCACCATTCGTTTGTGCTGTGTTTGTTGCCAGTTTGGTTCCCTGAGATATTGCGCGTTAGATTTTAATGAAGCCCCGCCTACTTTCCACCCCCTGCTCTTAACCCCTTAAGGACCGAGCCCTTTTTCACCTTAAGGACCGGCGCGTTTTTTGCAATTCTGACCACTGTCCCTTTAAACATTAATAACTCTGGAATGCTTTTAGTTATCATTCTGATTCCGAGATTGTTTTTTCGTGACATATTCTACTTTAACTTAGTGGTAAAATTTTATGGTAACTTGCATCCTTTCTTGGTGAAAAATCACCAAATTTGATGAAAAAAATGAAAATTTTGCATTTTTCTAAATTTGAAGCTCTCTGCTTGTAAGGAAAATGGATATTCAAAATATTTTTTTTTTGGGTTCACATATACAATATGTCTACTTTATGTTTGCATCATAAAATTTATGAGTTTTTACTTTTGGAAGACACCAGAGGGCTTCAAAGTTCAGCAGCAATTTTGAAATTTTTCACAAAATTTTCAAACTCGCTATTTTTCATGGACCAGTTCAGGTTTGAAGTGGATTTGAAGGGCCTTCATATTAGAAATGCCCCATAAAAGACCCCATTATAAAAACTACACCCCCCAAAGTATTCAAAATGACTTTCAGTAAGTGTATTAACCCTTTAGGTGTTTCACAGGAATAGCAGCAAAGTGAAGGAGAAAATTCAAAATCTTAATTTTTTACACTCGCATGTTCTTGTAGACCCAATTTTTGAATTTTTGCAAGGGGTAAAAAGGAGAAAATTTTTACTAGTATTTGAAACCAAATTTATCTCGAGTAAGCACATACCTCATATGTCTATGTTAATTGTTCGGCGGGCCCAGTAGAGTGCTCAGAAGGGAAGGAGCGTCAAATGGTTTTTGGGGGGCATGTCACCTTTAGGAAGCCCCTATGGTGCCAGAACAGCAAAAAAACACACATGGCATACCATTTTGGAAACTAGACCCCTCAGGGAACGTAACAAGGGGTAAAGTGAACCTTAATACCCAACAGGTGTTTCACGACTTTTGCATATGTAAAAAAAATATATTTTTTTTTACCTAAAATGCTTGGTTTCCCAAAAATTTTACATTTTTAAAAAGTGTAATAGCAGAAAATACCCCCCAAAATTTGAAACCCTATTTCTCCCGATTCAGAAAACACCCCATATGGGGGTGAAAAGTGCTCTGCTGGCGCACTACAGGTCTCAGAAGAGAAGGAGTCACATTTGGCTTTTTGAAAGCAAATTTTGCTCTGGGGGTATGCCGCATTTAGGAAGCCCCTATGGTGCCAGAACAGCAAAAAAAAACACATGGCATACCATTTTGCAAACTAGACCCCTCGGGGAACGTAACAAGGGGTAATGTGAACCTTAATACCCTACAGGTGTTTCACGACTTTTGCATATGTAAAAAAAAAATTTTTTTTTTACCTAATATGCTTGTTTTCCCAAAAATTTTTAAAAAGGGTAATAGCAGAAAATACCCCACAAAATTTGAAGCCCAATTTCTCCTGAGTACGGCGATACCCCATATGTGGCCCTAAACTGTTGCCTTGAAATACGACAGGGCTCCAAAGTGAGAGTGCCATACGCATTTGAGGCCTAAATTAGGGATTGCATAGGGGTGGACATAGGGGTATTCTACGCCAGTGATTCCCAAACAGGGTGCCTCCAGCTGTTGTAAAACTCCCCGCATGCCTGGACAGTCAGTGGCTATCTGGCAATACTGGGAGTAGTTGTTTTGCCACAGCTGGAGGCTCCGTTCTGGAAACAGTGGCGTACCAGACGTTTTTCATTTTTATTGTGGAGGGGAGGGGGGCTGTGTAGGGGTATGTGTATATGTAGTGTTTTTTACTTTTTATTTTATTTTGTGGTAGTGTAGTGTAGTGTTTTTAGGGTACAGTCACACGGGCGGGGGTTCACAGTAGTTTCTCGCTGGCAGCTTGAGCTGCAGCAGAAAATTTGCCGCAGCTCAAACTTGCAGCAGGATACTTACTGTAATCCTCCGCCCATGTGAGTGTACCCTGTACGTTAACATTGGGGGGGGGGGACATCCAGCTGTTGCAAAACTACAACTCCCAGCATGTACGGTCTATCAGTGCATGCTGGGAGTTGTAGTTTTGCAACCGCTGGAGGCTCCGTTTTGGAAACAGTGACGTACCAGACGTTTTTCATTTTTATTGGGGAGGGGAGGGGGGCTGTGTAGGGGTATGTGTATATGTAGTGTTTTTTACTTTTTATTTTATTTTATTTAGTGTTAGTGTAGTGTTTTTAGGGTACAGTCGCACGGGCGGGGGGTTCACAGTAGTTTCTCGCTGGCAGTTTGAGCTGCGACAGAAAATTTGCCGCAGCTCAAACTTGCAGCCGGATACTTACTGTTATCCTCCGCCCATGTGAGTGTACCCTGTACGTTCACATTGGGGGGGGAAACATCCAGCTGTTGCAAAACTACAACTCCCAGCATGTATGGTCTATCAGTGCATGCTGGGAGTTGTAGTTTTGCAACAGCTGGAGACACACAGGTTGTGAAACACCGAGTTTGGTAACAAACTCAGTGTTTTGCAACCAGTGTGCCTTCAGCTGTTGCAAAAGCTACAACCCCCAGCATGTACGGACAGCGGAAGGGCATGCTGGGTCTTGTAGTTATGCAACAGCCGGAGGCATACTACATTGGCTGGGGATGCTGGGGATTGTAGTTATGCAACAGCTGGAGACACACTGGTTTACTACTTAACTCAGTGTGCCTTCAGCTGTTGCAAAACTACAACTGTCAGCAGTCACCGACAGCCAACGGGCATGCTGGGAGTTGTAGTTATGCAACCACCAGATGCACCACTACAACTCCCAGCATGCACTTTAGCTGATTGTGCAAGCTGGGAGTTGTAGTTACACAACAGCTGAAGGTACACTTTTCCATAGAAAGAATGTGCCTCCAGCTGTTGCAAAACTACAAGTCCCAGCATGCCCATAAGGGCATGCTGGGAGTTGTGGTGGTCTGCCTCCTGCTGTTGCATAACTAAAGCTCCCAGCATGCCCTTGTTGCATGCTGGGAGCTGTTGCTAAGCAACAGCAGGAGGCTGTCACTCACCTCCAACTGCTGCTCCACGATGCCGCCGCACATCCCTCGCTGCCGCCGTCGCTCCTGGGGCCCCGATCCCAACAGGGACGCTGGGGATCGGGGTCCCCAGCACGGGGGTCGTCTTACCGCACCCGCTCACGTCCTCCGGAAGAGGGGCTGAGCGGGTTGCGGGAGTGACACCTGCAGCAGGCGCCCTGATTGGTCGGCCGGTAATCCGGCCGACAAATCAGGGCGATCGTGAGGTGGCACCAGTGCCACCTCACTCCTGCAGACTCTGGCTGTTCGGGGCCGTCTCTGACGGCCCCGATCAGCCAGTAATTCCGGGTCATCGGGTCACTGGAGACCCGATTGACCCGGAATCCGCCGCAGATCGCTGGACTGAATTGTCCAGCGATCTGCGGCAATCGCCGACATGGGGGGACATAATGACCCCCCTGGGCGATATGCCGGGATGCCTGCTGAACTACTTCATACACCATGACCAGTCAGTGATGGGAAGAGGTTATACCTGGCAGGGGTGGTAATGTCTGTATGTGCATCTCTGCTACCTGAGATGTAACTCCACCTTCAGCAAAGTCATAGGGATGTCATAAGCCAGGGACGAGCATTCTGTGATGGCTTATGTCCATTCTGTGTACATTTCATTATACAGAAAGTTATTGGCTGCGTAGCATTAGTTGACACTCTCAGATGTTTGGTAGGGATAGCTTCGGCTTCCACCTTTTTCAGAAGCTTTCACTGGGTAACAAAGTCAGGGTACTCCTGGATTTATAACCTCTACAGCCAAGCACTAGTGGCGTTGGTTGTAGTAACTCTTTTTTGATGGATGTACAGAAGCCCAAACCACAACTTATGTCATGTAACTGCAAAATGAATAAACAGAAAGTTACATTCAGTGGAGGAGTGTGGACAGACATTGGGGGAGATTTATCAAAACCTGTGCAGAGGAAAAGTTGTCCAGTTGCCCCTAACAACCAATCAGATTGCTTGTTTTATTTTCATAGGCCTTCCTAAAAATGAAAGAAGCAAGCTGATTGGTTGCTATGGGCAACAGGGCAAGTTTTCCTCTGCACAGGTTTTGATAAATCTCTCCCATTAACCTCATGGGGACGCAGGGCGTATATGCATACGCCCTGCATCTCCGATCCTTAAGGACTCAGGGCATACCTGTACGCCCTGAGCCCGGTACCGGTGTTTAAAACGGGGTCACGCCGGGACCTGGGCTAACTTTGCGCGTGGCACAACGATCGGTGCCACGCGCAAAGTTGAGTCCCGCGTCTGAAAGTGAAAGTAAACGCTTCCCGGCAGCTCAGTCGGGCTGATCAGGACATCGCAATAAAATTGCGATGTTCCGATCAGCTGGGATGCAGGCGGAGATCTCCTTACCTGTCTCCGCAGCGTCCGATCGGGGTTTGATTGCTGAGCTACCAGCTTGAGCAATCGAGCCCCTATCTCACTGATCCGTGCAAAGCTATGGCTTTGCAGGAATCAGCATAAGAGATCAGTGTGTGCAGTGCTATAGGTCCCTATGGGACCTATAGCACTGCAAAAAAAAAGTTTACAAAGGTCATTTAACACCTTCCCTAATAAAAGTTTGAATCACCCCCCTTTTCCTATAAAAAAAAAAAAATTAATAAAATAAATAAACGTGGTATCGCCATGTGCGGAAATGTCCAAACTATAAAAATACATCGTTAATTAAATCGCACGGTCAATGGTGTACGCGCAAATAAATTCCTAAGTCCAAAATAGCGTATTTTTGGTCACTTTTTATGTAATGAAAAAATTTATAAAAAGCGATCAAAAAGTCCGATCAATACAAAAATGGTAACAATAAAAACTACAGAACACGGCGCAAAAATTGAGCCCTCATACCGGCCCGTATGCGGAAAAATAAAAAGTTATAGGGGTTAGAAGATGAGAATTTTTAACATAGAAATTTTCCTGCAAGTAGTTATGATTTTCTTCCGAAGTACAACAATATCAGACCTATATAAGTAGGGTACCATTTTAACCGTATGGACTTACAGAATAAAGATAAGGTGTTATTTTTACCGAAAAATGCACAGCGTAGAAACGGAAGCCCCCAAAATTTACAAAATGACATTTTCTTCAATTTTGTCGCACAATTAATTTTTTTTTCCTTTTCGCCATGGATTTTTGGGTAAAATGACTAATGTCACTGCAAAGTAGAATTGGTGGTGCAAAAAAAAGCCATCATATGGAATTTTATGTTCAAACTTGAAAGCGTTATGATTTTTAGAAGGTGATGAGGAAAAAATGAAAATGCTAAAACGGAAAAACGCAGAGTCCTTAAGGTGAAAATAGGCTGAGTCCCTAAGGGGTTAAGAGTAAACAAAGAAGGTGAGTCCAACTCACCCTGCCCGAAACAGGTGGATCCAGGTGCTAGACGGCACCAGCGCAGCAATATAGAAAGATTACTTACCAGTGTTCCTGTACCATGTCATGTTGGAATAAACTAGACATTTTATACCTCAAGAGATGGATCCATCTCCTTATCTTAAAGACATTTCTGAGCTGAACTGCGCTTGTGAATTCCACTGAGAAATTCCGGTTCAGCAGGGTCCCATTGTTGTCAATAGGATTCCGTGGCACCATGCACACTATGGAATTTCAAAAATAAACATGTCTTTTCAGCAGAATTCTGCGCAGACTGCAAAACCACCTATGGGGACTTGCAATGTCTGTGTGGTCTTAGCACCATTCTCAGAATCTCCACCTGGAATTTCTCCACGTGGCACAAATGTTCATTTGCAGCACAAACCAGAAAAAACATAGGACAAATGAATGGTGTATTTGTTTTTAAAATTTAACAACATGGGGTGGAAAGTGAGCGGGGTTTCAGCAAATCTAGTGCGCGCGCAATATCTCGGAAACAAAAGAGGCACAAATGTACATTTTTGCGCCAAAAAACAGCACAAACGCAGAAAAAATGAAAAGTGTATTTCTTTTTGATATGCAACAACATGGGGTGGAAAGTGAGCGGGGTTTCAGCAAATCGAGTGCACAATATCTCGGAAACCAGAGTGGCACAAACTAACATTTTTGCAGCACAGACCAGCACAAATGCAGCATAAAATGATTGGTGTATTTGTTTTTAAAATTTAACAACATGAGGTGGAAAGTGGGTGGGGTTTCAGCATATCGAGCGTGCAATATCTCAGAGACCAAAGTGCCACAAACATTAATTTTTGCGGCACAGACCAGCACAAATGAATGGTGTATTTATATTCACCTTTGCGGGTGCCAACTTCACACAGGTTATAAAAGCTTTTACTAAATCATCCAGACTGAGTGACAGATCTCATACAAAGAAGACATAATTGCAATGGTTAGTTAGAGGGAAGTGAATTCTATGTTCACATATTTACAATACTTCACCCTTGTACCTTTTTTTTCTGGGAAGTATCATTTGTAAACCATGGTTCGTACACTACCAACCCAATTATTCTAATGTCTGTCTGTGTGTTGCCATCATTCTAATGCTTCATGTGCATTTTTATGTTGTTTTGCAGTGTCTCAATGCCTTGATTGTTCTTAAGATGAAGGTATGGAAGAGGACAGCTCCCGCTTTGATGCTTGTCTGTGCTGTGTTGTCTATACTCATTTGCACAGAAGTCTTCTTCCGGAGCTGGAAAGCCAGCTCAACCCCCTCTCAATCAGTCATGGGTTCATCACCAAAGAGACCACAGAGATTTCCACGAGCTTTGGAACGCAAGCCACCTATGATTTCACAATGTAAGAGCAGATTTATATTGTTACCTCTAAGTGTCCTGGACTTTTATTTTCTACACGCATTGAATTGGATGTTTATGAATATTTACTAAAGAAGATCTGAACATTAAAGGGGTACACTTTTTTAATTTGTTTTTTATTAACTGGTGCCAGAATAATAAACCGATTTGTAAATTACTTCTTTTTAAAAATCTTAACCCTTCGAGTACTTATCAGCTGCTGTATGCTCCAAAGGAAGTTATTTTCTTCTCTAATTTATTTTCTGTCGGACCACAGTGTTCTCTGTCTTAGGAACTGTCAAGAGCAGAAGTAAATCCCCATAGCAAACCTCTCCTGCTCTGGACAGTTCCTGATTCAGACAGGGGTGTCAGCAGAGAGCACTGTGCTTGGACAGAAAGGAATAAAAAAATGTAAAAAACATAACTTCATCTGTAGTATACAGCAGCTAAGTAACTGAGTAACTGGAAGGGTTAAGATTTTTAAATAGAAGTAATTTACAAATATGTTTATCTTTCTGACCAGTTGATTTAAGTAGTAGATAGACCATTTTTCCCCTATTTCCCCTTGTGTTGCAGCACTTTAATAGCTCTTTGAGGATTCACAATGGACATACTGTAGCTTAAAGTGAATGTTCAACTCTAAACACATTTTACCATTTACATACAGATTCATCCCTTAAGGACCAAGCCCATTATGACCTTAAAGGGGTACTCAGATAGAAAACATTATTTTTTTTAAATCAACTGGTGCCAGAAAGTTAAACAGATTTGTAAATTACTTCTATTTAAAAATCTTAATCCTTCCAGTACTTATCAGCTGCTGTATACTACAGAGGAAGTTCTTTTCTTTTTGAATTTTCTTTCTGTCTGACCACAGTGCTCTCTGCTGACACCTCTGTCCATTTAAAGGGAACCAATCATCAGATTTTACCCTATATAACGCTTGGCAAAGCGTTATATAGGGTAAAATCTTTATTTTCACCATTCCCGGGGGATGCTCCTGCCCCCAGGGATGGTGAAGATATGAAGTTATAAACTAGTCACCTGGGTGGGGAGCTTTTCTCATCTACTCCCGTTCTTCGGCCGGGAGCGACGCCCCCTCCGCTTGATTGATGGGCAGCGTCATAGCTCTGCTCCGTCTGTTCAGTGAGCGGAACAATGACGCGGCCCATCAATCAAGCAGAGGGGGCGTCGCTCCCGGCCGAAGAGCGGGAGTAGATGAGAAGAGCTCCCCGCCCAGTTGACTACTTACAGCGGCGGCGGTGACTAGTTTATAACTTCATATCTTCACCATCCCTGGGGGCAGGAGCATCCCCCGGGAATGGTGACAATAAAGATTTTACCCTATATAACGCTTTGCCAAGCGTTATATAGGGTAAAATCTGATGATTGGTTCCCTTTAAGGAACTGTCCAGAGTAGGAGCAAATCCCCATAGCAAAGCTATTCTGCTCTGGACAGTTCCTGACATGGGCAGAGGTGTCAGCAGAGAGCATTGTGGTCAGACAGAAAGGAAATTCTAAAAGTAAAGAACTTCCTGTGGAGCAAACAGCAGCTGATAAGTACTGGAAGGATTAAGATTTTTAAATAGAAGTCCTTTACATATCTGTTTAATTTTCTGGCACCAGTTGATTTAAAAAATAATGTTTTCCAGCAGAGTACCCCTTTAAGGACCAAAGCATTTTTTTGCACATCTGATCACTGTCACTTTAAGCATTAATAACTCTGGGATGCTTTTACTTATGAATTTGATTCCAAGATAGTTTTTTCATGACATATTCTACTTTAACATAGTGGTAAATTTTTGACGATGCTTGCATAATTTCTTGGTGAAAAATTCCAAAATTTCATGAAAATTTGGCATTTTTCTAACTTTGAAGCTCTCTGCTTGTAAGGAAAATAGTCATACCAAATAAATAATATATTGATTCACATATACAATATGTCTACTTTATGTTTGCTTCATAAAGTTTACATGTTTTTACTTTTTGAAGACATCAGAGGGCTTCAAAGTTTAGCAGCAATCTTTCACGAAATTTTCAGTCAGAATTTCTCATGGACCAGTTCAGTTTGAGGTGGATTTGAGGGGCCTTCATGTTAGAAATACCCCATAAATGACCCCAATATAAAAACTGCACCCCTTTAAGTATTCAAAATGACATTCAGAAAGTTTGTTAACTCTTTAGGTGTTTCAAAGGAATAGCAGCAAAGCGCATGTACTTGTAGACACATTTTTTTGAATTTTTACAAGGGGTATAAAATTTGTAACCCAATTTCTCTTGAGTAAGGAAATACCTCATATGTGGATCTTAAGGGCTCTGCGGGCGCAGTAGAGGGCTCAGAAGGAAAGAAGCGACAATTGGATTTTGGAGTGAATTTTGCTGAAATGGTTTTTGGGGAGCATGTCGCATTTAGAAAGCCCCGATTGTGCCAGAAAAGCAAAACAAAATACACCCCTCTAGGCGCGTAACAAGGGGTACAGTGAGCCTTAACACCCCACAGGTGTTTAATGACTTTTCGTTAAAGTCGGATGTGTAAATTAATTTTTTTCCCACTAAAATGCTGTTTTTTCCTAAATGTACCATTTTTCAAGAGGTAATAGGAGAAAAAGCCCCCCAAAATTTGCAACACTATTTCTTCTGAGTATGGAAATACCCAAAATGTAGATGTAAAGTGCTCTGTGGGCGCACTATAGGGCTCAGAAGAGAAGGAGCAACATTGGGCTTTTGGAGAGAGAATTTGGTTAGAATGGAAATCGGGGACCATGCTCCTTTACAAAGCCCTCGTGCTACCAGAATAGTGGATCCCCCACATATTACCCTATTTCGGAAAATACACACCTCATGGAATGTAATAAGGGGTGCACCTCACTATCGTTTGACAGATCTTAGGAACAGTGAGCTGTGCAAATGAGAAATAAAATTTTTCATTTTCATGGACCACTGTTCAGAAAATCTGTCAGACACCTGTGGGGTGTAAATGCTCCCTGCACCCCATGTTGCATTCCATGTGGGTTGTAGTCTCCAAGATGGGGTCACATGTGAGGGGGGGGCTCCACTGTTCCTGTGCAATAGGGGCTTTGTAAACGCCCATGGCCTTCAAGTCCAGCTAAATCCTCTCTCTCCGAAAGCCCAATGGTGCTCCTTCTCTTCTGAGCCCTGTAGTGCGCCCACAGAGCACTTTATATTTACATATGGGGTATTTCTATACTCAGAAGAGATGGTGTTACAAATTTTGGGGGGCTTTTTTCCTATTACCGCTTGCGAAAATGAAAAATGTAGGGTAACACCAGCATTATAGTGAAAAAAAAAACTAATTTTCATTTTTATGTCCAACTTTAACAAAAACTTGTCAAACACCTGTGGGGTGTTACTATAAAAAAAAAAAATGTCAAACACCTGTTGGGGTTACTATACCCCTTGTTATGTTCCGTGAAGGGCATGCTGGGAGTTGTAGTTATGCAACAGCTGGAGACACACTACTACAACTCCCAGCATGCCCTTTGGCTCTCCATAAATGCTGGGAGTTGTAGTGATGCAACAGCTGGAGGCACACTTTTTGGAGGCACACTTTTTCAAAGAAAAAAATGTATCTCCAGCTGTTGCAAACATACAACTCCCAGCATGCATAGACAGCCAAAGAGCATGCTGGGAGTTGTAGTTGTGCCTTCAACTGTTGCATAACTACAGCTCCCAGCATGCCCTTTGGCATAGATGCCCATGACAAGGAAATAATTCTACCAATGTACAAATCATTAGTCAGTCCACACATAGAATACTGTGTACAGTACTGGGCACCAGTGTACAAGAAAGATATAGTGGAGCTGGAGAGGGTTCAAAGACGGGCAACCAGGGTAATACGGGGAATGAGAGGACTACAGTACCAGAAAGATTATCAGAATTAGGGTTATTTAGTTTAGAAAAGGCTTAGGGGAGACCTAATAACTATCTATAAATATATCAGGGGACAGTACAGAGATCTTTCCCATGATATATTTATACCCAGGACTGTATCTATAACAAGGGGGCATCCTCTCCGTTTAGAGGAAAGAAGGTTTCTACACCAGCACAGACGGGGGTTCTTTACTGTAAGAGCAGTGAGATTGTGCAATTCTCTCCCGGAGGAGGTGGTCATGGGGAACTCTGTAAAAGAATTTAAAAGGGGTCTGGATGCATTTTTGGAGAGTAAGAACATTGCTGATTATGTATATTAGAATTATAGGGACAGAACGTTGATCCAGGGATTTATTCTGACTGCCATATTTGGAGTCGGGAAGGATTTTTTTTTACCTATAGTATGAGGGTTTTTTGCCTTCCTCTGGATTAACTCAGTAGGGACTCATTAGGGATATAGGTTGAACGTGATGGACTCTGGTCTTTTTTCAACCTTATGAACTATGTTACTATGCTACTATGCTGGGAGTTGATGCTAAGCAACAGCAGGAGGCGATCAGGCCTCACCGGTGTCACCACCCCGATCGCTGCCCAGCAGTATAGTGATTGGTCGTCATCCCGACCGATCACATGATCGTGAGGTGGCACCCGTGCCACCTCACTTTTGCTAGTAAAGAGTGAAAGCTATTCTGACTCAGATTGTTGTGATAGCGATCTATCCCTTGTTAGACCTCTATGACTGGCCTGAATAAGCAGATATAACCACTGCGGACAATCCTGATCAAATAGCTGAACTCACCAATATTGTTTTCATCCAAAAGCTGGTTCATTCTATACATCAAACAACAGGAATACAGCAGAATGAATCGATTTCAGTATTATATGTTCAATAGATGATGCTTTCCTTAGCTTAGCATGCAGAATACATGAGTCCCTGTTACATGAGGCAGATACAGGCAGCCATGACACAGAAAGTGATGTAGTAAGCAGGGGTGAGGTTACATACAAAAGAAATGAGTCATAGCTTTCAGGAGAGAGAAACATGTGCATGCCAAAAAAGGCCACAAGGTGGCAGCAAATAACTAACCATAGAAAATGGATCAAAGAATAAACTATGTAAATTCCATCTACAATAATAAGAATATTAACTGTGTAACAGCATACCCCCCATCTGGCATTGTAAATGTCACTTTTTTATACCATAACGGTAGTTATATGATTGTCTCTCTTCTAAACCTCATAAGTACACCTACAAGGTTATTGGTAAGATTTGGGCCCGTGAGTAGAACATCGTTCAGGGATACCCCTTGATGCTTGGCACTGGAGTCAAATACTACCCTGATTTGTTTCGGCTTGCATGGGTGATAAACTCTGAAGAAAGGCAGGTAACAGCATTCATCATGTCTTTGAAGTGCTAACGCTGGTTCAGCGTGATCATTGTCGAAAATCCTTTCCATAAAGGTGATGAACTGATCCTTAATTTCAGGCCTGTTCTTTACTGTTTGTTGAAGTGAATGGAATCTGGATAGAGCCTGTTCATGATTGGTTGGGAGTCTGGCCCTTGCAGCACGAAGAGATAATGGCGCTACCCAGCTGTTAGACTCATCCTGGAAGAATTCTTTGTCCATTCTTTTGATGAACTCTCTGTCTTCAACTGACAAGGCTATTTTGTTGTCATCACTTGTAGTACTAAACACTACAGCACCTAGGTTGTCATAACAAAGGACAGGATAAAGTACCTGGATGATGTCAAGAGACTTCTCCTTTACTTCATAATGGTGAGGACATTGTTTGAAGTTGGAGGCACGTCCATTCCCCAACACGTAAGTTTTTAAGGAGTGGATCTCAGATGACATACGCTTCCTGCCCAAGCATACAACGCCCACTATTACCCAGCCTAGGTCAAGTCTTTGTGCATAAGGGGCGTCGTCAGGTCCATCACACTGGCCACGTACTTAATGTACTCTGAGAATGTCTCTTCCTAGCAAAATTTCAGCACTCGTGTCCATTGCAGGAATCTCATCAACAAGGTGTCTTAAGTGAGGATGTTGATATGCGACTTCTGGAGTGGGAATCTCTTCCCTTTCGTCTGGTATCTGGTCACACGCAACTAATGTTGGTAGGGGTATGCCCTCTCCCCCCTTGATGTGAGAGACCATGAACCCATCGACCCTTCTGCCAAAGGTCTCTACACGACCAGAACAGGTTCTGAGAGTATACGGTGTGGCGTGCATCTAAGACTGTTTTTGCTGTTGGCCAAGTGTGAATAAAACACGAAACTTTGATTTGAAAAGTACTGTTTCCTTGCCTCTATACTGCAACTGCACCTATCTGCAAGAGCGAGTCATGACATTTGGTGGAGGATGTGGGCAATGCAGTGAGGTCAGTGATTGAGTTGCAGCACGCTGTTTGCTAAGAACTGAGCCTGGGATAACCTGTTGGAGTGGTTGCTAGGGGCAACGATCCTGCCGACAAGTGACTGACAGTACAGAGGGAGTGTTGTCTCCAAAGAGTCAAGGCAAAACAGCGTTCCAGTGACCGCAGTGTTGCCAAAATGGACGCTGTTATGAAAGCACATATGGAGGGAGGCCAACAAGCACCAGCAGGAAACCAACCAGCTACTTTTACAGCACGTGATGGCGCTACAAACTGCAGTGATAACCTGGGGCGGCCCTGATGCCCGGAAAGCCGTGCGGATGGCGATCCCCAAGATGACCCCCTCAGATGATGTCAAGGCCTACCTGGTGGTTTTTGAAGAAGTACCCGTGAGGGAGAAGTTACCCCGGAACCAGATGGTCATTGATAGAGGTAATTGCTCCGTTTTTTGCGTCAGGGTCCCAGCAGGCGTACTTTGACTTACCAGATGACCAGGCTGCTAATTATGACACCATCAAGGGTGAGATCCTGGCAAGACTGGGGGTAAATGTGTGGGTCCAGTCCCAGAAGGTAAAGCAGTGGGAATATAAGCCAGCTGAGCCTGTCTGGTCGTAATATTGTGACCTATTTCAACACCTGCAGAAGTGGCTACAGCCTGAGGTGTTGAGTCCCACTGCCATGCTGGACCATCTCCTGACCGATATGTTCTGGAGGGCTCTGCCTTACTCCCTCCAGAGTGGGATTGGCCAGGCATCCCGTAGTAACGTACTGGGAATGGTAGAACTCATAGAAAGGATCGAGGCCACCATAAAACTGCGGGAGGCGGCGATTAAACCCAGGAGGTCCCAACCCTTGCCCAGGTGGCTGGAAAGCCCAAAAAGCCCTGCCCCGTTGCAATGTTGGGACTGTCACTAACCGGGACATGTTAGGGCTAATTGTCCCCAGCAGCAGGAACCTATGGACACCAACTATGCACTCCGCCCGTCCCTGTATGCCCAGAGGCTGTGTACCACCGGTGTCACCAGGGCAGGGAGCTCTGATCACCTCTGCCAGGTAATGGTGGGAGATAGTGTTGTGGTGGCACTAATAGACTAAGGTAGCATGGTGACTTTGGTAAGGTCCAACCTGATGCCGCCCACTGAGTATACGGACCGACAAGCGGGAGTCTTGTGCATACATGGGGATTTAAAAGACAATCCCACTGCCCTGGTGACTTTGTCAACAACGACCGGCCACTGGACTCATGAGGTGGCCGTTGCCAAGAAGTTACCCTGTGAACCCATAGTTGGGAGAGACTTTCCAGGGTTCATATCTTTGTGGCCCCAGACAAGAGTTCCCCAGACCCGTGAGGCAGGGGTATCCCCAATAGACTGGCCCTACTCAGGGGTGACACCGGAACTCTGGGAACCTGAGTCAGAAGCAACAGCAGTCCCCAACTTCCACTACGGTGGAAGAGAAGGAGTCTTCTCCACTAAGTGTAATTGTGGGAGATGTGGAGGAGCTGCCGTCAGGTCCAGAGTTGGCAGACCTCAATGTCTCGGGAGAAAATTTCGGTACAGCACAGCATCAGGACCCCACCCTATTTCGGGCCTGGGAAAATGTCTTAATTGTAGAAGGTGCACAACAACAACCGGGGGCCGAGACTGTATACCCCCGCTTTGTGGTCCAGCAGGGGATGTTGTACAGGGTAAATCAGGTACAGGGTGAGAGTGTGGAACAATTGGTGGTGCCTAAAGCATATCGGAGGCTTGTGTTAGAGCCCATCAACATGTTTCAGGGGGGCACTGGGCCAGCAGAAGACGCAGGGCCAAATTTTGCAGCCTTTTTCCTGGCCCAGTAACAGATGTCAAAACTGGATGTCATCGAAGAATCGAAAAGTGAGTGGGCCAGTCCGATAGTTTTAATACCCAAACCAGATGGTACGTTACGGTTCTGTAACGATTTCTGGAAACTTAATGTGGTTTCTAAGTTTGATGCATATCCAATGCCCCGAATTGATGAGCTTATTGAGAAGCTAGGACAAGCTCGGTACTTTTCTGTTTTGGACCTCACAAAAGGGTACTGGCAGGTACCCTTGACAGAGGCTGCCAAAGAGAAAACAACCTTTGTCACACCAGAAGGTTTATTCCAGTACAAGGTGTTACCCTTTGGTTTACATGGCGCTCCCGCTACGTTTCAAAGGCTAATGAATATTGCACTCCGGCCACATCGTCAGTATGCCTCAGCTTATCTGGATGATATCATCATCCACAGTACAAACTAGAAAAGTTACCTTCCAAAAGCACAGCCAGTGGATGACTCCCTTAGGAAGGCCAGGTTAACTGCTAACCCAAAAAAATGTGCCATAGGGTTGGAAGAGACCAAATACCTGTGGTATGTCATTGGGCGTGGAGTTGTCAAACCCCAGGTAAACAAAATAGAAGCCTTCCGGCATTGGCCCCGACCTGTCACTACCCGACAGGTGAAGTCGTTTCTAGGAATGGTGGGTTACTATATGAGGTTCATCCCCATTTTGCTACGGTGGCTGCACCCTTAACAGACCTCCTGAAGGGATGCAAGTCAGTAATGTTACGTTGGAATGAACAGGCAGAGCAGGCGTTTTCCGCTATGAAGGCGGCCCTATGTGGCTCTCTGGTGTTGGTGACACCCGACTTCAAAAGGGAATTTGCGGTACAGACCGATGCCTCTGAGGTAGGTCTTGGTGCTATACTCTCCCAGGAAGTCAACGGGGAAGAGCATCCCTTGTCTATCTCAGCTGCAAACTGACCTCGGCCGAGACCAGGTATGGTATAGTGGAGAGAGAGAGTGCCTGGCCATTAAGTGGACACTCGAATCTCTCCGCTATTATCTGTTGGGCAGGAAGTTTTGTCTTTTGACGGATCATTCCCCCCTTAAGTGGATGTGCCAAGCCAAGGACAAAAATGCCGGGGTCACCAGGTGGTTTCTTTCATTACAGAATTTCAAGCTTAGGGTTGAACACAGAGCGGGTCGTTTGCTAGGCAACGCCGATGCCCTATCACGAGTCCACTGTTGCACAAGTGTTCACCCCCTCAGGCTTGAACAAAGGGGGGGTATGTGAGAAGGTGAAAAGCATGGTGGTTGATTGGCGATATGTGTCACCAAGGTACCTTGCCTTGGTGAAGTAAGAGCGGTATTTATTCAGTGTCTGCGTTGCGATGCAGACTGACACTTTGGCCGTAGTATGGCTGGAAGGCCAATCCGGGATGGCTCTTTCTGGGAATGGTCAAGTGTAGGGGGGGGATCATTCCCCATAATCCCGGTCGCCTTTTGTTGGCCTTAAAGGCAGCCTGCTTCCAGTGGCGTCTCCAGCATTCATATTTAGGGGGGGCACATGGGGGGCCAGTGAGAAAAGTGGGGGGCAATTTTAAAAAATGTGTGTGTATGTGTATATATATATATATATATATATATATATATATATATATATGTATATATATATACACACACACACACACACACACACACCGTGCAGAATATGCTTAATTAAAAAAAAAAAAAAAAAATCTGATTTCCAGCAACATTGTGAAATATGCTACAGTCTACCTGTTATGTGACAATATCTCATGGTGCCAGAATGATTACAAAACTATAGTTTGTTTGTTTTTTTAAACAGTATTTATTTTCAAAATAATATATAACCTGCAATTTGAATGGCATTTAACTTAACATTTTTATATAAATACTTCACAAATAAAGTAAATGGTAACTTAAAGGGGTTATCCAGCATAAGATGATTTTAGTACGTACCTGGCAGACAGTAATGGACATGCTTAGGAAGGATCTGCGCTTGTCTTGGGGCTAAATGACTATCTTGTGAGTCCACCATAACACTGTAGCTAGCTTTCTGTGAGCTGGTATTTCCTGTTTTCAGTTTTCTTGTTTGCCTACAAATCCCATGATTCCATTTTCCTCCTTCCCAATCATCAGACACCCCACCCATTGAAACACTAATGAGCTACATCCTGTGGTTTTCAATCAGGGTGCCTACAGCTGTTGCAGATTGCTCTCTCCACCCATTGAAGCAGACAGGCTCCCTGTCATCAGCTGACTACTCTAACTCAGGGATTATCCTGTTATTCTGTTTTTGTCCTTATTGTCAAAGTCTTGAAATAATGGAGGACTTGAGACCAATTTGTCTCACTTCATTATGCTAATGGTCCTGCGAGTCTCACTATGTAATTTACTGAAAATATTTCCTTACATATTAATTAATAAAAATTGATTGAAAGTGCAACATCACAACAAACAAAAAATGCAATACTATCCTTTTACTGTAAACTGTAATACAATTTGTACTTAAAATGCAGTCATTCACACTAATATAGGCTTAAGCGTGAGTTTTTATGGATTGATGCAAACAAGCTAACTACAACATCCATATTTATTTGGGATGCAAGTCTGGCCTCAATTGCCAATGTAGCAAGATCTGAAAGCCTTTCCTCAGTCATTGTTGTGCGCAGGAATGACTTGATTAATTTTAGTGCAGAAAAGCTTCTTTCGCATGATGCACTGCTGACTGGCAAAACACAAGCTATTTTACAAAGCCGGTAAAGCTCCAGGAATGGAATAGCGTAAGGCTTCAGAAAATTAGTGAACTCAAGAATTGTGTCCACCCTAATGGCATCTGATGACTTTTTCCTTTGTAGGGTTAGCATTGCCTGCTTCAGCTCAATCTCCAAGTTTTCCATGTTGCATGAGTAAAAATTAGCCATTGGCTGCAATTTTTCAAAATGAAGAAAAGAATCAGATCGGGGATTCAGAGACTGTACACCTTCCATGATCTCCAGAGAATCCCTTGAGAAGCGAGATTTTAGTTCCGAAAGTATTCTGTCAAGAACAACATACATGAATTTTTTAATGAAATCATCTTTTCTGAGCAGTTGTTGTCGATGACCTACAGTTTCCGAAATGATGCTATTTCTCAAGTACAAAGGAAGCCGGCAATCTCGCTTCTTGGAAGGTGGTTCAGTATAATCATCAATTGGTGCTGGTATACCACACTTCATGCTCAGCTGGATTGTTTCTGCCCAGACACAACCTATTGTTCCAGAATTAGCAGATGCTTCAGGTTCACTCTCTGGATTGCGCACTTCTTCAAGCTCTTGTATAATTGTTCGTACAAGAAGGACAGCTGATGCAAAGTCAAGATCTCTGCCTTGTAACATGTAAGAGAGTATCTGGGTCCTTTTTAGTATACTCTCAAAAAACACAAGTGCCAGAATGAAGCCAAAATCAATGAACTAGTGAATTGATTTTGCTTCAACTGCTCTCTCAGTATGGTTTCCTTCTGCTAAAATCTTGAGGGTTTCCAACAGAGGGTCAAGTGTTTTCAGAACAGCATTGCAGGCTGAATGTTGGCATGTCCACCTTGTGTCACTTAATTGCTTCAGCTGAATCACTGGTTTATTTGACATTTCTTGTTGCACATTAGTAAACACTGAATGGACTACAGAGGTACTGCAAAACACATACAGCTTTTCAAGTTTCACAAAAAATTTATTTGCTGCCTGTACATTTTTAACAGTGTCCACGATGACCAGGTTGAGACGGTGACTCATACAATGAATGTATAGTGCACAAGGCACCTCCTTTTTAATGCGTGCTTGAACGCCATTAAGACGGCCACTCATTACAGAGGCTCCATCATAGCCTTGTCGGACACAATCATTTTTATCAATGCCTAGAGATGTTAGGACATGGCATATATATCCTGTTAGAGACTCGGCGTCAAGGCTATCTGCTCGGTAGAATTTTAAGAACCTTTCATGGACCATCTGATTGTGAAAGAATCGGACTACGACAGACAGTTGTTCTGTTTTACTAAGATCCTTAGTTTCATCTGCAATGATGGAAAAGGGACTTCCTTTAATGCTCTGTGCAATGTCTTCTCTAACAAGATCAGCCATAATTGACTGAAGTCCATTTTGGATAGATGGATGTAAATATGTTGCATTTTTTGGTCCGCTAATTTTTTTTCTGACAACGCTGTCTTTTTCTGCAATTAAATAAAGAATTTCACGTACATTTCCATGATTGACATCATCTGAGTTGCACCGATGTTCTCGCTGGGCAATTTTGGTCTTGGCTGTTAGCAACAAAACCTGTGCAATTGTTTTTATGTAATGTCTATTTTCATTGACCTCTCTTATATGTGCTTTAGTTAGATCCTTCATGATTGATGTATCCTGGCTAACATTCTTTTTGAAATCCTCCCATCTGACATAGGCATCTTTGTGTGAAGCAGACCTCTCAGGCTGTAGTATTCCTTTACCTGTTACAATTGCATTTTTCCAGTTTTTGTACCCTATGTTGATAAATGGTACTTTTTTAACATGCCCGTAGAAAATTTTTGAGGGTAAAAAAAAAAGGCATGGAAAACTGCATCCTCGGAAATGGAATACTCCAGCCATTCAAATGATTGAAACCACTGTGGTCTAAATGACCTGAAGCAAGCTCCTATTTGTTTCTGTGGGTATTTTTTCAATACAGGCTGTCTTGGTCCTTCAGAAGCACACTGGCTGATATCATCTGGTCCCTGTATTGTTGTTTTTTCAGTGCTAGCAGATGTTTGTGCACTCTGTGTTGGTTCAACTTCACTGAAATCCTCTTCATAAGCACCGTGTAGGACATTGCTTTGTGAGGAGGTGCTAGCTTCTTCAATCTGGAATGAAGGTTCCTCATCATCTGATATCATTTCAGCAGTGTCATATTCAGCATCATCCTTCTCAAACGCTTCACCTTCCGCAAAGGATGAAGACATACCAGGCTGACTTTTTTTCTTGTTGCTGCCTTCTGAGCCTTCTGAGCCTTAACATTTACCACAGAATAAAATGAACGGATGCCCATTTTTGAATAATCTAAGAAGTTCAATAAAAACAAAACAAAAAAAAATGTTGTTCTTACGGGACTCTTAACATTACTCAAAAAAAGATTTAAAGGACATCTGCAGTCATTTTTTCACTTATCCCCTATCTACAAGATAGGGGATAAGTGTTTGATCGCGGGAGGTCCGACCGCTGGAACCCCGGCGATCTCCTGTACGGGGCCGCGGCTGTACCACGGCTCTCCCGTGCAGGGGGCGTGCCGGCCGCAGCATGACGTTGCGGCCGGTGCGCCTCCTCCATGCATATCTATGGGAGAGGCGGGAAGGCAGCGTTTGTGCCTCCCCGCCTCTCCCATAGAACTGTATGGGGACGGGGCGGGGACGGGGCGTCACCGTCCACCTCTAGGTCGACGCTACGCGCCTTAGCGCTCACCATGAGCGCTAATGGCGGCACCCCATTAGGGAGATCTCCGGGGGTCCCAGGGGTCGGACCCCCCGCGATCAAACACTTATCCCCTATCCTGTGGATAGGGGATAAGTAAAAAAGCACTGCAGTTGTCCTTTAATAAAACCAATGTTGTTACAATGTGCTTTGATAAATGTACACATCAGCAATCATACTATCTCATCACTAGTAATCAAAGTAACTACATAAGTTAGAAAGAACATTATCACACACCTTAATAAATGTTCATTGTATATGTAAATATATTTACACACATCACATACCTATGTATACACATATGTACATATACACATATGTATGTGTGTAAATATTATATATATATATATATACACACTCGCCGTCACACACACACATACATAAACACACTTATTTTATAAAGCATTTGCTCTGTGCAAACCAAACAGAAGAAACAGGTTTATTCACTTAACAGTATATTGCACAATTTTTTGCAAATTCTGGGTGATTAAAAAAATCTCTATGTTTAAGAATTTTGCATTTTACCACTATACAATATGTAGACCAAAAAAAAAAACAATCATGGCAGATTATGCATTTGTAGACAGCAGCCCCCCCCCCCTTTAGACAGTGGTCCCCCATTTAAACAGCAACTGTAAGAATACTTACCAAAACATAATATTAAAGGATATAAGCCCTGATTTTTTAAGCATGTTGTGATGCACAAAGTGTAGCATGTTGCAGAAAATTATTTCCAGTCTTATAATAAAATATACCAATTTGCCATAGAATGGGAAAGCGCTAAAGAAGTTTTTACCATTTAAAACTACAGCTCCCAGTATGACCTAAGTAGTGGTAAGGTTATGCTGGAAGTTGTTGTTTTACCCATCATTACTGCAGAACTTACAAGTGACTACAGCTCTGATGGGACAGTAGGCAGCATACACAATGATATCAGTGACTACAGGTGACATCTTCTTTATGGTGTTTCCTTATCTAATTCAGATGTACATACCGCCAGGTCCAGCTAAATGTTCACTCAGCAGAACTTGACACCCAGATGGCTCCTCACTATGTCAGTGGATTCTGATCCTCTATATGAAAACAATAATAATTATAATACGGCCAAACACCATATCCTTTGAAATAGTACTATAATACTGGCACACACCCTCTGAATATAATTCTGACACACTGTACCCTCTGAATATAATACTGCCACATACCGTACCCTCTGAATATAAAACCGCCACACACCGTACCCTCTGAATATAATACTACTACACGCCGTACTCTCTGAATATAAAACCCACACACCGTACCTTCTTAAAATAATACTACTACACACTGAACCCTCTAAATATGTTACTACAACATACTGTTCTCTCTGAATATAACCTTGCCATGCACCCTCTGAATACAATACAGTAATGTATTGTGGCCCATAAAAACCGTACTACCCCAGAAATTCCTTATAATATACACTATACCTCTGCAATGCTAAACACTCTGTACCCCTCATGTATAGAAATAATGCCCCTTTCTGTGCCCCCACAGATAATAATTATGACCCGTCCTGTTCCCCCCACATAATAATGATGCCCTTTGTCCTGTGCCCCTAATATTTAATGCCCCTTGTGCTGTGACTCTCACATATAATGCCGTCATGTTCCCCTCACAAATAATGCACCCTGTCCTGTCCCCTCAGGGGGCATTATATATGAGGGACACAGGAAATGGGGCATTATAAGTGAAGGGCACATAACAGAAAAGGGCACATATAAGTGAAGGGCACATAACGGGGAAGGCATTATATGTGAGGGGCACATGACAGGGGGGCATTATATGTGAGGGGCACATGACAGGATAGCATTATCATTCAGGAGCACATTTCAGGGGGTCATTATATGTGGGGGGACACATGACAGGGGGGCATTATAAGTCAGGAGCACATGTCAGAGGGGCATTATATGTGGGGGGCACATGTCAGGGGGGCATTATCAGTCAGGAGCACATGTCAGGGGGGCATTATATGTGGGGGGCATATGCCCCCTGACATGTGCTCCTGACTTATAATGCCCCCTTGTCATGTGCCCCCCCACATATAATGCCCCCCTGACATGTGCTCCTGACTTATAATGCCCCCCTGACTTGTGCCCCCCACCTGTAATGCCCCCCTGACATGTGCTACTGACTTATAATCCCCCCATTATGTGCCCTTTTCTGTGCATTCACACTTGAGCAACTCTCTCTTCTTACTTGTTTTCACCTTTATCACATGCTGCTCCTTTCTTGCTGAATGTGCGCTGCGGGGACAAGATCTCCGGGTGCCATCGCAATGCTGTGACGTCATCGCGCCAGCCTGCAGTGGATGGCGTCATCCGCGGCACACACTCTGCAAGAATGGAGCAGAGTGGGATAAAGGTGAGCGAATGGTGCAGCGGGAGCTAACAGCTCCTGCTCCACCATTCTATAATACGGGAGGGGCAGCAATCTCGTTTATCCCCCCCCCCCTGGATCCACCATTGCTGTGTCCCTAGCATTTGTGCTGTTACTCTCACATATAATGCACCCTGCCGTGCCCCCTCAGGGGGCATTAAATATGAGGGACCAAGGAAATGGGGCATTATAAGTGAAGGGCACATTATATGTGAGGGGCACATGACAGGGGGGCATATGTCAGGGGGCATTATATGTGAGGGGCACATGACAGGGGGGCATATGTCAGGGGGCATTATATGTGAGGGGCACATGACAGGGGGGCATATGTCAGGGGGCATTATATGTGAGGGGCACATGACAGGGGGGCATATCTCAGGGGGCATTATATGTGAGGGGCACATGACAGGGGGCATTATATGTGGGGGGCACATGTCAGGGGGCATTATATGTGGGGGGCACATGTCAGGGGGCATTATATGTGGGGGCACATATCAGGGGGCATTATATGTGGGGACACATGTCAGGGGGCATTATATGTGGGGGGCACATGTCAGGGGGCATTATATGTGGGGGGCACATGTCAGGGTGCATTATATGTGGGGGGCACATGTCAGGGGGCATTATATGTGGGGGGCACATGTCAGGGGGCATTATATGTGGGGGGCACATGATAGGGGCCCCCTGACATGTGCCCCCACATATGACCCCTGACATGTGCCCCCCACATATAATGCCCCCTGACATGTGCCCCCCACATATAATGCCACCTGATATGTGCCCCCCACATATAATGCCCCCCACATATAATGCCCCCCACATATAACGCCCCCCCTAACATGTGCCCCCCACATATAATGCCCCCACATATAACACCCCCCTAACATGTGCCCCCCCCACCTGTAATGCACCCCACAAATAATTCCCCCACATATAAGGCCCCCCTAACATGTGCCCCCCACATATAACGCCCCCCTAACATGTGCCCCCCATCTGTAATGCACCCCTGACATGTGCACCTAAGTTATAATCCCCATCCACCGTTATGTGCCCGAGCAGCAGCAGCAGCTATCTCTCTTACTTGCCTGTTTATCACGCGCTGCTCCGTTCTTGTGCGCCGCGGGGACGAGATCTCCGGGCGCCGTCGCGTCGATGTGATGTCATCGCACCCACGTGCCGACCTAGTCATGGCGTCACCCGCGGCACACACACAGGTGAGCGGATGGTGCAGCGGGAGCTAACAGCTCCAGCTCCCGGAGATGCTGTAGTAGTAGTACGGGAGAGGCAGCAATCCCTGGATCCGTCCGTCCTGATTTTTTGGGGGGGCACAAGGGGGGGCCGTGGCCCCTTCTGGCCCCCCCCCCCCCTAGCGACGCCACTGCCTGCTTCACCAGCTGAGGGGGATTTGCTAGTTGCAGCTCACACTGCCAGAGAAAGCTGAGAGTGGAGTTCTTCCCTGAGAGTTTGGAAGCTGGTGAGCAGCCTGTCTGGAGGCCTGGAAAAGACTTGCTTGATGCCGAATGGCATGGTCTTAGGTGTGAACAAACACCTAAGGAATACAGGTGGACATTTGTTACGTTTTTCTTTGAACTGTATCTAAGACTGTTTTTGCTATTTGCCAAGTGTGAATAAAACAAGGAACTTTCATTTGAAAAGTACTGTTTCCTTGCCTCTATACTGCAACCGCACCTATCTGCAAGAGCGAGTCATCACATGGCATACATCCTAGTAGCTTTATCAGGATGGTCCTTCAAGTATATCTTTACTAGGCATACCTTGGCACAGCATTTTTGCATTCTGTTCATGAAGAGAGAATATTTTCTTTGGCTGGAGCATGACCTTGTTGCTCCCCACCATGATTTGAGGCAGGGGAGGAGGTAGGAGGCTGCTGTAGTTTGTCTGGAAGTGGAGTAGGATGCATAGCTGTAACATGTTTGTGGCTACTGCATTATGTGCACTTGATGGCGACTTTACAGTCTTCAGCAAGATGGCTATAAGAAGCACAGCACTTGAAGCATATTACAAGTTTTTGGAGAACCTCCCTGCACTCTTGTAAAGTCTTTGCCCTAAGCCCATGACATTTCTTAAGAGGGTGAGGCTTTTTGTGAATAGGACACTGGCGATTAAGGTCTTTATTTTTGTCATCCACAACGCCCTGATCACTAGGTGAGGTAGTGGAGGGTGAGATGTCTGTCCTCTTAACATATTGCTTTATTAAAGTCTCTATGCTTAGTTGCTGTGTTATCATACCTTGATGATGATGAAGCAGGCAAGTTGGGTTCACTGAAGCTGGGGTCTTTTCTCATCCAAGCTTGATCACTAATGAACCTGCAAAAGAATGAGGAGGAAAAGATATCTTATAGTCTCTTTTGTTCTTTGAGCCCTGTTGTGCTCATTTCTCTGGTAGGCCGTATGGCAGTTTAGACACAACTGGGTTGACACCATGAGCGGTGTCCAGGAAGCTTAGTCGAGGTAGACGTGGATCTGTCTTTGCCAACACTAGCTCCATGAGGAGGTCACTTAGATCTTGCAGCTTGCGAAAGTCTTTGTTTGCTAATTTTGGGAAGTTTTGCAGTCTTTTGAATAGAGCACTTTCTATGGCTTCATAGCCATAGGTTTGCTCAAGTCTTGCCCATGCGGCAGCAAGACCTGCATCTGGGTGGTCAAGATGTACTGTTCTCAGTCATTTAACATGATCTGCAGATTCTGGTTCCAGCCACTTTCTGAGCAAATCAAGTTGTTTCTTAGTAGTAAGGTTGAGATCAGCAATAGCAATGTTGTAGGTTGATCTCCAGGCCCTGCAGCTCTCTGCGCAATCGTCAAACCTTGAGAGGCTAGTGTTAATAAGCTCACGAAGTACCATATATCTGGCAAAGTCATTCCAATCTGATTTCTCACTCTTTGGTACCAAAGTAACTTGTGGAACCCTTTGCATATGAAAGTTCTCTGGTGATGTAGGGTGAGGTTTACCAGGGTAAAATGATGTAGCATGAGCATTTAACTGTGGTGTAGTCTCTAAGGCTTGTGATGGCTGTAGCTTGAGTGGCAGCTTGTCACTGGAAGTCATGTAGAAGTACTTGTCTTGCAGACTTGAAGAGGCTCAGGCATATGGCGTTGAGAGGGCTCAGTGTTGAGAGTCAGAACAGTGTTGTTAGTAGGAGGTACAGGAGATGACTTTAGTACATATTCAATGGTGCGGTCAACTGAATCTTCCAGTTCTGCTGGGATAAGACAGTCTGCATTAGTGCTTTGTCCCATTGCTTGTTCAAGGACTTTCAGTCTTGCCAAGGAAGCTGTTTCCTCCCCTTCCATTTGCAGAATCTTTATTTGCAAATCTGCCTCTGTTTGTTTAGCTACCTTGCGTGCATTTATCTCTGCTTGCTGAGCTACCTTACGTGCTTCTACCTTTGCTTGCTTTCTGCTAAAAGAGCTTTGCGCAGAAAGCAAGCAAAGGATCTACAAGAAAGTGCAGTGCACTTGGTTGAGGTGGATCTGTGAGATCTGGTCTCCAGCAGTTGAGAAATGTGGAGTTCTGCCTTAAAGGAGTACTCCGGCACGCACTTTTTTTCCTTTTATTCCGTCCGGGTTGCAAAATAAAAGAAAACACACTTTCTCTTACCTGCCAACGAGCCCCCGGAGCTCCGGTACACTCCGGTACAGGTGTTCGGTCCCCGGGCTGTATTCTTCTTACTTCCTGTTAGCCCGGCACGTCACACACAGCTTCAGCCTATCACCGGCCGCAGCGATGTCCCGCCTCGGCCAGTGATAGGCTGAAGCTCCGTGTGACGTGCCGGGCTAACAGGAAGTAAGAAGAATACAGCCCGGGGACCGAACACCTGTACCGGAGTGTACCGGAGCTCCGGGGGCTCGTTGGCAGGTAGGAGAAAGTGTGTTTTCTTTTATTTTGTAGCCCGGACGGGATAAAAGGAAAAAAGTGCGCGCCGGAGTACTCCTTTCAGCTTAGCATTTTGCACTGCGAGATCCCTTTGTTGGTTAAGTGCATTGGTCCTGGTCAGTTTTGCTGAAGAATCCTCTATATTAGAGTCCTGCAAGAAAGCTAAGTATTTTACAGACAGCCGCTGGTAGCATTCATATGCAGCAAATTGGCGATTTATAGAGTCTCTTAATTCAGCTGGTTGATCATTAAAGTTTGGCAAAACTGACATGCAGTGTGGGGTTCTGTCCCAGAGGTCTGGCAGATTACTGGAGAACTCATCTTTAGTGGCTTCATAGTTTTCCCTGAGTTTCTGTGTCGGTATTATTGTTCGGTCATATCTGCCGGATCTGTTCCCTGTACGACTGCCGGTTTGATGGCATGATGTATCTGTGTTGATTCGGCCATAAAAGAGTGTTCAAAGCCTTGTCTAGAAATTTTTTTACTGTTTTGCGAAAAATGGTACTGTCTCTAAGAAGATGAACAGCAGCTTAGAGAGGTGAGGTAACACAGTTCTATGTAGAGAAACAGTTTTCAACATTCATGTGAAGTGCAGTAAGTTTTTATGACCATGTGCTTCCCAAGATGGCGGATGGCACTGAGCTTGATTGCAGATTAGGCGCACACATTTACACAGCAGGCTGTAGGAATTCTATGCATATTTTGACTATTCTGATTGTTGTGATAGCAATCTATCCCTTGTCAAACCTCTATGACTGGCCAGAATAAGCAGATATAACCACTGCGTACAATCCTTATCAGATAGCTGAACTCACCAATACTGTTTTCATCCAAAAGCTGGTTTATTCTGTACATCAAAGAACAGGACTACAGCAGAATGAATGGATTTCAGTATTATGTGGTCAAAAGATGATGCTTTCCTTAGATTAGCATGCAGAATACATGAGTCCCTGTTACATAAGGCAGATACAGGCAGCCATGATACAGGAAGTGATGCAGTAAGTAGAGGTGCAGTTTCATACAAAAGAAATGAGTCATAGCTTTCAGGAGAGAAACATGAGCATTGCCAAAAAAGGCCACAAGGTGGCAGCAAATAACTAACCATAGAAAAATCAGAGGAAATGGATCAAATAATAAACTATGTAGATTCCATCTACAATAATGAGAATATTAACTGTGTAACAGCATAATAGGTGCTGTCTCGGACAGCACCTATCACACTTTTTTTCCGGGTCACTGGGGACCCGATTGATCCCGATTCGCTGCATATCGCTGGTCTCAGGACCCCCCCAGGGCTTTGCACATGATGCCTGCTGAATTATTTCAGCAGGCGTCACATTCCATTCACTGCCCGGTTACCGGCAGTGAACATAAACGTCCAGGGCATATAGGTCCTTAAAGGGGTACTTCGGTGTTTCTTTTAAATCAACTGGTACCAGAAATTTAAACATATTTGTAAATTACTTCTATTAAAAAATCTTAATCATTCCAGTACTTATTAGCTGCTGAATGCTACAGAGGAAATTCCTTTCTTTTTGAAACACTGATGATATCACGAAAACAGTGCTCTCTGCTGACATCTCTGTCCATTTTAGCAACCGTTCATAGCAGATGTATGCTAAGGGCAGCATGGTGGCTTAGTGGTTAGCACTGCTGCCTTGCACTGCTGGGGCCTTGGGTTCAAATCCCACTAAGGAAAACAATAAATAAAGACTTATTATTATTATAATAACGTCAGCAGAAAGCACTATTATAATAACGTCAGCAGAGAGCATTCCAAAAAGAAAGGAATTTCCTCTGTAGTATTCAGCAGCTAATAAGTACAGGAAGGTTTAAGATTTTTTAATAGAAGTAATTTACAAATCTGTTTAACTTTCCAGAGCCAGTTGATTTAAAAGAAAAAAGGTTTTCACCGGAGTACCCCTTTAAGTCCCAGGGTTAAACATATAGTAAATGTTACGTTACTTTGCAAATACACTAAATTACATTTATTAAAGACTATAATAAGTATTTTTGTATTCTTGTTTTGTACTTGGTTCAAAAATATTTCCTTCATAGGCCTTTATTAAAAAAAAAGTTTAGTTTGTGTTCTACAGCTTTTTCACATGCTACTTATTTTGTGAATAAGCTTTTGTAGGAACGTTCTCAATATTCCCCATAGCAGGTATAGTGAAAAATCAGTATGCATAACAAAATACTGGCCAATGTATTATTTAAGTGACCAATAAAATCATCATTTTCAGCCCAAAATTACACTGTGTAAACAAATGAAGTGCAGCTGACAATGACGAAGTTAAAGGCCACACAAATAATCCAGCAACTGTGTACACGGCCAGGCCATGAGATTAAGTGAGCCAGTGAGATTAAGCTTGCTCTTCTGAGTGTTGCTGTGTAAGAGGGGGCGTGAAAGAGGAGTTACAAAAACAGGAGTTTGAAAGCAGGAGGTTGAGATCGCTGTGAGTGTTAATTTCTGAACCCACAAGGTCTACAAAAAATTTTAAGTGTAATTTTGACTGTCTGTTTTTTCCTATACATTTGTGAAATCCCCATAACTAGATGGCCTCCATGTTGGAAAATGCAGTCCAATGTACATCCTGTTCAATGTATGCAATCCTTGAACAACAGTTTGAGGGTGCATATTGTTGTGCGAGATGTGTGCTAGTTGTCCGTTTGGAAGCCCAGATCCTGCATCTAGAGGGGCGACTGGCAACAATGAGAAGCATTAACAACATGGAGAGGAGTCTCGTGCTCACTGAGCAAGCACTCTCGGGAATAGAGGTGGGGGAGGACAGTGGGACGGAGTTGCAGGACAGTCAGGCAGTTAGCTGGGTTACAGTTAGAAAGAGGGGTAGGGGAAAAAGTGTCAGGGAGGCTAGTCCTGAACTGGCACACCCCAACAAGTTTGCCCACTTGGCAGATGAGGGGGATGCCATTACAGAGCTAGCAGAACTGCAGCAGGATACCACCTCTGACCGCCAGGGGGGTGTCTGCTCCAGTAAGGAGGAAGGGAGGAGTACAGGGCAGGCCAGACAGGTACTAGTGGTGGGGGACTCAATTATTAGGGGGACAGACAGGGCGATCTGTCACAAAGACCGGGATCGCCGAACAGTGTGTTGTCTGCCTGGCGCACGAGTTCGGCACATCATGGATCGGGTTGACAGGTTGCTGGGCGGGGCTGGAGAGGACCCAGCAGTCATGGTACATATTGGCACCAATAACAAAGTAAGAGGTAGGTGGAGTGTCCTTAAAAATGATTTCAGGGACTTAGGCCACAAGCTTAAGGCAAGGACCTCCAAGGTAGTATTTTCTGAAATACTACCAGTACCACGAGCCACACCAGAGAGGCAGCGGGAGATCAGGGAGGTAAACAAGTGGCTCAGAAGCTGGTGTAGGAAGGAGGAAGGGTTTGGGTTCATGGAGAACTGGGCTGACTTCGCTGTCGGTTACCGACTCTACCATAGGGACGGGCTGCACCTCAATGGGGAGGGTGCAGCTTTGCTTCGGGAGAAGATGGCTAGAAGGGTGGAGGAGTGTTTAAACTAGGGACTTGGGGGGAGGGAACCTACAGCAAAGAGGGGGAAGATAGTGTAGATAGAGAGGTGGGAATTATAAATGTACCTGGGGGTGGAGCGGAGGGAGGGGTTAGAATAGTTAATAGGAATAGGCTTCATAGGAAAATAAAACTTACACCCTTGAATCCCATTAACCCCAATAACATAAAGGATGGAAATGTAAAGTGTATGTTCACAAATGCCAGAAGCCTAGCAAATAAAATGGGGGAGCTTGAGGCCTTGATACTGGAGGAACATATTGATATAGTTCGGGTCACTGAGACATGGCTGGACTCCTCGCATGACTGGGCTGTCAATCTGCAGGGGTTTACATTGTTTCGTAAGGATAGAATGAGCAGAAAAAGTGGTGGAGTCTGTCTGTATGTAAGAAGTGGTATGAATGTCAGTGTGAACGATGCCATAGTGTGTGATGATTTTGAGGAGGTGGAATCACTGTGGGTAGAATTACAAAAGGAGGGAAATACTGAAAAAATAATATTTGGGGTAATCTACAGACCCCCTAATATCACTGAAGAGATAGAAGTTCGGCTTCATAAACAAATACAGAGGGCTGCCCGGGCAGGTACAGTGGTAATAATGGGAGATTTTAACTATCCAGATATAGATTGGGGTCCAGGGTTGGCTAAAACTACAAAGGGGCGACAATTCCTAAATTTATTGCAGGATAATTTTATGGGCCAGTTTGTGGAGGACCCAACAAGAAGTGATGCCTTGTTGGATCTGATCATTTCCAACAACGCAGAGCTGGTTGGTAATGTAACTGTGCGGGAAAACCTTGGTAATAGCGACCACAATATAGTTACTTTTGACTTAAAATGTAGAAAACAAAGACAGGCGGGGAAGGCAAAAACATATAACTTTAAAAAGGCAAACTTCCCTGGGCTGAGGGCTGCACTACAGGACATAGACTGGGGGGAGGTGTTGTCAAATACTGATACAGAAGGTAAATGGGACATCTTTAAATCAACTCTAAATAACTATACATCTAAATATATACCAAAGGGGAACAAATATAAACGATTAAAACTAAATCCTACATGGCTGACACATGATGTTAAAAGAGCAATAAACAACAAAAAAATAGCCTTCAAAAAATACAAATCTGATGGGTCAGTGATAACATTTAAACAGTACAAAGAGCTTAATAAAATCTGTAAAAATTTAATAAAACAGCAAAAATTCAAAACGAGAGACAGGTGGCCAAAGAAAGCAAAACTAATCCTAAATATTTTTTTAGATATATAAATGCAAAAAAAAACAAGGACAGAGCATGTAGGACCCCTTAATAATGATAATGGGGTGGTTGTCACAGGCGATCAAGAGAAAGCGGAGCTACTGAATGGGTTCTTTAGTTCTGTATACACTATGGAAAAAGGAGCTGACATTGGCCAGGTCAGTGCTGGTAACACATCATGTAATGTACTGAACTGGCTTAATGTAGAGATGGTACAAGGTAAGTTAAGTGATATAAATGTAAGCAAATCCCCAGGGCCGGATGGACTACACCCAAGAGTTCTTAGAGAGGTAAGTTCAGTAATATCTGTACCCCTGTTCATGATATTTAGAGATTCTCTGGTGTCTGGTATTGTGCCAAGGGACTGGCGCAAGGCAAATGTGGTGCCAATCTTCAAAAAGGGCTCTAGGTCTTCCCCAGGAAACTATAGACCGGTAAGTTTAACGTGCATTGTGGGTAAATTGTTTGAAGGACTTATAAGGGATTACATACAGGAATACATAGGGGATAATTGTATTATAAGTGATAGCCAGCATGGGTTTACTAAGGATAGAAGTTGTCAAACCAATCTAATTTGCTTTTATGAAGAGGTGAGTAGAAGCCTTGACAGAGGAATGGCTGTGGATATAGTGTTTCTGGATTTTGCTAAAGCGTTTGATACTGTCCCTCATAGACGTCTGACAGGTAAGTTAAGGTCTTTGGGTTTGGAAATTTTAGTTTGTAACTGGATTGAACACTGGCTCATGGATCGTACTCAGAGTGGTGGTCAATGATTCGTACTCTGATTGGTCCCCGGTTATTAGTGGTGTACCCCAAGGTTCAGTACTGGGCCCGCTGTTGTTTAATTTATTTATCAATGATATAGAGGATGGTATTAACAGCTCTGTTTCTATCTTTGCAGATGACACCAAGCTTTGTAGCACGGTACAGTCTATAGAGGATGTGCATAAGTTACAAGATGACTTGGATAGACTAAGTGTCTGGGCATCCACTTGGCAAATGAGGTTCAATGTGGATAAATGTAAAGTTATGCATCTGGGTACTAATAACCTGCATGCATCGTATGTCTTAGGGGGGATTAAACTGTCAGAGTCACTGGTAGAGAAGGATCTGGGTGTACTTGTAGATCACAGACTACAGAATAGCATGCAATGTCAGGCTGCTGCTTCCAAAGCCGGCAGGATATTGTCATGTATCAAAAGAGGCATGGACTCAAGGGACAGGGACATAATACTCCCCCTTTATAATGCATTGGTACGGCCTCACCTGGAATATGCTGTTCAGTTTTGGGCACCTGTCCATAAAAGGGACACTGCGGAGTTGGAAAGGGTGCAGAGACGCGCGACTAAACTAATATGGGGCATGGAACATCTTAGCTATGAGGAGCGATTAAAGGAGTTACAATTGTTTAGTCTTGAGAAGAGACGTTTAAGGGGGGATATGATAAACGTATATAAGTATATTAATGGCCCATACAAAAAATATGGAGAAAAACTGTTCCAGGTTAAATCCCCCCAAAGGACGAGGGGGCACTCCCTCCGTCTGGAGAAGAAAAAGTTTAGTCTCAAGGGGCGACACGCCTTCTTTACCGTGAGGACTGTGAATTTATGGAACGGTCTACCTCAGGAACTGGTCACAGCAGGAACAATTAACAGCTTTAAAACAGGATTAGATGCATTCATGGAACAAAATAACATTAATGCTTATGAAGAAATATAAAATCCCATCCCTTCCCCAATATCGCGCCACACCCCTACCCCTTAATTCCCTGGTTGAACTTGATGGACATATGTTTTTTTTTGACCGTACTAACTATGTAACTATGTGAAGGCTATGTACATGAGCGCCAATCATTAGTATCATGTCCCCACTAGCCCATCTAAAAGGGGGTTAAATTCTGTCAGTGTTTTAATGTTATCCTTTCTTCTCCCCCTGAGCCAACGTCTATGTTTCTTCATGACCACATCCACTATGATCTGATCATAAATCACTTTCTTTCAGGAGAGAAAGGAAAGGCTGATAAGAAGCCCCAGAGGATTAATTTTCTAAAGGACTTTACTGATAACAGAACCTGTAGAACATAAACTAAACACTTTTAGAAAAACAAGTATTTGTACCATATTGAGTGCAAATAAATAAAAATAAAAAAAATGGATTTTCCAAACTGCTGACTCTGTTAGATCAAAAGGGCAAGAAGACACATGGTACCTTTCATTAACACACTAGGGATATATGTTGAACTCTTATGAATTGTTACTTTTACTATATATCTGTCTGTGCTTCCATGGTGTAGAGAAATTTATTTATTCTCCAACTCGCTCCCTCACCCAGCCCTATCCCTGACAATCTGGCCTAGGTTCCTGCACTGTGCAAATTGTGCACAGCTGTGAGATTTGAAAACAGGCCTCTGCTTCCAGATGAAAGATTCCTCCTATTTTCACCAAAATAATAAACATTGTCTAATGTATTGTAAGACAATATTCTAGAATGCAAATCACCTGTGTAAACTCTGCGTAGACATTAAAGGGGTATTCCAGGATTTTTTTTTTATTTGACTATGCTACAGGGGCTGTAAAGTTAGTGTAGTTCATAATATAGTGTTTGTACCTGTGTGTGATGGTTTTCTCACAATTCTTATGTGATTTTCACCCCAATATTTGTTTTTACCAGCATACAAAATGACTGTTATGTCCGGTTTCTCCTAGGTTGCAATTTGGCCGAGACCTGACTTACTAGTCAGCTGATGACAGGGAGCCTGTCTGCTTCAATGGGTGGAGGTTGGTGGGAGAGAGATCAATCTGCAACTAATGCAACAGCTGTAGGCACCCTGATTGAAAACCACAGGTCTTTTGAATGGATGCAGCTCATTTATGTTTCAATGGGTGGGGTGGCTGATGTGTGGGAGGGAGGAAAATGGAATTATAGGATTTGTAGTCAAAAAAGAAAACATCAAACAGGAAATACCAGTTCACAAAAAGCCAGCCACAGCATTATGGTAATCTCAAAACATAGCCATTTACATAGTTACATAGTTACATAGTTACATAGTTAGTATGGTCGAAAAAAGACATATGTCCATCAAGTTCAACCAGGGAATTAAGGGGTAGGGGTGTGACGCGATATTGGGGAAGGGATGAGATTTTATATTTCTTCATAAGCATTAATCTTATTTTGTTCCAGGAATGTATCTAATCCTGTTTTAAAGCTGTTCATTGTTCCTGCTGTGACCAGTTCCTGAGGTAGACCGTTCCATAAATTCACAGTCCTCACGGTAAAGAAGGCGTGTCGCCCCTTGAGACTAAACTTTTTCTTCTCCAGACGGAGGGAGTGCCCCCTCGTCCTTTGGGGGGGTTTAACCTGGAACAGTTTTTCTCCATATTTTTTGTATGGGCCATTAATATACTTATATACGTTTATCATATCCCCCCTTAAACGTCTCTTCTCAAGACTAAACAATTGTAACTCCTTTAATCGCTCCTCATAGCTAAGATGTTCCATGCCCCATATTAGTTTAGTCGCGCCTCAAGACAATCGCAGATCCTTCCTAAGCATGTCCATTACTGTCTGGCAGGTACGTACTAAAATCCCCTTACGGTGGATAACCCCTTTAACCCCTTAAGGACCGGGGTTTTTTCCGTTTTTGCATTTTCGTTTTTTGCTCCTTGCCTTTAAAAAATCATAACTCTTTCAATTTTGCACCTAAAAATCCATATGATGGCTTATTTTTTGCGCCACCAATTCTAATTTGTAATGACGTCAGTCATTTTGCCCAAAAATCTACGGTGAAACGGAAAAAAAATCATTGTGCGACAAAATTGGAAAAAAAACGCAGTTTTGTAACTTTTGGGGGCTTCCGTTTCTACGTAGTACATTTTTCGGTAAAAATGACACCTTATCTTTATTCTGTAGGTCCATACGATTAAAATGATACCCTACTTATATAGATTTGATTTTTTAAGACTTCTGGAAAAAATCATAACTACATGCAGGAAAATTAATACGTTTAAAATTGTCATCTTCTGACCCCTATAACTTTTTTATTTTTCCGTGTATGGGGCGGTATGAGGGCTCATTTTTTGCGCCGTGATCTGAAGTTTTTAACGGTACAATTTTTGCATTGATAGGACTTATTGATCGCTTTTTATTCATTTTTAAATGATATAAAAAGTGACCAAAAAAGCACTATTTTGGACTTTGGAATTTTTTTGCGCGCACGCCATTGACCGAGCGGTTTAATTAATGATATATTTTTATAATTCGGACATTTCCGCACGCGGTGATACCATATATGTTCATTTTTCTTTTTATTTACACTGTGTTTTTTTTTTTATTGGAAAAGGGGGGTGATTCAAACTTTTAATAGGGGAGGAGTTAAATGATATTTATTCACTTTTTTTTTTCACTTTTTTTTTGCAGTGTTATAGGTCCCATAGGGACCTATAACACTGCACACACTGATCTTCTATGCTGATCACTGGTTTCTCATAAGAAACCAGTGATCAACGATTCTGCCGCATGACTGCTCATGCCTGGATCTCAGGCACTGAGCAGTCATTCGGCGATCGGACAGCGAGGAGGCAGGTAGGGGCCCTCCCGCTGTCCTGTCAGCTGTTCGGGATGCCGCGATTAGCCGCGGCTATCCCGAACAGCCCGACTGAGCTAGCCGGCCACTTTCGGTTTCACTTTTAGCCGCGCGGCTCAGCTCTGAGCGCGCGGCTAAAGGGTTAATAGCGCGCGGTGCCGCGATCGGCACTGCGCGCTATTAGAGGCGGGTCCCGGCTTCACTATGACGCCGGGCCCGCCGCGATATGACGCGGGGTTACTGTGTAACCCCGCGTTATATCAGGAGAGCAGGACCAAGGGCGTACCTGTACGCCCTTGGTCCTTAAGGGGTTAATCAAAGCAAACTACTGGGAGATTTTAACATTTTGGCAGAACTGTGAGTGCAGCTCTCGGCTAAAAGAGGCTACAAAGTGATACATTGTATTTATAAAGTTATTTTTTATAGAGATCATTTTCATACTTTAGGTGTAAAATGATAATCAATGTATAGACTTTAATTCAAACGACAACTGCAGTGATATAACACTTATCCCCTATCCACAGGATAAGGGATAAGTGTTTAATCATGATGGGGCCGACTGTTGGGACCCAACCCCCCCCCCCCCCCCCCGCGATCTCCCAAATGGGGCCCCCGGCATTGCCGCACTGAGCGCTGGCTAATACGTTTAGCGGCGACCTCACTAAGGTCGACGGTACGCCCCTCCCCATACAGCGCTATGGGAGAGGCGGGAAGGCATAGAAGTACATGGAGGAAGCGTGCAGGAGATCACGGGGGTCCCAGCATTTGGACCCCCTGCAATCAAACTCTTATCCTGTGGATAGGGGATGTGTTATCTCACTGCAGATGTCTTTTAACAACACTTTTATCAGCCTTTAGAGATCCCTCTGTTCATTTACATAGGCTGCTTGTTATTAAGAACATGCACTATTGCTCGCATTAAATGAAAAGTTGTAAATGAACCTGTAGTTTAAATTTAAAAGAATATTTATGGCACTTGCATGTAATTCAGGTGGTTTACATTCACATACACAAACCAGGTTTAAATTTCATGTAAGGGCTGGTCACCCTTTACTTATTAGTTTGAGATGAAAGGCAGTAAAGTATTGTTGGTATGTACTTTGTGAAGAAATGTATGGCATGTAATGATTTAGTGATTGTGCAAGATAATTGATTGTACTTTGTTGTCGTTGGTTTACATTTTCCTGTTAGTTTATGAACTTTTTCCTCTAGTGGAGACACATGTTGTAGTTTAATGCATAGTAGGATGCTGATGGGTTGAAGCTTATTGAACTTCTCTTTGTATACTTATTTCACTGTCAGATTACTAAAATGTCTTTGTTTGCACATGAACTTAGGCAAAAGGTTTTGTATACAACTTAATGCCTTTCTGGCCCCTTTATTTTCTATAAATATTTTATAAATAAAAAGCTGATTTTTTTAATTCAAATCTTTGTTCCTTGAACAAAGATTAATCTGGTGCAAAAATAACAAAAAAAGGAAGCTAGTAAGAGCTGCAGGGGATAAACTTATGAAGGTGATTTGTATTCTTAGCCGTTCTTTTTCAAACCTAGAACAACAGCATGTAGAATGTTTACTATTTGTACATATAGTTTGATGGGGAAAAAATCTGATCCCACAGCGCTAGTCTTGGGGAGTGCAGCCATTTGTGCAGGATTTTTGAAACACAGATTTTTTTAAATTCTTTTTATAGAGTTAGTGGAGAACTTTATTTTTGTCTTTTGCAGAACACAAAAATCTAAAGCAGAATGGAAATATAAAGCATGAGGGAGGGGTCATGGACTGAGAGAGTATACCATCTTCGGATTAGATAATGGAGAGAAGCTGCACTCACTGAGCTTGATGTAGAGACACCATAAGTGAGAGAAAAAGTACATAAGCATTTACATGAGACAACTAACCCTGTAAATTATAGGAAAACAGAGATTCAGAAACATATAAAAGCATGAAACATAACAGCATCTGGAGGGCCACAGTTTGGAGAACACTGTGCAGTGGTCTCCAAACTGTGTCCTTCCAGATGTTGCAAAACTACAACTCTCAGCATGCCCAGACAGTCCAGGCATGCTGGGAGTTGTAGTTCTGTAACATCTGGCCCTTCAGATGTTGCAGAACTACAACTCCCAGCATACCTGGACAGTCTCAGCATGCTGGGAGTTGTAGTTTTGCAACATCTGGAAGGGCACTGTTTGGAGATCACTATAGACTGGTGTCCAAACTGTAGCGCTCCAGATGTCAATCCAGATGCCAGACAACAACCCCCAGCATGCCTGGGCAGTCCAGGCATGCTTGGAGTTGAAGTTTTGCAACATCTGGAGGGCTACAGTTTGGAGACCACTACACACTTGTCTCCAAACTGTTCTCCTCCAGTTGTTGCATAACTACAACTCCCAACATGCCCTTCGGCTGTCTGGGCATGTTGGGAGTTGTAGTTTTACAACAGCTGGAGGCACACTGGTTGGGAAACATTGTCTGTTTCCTAACTCAGTGTTTCCTAACCCGCGTTCCTCCTGCTGTTGCAAAACTATAACTCCCAGCATGCACTGACAGACCATGCATCCTGGGAGTTGTAGTTTTGCAACAGCTGGAGGCACATGGGTTGGGAAACATTGAGTTAGGAAACAGACAGTGGTGCGGAAACACTGCAATAGTCTGTTACCTAACTCATTGTTTCCCAATCCCAACCAGTGTGCCTCTAGCTGTTGCATAACTACAACTCCCAGCATGCATGGTCTGTCAGTGCATGCTGGGGGTTGAAGTTTTCCCCCCACCCCCATGTGAATTTATAGGGTACATTCACAAGGGTGGGAGTTGACAGCAAGTTTCCCACTTCAAGTTTGAGATGCGGCAAATTTTCCACTGCAGCGGGAAACTCACTGTAAACCCCTGCCCGTGTGAATGTACCCTTAAAACACTACACTACACTTCACTAACCCTAAATTAAGAGTAAAACACTACATATACACACCCTTACACTGTGCCCCCCCCCCAATTAAAATTAAAAATGTCTTGTACCTCAGTTTTTCCAAAACAGAGAGTCCAGCTGTTGCAAAAGAACAACTCCCAGTATTGCCGGACCGCCATTGACCATCCAGGCATGTTGGGAGCTTTACAACAGCTGGAAGCACCCTGTTTGGGGAAAATTTACGTACGGTATTTTTGGTGGAGGAGGCAAGTGTAATGCTTGCATCCGGGTACACCCCTATGAAAATCCCTAATTAAGGCCTCAAATGCGCATGGCGCTCTCTGACTTCGGAGCCCTGTCGTATTTCAAGGCAACAGTTTAGGGCCACACATGGGGTATCTCCGTACTTGTGAGAAATTGCGTTACAAATTTTTGGTGGCTTTTTCTACTTTTACCTCTTATGAAAAGATTAGGTTGGGGTCTACACCAGCATGTTAGCGTAAAATGTTTTAATTTTTTACACTAACATGCTGGTGTTGCCCCATACTTTTCATTTTCATTAGAGGTAAAAGGAAAAAAGACCCCCCAAATTTGTAACACAATTTTTCTCCCAAGTACAGAAATACCCCATATGTGGACGTAAAATGCTCTCCAGGCGCACAACATGTCTCAGGAGTGAGAGGGCACTATGTACTTTTGAGGCCTAAACTGGTGATTTGCACAGGTGTGGATGCTGGTTACAGCGGTTCTGACATAAACGCCAAAAAATAAATACCCACATGTGACACCATTTCAGAAACTACACCCCTCACGGAACGTCACAAGAGGTATAGTGAGCATTTACACCACACAGGTGTCTGCCGTTTTTGTAACAGTGGTCCCTGAAAAAGAAAAATCCAATTTTTTATTTGCACAGCCCACTGTTACAAAGATCTGTCAAACGTCAATGGGGTGTAAATTCTCACTGCACCCCTGTGAGGGGTGTAGTTTCCGAAATGGAGTCACATGTGGGGCGTTCACTGTTCTGGCACCATGGGGGCTTTGTAAATGCACATGGCCCCGACTTCTATTCCAACCAAATACTCTCTTCAAAATTCCATTGTCGCTCCTTCCCTTCTGAGCATTGTAGTGCACCCACAGAGCACTTTACATTCACATATGAGATGTTTCCTTACTCAAGAGAAATGGGGTTACACATTTTGGGGGATATTTTCACCTATTACCCCTTGTAAAAATGAAAAACTAACATCAGCATTTTAGTAAAAAAAAAATTTCAATTTTCACGTCCAACTCGTCAAATACCTGTGGGGTGTTAAGGCTTACTGTACCCCTTGTTATGTTCCTTGAGGGGTGTTGTTTCCCAAATAGTATGCCATGTGGGGTGTTTTTTTGCTGTTCTGGCACCATGGGGGCTCCCTAAATGTGGCATGCCCCCAAAAACCATTTCAGCAAAATTCACTCTCCAAAATCCCATTGTCGCTCCTTCTCTTCTGAGCCCCCTAGTGCACCCACAAAGCACTTTACATCCACATATGAGGTATTTCCTTACTAGAAAGAAATTGGGTTAGAATTTTTCTCCTTTTAACCCTTGTAAAAATAAAAAAAATATGGGTCTACAAGAAAATGTTAGTGTAAAAAATTGAAGATTTTAAATTTTCTCCTCCACTTTGCTGCTATTCCTGTGAAACACCTGAAGTGTTAATAAACTTTCTGAATGTCATTTTGAATACTTTGAGTGGTGCAGTTTTCATAATGGGGTCCATTATGGGGTATTTCTAACATAAAGACCCTCAAATTCACTTCAAAACTGAACTGGCCCATGAAAATGTTTTGAAGGATTTTGAAATTTACTTGAAAAATTGGAAAATTTCTGCTGAACTTTGAAGCCCACTGATGTCTTCAAAAAGTAAAAACATGTCAACTTTATGATGTCAACATAAAGTAGATATATTGTATACGTGATCTTTAAAATCAAAGCACAAACAAAAAGGGACATTACATCTAAAAATAGAGATGAGTGAATCGAAGCTGACGAATGCAAATTCTTTATGAATTTCATGAAATATTCAATTCGCAACGAATGCGAATATTGCCGCGATTCTATCACGCAAATAGCTTCATTAAACTCCATTTTACAGCTTTCCAGGCTAAAGGAGACCTTAAATGGCCGATCCACATGTCACTACATGGGGCAGGGGATTATGGGAGGGCGGGAAAGTACGGCGGGAAGGGAGGAAGGCGGGATGACCCTGAATCACATGCGAGATGCAGCCTATCAGCATTCATTAACCCCTGTGATGTCACAGCCCTATATAATCGTCAGCCATCTTGCTGCTGCTCATTTCATCCATGCACTCAGAGAGAGAGAGAGGACGGACTGCGTGTTTGCTCATACCACAGCGTACCACTGGCAGCTGCTAGTCACATCAGTGTTGTGGACAGACAAAAGTGCAGTGCTTTGGTTGTTCTCACTGAGAAGGATTTTACGCCATTCACGTTATTGAGCATTTCATCAGAGAGGGACAGATAGCTTTTCATTGCCTCATACATAACAAGCTGCCTGAACTTTATGAACCACCTTGTCACCTTATTCTTATTCTTAACACTCTGTGACAGGGTGCAATTTAGGGTTTAATCTCTGATTTTTTTTTTTTTGGGTGGTGCTGCACTGTTGTGTCCTGCTGTTCAAAAATAATTTTTTTCGGCAGACTGTAGTGCATTTGTCTGCCCTCATATGTGCATACCACATACCTACATTAAAGCAGTCTACTATTTTGTATCTGTAACAAGTCTAGATACAGAGAAAGTCCTGGCAAAAGTAATCACCTGCTGTGTTTTACAAAAATACTGAGTTTTTTGGCGTATTGTTGCGCATTTTTCTGCCCTTATCAGTGCATACCGCATACGTACATCTAATTAGTGTACCATTTTGTAACTGTTAATCTCTCAAGGGCCTACATACTGTGAAAGTCCAAGCAACAGTACTCACCGGCTGTTGTTTTACAAAAATAGTTTTTTTTGCGTATTGTTGCACATTTTTTTGCCCTCATACGTGCATACCACATACGTACATCTAATTAGTGTACCATTTTGTACCTGTTAATCTGTGAAAGGCCTACATACTGTGAAAGTCCAAGCAATAGTACTCACCGGCTGGTGTATTACAAAAATTACAGAGTTTTTGGGCTCATTGTAGGGAATTTTTCTGCCCTCCTAAGGGGGCCGTCGACGATTGGTTAGCACGCTCATCCACTTCCTCACAAGTGACATCTGACACCCCCAGTCAACAGTCGGTGGGTTCCTCAGACACCACCCTCAGTTGGCATGGCCCGAGAGCAGTCCCTGTCCTCCCATTGCCTCTGTCCTATGCTGTCTCCTCTCCTACAGAAGTATCTTATGCTGTGGGTTCAGCTCCACTATTCACTGAGGACTATCTAATAGAGGACAGTGAGCAGCTACTGCCCAGCCAAGAAGGGGAGGAGACATGCGCCGCTTGCTCCGCTAGGTGGCCAAGTAGTGATGAGGAGAGTGACGTGGGAGGCAGTGTTGCCAGGGTTCAGGGTTTTGAAGCAGACTCTGTTGGGGAACCTGAGGACATCAGTGACGTGCAGACACTTGTTGATGATGATGATGAAGCCAATCACTATTGGGTGCCGGGTGCAGAAGGGGCTTCATCCTCAACAGGAGAAGAGGGTTGCAGGTTGCCCTTGAGGCAGCAGCTGAGCCAGCAAGGCGGTAGCATGGTTGGCAGTCAGCATGGTGGCAGAAGTGGAAATTCTGGAGCCACATGTACCCGGGGGAGACCACCTGCTTCGCGGCAGCCTACCTTTCCAGGAGGTAGTGGAACAAGGGTTCCTGGAGACAGTGCCAGTATCAGTCAATTAGTGCGGACTGCAGGTGCGAAAATCAGCTACTCTGCGGTGTGGCAGTTTTTCATCAGGCATCCGGAGGAGGTTCACGTAGCCACATACAAGATATGTCGGCAGAAGGTGAAGCGTGGCCAGGGTCCCAATGTCGGCACCACAGCCCTGCGTCAACACATGCTTCGCCACCATAAAGTGGCCTGGGAGAACCATGGCTCCGATGTAGTGGTCCAGCCTGCTGCCTCACCCAGTGGCCAGCCTCTCCCTCCTTCAGCCAGCCAAGGCTCCACCACCTCAGCCGAAGAGAGCTGTGTGTCAAACCCACCTTCTGTCACTTCAGATGCTCCTGCTTCTCCCACTTTCAGTCAGCCATTCCGCCAACATTCCATCAGCGAAGCCATGTCCAAGAGACAACAGTATATGCCCACTCATCCAATGGCGCAGAAGTTGAATGTGCTCCTGTCTAAGTTGCTGGTGCTGCAGTCCCTCCCTTTTCAAGTGGTGGACTCTGCACCTTTCAGAGAATTGATGGCTTGTGCGGAGCCGAGGTGGAGAGTCCCAAGCCGTCATTTCTTTGCAAGAAGGCAGTACCAGCCCTGCATAATTTTGTACAAGAGAAGGTGGGCCAGTCCTTGAGCCTGTCGGTGTGTTCAAAAGTGCACGGCAGCGCCGACATGTGGAGCTGTAACTACGGGCAGGGACAATACATGTTGTCACGATGCCGGCTGGCAGGTAGTGGATCCTCTGTGCCAGAGAGGGATTGGCGTGGACCGTGCTAGAGGATCGGTTCTAAGTCACTACTGGTTTTCACCAGAGCCCGCCGCAAAGCGGGATGGTCTTGCTGCGGCGGTAGTGACCAGGTCGTATCCCCTAGCAACGGCTCAACCTCTCTGGCTGCTGAAGATAGGCGCGGTACAAGGGAGTAGACAGAAGCAAGGTCGGACGTAGCAGAAGGTCGGGGCAGGCAGCAAGGATCGTAGTCAGGGGCAACGGCAGAAGGTCTGGAATCACAGGCAAGGAACACACAAGGAACGCTTTCACTGGCACTAGGGCAACAAGATCCGGCGAGGGAGTGAAGGGGAAGTGAGGTGATATAGGGAAGTGCACAGGTGTAAACACTAATTGGAACCACTGCACCAATCAGCGGTGCAGTGGCCCTTTAAATCGCAAAGACCCGGCGCGCGCGCGCCCTAGGGAGCGGGGCCGCGCGCGCCGGGACAGAACTGACGGGGAGCGAGTAAGGTACGGGAGCCGGGGTGCGCATCGCGAGCGGGCGCTACCCGCATCGCGAATCGCATCCCGGCCGGAGGTAGTAACGCAGCGCCCCGGGTCCGTGGAACCGACCGGGGCGCTGCAGTGAGGGAAGTGTAGCGAGCGCTCCGGGGAGGAGCGGGGACCCGGAGCGCTCGGCGTAACAGTACCCCCCCCCTTGGGTCTCCCCCTCTTCTTGGGGCCTGAGAACCTGAGGATCAGACTTTTGTCCAGGATATTGTCCTCAGGTTCCCAGGACCTCTCTTCTGGACCACAACCCTCCCAATCCACTAAAAAAAAAGTTCTTCCCCTGACCTTTTTAGAGGCCAAAATCTCTTTGACAGAGAAGATGTCCGAGGAGCCGGAAACAGGAGTGGGAGGAACAGATTTAGGAGAAAAACGGTTGAGGATGAGAGGTTTAAGAAGAGAGACGTGAAAGGCATTAGGGATACGAAGAGAAGGAGGAAGAAGAAGTTTGTAAGAGACAGGATTAATTTGACACAAAACTTTAAAAGGACCAAGATAGCGTGGTCCCAACTTATAGCTCGGGACACGGAAACGGACATATTTAGCGGAGAGCCATACCTTGTCTCCAGGGGAAAAAATGGGAGGAGCTCTTCTTTTCTTATCTGCGAATCTCTTCATGCGAGAAGAAGCCTGTAAGAGAGAATTTTGGGTCTCTTTCCATATGGTGGAAAGATCACGAGAAATTTCATCCACAGCGGGCAGACCAGAGGGCAAGGGGGTAGGGAGGGGGGGAAGAGGGTGACGGCCGTACACCACGAAAAACGGAGATTTGGAGGAAGATTCAGAGATTCTGAAATTATACGAGAATTCGGCCCAAGGTAGAAGATCTGCCCAGTCATCCTGGCGGGAGGAAACAAAATGTCGTAAATAGTCACCCAAGATCTGGTTAATTCTCTCTACTTGTCCATTGGATTGAGGATGGTATGCAGAAGAAAAATTTAATTTAATCTTGAGTTGTTTACAGAGAGCCCTCCAGAATTTAGACACAAATTGGACGCCTCTATCCGAGACGATCTGTGTAGGCAACCCGTGAAGACGAAAAATGTGTACAAAAAATTGTTTAGCCAACTGAGGCGCTGAAGGAAGACCAGGAAGAGGGATGAAATGTGCCATTTTGGAGAATCGATCAACGACCACCCAAATAACAGTGTTGCCATGGGATGGGGGTAAGTCAGTAATAAAATCCATACCAATCAGAGACCAAGGTTGTTCGGGGACAGGTAGAGGATGAAGAAAACCAGCGGGCTTCTGGCGAGGAGTCTTATCCCGGGCACAGATAGTGCAGGCTCGCACAAAGTCCACCACATCAGTCTCTAGAGTCGGCCACCAATAGAAGCGAGAGATGAGTTGCACAGATTTCTTGATGCCCGCATGACCTGCGAGATGGGAGGAGTGACCCCATTTGAGGATCCCAAGGCGTTGGCGTGGAGAAACAAAGGTCTTTCCTGGAGGAGTTTGCCTGATGGAGGCTGGAGAAGTGGAAATCAGGCAGTCAGGAGGAATGATGTGTTGAGGAGAGAGTTCAATTTCAGAGGCATCTGAGGAACGAGAGAGAGCATCGGCCCTAATGTTTTTATCAGCAGGCCGAAAGTGAATTTCAAAATTAAATCGGGCAAAGAACAGAGACCACCTGGCCTGACGAGGATTCAGCCGTTGGGCAGACTGGAGGTAGGAGAGGTTCTTGTGATCGGTGTAAATAATAACTGGAAATCTTGATCCCTCCAGCAGATGCCTCCATTCCTCAAGTGCTAATTTAATGGCTAGAAGCTCTCGATCCCCGATGGAGTAGTTCCTCTCCGCCGGAGAGAAGGTCCTGGAAAAAAAACCACAAGTAACAGCATGCCCGGAAGAGTTTTTTTGTAGAAGGACAGCTCCAGCTCCCACTGAGGAGGCATCAACCTCCAATAGGAAGGGTTTAGATGGGTCAGGTCTGGAGAGCACGGGAGCCGAAGAAAAGGCAGACTTGAGTCGTTTAAAGGCGTCTTCCGCTTGAGGAGGCCAAGACTTGGGATCGGCATTTTTTTTTGTTAAAGCCACAATAGGAGCCACAATGGTAGAAAAATGTGGAATAAATTGCCTGTAATAATTGGCGAACCCCAAAAAACGTTGGATGGCACGGAGTCCGGAGGGGCGTGGCCAATCTAAGACGGCAGAGAGTTTATCTGGGTCCATTTGTAGTCCCTGGCCAGAGACCAAGAATCCTAGAAAAGGAAGAGATTGGCATTCAAACAGACATTTCTCTATTTTGGCATAGAGTTGATTATCACGAAGTCTCTGAAGAACCATACGGACATGCTGGCGGTGTTCTTCAAGATTGGCAGAAAAAATCAGGATATCGTCCAGATATACAACAACACAGGAGTATAGTAGATCACGAAAAATTTCATTAACAAAGTCTTGGAAGACGGCAGGGGCGTTGCATAGACCAAAGGGCATGACCAGATACTCAAAGTGTCCATCTCTGGTGTTAAATGCCGTTTTCCATTCATCCCCCTCTCTGATGCGGATGAGATTATAAGCACCTCTTAAGTCCAGTTTGGTAAAAATATGGGCACCTTGGAGACGATCAAAGAGTTCAGAGATGAGGGGTAGGGGGTAGCGGTTCTTAACCGTGATTTTATTAAGACCGCGGTAGTCAATGCAAGGACGTAGAGAGCCATCTTTTTTGGACACAAAGAAAAATCCGGCTCCGGCAGGAGAGGAGGATTTACGGATAAAGCCCTTTTTTAAATTTTCTTGGACGTATTCAGACATGGCAAGAGTCTCTGGGACGGACAGAGGATAGATTCTGCCCCGGGGTGGAGTAGTGCCCGGGAGGAGGTCAATGGGACAATCATAAGGCCTGTGAGGAGGTAGAGTCTCAGCTTGTTTTTTGCAAAAAACGTCCGCAAAGTCCATATAGGCCTTAGGGAGACCGGTTACATGAGGAAGCACAGGGACACGGCAAGGTTTACTGGGAACCGGTTTTAAGCAGTCCTTGGAACAAGAGGGCCCCCAACTCTTGATCTCCCCAGTGGACCAATCCAGGATTGGGGAATGGAGTTGAAGCCAGGGAAGTCCAAGAAGGATTTCAGAAGTGCAATTGGGGAGGACCAACAGTTCAATCCTCTCGTGATGAGATCCGATGCACATTAGAAGGGGCTCCGTGCGGAAACGTATAGTACAGTCCAATCTTTCATTGTTTACACAATTGATGTAGAGGGGTCTGGCGAGACTGGTCACCGGGATGTTGAACCTGTTGACGAGAGAGGCTAAGATGAAATTTCCTGCAGATCCAGAGTCCAGGAAGGCCACAGCAGAGAAGGAGAAGGCAGAGGCAGACATCCGCACAGGCACAGTAAGACGTGGAGAAGCAGAGTAGACATCAAGGACTGTCTCACCTTTGTGCGGAGTCAGCGGACGTCTTTCCAGGCGGGGAGGACGGATAGGACAATCCTTCAGGAAGTGTTCGGTACTAGCACAGTACAGGCAGAGATTCTCCATGCGGCGTCGTGTCCTCTCTTGGGGTGTCAGGCGAGACCGGTCGACCTGCATAGCCTCCACGGCGGGAGGCACAGGAACAGATTGCAGGGGACCAGAGGAGAGAGGAGCCGGGGAGAAGAAACGCCTCGTGCGAACAGAGTCCATATCCTGGCGGAGCTCCTGACGCCGTTCGGAAAAACGCATGTCAATGCGAGTGGCAAGATGGATGAGTTCATGTAGGTTAGCAGGGATTTCTCGTGCGGCCAGAACATCTTTAATGTTGCTGGATAGGCCTTTTTTAAAGGTCGCGCAGAGTGCCTCATTATTCCAGGATAATTCTGAAGCAAGGGTACGGAACTGTACGGCATACTCGCCAACGGAAGAATTACCCTGGACCAGGTTCAACAGGGCAGTCTCAGCAGAAGAGGCTCGGGCAGGTTCCTCAAAGACACTTCGAATTTCCGAGAAGAAGGAGTGTACAGAGGCAGTGACGGGGTCATTGCGGTCCCAGAGCGGTGTGGCCCAAGCCAGGGCTTTTCCAGACAGCAGGCTGACTACGAAAGCCACCTTAGACCTTTCAGTGGGGAACTGGTCCGACATCATCTCCAAGTGTAATGAACATTGGGAAAGAAAGCCACGGCAAAACTTAGAGTCCCCATCAAATTTATCCGGCAAGGATAGTCGTATTCCAGAAGCGGCCACTCGCTGCGGAGGAGGTACAGGAGCTGGCGGAGGAGATGATTGCTGGAGCTGTGGTAGTAACTGTTGTAGCATAACAGTCAGTTGAGACAGCTGTTGGCCTTGTTGCGCAATCTGTTGTGACTGCTGGGCGACCACCGTGGTGAGGTCAGCGACAACTGGCAGAGGAACTTCAGCGGGATCCATGGCCGGATCTACTGTCACGATGCCGGCTGGCAGGTAGTGGATCCTCTGTGCCAGAGAGGGATTGGCGTGGACCGTGCTAGAGGATCGGTTCTAAGTCACTACTGGTTTTCACCAGAGCCCGCCGCAAAGCGGGATGGTCTTGCTGCGGCGGTAGTGACCAGGTCGTATCCCCTAGCAACGGCTCAACCTCTCTGGCTGCTGAAGATAGGCGCGGTACAAGGGAGTAGACAGAAGCAAGGTCGGACGTAGCAGAAGGTCGGGGCAGGCAGCAAGGATCGTAGTCAGGGGCAACGGCAGAAGGTCTGGAATCACAGGCAAGGAACACACAAGGAACGCTTTCACTGGCACTAGGGCAACAAGATCCGGCGAGGGAGTGAAGGGGAAGTGAGGTGATATAGGGAAGTGCACAGGTGTAAACACTAATTGGAACCACTGCACCAATCAGCGGTGCAGTGGCCCTTTAAATCGCAAAGACCCGGCGCGCGCGCGCCCTAGGGAGCGGGGCCGCGCGCGCCGGGACAGAACTGACGGGGAGCGAGTAAGGTACGGGAGCCGGGGTGCGCATCGCGAGCGGGCGCTACCCGCATCGCGAATCGCATCCCGGCCGGAGGTAGTAACGCAGCGCCCCGGGTCCGTGGAACCGACCGGGGCGCTGCAGTGAGGGAAGTGTAGCGAGCGCTCCGGGGAGGAGCGGGGACCCGGAGCGCTCGGCGTAACACATGTCTTTTATGGCCCACTGGGTAAATGTGGTTCCTGCACAGCCACAACAGCAACTTGGACAGGTCACACCTCTTCCTCCTCCACACTCTCGCTCTCAGGCAGTTGGTCCTGTGACAGTGTGCGACTCCACCTCCTCATCCTCCACCGTGTCCTCGGCCTCCACTGCACGTACAAATCTCAGTGGCCCTTCATCGTACCATGTGTGTAGTGCTGTTCTTCACATGGTTTGCCTTGGTGAACGGAGTCACACAGGGGAGGAACTGCTAAAAGAAATCCGAGTATAGCTTACTCCACGAAATCTGGAAATGGGAACCATGGTGACCGACAACGGGAAGAACATCGTGTCCACACTGCGACAAGGAAGTGTGAAACATGCGCCCTGCATGGCAAACGTGTTCAATCTGGCTGTCAAGTACTTCCTGAAGTCTTCACCCCATTTGCAAGACATCCTAACAATGGGAAGGAAACTGTGCATGCACTTCAGTCACTCGTACACTGCAAAGCACACCCTCCTTGAGCTGCAGCGTCAGAACGGTATCCCACAAGATAGTCTTATTTGTGACGTTGACACACGTTAGAATTCCACAGACAGACTATACGAACAAAGAAAAGCCATCACCGATTTCTTGATGATCAAAGCAGATAGGGGTACTCCCCTGTGTAACTTCAATGTGGACAAGTGGCAGCTCATACGTGACACCTGCCGTTTGCTGCGGCCCTTTGAGGAAGCCATATTATTTGTAAATCACCTGGATTACGGGATGAATGACGTAATTCCACTCCTAAATTGCCTACAACAAATGATTTAAATGATGGCTGGTCACGGCAATGGAGACGTTGCGTCTACATCTCACGGCTACATGAGCCCTGTGGGGGCTAAACTGGAGGAGGAGAATGAGGGGCAGAGTGGAGCACAATTTAGGTTGAATGAGATGGGCGGTATTTCTAGTCATCGGACAAGAGAGGAGGAGCATGATCAGCTAGAGGGGATAGAGGGATATTATGAGGAAGGTGAGACAGAGGACCCACACACACTGTGGCAGTATGCAGTGGAGATGGAGGCAGGGAGTCGCAAATGGCACGATGCATGCTCAGTTGCTTGCATAGTGACCCCCGAATTGTCAAAATTCGTTAGCGGGATGACTTCTGGATCTCCACCTTATTGGACCCTCGCTACCGTCACAGAATGGGGGCCGTTTTTACACCCACTGAGAGGGAGGACAAACTGAACCACTACAGAGAGATCCTACACAGTCAGTTGGCCAATGCCTATCGGCGACATGGTCCATCCACTCGCAGGTCTGACTCGGGGGCCCTCTGCACTCACATTCCACTGCCATGGCTGCTGGGGAGGGGTGGCAGGAGCAGTAGCAGCTCCATTATCAACAGCCTAAGTCTACAGTCGGTGATGAGTAGCTTTCTTCACCCGCATAGTGAAGCAACTCATCAGCAGCAGGTAGACATGGAGCAGGACCTGCACCAGCAGGTGGTGGCTACCTTGACATGGCCATGCCAACAAACATTGAAGATCCGCTGGACTTCTGGGCAGCCAAACTTGATTTATGGCCGCAACTTAGCAGAGTTTGCCCTGGAAAAACTGTCCTGCCCGGCCAGTAGTGTGCCATCAGAGCGGGTGTTTAGTGCAGCTGGGGCCATAGTCACGCCAAGGCAAACTCATCTGTCCACGAAAAATATGGAGAGACTGACCTTTGTAAATATGAATCAGGCATGGATCAGCCAGGATATCCAGCCACCAATGCTAGATGCTTCAGAGTAGATTGACCATGCTGCTACACTAACACTTCACAATTAAGGTTATGAAACCCTCTTCGGTTATCAATTAGGGTTATGAAACCCTCTTGGGTACTGCGAATGCCTGCTCCTGACTGATCCTGTGTCTTTAAGGAACTACTTGCCTCACTGATGCTTCTGGCCTTGTGCCTTTAATTTTTGGATGTTTGCACTAGCTAAATACATGCTTAATTTAAATTTTCAACATTGATCTTGCAATGTAAAGGGGTTATGAAACCCTCGGGTGTACTGCTGATGCCTGCTCCTGTGTCTTTCAGGAATTACTTGGCTTACTGATGCTTCTGGTCTTGGGCCTTACATTTTTTGGATGGTAGCACTACCTAACATGCATCTTTAATAGACATTTCAACGTTCACCTTTTAATTTTAGGGGTTGTGAACCCCTCTTGTGTACTCATGCTGCTTCCTTCTCCACTCTGTCAGCCCGTTGGTCCGGTGACAGTGTGCGACTCCGCCTCCACTGTCCAGACAAGTCTCAGTGGCCCTTCAGCATACCATGTGTGCAGGGCACGGCGGTGTCATGCTGTTCTTCACATGGTTTGCCTTGGCGAAAAGTCTTGGAAACAATGGCTGGTCAGGGCAATGGAGATGTTGCGCCTACATCTCACGGCCACATGAGCCCAGTGGGGGCTTGTTTGATTTTGTCCTTTGTAGCCACACGCCGGGGTCCGGGACACTCAAACTTTGATTTAAATTTCAAATAAAAAAAATCAGACATTTCAATGGTCTCCTCATGCTTCAGCCAACTCCAGGCTGTGTCATTCAGGCAATATATGGTTTACTCATGCCGCTGCTGGGCCTGGGAATAAACATTTTATGATAGTTAGCACCCGCTATCCAAAATCATCTTCTAAAATGTCAAAAATTGTTGCGTTTTTTTTTTTTTTTTTGAGATTGTGAAGCCCTGGTGTGTACTCGTGCATCAGCCAACTCCATGCTGTGTTATTCAGGCAATATATGGTTTACTGATGTCGCTGCTGGGCCTGGGTATAAAAATGTTATGATAGGTAGCACCAGCTATCCAAAATCTTCTTCTAAAATTAAAAAAAATATTGTGTTTTTTCTTAGGGATTGTGAAGCCCTGTTGTGTGTACTCATGCTTCAGCCAACTCCAGGCTGTGTCATTCAGGCAATATATGGTTTACTGATGCCGCTGCTGTGCCTGGGTCTGGGAATAAAAATTTTGTTATGGTAGGTAGTACCAGCTATCCAAAATCTTCAGTTTAAATTTCTAATTTCATCTTTTAATCATAGGGATTGTGAAGGCCTAGTGCCTACTCATGCTGCTGGCAACTCCTGGCTGTGCCATTCAGCCATTATATGGTCTTCTCATGCTGCCAACACCTCCACGCTGTGTCATTCAGCCACTATATGGTGTCCTCATGCTTCAGCCTCATCCAAGCTGTGTCATTCAGCCACTATACGGTGTCCTCATGCTTCAGCCTCTTCCAAGCTGTGTCATTCAGCCACTATACGGTCTCCTCATGCTGCCAACACCTTCACGCTGTGTCATTCAGCCACTATATGGTCTCCTCATGCTTCCAACAACTCCATGCTGTGTCATTCAGCCACTGTATGGTCTCCTCATGCTGCCAACACCTCCACGCTGTGTCATTCTGTCACTATATGGTCTCCTCACACTGATGCCACCTCCAGGCTCTGTCATTATGCCGCTCTGCGGCAGTGATTCTAAAAGTGATGCCAGTAATCTGCATGTCATTCTGAATAACAGTATTATTTCACTAACCCAGCACACTCCATATGCGTGTTCGAACACAGCAAAGTGCTCCATACCCCTATTGAGGCTGTCTGTAGGCTAGAAATAGCCTTTTTTAATATAGATTCGCCGCGAAAAAATTCTGATCGAAACAAACTTTTTCGGAAAATTCAGCGAATCGACCGAATCGAATTTTTTTAAAGTTCACTCATCTCTATCTAAAACACTAAAATGGCTCACCAAGGAGCCTAACTACAACATGAGAGGAACAATCTTGATCCCTCTCTAAGTACCATGTACAATAATGACAATAATGGATAATCCAAATAATTAGAGATGAGCGAATTATTGAAAAATTAGATTTGGCCGATTGGCAGAATTTTCCGAAAAAATTTGGTTCCATCCAAATTTATTTGCGGTGAAACGCTATTAAAAACAGCTATTACCGGTCTACAGAGAGCCTCAATAGGGGTGTAGAACACTTTACCTTGTCGTAACACGCATAGGGAGTGGGCTGTGTTAGTGAAGTAATACTGTTATTCAGTATGACATGCTGTATCACAGGCGTCACTAGTAGAATCACTGCCAGCTACCACCTGTCCCAGCCCTCGCCTCTCAGCACCCCAATGATCATGACTGAGTGTCCCGGGTGCCTGAAAAATACTGTCAAACTACTAGATCAATATAACAAGATCACATGGAGGCACAATAAAAGAGCCTTGAAGTGGCAGCACCATGACGAGACCATAGGGCGGCACTGGATGTTGCAGAAATATGAGGAGACCATATGGCGGCACAATTACACAGTCTGGAGGTGTCGCAAGCCTATGTAGGCCGCAGAGCGGCACAATTTTGGAATAGTGTGTCAGTTTGTATTCCCTCAGTGGTGCAGGCCTGACCCGGGAGGGCTACTGGGTAAATCCTGCCTGTATTAAATGCTTGTTGAAAATATCAAGCCATGCACATGTAAGTAAGCATGGCTGGTACTGCAAAATTGTGTATGAAACTTTAAATGTTTAATTCAATCCAGTTATGGTTTCATTTTCTTGCTCCAATCTGTTTCTTTGGATTCTTGTGGTAATTCCAGAAATAATATATGAGGACTAGCGATGACCGAATTTTCTGAAAATGTTCCTTCTGTCCGATTAGCATAATTTTCTGAAAAAATCTTGTTTGATCCAAATTTATTTGGGTCAAATAGATGTAAAAAACTGACATCAGCCAGTGGAGACCAAATGGAGGCAGAATGACACAGCCTGGAGGTGGCAGCAGCATGAGGAGACTATAGGGTGGCAGAATGACACAGCCTGGAGGTGGCAGCAGCATGAGGAGACCATAGGGCGGCACTATGATAGAGCCTGGATGTGGCAGCAGTATGAGGAGACTACATGTCGGCACAATGACCTAGTCTGGAGGTGGCGGCAGCCTATGTAGGCCCCAGAGATGCACAATTTTAGAGGAGGGTGTCAGTTTGCCCTCCATCTCAGCGGTGCAGGCCTGACCCAAGATGGCTACTGGGTAGATCCTGCCAGTATCAAATGCTTGTAGAAAATATCAAGCCATGCACGTGTAAGTAAACACGGCTGATACTGCGAAACTGCGTATGAAACTTTGATTTAATTTAATCAAATATGGTTTAATTTTCTTGCTCCTACATGTTTCTTTGGAGTCTTGTGGTAATTCCAGAGATAACATGTGATGACTAGCGATGATCGAATTTTATTTAAATTCGATTTGTCTGATTTTACGAAAAATTTGGTTAGATCCGGATTTATTTGGGTCGAATATCTATTAAAAACTGACATTAGCCAGTGCAGACCAAATGGCGTCAAAATGTCACAGCCTGGAGGTGGCAGCAGCCGTGGTGATTCCAGCTCCAATAGTGTATAATTACTACAACAAGATCAATATAACAAGGACATTACATGTCACAATGACAAAGCCTAGCATTGGAACCAGTTGCGGTAATTCCAGCTTCAATAGTGTATAATTACTACAACAAGATCGATATAACAAGATCACATTGTGGCACAATAACAGAGCCTAGAGGTGGCAGCAGCAGCCGCGGTAATTCCAGCTCCTATAATGTATAATTACTACTACAAGATCAATATAACAAGATCACATTGCTGCACAATGACAGAGCCTAGAGGTGGCAGCAGGCTGAGGAGACCATAGGGCCTCACAATTGAAAAGATTAAAGATATTTTTTTAAATGTAAATTGAAGATTTTAAATAGATGATGAACATAACATTTTTTATTTAATGTGCCAGCAGCATGAGGAGATCACATAGTGGCATAATGACACAGCCTGGAGGTGGCGGCAGCATGAGGAGACCATATAGTGGCTGAAGGACACAGCCTGGAGGTGGCAGGAGCATGAGAAGACGATATAGTGGCAGAATGACACAGCCTAGAGGTGGTATCAGTATGAAGAGAACATATGGTGGCAGAATGACACAGCCTGGAGGTGGGAGCAGCCTATGTAGTCCGCAGAGCGGCACATTGACAGAGCCTGGAGGTGCCAGTAGCATGACGAGACCATAGGGTGGCACAATGACAGAGTCTGGAGGTGGCAGCAGGGTTGGGAGACCATATGTCGTCACAATTGGAGATTTTGAGACGTCAATTTAAGATTTTGTAGAAATTAAAGGGGTACTCCGGTGGACAACATATTTTTTTTTAATGAACTGGTGTCAGAAAGTTAAACAGATTTGTAAATTACTTCTATTAAAAAATCCCAATCCTTCCAGTACTTATAATACACAGTATGTACCCCAGTACTCCAGTGTATAATACACAAGAAGTTCTTTTCTTTTTGAATTTCCTTTCTGCCTGACCACAAGTGCTCTCTGCTGACACCTCTGTTAATTTTAGGAACTGTCCAGAGTAGGAGCTCAATCCCCATAGCAAACCTCTTTTGCAATGGACAGTTCCTGATATACACAGAGGTGTCAGCAGAGAGCACTTGTGGTCAGGCAGAAAGGAAATTAAAAAAGAAAAGGACTAACTGTGGAGCATACAGCAGCTGATAAGTACTGGAAGGATTGAGATTTTTCAATAGTGATAATTTACAAATATGTTAAACTTTATGGCACCAGATGAATTAAAAGAAAATGTTTTCCAATGGAGTACCCCTTTAATCCTTCCAGTACTTATTAGCAGCTGTTTACTACAGAGGGGATTATTTTAAAATGTATTTTCTGTCCGTCCACAGTGCTCTCTGCTGACACCTCTGTCCATGTAGGGAACTGTACAGAGCAACATAGGTTTTATATGGGGATTTTCTCCTACTCTGGACAGTTCCTGACATGGACAGAGGTGTCAGCAGAGAGCACTGTGAACAGACAGAAAAGAAATCCGAAAAGAAAAGAATTTCCTCTGTAGTATACGGCAGCTGATAAATAATGGAATATTTAAGATTTTTTAATAGAACTAATTTACAAATCTTTTAAGTTGACTTAAAAAGACCACGAAAAAATAATGTTTTCCAACGGATTACCCCTTTAACTTTTTGGGGACAGAGGGCGTATGGATACGCCCTCGCGTCTTATCACTAAAGGACAGAAGGCCCGCCGGGCATTGATCGGAACGGGATGCCTGCTGAAATCATTCAGCAGGCATCCCGTGCCAATGCCCAGGGGGGTCATGAGACCCCCCCATGTTGGCGACTGCCGCAAATCGCTGAATTCACACCGGCTATTTGCGGCGATTCCGGGTCACACTGGTCTCTGGTGACCCGGAAAACAAGGGGGAACAGGGGTGTCCAAGACACCTCCGGTCCCCCTGGAGAGATAGGAGTTAGATGGCAGGGGTGCCACCGCTCCTATCCCTGCTATTGGTGGGTCAGACGCGACCAACCAATAGCAGATCCGGGGCGGGGGTTAAAGTTCGGTTTCTCCGCTCTGCGCACCCACGGTAATTTGGGCAGAGCAGGGGAACCGTAGAGGTAGCGCCAGAGGTCACTCACCATCGGCGGCGGGAGCGGGGGACGACCGGCGGCGGCAGCGGGCGGCGATGACGTGAGGCTTGCTCCCTGGTGCAGACTACGGAAGCCGGTAAGTTGCCTATCAACATCTGGAGGGCTACAGTTTGAGACCACTCTACAGTGGTCTCTAAACTGTAGCCCTCCAGATGTTGCAAAACTACAACTCCCAGCATGCCCAGACAGCTGTTTGCTGTTTGGGCATGCTGGGATTTGTAGTTTTGCAACAGCTGGAGGGCTGCAGTTTGGAGATCAGTGTGCAGTGATCGCTAAACAGTGGCCCTCTAGATCTTGCAAAACTACAACCCCTAGCATGCCTACGCAGCAATTTGCTGTCTGGGCATGCTGTGATTTGTAGTTTTGCAACATCTGGAGGGCCACAGTTTGGAGATTACTTGCAGTGGTTTCTAAACTATGGCCCTTCAGATCTAGAAAAACTACAACTCCCAGCATGCCCAAACAGCTGTCTTGGCATGAGGGGAGTTATACAGCGGGACTCCCGCGGTCAGGCATCTTATCCCCTATCCTTTGGATAGGGGATAAGATGTCTAAGAACCGGAGTACCCCTTTAACATTCTGGTGTTGCCCCATACTTTTTATTTTCACAAGAGGTAAAAGGAAAAAAAGACCCCCAAAACGCAATTTCTCCTGAGTACGGAAACACCACATATGTGGGCGTAAAATGCTCTGCGGGTGCAAAAGGCTCTGGAGAGAGAGCGCACTAAGTACATTTGAGGCCTAAATTGGTGATTTGCACAGGGGTGGCTGATTTTACAGCGGTTCTGACATAAACGCAAAAGAATAAATACCCACGTGTGAGCCCATTTTGGAAACTGCACCCCTCATGGAATGTAACAAGGGGTAATATAGTAACATAGTTCATAAGGTTGAAAAAAGACCAGAGTCCATCAAGTTCAACCTATAACCCTAATAAGTCCCTATTGAGTTGATCCAGGGGAAGGCAAAAAACCCTCATACTAGAGGCAAAAATTCCTTCCTGACTCCAAATATGGCAGTCAGAATAAATCCCTGGATCAACCTTCTGTCCCTATAAATCTAGTATACATAACCAGTAATGTTATTACTCTCCAAAAATGCACCCAGCCCCTTTTTGAACTCTATTACAGAGTTCACCATGACCACCTCCACCGGGAGAGAATTCCACAGTCTCCCTGCTCTTACAGTTAAGAACCCCCGTCTATGCTGGTGTAGAAACCTTCTTTCCTCTAGACGTAGAGGATGCCCCCTTGTTATAGATACAGTCCTGGGTATAAATAGATCAAGGGAGAGATTTCTGTACTGCCCCCTGATATATTTATACATAGTTATTAGGTCTCCCCTAAGCCTTCTTTTTTCAAAACTAAATAACCCTAATTCTGATAATCTTTCTGGGTACTGTAGTCCTCCCATTCCCCTTATTACTCTGGTTGCCCATCTTTGAACCCTCTCTAGCTCCACTATATCTTTCTTGTACACTGGTGCCCGATAGTGTACACAGTATGCTATGTGTGGTCTGACTAGTGATTTGTTCAGTGGTAGAATTATTTCCTTGTCGTGGGCATCTATGCCCCTATTGATGCACCCCATGATTTTATTAGCCTTGGCAGCAGCTGCCCCACACTGGTCACTACAGCTAAATTTACTGTTAACTAAGACTCCTAAGTCCTTTTCCATGTCAGTCGTCCAAAGTGTTCTCCCATTTAATACATAATCCCAGCGCGGATTTTTACTCCCCATGTGCATTACCTTACATTTACCAGTGTTGAACCTCATCTGCCACTTCCCAGCCCAAACCTCCAACCTATCCAGATCCATTTCTAACAATGCACTGTCCTCTATAATGTTTACCGCTTTACAGCGTTTAGTGTCATCTGCAAAGATTGCTACTTTACTATTCAACCCCTCTGAAAGGTCATTAATGAATATATTAAATAGGACAGGACCCAAGAGGTACCCCACTAGTAACAGTCACCCAATAAGAATAAGTACCATTAATAACCACCCTCTGTTTCCTATCATTGAGCCAGTTACTTACCCACTTGCACACATTCTCCCCCAGCTCAAACCTTCTCATTTTAAGCACCAACCTTTTATGTGGAACCGTATCAAATGCTTTGGAAAAATCCAGATATACGACATCCAGCGATTGCCCCTGGTCCAGTCTGGAGCTCACCTCCTCATAAAAGCTGATCAGGTTTGACAGGATCGATCCCTCATAAATCCATGCTGATATGGGGTCATACATTTATTTTTTCAAGATATTCCAAAATAGCATCTTTTAGGAAACTCTCAAACAATTTACATACAACAGAGGTTAAACTAACAGGTCTATAATTCCCGGGGTCACCTTTTGACCCCTTCTTAAATATTGGCACCACGTTTGCATGCGCCAGTCCTGGGGAACAGTCCCTGTCACTAGAGAGTCCCTGAATGTTAAAAATAGGGGTCTGTCTATTACATAACTTAACCCCTTAAGGACCAAGGGCGTACAGGTACGCCTTTGCTCCCTGGTACTTAAGGACCAAGGGCGAACCTGTACGCCCATGGGAATTTCGGTCCCCGCCGCGCGCGGCGGGAGGGGACCGGGCCGGGGTGACTGCTGATATCTATCAGCAGGCACCCCGCGCAAATGCCCAGGGGGGTAATTAGACCCCCCCATGTCGGCGATCGGCGCAAATCGCAAGTGAATTCACACTTGCGATTTGCGCCGATTCCGGGTCATGACGGGTCTATGGTGACCCGGAATAGAAGGGGGATTGCGGATGTCCTAGACACCCACGATCCCCCTGTAGCGATAGGAGTGAGGTGGCAGAGGTGCCACCCCTCCTATCTCTGCTATTGGTCTAGACGCGACCACCAATAGCAGATCGGGGGCGGAGGGGTTTACTTTCGGTTTCCCCGTTCTGCCCACCCACAATAGGCGGGGCAGGACGGGGAAACCGACAGGGACCGGCGCCGAAGATCCACTTACCCATTGGCGACGGCAGCGGGCGACGATCAGCGGCGGCAGCGGGCAATGATCGGCGGAAGAAGAGGACCGCGACGCAGCTCCCTGGATCCGACGGAAGCCGGTGAGTTACTTAGGAACTTCTGGAGTGCTACAGTCTGAGACCACTATAGTGGTCTCTAAACTGTAACCCTCCAGATGTTGCAAAACTACAACTCCCAGCATGCCCAGAGAGCTGTTTAGGCTTGCTGGGAGTTGCAGTTTTGCAACAGCTGGAGGTCTACAGTTTGAGACCACTGCAAAGGGATCTCTATACTGTTCACCTCCAGATCTTGCAAAACTACAACTCCCAGCATGCCCACACAGCAGTTTTCTGTCTGGGCATGCTGGGAGTTGTAGTTTTGCAACATCTGGAGGTCCACAGTTTGAAGACCACTATGCAGTGGTCTCTAAACTATAGCTCTCCAGATGTTGCAAAACTGCAACTCCCAGCATGCCTAAACAGCAAACAGCTGTCTCTGCATGCTGGGAGTTGTAGTTGCGATCCCTCCAGCTGTTGCATAACTACATCTCCCAGCATGCCTTTCGGCGATCAGTACATGCTGGGAGTTGAAGTTTTGCAACAGCTGGAGGCACACTGGTTGGAAAATACTGAGTTAGGTAACAGAACCTAACTGAAGGTTTTCCAACCAGTGTGCCTCCAGCTGTTGCAAAAGTACAACTCCCAGCATGCACGGTCTGTCAGTACATGCTGGGAGTTGTAATTTTGAAACAGCTGGAGGTTTGCGCCCCAGGTGAACGTACAGGGTACATTCACACTGGCGGGTTTACAGTAAGTTTTCTGCTTCAAGTATGAGCTGCGGCAAATTTTTCGCCGCAGCGCAAACTCCTAGCGGTAAATTCACTGTAAACCTCCGCCAGTGTGAACGTACCCAAAAAACACTACACTACGCTTACACATAATAAAGGGTAAAACACTACATTTACACCCCCTTACACTGCCCCCCCCCCCCCCCCCAATAAAAATAAAAAACTTATTGTACGGCAGTGTTTCCAAAACTGAGCCTCCAGCTGTTGCAAAACAATAACTCACAGCATTTCCGGACAGCCACTGACTGTCCAGGCATGCTGGGAGTTTAGAAACAGCTGGAGGCACCCTGTTTGGGAATCACTGGCGTAGAATAGCCCCATGTCCACCCCTGTGCAATCCCTAATTTAGTCCTCAAATGCGCATGGCGCTCTCTCACTTCAGAGCCCTGTCGTATTTCAAGGAAACAGTTTAGGGCCACATATGGGGTATCTCCGTACTCGGGAGAAATTGCACTACTAATTTTGGGGACTTTTTTTCCTTTTACCCCTTATGAAAAATAAAAGTTGGGGTCTACACAAGCCTGTTAGTGTAAAAAAATATTTTTTTTACACTATCATGCTGGTGTTGTCCTTTACTTTTTATTTTCACGGGAGGTAAAAGGAAAAAAAGACCCCCAAAATTTGTAACGCAATTTCTCCTGAGTACGGAAATACCCCATATGTGGGCGTAAAATGCTCTGCGGACGCACAATAAGGCTCAGGATTGAGAGCGCACCATGTACATTTGAGGCCTAAATTGGTGATTTGCACAGGGGTGGCTGATTTTACAGCGGTTCTGACATAAACCCAAAAAAATAAATACCCACATGTGACCCCATTTTGGAAACGACACCCCTCAGGGAACATAACAAGGGGTATAGTGAGCCTGAACACCCCATTAAAGTTGGATGGGAAAGTGAAAAAAAAAAACATTTTCACTAAAATGCTGGTGTCACCCTAAATTTGTAACCCAATTTCTTCTGAGTAAGAACATACCCCATATGTGGATGTAAAGTGCTCTATGGGTGCACTACAATGCTCAGAAGAGAAGGAGCGCCATTGGGATTTTGAAGAGAAAATTTGTCCGGAATTTAAGGCCACTTTGTGTTTACAAAGCCCCCATGGTACCAGAACAATGGACCCCCCCATATGTGACCCCATTTTGGAAACTACACCCCTCATGTAATGTAATAAGGGGTACAGTGAGCATTTATGCCCCACAGGTGTCTGACAGATTTTTGGAACAGTGATCCGTGAAAATTAAAATTTTAATTTTCCATTTGCACAGCCCACTGTTCCAAAGATCGGTCAAACGCCAGTGGGGTGTAAATGCTCACTGCACCACTTATTAAATTCTGTGAGGGGTGTAGTTTCCAAAATAGGGCCACATGTGGGGGGGTCCACTGTTCTGGCACCACGGGGGGCTTTGTAAATGCACATGGCCCCTGAGTACCATTCCAAACGAATTCTCTTTCCAAAAGCTCAATGGTGCTCCTCCTCTTCTGAGCATTGTAGTTCGCCCATAGTGCACTTCAGGTCAACTTATGGGGTACCTCCATACTCAAAAGAGATTGGGTTACAAATTTTGGGGGGTATTTTCTGCTATTAACCCTTGCAAAAATGTGAATTTTTTTTTTTACATATGCAAAAGTCGTGAAACCCCTGTGGGGTATTAAGGCTCACTTTATTCCTTGTTACGTTCCTCAAGGGGTCTAGTTTTCAAAATGGTATGCCATTTGTTTGTTTTTTTGCTGTTCTGGCACCATAGGGGCTTCCTAAATGCGACATGCCCCCCGTGCAAAATTTGCTCTCAAAAAGCAAAATATCACTCCTTCTCTTCTGAGCATTGTAGTTCGCCCGTAGTGCACTTCAGGCCAACTTATGGGGTACCTCCATACTCAGAAGAGATGGGGTTACAAATTTTGGGGGGTATTTTATGCTATTAACCCTTGCAAAAATGTGAAATTTGGGGGGAAACACACATTTTAGTGAAAATATATATTTTTTACTTTTACATATGCAAAAGTCGTGAAACACCTGTGGGGTATTAAGGCTCACTTTATTCCTTTTTACGTTCCCCAAGGGGTCTAGTTTCCAAAATGGTATGCCATGTGGTTTTTTTTGCTGTTCTGGCACCATAGGGGCTTCCTAAATGCAACATGCCCCCCAAAAAACATTTCTGAAAAACGTACTCTCCAAAATCCCTGTTATGATTCGGCTAGCTGGATGTGGATCCACTGTGTCAGCGAGGGATTGGCGTGGACCGTGTCGGTGGACCAGTTGTAGGGTTGCTACTGGTTTTCACCTGGTCTTGCTGCGGCGGCAGCAACCAGGTCGTATCCACCGGCAACGGCTCAACCTCGCTGACTGCTGAGAAGACGTGGGACAGAAGGACTAGACAGAGGCATGGTCAGACGTAGCAGAAGGTCGGGGCAGGCGGCAAGGTTCGTAGTCAATGTGGATAGCAGAAGATCTGGAACACAGGCTTTGGACAACACTAACGCTTTCTCTGGCACAAGGCAATAAGATCCGGCAAGGAAGTGCAGGGGAAGTGAGGTAATATACACAGGGAGCAGGTGGAAGCTAATTAGACTGATTGGGCCAGGCACCAATCACTGCTGCACTGGCCCTTTAAATCTTAGAGCACTGGCGCGCGAGCGCCCTAGAGAGCGGAGTCGAGCGCGCGCCCTAGAGAGCAGGGTCGCGCGCGCCAGAACATGACAGTCGGGGACCGGGAAGGGTAAGTGGCTTGGGATGTGATTCGCGAGCGGGCGCGTCCCGCTATTCGAATCGCATCCCCATCGCGAATGTCAGTGCAGTGCTCGCGGTCAGCGGGTCTGACCGGGGCGCTGCAGAAGGGAGAACGCCGCGAGCGCTCCAGGGAGGAGCAGGGACCCGGAGCGCTCGGCGTAACAATCCCCTTGTCGCTCCTTCGCTTCTGAGCCCTCTACTGCGCCCGCCGAAAAATTTACATAGACATATTAGGTATGTCCTTACTCCAGAGAAATTGGGCTACAAATATAAGTATACATTTTCTCCTTTTACCCCTTGTAAAAATTCAAAAATTGGGTTTACAAGAACATGCGAGTGTAAAAAATTAAGATTGTGAATTTTCTCCTTCACTTTGCTGCTATTCCTGTGAAACACCTAAAGGGTTTAAACACTTACTGATTGTCATTTTGAATACTTTGGGAGGTGTAGTTTTTATAATGGGGTAATTTGTAGGGTATTTCTAATATGAAGATCCTTCAAATCCACTTCAAACCTGAACTGGTCCCTGAAAAAAGCGAGGTTCAAAATTTTGTGAAAAATGTGAAAATTGCTGCTGAACTTTGAAGCCCTCTTATGTCTTTCAAAAGTAAAAACACGTAAATTTTATGATGCAAACATAACGTAGACATATTGGAAATGTGAATAAAAATAAAAAATATTTGGAATATCCATTTTCCTTACAAGCAGAGAGCTTCAAAGTTAGAAAAATGCAAAATTTTCAAATTTTTCATCAAATTTTGGGATTTTTCACCAAGAAAGGATGCAAGTTACCGCAAAATTTTACCACTAGGTTAAAGTAGAATATGTCACGAAAAAACAATCTCGGAATCAGAATGATAACTAAAAGCATTCCAGAGTTATTAATGTTTAAAGTGACAGTGGTCAGATGTGCAAAAAACGCTCTGGTCCTAAGGTGTAAAATGGCCTGGTCCTTAACCCCTTGACGACGCAGGACGTATATTTACGTCCTGCGCCAGCTCCCGCGATATGAAGCGGGATCGCGCCGTGATCATATCGCGCCGGTCCCGGCGCTAATCAACGGCCGGGACCCGCGGCTAATACCACACATCGCAGATCGCGGCGATGTGCGGTATTAACCCTTTAGAAGCGGCGGTCAAAGCTGACCGCCGCTTCTAAAGTGAAACTGAAAGTGACCCGGCTGACCGGACACCGGGAGGGCCCTTACCTGCCTCCCCGGTGTCCGATCGACGAATGACTGCTCCGTGCCTGAGATCCAGGCAGGAGCAGTCAAGCGCCGATAATGCTGATCACAGGCGTGTTAATACATGCCAGTGATCAGCATAGGAGATCAGTGTGTGCAGTGTTATAGGTCCCTATGGGACCTATAACAGTGCAAAGAAAAAAGTAAAACAAAAGTGTTAATAAAGGTCATTTAACCCCTTCCCTAATAAAAGTTTGAATCACCCCCAGTGTAAAAAAAAATAAAAATAAACATATGTGGTATCGCCGCGTGCGTAAATGTCCGAACTATAAAAATATATCATTAATTAAGCCGTACGGTCAATGGCGTACGCGCAAAAAAATTCCAAAGTCCAAAAAAGCGTATTTTGGTCACTTTTTATAACATTAAAAAATTAATAAAAAGTGATCAAAAAGTCCGATCAAAACAAAAATCATACCGATAAAAACGTCAGATCACAGCGCAAAAAATGAGTCCTAATACCGCCCCGTACGTGGAAAAATAAAAAAGTTATAGGGGTCAGAAGATGACATTTTTAAACGTATAAATTTTCCTGCATGTAGTTATGATTTTTTCCAGAAGTGCGACAAAATCAAACCTATATAAGTAGGGTATGATTTTAACCGAATGGACCTACAGAATAATGATAAGGTGTAATTTTTACCAAAATATGCACTGCGTAGAAACGGAAGCCCCCAAAAGTTATAAAATGGCGTTTTTTTTTTCGATTTTGTCGCACGATGATTTTTTTTTCCGTTTCGCCGTGCATTTTTGGGTAAAATAACTAATGTCACTGCAAAGTAGAATTGGCGATGCAAAAAATAAGCCATAATATGGATTTTTAGGTGGAAAATTGAAAGGGTTATGATTTTTAAAAGGTAAGGAGGAAAAAACGAAAGTGCAAAAACGGAAAAACCCTGAGTCCTTAAGGGGTTAAGGGGTTAAAGGGGTTATCCAGGAAAAAAAGTTTTTTTTATATATATATATATATATCAACTGGCACCAGAAAGTTAAACAGATTTATAAATTACTTCTATTAAAAAATCCTTTCAGTACTTATGAGCTTCTGAAGTTAAGGTTGTCCTTTCTGTCTAAGTGCTCTCTGATGACACGTCTCGGGAACCGCAAAGTTTAGAAGCAAATCCTTATAGCAAACCTCTTCTTAACTGGGCGGTTGCCGAGACACGTATCATCAGAGAGCACTTAGACAGAAAAGAACAACCTTAACTTCAGAAGCTCATAAGTACTGAAAGGATTAAGATTTTTTAATAGAAGTAATTTACAAATCTGTTTAACTTTCTGGAGCCAGTTGATATGTATAAAAAGGTTTCTTCCTGGATAACCCCTTTAATTCCTTTAGAACTCCGGGGTGAATGCCATCTGGACCTGGTGATTTGTCTATTTTAATTTTTTGTAGGCGGCACTGTACTTCTTCCTGGGTTAGACAGGTGACCGGTACTGTGCAGTTTACCTTATCACACTGTATTTCACCTGGAATTTCATTTTCCTCAGTGAATACAGTGGAGAAGAATTTGTTTAATATATTTGCTTTTTCCTGATCCCCGTTTATAATTACTTCCTCATCATTTTTTAATGGGCCAACACTTTCGCTTTTGACCTTTTTGCTATTTATATAGTTAACCCCTTCCCGACCTATGACATACCTGTACGTCATGGGTGGCAAGGTGTTCCCGACCCATGACATACAGGTACGTCATGAACATTACTGCCGCTACTCGCGGCATCCCGCAGCGCCCGGAAAGATGGGCGGCCAGCCATCTTACCATGCGACCACCGGGGGTTCCATCCCCCCCCCCCCTCCCTCAGCGATCGCTGCTATCAGCTGGTCAAATCTGACCAGCTGATAGCAGCGTTTCGCTATGAAAATACTTAGCAGAGCGGTGTGTGAGTCCCGATCACGGGGATCGGGACACACACCGCTCTGCTAAGTGTCCCTGACCCGTCCCCCGGCGTCACTTACCCATCCGAGCGGTGTCCCGAGCGGTCCCGGCGGTCCTGGCGTCCTCCATGCGGTCCCGGCTGCGCTGCGTCCCGGAGGTGAGTTTGCAGCAGCAGTGCGGCATCTTCATTGGCAGCAGTGAGATCGCCGTAAAGCGATCTCACTGCTGCCTCTGAGAGTTTCAAAACTGCAACTCCCAGCATGCCCAGACAGCCTTTGGCTTTCTGGGCATGCTGGGAGTTGTAGTTTTGCAGTTTTGCTCTTTTTGAGTGTTGCTGTGTAAGAGGGGGCGTGAAAGAGGAGTTTCAAAAACTGGAGTTTGAAAGCAGGAGGTTGAGATCGCTGTGAGTTTTCATTTTTGAACCCACAAGGTCTACAAAAAATTTTAAGTGTCATTTTGACTGTCTGTTTTTTTTTGTGAAATCCCCATAATTAGATGGCCTCCATGTTGGAAAATGCAGTCCAATGTACATCCTGTTCAATGTATGCAATCCTTGAACAACAGTTTGAGGGTGCATATTGTTGTGCGAGATGTGTGCTAGTTGTCCGTTTGGAAGCCCAGATCCTGCATCTAGAGGGGCGACTGGCAACAATGAGAAGCATTAACAACATGGAGAGGAGTCTCCTGCTCACTGAGCAGGCACTCTCGGGAATAGAGGTGGGGGAGGACAGTGGGACGGAGTTGCAGGACAGTCAGGCAGTTAGCTGGGTTACAGTTAGAAAGAGGGGTAGGGGAAAAAGTGTCAGGGAGGCTAGTCCTGAACTGGCACACCCCAACAAGTTTGCCCGCTTGGCAGATGAGGGGGATGCCATTACAGAGCTAGCAGAACTGCAGCAGGATACCGCCTCTGACCGCCAGGGGGGTGTCTGCTCCAGTAAGGAGGGAGGGAGGAGTACAGGGCAGGCCAGACAGGTACTAGTGGTGGGGGACTCAATTATTAGGGGGACAGACAGGGCAATCTGTCACAAAGACCGGGATCGCCGAACAGTGTGCTGTCTGCCTGGCGCACGAGTTCGGCACATCGCGGATCGGGTTGACAGGTTGTTGGGCGGGGCTGGAGAGGACCCAGCAGTCATGGTACATATTGGCACCAATGACAAAGTAAGAGGTAGGTGGAGTGTCCTTAAAAATGATTTCAGGGACTTAGGCCGCAAGCTTAAGGCAAGGACCTCCAAGGTAGTCTTTTCTGAAATACTACCAGTACCACGAGCCGCACCAGAGAGGCAGCGGGAGATCAGGGAGGTAAACAAGTGGCTCAGAAGCTGGTGTAGGAAGGAAGGGTTTGGGTTCATGGAGAACTGGGCTGACTTCGCTGTCGGTTACCGGCTCTACCGTAGGGACGGGCTGCACCTCAATGGGGAGGGTGCAGCTTTGCTTGGGGAGAAGATGGCTAGAAGGGTGGAGGAGTGTTTAAACTAGGGACTTGGGGGGAGGGAACCTACAGCAAAGAGGGGGAAGATAGTGTAGATAGAGAGGTGGGAATTATAAATGTACCTGGGGGTGGAGCGGAGGGAGGGGTTGGAATAGTTAATAGGAATAGGCTTCATAGGAAAATAAAACTTACACCCTTGAATCCCATTAACCCCAATAACATAAAGGATGGAAATGTAAAGTGTATGTTCACAAATGCCAGAAGCCTAGCAAATAAAATGGGGGAGCTTGAGGCCTTGATACTGGAGGAACATATTGATATAGTTGGGGTCACTGAGACATGGCTGGACTCCTCGCATGACTGGGCTGTCAATCTGCAGGGGTTTACATTGTTTCGCAAGGATAGAATGAACAGAAAAGGTGGTGGAGTCTGTCTGTATGTAAGAAGTGGTATGAAAGTCAGTGTGAACGATGCCATAGTGTGTGATGATTCTGAGGATGTGGAATCATTGTGGGTAGAATTACAAAAGGAGGGAAATACTGAAAAAATAATATTTGGGGTAATCTACAGACCCCCTAATATCACTGAAGAGATAGAAGTTCGGCTTCATAAACAAATAGAGAGGGCCGCCCGGGCAGGTACAGTGGTAATAATGGGAGATTTTAACTATCCAGATATAGATTGGGGTCCGGGGTTGGCTAAAACTACAAAGGGGTGACAATTCCTAAATTTATTGCAGGATAATTTTATGGGCCAGTTTGTGGAGGACCCAACAAGAAGTGATGCCTTGTTGGATCTGATCATTTCCAACAACGCAGAGCTGGTTGATAATGTAACTGTGCGGGAAAACCTTGGTAATAGCGACCACAACATAGTTACTTTTGACTTAAAATGTAGAAAACAAAGACAGGCGGGGAAAACAAAAACATATAACTTTAAAAAGGCAAATTTCCCTGGGCTGAGAGCTGCACTACAGGACATAGACTGGGGGGAGGTGTTCTCAAATACTGATACAGAAGGTAAATGGGACATCTTTAAATCAACTCTAAATAACTATACAGCTAAATATATACCAAAGGGGAACAAATATAAACGATTGAAACTAAATCCTACATGGCTGACACATGATGTTAAAAGAGCAATAAACAACAAAAAAATAGCCTTCAAAAAATACAAATCTGATGGGTCAGCGATAACATTTAAACAGTACAAAGAGCTTAATAAAATCTGTAAAAATGTAATAAAAACAGCAAAAATTCAAAATGAGAGACAGGTGGCCAAAGAAAGCAAAACTAATCCTAAATATTTTTTTAGATATATAAATGCAAAAAAACCAAGGACAGAGCATGTAGGACCCCTTAATAATGATAATGGGGAGGTTGTCACAGGCGATCAAGAGAAGGCGGAGCTACTGAATGGGTTCTTTAGTTCAGTATACACTATGGAAGAAGGAGCTGACATTGGCCAGGTCAGTGCTGGTAACACATCATATAATGTACTGAACTGGCTTAATGTAGAGATGGTACAAGGTAAGTTAAGTGATATAAATGTAAGCAAATCCCCAGGACCGGATGGACTACACCCAAGAGTTCTTAGAGAGGTAAGTTCAGTAATATCTGTACCCCTGTTCATGATATTTAGAGATTCTCTGGTGTCTAGTATTGTGCCAAGGGACTGGCGCAAGGCGAATGTGGTGCCAATCTTCAAAAAGGGCTCTAGGTCTTCCCCAGGAAACTATAGACCAGTAAGTTTAACGTGCATTATGGTAAAATTGTTTGAAGGACTTATAAGGGATTACATACAGGAATACATAGGGGATAATTGTATTATAAGTGATAGCCAGCATGGGTTTACTAAGGATAGAAGTTGTCAAACCAATCTAATTTGCTTTTATGAAGAGGTGAGTAGAAGCCTTGACAGAGGAATGGCTGTGGATATAGTGTTTCTGGATTTTGCTAAAGCATTTGATACTGTCCCTCATAGACGTCTGACAGGTAAGTTAAGGTCTTTGGGTTTGGAAATTTTAGTTTGTAACTGGATTGAACACTGGCTCATGGATCGTACCCAGAGAGTGGTGGTCAATGATTCGTACTCTGATTGGTCCCCGGTTATTAGTGGTGTACCCCAAGGTTCAGTACTGGGACCGCTGTTGTTTAATTTATTTATCAATGATATAGAGGATGGTATTAACAGCTCTGTTTCTATCTTTGCAGATGACACCAAGCTTTGTAGCACAGTACAGTCTATAGAGGATGTGCATAAGTTACAAGATGACTTGGATAGACTAAGTGTCTGGGCATCCACTTGGCAAATGAGGTTCAATGTGGATAAATGTAAAGTTATGCATCTGGGTACTAATAACCTGCATGCATCGTATGTCTTAGGGGGGATTAAACTGGCAGAGTCACTGGTAGAGAAGGATCTGGGTGTACTTGTAGATCACAGACTACAGAATAGCATGCAATGTCAGGCTGCTGCTTCCAAAGCCGGCAGGATATTGTCATGTATCAAAAGAGGCATGGACTCAAGGGACAGGGACATAATACTCCCCCTTTATAAAGCATTGGTACGGCCTCACCTGGAATATGCTGTTCAGTTTTGGTCACCTGTCCATAAAAGGGACACTGCGGAGTTGGAAAGGGTGCAGAGACGCGCGACTAAACTAATATGGGGCATGGAACATCTTAGCTATGAGGAGCGATTAAAGGAGTTACAATTGTTTAGTCTTGAGAAGAGACGTTTAAGGGGGGATATGATAAACGTATATAAGTATATTAATGGCCCATACAAAAAATATGGAGAAAAACTGTTCCAGGTTAAACCCCCCCAAAGGACGAGGGGGCACTCCCTCCGTCTGGAGAAAAAAAAGTTTAGTCTCAAGGGGCGACACGCCTTCTTTACCGTGAGGACTGTGAATTTATGGAACGGTCTACCTCAGGAACTGGTCACAGCAGGAACAATTAACAGCTTTAAAACAGGATTAGATACATTCCTGGAACAAAATAAGATTAATGCTTATGAAGAAATATAAAATCTCATCCCTTCCCCAATATCGCGCCACACCCCTACCCCTTAATTCCCTGGTTGAACTTGATGGACATATGTCTTTTTTCGACCGTACTAACTATGTAACTATGTAACTATGTAACTATGTAACTATGTAACATCTGGAGGCCCACAGTTTGGAGACCACTGTATAATGGTCTCCAATCTGTGCTCTTCCAGATGTTGCAAAACTACAAATCTCAGCATGCTCAGTCTGTCCAGGCATGCTGGGAGTTGTAGTTCTCTAACATCTGGAAGAGCACAGATTGGAGACCATTATACAGTGGTCTCCAAACTGTGGACCTCCAGATGTTGCAAAACTACAACTTCCAGCATGCCCAGACTGCCCAAGCATGCTGGAAGTTGTAGTTCGGCAACATCTGATCCTTCAGATATTGCCGAACTACAACTTCCAGCATGCCTGGGCAGTCTGGGCATGCTGGGAGTTGTAGTTTTGCAACAACTGGAGGCACACTAGTTGGGAAACATTGTCCGTTTCCTACCTCAGTGCCTCCCGCTGTTGCAATTGTTGCAAAACTATAACTCCCAGCATGCACTGACAGACCATGCATGCTGGGAGTTGTAGTTTTGCAACAGCTGGAGGCACACTGGTTTGGAAACACTAAGTTTGGTTGCAAAACACTTGAAAGTTTATTACTTAACTTAGTGTTTCCAAACCAGTGTTCCTCCAGCTGTTGCAAAACTACAACTCCCAGCATGCACGGACAGCCAAAGGGCATGCTCGGAGTTTGCAACAGCTGGATGTTTGCCCCCTCCCCCCAATGTGAATGTACAGGGTACACTCACATGGGCGGAGGTTTACAGTGAGTGCTGCAAGTTTGAGATGGCGCAAATTTTGCGCTGCAGCTCAAACTTCCAGCGGCAAACTTGCTGTGAACCTCTGCCCATGTGACTGTACCCTAAAAACACTACACTACACTAACACTAACCTAAAATAAAAAGTAAAAAACACTACATATACACATACCCCTACACAGCCCCCCTCCCCCAAAAAATGAAAAACGTCTGGTACGCTACTGTTTCCAAAACGGAGCCTCCAGCTGTTGCAAAATAATAACTCCCAGTATTGCCGGACAGCCATTGACTGTCCAAGCATGCTGGGAGTTTTGCAACAGCTGGAGGCACCCTGTTTGGGAATCATTGGCATAGAATACCCCTATGTCCACCCCTATGCAAATCCCTAATTCAGGCCTCAAATGCGCATGGCGCTCTCTCACTTTGGTGCCCTGTCGTATTTCAGGGCAACAGTTTTGGGACACACATGGGGTATCGCCGTACTCGGGAGAAATTGCCTTACAAATTTTGGGGGGCTTTTTCTTTAACCCCTTATGAAAAGGTGAAGTTGGGGTCTACACCAGCATGTTAGTGTAAAAAAATTAATTTTTTACACTGACATGCTGGTGTTGCCCTATACTTTTCATTTTCACAAGAGGTAAAAGGGAAAAAAGACCCTCTAAATTTGTAATGCAATTTCTCCCGACTACGGAGATACCCCATATGTGGGCAAAAAGTGCTCTGGGGGCGCACAACAAGGCTCAGAAGGGAGAGTGCACCATGTACATTTGAGGCGATTTGCACAGGGGTGGCTGATTGTTACAGCAGTTCTGATAAACGCAAAACAATAAATATCCATATGTGACCCCATTTTGGAAACTACACCCCTCACGGAATGTAATAAGGGGTGCAGTGAGCATTTACACCCCACTGGTGTATGACAGATTTTTGGAACAGTGGTCTGTGAAAATGAAAAATAAAATTTTTGATTTGCACAGTCCACTGTTTCAAATATCTGTCAAACGCCAGTGGGGTGTAAATGCTCACTGTACCCCTTATTAAATTCCATGAGGGGTATAGTTTCCAAAATGGGGTCACATGTGGGGGGGGGGGGTCCACTGTTCTGGCACCATAGGGGCTTCCTAAATGGGACATGCCCCCCAAAAACCCTTTCAGAAAAACTCACTCTCCAAAATCCCATTGTCGCTCCTTCCCTTCTGAGCCCTCTACTGCGCCCGCCGAACACTTTACATAGACATATGAGGTATTTCCTTACTCGAGAGAAATTGGGTTACAAATTTTAGGGTGATTTCTCTCCTTTTACCCCTTGTAAAAATTAAAAAATTGGGTCTACAAGAAAATGCGAGTGTAAAAAATGAAGATTTTGAATTTTCTCCTTCACTCTGCTGCTATTCCTGTGAAACACCTAAAGGGTTAAAACACTTTCTGAATGTCATTTTGAATACTTTGGGGGGTGCAGTTTTTATAATGGGGTCATTTATGGGGTATTTCTAATATGAAGACCCTTATAATCCACTTCCAACCTGAACTGGGCCTTGAAAAATTACGATTTTGAAAATCTTGAGAAAAATTGGAAAATTGCTGGGGAACTTTGAAGCCCTCTGGTGTCTTTCAAAAGTAAAAACTTGTCAATTTTTTTATGCAAACATAAAGTAGACATATTGTATATGTGAATCAATATGTAATTTATTTGGAATATCCATTTTCCTTTCAAGCAGAGACTTTCAAAGTTAGAAAAATGCTAAATTTTCAAAATTTTCATGAAATTTTTAGATTTTTTACCAAGAAAGGATGCAAATATCAGTGAAATTTTACCAATAACATAAAGTAGAATATGTCACGAAAAAACAATCTCGGAATCAGAATGATAAGTAAAAGCATTCCAGAGTTATTAATGTTTAAAGTGACAGTGGTCAGATTTTCAAAAAATGCCCAGGTCATGAAGGTGAAAATGGGCTGGGTCATGAAGGGGTTAAAGAACATTTTGGGGTCAGTTTTACTCTCTTTAGCAATTAGTCTTTCTGTCTCTATTTTTGCGACTTTTATCTGTTTTTTTTACATATTTTACATTTTTCTCTATAGCTTTTTAATGTTTCTTCATTGCTGTCCTGTTTTAGTAATGCAAATGCTTTATTTTTGTCCTTTATTGCCCCCTTAACATTTTTATTCATCCATATTGGTTTTCTTTTATTTCTGACCCTTTTATTCCCATAAGGTATATACATCTTAGAGTGAAAATTTAAGATATTTTTAAAAGTCTCCCATTTAGTGTCAGTATTGTTCTTTTTGAGGACATTATCCCATTTTATATTGTTAAGGGCTTCTCTGAGTTGATCGAACTTTGCCTTCCTAAAGTTAATTTCAGTTTTTGTGGCCCCTCCAGAGATTCCCTTATTGATGAACAAGTTATAATGCATTACATTATGATCACTATTTCCACTATTTCCTATTATGCAACTACTTGCACCTTAGTTACTCTATCAGATCTGTTGGTTAATATTAAGTTTAGTAGGGCGCCCCCTCTGGTTGGGCCCTGCACCATTTGGGACACATAATTGTCTTTAGCTATAGTCAGAAACCTGTTTCCTTTATGAGATTCACAGGTCTCAGTCTCCCAGTTTATATCAGGATAGTTAAAGTCCCCCATTATTATCACCTCATTTTGATTAGCTGCTTTGTTTATTTGCTTCAGTAATTGATCTTCTGCCTCTTCCATTATGTTTGGTGGCTTATAGCAACCCCCTACCAGAATTTTTTTTTATTATCTCCATATATTTCTACCCATAATGACTCCACATTATCGTTTCCCTTCCATATATCCTCCCGCAGTGCGGCTTTCAGACTCGATTTCACATGAAGACAAACTCCTCCCCCTTCCTGTTGTGTCCGATCCTTCCTGAACAGACTATATCCCAGTATGTTGACCGCCCAGTCACAGATATCATTCTACCAAGTCTCTGTTATACCCACTATGTCTTAATTTTCTTCAGACATCATAGGATAAATCCTATATTTTACCAATAAACTATTATCTAAATTCAGAAGAAGTGCCCATGAAAGTAATAAATAAAGATGAGATGGAATATCTAGGAATTAAAATTACGATTGATCCCCAATTTTATAAAACCCGAAATCTGGTTCCCTTAAAGGACGAGTATCATGAACAAAAACTTATCCCCTATCCAGAGGATAAGGGATACGTTTTAGATCACGAGGGGGGCTCGAAGCGGGAGTCACCATGCCCCCTCCATATAGCTCTATAGCTCTATTGGCGTTCGGCAATTTCAGCTCTCCCATAGAGCTTTATGGAGGCGGCGTGGCAGACTCCTCTTCAGGTGGGGGTCGTGATGGGGTCCTGTTCTAGAGAACTGGGGCTCCAAATAGGAGATCGCGGGAGGCCCCAGTGCTCGGACCCTTTGGATAGGGGGATACGTGTTTGTTCCTGATACTTGTCCTTTAATGATTAAGTTTCGGACTTGGACTTGTTGGCTTTTACAATGATGGATAGGATGTATTTAGTAAAGATGGTGGTCCTGCGCCACATACTTTTTTTTCTCAATGCCTCCCTGATATGGATTAATTTTAAAGCCGAGGAACGTGCTTTCGATTCACCCAAAGTGCAAGAAAAAGTGTAAACGTGTTACACTAAAAAAACGTGCACAAAGGATGCGGTCTATCGCAAGCCCTTCTCCGATAGGAGAGAGGCCCCCCAACAAACCTTACCCTTTGCCTCCAGACCAAAAGGTACCTGCGAGGTTCCAGGTTCGATGTCCCTTTTCACCAAAGCTACTAGGGGACCACAAATGCTCCCGGCATCCCCCTTGGCGTTAGCCAAGGTATCTGCCCGCAGAGCCGATAACGGTAAGTACCCTGCCAAAGCAGGAGTACCCCGGGTGTTTGCAGGGAGGTGCGGAACCTAATGGCCACACACACCTCCCCTAGACCGCCAGGAGGGACACCCAGAAGGGCTACCGCATCCTGACAAATCCTGTGAACACACAACACGCAAAAAGTGACACAGTGAGACAAAAATAAATAAATAAGTGAATGTGTGCAGATATACTGCCCGGACATCCGGCCGGATCTATAAAAATTTCTCTGAACCTAGCCAGAAGGTCGGGAATCAAGAGGTGAGTGCCACAAGGTGAAGAGATTATGGTGCCCGTGATTCAACTCAGTGAGCCAGTACTCCCTGATATGGATTAATGTCTCATCGTTTTAGAAATTAAATAGAATCTTAAATAAATTTATATGGGGCAGAAAACACCCAAGGCTGAAATATGGACACCTGAACAGGTGAGGGAGGATTCTCTATGCCCAATTGTAAATTTTATTTCCTGGAAAGTCTTACATTGGGAGTGGGATCACAAATAGTTACACAGCAGAGTTTTTTTTTTCTTTTTGTTAGGGGAGGGAAGGTAGGGAAAGAAAATTGAAGATTTGGAAACTAAAAATCTAACGGGGAAATTTACATATAGGAATCTGATAAGGAAAGCATGGGTGGCATTAACCCCTTAAGGACCGAGCCCTTTTTCATCTTAAGGACCGGAGCGTTTTTTGCAATTCTGACCACTGTCACTTTAAACATTAATAACTCTGGAATGCTTTTAGTTATCATTCTGATTCCGAGATTGTTTTTTCGTGACATATTCTACTTTAACTTAGTGGTAAAATTTTATGGTAACTTGCATCCTTTCTTGGTGAAAAATCCCCAAATTTGATTAAAAAAATGAAAATTTAGCATTTTTCTAACTTTGAAGCTCTCTGCTTGTAAGGAAAATGGATATTCAAAATATTTTTTTTGAGTTCACATATACAATATGTCTACTTTATGTTTGCATCATAAAATTTATGAGTTTTTACTTTTGGAAGACACCAGAGGGCTTCAAAGTTCAGCAGCAATTTTCCGATTTTTCACAAAATTTTCAAACTCGCTATTTTTCAGGGACCAGTTCAGGTTTGAAGTGGATTTGAAGGGTCTTCATATTAGAAATACCCCATAAAAGACCCCATTATAAAACCTATACCCCCCAAAGTATTCAAAATGACATTCAGTAAGTGTATTAACCCTTTAGATGTTTCACAGGAACAGCAGCAAAGTGAAGGAGAAAATTCAAAATCTTAATTTTTTACACTCGCATGTTCTTGTAGACCCAATTTTTGATTTTTTGCAAGGGGTAAAAAGGAGAAAATTTTTACTTGTATTTGAAACCCAATTTTTCTCGAGTAAGGACATACCTCATATGTCTATGTTAATTGTTCGGCGGGCGCAGTAGAGGGCTCAGAAGGGAAGGAGCGACAAATGGTTTTTGGGGGGCATGTCACCATTAGGAAGCCCCTATGGTGCCAGGAAAGCAAAAAAAAACACACATGGCATACCATTTTGGAAACTAGACCCCTCAGGGAACGTAACAAGGGGTAAAGTGAACTTTAATACCCCACAGGTGTTTCACGACTTTTGCATATGTAAAAAAAAAAAAAAATTTTTTTACCTAAAATGCTTGGTTTCCCAAAAATTTTACATTTTTAAAAAGGGTAATAGCAGAAAATACCCCCCAAAATTTGAAACCCAATTTCTCCCGATTCAGAAAACACCCCATATGGGGGTGAAAATTGCTCTGCTGGCGCACTACAGGTCTCAGAAGAGAAGGAGTCACATTTGGCTTTTTGAAAGAAAATTTTGCTCTGGGGGCATGCCGCATTTAGGAATGGTGCCAGGACAGCAAAAAAAAAACACATGGCATACCATTTTGGAAACTAGACCCCTCGGGGAACCTAACAAGGGGTTAAGTGAACCTTTATACCCCACAGGTGTTTCATGACTTTTGTATATGTAAAAAAAATTTTTTTTTTACCTAAAATGCTTGTTTTCCCAAAAATTTTACATTTTTAAAAAGGGTAATAGCAGAAAATACCCCCCAAAATTTGAAGCCCAATTTCTCCCGAGTACGGCGATACCCCATATGTGGCCCTAAACTGTTGCCTTGAAATACGACAGGGCTCCAAAGTGAGAGCGCCATGCGCATTTGAGGCCTAAATTAGGGACTTGCATAGGGGTGGACATAGGGGTATTCTACGCCAGTGATTCCCAAACAGGGGGCCTCCAGCTGTTGTAAAACTTCCAGCATGCCTAGACAGTCAGTGGCTATCTGGCAATACTGGGAGTAGTTGTTTTGCAACAGCTGGAGGCTCCGTTCTGGAAATAGTGGCGTACCAGACGTTTTTCATTTTTATTGGGGAGGGGGGCTGTGTAGGGGTATGTGTATATGTAGTGTTTTTTACCCACAGCAGGCGCCCTGATCGGTCGGCCGGGAAACCGGCCGAAGAATCAGGGCGATCGTGAGGTGGCACCAGTGCCACCACACCCCTGCTGGCTCTGGCTGTTCGGGGCCGTCTCTGACGGCCCCGATCAGCCAGTAATTCCGGGTCATCGGGTCACTGGAAACCCGATTGACCCGGAATCCGCCGCAGATCGCTGGACTGAATTGTTCAGCGATCTGCGGCAATCGCCGACATGGGGGGACATAATGACCCCCCCTGGGCGATATGCCGGGATGCCTGCTGAACGATTTCAGCAGGCATCGGGCACCGGCTCCCCTCCGGCTAGCAGCGGGGGCCGGAAGTGCTCAGGGCGTATCCATACGCCCTCGGTCCTTAAGGACTTGGAAACGGGGGCATATGGATACGCCCTATGTCCTTAAGGGGTTAAAAATGATGTTCAATATACAAGTGTTTATTATACACTCCAATTTAAAGCAATCAAAGATAAAAGGAATTCTTATCTATATGAGATCAGAACATTTGGATTTTACGTCGTATAACTAAAATGAAACTCATCAGGGTGAGGGTAGATTGGTAAGTTTTGATAAGTTGAAAAAAGATTTTGGGTTAGAAGATAGGTATTTATTTAGACATTTGCAACTGAAGCCTTGAAGACTTAAAATAAGGAGATCTTTAACCCCTTAAGGACTCAGCCCATTTGGGCTTTTTACGTTTTCGTTTTTTCCTCCTCGCCTTCAAAAAAATCTATTTTATATTTTCATCCACAGACTAGTATGAGGGCTTGTTTTTTGCACGGCCAGTTGTCCGTTGCAATGCCATCACTCACTTTACCATAAAATGTATGACGCAACCAAAAAAATACTATTTGTGTGGGGAAATTAAAAAGAAAACCGCAATTTTGCAGATTTTGGAAGGTTTCATTTCAGGCCATACAATTTACAGTAAAGACGACATGTGTTCTTTATTCTTTGGGTCAATACGATTAAAATGAAACCCAAGAAGATGGCTAGAAGGGTGGAGGAGTGTTTAAACTAGGGACTTGGGGGGAGGGAACCTACAGCAAAGAGGGGGAAGATAGTGTAGATAGAGAGGTGGGAATTATAAATGTACCTGGGGGTGGAGCGGAGGGAGGGGTTAGAATAGTTAATAGGAATAAGCTTCATAGGAAAATAAAACTTACACCCTTGAATCCCATTAACCCCAATAACATAAAGGATGGAAATGTAAAGTGTATGTTCACAAATGCCAGAAGCCTAGCAAATAAAATGGGGGAGCTTGAGGCCTTGATATTGGAGGAACATATTGATATAGTTGGGGTCACTGAGACATGGCTGGACTCCTCGCATGACTGGGCTGTCAATCTGCAGGGGTTTACATTGTTTCGCAAGGATAGAATGAACAGAAAAGGTGGTGGAGTCTGTCTGTATGTAACAAGTGGTATGAAAGTCAGTGTGAACGATGCCATAGTGTGTGATTATTCTGAGGATGTGGAATCATTGTGGGTAGAATTACAAAAGGAGGGAAATACTGAAAAAATAATACTTGGTGTAATCTACAGACCCCTAATATCACTGAAGAGATAGAAGTTCGGCTTCATAAACAAATAGAGAGGGCCGCCCGGGCAGGTACAGTGGTAATAATGGGAGATTTTAACTATCCAGATATAGATTGGGGTCCGGGGTTGGCTAAAACTACAAAGGGGCGAAAATTCCTAAATTTATTGCAGGATAATTTTATGGGCCAGTTTGTGGAGGACCCAACAAGAAGTGATGCCTTGTTGGATCTGATCATTTCCAACAACGCAGAGCTGGTTGGTAATGTAACTGTGCGGGAAAACCTTGGTAATAGCGACCACAATATAGTTACTTTTGACTTAAAATGTAGAAAACAAAGACAGGCGGGGAAGGCAAAAACATATAACTTTAAAAAGGCAAATTTCCCTGGGCTGAGGGCTGCACTACAGGACATAGACTGGGGGGAGGTGTTCTCAAATACAGATACAGAAGGTAAATGGGACATCTTTAAATCAACTCTAAATAACTATACATCTAAATATATACCAAAGGGGAACAAATATAAACGATTAAAACTAAATCCTACATGGCTGACACATAAACAACAAAAAAATAAACAACAAAAAAACAGAGCAATAAACAACAAAAAAATAGCCTTCAAAAAATACAAATCTGATGGGTCAGCGATAACATTTAAACAGTACAAGGAGCTTAATAAAATCTGTAAAAATGTAATAAAAACAGCAAAAATTCAAAATGAGAGACGGGCGATCAAGAGAAGGCGGAGCTACTGAATGGGTTCTTTAGTTCTGTATATACTATGGAAGAAGGAGGAGCTGACATTGGCCAGGTCAGTGCTGGTAACACATCATGTAATGTACTGAACTGGCTTAATGTAGAGATGGTACAAGGTAAGTTAAGTGATATAAATGTAAGCAAATCCCCAGGACCGGATGGACTACACCCAAGAGTTCTTAGAGAGGTAAGTTCAGTAATATCTGTACCCCTGTTCATGATATTTAGAGATTCTCTGGTGTCTGGTATTGTGCCAAGGGACTGGCGCAAGGCGAATGTGGTGCCAATCTTCAAAAAGGGCTCTAGGTCTTCCCCAGGAAACTATAGACCGGTAAGTTTAACGTGCATTGTGGGTAAATTGTTTGAAGGACTTATAAGGGATTACATACAGGAATACATAGGGGATAATTGTATTATAAGTGATAGCCAGCATGGGTTTATTAAGGATAGAAGTTGTCAAACCAATCTAATTTGCTTTTATGAAGAGGTGAGTAGAAGCCTTGACAGAGGAATGGCTGTGGATATAGTGTTTCTGGATTTTGCTAAAGCGTTTGATACTGTCCCTCATAGACGTCTGACAGGTAAGTTAAGGTCTTTGGGTTTGGAAATTTTAGTTTGTAACTGGATTGAACACTGGCTCATGGATCGTACCCAGAGAGTGGTGGTCAATGATTCGTACTCTGATTGGTCCCCGGTTATTAGTGGTGTACCCCAAGGTTCAGTACTGGGACCGCTGTTGTTTAATTTATTTATCAATGATATAGAGGATGGTATTAACAGCTCTGTTTCTATCTTTGCAGATGATACCAAGCTTTGTAGCACAGTACAGTCTATAGAGGATGTGCATAAGTTACAAGATGACTTGGATAGACTAAGTGTCTGGGCATCCACTTGGCAAATGAGGTTCAATGTGGATAAATGTAAAGTTATGCATCTGGGTACTAATAACCTGCATGCATCGTATGTCTTAGGGGGGATTAAACTGGCAGAGTCACTGGTAGAGAAGGATCTGGGTGTACTTGTAGATCACAGACTACAGAATAGCATGCAATGTCAGGCTGCTGCTTCCAAAGCCGGCAGGATATTGTCATGTATCAAAAGAGGCATGGACTCAAGGGACAGGGACATAATACTCCCCCTTTATAAATCATTGGTACGGCCTCACCTGGAATATGCTGTTCAGTTTTGGGCACCTGTCCATAAAAGGGACACTGCGGAGTTGGAAAGGGTGCAGAGACGCGCGACTAAACTAATATGGGGCATGGAACATCTTAGCTATGAGGAGCGATTAAAGGAGTTACAATTGTTTAGTCTTGAGAAGAGACGTTTAAGGGGGGATATGATAAACGTATATAAGTATATTAATGGCCCATACAAAAAATATGGAGAAAAACTGTTCCAGGTTAAAGCCCCCCAAAGGACGAGGGGGCACTCCCTCCGTCTGGAGAAGAAAAAGTTTAGTCTCAAGGGGCGACACGCCTTCTTTACCGTGAGGACTGTGAATTTATGGAACGGTCTACATCAGGAACTGGTCACAGCTGAAACAATTTACAGCTTTAAAACAGGATTAGATACATTCCTGGAACAAAATAACATTAATGCTTATGAAGAAATATAAAATCTCATCCCTTCCCAATATCGCGCCACACCCCTACCCCTTAATTCCCTGGTTGAACTTGATGGACATATGTCTTTTTTCGACCGTACTAACTATGTAACTATGTAACTATGATTACATACTTTTCTATTACTGTTGCGCTTAAAAATCGCAAACTTTTTAACCAAATTAGTACGTTTAACATCGCCCTATTTTGAAGACCTATAACTTTTTCATTTTTCCGTATAAGCGGCAGTATGAGGGCACATCTTTTTTGCACCGTGATCTGTACTTTTTATTGATACCATAATTGCTTATATAAAACTTTTAATACATTTTTTATGAATTTTTAAAAAATAAAATGTTATAACAAAGCAGCTTTTTACATTTACGCTGTTCACTGTATGGTATCATTAACATTTTATTTTAATAGTTTGGATATTTACGCACACGGCGATACCAAATATGTATATCAAATATTTTTTTTACACTTTTTGGGGGTGAAATAGGGAAAATGTGCCAATTTACGTTTTTATTGGGGAGGGGGTTTTTCACATTTTTTTTTACTTTTTTTATTTTTACACTTTAATAGTCCCCATAGGGGACTATTTACAGCAATCATTCAATTGCTAATACTGTTCAGTGCTATGCATAGGACATAGCACCAATCAGTATTATAGGTCATCTTCTGCTCTGGTCTGCTCGATCGCAGACCAGAGCAGAAGACCGGTGGAAGGCAGTGGAGGCAAGTGAGGGGACCTCCGTCTGCCGTTGTGGATGATCGGAACGCCACGGCAGCGCTGCGGCGATCCGATCATCCATTTTCTTGACGGCGTTGCTGCAGATGCCGTGATCAATACAGATCTGAGGGGTTAATGGCGGACATCCACGCGATAGCGGATGTCTGCCATTATCGGCGGGTCCCTGGCTGCTATCAGCAGCCAGGACCTGCCGCGCATGACCAGAGCATTGCTCCGATGCTCTCGGTTATGCACAGGACGTAAATGTATGTCCTGGTGCGTTAAGTACTAGCTCACTAGGACGTACATTTATGTCCGGCGTCATAAACGGGTTAAACATATATATAAAGGAGAAGTTAGGGGAAAATCTATGTTGAGTATTTATAAGACTTTACATCAGGAAATTACCTGACTTAATATAATAATGTATAAACGGCAGTGAGAGAAGGACCTGGGACCAATGAGTGATTCCTGTTTGTAATAGGTATTGAAAAATGTGAATATAATTGAGTTTGGTAGTGTAATTTAAGATTTATTCAAATGAAAATTGGATATATAATCTACTGCTCACCTAAAAATGTAAAGTTATTTGATTACTGGAAAGAGGCTAAATGCCTCAGATGCAAATTTTCTACAGATTATTGGAGCTGGACATATTGGAGCTGCCCAATAATGGAAAGTTATTGTAATGCAATTAGAAAAAAAATAAATTACCGTATTTATCGGGGTATACCACGCACCGGCCTATAACACGCACCGGCCTATAACACGCACCCTCATTTTACCAAGGATATTTGGGTAAAAAAAGTTTTTTACCCAAATATCCATGATAAAATGAGGGTGCGTGTGTGCGCTTGTATACCCCGATATACCCCCAGGAAAGGCAGGGGGAGAGAGGCCGTCGCTGCCCGCTTCTCTCCCCCTGCCTTTCCTGGGGTCTAGAGCGCTGCTGCCGGCCCTTCTCTCCCCCTGGTTATCGGTGCCGACAGCCAGGGGGAGAGAAGGGCAGCGGCACCCATTGCTGGCGCCGCTGCCCCGTTGCCTCCCCCCATCCCCGGTGACATAATTACCTGAGTCGGGTCCGCGATGCTCCAGGCCTCCGTCGTGCGTCCCCAGCGTCGTTGCTATGCACAGCGCGGCGCTCTGACGTCATGCGCCGCGCCGTTCAGCGCATAGCAACGACGGAGGCCTGGAGCAGCGGAGCAGCGCGGACCCGACTCAGGTAATTATGCCACCGGGGATGGGGGGAGGCAACGGGGCAGCGGCGCCGGCAACGGGTGCCGCTGCCCCTTCTCTCCCCCTGGCTATCGGCGCCGGCACCGATAGTCAGGGGGACAGAACGGGCAGCGGCGCCGATAACCAGGGGGTGAAAAGGGCCGACAGCAGCGCTCTAGACCCCAGGAAAGGCAGGGGGAGAGAAGCGGGCAGCGACGGCCTCTCTCCCCCTGCCTTTCCTGGGGGGGTATCGGCGTATAACACGCACACAGACTTTAGGCTAAAAAATTTAGCCTAAAAAGTGCGTGTTATACACCGATAAATACGGTACATTCTGGACACAGAGTTAGTTTTTTTCAATTAAGCAGGAGATTCTTGGAGACCGGGAAGGTGTTAGTGTATACGGGATCTTGATTTTGAAGAGTTTATTCAGTGCTAAACTTATTATTCTGAGAGTCTGGCTCTCAAATAAATCTCCTAGAATTGAAATTTGGTTGTAATTAGTGAGGAAAGTTAAAAGATATGAATACTTGCTAGCTAGGGGTGAAAGTAAACAAGAGATTTTAAATCATACGGTCTGGAGAAAATGGATAGTTTGACTTCTGTGTAAGTTTTGGGTTTCTTTGCTCTCTTCTAGGGTACTGTTAGATGGGGGTCATGACAGATGTGATATATATTGGATATAATTAAGTTTTTTCAAGGCATTTGAAAATGATATCTAGTAGTACTCAGCGTACAGCAGGAGGTGGTGAACTGGCATTATACAGCGTACAGCAGGAGGTGGCAGACTGATGTTACCAGTAGTAGTCAGCATACAGTAGGAAAAGTTGGACTGGCATTATCCAGTGTACAGCAGGAGAAGTTGGACTGGAATTATCCAGCATACAGCAGGAGGTGGCAGACTGATGTTACTAATAGTAGTCAGTATACAGCAGGAGGTGGCAGACTAACTTTACACAGCATACAGCAGGAGGAGGGTGACTAGCATTATCCAGCATGCAGCAGGAGGTGGTGAACTAATGTTACTAATAGTAGTCAGCGTACAGCAGGAGGTGGTGGACTGGCATCATACAGAATACAGCATACAGCAGGAGGTGGCAGACTGATGTTACTATTAGTAGTCTGCATACAGTAGGAAAAGCTGGACTGGCACTATCCAGTGTACAGCAGGAGAAGTTGGACTGGCATTATCCAGTGTACAGCAGGAGGTGGCAGACTGATGTTATCAGTAGTAGTCAATATACAGCAGGAAGTGGCAGACTAGCATTACCCAGAATACAGCAGGAGGAGGTGGACTAGCATTATCCAGCATGCAGCAGAAGGTTTCAGACTAATGTTTCTAGTAGTATTTAGCGTACAGCAAGAGTGCTGTATATTCAGTAGCATCTGGCACAGGTTTAAATTCATTACTGATACATGCCCGATTTATTTGAGTAATTTCATTCTTTCCACTTTGCTGGCTGACAATCTTGTTTGCTTCTGGGTGACCCCGCCGCCTGCTGCAATGAACATGCTCTCCGAAGCTACACTAGAAGGTGGACAAGACAGAACACACAGGGCTAATTGGGCAAGTTCTGGCAAATGGTCTAATCCTGTGACCCAGAAGTCAATAGGGTCTGGGCTTATGGTGTCTAAGACTCACTGGCATTGCAGCGGAAGTTATCAATACATCCACCTATAGAAAACCTATTTCAGGAAATATATTCCTTAGAGCGGATAGAAATCATCCCCGGTCTTCCCATACGTGCCATCTCAGTGGGCAAGCTCACCAGAATCAAAATAAATTGTACCAATGAAACAAATATTTAGAGGAAAGGTTAATTAAAAGAGGGAATGACAAGAAACATCTAAATAGAGCCAAAAAATAGTGGCAAATAAAAATTATACCACTTTAAAAAAAATCTAAACCTAGGGTGCAAAGCATGGATAATAAACCGGTAGCTGCTATTACATATAATCCTCACTTTAACACAATTAAATATAGTATTAATAATCACTTACACCTGCCTAAAGAGGACAAAATCCTTATCAGGGGATGTGCAGTGGATAGTAAAAAAATAAAAAAAAATAAAAATCTCTACACAAAGAGATACCTTATACCCTAGTTTGGTTACATCTAAGACGTCCCAAGCTAATAGATTACGGTTACAAAACAAAGGTTTCTACAAGTGTGGCACTACCCCATGTAGGACATGGTCATGTTGAAGTGTGCAAGGAATTTTTGAATGCACATGATACTTGAAAATTTCAGATAAATCAATACATAAATAGCAATTCTTGTAATGTGGTTTACATTTTAGAATGTGCAGCTTGTAATGTTAAGAATGTAGAGTGCACTTCACGCATTTATCATGATATTAAGAACAGAACACCATAAATTATGCAAGTAATCAAATCTTTATCATACAAAAATTCTCATATACAAAACATGTGTCACAAATATGACAATTTGTTTAAAAACAATTAAAATGGCTCACTAGAAGCCAGAGCACAACCCTGGGGATGGGCCATGAACCCCTCTGACCTAGGAATTGGAACCCGTCTTCAAAGATGACAACAAGGTATACACACCATCCATATACATATGGTCTATTCTACAAAGATTATAAATGCAAAAGGTACTGCCTCGATACTAAATCTATTCATAAACTACAGTTTTTACACAAAGGAGATAGTACCGGTAGGTAAATAGTCAGAGGATACCATCTAGATAATTATTGCACAATAGTCAATATATATAGATAATAATCAGCACATCCCTGACAACACCCCTTGGGAAGTCACTAGGGAAGCGACGGAACATGTGGGGTTCCTTTGTGGGGCGCCAGATTCTTTATGTTTTCATCAGTGATCACAAGTATTTACTCCAGTGTGCACTGGGGTTATGGACATGTATCAGGGATATGTGCTGATTATTATCTTTCTATATTGACTATTCTGCAATAATTTTCTAGTTGTTATCCTATGACTATTCACCTACTATCTCCTTTGTGTAAAAACTGAGTTTTATGAATAGATTTAGTATCCAGGCAGTAAATTTGGTATTTATAATGTATTTTGTAGAATAGACCATATGTATATGGATGGTGTATATACCTTGTTTCTATCTTTGAGTATGGGTGCCAATTCCTAGGTCAGGGGGTTAATGGGCCATCCCCAGGGTTGTGCTCTGGCTTCCAGTGAGCCATTTTTATTGTTTTTAAACAAATTGTCCCTTCATATTTGTGACACGTTTTGTATATGAGCATTTTTTATAAGATTTGGTTTTATTACTTTATAATTCATGGTGTCCTATTTCAGTGGGGATCAAAAGTTTGGGCACCCCAGGTAAAAATTTGTATTAATGTGCATAAAGAAGCCAAGGAAAGATGGAAAAAATCTCCAAAAGGCATCAAATTACAGATTAGACATTCTTATAATATGTCAACAAAAGCTAGATTTTATTTCCATCATTTACACTTTCAAAATAACAGAAAAAGAAAAAATGGCGTCTGCAAAAGTTTGGGAACCCTGCAGAGTTAATATCTTGTACTGCCCCCTTTGGCAAGTATCACAGCTTGTAAACGCTTTTTGTAGCCAGCCAAGAGTCTTTCAATTTTAGTTTGAGGTATCTTTGCCCATTCTTCCTTACATAAGTCTTCCAGTTCTTTGAGATTTCTGGGCTGTCTGTCACGCACTGCTCTTTTACGGTCTATCCATAGATTTTCAATTATGTTGAGGTCAGCTCTTTAACTTCAGCTTTTTCACAGATGGCATCCAAAATTTGCTGAAATTTTATTGAATCCATTTTTCCTTCTACTCGTGAGATGTTCCCTGTGCCAGCTGCAATACAACCCCAAAGCATGATTGATTCACCCCCATGCTTAAAAGTTGGACAGAGGTTCTTTTCATTAAATTCTGTTCCCCTTCTTCTCCAAACGTACCTTTGCTCATTCCGGCCTAAAAGTTCAATTTTAACCTCATCAGTCCACAGAACTTGTTTCCAAAATGCATCAGGCTTGTCTATATGTTCATTTGCAAAGTTCAAACGCTGATTTTTGTGGTGAGGACGAAGAAGAGGTTTTCTTCTTATGACTCTTCAATGAAGACCATATTTGTACAAGTATCTCTTTATAGTGGAATAGTGTACCACAACTCCAGTGTCTGCCAGATCTTTCTGGAGGGATTGTGCAGTCAAACGTGGCTTTTGAATTGTTTTTCTCACAATCCTGCAAGCTGTTCTGTGATATTTTTCTTGGTCTTCCAGATCTTGCTTTAACTTCCACTTTTCCTGATGACTGCCATTTCTTAATTACATTCTGAACAGAGGATAGTTGGGGCAAGGTCAGATGAGTCTGGGCATTTAAAACCTTTGAGACTGACATCACCTGGTCTTCCCAGATGATGATTGAGAACAATCCATGAAACTGGCAGGTCTCAGCTTTGCAAAGGGGGCAGTGCATGCTATAAATTCTGCAGGGTGCCCAAACTTTTGCAGACACAATTTTTTTGTTTTCTGTTATTTTGAAAGTGTAAATGATGGAAATAGAATCTAAATTTTGTTGACATATTATAAGAATGTCTAATCTGTAATTTGATTCCTTTTGGAGATTTTTCCATCTTTCCCTGGCTTCTTTATGCACATTAATACAAATTTTTACCTGGGGTGCCCAAACTTTTGATCCCCACTGTATAATTCTGTGTTGCTTGGTTATTACTATGTAGTTTCAGTTACTGTTCACTGAGTAGCACCCACTTCTTTCAAATCATTGAGGTATTGGCACATGCAATTGAAAGGAAAGGAGGCTCAATCCACAATCATGCCACAAAAACCAATAGTACTAGGAATATGTCAGGACCTATCCTACATTTCTCCCAAACACATAATGATTCATTGAAGCCATGTATAATATATGCCATAGAAAGAATAATTCCCCATATCAGGGGTAAAGATATTAGTCAGAGACTCCTGAGCCTGGAAGCCTATTTGCACTAGGAACTAGGAGTCCGGCAGAACTGAATAAATGCAAGGAACTTATGTTTCATTATCAGTTCCTGTATATTTGCACATATTTCAACCTACTCGTCTTTATACAAATATTACTGACGTTATTATTTTTTATTTCCAATCAGTGGTATTTTATTTTAATTTCCATCTCCATTTACATTCTAGTTGTAACACTCACGTTGTAGTAGACTGGAACACAGATGATAGTGGATCTGCTGGACCTGTGTGATAGATGACTACAGTAGGATCGTACCAGAGAGCGGAGTCTAAGGTGCCGCAAAGCGGGACGGACTTGCTGCGGCAGGCGGCACCCAGGTCGCTACCTCTGGCGAGGCTTGACCACACAGGTGGCTGAGGAGATTCAAGGAACAGGTGGGATAAGGCAACTTATGGTCTGGATTGCAGGAGGTCAGGCGGCACAGTAGCGTAGTCAGGAACATAGCAAAGGGTCAGTAGGCAGGCGGCAAAGGAGCAAGGTCTGGTCACGGAGCAAGGATATGATACACGGCAAGGCAATACACAAGAATGCTCTATCTAAGGCTCTAGGGCAACAAAGATCTGGCAGGAAAGTGTGGGAGGTGGAGGAATTTATCAATGAGCCACAGGTGTTACTTCCCTAATGGGCGCACTGGCCCTTTAAATTCTAACCCCTTAAGGACCAAGGACGTATGAGTACGTCCTTGGTCCCGCTCCCGTGATAAAACGCGGGGTCCCACGGTGACCCCGCATCATATCACGGCGAGCCCGGCGTCATAGCGTCAAATAGCGCGCGGCACTGATCGCGGCTAAAAGTAAAAGTGCCCGGCAAGCTCAAGGAGCTGTTCGGGATCGCCGCGGTATAATCGCGGCATCCCGAACAGCTGTACTACAGGAGGAAGGTCTCTTACCTACCTTCCTGCAGTCCGATCGCCGATTGAATGCTTCAAGCCTGAGATCCAGGCTTGAGCAATCAATCGCCGAAAACACTGATCATTGCATCTCTATGGAGATGCATTGAACAGTGTTAAAGATCAGTAAATGCAATGTTATAGCCCCCTATGGGGGCTATAATATTGCAAAAAAAAAGTGTAAAAAAAATCATTAACCCTTTGAATTATCCCTTCCCCTAATAAAAGTTTGAATCACCCGGCATTTCCAATAATAAAAAAAACAACTGTGTAAATAAAAACAAAAATAAACATATGTGGTATTGGCGCGTGCGGAAATGTCCGAATTAAAAAAATATACTGCTAATTAAACCACACGGTCAATGGCGTACCCGCAAAAACATTACAAAGTCCAAAATAGCGTATTTTTGGTCACTTTTTATATCATGAAAAGATGAATAAAAAGCGATCAAATAGTCAGATCAATGCAAAAAAGGTACCGACAAAAACTTCAGATCACGGCGCAAAAAATGAACCCTCATAGCGCCCTGAACACGGAAAAATAAAAAAGTTATAGGGGTCAGAAGATGACAATTTTAAACGTATAAATTTTCCTGCATGTAGTTATAATTTTTTTCCGAAGTAATACACAATCAAACCTATACAGGATAGGTAGGTAGGATATAATTTTAACCGTATGGACCTAGAGAATAAAGATAAGGTGTCATTTTTACAGAAAAATGTACTACGTAGAAACGGAAGCCACCAGAAGTTACAAAATGGCTGTATTTTTCCATTTTGTCGCACAATGATTTTTTTCCCGTTTCGCCGTAGATTTTTGGGTAAAATGACTGATATCATTACAAAATAGAATTGGTGGCGCAAAAAATCAGCCATAATACAGATTTTTAGGTGCAAAATTTATAGAGTTATGATTTTTTAAAGGTAAGGAGGAAAAAACGAAAGCGCAAAAACGGAAAAACGCCCGGTCCTTAAGGGGTAAAAGTTCCGGCGTGCCCTAGGGGACAGGGACGCGCAGAGAGGCAGAGGCAGGAGAAGCACCTGGTGAGTGACAGACTGGGATTCGCATACGGTCGCGTACCGCAATGCAAATCCCAGCCCCGCCGGCAGCAGCAGGTAACGGGACCATAACGTAACAGTACCCCCCCCCCTTTGTTCTCCCCCTCCTTTTACGATTGAGAAAACTCCTGAGAAGGTCACGGTCCAGGATATTCTCCTCAGGCTCCCAAGATCTCTCCTCAGGACTTTAACCATCCCAGTCAACCAGAAAGCAATAGTTTACCTCTCATGGTTTTAGTGGCAAGAATCTCTAACTTTGTAGACATCAGAAGAGCCGAAGACAGGTGTGGGGACAAGATTCTTTTGAGAAAATTGGTTTATGACAAGAGGCTTGAGGAGAGAGACATGGAAGGAATTGGGAATACGTAACGTAGATAATTGTGAGGAGTGACTAAAATTTTACTTTTAAAGTTATTTGACTAAAAGGTAAATACATAGTGAGTGTTCCATAGACAAATCAATATACTGATCTGCCTTCCAATGGGATGCATAACCATGTAACACAAGCTGTTAAACTCAAGATAAGATTCACATCATATGCATAAGGGAATAAATATACATCCCCATGAAATAGGTCTCCAAACTATGCCCACACTTCCCGACGTGTTTAAGATACTAAACATGTGTCCTCTTCAGGGGCTTTGGGGGAGACATAGACCTAAAAAAAGGAGAAAAAAAACACTGTTGCATATTTTGCATATAATGGTCTGTATTGGTTGAGGAATCGCTGATATAGTGGTGGCTCCTCAATGGTCAATCCTGTGCTGAATATAGAGTTATAAAGCACAAGCAATAATGAGCAGAAGTAGCCAGTGGCCCCAATCGATGACCCTGCAAAGAAAATACATATACTGCAATCAGGCTAAAAATTTTCTCCATGGGCGAACAGAACCTGTAGATAATACGGTGTACTAACATCCGTGCTCAGAGTATGTGCAAACCCACAGTGGCGGGGAGTCGTGAATTCATGCCGGCTTCTAGGCGCATATGTGAGCTGTGCCGCCGTCTGAGCTAATATTTCCACTTCCAGAGTGGAGGGCGGAACTCAGCTAGAGAGGCGTCACCTGGCCGACGCCAAGGTAGGTGACGCGTCAGGCGTTCACTGATCACTAGTTTTATATTATGTCCCCTTCATTTCTCGTCTGTGCACACATCTCCTTTAACTCAGATATATATATATATATATATATATCTTATCTGAGGTTTCATTCATACTGTCTATTTGAAAGTTCTATCTACATGTAACCAGATTCATATGTGGGGAATGTTTCACATATTTGTAGCCCTCCCGTGCGCTAAATGCCATTGATGCCTAAGAGACATATAGGATATCTATATGATTGTCCTGGTGTGGTTTCGATCGCCAATGTAACCACCTTATGCAGTACATATATTAAATTACCTTTTCAATTCCGGAACGGTATGGGTTAACCATAACTTGGTCATCAGTGAGTGCCTGACGCGTCACCTACCTCGGCGTCGGCCGGGTGATGCGTCACTAAGTTCCTCCCTCAGCTCCAGAAACGCAAAGCGGGATGGACTTGCTGCGGCAGGCGGCACCCAGGTCACTACCCCTGGCACGGCTCGACCACACAGGCGACTGAGGAGATTCAAGGCACAGGTGGGATAAGGCAACTCGTGATCTAGATAGCAGGAGATCAGGGCAGGCGGCACAGTAGCGTAGTCAGGAACATAGCAAATGGTCAGTAGGTAGGCGGCAAAGGAGCAAGGTCAGGTCACGGAGCAAGGACATGAAACACGGCAGGGCAATACACAGGAATGCTTTCTCTAAGGCTCCAGGGCAACAAAGATCTGGCAGGGAAGTGTGGGAGGTGGATGATTTATCAATGAGACACAGGTGTTACTTCCCTAATGGGCGCACTGGCCCTTTAAATCTTAAAGCTCTGGCCCGTGTGCGCCGGAGCAGAGATGCAGAGACGGACTGCAGGAGAAGCACCAGGTGAGTGACGGACTGGTATTCGCATGCGGTGTGATGTCCTTGATCAGTGTTTCCCAACCTTTTTTGGCTGGGGCAGCCCTCCGGGAAAAAAAATTCCGCGGGGCACCCCGACCGAAGTTGACGAGCAAAAATAAGAGTCCATAATGCGCACAAATTTCAATATCTATTTATTAATGGGTATGTAGTTTAAAGTGCTGTTTTATACAGCAACTCACATGTGACATATTCTCTGATCAGCGTCGTTCCCTGTTCTCCGTCCGGACCATCCGGACCATTTCTTCCAGCCACAACTCTTCACCGTTAAACCTGCAAAACAAATCTATTAGATTCCAGATTCACCTTTTACAAGTGAAGAGGAATACAGGGGCGTATAGGTGTAAAGGGGTAACAGAGGGCGTGTCCATGGGAGACAGGTGTGTAGAGGAGTATACGGGGGTGACAGAGGGCTGTACATGGGTGACAGAGGGGTGTAGGGGGTGATAGAGGGGTTTACAGTGGTGGCAGAGGGGTGTAGAGGAGTTTACATGGATGATAGAGGGGTGTAGAGGAGTGTACATGGGGGACAGAAGGGTGTAGAAGTGTACATGGGTGGCAGAGGGGTGTAGAGGAGTGTACATGGGTGACAGAGGGTGTAAAACATAGAATGTGTCGGCAGATAAGAACCATTTGGCCCATCTAGTCTGCCCAATAATCTGAATACTATGAATAGTCCCGGGCCCTATCTTATATGAAGGATAGCCTTATGCTTATCCCATGCATGTTTAAACTCCTTCACTGTATTTGCAGCGACCACTTCTGCAGGAAGGCTATTCCATGCATCCACTACTCTCTCAGTAAAGTAATACTTCCTGATATTACTTTTAAACCTTTGCCCCTCTAATTTAAAACTATGTCCTCTTGTGGTAGTTTTTCTTCTTTTAAATATGCTCTCCTCCTTTACCATGTTGATTCCCTTTATGTATTTAAAAGTCTCTATCATATTCCCTCTGTCTCTTCTTTCTTCCAAGCTATACATGTTAAGGTCCTTTAACCTTTCCTGGTACGTTTTATCCTGCAATCCATGTACTAGTTTAGTAGCTCTTCTTTGAACTCTCTCTAGAGTATCTATATCCTTCTGGAGATACGGCCTCCAGTACTGCGCACAATACTCCAATTGAGGTCTCACCAGTGTTCTGTACAGCGGCATGAGCACTTCTCTCTTTCTACTGCTTGGAGTATTGTGTGCAGTACTGGAGGCCGTTTCTCCAGAAGGATATAGATACTCTAGAGAGAGTTCAAAGAAGAGCTACTAAACTAGTACATGGATTGCAGGATAAAACGTACCAGGAAAGGATGTACATGGGTGACGGAGGGATGTAAAGAGGTGTACATGGGTGACAGAGGGGTTTACATGGGTGACAGAGGGGTGTACATGGGTGACAGAGGGGTGTAGAAGACTGTACATGGGTGGCAGGGGGGGCATCGGGGGTGGACAGGAGTGACAAGGTGGTAACAGGGGTGACAAAGGGATGAACATGGGTGACAAGGATGTGGTCAAAGGGGTGGACAATGGGGGGTGAACACGGGTGACACGGGGATGGACAGGGATGACAGAGGGGTGGACAAGGGTGAAAAGCGGTTAAAAGAGGAGTGGACAGGAGTGACAAAGAAGGGTGGACTGGGGTGATAGAGGGGTGAATAGGGGAGGTGGACATAAGTGACAGGTGTAGACTGGGGGTTGGTCAGAGGGGTGGACAGGGGGGGTGAACATGAGTGACAGGGGGATGGACAGGGGTGACAGAGGTGTGGTCAAGGTGGACATGGATGACAGGAGGGTGAACACGGGAGATATGGGGGTAAACAGGGATTACAGGAGGTTGGACAAGGATGACAAGGGGGATAAAAAAGGGGGGACATGGGCGAGAAGGGGGATGGACATGGACGAGAGGGGGGGTGGACATGGGTGAGAGGGGGGGATGGACATGGGTGAGATGGGGGGTTGGACATGGGTGAGAGGGGGGATGGACATGGTACAATACCTTAAGCAAGCCATTTTTCTTCCCCTCTCCGGCAAGGCAATTATTCACTGCGCCGCAGGGGGACGCTGGGGCATGGGTCACTACACCCCCGCAGGGGGGAGGGGGAAGCTAAGGGATGCTGGGAGACGTAGGGGGGCGCTGAGGCCTAGAACAGCAGCCCCTGATCATGTGACTCCTCCTCCATGTAACTGATCACATGACTGTGACATCATCACAGGTCCTGTAAGCACACTGCTCCTATATCTGATACAGCCTCAGGCGCACGCACAGCGCACACAAACTTCCCTCCCCTCTGCGGTGCCTGGGAGGGGAAAAAAAAATATTATAATAATTTTGACAGCAAAATCCCATGGCACCCCGGTTGGGAATCGTCATGGTAGAATAACGGATGCAGCAACTTTTTTGCCATCATGTGCTCCAGTGTAAAGATGGTGCTGATATTGTTGCTGCTATCTGCTCCTTCCTTTCGCAAGGGTAGTGCTGGCAGAGGAAGTGGAGTATTGACTCAGTGGAGAGTGGAGACTGGACCCCCAATCAGCAGGCGATTGGTGCTTGAAAGCCATGGCTTTGTAGATTCTCCTTATAGAAACCCAATTTAGCCTCCTAAGACGGTGAGAAAAAATCCCCCATTTTGGCTTTATACTGAGGGTCTAACGGTGCGTTCACACTGCAGAAGATTCCATTTGGCAGCTGCCGCCGAAATGCTTTGGTGGTAGGACCGTGCGGCACTGCGCCGTCACCATTGATGGCTAAGCAGTTCTTGCGGATTTACGCGCAAAGAATGAACATCTGAAAATGTTGGCCCCTTAAGGAAAAATATGGGGGTAATGGTGGCAGAGAATGAGGAAAAGCCCAATTTACTAAATGACTTCTTCTCTACTGTATTTACAAAGGAAAATCCAATGTCAGATAACAGGGGAGGGAACAAAGTAAATTCTCCTGCAAATCTTACCTGTTTAAACCAAGAAAACACGCGTTGCCAACTTAGTAACACAAAAACACACAAACTTCCTGGCCCAGATGGCATCCATTCCAGGATTTTGCAAGAATTAAATGCTGTGCTAGACAGAACCTTATTCCTTATATTTAAAAATTCTACAATGATAGGGATTGTTCCAAAGGACTGGCGCTTAGCAAATGTGGTACCAATATTCAAAAAGGGATCCTGGGAACTATAGGCCTGCAAGTTTAACATCTGCTGTGGGTAAGCTTTTTGAGGGTTTTCCTGAGAGATGCTATTCTGGAATATCTTTATGAAAATAACCTTCTGACACAGCATCAACATGGGTTTATTCTGGATCGGTCTTGTCAGACTAATCTGATCATCGTTGAAGAGGTCAGTTATAGATTGGACCGGGGTGAAGCTGTGAATGTTATATATCTGGACTTTTCTAAGGTGTTTGATACTGTGCCACACAAAAGGTTGGTACATAAAATGAGGATGCTGGGACTGGGGGAGGACATATGTAAATGGGTTGACAACTGGCTCAGTGACAGGAAGCAGAGGGTAAGTATCAATGGAACTTACTCTGGTTGGTTGACAGTTACTATTGGGGTACCACAGGGGTCCACTTCTTTTCAATATATTTATTAATGACCTTCTAGAGGGATTACAAAGTAGAATTTCTGTATTTGCAGATGGAGAAAAAAGAAATGGAGAAAAAAGGCGGGGCACTTCCTTGTGTGGTAGTTGTGTAATAAAAATGAAGAGAAGATACAGATACCCACCACCACACCTGTTGGTGTCGCACTGACCTTGAGCAAATGAGGCAAAAGGGGGAGCTCAACGTGAGCAAAGCCCAGGGGTGGTGGGATAGACGTGGTACAGTGTGCAGCTTGATACCCATATTCCATGACCCGAAGGTAGCGGAATATGATAATTTGTAGAAGTAGAAGAGCAAAAAAACGGAAGGGTATGTTCTTCAAGCACTACTGTTATACGGTGTAATATTTAATCAGCCAGCAGATACACGGGATATGCTTTATTCAAGTAGGTTTAGCAAAAGGACAACATGTTTCGGCACACACTTGCACCTTCCTCATGTCTAAAATAACAGTAAGTTATTGAGTCCCATGGAGGAAACCTGTTCTGCGGCTGTCAGCTGACAGCCACAGCACAGGTTTCCTCCACGTGACTCCATAACTTACTGTTATTTTGGACCTGAGGAAGGCACAAGTGCACGCCGAAACACGTTGTCCTTTTGCTAAACCTACCTGAATAAAGAATATCCTGTCTATTTGCTGGCTGATCGAAGTTTCTTATATTACACCGTATAACAGTAGCGCTCGAAGAACATACCCTTCCTGTTTTTGCTCTTCTACTTCTACAAGTTATATCTGCAGATGACACCAAACTGGGTAGGGTGATTACCACAGAGGATGATAACATAATATTACAGAGGGATCTGGGGAAGCTGGAGGCTTGGGCACAGACATGGCCAATGAAGTTTAATGTGGATAAATGTAAGGTTATGCACTTGGGCCGTAAAAACAAAATGTACAATTATGTGCTAAATAATAAGACATTAGGTCAAACTTCTACCAAAAAAAGACTTGGTACTGGTGGACAGTTAACTCGACTTTAGGGATCAGTGTTAGGCAGCGCCTGCCCAATGCTAACATTTGGCTAGTCATGGGATGTATCAAGAGAGGCATAGAGGCACGTGACAATGACATAGTTTTGCCACCGTATAAATCATAAGTCAATCCACATATGGAGTATTGTGTGCAATATTGGGCACCTGTAAATAAAAAGGACATGGCCGAACCTGAGAGGGTGCAGAGGAGGGCAATAATGGTATGGGAGGATTACAGTACCAAGAAAGGTACTTGGGGTTATTTAGTTTAGAGAAAAGACGTCTTAGGGGTGATCTGATCACAATGTACAAATATATTAATGGACAGTATAGAGATCTTTCTAGTGATCTTTTTATACCTAGGCCAGTAACAATGATAAGGGGGCATCCTCTATGTCTAGAGGAAAGAAGGTTTCACCATCATCACAGACAGAGATTCTTTACTGTAAGAACGGTGAGACTATGGAACTGTCTGCCACATGATGTTGTTCAAAGGGGGCCTGGATGTTTTTCTAGGGAGTAATACCATAAGAAGTTATGGATAGTAGATTTATGGGGATAGAACGTGGATCCAGGAATTTATTCTGATTGCCATATTGGGGTCAAGAAGGAATTTTTCCTCTGTCATGGGGCAATTGGCATCAGTCTCAAGGGAGGTTTTTGCCTTCCTCTGGATAAACACATTAGGGTTTTAGGTTGAACTCAATAGACTCTTGTCTTTTTTCAACCTTTCAAACTATGTTACTATGTTCATTCTTTGCACAGAACTATTTTAGCGGAGGAATTGTCCGTCGCTGAAATTCCTCAGTGTGAATGGGTCTCTCAAAAGGAATATCAGCGGCATTACGTCACTGTCTGTTACCGCTATGCACTGCTGGTACAGACAGTCCAACATATGTAATGTTGAGTTCCACAGTGGCAGAAGAGCATTTTGGCACTGTAGGTGAAGGAAGGCATGTTTAAAAGCATAAAAGCGACTGAATCCAATGCACACTTTCCTGCACATATTGGCCCTTATTTACTATTGCAAACCCGACATGTTTTGTCGGGTTGTGCGCCAGATTTTGTCGCATTGCGCAAGAAATTCTGTCTGCGCCAGAATTGAAAAAAACACGACTAACTCTCCATTTTGCTTAGAAAACCCCAAAAAGGGGTGTGACCACCAGGAAAGGGCAGTGGTCTCCAAAAATTGGTGTGTTCCCGACATTTTCACAAAACCCAACAAATTTATTAAGGTTCCCACATAAAATGTGGTGGATTTGAGCTGAGGAAAACCAGACAGATGTAAAAAAAAAAAAAGGCAAAGCGTAGGGAAAGTGGAAAATGTAGGGGAAACCTAAGAAAATACCGTGGAAAATAAATTGTAGGGAATTAAAACCCACAAAGAAACCTACACTCCACTCTTTGTGGTGGGCCATTAAGCACATGTGTGAAACCATTACAAGTTTTCAAGGAATGTTTCATGAAAAGATTTAGCACGTGTGCCAAACACGAATAGTGTGTCATGCCACCAAGACGCAGCGCTTTCGGCTTATCACCTCAGTGTGCCTTATCATCCAGGCTCAGCATATGTAACACAGCATGGCAGCGCTTGATTCTGCTTCAAGGAAAAGAGAGGGGCAGGAGGGTAAACTATGCTCTTCCCTGTGGGGTGATGATGCAAGATGTCCGTGGAGGAGGAGAACCCGCATGAGGAAGAGGATAGGCGGATGGTGTAAGCAGCTGAACCCGAACGACGCAGCCGTGGAGGTGTCACTACAATTTCCTGGAATCAGTGCAGTGAAGCCTTGTTCTGCAGGATGTATTGGCCCTGGCTGTAGCTTCTACTCCACGTATCTACGGTGGCATGCACTGTTCTGCCACAGACAACTGCATGGAGTGACCAGGCCAAATGCAAGTCACTTGCAGGTGGATTTTTTTTACTAGGACAATATAATACATGTTTGAAGAAAACAATAATAGTCTTAACATTTTTTAACAGGGCATATCTGTCACATGCATGCCCTCTTTACTTTGCTGCCATCACAAAATAGGAAGATACACTAGGGGGAGATGTATCAATGTTGTTGTTGGTAGACGTTTTTTGTAGATCATTTTGGTTGGTCTAAATTTGGTGCAATTTCTCCAAATTTTTCAAACTTGTGCAAGCCCCATGATAAATTTCGTGCAATGGTCTAAATCTCCACACAGTTCTATTTGTAGACCTGTTCTACACCTCACAGGAAAAGTGGTGTATCCTGGACGCTGGGCTTTTGTTCTATTGTTTTTCAGGATTCCACTGAGGTTTTTTTTGTCCACCAGCAAAAACACCTGAAAAACGGTCCCAGCTTTTCCTGCATTTTGGTAATTTTTCTTGGGGGAGATTTATCAAAAACTGTACAGAAGAAGAGTAGTGCAGTTGTCCAGAGCAACCAATCAGATTGCTTCTTTAAAAAAATGAAAGGAGCGATCTGATAGGTTGCTATGGGCAACTGCGCCGCTCTTCTACATAGGTTTTGATTAATCTCCCCCCTTGTGTTTTTTCTTGCATTTTTGCTTGTGTGCGGAAAAAAACATTTTTGTGCCGTGTGCATTTTTTTCACTGCCATCAGGTACTACTCCATGAGTCGGATACAGAGCGCCTGCCCCACGGAGTGTAAGGAGGTAAGGAGTGATGTATAGCATCACTACAGGGTGCAGAGCATCACTACTTACCTCCGCCCGCTGTACAGTATACAGGGGGCATAGTGTATCCATGTATACTATACAGGAGCCCAGCAAGGAAAGAGTAACCCACACTGCTGCTGAGCAGTTCTGAGTTAAATCTTTGTGCGCTCTCCTGTATATACAGCCATCTATAGATGACTGTATATACAGGATACAGTAGGCAGACAAGAACAATTGGAGGCTCCCTGTTACACACTGCAGTATGGGCTCACTCCCCAGATGAGATCGCAAATGATGTCCTAACCTTTTTTTTTTTTCTCATTTCAGATACGTGAATGGGGAGGACTTTTTTTTTTTAAATACATTTTTTTTCAATGTGTCGTTTTTTTTTTTATTGAATTTTTCAGGCTTAGTAGTGGAAGCTGTCTTGTACACGGAATCTATTACTAAGCCGGGCTTAGCGTTAGCCACAAAAACAGCTAGCGCTAACCCCCAATTATTACCCCGTTACCCACCGCCACACGGTTGCCGGGAAGAGCCAGTACCAACAGGCCTGGAGTGTCAAAAATAGCGCTCCTGGGCCTAGGCGGTGACAGGCTGGGGATATTTAGGTTGGGGAGAGCCAGTAACAATGGTCCTCGCCCACCCTGGTAACGTCAGGCTGTTGCTGATTGGTTGGTATCTGACTGACACTGAAAATATGGGGAACCACACACTTTTTTTTATTACAAAAAAAAACAACAACACATAGGGTTACCCATATTTTCAGTGTCAGTCAGACACCAACCAATCAGCAACAGCCTGACGTTACCAGGATGGGCGAGGACCATTGTTACTGGCCCTCCCCAGCCTCAATAACCCCAGCCTATTACCACCTAGGCCAAGGAGCGCTATTTTTGACACTCCGGGCCTGTTGGTACCGGCTCTTCCCGGCACTCCTGTGGCGGTGAGTACCGGGGTAATAATTGGGGGTTAGCGCTAGCTGTTTTTGGGGCTTACGCTAAGCCCAGCTTAGTAATACTACTATTACTACACTACTAAGCCTGAAATTTCAATTATAAAAAACACAACACATTAAATAAAAAATGTATTTAAAAAAACACTCCCCCACAGCCCTCGTTAACCCTTTTATTGACATTAAAAAACGCTGGTCATCGTCACAGTCCACCGAATCTCAGGTAGTCCTCCGCATTCACGTATCTGGTGAGAGCGCACATAATGCAGTGTGTTCCTAAAGAGGGAGCCTCCAATTGTTGCTAAACTATAACTCCCATCATGAGGGCTGTAGGTAAACAACAGCTGGAGTCTCCCTGTTTGGGAACACACTGCCAAAAAGGCTCTGTTCCCATTATGCAAAACACATAATGAGAACAGAGCCATACTTACCACCCTGGCTTCAGGCCTGGACTGTGAAGCTCCGCACCCTAATGATGTCATCACTAGGGGGCAGGGGCGGAGAAGTTGCAAGGGGTCTCAAGAGTGAGACCTCTGAGATCTGTCAGTCTGCCCTTGGACTACTACTCCCATCATGGGACATTTTGTGTCCCATGATGGGAGTAGTTATAGTACCGCAGTGCTGAGGGATGGCTCTTGCACATCCCCCAGCTGCGAAACTGTATTGTGACTGTTAGTACTACTCCCATCATGCACAGACTCTGTCCATGATGGGAGTTGTAGTCCTTGGGCTGAAGGACAGATCGCAGCAGGTCATTCTCCAGAGACCCGCTGCGATCTGCATTTATTAACTTAAAAAGCTGGCGGCAAAACTGCACTCCCCGCCGCCTCCTGTATACAGATGTCACGATTCATAATCCCCGCCACCGGAAGACCGGAGCTCTGATTGGTGGAAAGCTATTCACCACTATACACCAATCGGAGCTCCTGTCTTCTGGCAGGGATTATGAATTGTGACAGGTCTATACAGGGGAGCGAGTGGAGGCGCTTCTACAGTATATAATTGTTATGTGTATTTCCCCACCACAGACTAATAGTGACCCCCTGTAAAGTGAGCGCTGGGACCGCTGTGTGATTGACACACAGGTCCCCAGCGCAAGTGTCCGGCCCCACTGACCTTTATATGTTATAAATCTTTATGATACACACTGCCCATCCTCCTCTTCTTTCTTCTGATACCGGAGACACGTGGCTTCTGCTTTCACTATAGTCAGAGCGCCCCCTGCTGTTGTCTGGCCCCAGCCCTGCCTCCGCAGGGAGGGAGCGCTCTGTCTATAGACTATGATACAGAAGCCGATCGTCTCCGGCATCAGAAGAATGAAGAGGAGGACGGGCAGTGTGTATCATGAAGATTTACAACATGTAAAGGTCAGTGGGGCCGGACACTTGCGCTGGGGACCTGTCAATCACACTGCGGGGTACAGTACACATAACAATTATATACTGTAGAAGCGGCTCCACTCGCTCCCCTGTATAGACCTGTCACAATTCATAATCCCCATCAGAAGACAGGAGCTCTGATTGGTGAATAGTGGTGAATAGCTTTCCACCAATCAGAGCTCCTGTCTCCCGGCAGCGGGGATTATGAATCGTGACATCTGCATACGGGAGCCGTCGGCAGCACAGTGGAGCCGCATGCACCGCCGGCTTTTTAAGTTAATAAATGCAGATTGCAGCGGGTCTCTGGAGAATGACCTGCTGCGATCTGTCCTTCAGCCCCAGGACTACAACTCCCATCATGGACAGAGTCTGTCCATGATGGGAGTAGTAGTCCTAACAGTCACAATAGAGTCCCGCAGATGGGGGATGTGCGTCTCTCAGCGCTGCGGTACTACAATTACTCCCATTATGGGACAGATTATGTCCCATAATGGGAGTAGTTGTAGTACTGCAGTGCTGAGACACGGCTCCTGCATCCCCCACCTGCATCTTCCACCGTCTGCCATTTTCTACGAGTACTTGCTAGCACTCTTAGGTTAGACTACTTATTTTGCAAAAAAAAGCGCAATTGCGCAAAAAAGAATCTACTTTTTTTTGCGCAATTGATATATACCAGTTCACTGGATTAGGTGGTGTACGGTAGACCAAACTGGTGACAACTTTAGAAAACTGTCCACCAAAAAAAAGCAGCTCTATGCAAAAAAAGCGCAATTGCGCAAAATTTGTAGACGTGAAAAATGGTCTAAATGCAATGATACAGCTCCCCCCATGTGTTTGAGGAAACCAATAATATTTAGGAAGATCTGTTTCACATGCACGCCCTTTTTACTTTTCTGCTATTACACAACTACATAGAATGTGTCGGCAGATAAGAGCCATTTTGCCAATCTAGTCTGCCCAGTATTCTGAATGCTTATGAATCATCCTTGTCCCTACCTTATATGAAGGATAGCCTTATACATATTTCTATCTTATATGAAGGATAGCCTTATGCCTATCCCATGCATGCTTAAACTCCTTCACTGTATTTGCAGCTACCGCTTCTGCAGGAAGGCTATTCTATGCATGCACTACTCACTAAAGTAATACTTCCCCATATTACTTTTAAACCTTTGCCATAGCATAGCATTGATCAGTATTATCGGTGCTCAATTGCTCCAGTCTGCAGAGCAGGGCTGGAGCATCCTAGCAACGATTGGACAACAAAGAGGCAGGTAAGTGCCCTCCTGCCATCCTCTAAGCTGATCGGAACACCGCAATCAACTTTGATGGCGACGTCTAAGGGGTTAATGCCGGACATCACTAAAATGGTTATGTCCAGTATTAGTGACAGGTCCAGGCTCGTGACCTTGCATCATAGGAGGGGAGCAGGACGAGGGCATACATGTACACCCTTGAAGGGGTTAAACAAAATGGGTCCCAGTACAGATCCCTGAGGTACCCCACTTGTAACAAGACCTTGCTCTGAATACACTCCATTGACTACAGCCCTCTGTTGTTTGTCCCTCAGCCACTGCCTAATTAATTCCACAATATGGGAGTCCAAGCTCAATGACTGCAGTTTATTGATAAATCTTTGCTAGATAAGCGATTTCTCCTCACCTCCACCATCTATTATTTTAGTCACCCAGTCAAAAGGATCAATAAGATTAGTTTGACATTATCTCCCTGAAGTAAACCCATACTGTTTTTCATCTTGCTATCCATGGGATCCTATCCTTTAGTAAAGTTTCCATTATATTCCCCACTATTGAGGTCAGACTTACTGGCCTATAGTTCCCTGATTCCTCTCTCCTACCTTTCTTATAAATGGGGACAACATTTGCTAACTTCCAATCATCTGGGACAACACCTGTTACCAGTGATTGGTTAAATTAATCTGTTTACAGTTTTGCTAGCACATTTAGTATTTATGGGTATATCTCATCAGGCACATATGACTCATTTGTCTTAACTTTAGACAGCTGACTTAGAACCTCTTCCTCTGAAAAGACACGTGCATCAAACAATTTTAGTCTTTATCCCTAACTAAGGTCCTTTTCCATCATTTTCTTCTATAAAAACTGAACAGAAATATTTAAGGCAGTCAGCTAGTCCTGTATTCTCTTTTACATATTTTCCTTCCTCTGTTTTTAACTTTAACTTATTCCTTGTTTTAATTTCCATTATTCATCTGAAGAATGTCTTCTCTCCTTTCTTCAGTGACTGAGCTAGTTAATCTTCTGCTTGCACTTTAAAAGTTCTTATAAACCTGCTTGGCCTCTTTCTGCTGAATCTAATAGATTTCCTTATCTTCATTGTTTTTTTTTTTTTTTTATAATTACTGAATGCTAGCTTTTAGATTTTTATGATTTTGGCCACTTTTGCTGAGTACCATAGTAATCTCTTCCTCTTTTTTTTTTTTTGCTTTTACTGATACAATTATCTGTTGCTTTTAATAAAACAACTTTTAAAAATGTCCATTTCTTCTGGACTCTACGGAAACAGTTCTAGTCTCATAGGGACTCACATCAGAATGATTAAAGTTTAAAGAGGTACTCTGCCTTTAACCCCTTAAGGACCCCTTGTGTCCACTCCCGATCTATAACGCGGCGGTGTGGCCCTGCGTCATAGCGAATCGGGCCCGGCCTCTAACAACTGCCGGGACCCGTGGCTAATAGCGTTCAACGTACGCCGCGTCTAAAGTGAAAGTATGCTGGTTAGCTCAGGGAGCTGTTCGGGATAGCCACGGCGAAATCGCGGCATCCCGAACAGCTTACAGGACAGCTGGAGGATCCCTACCTGCCTCCTCTGTGTCCGATCGCCGAATGACTGCTCAGTGCCTGAGATCCAGGCATGAGCAATCAAGCAGCAGAATCATCGATCACTGGTTTCCTATGAGAAACCAGTGATCAATGTAAAAGATGAGTGTGTGCAGTGTTATAGGTCCCTATGGGAACTATAACACTGCAAAAAAAAAAGTGAAAAAAAAGGTGAATAAAGATCATTTAACCCCTTCCCTATTAAAAGTTTGAATCACCCCCCTTTTCCCAGAAAAAAACCCAGTGTAAATAAAAATAAACATATATGGTATCGCCGCGTGCGGAAATATCTGAATTATAAAAATATATCCTTAATTAAACCGCACGGTCAATGGCGTACGCGCAAAAAAATTCCAAAGTCCAAAATACTGCATTTTTGGTCACTTTTTATATAATGAAAAAATGAATAAAAAGTGATCAATAAGTCCTACCAAAAATGGTACCGCTAAAAACTTCAGATCACAGCGCAAAAAATGAGCCCTCATACCGCCCCATACGCTGAAAAATAAAAAAGTTATAGGGGTCAGAAAATGACAATTTTAAACGCATTAATTTTCCTGCATGTAGTTATGATTTTTTCCAGAAGTACGACAAAATCAAACCTATATAAGTAGGATATCATTTTAATCGTATGGACGTACAGAATAAAGATAAGGTGTCATTTTTACCGAAAAATGTACTACGTAGAAACGGAAGCCCCCAAAAGTTACAAAAGTGTTTTTTTTCGATTTTGTCTCACGATTTGTTTTTCCGTTTCGCCGTAGATTTTTGGGCAAAATGACTGACATCATTACAAAGTAGAATTGGTGCTGCAAAAAATAAGCCATCATATGGATTTTTAGGTGCAAAATTGAAAGAGTTATGATTTTTTAAAGGCAATGAGGAAAAAACGAAAATGCAAAAACGGAAAAACCCTCGGTCCTTAAGGGGTTAATGATAACTTCCCCTTTTAATGTCATGCATGATTACCAAACTGCTGTGTAAGCCAAACTGACTCTAAGTTGGACTCAGATAATTGTATTAGGTTAGAATTTATGCTTTCTTTCACATACAGGGCCACCCCTCCCCCTTTCTTGCCTTCTCTGACTTTCCTATTTAAAGAGTACCCTGATATTGATATATCCCAATCATTACTCTCACTAAACCATGTCTCAGTAACAGCCACTAAATCTACATTCTCATATGTCATTATTGAGCCAAGTTCATTGATCTTTTTCCCTAAACTGTGAGCATTAGTAGACAAGACTCTGAGCTTTTCTTCATTTGACCTATGTGCTACATGCAAGTTCTGGCATTGTTTTGGGAGGCTATCTCTGCTAGCAGTAGCACCAGGGAGACATCTCACAAAACCATTTTCCCCAAACGCCACACCTCTTATGATAGAGTCCCTACCAACAACTAGAAAGATATACTAGGTGTTTGAGAAACCTATAATAATCATGAAAACTTTAGTAAAAGGGCAGATCTGTGTCACATGCATGCCCTTTTTACTTTGCTGCTATTTAACAACTAGAAATATATAAAACGTGTTTGATGAAAACAATAATATTTACCAAAAATGCCCTAACAGGACAGATGTGTGTTACTTGCTGGTGTTTTTGTTACTTTGCTGCTATCACACAACTAGGATGATATAATACAAGTTTCAGGAAAACTATAAAATTCATGAAAAAAGTGGTGAGGAGACAGTTATAACTTTGTCCACACAGGTGGAAGATGAGGGGTCAGTAATAAATGTGACACGCAGGTGGGACAAAAGAAGAGAGGACAGTAATACCTGACACACAGGGGGGATATGAGAGGATGGTAATAACTGACACAAAGGAGGGAAATGAGGGGATAGTAATCACTGGGACAAGGGGGAGATAAGTGTAATAGTGACTGAGAGGGAGGATGAGTGGACAGTAATGACTGATCATATGATGTCTTATGACTGATCATAATGTTACGTCATTGTGTGACATGTTTTTTTTTTCCGAATCAAAAGTTTTTATTGAACATTAATAACAAAGACAACATCCGCTCCAAGGAGGCGGAAATCAAACAATCAAAAAAAAAGGGGAAAAACAGACAGCGGAAATGGGGAGTCCATACAGTCAGTACTGAAACATAAATATAAGCCGGTCAGGCGTTAGATAGCACAAAGTAGGCAGGTCAATAAAACCGAGACAATGTAGTTTCCGGCAGTTGGACGCCGGCTTTCGGTCCACAAGTGAGGGTTGTACAGCTAGAGCCTACAGGGAACAAACATACCACTAGCGAGGTCAGGGAGGCCTCCGGTAAGGAAAGAGAGACAAGCAATCTAGGACATCTAGCCAACGTGAAGGGGAACAATGACTTTTCAGTATGAACATTCAGGCAGCTAGGTCGTGCAAGCGCTGGAACCTGTAACAGCATATCTGGGCCCCAACCACTCATACTATCATGGCACAGCTGAAAACTAAGTGGGCTAGACAGGCGGGGAGGCCCAATACACTACTAAAGTAAACCACAAAGAACCACACATAGACAAGACACAAAAAGGGGAAACTAGGGGGGGGGGGAGGATCATAAGAAAGGCCACTAGGAGGGTGGGGTAGAGATGAGAAGGTGAGGAGGGAGGAGAAAAAGGATGTCGCAAAGAGCCAAGAGGAAAAGCCAGTAGGGGGCAGTAGGGGAGGGGTAGAGGGAGCCAGAAACAAAGGAGGGGAGACAAGTAAAGGAGGACAGTCCCTCACAGTAGAGACGGGCCGAGGAGAAGACAGGGACAGGGCCCGATACTCAGGGGAGGACAAAAAGTCGGCCCACGGCGACCAGCGCAGCTGTGACATAATGTTTTGAGGTACATTACATTAGAACAAAAACCAACATACAAATATGTGTTCAACATTGAGAGGTGCTCAAGTATGAAAACTGTATGCAGTCAGACAGTACACAGCCAGCTTGTTAAGTTCAGGAGTAGTACAAACACAATTGTCCATTAGGTATCAGGTAGAAATCCAAGAACATTCAGGGCCTATATCAGAGAACTGAAAGCAGCACTTTAGTACACACATAACCAATGATAATAGGGACCATGGTACCCAAATACAATGCCCATAACACAAACATGCGCACACACACACCGGCTACTCCACCACCCCTGCCGCACGCATAGAGGACAAAAGAAAAAGGGGAAAAGAGAAAAGGGACTCTAACTGCCTCGTACATCCCAGCACGGGACATCTATTGTTTTATTCAATAGCAGCAATGGGTTCCATACTTTATCAAATTTACTGGGGCACTTCTTCCTAATATATAGTAGTATTGCTCACGAATATTCGCAATTCGAATTTTAATTGCGAATATCGCATATTTGCGAATATTGCAATTATAGCACTATATATTTGCAATTACGAATATTTGCTTTTTTTTTGTTTGTTTTTTTGTTCACAGTACACATCACAGTGATCACCGATCATCCCTCTCTGCTCTTCGCATATGCGCATATTCACGAATATTGAGCCGTCCCATCTTTAATGGTATAGGGAACTAATGGGCTAGTGCAGTGGTCTCCAACCTGCGGACCTCCAGATGTTGCAAAACTACAACTCCCAGCATGCTGGGAGGTGTAGTTTTGCAACATCTGGATGTCCGCACGTTGGAGACCACTGAACTAGTGCATTAACTCTGTGATTTTTTGCCTGTTGAAACCAATAGGCCCATTGTGGTCTATGAGGATCTCACGGTATATAAACCTGTAAGATAAGCAGAAGGGTCTCAGCAGTACAGTGGATGGGAGACTGTGCAGTGGTTCGAGTCCTGGGGTGGGATGGAGTGTTACAGTGATGTGGTTTAACTTTTTTACTCGTTATTGACAAATGTAGGTCAATTAATAATTAAGAAAGCCTTTGAACCGTGGGAACTAGATTAATTGGCAATTAACTGAGTGTTTGAACCGTGGGAACTAGGGGGGACATGTATCAATGTTGGTGTAGGTAGAAGTCTTTTTTAGATCATTTTGGTTGGTCTAAATTTGGTGCAATTGCATGAAATTCACCATACTTGTGCAAGGCACATGATAAATTTCGTGCAAAGTTCTAAATTTACACACAGTTCTATTTGTACACCTGGGGGGAGATTTATCAATATTGTCTGTGAGAAGCAGCTTTTTATGCAATTTTTTTTGCATTCTTTTCGACGGCTGTGCGCCTTATTTACAAAAAAGGTGCACAGACTTGATAAATATTGCACATTTTTTTATTACCTAAGAAAGCGCTTGGAGACGCCAAAAGCACAGGCATTTTCCACAGAGCATTTTTTAAAAGGACACCACAATCTAAAATCAGGAAACACTATGGGCAACACAGCAATTTTTCCTTGTCAAAGGGTTAGATAATTCAGCCACACATTGCTATTTATAGGACCTTTAAAAAAAATTTAAACTTGGAAGTAATAAAAAAAACAACAAAAAACAACAAATCTTTTTTGGTAAAAAGATGGAACAATTTAGTAAATGTAAAGCAGAGCATTAATAAAGTTACGACCCCCGCTGGCGCTTATATATATATATATACCCCCTGCTGGTGCATATATATATATATATATATATATATATACACACCCCGCTGGCGCATTAATAAAGTTATTACCCCCGCCAGCGCATTACTAAAAATATGACCCCCGCCAGCGCATTAATAAAAATATGACCCCCGCCAGCGCATTACTAAAAATATGACCCCCGCCAGCGCATTACTAAAAATATGACCCCCGCCAGCGCATTTATATGTATATATCTATACCCCCCCACCAGAGTTTAATGTGACCCCCGCCGGCGCATTTGTCTTAATTTTCCATTGCAGCACTATATGTGAATGGTATATCTATCAGAAGGCATCCAGCAGCCGCCGGCAAGACAGTGGCATCTCCAGCATTTAAATTTAGGGGGGGGGGGGCACATGGGGGACCAGTGACAAAAGTTGGGGGGTAATTTTAAAAGGAGTGTGTGTATATATACACAGGGGCGTAGCTAGAAATCACAGGGCCCCAATGCATAAAATTGCTCTGGGCCCCCCAAACCCCACTTTCGAGACAACCCCCTTACCCGGCCTCGGCTGTCCCATATCAGTGACTACAGCTAGTGCCAATTCACAATGATATCAGTGACTTACAGCCAGGGCCAGACTGGGACCAAAAATAGGTCTGGGCATTTTAGAATAAGCAACCTTTTTTGGTGGAGGTCCAACTGCTGGGACCCCGATCGATCACCTTGGTTTAAGTAGCTCTCCAGCTGTTGCAAAGCTACAATTCCCATCATGCCTGGAGAGCCTCAGGTATGATGGAAGTTGTAGTTTTGTAACAGCTGGAGAGCTACAGATTGTGGTACAGTTTCACCCATCATCACTGCGGAACTTACAAGTGACTCCAGCTCTGATGGGACAGTCAGGAGAATACACAGTGATATGAATGACCTGAGTGAGGTCTTCTCTGTTGTCTCTCCTTTTCTTTTCCATGTGGTCCAGATGCCATGTCTTCTTCCATCTTCTATGTAAAATGTGACGTCCGCACATTGGTTCCTCACTTTGTCAGCAGATACCTATTCTCTGTATGAAGACAATAATTATTATCACCCTGCTAAATACCCTATCCGCTGATTATAGCACTGCCATACACTGTTCCCTCTGAAAAAAATACTGCCACACATAGTATCCTCTGAATATAATACTGCCACCCACTGTACCCTCTGAATATAATACTGACACACACTGTACCCCCTGAATATAAAACTGACACACACTGTACCCCCTGAATGTAACATTACCAGAAAATGTGCTCCCTGAATGTAATACTGTCATACACTGTGCTCCCTGAATATAATACTGCCACCCACTGTACCTCCTGAATATAATACTGCCACCCACTGTACCCCCTGAATACTGGCACACACTGTACCCTCTGAATAAAATACTGCTACACACTGTACCCTGTGAATAAAATACTACTACACACTGTACCCTCTGAATATAATGCTACCACACACTGCGCCCTCTAAATATAATACTACCACACACTGCACCCTCTGGACATACTACCACACTGCACCCTCTGAATATAATACTACCACACAGTGCACACTCTGAATATAATCCTACCACACCCAGTGCACTCAGAATATAGTACTACGACACACCATGCCATCTGAATACAATACTACCACACACTTTGCCATGGGTTTGATGACCTCTATTGAGGCCTGGACTTAGGGTATGTTTACACTGCAGAATTTCTGCAATTCCGCAGAAATTCTATTCAGCAAAGCTTTTGGTGGAATTTGGGCATAATTTTGGCAGAATTTCAGTGTTCTCAGAACATAGAATTTTGCCAAAATTCAAGCTCCACTGACTTTAATGGGATTCCGCTGTGAAATTCTGCAAAATAAGACTAATCTTATATTTTTGTGGAATGCGGAAGTTCCGCAGAAATTCTGCTGTCTGAATGGGACAGCAGAATCCCATTAAAGTCAATGGGCAAAAAATGATGGTGGAATTTCCAGTGGAAATTCTGCTGTATGAACATACCATTATTCACACATGCACTCTCATGAACACTGTATACACACACATGTACTCCCATAACACTTTATACACACACATGTACTCCCATAACACTGTATACACACACATGTACTCCCATAACACTTTATACACACACATACACTCCCATAACACTTTATACACACATACACTCCCATAACACGTTATACACACACACACACACACACACTCCCATAACACTTTCTACACACACATACACTCCCATAACACTGTATACACACATGTACTCCCATAACACTTTAAACACACACACATACACTCCCATAACACTTTATACACACACACACACACTCCCATAACACTTTATACACACACATACACTCCCATAACACTGTATACACATATGTACTCCCATAACACTTTATACACACACATACAGTCCCATAACACTTTATACACACACATACACTCCCATAACACTGTATACACACATTTACTCCCATAACACTTTGAACACACACACACATACACTCCCATAACACTTTATACACACACACACACACACACACACACACATACACTCCCATAACACTGTATACACACATGTACTCCCATAACACTGTATACACACATGTACTCCCATAACACTTTAAACACACACACATACACTCCCATAACACTTTATACACACACACACTCCCATAACACTGTATACACACATGTACTCCCATAACACTTTATATACACACATACACTCCCATAACACTTTATACACACACATACACTCCCATAACACTTTATATACACACATACACTCCCATAACACTTTATACACACACATACACTCCCATAACACTGTATACACACATACACTCCCATAACACTGTATACACACATGTACTCCCATAACACTTTATACACACACACACACACACACTCCCATAACCCTGTATACACTCACATACACTTTCATTAACACTACACTAACCTCATGCAGACATTCCTCTGACTTTGTCTTCATCCCTGGATGGTCACAGAGGGGTCAATAGCAGATAACACAGCTGAGAGGAGGGGGCACAGGACTCGGCACAGGCAGCATGCAGGCACATCTTCATGACCTGCTGTTTGGCCTCTTCAGGCTGCCGTGCCATGAATGCCCTCCCCCTCCTCCAGACCCGACGGCAGCAGGAACCTGAAGAGAAGAGATGTGGAGCCCGCAGTGTAATGGTACATGTCCTAGGTGGCAGGGCTCCCCATTTATTTTAAATTGGGGGGGCACAAGGGGGGGCACGGCCTGATCTAGGGGGGGCCACTAGCGACGCCAGATGATTCTGATAGATATACCATTCATTCATAGAGCGGAGGCTGTGTATAATGTGCTGGGGGGGGGGGGGGGGGGGTGTTTGGGCAGATATATAGCGTTATCTGCCGCCCACAGCGCTTCTATATACATATGCAGCCGCCGCTCTATGAATGAATAGAATATCTGTCAGCATCTGGCCATGCGGCTGCTGGATGTGCTGTGTTGCTGTGATGCTGATATACTATTCATTCATAGAGCGGAGGCTGCATATGTATATAGAAGCGCTCCGGGGGCAGATATAGGTTGACCACATTTCCTACCTGCCATTCAGAGACACTTACTTCCGTTTAGACAGCAGCAGGGCCCCCCTTTAGACAGCAGCAGCAGGGCCCCCCTTTAGACAGCAGCAGCAGGGCCCCCCTTTGGACGACAGCAGCAGGGCCCCCCTTTGGACGACAGCAGCAGGGCCCCCCTTTGGACGACAGCAGCAGGGCCCCCCTTTGGACGACAGCAGCAGGGCCCCCCTTTAGACAACAGCAGCAGCAGGGCCCCCTTTAGACAGCAGCAGCAGGGCCCCCCTTTAGACAGCAGCAGGGCCCCCCTTTAGACAGCAAGCCCCCCTGTAGACATTAGCAGCAGCACACAGCTCACCTGCGGCTGTCCTCGTCGCGTACTACCGCTCCACTGCCCCGTTCTTCCGTCCTCCCAGTCCACATCATATCGTCCTATGGAGGAGCATGAGACCTATACGTCACTCCGCTTCCTCCGTAGCATTACGCTGGGCGCGGGGGAGGAGGCGGAGTGACGTGTGTGTCACATGCTCCTCCATGAAACACTATGAAGCGGACGGGAGGACCGGAGAAAGGGGCAGCAGAGCGGCAGCAGGTATCGGACATGGTATCGGGGACATTAAACGAGTCCCTGATACCATGTAAATGGCTAGTATCGGCCCTGATACCGATACTAGTATCGGGACATCCCTAGAAGTGACTGTCACAGCACAGCAGCGGACGGCGGCTCACAGGCTCAGATCATTCTGGGACACTGCATTGTCCCGGAATGAGGGTGACCGTGACCCAGGACAGACTCTCCAAATGCGGGACTGTCCCGGCCGATCCGGGACACGTGGTCACCCTAGGCAGATAACGCTAAATGTCTGCCCCACAGCACATCTATATACATATGCAGCCTCCGCTCTATTAATGAATAGTATATCTATCAGCATCATCTGGACGGGCGGCTGCTGGATGAACTGCTGACAGATATACTTGTCACATATAGCGCTGTACGGGAAAATTAAGACAAATGTGCTATATGTGACATGTATATCTGTCAGCAGCGCATCCAGCAGCGCCCGGCCGATGAGGAGGTATATATATATATATATATCTATGTAAAAGCGCCTGCAGGGGTCATTACTTTATTAATGCACAGGGGGGGTATATTTTTATAATGAGCTGGGGGGCTAGATATATAGCGACACTTTCAATATACATATTTCATGTCCCATCACATTGTTCATTTTTAAATCTCCTGCTGGGATCCCTGATTGGCTCCTCAGTACTGACAGTTCAGGGCTTCCAGCTGGGAATTTGAAAATTAAAGTTAAAAATACATCGTGATCGCAGGGTTGCGGAGCATGCCGCCTGCTCTCCTACTTAATAACTTCTGATCGGATCGGGAGTCAAAAGTGAGACCCGGTGCGATCAATCCCTCAGCCCCTGTACTACAACCCCCATCATGGAACAGAGTCTGATCCATGATGGGGGTTGTAGTACAAACACTAATGTAACCTCCCCAGCCACCAGCAGACTCCCGCAGCCAGGGAATTACTACTCCCATCTTGGAAACAAGTCTTTTCCATGATGGGAGTAGTAGTAGTCCCGGCTGCGGGAGTCTGTAGGCAGAGATGTACGGCCATACATACATACGGATGTTTTAACAGATCTTAATAGGGACTAAACCGTAGGAGGGTTCTGCCGACGTTTTCAAAAGGTAGCCTCTACCCTGGTCTATATTTGCGCATTTTTTGAATTATATGCGCCAATTAATGCACTTTATTGAACTCCTTGGGGACAGAGCCCATTATAACCCTAAGGAAGGGAGCATTTTTTGCAATTCTGACTATTGTCACTTTAAGCCTTAATAACTCTGGGATGCTTTTACTTTTCATTCTGATTCCGAGATTGTTTTTTCGTGACATATTCTACTTCATGTTAGTGGTAAATTTTGTCGATACTTGCATCATTTCTTGGTGAAAAAATAAAAAATGTTATGAAAAAATTGAATATTTAGCATTTTTCTAACTTTGAAGCTCTCTGCTTGTAAGGAAAACAGACATTCCAAATAAATGATATATTGATTCACAAATACAATATGTCTACTTTATGTTTGCATCATAAAGTTGACATGCTTTTACTTTCATCAGAGGGCTTCAAAGTTCAGCAGCAATTTTCCAATTTTTCACAAAATTTTCAAAATCTGAATTTTTAAGGGACCAGTTCAGTTTTGAAGTGGATTTGAAGGGTCTTCATATTAGAAATAACCCATAAATGACCCCATTATAAAAACTGCACCCCTCAAAGTATTCAAAATGACATTCAGAAAGTTTGTTAACCCTTTAGGTGTTTCACAGGAATAGCAGCAAAGTATAGGAGAAAATTCAAAATCTTCATTTTTTACACTCACATGTTCTTGTAGACCCAGTTTTTGAATTTTTACAAAGGGTAATAGGAGAAAAAGCCCCCCAAAAATTGTAACCCAATTTCTCTCAAGTAAGGAAATACCTGATATGTGTATGTAAAGTGTTCGGTGGGCGCAGTAGAGGGCACAGAAGGAATTTTTCTGAAATGGTTTTTGGGGGGCATGTCAAAAAAAAAAAAAAAAACACATGGCATACTATTTTGGAAACTACACCCCTCAAGGCATGTAACAAGGGGTCCAGTGAGCCTTAACACCCCACAGGTGTCTGACGACGGATGTGTAAATGAAAAATAAATGTGTTCACTAAAGTGCAGTTTTTCCCCCCAAATTTACCATTTTTATAAAGGGTAATGGGAGAAAATGCCCCCCCCCCCCCCCAAATTTGTAATGCAATTTCTCCCGAGAACGGAAATACCCCATATGTGGCCCTAAACTGTAGCCTTGAAATATGACTGGGCTCTGAAGTGAGAGAGCGCCATGCGCATTTGAGGCCTGAATAAGAAATTTGCAATAGGGGCGGACCCGGTTACTTACAGTAACACCCTACAGCAGTGTTTCCCAAACAGGGTGCCTCCAGCTGTTGCAAGACTCCCAGCCTGCCAGGACAGTTGGGAGTTGTGGTTTTGCAACAGCTGGAGGCTCTGTTTAGGAAACACTGCCGTATGAGACATTTTTCATTGGGGGGGGGGGGGGGGGCGTGTAAGGGGGTGTATATGTAGTGTTTTACTTTTTATTATTTGTTAGTGTAGTGTAGTGTTTTTAGGGTACATTCACACAGGCGGGGGTTCACAGTAAGTTTTCCGCTGGGAGTTTGAGCTGCGGCGGAAAATTTGCTGCAGCTCAAACTTGTAGAAGGAAACCCACTGTAAACCCGCTCATGTGAAAGTATCCTGTACATTCACATGGGGGGGGGGGGCACCCCAAACCTTCAGCTGTGGCAAAATGACAACTCCCAGAATGACAGACCGTACATGCTGGGAGTTGTAGTTTTACAACAGCTGTAGGCACACTGGTGGGGAACCACTGAGTTAGAAAACACACTCTAGCTCAGTGATTCCAACCAATGTGCCTCCAGCTGTTGCAAAACTACAACTCCCAGCATGTACGGTCTGTCAGTGCGTTCTGGGAGTTGTAGTTTTGCAACAGCTGGAGGCACATGGGTTGGAAACACTGAGTTAGGAAATAGACTCTAGCTCAGTGCTTCCCAATCAGTGTGCCTACAGCTGTTGCAAAACTACAATTCCCAGCATGACCAGACAGTCAGGGATGCTGGGCATGTAGTACTGCAATATCTGGCACTTCATATGTTGCAGAACTATAACTCCCAGCATGCCTGGACAGTCTGGGCATGCTTGGAGTTGTAGTTATTCAACAACTGGGGAAGAACAGTTTGGAGACCGCTAAGTAGTGGTCTCCAAACTGTGGCCCTCCAGATGTTATAAAACTACAACTCCAAGCATACCCAGACTGTCCAGGCATGCTGGGAGTTTTAGTTCTGCAACAAATGAAGGACCAGATATTGCAGAACTACACGCCCAGCATCCCTGACTGTCTGACCATGCTGGGAGTTGTAGTTTATCAACATCTGGAGGGCTACAGTTTGGAGTCCACCATAGAGTGGTCTCCAAACTGTGCCACTTCAGATGTTGCAAAACTACAACTCCGAGCATGCCCAGACAGTCAGTGCATTCTGAAAGTTGAAGTTTTGCAACATCTGGAGGACCACAGTTTAGAGACCACTATACAGTGGTCTCCAAACTGTGACCCTCCAGATGTTGCAAAACTACAACTCCCAGCATGCCCAGGCAGCCTTTGGCTGTGTGGACATGCTGGGAGTTGTAGTTTTGCAGCTTTTGAGAAGGCCACAGAGAAGATCACTTACCGCGATCTTCACTGCAGCCTTCTGCGCGCCCCACTTTCCGGCCGCTCCAACTGCTGATGCCGTCGCTGGTCCAGGATGCCTCCGCTGGTCCGGGTAAGTCGGACCATGCTCCCCCCTCGCCGCACGTGCTCCCCCCCTGCTCTTCCCCGACTTTGATCGGTGGGCAGAGCGGGGGGAAATGAACTCTAACCCCCCCGCCCCCCTCCTGCCATTGGTGGTCAGCCTGACCGACCAATGGCAGGGGCAACACTGCCACCTCGCTCCTATCCTTTAGGATGGTCGGTGCTGTCTCTGACAGCTCCGATAATGCTTATTTTCCGGGAGATCGGGTCACCAGTGACCCAATTAGCCCGGATCGCGGGCAAATCGCTGGTCTGAATTGACCAACGATTTGCCACGATCGCTGACATGGGGGGGGGGGGGTCTCAGATATCAGCAGTCATCAGCAGTCATCCCGGTCTGATCACCGCCCGGCGAGGGCGTATGCATACGCCCTCCGTCCCCAAGGAGTTAAAAAGGCGCATATAGTAAATATCTTCCACTGCCTTTGTCAAAACAGAATTCTGCCTCTCACAGTCGCAACTATGCGCCTTTTACAGCAAAAAAAAACAAAACACTGGAACAGCTTGATAAATCTCCCCCCTGATCTACACCTCACAGGAAAAGTTGGCATAGGGATTTTGCTTTGAGGCTCAGATTCCATTGTTTTTTTTTGTCCACCAGCAAAAACGCCAGAAAAACTGTCACAGCTTTTTCTTGCATTTTTGCTGGTGTGCGGAAACAATAATTTTTTTACCCTGTGGCGATTTTTTTTCACTGCCTTCAGGTACCACTCTGTGGGTCAGATGCAGAGCGCCCGGCCCACAGAGTGTAAGAAGGTGAGGAGAGATGTATAGCATATACATATAAAGGGTGCAGAGCATCACTACTTACCTCCGCCAGCTGTAGGGTATACAGGGGTGCATTGTGTACCCATGTATACTATACAGGAGCCCAGCAAGGAAAGCGTTAACCCACTTTGCTGCTGAGCAGTTCTGGGTTAAGTGTGCGCTATCCTGTATATACACCCATCTATAGGTGACTGTATATACAAGATACAGTAGGCAGACTTCAACAATTGGGGTTCCCTGTTACACTGCAGTATGGGCGCACTCCCCAGGGGAGAGTGACAAATATGTAATAACCTTTTTTTTTCCTTCTCATTTCAGATACGTGAATGCGGAGGACTACGTCAGATTCGGTGGATTGCGACAATGACCAGTGTTTTTTTTTATGTCAATAGAAGGGTTAATGAGGGCTGTTGGGGAGTGTTTTTTAAATAAAAAATGTTTTTCAATGTGTCATGCTTTTTATAATTGAATTTTCAGGCTTAGGGGAAGCAGTCTTGTAGACAGAATCCATTACTAAGCCAGAGCTTAGTGTTAGCCACAAACAAGCTAGTGCTAACCCCCAATTATTACCCTGGTACCCACCGCCCCAAGGGTGCCGGGAAGAGCCAGTACCAACAGACCCGGAGCATCAAAAATGGCGCTCCTGGGCCTAGGCAGTAACAGGCTGGCGTTATTTAGGGTGGGGAGGGCCAGTAACAATGGTCCTCGCCCACCCTGGTAACATCAGGCTGTTGCTGCTTGGTTGGTATTTGGCTGATACAGAAAATATGGGGTTCCTTATGCGTTTTTTTAAATTTATTTATAAAAAAAAAAAAAAAAACGCATAGGGTTCCCCGTATTTTCATTCTCAGCCAGATACCAACCAAGCAGCAACAGCCTGATGTTACTAGGGTGGGCCAGGACCATTGTTACTGGCCCTCCCAGCCTAAATAACACCAGTGTTTTACCGCTAAAGCCCAGGAGCGCCACTTTTTATGCTCCGGGCCTGTTGGTACCAGCTCTTCCTGGCACACCCTGTGGCGGTGGGTACCAGGGTAATAATTGGGGGTTAACACTAGCTGTTTTTGGTGCTAACGCTAAGCCCCAGCTTAGTAATGGATTCCGTCTACAAGATGGTTTCCACTACTAATCCTGAAAATTCAATTATAAAAAACACGACACATTGAAGAAGAAAATTTTATTTAAAAAAAAAAAACACTCCTCCCACAGCCCTCGTTAACCATTTTATTGACATTAAAAAAACGCTGGTCATCGTCGAGTCCACTGAATCTGACGTAGTCTTGCTCATTCACGCATCTGAAATGAGAAAAAAAGAAAAACACAAAAAATGGGTTAGTATTTGGGGAGAGCGCACATAATGCAGCATGTTCCTAAACTGGGAGCCTCCAATTGTTGCTAAACTACAACTCCCACCATGGGGGCTGTAGATAAAAAACCAGCTGGAGCCTCCCTGTTTGGGAACACACTGCCAGAAAGGCTATATTCCCATTATGCAAAATGCATAATGAGAACATAGCCATACTTACCACCCTTGCATCAAGCCTGGACTGTGTAGCTCCTCCCCCTAATGATGTCATCACTAGGGTGCGGAGTAGTAAAGGTCGCAGGGGGTCTCAGGAATGAGACCGAGTGCAATCTGTCCCTCTGCCGATCTGTCCCTTGGACTATCACTCCCATCATGGGACATTCTGTGTCCCATGATGGGCGTAGTTGTAGTACCGCAGTGTTGAGGGACGGCTCTTGCACATCCCCCGGCTGCGGGACTCTATTGGGACTGTTAGGACTACTACTCCCATTATGGACAGAGTCTGTCCATGATGGGAGTTGTAGTCCCGGGGCTGAGGTGCAGATTGCAGCCGACTCCTGTATACACCGACTCCTGTATACACTGTCATAGTTCATAATCCCCGCCGCCGGAACACAGGAGCTCTGATTGGTTAATAACTATTCACCAATCAGAGCTCCTGTGTTCCAGCGGGGATTATGAATTATGAGAGCATATACAGAGGCCAGCGGCATGTGCGGCTTCACTGCACTACAGCTGTCATAATTCATAATCCCTGCTGAAACACGGGAGCTCTGATTGGTGAATAGTTATTAACCAATCAGAGCTCCTGTGTTCCGGCGGCGGGGATTATGAATTATGACAGTGTATACAGGAGCTGGCAGCAGTGCAGTGAAGCCGCATGTGCCGCCGTCTTTTTAAGTTAATAAATGCGGATCGCTGCGAGTCTCTGCAGAATGACCTGCTGCGATCTGCACCTCAGCCCCAGGACTACAACTCCCATCATGGACGGAGTCTGTCCATGATGGGAGTAGTAGTCCTAACAGTCCAAATAGAGTCCCGCAGCCGGGGGATGTGCAGGAGCCAGCCCTCAGCACTGCGGTACTACAACTACTCCCATCATGGGACAGATTCTGCTTTTCCAGGAAAATCTGCTGAGTTGCCCATAGCAACCAGATTGCTTCTTTAATTTAGCAGAAGCCATGTGAAAAATGAGAGAAGCGATCTGATTGGTTGCTATGGGCAACTCTTCCAGGAAAGTAAAATTTTACCACAACACTCCATCCCACCCTGGGACTCGAACCACCACCAGGGTCTCCCATCCACTGTACTGCTGAGACCCTCCTGCTTGTCTTACAGTTTTACATACCGTGAGATCTCCATAGACCACAATGGGCCTATTGGTTTCAACAGGCAAAAAATTAGAGTTAATGCACTAGCCCATAAGTTCCCTATAAAGAAGGGGGGCTCAATATTCGCGAATATGCGCAGCTATTTTCACATATGCGCATATATTTTCGCATATGCACATACAAAAAAAACGAATATAACGAATATGCGAATTTCGCGAATATATGACGAATATTCGTCCATATATTTGTGAAATATCGCGAATTCGAATATGGCCTATGCTGCTCATCACTAATATATAGGGATTGGTATAGGGTGAGGTACTTATTGATCAGACAAACCCACCTTGACAGCAGAGGAGTTTCTGTATCCTTCCAGGCCATAATCAAAACCTTCCTGGCTCGGAATAGAAGAAAGCCTATACACAGCTTACCATGAGAACTCATAACCACATTGTTAATAAGGCCCAGTAAACACTTGAGTGAGGGTTAATAGGAATTGCAAGTGGTCATGTTGGAATTGTACAACCTCCCTCCAGAATGGAAGCACCCTTGGGCATTCGCAAACTGCATGGAAGAAAGTGCCCACCTCTGCCGAGCAGTGGAAACATAAATCTAAGGACACTACCCCTATCTTTTTAAGTCTCTCAGGAGTGTAATATAAGTGGAGAAAATGTAGATTGGATTAAAAGATCCCCGGCAATGACTACAGTGCCATAATACACTGCTCAAAAAAAATATATAAAGGAAACACTTAAACAACACAATGTAACTCCAAGTCAATCACACTTCTGTGAAATCACACTGTCCACTCAGGAAGCAACACTGATTGACAATCAATTTCACATGCCGTTGTGCAAATGAAACAGACAACAGGTGGAAATTATAGGCAATTATCAAGACACCCCCAATAATGGAGTGGTTCTGCAGGTGGTGACCATAGACCACTTCTCAGTTCCTATGCTTCCTGGCTAATGTTTTGGTCACTTTTGAATCCTGGTGGTGCTTTCACTCTAATGGTAGCATGAGACGGAGTCTACAACCCACACAAGTGGCTCAGGTAGTGCAGCTCATCCAGGATGGCACATTAATGCGAGCTGTGGCAAGGACGTTTGCTGTGTCTGTCAGCGTAGAGTCCAGAGCATGGAGGCACTACCAGGAGACAGGCCCATGCATCAGGAGACGTGGAGGAGGCCATAGGAGGGCAGCAACCCAGCAGGCCCGCTACCTCCGCCTTTGTGCAAGGAGGAGCAGAGGAGCACTGCCAGAGCACTGCAAAATGACCTCCAGCAGGAGGTCCACTCCACAGACTCCATGAGGGTGGTATGAGGGCCCGATGTCCACAGGTGGGCTTACAGCCCAACACCGTGCAGAACGTTTGGCATGTGCCAGAGAACACCAAGATGGGCAAATTCGCCACTGGTGCCCTGTGCTCTTCATAAATTAAATCAGATTCACACTGAGCACATCTGACAGACGTGACAGAGTCTAGAGATGCCGTTGAGAACACTCTGCTGCCTGCAACATCTTCCAGCATGACCGGTTTGGCGGTGGGTCAGTAATGGTGTGGGGTGGCATTTCTTTGGGGGGCTGCACAGCCCTCCATGTGCTTGCCAGAGGTAGCCTGACTGCCATTAGGTACCGAAATGGGATCCTCAGATCCCTTGTGAGACCATATGCTGGTGCGGTTGGCCCTGGGTTCCTCCTAATGCATGACAATGCTAGAATGTGGCTGGAATGTGTCAGCAGTTCCTGCAAGAGGAAGCCATTGATGCTATGGACTGGCCCCCGTTCCCCAGACCTGAATCCGATTGAGCACATCTGGGACATCATGTCTTGCTCCATCCACCAACACCATGTTGCACCACAGACTGTCCAGGAGTTGGCGGAAGCTTTAGTCCAGGTCTGGGAGGACATCCCTCAGGAGGCCATCCGCCACCTCATCAGGAGCATGCCCACGCGTTGTAGGGAGGTCATACAGGCACGTGGAGGCCACACACACTACTGAGCCTCATTTTGGCTTGTTTTAAGGACATCACATCAAAGTTGGATCAGCCTGTAGTGTGGTTTTCCACTTTTGAGTGTGACTCCATATCCAGACCTCCATGGGTTGATAAATTTGATTTCCATTGAAGATTTGTGTTTGATTTTGTTTTAAGCACATTCAATTATGTAAAGATGAAAGTATTTCATAGGATTAGTTCATTCATTCAGATCTAGGATGTGTTATCTCAGTGTTCCCTTAATTTTTTTTGAGCAGTGTATGTTTTTTCCACCTCCTTCCACAGAACAGGGGTAAGGGTAGGGTCATTGATCACCCGTTTCGTAAGCAGTGGCAAATAAACCTGGTCCGTCTGACTGAAGAAGGAGATAGCCCTGAGTAAGTGGCTTGACACAACAATTGCTCCACCTGGGAGACCTCCACCTTTAGTTCACCAATTTGTGCCCTGACAGCATGGGCAGGTGACACACAAAGGTGACCTAGAGAAAAGGGGGGAACAGTCCAAGGACCAAACCTGAGCCCAAGGACCAAGCCACAGTATAAATAGGGGGACGAACAGACAGGGTAGAGTAAAATCTGTAGAGGACATTAGTTAGACTTTTGTAGGAGCCAAGTAGCACCCTTGCCAGAGTGGTCGCTACATTAGAGAGATCCATATCAATCCACAAGTCGGCATAAACTATTTGGGATGCTAGGAAATAATTATACATGTTGGGGCGGCATGACCACCAAGAGATTTAGTGGCCTGCAAGAGGGCCATATGCAGCCTAGAAGGTTTATCCTGCCAATAGAAGGATCTCAAAGCCCCGTCTATTTCCCTGATATAGTGCAGAAGAGACATGGAAGAGCTAAAGAAAATTGCACAGATGCACCATACTAAAAAAATTGAGTACTAATGTCAAAGGGAGAAGGTTGAAGCTGGAGCTTAGTTTTAGCGGGGAGGGGATCTTAGTTAAGAGTAATATACAACCCCCAAATACCTAAACTGCTTGGCGGTTATCTGAAGGGGGACAAGGAAAGACTGAGAGAGTCTAGAGGGGACGGAGATGGGCATCAATGATGATTTTGCCCAGTTAATTCTGAGGCCAGATTAGTACAGACACGTTCCTATACAGCAGATGCATCTATGCATGGAAATGAAGACCAAATCGCAAGGCCTCCAGCAGGCTCCAGAGATATTGCCACTCCATAGAATCAAATGCCTTTTAAACATCTAGGCCAAGAAAAAACCCAGGAGTGGGGTCTTTCGAGGAGGTGGCAATATTCAGATTTAGGCACACTTGGGGACATTTATCAAGGTATTTAGATCCTTTTTTTTGCTTACAAAAGTCGCACAAAAAGTCGCACATGCGCCTACGCATTTTTTTGTGTGACTTTTCGGGGTAAGCAAAAAGTTACAAACAGCCTTACCTGAGCAAATTTCAGTTTTCACTTTATAGTGGTCAGGTATTTAAAAAATAAAAAAAAGTCACAAACCCCCTTCAAAAAGTCGCAAGTTAGACCTGGAGTACAAAACTCTTGTATCTGAGCAAATTTAAAAAGTCGCCACCGCTCATCTCCGTCCGTCCCCCCCCCCCCCCCCCGCCGCTGCTCATCTCCCTCTCCCCGCCGCCGCTCATCTCTCCCCCGCCACCAGCGCTCATCTCTCCCCGCCGCTCATCTCCGCCCCGAGCGGTGGTGGTGGGGGTGAGATGAGCAGCGTTGGTGGGGGAGACATGAGCGGCGGTGGGTAGCGATGAGCAGCGGTGGCAGGGAGAGATGAGCGGCGGCAGGGGAGAGATGAGTGGCAGTGGAGGGGGAGAGATGAGTGGCGGCGGGGGAGAGATGATCGGTGTCAGGGGAGAGATGGTTGGCGGGGGAGAGATGAGCGGCGGCAGGGGAGAGATGAGCGGCGGCAGGGGAGAGATGAGCGGCGGCGGGGGAGAGATGAGGGACGGCGGCGGGGGAGAAATGAGTTGGTCTCAGCCAATTACGGCACCGCCCAGGAAACATGAAATTATCGTGTAGTCTCATATTTCTGGGAGCTGGCTGCCCCGGCCCCGCCCTTTATCTCTTCCCGCCTCTGCTCATCTCTCCCCCGCCGCTGCTCATCTCTCCACCCACCGCCGTTCTTCTCTCCCCTGCTGCCGCAGCTCATCTCTCCCATGCCGCCGCTAATCTCTCCCCACCGCCGCTGCTTATCTCTCCCCCGTCTCCCCCAGGAGAGATGAGCAGCATTGGCGGGGGAGGGATGAGCGGCGGCGGGGGAGAGATGAGCGGCGGGGAGGGATAAACGGCGGCTAAGGAGAGAGGAGTGGCAGCGGTGGGGGAAAATAAAAATCTACAGAATTCACTTACCAAAGCGAAACAATGATAAATGTCCCCCCGACTGTTGATATCCTGGCTTTGCCAGCATAAAAACGGTTTGATCAAGATGATGTCATGACCGACTGGAAGGACAGAGAGAGTGAGCCCTAAGCTGTCCCTAGTAACACTCTACCTGCCTTCCAGTCGGTCATGACAGAATAACCAGCCCACCTGGTATTTTTCCATTTAAGTGTGTATTAACACTCTAGGATGTACAGAGCAATTTACTATTCTCCCTGGATAGGGAATAGTTAATGCTCTGAACCAATGAGAACTCGGGTAGGTCTATTTTAACCAGAGTCCTCCTGCATTGTCTGCTGGTTAATTGTGCAATAATGCTACTCTGTTTATGTCTGCTTGAGCTTGCACCTTGTATTTATCTTGTGATATTATCTGAGTTTCAGCCATGGTTAAATAGTCTTGTTTATTGTAGATTTTAGTCTGTGTTACATCTTTCAGTTTTTTTAGGATTGTAACTCCGTTCTGCTTAGTCTGTGTTTACACTGAGTCTTGCTTGTTACCTGTGCTCTGTATGTTATAATTCCTGTTTGGTATCCTGGAGTCTATTCAAAATCATCCAGTTCTGGCCTAATGTTTCGTGTTTTATATTTTTGTTTCCCACTAAGTCAGCTGCCTGATCACACGGTGGGGTGTTCCATGCTGGCTAATAGTCTATTTGGCTTTATTATTCTGTCTACTCCTTTTGTGGAGTGGGGTGTCCAGTTTGTTTGTTCAGTGTCCCAGTATGTCCCAGTGTCCCATTATGTACCTGATCAGTTTAGTGTTTTTCATTCAGTTCTTCTGCTTATCCCCTGCATCTCTTGGATTCTGCTGTATACTTGTTGCATACCTAGTCTTGTTCATTTAATCATTAGTGTTGCTTGCGAATATTCGCAATTCGAATTTTAATCGCGAATATCGCATATTCACGAATATTGCACTATATCTTCGCAATTATGGATATTCACTTTTTTTTTGTTTTTTTTGTTCACAGTACACATCACAGTGATCACCAGTCATCCCTCTCTGCTCTTCGCATATGCGCATATTCGCGAATATTGAGCCTTCCCTTCTTTAACCCCTTAAGGACCCAGCCATTTTACACCTTAGGACCCGGCCATTTTTTGCACATCTGACCACTGTCACTATAAACTTTAATAACACTGGAATGCTTTTACTTATCATTCTGATTCCGAGATAGTTTTTTTGTGACATATTCTACTTTAACATAGTGGTAAAATTTTGTGGATACTTGCATCCTTTCTTGGTGATAAATCCCAAAATTTGATGAAAAATTTGAAAATTTCGCATTTGTCTAACTTTGAAGCTCTCTGCTTGTAAGGAAAATAGATATTCCAAAAAATTTTTTTTTAATTCACATATACAATATGTCCACTTTATGTTTGCATCATAAAATTGACGTGTTTATACTTTTGGAAGACACCAGAGGGCTTCAAAGTTCAGCAGCAATTTTCCAATTTTTCACAAAATTTCCAAACTCACAATTTTTCAGGGACCAGTTCAGGTTTGAAGTGGATTTGAAGGGTTTTCATATTAGAAATACCCCACAAATGACCCCATTATAAACACTGCACCCCCTAAAGTATTCAAAATGACATTCAGTAAGTGTTTTAACCCTTTAGGTGTTTCACAGGAATAGCAGCAAAGTGAAGGAGAAAATTCACAATCTTCATTTTTTACACTCGCATGTTCTTGTAGACCCAATTTTTTAATTTTTACAAGGGGTAAAAGGAGAAAATGTATACTTATATTTGTAGCCCAATTTCTCTCAAGTAAGCACATGCCTCATATGTCTATGTAAAGTGTCCGGCGGGCGCAGTAGAGGGCTCAGAAGCGAAGGAGCAACAAGGGGGTTTTGGAGAGTACGTTTTTCTGAAATGGTTTTTTGGAGGCATGTTGCATTTAGGAAGCCCCAATGGTGCCAGAACAGCAAAAAAAAAACACACATGGCATACCATTTTGGAAACTAGACCCCTTAAGGAACGTAACAAGGAATAATGTGAGCCTTAATACCCCACTTAGTACCCCATTATTTGACCTGAAGAGCACTACGGGCGAACTACAATGCTCAGAAGAGAAGGAGTCATATTTGTCTTTTTGAGAGCAAATTTTGCTCGGGGGCATGTCGCATTCAGGAACCCCCTATGGTGCCAGAACAGCAAAAAATACCCACATGTCATACCATTTTGGAAACTAGACCCCTTGAGGAACGTAACAAGGTATAAAGTGAGCCTTAATACCCCACACAGGTTTCATGACTTTTGCATACGTAAAAAAAAAAAAAACTTTCACTAAAATGTGTTCCCCCCCCCCCAAATTTCACATTTTTGCAAGGGTTAATAGCAGAAAATACCCCCCCAAAATTTGTAACCCCATCTCTTCTGAGGATGGAGGTACCCCATAAGTTGACCTGAACTTCACTACGGGCGAACTACAATGCTCAGAAAAGGAGGAGTCATATTTGGCTTTTTGAGAGCAAATTTTGCTCGGGGGGGGGGGGCATGTCACATTTAGGAAGCCCCTATGGTGCCAGGACAGCAAAATAACCTCAACATGGCATACCATTTTGGAAACTAGACCCCTTGAGGAACGTAACAAGTGGTACAGTGAGCATTTACCCCCACTGGTGTCTGTCAGATCTTTGGAACAGTGGGCTGTACGAAATTTTTAATTTGCACAGCCCACTGTTCCAAAGATCTGTCAGACACCAGTGGGGTGTAAATTCTCACTGCACCCCTCATTACATTCCGTTAGGGGTGTAGTTTCCGAAATGGGGTCACATGTGGGGTTTTTTTTTTTTGCGTTTGTCAAAACTGCTGTAACAATCAGCCACCCCTGTGCAAATCACCTCAAATGTACATGGCGCACTCTCCCTTCTGGGCCTTGTTGTGCGCCCCCAGAGCACTTTGCGCCCACATATGGGGTATCTCCGTAGTCGGGAGAAATTGCATTGCAAATTTTGGGGGGCTTTTTTCCCTTTTACCTCTTGTCAAAGTGAAAAGTATAGGTGGTGTAGTATAGTATAGTATATGCTGGTGTAGACCCCAACTTTACCTTTTCATAAGGGGTTAAAGGAGAAAAAGCCCCCCAAAATTTGTTAGGCAATTTCTCCCGAGTACGGCGATACCCCATATGTGGCCCTAAACTGTTGCCTTGAAATACGACAGGGCTCCAAAGTGAGAGCGCCATGCGCATTTGAGGCCTGAATTAGGGATTTGCATAGGGGTGGACATAGGGGTATTCTACGCCGGTGATTCCCAAACAGGGTGCCTCCAGCTGTTGCAAAACTCCCAGCATGCTTGGACAGTCAACGGCTGTCCGGCAATACTGGGAGTGGTTGTTTTGGAACAGCTGGAGGCTCCATTTTGGAAACAGTGGCGTACCAGACGTTTTTTATTGGGGAGGGGAGGGGGGCTTTTTTTATTTTATTTTGTGTTAGTGTAGTGTAGTGTTTTTAGGGTACAGTCACACGGGCGGGGGATTACAGCGAGTTTCCCGCTGCGAGTTTGAGCTGCCGCACAAAATTTGCTGCATTGCAAACTTGCAGCCTGATACTCACTGTAAGCCCCCTGCCCATGTGAATGTACCCTGTACATTCACAGGGGGGGGACCTCCAGCTGCTGCAAAACTACAACTCCAAGCATGCACAGTCTATCAGTGCATGCTGGTAGTTATAGTTTTGCAACAGCTGGAGGCACACGGGTTGGGAAACACTGAGTTAGGAAACAGACAATGTTTCCCAACCAGTGTGCCTCCAGTTGTTGCAAAACCACAACTCCCAAACATTCTCAGGCATGCATGCTGGAAGTAGAAGTTCGGCAACATCTTTAGAGCCAGATGTTGCCGAACTACAACTCCCAGCATGCTTGGAATTGTAGTTTTGCAACATTTGGAGGACTACAGTTTGCAGACCACTAATACAGTGGTTCACAATCTGTGCCCTTCCAGATGTTGCAAAACTACAACGCCCAGTATGCCAAAACTGTCCAGGCATGCTGGGAGTTGTAGTTCTGCAACATCTGAAGGGCCAGATGTTACAGAACTACAACTCCCAGCATGCCTGGACAGTAAGGGCATGCTGAGGATGTGTAGTTTTGCAACATCTGGAAGGGCACAGTGGTCCCAAAACTGTGGACCTCCAGATGTTGCAAAACTGCAACTCCCAGCATGCTCAGACGCCAAGGGCTGTCTGGGCATGCTGGGAGTTGTAGTATACAGGGTTCCATTACAGCAATGCATGTCGCTTTACGGCGACGTGCATTGCTGTAAAGGGCCCGACTGCGGCTGAAGATCCACTCACCTGTCGCCGCCGCCGTCTTCATCGCCGGGATCCGGGTCTTCAGGGATGAGGTAAGTACCGGGGCCGGGCCCCAGCACTCCCCCGTCCCCGCCGCGTCCTCCGGTCTTCCTCCCGTCCTATCCGGACTTCCAGGGGCCGGGCAGGGCGGGAGGAAGTAACCGCCCCCCCCCCCCCCCTGCGATTGGTCGGTTAGCTAACCGAAGAATCGCAGGGGATAGGAGGAGGTGGCAGGCTTGCCACCTCGCTCCTATACTTTAGCATGGTCCTGGCTGTCTGTGACAGCCGGGATCATGCTAAATTACCGCGCGGTCGGGTCCCAGAGACCCGATCAGCCCGGTATCGCCGCAGATCGCAGGGGCGATTTCCCCTCGGCCCTCCTCGGCGTTTGCCCTGGATGCCTGCTGAAGCATTTCAGCAGGCATCCGGTTCCGATCTCTGCCCGCCGCGCGGCAGGGACCGGAAAACGCCAGGACGTACAGGGATGTCCTGGGTCCTTAAAGCCCAGGGTGCGGGGACGTTCCCGTACGTCCTGGGTCCTTAAGGGGTTAGTGGTATAGGGAACTAATGCAGTGGTCTCCAACCTGCAGATCTACAGATGTTGCAAAACTACAACTCTCAGCATGCCCGGACAGCCATTGGGATCTCACGGTATGTAAAACTGTAAGATCAGCAGGAGGGTCTCGGCAGTACAGTGTAAGGGATACCGTGTGGTGGTTTGAGTCCCGGGGTGGGACGGAGTTTTACAGTGTTGTGGTTTAACTTTTTTACTCGTGATTGAAAAATGTAGGTCAATTGGTAATTAAGAAAGCCTTTGAACTGTGGGAACTAGGTCAATTGGCAATTAACTGTGTGTTTGAACCGTGGGAACTCGGTTAATGGGGTACCAAATATGGGTATTGGGGTTAATTGAAACTGGATTTAATGTGTAGGGTTGGGTATTCATCAAAACCTGTCCCGAGGAAAAGTTTCTGAGTTGCCCAGAGCAACCTATCAGATTGCTTCCTTCACTTTTCAGAAGCCTTTTCAAAAATGAAAGAAGCTATCTGATTGCTTTCTATGGGCAACTCAGCAACTTTTCCTCTGGACAGGTTTTGAGAAATCTCCCCCATAGGACGAGATTTATCAAAACCTGTGCAAAAGAAAAGTTGTTCAGTTGCCCATAGCAACCAATCAGATTGCTTCTTTCATTTAGCCGAGGCCATGTGAAAAATGAAAGAAGCGATCTGATTGGTTGCTATGGGAAACTCAGCAGCTTTTCCTGGAAAATCTGCTGAGTTGGCCATAGCAACCAATCAGATCGCTTCTTTCATTTAGCAGAGCCCTTGTGAAAAATTAAAGAAGCGATCTGCTAAGGGCAACTCAGCAACTTATCCAGGAAAGTAAAGTTTAACCATAACACTGTAGCACTCTGTCCCACCCCGGGACTCGATCCACCGTATTGCCGAGACCCTCCTGCTTATCTTACAGTTTTACATACCGTTAGATCCCCATAGACCACAATGGGCCTATTGGTTTCAACAACCAAAAAATCACAGAGTTAATGCACTAGCCCATAAGTTCCCTATGAAGAAGGGAGGGCTGAATATTCGCGAATATGCACAGCTATTTTTGCATATAGTTTTGCATATGCGCATAAAAAAGCGAATATAATGAATATGCGAATTTCACAAATAAATGACGAATATTCATCCATATATTTGCGAAATATTGCAAATTCGAATCATGTCTTCTGTTTATCTTGATTGATCAGTTTATGAACTGTTTGTTAAACTATTAGAACTATATTCTGCCCTGTTTGTATAATTATATTATATCTTGTTGTCTGGTAGTTCTCCCATTTCTGGCCTATGGCTGAATATGTATATCAGTGGTCTTCAACCTGAGGACCTCCAGAAGTTTCAAAACTACAACTCCCAGCATGCCCGTACAGCCATCAGCTGTCCGGGCATGCTGGGAGTTGTAGTTTTGAAACATCTGGACGTCCGCAAGTTGAAGACCACTAATGTATATTATTAGTTTTTACACCCACTGCACTTTATCACAGGAAGGGACCAGCTCCAAGTTGTCGGTTCACCATTTAGAGTGGATGGACAAGTAGGCAGGAAGAGTGTTACTAGGGATAACTTAGGCTCACTCTCCCTGCGTTACAAGTAACTCCACGTGTAAAAAGTGAATACAATAAAAGAAAAAGGGTTGCAGACCTCAAGGTATATACTTACTATATGTGGAATGGATCACTGGGTTTTTAATAAAAGTATATAGTGGTTAAAATGGGATATATGTGTAATGGAATAGAATGTGCAGACTAGTTGTATAGATAAAAAATGTACATAAATGATCTCAGCAGGGCCCTTGCTAGAGACCAGTATTAAAAAATGAAATAATATTAAAACAATGATGTAAGATAAAATAAAATAATAGTTTATAGCAGCCACCTCTGTATAACTTGGATTATATTTGGTCAAATCCAGCCGTTTCTGTTATCTGATTTGTATTATCGGCAGTCTTAGAATAACAGTAGCAAAAGGTGTTGGAATCCAGGAAATATTGTAACAAAAAGTATATATATATATCTCAAAAAATATTTAAAAAAAAAAGAAAAAATCTGTACCATGAAAACCATCTAACCAATTGCTGCAGATCCAATGTGATGTCCTTTTTTTTATTTTTCTATTTTTATAATTCATATATTTTTCTAAATTGTGTTATATATTTATTTATTTATTTTATTTTTTTTATATTTTTGAGATATATATATTTTTTGTAAACATTTTCTCAAATATTTTTATATATTTGTTATATTTATATATATTTTATACACATTTTCTACATACATTCATATAAATTCATATTTTTACACATTTTTATAACACACCCCTATCACATCCAAAAAATCTTACACAATATCCGAAGAAAACTCAGTACATATCATAGGTCACATATCACTTTATTATACATCAATCACCCATTCATTATACTCAGACCAGTTGTAAATAGATGAACTTATATTATCCCTTCTATTTAATCCATTTCATGTTTTAAAACAAGCCAGCAATCCAGTCCTCGGCTTACAGCAAACTCCCGCCAAATTCAAAGCACACAGACTATATAAATGTCCACAGAACATGGGGTACATCAGCTATTGAAAAAGGGGTCTCCCCGAAACGCGTCTAGCCCTGTACCTACTTCACACAGACCACCTCTGGAACTATTACCCACTACCAACATTGGCAACAGCTGGAACCCCCCATTGCAGGGACCACTGTTCAGGACGAGCGCACGCTGCTGCACATACAAGCATCACCTGCATCCACTCACCAACCTGCCTGTTTGCCGTGATTCCATCCGTAAGACCAAGCAATCATCTGTTCCCCACCGGAGGAGGTTCAGGACACACCGCGCAGACACATCTATTGTGCCGGCTGCCCAGCCGAGCCAGCCTGCGACAAGGAGCCCAGCACACCAGGGGCTACCATCCCCACCCAAACGGAGCGGTGAGTGGTGCAGTAGCACCAACAATCATTACTTGCTACAGTATCTCTGGATCCATACTTGTTACAATATTTCCTGGATTCCAACACCTATTGCTATTGTTATTCTAAGACTGCCGATAATACAAACCAGATAACAGAAACGGCTGGACTTGACCAAATATAATCCAAGTTATACAGAGGTGACTGCTATAAACTATTGTTTTATTTTATCTTACATCATTGTTTTAATATTGTTTAGTTTTTTAATACTGGTCTCTAGCAAGGGCCCTGCTGAGACATTTATGTAACTAATTAATCAATAAACATTTTTTGGTTATCTATACAACTAGTCTGCACATTCTATTCCATTACACATATATCCCATTTTAACCACTATATACTTTTATTAAAAACCCAGTGATCCATTCCACATATAGTAAGTATATACCTTGAGGTCTGCAACCCTTTTGATTTTTTGCACATGTTGTTTTTGCATGATAAAGAGGTCCTTCTGTGCTTTAGCCTAAGCCAGAGTGGGATCCCTAACAACCACTGCCTTCGTAAGCTGCCCCTCTTGATTAAGACAAATGTCTCAGCCCCTATATATGGCCCTCTGCCCTGCAACACCCACAATAAAAGCCCCTCTGATAGTAGCCTTATACACGTCCCACTGTAATAAGTGATCAGGGTGGGCACTATTATGCTCCCAGAAACTATCATGGGACTTATCAAGGGCCATAGAGACCACTTCAGAAATTAGCCACAGGGTGAATGTGCCATAATCTAGAGGAGGGGGAGGGGCCAAGACAAATACAGGGCAGAGAGGTCATAGATTCCCCTATTGGTATTGTCCACCTCACATATCATAGCCAGTAATAAGTCAATCCAGGAGAAGGGCTTGTTGACCAAGGAGTAATATGAATACCTGGTCTCCATCAGATACATCCAATGCCAGACATCCTGCAAGCAATCCACACAATCCACACCCTCTTAAAGGCCAAAACATTCTGTCCCATCACATAGGTCTCCTGCAAGCAGATAATATGCGGGAGGGCCCGTTTAAATTTGGAGTCGAGATCCTGGACATTCCAGTGTATAACCTTGAGAGTACTTGTTTATAAAAGGCAGAGAGCCAAGAAAAGGAGGTCATCTAGGTTAACACACATGCACAGAGACATACTACAGACAAACACACAAACGGCATACAACACAGAACACAGATGCAAAAATAATTTTCTCATTAAAACTCCCTGTCTATAACTAAACAGAATTAAAAGTGCAGACCTAGGCCCTAAATATAAAGGTAAAACCTTACCAAAACCCTACTCTAGCTACCTGAAAGCTCTCGTTAGAAACCTTGTGGTTAACAAAGACACCAATGATAACACTGAAGAAGCTCGAAAGATTTAGCCACTATGGGGGACATTTATCAATGTTTGCTTATATATTCCTTTTTTTAGTTAATTTTTTCTTACAATTTTTTTGCTTATGTGCGACTTATTTATCAACTGCTTTTAGCCTGTTAAATTTATTTCATGTAAGCAATTTTTCTTTTTTTGCTTTGGTAGTGGCTTTTTCTGCTCCATGTCTGAGCTGGAGTAAATTTAGTAGGTTTTCGTACTTGATAAATCTCTGACCACTGCAAGTCAAAAATCACTTTTTGCTTTGGTAAGCAAGATTTTTATTTTTTGCTTAGGACACTGCACAATCAAAAAGTCGCAGAGTAGTCGCCTTTTTTGCGGCAATTTTAAGCAAAAAAAATCTACTAAATGTCCCCCTATAAGTTGTATATGGGACTACATATATAGCCCCCGTCTTAATTGTCAGCACGGTAAATTTTTTATGGAGTATGCTACATTATTAAATCAGCATTCCACAAAAAGTATATACATGAGCAGAAACTCCGTTCTTGTATGAAATGCTGTGAAATCTCTGGGCCAAGTTCATATGGGGACATTTATCAATGTAAGATAGAATAGATTTTACCCGTTTGCTTGGTTTGCACAGTTTCTTAAAATTTACCAAAAATGTGCACAGGACTTGATAATTTTTGCAAAATTATAGAAACCAATGAGCTGCAGAGATTGGTTTGCGCAAATAATAACTACAGCTCCACTGCATAAATTGGTGTACGGTGCACCAAACAGTAGGAAACTTTGAAAGATGTTCTATCAAAAACTGGGCAAAAAAATTGCACAAAAAAAAGCAATTGCTCAAAATTTGCAGGGACATTTAGTACATTGAAATGGTGTAAAGCCAATGATAAATGCCCCCCCCAGATTGAGCAAAAGTGAGTGTACACTTGCCTTTCACAAATGTCCCTGCTTCTGTACACACTTTTTGTGACACACTAATCTATAGGCATTAAACACCATGGAAAGTATATATAGTAGCTAATGCATTTGTATGCATTGCTGCTCACATACAGCTGTCTCTAGGGCACCTGTCCATCGCTGAAATGTCAGGCCACTGCCATGTTTTTTACTAAATTTTTATATGGAAGAGTGACCTGAAAAAAACATTAAACAAAAACACAAGAAAACATGTTTAAGGTATGCCAAACAGCTTGCATCAGATCCCCCCAAACACTTGGAAGAAGGTGTTCTGTTCAGATGAGACCATTATGGGAAACACTATGGGGGAGATTTATCAAAAGCTGAGCAGAGAAAAAGTTTACCAGTTGCCCATAGCAACCAATTAGATTGCTGCTTTAATGTTTCAGAGGTCCTTTCAAAGATTTAAGAATAAATCTGATTAATTGCTATGGGCAACTGATAAACTTTTCCTCTGCACAGCTTTTCATAAATCTCCCCATATGTTTCGCCCAAACCCAGCATTTCTCTTTACTCCAACAATACAATTCATGGTGATGGTAGCATCATGCTGCGGGGATGCTTATCCTCAGCAAAAAAGATAGTTTGAGATGAAGGTTCATCACAATAAACCTAAATCTATAATCAAAGATACACTGAAGCAGTTTATTGTGGACATTAAAATGTCTAGTAATGGCTTGGAAGAATAGCCAAAAATCCCTAAATAGGCTAAGCTAATACCCCAAGGCTTGCATCTGTAATTGGAGGATAAGTTAGTTCCACAAACTAGGGACTTTCAAGGGGAAAGCACAGTACAATTTCCTATTTTATTGTGTTTATCTTTTGGGTGGTTTAATGTTTTATGTAATAAAAAGAAAAGTTTTACAGTTTTAATTAAGCATTCACTAATATCTGTCTTTTCCTTTAGACACTGCCCTTTTCGAAAGTTACACTCAAGGCGAGATACGAGAACTTGTTTCTACTCTTGTAGAGAGGTACAGTCAATCCATACACTCTGGGGAAGACCCAAAAAATGTAGCCAGAATGAAGAGAGCCCGTGCACGCAAGCAGCCTTGTACCATAAAAGAGCTCGAAGTGAGAGTCAGCGAGCTTGGTCTTGGATACATATCCGACGAAACAGTTCTGTTCCGCTATTGCAGTGGTACGTGCGAAACTGCTGTACGGAACTATGACCTCTCTCTTCAGAGCATCCAAGGCAAGAAGAAGATAAAAAAAGAGAAAGTAAGAGCCAAACCTTGTTGCAGGCCTCTTGCATACGATGATGATATTTCTTTTTTGGACGCCAAAAATCATTACCACACCATCAAAGAGGTATCAGCTAAGGATTGTGGCTGTATCTGACAGGTATGAAAACTGAAACAGCGTATAGCTACTAGAGTATAAAAAAACAAAACAAAATATAAGGCTTTATCCTATGGAGACAGGTGATCACATTTTTTATTTCTACCTCACTATATCGCATACAATGAGATATGACTATTAAATAAAATGGTTGATAATAAGTGACTAAAAGAACTAGATGGAAACGAGAAGCTATAGAGGTCTATCTCTCCTGCAAGAAGGATCTTAAAGAAAATACAGGATTAAAGTTCTGGCAATGGGACATAGTATTAAAATATGAGGACAAATGCCTGCATCATAATTGTATTGCATGTGGACTGGGCTGATACACTCAGAGTAAAATATTTATAGGGTATTCTCTGCTTCCAGTGACATATCTGTGTTCTTCAAACTAAAAATGGATTCAATCAAATGAATTACGTACAGTTAAATTGGGATCTGTTTTTGTTTAGCTGGGGTAGGGATCTCTTTACAACAAAAGAAGCAGTCACAGAATATCCGTGCCAAAATGTAAGCTCTTACATCTGCAACTTATAACAATTACTTTAAAGTGTACATTATCTCTTACTATCACAGGTAGCCTGAAGGCACTAGGTTATCAGCATTATTTGATTATATACATGTAAATGTATTTTGCCTGTAAATGTCATTGAATGCTGAAATATATGCGTTAATGTAATTTCTGTATTGGTAATATTTATTATTAAATATTAATATTTAGTATTAAATATAGTTCAGGATCTGGTTATGAAATAGCAGTATAAAATAATGACACTTTCATTTATATTTATTTTGAGTTATAAAGAAAGTATTTCCACTCAAATCCTAACATTGAGCCATACTTAACTAAGTAAGCAGGAATTATAGCTTGAGAAGAGTTTAGTAACTATGGCCCTGATTTACTAAGAGTGGAGTGTAGTTTTCTTTGTGGGTTTTAATTCCCTACAATTTTCTTCGACAGTATTTACTAACGTTTCCCTACATTTTGCACTTTTCCCTACATTTAGCTTTTTTTTTTTTTTTTTTTTACACATGCTCGGATCTGTAGGGTTTTCCTCAGCTGAAATCCACCACATTTTTGTAAAAACCTTAGTAAATATGTTGGGTTTTATGAAAATGTTGGGGGCACACCCCTTTTCTGTGGCCAGACCCCTTTTCCAGACTGTAATTCCCCTTTTTCGGGTTTCTTCAGTAAAATGGAGAGTTGGTTGCTTCTTTTTTTTTTCATTTCTGGCGCAATGAGACAGAATCTTGTTTACAATAGTAAATCAGGGCCTATGTTTTACTTTCTTACAGAGATATTGTAAAATAAAGAACAGCGAAAGGCTGCGCACCTTGTGAAGCCCGCAAACATAGACTTACCAGTAGTATCTCAGTAAGATGGCTCTATACCATGGATAGTTGCGCTAAGAGCACACCTCTCCATGTGTGTCAGGTATAGCTGGTCAGCTGCCTTGTGGTCCCTGTGGAATCAATTGAAACTGGCCGGCGTAACATCAACAGGAATGACGTTAGAAACTCACAGGAAGATGGGACATCTGTCTGGGAGGTTCTCTATTTGGGCAGTAATAAGCCAATGGAAAAGTGGATTCAGCTCACAAGTTCATGTGACAAGTCAAGAATAATAAACGATAAATAATAAACAGGGTTTAAAATTTGGCAACTTTGTACATATGAAAATATGTATCGTATTGAATAAAAAACACTGGTTGTCATCCTGTGACATCACATCACATAGAATGATACAATACTTAACATTATGAATAAAAAGGACAAATTACTATAAAAATGAATATACCTGGACAGAGGAAATAAAACTATTTCGAAGATATGTGTGATGACTGAAGCATGATTATAATACCAAAGAATTATTAATGTCTTCAGAGGATTTTTATTTCAACTGCTAAGGTATATTTATTTTTATAGTTTTTATTAATTTGTACTGTTTATCCATGAGATGACGATCAGTGATTTAATACAATATAATTTTCATGTATACTATGTTGCCAAAATGCACTTATTCTTTTCCTTTTTTATTTATTGTTTATAATTACAGACTTTTCACATGAACTAGTGACCGAGATAGACTCTCTCATTTGCTGTCTTATATAATGGATTAATTTGTCGTATACCGTATGCCTGATGAGGAGCCCAGTTTGGGCTAGAAACACAAAGTGTGTAGCAGTGTATATAATAAAGCCTTTTAAGCCATATATACTATTGGCTGATTAATGTCTGATTGAAGAAGCGCCCCTACAGATATCCCATCTTCCTGTGGTAGCTTCTCCCTGCCTACCAGCATTGTCTCTCTCTGTTTGGGTATAGATAGTGACCTATTAATCAAGGCCAGCAGGAAAGGCAGAAGCCGCTAGGCACAGCCCCGATGACTTGTGGTTTGAAAATCATGAAAGTGATTACAGGTCAATTTAGCTAAAATGGCTGTTAAGACTTAGCAGAAAATTCCAATGTCTCCCTTAGCATGTGTTCCCATGTTCAGGTTTTTAATTGTAACTATTCAATGCAGGTCATCAATGGAGGACACGTACCAAAAAAAAATTTCCACCTGGAAAACACAGGCAGTGGACTTGCAAATAGGGGGCGCCAGCAGATAATGACTGCACTAGGAATACTCAGAAAAGGGCCGTCTCTATAGATGGCAATGTATAAACGAATTCATGTCAATGAAGCCGGAATCAGGATTTCTTCGGCAGATGTTTCCACCACGGAAAATTCCGCCATGTGCAGGGTGCAGCAGAATCCCATTGAAAGCAATGGGAGTCTTCTGAAACAGAATTTCCAAGCAGAATTTTTCCGCTGGATTCCGCTTGGAAATTTCCTTGTGTGAACATGGCTTAAGATTACTCTTTTCATGGCTTTGTATTCAATAATTGCAATTTAAAACATGATTGTCGTTTACACAGACAAAAGCCCAAAATGAGCACTGATCGAATATGTACAGTACAAGTGGCTCATTGAAAGGACATATTAGACACACTGCACCAATAAGGCTTTATTCACACAGCAGAATATCTGCATGGAATTCCACATGAAAATTCTGCATAAATTTTTTACCAATTCACTTCAATAGGATTCCGTTGTCTGGTTCACACACCAGAATTCCTGCTGCAGAATTTCCGCTGCAGGAATTTCATTGAAGTAAAAGAATTTATTAATTTATGTGGAATTTACTGCAGAATTTTCAAGCAGAATTCCATGCAGAAATTCTGCCATGTGAACATAATATTATTAGGAGTAAAGACTGTTTACTTACATTATTGTCCACAGCACATCTAGGGGGAAATCATTATCATTGGTTTTACATAGCTTTTTTGGTGCATACAGTCTACAAAATTTTTACACAGGTTTTTGTGTAACAGGATAAAAAGTCCCAAGATTTTGTTCAATGAGTGGACCATAGAAAATGGTTTACTGAAGATAAATTTCAAGAGATGTGTACCTGCACAAAATTGATAACATTTCCTGTGACCATTTATCCTTGTTGCCCATTTTGGTCTTGAGGACACAGCCATTTTTATCTATAGCATTTTGGTTTCATCTTTTTTTCTGATATATACGGTACATTTACACTGTGTGGGATCAGAAACAATATATTTTAAGAGTTCAGACAATTACACATGTGGTAATATTAAATATGTTTATTATTTTTCTTTTTTTTTCTTATTTTTTTGCAAAATAGGAAAGATGAGTGATTTTATTTTTTTATTAGAGGACAAGCATTTTAAATAATTTTAAAAACAGTTTTTTATTTTACTCTTTTTAAGTCCTCATAGTTAATTAGATTGCATTCACTGTAAAATGCAATGCCTATTGCATATCTTTATACAGTGAGATCGGCGCTCCACTGATTCAGCCTGGCTGCGTCATTGGATCAGCAATCCAGCATCATTAGGCAGGAAAGGGACCTTCCACCTCCATTTTAGCTAGTCAGAACCCCGTGATCGCATCTTGGGGTCTGATGAGCCCACTAAGTTAACTGGCATATCTAATTTAATGCTTTAGACACCATGCATGATCTGCATTGGTCACAGTGTCTTAAGGGTTAATAATATGCAATGGCAGGATCACCACTGCTTCCAGTCATTAGTGTTGAGTGTCCAGCTACTCATAGTAGCGACGCTCAAAGCTATTAGGCTTCCTCACATTATAGTTAAATGTACGCGCCAGGGCATACATTTTGGCCTTGGTGTGTTAAGCCCCAGAGGGCAGGGACATCTAAGAGTTAAAATAAATAGAGCACATACCAAAATTTTAAACCACACAAAACAAAGGTGTACAAAAACCATTCACCAACAATGATAAATTTACCCCCTAGTGCTGACAAGCGATAATCTATAGATCTGCAATTGTAGGCTGACCACTGGGCCTTTTGTATAGTGCAGCACTATTCCTATTTGGCCAGTAATCACCCTGTGTAAAAGAGCCTTAAAGGGGTACTCCGCCCCTGGCATCTTATCCCCTATCCAAAGGATAGGGGATAAGATGTTAGATCGCTGCGGTCCCGCTGCTGGGGACCCCGGGGATCGCCACTGCAGCACCCCGCCATCATTACTGCACAGAGCGAGTTCGCTCTGTGTGTAATGACGGGCGATACAGGGGCCAGAGCAGTGTGACGTCATGGCTTCGCCCCTCATGACATCACGGCCCATCCCCTTAATGCAAGTCTATGGCAGGGGGCGTGACGACCGCCATGCCCCCTCCCATAGACTTGTATTGACGGGGGCGGGCCGTGACATCACGAGGGGCGGAGCCGTGACGTAACGATGCTCCGGCCCCTGTATTGCCCCTCATTACGTGCAGAGCTATCTCGCTCTGCGCAGTAATGATAGCGGGGTGCTGCAGCAGCAATCCCCGGGGTCCCCAGCAGTGGGACCCCGGCGATCTGACATCTTATCCCCTATCCTTTGGATAGGGGATAAGATGTCTAGGGGCGGAGTACCCCTTTAAGTAGAGCAAACATAATTACCAATCTTTGACTTCTCTTGTCACTTTTACTAAAGGCCAATTTTAGACTCTGAGTGAAAATCCTTTTTAGTGTATTTTTATTGCATTCACAAGGACAGAGACATTTATCTATGCAAACTGGTGAGTATTTAAGACAATAGTTTCTAACTTCACAGGGAATGTTATGTTGATATGCTTAGTTTCACCAAAGATTCAGTTTCATCTTAAAGTTATACTGTTAACTCTCTTATGATGCATTCACCTCACGCTTTGTGCAACTGGGGGCATCAGGGATACTGCATCAGACAGTTTTGGTATTATTCTGCTGTGTAATCCAATGAGCCAAACTAAGTAAGCTAGTGACTCCGGTTGGGCAACTTTTTTTTATTTGGACTGAAAAGCATGGTCTGCGATGGTTTTTATGTCTGGACCAAAGCCGGATACAGTCAGAAAATGACCTAACCAGAGTTTTTAGCTGAATCCTTTTGGATTGGATTGAATGGGGTATGACATGGGCTCAGCAGGGATATGGCAGCAGGTGGTTTTGAAATTCTCTTGTTCAATATAGCCTCCAGAGCTGCAAAACGTGGTTTTGACTGGTTAAATGCTTGCATTTGCCCTGCACCAATGTTGGGATATCTAAATGTATGAATAAAGCTGGATGTCAACATTTTCCTTGTCAGTAGGGTGACATCCTACACAGTTATATAACAACAACCTTTAGGGGTCGCCCCCCAAGGGGTTAACCCTAAACTAGAAACCCCCCTTAAAACTAAATTTTATTAGATCATTTAAAATATATATGAGCTCCGGTGTTGTGGTTAAAAGCACAGCTAGTAGTTGCTTGAATAGTATATTTGCATCCTATAACTTCTTTTATGATGATATTGTGCTATGTTGCCACTAATCTATGGATGCCGTTATATTAACCCCTTAAGGACGCAGGACGTAAATGTACGTCCTGGTGCGGTGGTACTTAACGCACCAGGACGTACATTTACATCCTGTGCATAACCGCGGGCATCGGAGCGATGCCCGTGTCATGCGCGGCTGATCCCGGCTGCTGATCGCAGCCAGGGACCCGCCGGCAATGGCCAACACCCACGATCTCGCGGGCGTCCGCCATTAACCCCTCAGGTGCCGGGATCAATACAGATCCCGGCATCTGCGGAAGTGCGCGATTTGAATGAATGATCGGATCGCCCGCAGCGCTGCTGCGGGGATCCGATCATTCGGAATGCCGCACGGAGGTCCCCTCTCCTTCCTCCGTCCGGCTCCCGGCGTCTCCTGCTCTGGTCTGTGATCGAGCAGACCAGAGCAGAAGATCGCCGATAACACTGATCTGTTCTATGTCCTATACATAGAACAGATCAGTATTAGCAATCATGGTATTGCTATGAATAGTCCCCTATGGGGACTATTCAAGTGTAAAAAAAATAAAAAATAAATGTAAAAGTAAAAGTAAAAAAAAAGTGAAAAATCCCCTCCCCCAATAAAAAAGTAAAACGTCAGTTTTTTCCTATTTTACCCCCAAAATGCGTAAACATTTTTTTTTATAGACATATTTGGTATCGCCGCGTGCGTAAATGTTCGAACTATTAAAATAAAATGTTAATGATCCCGTACGGTGAACGGCGTGAACGGAAAAAAAAAAAAAAGTCCAAAATTCCTACTTTTTTAATACAAAAATTATAAAAAATGTATTAAAAGTTTTTTATATGCAAATGTGGTATCAAAAAAAAGTACAGATCATGGCGCAAAAAATGAGCCCCCATACCGCCGCTTATACGAAAAAATAAAAAAGTTAGAGGTCATCAAAATAAAGGGATTATAAACGTACTAATTTGGTTAAAAAGTTTGTGATTTTTTTAAGCGCAACAATAATTGAAAAGTATGTAATAATGGGTATCATTTTAATCGTATTGACCCTCAGAATAAAGAACACATGTCATTTTTACCATAAATTGTACGGCGTGAAAACGAAACCTTCCAAAATTAGCAAAATTGCGTTTTTCGTTTTAATTTCCCCACAAAAATAGTGTTTTTTGGTTGCACCATACATTTTATGATATAATGAGTTATGTCATTACATAGGACAACTGGTCGCGCAAAAAACAAGCCCTCATACTAGTCTGTGGATGAAAATATAAAAGAGTTATGATTTTTAGAAGGCGAGGAGGAAAAAATGAAAACGTAAAAATTAAATTGTCTGAGTCCTTAAGGCCAAAATGGGCTGAGTCCTTAAGGGGTTAACAGAATAGCACTGATAGCTGCTAGTTAAAATGTGAATAGCCCTCCGCTTCCCGACGTTTCGTTGGATAAACCAACTTTATCAAGGTACAGAGGCTAATGCAATTCATACGTTTCTAAGAGCAATAACAACAATGGCACAATTTAGGGGGAGATTTAGGAAAAGTTGCCCATAGCAACCAATCATGTTGCTTCTTTCATTTTTAACAAGACCTCTACAAAATGAAAGAAGCAATCTCATTGGTTGCTATGGGCAACTGGGCAACCTTTCCTCTGCACAGATATTGATAAATCTCCCCCATAGAGTTCTAAGAGAAAATGCTACAGAATTGTTATGTCATTTACTTAAATAGACATATCAGAATTGTCAGGCCACATTTCATGGGATTTTCACATTTAAAATGTGAATTAAAGTTGAGCAACTTTGTAAATATTTTGCTTTGCATTCCTTGCCTTGTTTCAAGTTCATATTGTTTTCTCCAATCAGATACATTGTTGTTTCTTACTTCTTGAAAGTTATACTGGTTTTCTTTTGGTTTTGTTGTTGGCCATGTGACTAAACAGCACAGTTCTAGTTATATACCTGTCAAACTTTAAACATTTTTAATATGCTATTTTGAGATAGCCCCAACGGCCCTGTGATCTATTCCCTGTAACATTGTTTCTAAATTAAATATTTTAAATATCATTGTACCATACCACCCACTTATTAGAACATGTATCTTCCCAGGGTTACCTATAGGACCATTTCCTTCCCTTTAAAATATGAATATTATTTCACCTTATTTAACTATGTCTATAGGCTGATGCCTCAACTATATTGTGCACGACTTTCAGGAGATCTAGTGTCAGTTATAGCGTCCACTCCAGTAAATGAAAATTCCAAGCTTCGCTAACCTGTTCATATCTGCATGGGAGTGTTTCCTACCCAGAATTGGGTTTATTTATATAATTATTTATTTACTAATAATTTATATTTGTCTAACATATGCTCATCATTTACCAACATACATTCACACATACTGGTGGCTTCCTTACTCAGTATATTGACATATAGAAACCATTTGTGTTTGTGATCCATGCTTGGTTCGTGGTCCATGCCTAAATCCTTTTCAGACCAAGCACACATTTATGTAGTTACCCTATCAATATAAATAAGATAATTCCCATGATAGAGTTTAAGCCACTGAAGAAAAGAGACGGTTCTCTTGAAACGCGTCTGACATACTGTTTACAGATCCACATCATCCACCTTTCTTATTGCCATTTCAGAAACCTCCAGATTATCCCCACACACTTGCAGCATGCGCTCCAGGGCCCAAAGAAAATGCCACTTACAACCCTGCTCACACCTTTGGGGGGGGAGCAAAGAGAAAAGACATCTCACTAGATGGGTGGGTGGGGGTCGATGGCAGGGAGAAGGGAGTCCTAAAGCTGTCCCTATAGACCACTCTCCCTGCCTACTTGCCCATCCACCCTAAACAACGGATCGACAGCTTGGAGACAGTTCCTTCCTTGCACTAAAGTACATTGAAGTCAAAGTCAACAAAACAAACAGAACTGTACAGAGTAAGGAAACAAGTCAGGAACATAAAGGAACCAACAAACAGATATATAAATACAACAAAGGCAGGATATAGCATACTAACATACAGTTCAGAAACCAGAATCAAGATTAATGGCACATATGATAATATGAACAAGACTAGATATGGGGATATGTTTATAGCAGACAAAACCAGGATATGCAGGGGATGAACAGGTTAACTAAATGTCAGAACACTAAACAGGTCAGGAAATCAAGAACACTGTTCACACTGGACTCAGAACAAGGAACACACTAGATATCCCACTCCAAGCATGGAGGGACATATATAACAAAGCCAAAGAGGCTCCTAGCCATCGGGCACTCTCCACCAAGTGATCAGGATACTGGCCTAGCAGGAAACAAATTCTAAATATAAGCAAACATGGGAACAGACACAAGAATCACTCACTCCTAGATAGACAGATTAGCACAAGGCAGAGAACAGGATTCTATCCTCTGAGTTGCAGGATCAAACAAGGTCAACACAGGACTGACAAGATGCACAGTGTGAATACAGACTAAGGCAAAACTAAGCATATGTAGAATGAACATACAAGAATACTAAAACCTGACAAATGTACTAATACAAAGCAGGCTAAAATCTATATATTAAATAGGACAGATATCCAAGGTTAAAACTCAGGATATGTGCACAGACAGAGATAGTGAACGTCAAGCCAACATGGCTAGAATACAGGTCTAATCACCAGCACAGAACAGCACCAGAAGAGGTCTTATATATCATCCCAGTGCAGAAGTCAGTAAGGCTAACTATTCTCATCCCAGGGAAAATTAACACAGAAATTGTTCAGACAGGACCCAAAGCAGAAAATGCTAAATACAGATAAATGTACATTACAATACATGTCTATTTTTGTTCATCATATGTTGGGGTACCTGCCTATAAATGTTATACCTTTTTATACTGTTTTACACCTTTTACATTTTTTAACATATCATCCACCCACTTATTAGAACATTTATCTTCTCATGGTCACCTAGAGGACCTCTTTCTTGTTTTATTTTTTCCTTACTAATTATAGACACATAGGATATTTGTGTCAAAGTTAGTTAACCTCAGTTTCCTTTAGTTATATTTATGAGCTTCACTGAAAACATTTGTTAATTCCCTCTTCTATAATAAGATTGGATAAACTGGACCCCTAGAACATAATATTGTTTTTTATTACATTTTCAAAACTTTTTTAATTGAAACCATTAACACTTTATAATACTGGTTTGTATTCCTGATCTGTCAGATACACTGTAACTCTTCTTTACAAGGCTGCAGTTTTCACTTTTTTGCAGCCTTAGGTTGTAAAGGAGAGTTCTTGAAAATGAGATCATGTAAGCATGCAAGTCCTGACAACAACCACAAGATGAGGCCATCCTACTGGAACATATTTGCCATATTTATCCACAATTATCACTCTCTACGGAATTCCAACACAGCTTCAGAAGCAGTTGCTTTTCCTTTTGTCGTTAAAGGGTAAATTTACTCTGACAGCATTTTGAAAGGTTTCCTGTACACAAATAGATTCCTATTCAAATGCAATACACAAACTAAACCATGGAAAATCATTTGAACCCTAGCTATTACAGCTTTCCATCTAGTTGTCATGAGTAATTTGGAATGTTTGTATCCAATGTTATGATTTCTATAGCGGACAAGTGATTTTAGCTATTTACCAAATTTCTGTCAGATTTGAAATGTGTGAACAGACCTTAAAGCGTCCTGTAAGATCCCACAAAAAAACTGAAAACAATGCTACTCAGTACCTAATCCTGACCAAGTACATCTATTTTATGCCTCTATCACCTATATTTATTATTTTAAAATACCTTTTTTCGTTAGCTCACAGTGTTAGAAATCTTCAGGGGAAGGGGACGTGTCTCTCCCTTGTGGTGGTGGGAGTGATTGGTGTGTCTGCTTATTTAGCCTTTTCCCTGATTCATCTCTTGTCCATGGCTCATGGACAAGCCTGATGCTGCTCCAAGACTGATTAATGTCCCAGTAGGTATGGGGACCCCTAGTGTAGGGGTTTTCTTTAATAATAATAAAAAAAAATGTAAACAACCATATTACAAAAAGTCTTAAATTTTCATGAGTAACAACTTCTAAAAAGTTTTTGGATCTGACAATGCCCATTTAAAGGGGTACTACCATGCTAACTACTTATGCCCTATCTAAAGGATAGGGGATAAGTTGCCTGATCGCGTGGGGTCCCACCACTGGGGACCCCCACGATCTCGCACGCAGCACCCCGCTCTCATCAGGCTCCGGAGCAAACATCGCTCAGGGTTTGATGACTGCCGATCACGGGGCCGTAGTATTGTGACATCACGGCTCCAGCCCATGTGACGTCACGCTCCGCACCCTCAATGTAAGTCTATGGCAGGGGGCTAGACAGCTGTCTCGCCCCTGCCATAGACTTGCATTGAGGGGGTGGAGCGTGATGTCACACAGGGGCGGAGCTGTGAAGTCACCATCACCGGCCCCGTCATCAGACCCTGAGCCGATGTTCTCTCCAGGGCCTGATGAGAGCAGGGTGCTGCGTGCGAGATCGCGGGGGGTCCCCAGCGGCGGGACTCCACGCGATCAGGCAACTTATCCCCTTTCCTTTAGATAGGGGATAAGTTGTCAGCACGGTAGTACCCCTTTAAGGGCTAAGACACATACAAAGCCATGCACAAAGACCCTGTATGTCAGTACATGATAGTTGTATACCTCCCTATGATGAAGCATTACAGCTTCTTTATGTTGTTATACAATCTTATTAAAGGTGAACTGCGGCCCAAAACTTTTACCTTCCTCTGTGCCCAGGCTGCAAAAACAAAAAAAACAAAAACTTTATCTCACCTTCCTACGTTCCCCCGTTGCGCCGATATCGGCATTTTATTTGTTTTTGCAGCCTGGGGACAAAGGTAGGTAATAGTTTTTGGCCACAGTTCTCCTTTAAGGTGCCCAGAAGCATTTTGCTGCAATTTTTACCCATGTTAATGTACACTGAATGTACTGAAAGCCACAAGGAAAATCCACAATGAAAATCGCAAGAAAAAGATCATAGCAGCATTTTTTTTTTGTCCTGGAAGGAAAATGTCAGCAACTTGTAGACCACATCTGTAAAATCTCATCCACTTTCCTTGAGTCTTTTCTCTGCAAATCCTCAGTGAATTCACAATTTTCATGGCTCTACACAAACAGCATCAATGTGCCCATTCTTATATTTAATTCAAAATCGTGATGTGAGCACATGAGAAAGAAACCATACAAAAGGTAATATCTATGTAAAATTTCTATTAAAAATATCAGCCTCTCACCTCACTATCAGTAACTGATTTCGAAAAATACAGGTCTGATATTGTTGACAGTTGTTGAAACTGAAAGGCTGTATAAAATGGATTTTTTCGAGTTTCTGTTAATATCTGTATAATTTACTTTAGAAAATATACATTATTAGACAATGTATACTGTAAAATATACTGCTCTTCTGGGCATTTTTATATGGATCCAATAACGCGCTAATAAAGGTTCAACAATTTAATGTACCTGATGTGAAACAAACTTCCCCATGTGTAAACAGGTGTCATTAAAGGAGTAGTCCAGTGGTGATTCAGTGGTGAGCAACTTATCCCCTATCCTAAGGATAGGGGATAAGTTGCAGATCGCGGGGGGTCCGACCGCTGGGGCCCCCTGCGATCTCCTGTACGGAGCCCCGACAGCCCGCGGGAAGGGAGCGTGTCGACCTCCGCACGAGGCGGCGGCCGACACGCCCCCTCAATACAACTCTATGGCAGAGCCGAAGCGCTGCCTTCGGCAATCTCCGGCTCTGCCATAGAGATGTATTGAGGGGGCGTGTCGGCCGCCGCCTCGTGCGGGGGTCGACACCCGCTATCTCGGCGGAGAGCCGGGGCCCCGTACAGAGAGATCGCAGATTCTGTTCATTTATAGAATATTTAGTTTTGAAAAGCTACCAAGAGATATGTTTATTTTATTCTTTATTTAAACAAATATTTTTTTAGAATCTCCTTTTGTAAAATTGTATTTATTCCTTTTTATTCTTTAAAGTTTTATTTGTACTGCCTAATTTTGTGTAAAAGGTGTTAAAATGCTAAATATTTAAACAAATAAAGTGAAATATCAGAAGGACTGTATGCGCTTATGGAATATAGTTTATAAAAAAAAAAAGCATACCGATAAAAGTTTTAAAATGTGGGATTTTATCACATCATTGGACCTCGGTGGGTCTTTAGATTTTTTGTGATTAATCAGAAACACAGTTTCTCTTGTACATTTTATAATACATTTGATTTATGTCTTTATTACACCAAATCTCTAATGATATTGCATCTCATAATAGACTTCATATACCTGTTCATAGAAACAGCAAATTAGAATTTCTGTTTTATTTCGCTCATTTACTTTTTTTAAATTAATTCTAACTACAAGCAACAAGACATATTTTCCCTGAGATATTTCATAGATGCTGTTCATCCTGCCTGCAGAGAACAGCTTTTGCAAACACTGAAATTAAAGGGGTTCTCCGGTGCTTACACATCTTATCCCCTATCCAAAGGATCACGCCCTTTCCCGTAGGCTTGCATTGAGGGGCGGAGCGTGACGTCACACAGGGGCGGAGGCATGACATCACACGTCGCCGGCCCGATGGTCGCCCGTAATCAGACCTGGAGCGAACACGCTCCGGGGACTGATTACAAACGGGGTGCCGCGTGCATGATCATGGGCGTCCCCAGCGGCAGGACTCCCGCGATCAGGCATCTCATCCCCTATCCTTTGGATAGGGGATAAGATGTGTAAGCATCGGAGAACCCCTTTAAATAAGACAAATCCTTTTTATTTCAGTACACAGTGAGAAAAAACTATTAATGCTGCAAGGACACTTTTGGGAAAAAAATATATTGTAAGGGTTCATGCATACATTTGTATTATGATAGTGCACCACTGAATGTCTATGAGGCCTATAAGTTTTATGGAGCACTAATAAAACACCAGTGAAAGTCTGGGGAGGTTTACTACACCCCATTTGGGTCTGGGTTCATAAAGATAAAAACCTTTTTGATGGTTTATATACTAAATTGAAATAAAATAGTGCAATTTGGTTGTGTAATGGAGGTATTCTTCCCTAAAGCATTACTTCTATTGCTATATTTACATCTATAAACTACCCTATGCATTAAATACATCGGAAGTGGGGCTAACCTGGCCAGAGGAAGTGGGAGACCACTAAACAGACTCTTAGCCACAACCCCGCTCAACCTCGGCTGATGTGGTTCTTCTTGTCTGTTCCTGCCAGTGTCCAGACGTTTTTAATATGAAGAGATAAAGAATATGTTTTTAATAGGTGAGTGCCAATGACTTTTCTATATTTTGCTCTAACAGTAACTATGTTTGGTAGCATGTTTGCATGATTCAACTATTGTCAAAAATAGAAGAATAGTTTATTCGTTTTTCATTTTGTTAATTGCTAAAAATAAACAGTAGAGAAATCAAAATCAAATCAATATTTGATGTGACGCTTTGCCTTCAGACCTTCTAGGTACACTTGCACAAAGGTTTTGAAGGAAAGTTGTTACAAATAACTTTGAGAACTAAACACAGATTGATATTAGTACTTGTGCTGTCATTGAGAGGCTCTAATGTCCTTACTTTTAATTTTCTGGTTGTACATCCACATATTTTTTTTGTTACAAGCATTACACTCAATAATATAAACAACATGTGTATTACAAATTAATTACTGTTATTTGATAAGATTTTGTACCTTCAGTATTGAAAAATTATTTTCAGGGTTTAAATGTTCTACAGGGATTGCCACTAGAGATGAGCAAATTTTTTTTTAATTCAAATTTCTATTTAAAACGGCTATTTCTGGGCTACAGGGAGCCTCAATAGGGGTGTAGAACACTTTGCCTTGCCGTAACACACATAAGAGACCGAATGTCGGCAGAATGACACAGCCTGGAGGTGGCGGCAGCCTATGTAGGCCGCAGAGTGGTAAAATGACAGAGCCTGGAGGTGGCATCGGCATGAGGAGACCCTATGGTGGCCAAATGATACAGCCTGGAGATGGCGGTAGCATGAGGAGACCAAATGGTGGCAGAATTGTTGGTAAAATTATATTTTGATATCTAGGTTCCCTATTTTCCTATATATATTTTTATATATATATATATATATATATATATATATATATATATATATAATGATTGTAGAACTTTACAATGGTGTTGGCCGATTTTATCTAGTTTCAGTTAAATATTATCTTAGTTATGGTCAGTGCCCAGTGATGCTCGAAAACTATCCAAATGACCTTGGTAAATAATGAGACTTTTGTAAGTTAACAAGTTTTTTCCATGATAAGAAAGTGTACAGGAACCCTGTGATTGGTAATAAAGTTAAACAATATGAGCCTCCAGGGGACCAATAAGAATGCTACTATATAAAGGGCTGTAATCTACTTTGGGGTATGATTTTCTTCTGCGGAGCTGTTTCTCTGCTTGTAAGAGATCATCCACCTGTATCGATACATGTGCATTAAATCTGTCTGATAATCAACACGGCTGGATTTGACTGATCAAAGGGAGAAATAGATCCTAACACATGGTCCTTCGAGTAGGAAACAAAGAGTGGACTTCGGGTCAAATGGTACTGACCAAAATACTATTGTTGATCGTATAACAACTTGGTGACATAGTGGCCGAAGACAGGCACTGTGTTTGATGCCAGATGGAGCAGTGGTTCTCAACCTTTTTTTGCCATTCCCAAATTAGAGCCATCTTGTAATGACTGCACACCGGCACTATTACATAGTGACCGAAGAGGCTTTCTTGGAGTGTAGCCTAATGTAAATAGACACTGCCTGCTTATAATTCATATGCTTTAATTTACCCTGTTCCTCTCCCTATCTCCCCATGTTTACTGCCCACAGCAGCCCAGTGCCCACGTTTCCCCTTTGCAGTCTTCCTGCTCCGCTTCTCGGTGCGGTGATGTCAGCCTACTATTTCTTTCAAGGTGGCCCTGGCCAGTACCAGTGGCTGCCATTACTGTGTTTTTTTTTTTATATAAGTACCCCTTGGGGAACTACTAAGTGCCACTGGGGGTATTTGTACCCCAGGTTGAGAACCACTGATATATAGGATCTGGATAACACAGGGGCAAAAGATGCTTTCTTGGGGTGTAGCCTAATATAAATATGACACTACCTGCTGTCCAGGACAGACAACAAAAAGATTGCGCAAAGGTATACCGAACATCAGAAGAGTGTTGCCTGGTGTAAACAGCTGGAACAGCTGAGTTATCAGGAGTGATCGCAAGGCTGAATTCCTTTTAATCTCATGTCTGGTTTTGATACTAATTTTACCTTATCTATGACTAACACTACTGTTGCTGGTGGAGGGTTTAATTATTTACTGTTTCTGCCATTTGTTTGGGCATTGCTCATGGTCATGTTGATCATCTATCATTTCTGTCTCCGTAATCCTAACACTGTTCCTCCGTGTTTTATAGATGACTGAGAAATCCAAGGGTTGTTGAAGATGGGGAATAGATTGTGAAGGGATCTGCTTACACTTGTTTAAGTTGTTGCTGCATTCTTTAGAGGGAGATAAGAAATTTATGCAAAGGAAAGATCCAAATAATGTCAAATACTGTAGAAGTAGTAGTGGGAGAAGTAGTTTGGGTTCAATTATAGATTGACTGTATAATAATGGCACGCTTTACATGGTAGGATTAACTCCTTAAGGACACATGACGTACTGCTACGTCATGTGTCCCGATCCTGCGATATAACGCGGGGTTACACGGTAACCCCGCATCATATTGCGGCGGGCCTGGTGTCATAGTGAAGCCGGGACCCGCCGCTAATAGCGCGCGGCACCGATCGTGGTGCAGCGCGCTATTAACCCTTTAGCCGCGCGCTCAAAGCTGAGCTGCGCGGCTTAAAACGAAAGTGACCAGCTAGCTCAGGGAGCTGTTCGGGATCGCTGCGATATAATCGCGGCATCCCGAACAGCTGTACTACAGGAGGAAGGTCTCTTACCTTACATAGTTAGTACGGTCGAAAAAAGACATATGTCCATCAAGTTCAACCAGGGAATTAAGGGGTAGGGGTGTGGCGCGATATTGGGGAAGGGATGAGATTTTATATTTCTTCATAAGCATTAATCTTATTTTGTTCCAGGAATGTATCTTATCCTGTTTTAAAGCTGTTAATTGTTCCTCCTGTGACCAGTTCCTGAGGTAGACCGTTCCATAAATTCACAGTCCTCACGGTAAAGAAGGCGTGTCGCCCCTTGAGACTAAACTTTTTCTTCTCCAGACGGAGGGAGTGCCCCCTCGTCCTTTGGGGGGGTTTAACCTGGAACAGTTTTTCTCCATATTTTTTGTATGGGCCATTAATATACTTATATACGTTTATCATATCCCCCCTTAAACGTCTCTTCTCAAGACTAAACAATTGTAACTCCTTTAATCGCTCCTCATAGCTAAGATGTTCCATGCCCCATATTAGTTTAGTCGCGCGTCTCTGCACCCTTTCCAACTCCGCAGTGTACCTTCCTTCCTGCAGTCCGATCGCTGATTGAATGCTTCAAGCCTGAGATCCAGGCTTGAGCAATCAATCACCGATTTCACTGATTGTTGCGATGCAGCGGCAAGGCAGCAGTCTGTGAATGAACTCAGCCATTACAAGCTGATAGGTCTCTATGGCACCTATCAGCTTGCAAAAAAAAAAAAAAATAAAAAAGTTAACCCTTTCAGGTATTCCCTTCTGAATTAAAAGTTTGAATCACCTGGCATTTCCTAGTAACAAAATAAAACAGTGTAAATAAAAATACACATATGTGGTATCACCACGTGCGGAAATGTCCCAATTATAAAAATATACCACTTTTCAAACCGCACGTTAAGTGGCGTACGCGCAAAAAAATTCCAAAGTCCAAAATATTGCATTTTTGATCACTTTTTATACCACAAAAAAGTGATAAAAAGTCTGATCAGAACAAAAATGGTACCGCTAAAAACTTCAGATCATAGCACCCTGAACACAGAAAAATAAAAAAGTTATAGGGGTCAGAAGATGACAATTTTAAACATATAAATTTTCCTGCATGTATTCATGATTTTTTTCTGAAGTGACACTAAATCAAACCTATACAAGTAGGGTATCATTTTACCGTATGGACCTACTGAATAAAGATAAGGTGTCATTTTTGCCAAAAAATTTACTGCGTAAAAACAGAAGCCCCCGAAATTTACAAAATAGTGTTTTCTCATCAATTTTGTCGCACATTGATTTTTTTTGCCCATTTCACCGTAGATTTTTGGATAAAATGACTAATGTCATTACAAAGTAGAATTAGTGACGCAAAAAAGAAGTCATCATATAGAATTTTAGGTGAACATTTTAAAGAGTCACCGAAATCACCGATTTTTTAAAGTTAAGGAGGAAAAATTGAAAATGAAAAAACGAAAAAAGCCCCGGCCCTTAAAGGGTTAAGGAAATGAGTCTAACAGAACAAAAGAAGCTTAAGTATGGGGCAATGGCTGGTGCAGGGAAAGAACCATGCCCAAGTCAGATCTAATAATAAAAATAAAAAATAAAAAATATATATATATATATATATATATATATATATATATATATATAGATGCAAATCATAAAATGGTGCAGTATCTTGTAATACCTTTTTTATTGGACTAACAGCATTTTGTAGAGACAAGCTTTCGGGATTCCTCCCTTTATCAAGTCCAAAGCAAATCTAAGCTCACAAGTAGAAGACAAATATGCAGGGGTTAAGACAATAGATGTGGAGAATTCACACTAAGATGGGCCATAAATTGTCCTGTTATGGGAACATAGACTAAATAGATAAGAATGAGAAAAAGGGGATGGGAGGGGGAGCAGGGGAGAGACTGATAATTAGCAGGACATAGTGATATCAGTCTCTCCCCTGCTCCCCCCTCCCTCCCCCTTTTTCTCATTCTTATCTATTTAGTCTATGTTCCCATAACAGGACAATTTATGGCCCATCTTAGTGTGAATTCTCCACATCTATTGTGAGATGTAACCTGTGTGTTCTACTAACTACTAATGCGGCTACTCAAATTTACTATATATAAATATATATATATATATATATATATATATATATATATATATATATATGCCAATGTATTTGTAAACGTAAAAAAGGGATAACAATACAGTTATAAGCTAAAAGGCAATGATAAATGTGAAGGTGACTGCATGTTTAAGAGGATGGGAAACAGTATGTTACAGAAGGCACTGAGGAAGGTAGGATTAGAGAAGGTGTGAGTGTTTATGTAAGTATACTATGGTACCAGAATGTGCAAAAGTCCCAAAAATTTGTTGGAACTGTAAAAAGTGTTAATACTTTGTTCAAGAATATACCGAAGGAGTCAAGGGGGGGGGGGGGGGGCACAGGGATCCCCTGGATCAATGAATAGCATAATAATAATAATAGTACTGAGTACTTCCAAAATTGTTAGTATAAATGAAAGTGTTATAATGAATCATTTCAAACTAACAAAAAGATAAGCAAAATCCATGTGATAATAATTTCATGTTATTGCATATATTTGCATAATTTTATCCTTTTATACTCTTGTGAATGTATGAAGAGCCCTCTGTGTGTGTGTCCTGTTATTGTGTTATCTCTTGTATATGATTCTTTGTGTTTGCAGTCTTTGTGATATTGGTTGTTACAAAAGAAGACAATGCTTGTAAATAGTGTTGTGTAATCTTTAACCCCTTAACGACGCAGGACGTATATTTACGTCCTGCGCCGGCTCCCGCGATATGAAGCAGGATCGCGCCGCGATCCTGCATCATATCGCGTCGGTCCCGGCGCTCATCAACGGCCGGGACCCGAGGCTAATACCACACATCGCCGATCGCGGCGATGTGCGGTATTAACCCTTTAACCCTTTAAACCGCTTCTAAAGTGAAACTGAAAGTGACCCGGCTGCTCAGTCGGGCTGTTCAGGGCCGCCGCGGTGAAATCGCGGCGTCCCGAACAGCTGACCGGACACCGGGAGGGCCCTTACCTGCCTCCTCGGTGTCCGATCGACGAATGACTGCTCCGTGCCTGAGATCCAGGCAGGAGCAGTCAAGCGCCGATAATGCTGATCACAGGCGTGTTAATACACGCCAGTGATCAGCATAGGAGATCAGTGTGTGCAGTGTTATAGGTCCCTATGGGACCTATAACACTGCAAAAAAAATGTAAAAAAAAGTGTTAATAAAGGTCATTTAACCCCTTCCCTAATAAAAGTTTGAATCACCCCCCTTTTCCCATAAAAAAAATAAAAGTGTAAAAAAAAACAAAAATAAACATATGTGGTATCGCTGCGTGCGTAAATGTCCGAACTATAAAAGTATATCATTAATTAAACCGCATGGTCAATGGCGTACGCGCAAAAAAATTCCAAAGTCCAAAAAAGCGTATTTTGGTCACTTTTTATACCATTAAAAAAATGAATAAAAAGTGATCAAAAAGTCCGATCAAAACAAAAATCATACCGATAAAAACTTCAGATCACGGCGCAAAAAATTAGTCCTCATACCGCCCTGTACGTGGAAAAATAAAAAAGTTATAGGGGTCAAAAGATGACAATTTTAAACGTATACATTTTCCTGCATGTAGTTATGATTTTTTCCAGAAGTGCGACAAAATCAAACCTATATAAGTAGGGTATCATTTTAACCGTATGGACCTACAGAATAATGATAAGGTGTAATTTTTACCGAAATATGCACTGCGTAGAAACGGAAGCCCCCAAAAGTTACAAAATAGCCTTTTTTTTTTCGATTTTGTCGCACAATGATTTTCTTTTCCATTTCGCCGTGCATTTTTGGGTAAAATGACTAATGTCACTGCAAAGTAGAATTGGTGGCGCAAAAAATAAGCCATCATATGGATTTTTAGGTGGAAAATTGAAAGGGTTATGATTTTTAAAAGGTAAGGAGGAAAAAATGAAAGTGCAAAAACGGAAAAACCCTGAGTCCTTAAGGGGTTAATACTGTCCTCTCCATCTCCTCTCTGCCTGGAGTCTGTGTACATCGTGAGTGTATGATGATGTGAAACCTGTGTTATTTACTGTATATACAGCGCTTGCTATATCTAATATGCTACATTTTAAAGTGAGTATTGTATTTCTATGGTAATGGAAGACAAAGTCAAACTTCTTTTTCCCATCTCCTATGTGAGCTGTAACATCTTTAATCTTTGTTGTATAAAAATATAGAATCCTCAAAGCATAGGCATAGTGCTATGTTTCAAAATGGCATCCGGGGACTAGCCAACGCCCAAGCATTCCAACTGGAGGGGCTTGTATTTTATACAAAGGGATGTATAATTAACGTAGGAGAATTTGTGAATGGTTTTAATAAATGCTACAGGCATAATATCGTAGGATAAATCAGGTATTCAAAGCTTGCAGTACATACATGCAGTAGATGTAAAAGTTACCGGATTAGTTGAAATTCTGGAGTATGCAATGTCTAGTTGAATAATTATAGCAGAATACAGTTTCTCAGCGAGGCTGTTTAAGGGGCTGGTGATTTTTAGTTAAGCTTCTGTGTCTCTGAGTATGTTCACACTCAGTATGTATTTGTGTCAGTCCTGTTTTTGTTTTGGTTATAATTCTGGATCTCTGCTGATAAAATTTTGGTTTGTATTTTGTGCTATTTTTCTATCTAGATGTATGTAATGTGGCTTGTGACGCTATTTCTGTTTGTGTTCTGATTCTGTTCTATTTGTGTTTCTCCATGTTTAGTCCAGTGTGTATTTTGTTCTAGATTTGTATCTAATCAGGGAGTCTTTAGCTGTTGTTGACATGCTTTGTTTTGGGTTTTGCCTACTGTATAATTATTCTAATATGCCTTGAAATCTGTTTGTTATTTTGTAGTTCATATTGAAGTTCAGGAATGGACTGATGCCCGGTTGTCATGTGATCTGTGGTTTACTGCTTTTGTAGTGGACCCTGTGCTTATGGAGGTCCCCTTCCTCTGTCCGTACTGAGGTAGTTTCAGTTACTCCATGACAGAACTACAAGGGTGCCCAACTTGGTGTATGAGATCCTCCCCCCCCCCCTTCCCTGTCTTTTTCTCAGAAGTTCTGTGTGAGAATACAAGTGCTACTTTTAAAATATTATTATCCCAGTCCCTGCTCCCTGCGTACATCCCTTATCTTATTCTTATAGAACGTGTCCTTGACTACAGAATGTCTGTTCTAGAGGAGGGAGGGGGTGAGGGATTTTAGCCGAACAAAGAACAACGGATGTAGTATCATTAATGGCCTCTAATGATCTCCTGACATTAAACCACTCTTGTCCGCGTCCCTATTTCAATTATACGGCAGTATTGATACATGGAGTGACCCATGTCTCAAAAGGGGGGAAGTATGGGGTATTAATAGCATTGTATACGGCTTCAAAAACTACTAAAAAAACTTTTGTTCCCAATGTCTGATATGTGCAAGACACAATCCACAAGGAGGTATTAGACCAATGAGAGGTATGGTCGACATTTTGTAAACCAAACTATAAAACACCTAATAGAAATAATGAGTATAGAAGTAATAAATCACTGTGCACACAACCCCCAGTCAGCGGGGGTCATAGAAAGACATAATGGTATACTGAAAAGCAAACTGAGAAGCTATGGAAGAGACAGGGAAAAGTTGGATGTACTGTTTACCATGAGCTGTTCTGAGTATTACACCCACTAAAGATGGATTAAGTCCTTTTGAGATGATGTAGACCACATAACATACCAAATGAGACACATATCGAGGGGGCAGAGAGAACAGAATATATGCAGAGCAGAATATATGTCTAGACTGTTGGAGCAGAAACAAATTAAGTCTTAATTAAGTCTGTTCCATTCCAGAAGGAGGATCCATAGAAGAAGAAACAAGTTTAACATTTTAGACTGGGTCCTCATAAAAGTGATCAAGAAGAAACACTGACATTCACCTAAGTAGAAGGGACCCTACAAAGTCCTACTAACTACCCTAAAGTAGTAAGGATAGAGAGAGGAATACCTGGATCCATCAGTCTCACTGTAAAAAGGTTCTGCAGACAGAGCAGGGTGAGAAGGCTGAGGAGTTTCCAATTAGTCCGGCTACAAAGGGAGATTCTGCATAAGGCAGAGACTGTCTCAAACCGGTGAAGCCTCCAATACCCTACCCCTTGGAGCTCCTCAGCTGGATAGGATGATAGGGATAATACTTGTGGTGGGTCTGGTGGGAATTCCAGGAATCCTCAGAAGGATAATTCTTTATCCTTTACCATAAAAATACCATGATCAGACACAACTAACAGACTGGGTGACTGTAGGTAGACCTATCAATTTGACATTCCCCAAGGGAACCAGCGGTACAGCACTAGTAGACCTGTGCCAGTTGATTGAGTGTGGGGATTTAAGACGTGCAAAAGAATAAGAAATACCGTATATACTCGAGTATAGGCCGAGTTTTTCAGCACGATTTTTCGTGCTGAAAACACCCCCCTCGGCTTATACTCGAGTGAACTCCCCCACCCGCAGTGGTCTTCAACCTGCGGACCTCCAGAGGTTTCAAAACTACAACTCCCAGCAAGCCCGGGCAGCCATCGGCTGTCCGGGCTTGCTGGGAGTTGTAGTTTTGAAACCTCCGGAGGTCCGCAGGTTGAAGACCACTGCGGCCTTCAACATCATCCAGCCCCCTCTCACCCCCTTTAGTTCTGAGTACTCACCTCCGCTCGGCTCTGGTCCGGTCCTGCAGGACTGTCCGGTGAGGAGGTGGTCCGGTGGGATAGTGTTCCGGGCTGCTATCTTCACCGGGGAGGCCTCTTCTAAGCGCTTCGGGCCCGGCCTCAGAATAGTCACGTTGCCGTGACAACGACGCAGAGGTGCGTTCATTGCCAACGTAATTCTGCGTCATTGTCAAGGCAACGCCTCTATTCCGGGCCGGAAGCGCGGAGAAGAGGCGCCCCCGGTGAAGATAGCAGCCCGGACCACCTCCTCACCGGACCACCTCCTCACCGGACAGCCCTGCAGGACCGGACCAGCGCCGAGCGGAGGTGATTACTCAGAACTTAAGGGTGGTGAGAGGGGGCTGGTTGATGTTGAAGGCCGCAGTGGTCTTCAACCTGCGGACCTCCGGAGGTTTCAAAACTACAACTCCCAGCAAGCCCGGACAGCCGATGGCTGCCCGGGCTTGCTGGGAGTTGTAGTTTTGAAACCTCTGGAGGTCCGCAGGTTGAAGACCACTGAGGGCGAATGATGAGAAGAGGATGATGAAGGGGGGGTGTGGGGATGATGAAGGGGGGGGGGTGTGGGATGATAAGGGGATGATGAAGGGGGGGGGTGTGGGATGATAAGGGGATGATGAAGGGGGGATGTGTGGGATGATGACAAGGGGATGATGAAGGGGGGATGTGTGGGATGATAAGGGGATGATGAAGGGGGGATGTGCGGGATGATAAGGGGATGATGAAGGGGGGATGTGTGGGATGATGACAAGGGGATGATGAAGGGGGGATGTGTGGGATGATAAGGGGATGATGAAGGGGGGATGTGTGGGATGATAAGAGGATGATGAAGGGGGGATGTGTGGGATGATGACAAGGGGATGATGATGAGGATGTTAATGACGGGTCTGGATGATGACAGGGGGGATGAGGTATTTCCCACCCTAGGCTTATACTCGAGTCAATAACTTTTCCTGGGATTTTGGGTTGAAATTAGGGGTCTCGGCTTATACTCGGGTCGGCTTATACTCGAGTATATACGGTAGTATTATGTGTATATATGTATGTAAATATATGTATACATATGTATATATATGTTGTGCTCTATTTGGGAAAGAATGTAACCTATGGCAACAAGCCTTGTGGACGACAAGATGGAGTTTATAAGTGTCAATAGACAGTATTATCTACTGACTATACAATGTTTATAGAAATAGGCCCTTTGCATGTATACATAGTGACCAATGATAGTGTTTTTTATATTATTTATACTCTTGGCTATTTCCAATTGTTATGTATTCTGCAAGAACTCAGGGGTTAAACCTCTGTCTTAGATGGAATTGATGAGAAAATGGACAGACATTTATCAAGCGATTTAGTTAAATTTTTTTAACTAAAAATGTCGCACAAATGTCGCACCTGCAACTACGCGATTTTTCGTGCGACATTTTGACTGGAAAGCGAGAAAAGCAAGTTTTCCAAAACTTAACTACGTAGTAATAATTTTAAAATGGACTACGGGTAGTCTGGTATTTATTAACTACAACAGTCACAACTGCGCAAAAAAAAATCGCAACAAGGTTAAAAATTGACTAAATTTACTCCAGCTCAAACATGGAGCAGAAAAAGCTACTACCAAAGTAAAAAAGAAGAAATTGCTTACGTGAAAGAAAATTATCAACAGGCTGAAACCAGTTGATAAATAAGTCCCACATAAGCAAAAAAAAAGTAAAGAAAAAATTACTAAAAAAAGGAATATATAAGCAAACATTGATAAATGTCCCTCATGGTGATTATAAACAGTGGAGTTCCGGCCAACATCATGTTGAATATGCATTCATTCTGCTGGTGGAATGTAGTAATTGGGATATTGAGAAGATATATAGCAAACAATATAATCAAAGAGTGGATTAATGCTATGGAAACTAAAAAAATTAATAACATTAAAATATGGCTAAGAAGTTGGTTCTACTTTATATAATTGTATGAGTTCTCAGGAAGGAATGACCTGATAACAGTAGCTGAGGAGATTCTGGGAGATCGGCCAAGGGCTGAGATAGCATGCAGGTGTCCTCTGGTTAATTGCTATGTATAATTGTATAACTTGTGGCGTACACTTAGTATATACCCAGTGTATAAGTGGGTAGTTATGCCTAAAATACAATAATATCAGAGATATTATTACCCTGTAGGAAAGTAGAAGTATCAGGAACAGATCCTATAGGTGGGTTTTTCTTAGAAGTCAGACCTAGAGGAAAGGAAGTACCTAAAAAGGGATATCCATGAAAAGGGAAGTGCCTTATACCACAGTTGAAATATTAAATAAAACTATAAGGTTCATCAACCTCACCATAGAGGATGCCATAGCCTTAGAGACAAGGTATCAAGATAAAAATGAGTGGCTAGAATGGCTAATCTATAAAGCCAAAACATTAAAAAGAGAAACTGCCTAGTCTGTGTGGGTTTCAGGCCCCACTTAGCTGCAGCACCCTTTCCTTTAACCCCTTCAGGACCCATGACATACATGTACTTCATGGGACCCCGGTACTTAAGTGCATGTACGTCATGATATATTCCGGTCCCTGCCGCGGCGCCGGGCAGAGATCGGAACCGGATGCTAGCTGAAATCCTTCAGCAGGCATCCAGGGCAAACGCCCAGGGGGGCCATGCCAGGGGTCTCTGGGACCTGACCGCCCAGTAAATTTGCATTATCGTGGCTGTATAGGAGTGAGGTGGCAAGCCTGCCACGCGGCGGGGGATGGGGGAGTGCTGGGGACCGGCCCCGGTACTTACCTCGTCCCTGAAGACCCGGATCCCGGAGACTGCGGCAGCAGCGACAAGTGAGTGGATCTTCCGCGGTGTCGCGGGAGCTTTGCAGCAGTCCAGACCACCGTAAAGCGATCTGGACTGCTCCATCTGGTCCCCTTATATTACATCTCCTAGCATGCCCAGACAGCCCTTGGCATCCGGGCATGCTGGGAGTTGCAGTTTTGCAACATCTGGAGGTCCACAGTTTTGGGACCACTGTGCCCTTCCAGATGTTGCAAAACTACACATCCTCAGCATGCCTGGACAGTCTTGGCATACTGGGATTTGTAGTTTTGCAACATCTGGAGGGGCAAAGATTGGGAACCACTGTATTTGTGGTCTGCAAACTGTAGTCCTCCAGATGTTGCAAAACTACAACTCCAAGCATGCTCAGACTGCTCAGGCATGCTGGGAGTAGTAGTTCGACAACATCTGACTCTAAAGATGTTGCCGAACTACTACTTCCAGCATGCCTGAGAATGCTTGGAGTCGTAGTTTTGCAACATCTGGAGGGCTACAGCTTGGACACCACCCCCAAACTGTTCTCCTCCAGCTGTTGCGTAACTACTACTCCCAATATGCCCTTTCAGCTGTCTGGGCATGCTGGGAGTTGTGGTTTTGCAACAACTGGAGGCACACTGATTGGGAAACATTGTCTGTTTCCTAACTCAGTGTTTCCCAACCCATGTGCCTACAGCTGTTGCAAAACTATAGCTTCCAGCATTCACTGATAGACTGTGCATGCTGGGAGTTGTAGTTTTGCAACAGCTGGAGGTCGTCCCCCCCCCCCCCACATTGGCAGGGGCTTACAGTGAGTATCATGATGCAAGTTTGCGATGCAGCAAATTTTGCGCGGCAGCTCAAACTCGCAGCGGGAAACTCGCTGTAATCCCCTGCACGTGTGACTGTACCCTAAAAACATTACAATACACATATACACATACCCCTACACAGCCCCCCTCCCCTCCCCAATAAAAATGAAAAACGTCTGGTACACCACTGTTTCCAAAACGGAGCCTCCAGCTGTTGCAAAACAACAACTCCCAGTATTGTCGGACAGCCGTTGATTGTCCAAGCATGCTGGGAGTTTTGCAACAGCTGGAGGCACCCTGTTTGGGAATCACTGGCGTAGAATACCCCTATGTCCACCCCTATGCAAATCCCTAATTTAGGCCTCAAATATGCATGGCGCTCTCACTTTGGAGCCCTGTCATATTTTAAGGCTACAGTTAAGGGCCACATATGGGGTATTTCCGTACTCGGGAGAAATTGCCTAACAAATTTTGGGGGCTTTTTCTCCTTTAACCCCTTATGAAAAGGTGAAGTTGGGGTCTACACCAGCATGTTAGTGTAAAAAAATAACTTTTTTTCACTAACATGCTGGTGTTGCCCTTTACTTTTCATTTTCACAAGAGGTAAAAGGGAAAAAAGCCCCCAAATATTTGTAATGCAATTTCTCCCGAGTACGGAGATACCCCAGATGTGGATGCAAAGTGCTCTGGGGGCGCACAACAAGGCCCAAAAGGGAGAGTGCACCATGTACATTTGAGGTGATTTGCACAGGGGTGGCTGATTGTTACAGCGGTTTTGACAAACGCAAAAAAAAATAAAAAAACACATGTGACCCCATTTTGGAAATTAGACCCCTCACAGAATGTAATAAGGGGTGCAATTAGAATTTACAACCCACAAGTGTCTGACAGATCTTTGGAACAGTGGGCTGTGCAAATAAAAAATTTTGTACAGCCCACTGTTCCAAAGATCTGAAAGACACTAGTGGGGGGGTAAATGCTCACTGTACCCCTTGTTACGTTCCTCAAGGGGTCTAGTTTCCAAAATGGTATGCCATGTGGTTTTTTTTTTTGCTGTCCTTGCACCATAGGGGCTTCCTAAATGCGACATGCCCCCGGAGCAAAAAGTCAAATATGACTCCTCTTCTGAGAATTGTAGTTCACCCGTAGTGCACTTCAGGTCAACTTATGGGGTACCTCCATACTCAGAAGATATGGGGTTACAAATTTTGGGGGGTATTTTATGCTATTAACCCTTGCAAAAATGTGACATTTGCGGGGGAACACACATTTTAGTGACAGACAGCTGTTTGAGCATGCTGGGATTTGTAGTTTTGCAACAGCTGGAGGGCTACAATTTGAGACCACTATATGGTAGTCTCTGAACTATATCCCTCCAGATCTTGCAAAACTACAACTCCTGGCATGCCCACACAACTGATTGCTGTCAGGGCATGCTTGGATTTGTAGTTTTGCAACATCTGGAGGGCCACAGTTTGCAGTGGTCTCTATACTGTAGCATGCTGGGAGTTGTAGTTGCGATCCCTCCAGCTGTTGCATAACTACATCTCCCATCATGCCCTTCGTCGATCAGTACATGCTGGGAGTTGTAGTTTTGCAACAGCTGGAGGCACACTGGTTGGAAAATATTGAGTCAGATAACAGAACCTAACTGAAGGTTTTCCAACCAGTGTGCCTCCAGCTCTTGCAAAAGTACAACTCCCAGAATGCACGGTCTGTCAGTACATGCTGGGAGTTGTAGTTTTGAGACTGCTGGAGGATTGACCCCCTCCATGTGAATGTACAGGGTACATTCACACAGGCAGGTTTACAGTAAGTTTTTTGCTTCAAGTATGAGCTGCGGCAAATTTTTCACCGCAGCGCAAACTCCTAGCAGGGCACTGACTGTAAAACTCCGCCAGTGCGAATGTACCCTAAAAACACTACACTACACTAACACAAAATAAAGGGTAAAAGACTACATATACACCCCTTACACTGTCCCCCCCCCCAATAAAAATGTAAAACGTCTTGTAACACAGTAACATAGTTCATAAGGTTGAAAAAAGACCAGAGTTCAACCTATAACCCTAATAAGTCCCTATTGAGTTGAGATGATCCAGAGGAAGGCAAAAAAAAACTCATACTGGAGGCAAAAATTCCTTCCCGACTCCAATATGGCATCAGAATAAATCCCTGGATCAACCTTCTGTCCCTATAAATCTAGTATACATAACCAGCAATGTTATTAGTCTCCAAAAATGCATCCAGACCCTTTTTGAACTCTATTACAGAGTTCACCATGACCACCTCCTCCGGGAGAGAATTCCACAGTCTCACTGCTTACAGTAAAGAACCCTCGTCTGTGCTGGTGTAGAAACCTTCTTTCCTCTAGACGTAGAGGATGCCCCCTTGTTATTGATACAGTCCTGGGTATAAATAGATCATGGGAGAGATCTCTGTAGTGTCCCCTTATATATTTATACATAGTTATTAGGTCGCCCCTAAGCCTTCTTTTTTTCTAAACTAAATAACCCTAATTCTGATAATCTTTCTGGGTACTGTAGTCCTCCCATTCCCGTATTACTCTGGTTGCCCGTCTTTGAACCCTCTCCAGCTCCACTATATATTTCTTGTACACTGGTGCCCAGTACTGTACACAATATTCCATGTGTGGTCTGACTAGTGATTTGTACAGCGGTAGAATTATTTCCTTGTCGTGGGCATCTATGCCCCTATTGATGCACCCCATGATTTTATTTGCCTTGGCTGCAGCTGCCCAACACTGGTCCCTACAGCTAAATTTACTGTTAACAAAGACTCCTAAGTCCTTTTCCATGTCAGTCGTCCCAAGTGTTCTCCCATTTAACCCCTTAAGGACCAAGGGCGTACAGGTACGCCTTTGCTCCCTGGTACTTAAGGACCAAGGGCGTACCTGTACGCCCGTGGGAATTTCGGTCCCTGCCGCGCGCCGGGCGGGGACCGGACCGGGGTGACTGCTGATATCAATCAGCAGGCACCCCGCGCCAATGCCCAGGGGGGTCATCAGACCCCCCCCCATGTAGGCGATCGCCGACAATCGCAAGTGAATTCACATTTGCGATTTTCGGCGATTCCGGTGATGCGGGTCACGTGTGACCCGCTGACCCGGAGATACAAGGTGATCGGGGGTGTAGGATACACCCCCTATCACCCTCTGTATCTATGGGGAGGTGGCGATGTCGTCACCCCCCCAGGATCGCTGCTATTGGCCGGACGATAGCAGCCGGCAGGGGAGGGGTTAACAGCCCCTTCTCGCGGCTCTGCTTGCTCCCTGAGTTCATTCAGCGGCCAGAGCTGCGAGAAGGAGCCAGGGACCCCCCCTCTGTGAAGATCGGAGCCCCTCACAGAGGAAGACCCCCCTTAGAGCAGGGAGAGAGAACAGCCCCAGGGACAGGTAGGGTTAACAAGTAAAAAAAAGTAAAAAGTAAAGTAAAAAAAAAGTGTAAAAAATTCCCCCCCCCCCCCTGACCCCCTAATAGGACCTAAAGGGTCCGCAACAATTTTTTTTAGTGTGACCCGGGCCCTATTAGGGATTCAGGGCGCTGCATTTGGCCATTTTTTTTTTTTTTTTTTGGCTGCACCGCTTTTTTCCCCCCCATACAGTTAGTTACACCAATCACACACACTACATACTCACCTCCCCCCCACACAGACACCCGCCACCCCCGCCACCAACCCCCCCACCACCACCACCGTAGAAAAAAGGCGATGGCTCGCCAGGCATTTTCGGCAGAGGAGGCATATGCTTTTCTTGCCTCCGACTCAGAATCTGTCAGTGAGGACGATGAAGATCCAACATTCCTGTGTTCTTCATCGTCCTCCTCCTCATCTAGTACTGATGATGAGTCACCTATACGGCGGCGGAGACGCCGCCAGGCGAGGCCACGCACCCCCCATGATAGTGGCCCAGTGGCCTGCACTAGTGCGAGTGGTGATGCTGCTCGTACTAGGAGTCTGACCCCCCAGACAAGTTTACCAGAGCCCCCTTCCGGTGAACCTGTCTGGAGACCCCCAGAGGCTTATCAGCCACGGGTTCCGGAGTTTGTTGGCGACTCCGGAATCCGGATTGACAATTCTGGATTCACTGAAATTGACTATTTCAGTTATTTTTTCAGTGACAGTTTTGTCAATCTAATGGTGGAGCAGACGAATCTGTACGCCAGGCAGTTCATCGCCCACCACCTTGATTCTGTTTTGGCCAGGCCCAATGAATGGTACACCATTGATGCAGCAGAGATGAGGACATTTTGGGGCCTCTTGCTGCATATGGGCCTGGTCAAAAAACCAAGTGTCAGACAGTACTGGAGCGGGGACATCTTCTACCAGACCCTGCTTTACAGTATGGTCATGGCACGGAGGCGGTACGAGGCGATTCGGAAATGCCTGCATTATGCAGATAATGCGGCATGTCCGCCCCGAGGTGATCCCGCCCATGACCGGCTTTACAAAGTGAGGCCGGTCATCGATCACTTTGGGGCCAAATTTTTGGAGGCCTATGTACCGTTCAGGGACCTCTCTGTTGATGAGTCTCTTATCAGTTTTAAGGGGAGACTCATCTTCCGCCAGTATATTCCCTCGAAGCGGGCGCGGTATGGCATGAAGCTCTATAAACTTTGTGAGAGTACCTCCGGGTACACTCTCAAGTTTAGAGTGTATGAGGAACGAGATTCCCGTATTGAACCCCCAGATTGTTCCCCCACTCTGGGTGTTAGCGGGAAAATCGTTTGGGAGCTTGTGCACCCTTTGCTGGATAAGGGTTACCACGTGTACGTGGACAACTTTTATACCAGCATCCCTCTCTTCACATCCCTCGCCGCCAGATCCACGTCCGCTTGTGGGACCGTGCGGAAGAACCAGAGAGGCCTCCCTATAAATTTTCTGCAGACACCTATGCCCAAGGGTGAGTCCCGTGCCCTTACCCATGAAAACCTGTTGTTGGTCAGGTATAAGGATAAGAGGGATGTCCTTATGCTGACCACTATTCATGGTAACGGCAGCTCACCTGTCCCTGTGCGAGGTACCACAACACCGGTCCTCAAGCCCGATTGTATTCTGGACTACAATCGGTATATGGGGGGAGTTGATCTTTCTGATCAAGTCCTCAAGCCATACATGGCCATGCGGAAAACACGGGTATGGTACAAAAAAGTTGCGGTCTACATGGTACAGGTTGCCATGTACAACTCTTTTGTACTGTCCTAGTACGCTGGCAACACAGGGACATTCCTCCAGTTCCAAGAAGAAGTCCTAAAGGTCCTGATCTTTGGCGACCGGGAAAGAGCAGGCCGGACTTCCCAAGGAACTGGAGTTATAGGTGCCAGGATCATCCCAGGCCAACACTTTCCAGGTGAAGTCCCCCATACTGGAAAGAAGGGACGATCCCAGAAAAAATGCAGAGTGTGTAACAGGAGGGGGATTCGGAAGGACACCACCACTCAGTGTGACACTTGCCCCGATCATACGGGCCTCTGCATTAAAAACTGCTTCAGGGAGTATCACACTTCCATGGAGTACTAAATTTTCCCTTTTCATTTTAATTTTCCATAATTTGACCCCAATGTACCATGTCCAGAGTACATTCCAAATTTTAACACCATAAAACCACTAAATTGCCCAAAAAAAACTCATCTAAAAAAAAAAAAAAAACTGATGAGACATCTGGGGGTATTTTTTTCTCTGGGTCCATGGCTTACTGAGTCACTATCATCGGGGACTTTTTTTGTTGCCTCAAATGCGCAGCGCTCTCTCTCCACCTGAGCGGGGTGCGCATTTGAGGCAACAGGTTAGGGACGGCCACACACGTCACATTCCCAGAATGATGATTCAGAGCATAGGGTTTGGGGTGGGCATATTTTTTAGTTTTGGCTATGCTCTGGGTCATCATTCTGGGACCATAACCTGTTTTATAATTTTATGTCCAACTGTACCCCATTTTAGTTATTTAGTGTACCCCAGTTATTTACCCCATGTAATGCCCCTTGAGGGGGGGTCCCACTGTTCTGGCTCCTTAGGCCGCAACGCAGAAGCTCAAGGCCCCTGAATGCGACCTGCTCCTCTCAGACCAGTGTGCAAGCTGTTTACGCCCAGACTTGAGGTATGTCCTTACTCCAAAGAAATGTATTTACAAACTTACGGTGACATTTTCTCCTTTTACCACTTGTGAAAATGAAAAATTTGGTGTAACCCCAGCATTTTAGTGTAAAAAAATCCAATTTTTCATTTTCACATCCCACTTCATGAATATTTATCAAACACCTGTGGGGTGTGAAGACTCACTGTACCCCTTGTTATGTTTCTTGAGGGATGTAGTTTCCGAAATAGTATGCCATGTGTTTTTTTTTTTTGCTGTCCTGGCACCATAGGGGCTTCCTAAATGTGACATGCCCCCCAAGCAAAATTTGCTCTCAAAAAGCCAAATATGACTCCTTCTCTTCTGAGCATTGTAGTTCGCGTAGTGCACTTCAGGTCAACTTATGGGGTACCTCCATACTCAGAAGAGATGGGGTTACAAATTTTGGGGGGGGGGGGGGTATTTTCTGCTATTAACCCTTGCAAAAATGTGAAATTTGGGGGGAAACACACATTTTTGTGAAAAAATAAAACATTTTTTTTACATATGCAGAAGTTGTGAAACCCCTGTGGGGTATTAAGGCTCACTTTATTCCTTGTTACGTTCCTCAAGGGGTCTAGTTTCCAAAATGGTATGCCATGTGTTTTTTTTTTGTTGTTCTGGCACCATAGGGGCTTCCTAAATTCGACATGCCCCCCGAGCAAAATTTGCTCTAAAAAAGCCAAATATGACTCCTTCTCTTCTGAGCATTGTAGCTTGCCCGTAGTGCACTTCAGGTCAACTTATGGGGTACCTCCATACTCAGAAGAGATGGGGTTACAAATTTTGGGGGGTATTTTCTGCTATTAACCCTTGCAAAAATGTGAAATTTGGTGGGAAACACACATTTTAGTGAAAAAATTATATATTTTTTTTACATATGCAAAAGTCGTGAAACCCCTGTGGGGTATTAAGGCTCACTTTATTCCTTGTTACGTTCCTCAAGGGGTCTAGTTTCCAAAATGGTATGCCATGTGTTTTTTTTTGCTGTTCTGGCACCATAGGGGCTTCCTAAATGCAACATGCCCCCCAAAAACCATTTCAGAAAAACGTACTCTCCAAAATCCCCTTGTCGCTCCTTCCCTTCTGAGCCCTCTACTGCGCCCGCCGAACAATTTACATAGACATATGAGGTATGTGCTTACTCGAGAGAAATTGGGCTACAAATATAAGTATACATTTTCTCCTTTAACCCCTTGTAAAAATTCAAAAATTGGGTCTACAAGAACATGCAAGTGTAAAAAATGAAGATTGTGAATTTTCTCCTTCACTTTGCTGCTATTCCTGTGAAACACCTAAAGGGTTAACACACTTACTGAATGTCATTTTGAATACTTTGGGGGGGTGTAGTTTTTATAATGGGGTCATTTATGGGGTATTTCTAATATGAAGACCCTTCAAATCCACTTCAAACCTGAACTGGTCCCTGAAAAATAGTGAGTTTGAAAATTTTGTGAAAAATTTAAAAATTGCTGCTGAACTTTGAAGCCCTCTGGTGTCTTCCAAAAGTAAAAACTCGTCAATTTTATGATGCAAAGATAAAGTAGACATATTGGAAATGTGAAAAAAAAAATTTTTTAATTTGGAATATCCATTTTCCTTACAAGCAGAGAGCTTCAGAGTTAGAAAAAAGCTAAATTTTCAATTTTTTCATAAAATTTTGGGATTTTCCACCAAGAAAGGATGCAAGTTACCACAAAAATTTACCACCATGTTAAAGTAGAATATGTCACGAAAAAACAATCTCAGAATCAGAATGATAACTAAAAGCATTCCAGAGTTATTAATGTTTAAAGGGACAGTGGTCAGATGTGCAAAAAACGCTCTGGTCCTAAGGTGTAAAATGGCCTGGTCCTTAAGGGGTTAATACATAATCCCAGCCCAGATTTTTCCTCCCCATGTGCATTACTTTACATTTATCAGTGTTGAACCTCATCTGCCACTTCCCAGCCCAAAACTCCAACCTATCCAGATCCATTTGTAACAGTGCACTGTCCTCTATAGTGTTTACCGCTTTACAGAGTTTAGTGTCACCTGCAAAGATTGCTACTTTACTATTCAACCCCTCTGCAAGGTCATTAATGAATATATTAAATAGGACAGGACCCAAGATGGACCCCTGTGGTACCCCACTAGTAACAGTCACCCAATCAGAATAAGTACCATTAATAACCACCCTCTGTTTCCTATCATTGAGCCAGTTACTTACCCACTTGCACACATTCTCCCCCAGCCCAAACCTTCTCATTTTATGCACCAACCTTTTATGTGGAACCGTATCAAATGCGTTGGAAAAGTCCAAATATACGACATCCAGCGATTGCCCCTGGTCCAGTCTGGAGCTCACCTCCTCGTAAAAGCTGATCAGGTTAGTTTGACAGGACCGATCCCTCATAAATCCATGCTGACACGGGGTCATACATTTATTATTATCAAGATATTCCAAAATAGCAGTGTTTACAAAACGGAGCCTCCAGCTGTAGCAAAACAACAACTCCCAGCGACAACCACTGACTGTCCAGGCATGCTGGGAGTTTAGCAACAGCTGGAGGCACCCTGTTGGGGAATCACTGGCGTAGAATACCCCTATGTCCACCCCTATGCAATCCCTAATTTAGTCCTCAAATGCGCATGGTGCTCTCTCACTTCAAAGCCCTGTCGTATTTCAAGGAAACAGTTTAGTGCCACATATGGGGTATTTCCGTACTCGGGATTTTGTGGGGCTTTTTCTCCTTAACCCCTTATGAAAAGGAAAAGATGGGGTCTACACCAGCCTGTTAGTGTAAAAAAAAAAAATGTTTTACACTAACATGCTGGTGTTGCCTTTTACTTTTTATTTTCACAAGAGGTACCGTATATACTCGAGTATAAGCCGACCCGAGTATAAGCCGGGACCCCTAATTTCAACCCAAAATCCCAGGAAAAGTTATTGACTCGAGTATAAGCCTAGGGTGGGAAATACATCATCCCCCCCCCCCCCCGTCATCATCCAGACCCGTCATTAACATCCTCATCATCATCCCCTTGTCATCATCCCACACATCCCCCTTCATCATCCCCTTATCATCCCACACATCCCCCCTTCATCATCCCCTTGTCATCATCATACACATCCCCCCTTCATCATCCCCTTATCATCCCGCACATCCCCCCTTCATCATCCCCTTATCATCCCACACATCCCCCTTCATCATCCCCTTGTCATCATCCCACACCCCCCCCCCTTCATCATCCTCTTCTCATCATTCGCCCTCAGTGGTCTTCAACCTGCGGACCTCCAGAGGTTTCAAAACTACAACTCCCAGCAAGCCCGGGCAGCCATCGGCTGTCCGGGCTTGCTGGGAGTTGTAGTTTCGAAACCTCCGGAGGTCCGCAGGTTGAAGACCACTGCGGCCTTCGACATCATCCAGCCCCCTCTCACCCCCTTTAGTTCTGAGTACTCACCTCCGCTCGGCGCTGGTCCGGTCCTGCAGGGCTGTCCGGTGAGGAGGTGGTCCGGTGGGATAGTGGTTCCGGGCTGCTATCTTCACCGAGGGCGCCTCTTCTCCGCGCTTCCAGCCCGGAATAGAGGCGTTGCCTTGACAACGACGCAGAAGTACGTTGGCAATGAACGCACCTCTGCGTCGTTGTCAAGGCAACGTGACTATTCTGAGGCCGGGCCCGAAGCGCTTAGAAGAGGCCTCCCCGGTGAAGATAGCAGCCCGGAACCACTATCCCACCGGACCACCTCCTCACCGGACAGTCCTGCAGGACCGGACCAGCGCCAAGCGGAGGTGAGTACTGTACAGAACTAAAGGGGGGTGAGAGGGGGCTGGATGATGTCGAAGGCCGCAGTGGTCTTCAACCTGCGGACCTCCGGAGGTTTCAAAACTACAACTCCCAGCAAGCCCGGACAGCCGATGGCTGCCCGGGCTTGCTGGGAGTTGTAGTTTTGAAACCTCTGGAGGTCCGCAGGTTGAAGACCACTGCGGGTGGGGGAGTTCACTCGAGTATAAGCCGAGGGGGGTGTTTTCAGCACGAAAAATCGTGCTGAAAAACTCGGCTTATACTCGAGTATATACGGTAAAAGGAAAAAAAGACCCCCAAAATTTGTAACGCAATTTCTCCTGAGTACGGAAATACCCCATATGTGGGCATAAAATGATCTGCGGACGCATAACAAGGCTCAGGAGTGAGAGTGCACTATGTACATTTGAGGCCTAAATTGGTGATTTGCACAGGGGTGGCTAATTTTACAGCAGTTCTGACATAAATGCAAAAAAATAAATACTGACATGTGACCCCATTTTGGAAACTACACCCCTCACGCATTGTAACAAGGGGTAGAGTGAGCCTTAACACCCCACAGGTGTTTGACAAATTTTCGTTAAAGTTGGATGGGAAAATGAAAAAAGACATTTTTTTTCACAAAAATGCTGGTGCTACCCTAAATTTTTCATTTTCACAAGGGAATAATAGTAAAAAAAAAGCCCCCAAAATTTGTAACCCCATTTCTTCTGAGTAGGAACATACCGCATATGTGGATGTAAAGTTCTCTGCTGGCGCACTACAATGCTCAGAAGACAAGGAGCACCATTGGGATCATGAAGAGAAAATTTGTCCGGAATTGAAGGCCACGTGTGTTTACAGAGCCCCCATAGTGCCAGAACAATGGACCCCCCCCCCACATGTGACCCCATTTTGGAAACTACACCCCTCATGTAATGTATTAAGGGGTGCAGTGAGCATTTACGCCCCACAGGTGTCTGACAGATTTTTGGAACAGTCATACGTCATGAGCAGGCTCCCGTGATAGAACGAAGGGTCACGCACTGACCCTGTGTCATATTGCGTCGGTCCCGGCGGCCATCAACGGATCAACGGTCGGGACCCGCGGCTAATACCAGACATCACCGATCACGGTGATGCCCGGTTTTAACCCTTCAGACTCGGCGATCAAAGTTGACAAAGTAACTTTGCCAGTTAACTCAGTTGATCAGTTAACACAATTAAATCGCGGTGTACCTGCCTCCTCGCTGACCGATCGCTGAATGACTGCTCCATGCCTGAGATCCAGGCAAGAGCAGTCGAGCGGCGATAACACTGATCATTGCCCGGCCTGGCAGTGATCTGTGTAGAAGATCAGTGTGTGCAGTGTTATAGCCCCTTATGGGAGCTATAACAATGCAAAAAAAAGTGAAAATAAAGTGTTAATAAAGATCATTTAACCCCTTCCATAATAAAAGTCAGAATCACCCCCCTTTATAAAAAAAAAAAAAAAAAATGTGTAAATAAACATATGTGGTATCACCGCGTGCATAAATGTCCGAACTATAAAAATATAATGTTAATTAAACCGCACGGTCTATGGCGTACGTGCAAAAAAATTCAAAAGTACAAAATAGCGTATTTTTGGTCACTTTTTATACCATAAAAAGTGAATAAAAAGCGATCTAAACAAAAATTGATACCAATAAAAATTTCAGATCACAGCGCAAAAAATGAGCCCTCATACAAAATAAAAAAGTTATAGGGGTCTGAAGAGGTCATTTTTAAACGTATACATTTTCCTGCATGTAGCCTGCATGATTTTTTCCAGAAGTATGACAAAATCAAACCTCTATAAGTAGGTTATCATTTTAACCATAAGGACCTACAGAATAAAGAATAAAGATAAGGTATAATTTTTTCCAGAAAATGCACTGCGTAGAAACGGAAGCCCCCAAAATTTACAAAATGGCATTTTTTTTTCTTCAGTTTTGTCGCAAAATGATATTTTTTCTGTTTCGCTGTGGATTTTTGGGTAAAATGACTAATGTCACTGCAAAGTAGAATTGGTGGCGCATAAGTCATAATATGGATTTTATGGTAGAAAATTTAAAGCGTTATGATTTTTAGAAGGTGATGAGGAAAAAATGAAAATGCAAAAATGGAAAATACCCTGCATCATTAAGGGGTTAATCATTGTTTGAGTGCTGCAAGTATTTTTTCTTTTGTATCTGAAGAGTCCTGGACCAAGACTGTTTGTTTGCGGGCAGCTTCATCTATGCATCCTGGTTGTGCGGTTTCTGTGAATTGTTGGTTTATTTATCTCTCTCATATCTATCTATCTATTATGAAATAGATAGAGAGATATGAGATAGATAGCTACATATGAGATAGATAGATAGATATCTATCTAACTCATATCGATCAACCTATCTATCTCATATCTATCTATCTCATATCTCTCTATCTATCTAATATCTATCTATCTATCTCATATCTACCGTATTTATCGGGGTATACCACGCACCGGCCTATAACACGCACCCTCATTTTACCAAGGATATTTAGGTAAAAAAAGTTTTTTCCCCAAATATCCATGGTAAAATGAGGGTGCGTGTGTGCGCGTGTATACCCCGATACAGCCCCAGGAAAGGCAGGGGGAGAGAGGCCGTCGCTGCCCGCTTCTCTCCCCCTGCCTATCCTGGGGTCTAGAGCCCTGCTGCCGGCCCTTCTCACCCCCTGGCTATCGGCGCCGCTGCCCGTTCTGTCCCCCTGACTATCGGTGCCGGCGCTGCCCCGTTGCCTCCCCCCATCCCCAGTGGCATAATTACCTGAGTCGGGTCCGCGCTGCTGCAGGCCTCCGGCGTGCGTCCCCTGCGTCGTTGCTATGCACGGCGCGGCGCACTGACGTCATGCGCCGCGCCGTTCAGCGCATAGCAACAACGCCGGGGACGCACGCCGGAGGCCTGCAGCAGCGCGGTCCCGACTCAGGTAATTATGCCACCGGGGAAGATGCCTTTTGTCAGTCAGTAGTCAGTCAGCGCTTGTGTAGAGCCGGGGTCAACATTGTATGGGTTTTGTATGGGGAGATATTGGTCTATGTTCAGTGATAATTATACAGTCACTATGTGGTGGCAATGGTAGTGGTCATGGTGTGGCAGTATTATTCTCACTTGTATACTGGTATTATTTGTAATATTGGTCAGTATACAGGATTTGGTCAGTACAGTATGATGGTAATATGTATGGTGATAATATTCCTCCATGTATACTGTTATTATTGGTAATATTGGTCTCAGTAAAAAGGATTTGTTCAGTAACAGTATGATGGTAATATGTATGGTTGTAATTTTCTTTCTTCCTTATTAAAGGATAACTCCGGGATATAACAACTAAGGATAGGGGATAAGTGTTAGATCACAGGGGTCTGACCAGTGGGGCCCACCACAATCACCCGAACGGTGCCCCAGCTCTCTGCATGAAACAAGCATTTTTGACCACCGCACGAAGTTGCGGCCGACACGCCCCCTCCATGCAGCTCTATGGGAGAGCCAGAGCGCTGCTTTCGGCAATCTCTGGCTCTGCCATAGAACTGCATGGATAGAGGATAAGTTATTACATCCCGGAGTTATCCTTTAAACTAAAGAGCTCTTAATTTTCTCGTTCTGTGTTTTAGAATATTTTTTTCATAGACAATGAGGAAGATAGCAGGCGGGCCACGGGGGTGGGGGCCCAAGCCTTGAGCTGTGTAAGGGGCCCCAAAATTTCTGATGGCAGCCCTGCGGGTGCCAGACGAGGTAATCGCCGTGTTCGGGCAGGTTCTTTTTCCTAAGTAAGTTCTTCCTGCCTCTCGACAAAACGCACATCAATTCGAGTGGCTAAATGGATACGTTCGCTCAGGTTAGTCGGAGAATCTCGTCCAGCAAGAGCATCCTTGATTCTAGAGGAAAGTCCTTTTTTAAAGGTAGCACACAATGCCTCGTCGTTCCAAGCAAGTTCAGAGTCAAGAGTACAGAACTGAATCGCGCTAGTCGCCACGGAGGAGTTCCCTTGGCAGAGGTTCAGAAGAACAGATTCAAGGAGACCAGATCTCTACTATCCCAGAGAGGAGTAGACCAGGCTAAAGCTTTTCTAGACAGTAGACTGACCACAAACGCCATTTTAGCACGCTCCGTCAGGAACAGATCTGCCATGAGTTCTAAATTGATAGAACACTGTGTCACAAAGCACACAGCTGTGTACACAGCTTGGGATCTGCGTCATACTTTGAACGCAAGGACAAACGAAGCTTGGAGAAGCTGCAGACACAGGAGGAGACTTAGGAACAGGCATATGCTGCTGTTGCTGCTGAGCGGCAAGAAGCTGTTGCACCATGGCTGAGAGTTGATTCAATTGTTGCGCCTGATGGGCTAACTGCTGCGACTGCTGAGCCACGACGGTGGAAAGATCTGAGACATCTGGCAAAGGCACCCCAGCGGAATCCATGGCCGGATCTTACTGTAACGGATCACGGCAGGTGGTGGATCCTCTGGGCCTGTGTGGATGATGACGTGAGCCGTGCCAGGGAGTGGAGTCTAAGGTTCCGCTGGTTTTCACCAGAGCCCCCCGGCAAGACTCGTCCACACAGGTTGCTGGGATGTGGCATGGCACAAAAGGAAACTGGCTAGACAAGATCAAAGTAGTAGTAGGTCAGGGAAGGCGGCACAGGTGCAGAGTCAGTTAACGGAACTAGGATCAGGAACACAGATATTAGGAACATAGGAACACAGTATGCTTTTACTAGGGCACAAGGCAACAAAGATCTGGCAGGGAACAAAGGGAGGAGCTGATACTTAAAGACAGGGTGCAGGTGCAGACACTTAATTAAATGAGTACTGGCCCTTTAAATGTAAGAGCTCCGGCGCACGCATGTGCCCTAGGAGGCCGGAGCAGGCGTGCCGGGGCTGCGAGAACAAGAAGACCAGGGAGGTGAGTGACGGGCTGGGATTCGCATGCGGGCATGTCCTGCAATGCGAATCCCAGCCCTGCTGGCAGGAGGGACATGACAAGAGAGCGCTCACGGTCAGTGTGTCTGGCCGGAGAGCAGATGTTACACAAGTTTGGTTTACCGAAACAGCTTTTGTATGTTTTTGTATGTGATCATTGAGCCACCTCTAAATATAAAGATATCAAGTTACATTTTTTGGTAATAATTCCAAACCAGTTGGATTAGTTCTGGAGAGTAGGACCACAAAAAAAGTAAACAATTTATTTTCTCAATATTTTAAGCACCATTCTAGCAGTTAAGACTCTGCCCCAGTTCTCTTCTGGAGATAAGGTGTGGCTTTCTTCTAAAAACATTCATCAGAGTATTCCCAACTATTAATTTGCTCCTAGATTCTTGGGCTCATTTGAAGTAAATCAGGGCCGTCACCTACAAACTTTATCTTCCGCCCTCTCTTTGAGCACCCAATTTCTTCCATGTGTCCAATGATTATTTTAGTTTTACTGCCATTCCAACTCCAGTGGAAGTGGGTGCAGAAAATGAGTTTCAAATAAAAGATATGCTTGATGTCAACAGGGTTATCACGAAAAATTTCTGTCTTGTGAATTGAAAGACTTTGGAAGTCTGAAGAAAACATTAAGGCTCCTTTTGTTCTTAAAGGGGTACTCCACTGGAAAACATTTATTTTTTAAATCAACTGGTGCCAGAAAGTTAAACAGATTTGTAGATTACTTAAAATTAGGTGCAGCTCACAACAGAAGGACCGAGGCAGTCAAAGCTAAAGCCGGACCCCACCAGCAACAATAATGAATATCAATTGAAATCTATAGCTTATGCCTCTAGGACCTCACCAATGGTGCATAGTGATGTGGACAATAATAGATTATAACAGCGTTACTCAGAAATTGTTTTTTAATTCAGATTATAAAATATAAATATATAAAACAAATAACAAAATAACACATTACACTGGCACTGTCTAATGAAAATCCCACTGGGCCCTAGTGGGATTTTCGAAATAGAATATAAAAAATAAATATAAAAATAAATTAATGTTCCAATAAGTCCATGAATCTGCAGATGAAAAAATGATAAAATCCGCAAAAGGTGTAGATAGATATTCGGTTTTGTGGCAGAATAAATTTGTAACATAAAGTCAAATGTAACAAAAAATCAGTGATCAAAAAGAATGAATGATACAGAGTATCTCTCACCACTGCTTCTGGCTTGATGGATTTTGGTGGATGGATCACAGCCTTGTGTTCCTCGTATGCCCCAATATGGTGAAGGGGGGCACTGGTTGGTAGGTCTCCCTTAGCAGCCCCGTTGGCAGGGGGGCGCAAATAGATGTTGCGTACCGTGGGCTCCGATGGCGGAGGAGCATGCAGCAGGCTTCAGCGCTGGGGACCTCGTTCGCTAGCCGCTTACTACAGATGGCACTGGTCTGGCACTCCGGCAGGAGTGTTAGTCGGCTCGGGAGCGACAACGGGTCTGGCGGTGATGGTACGCCGGGAGCGGTGGAAGGTCCGGGGATGGCGTCCCACGTGGAAGCAGGAGGTAAGGCTGTGCGATGTAGTTGATGGCGTGGTTGCAGCCAGGCAGGGCGGAATAAGGTTGATTTAACTCCTCTGTTGCCAAAAACATTTATGTTTGCAGATGGACTTACTGTTATATCTAATAGTTACACCAAGCACTCACTACATACATCCCCGCCCCCCACACTCACACACCCTCCCCCCCCCCCGCCACCGGCCAAACCCCCCCCCCCCCGCCACCGTAGAAAAAGGCGATGGCTCGCCAGGCATTTTCGGCAGCGTAGGCATACGCTTTTCTTGCCTCCGACTCCGAATCTGTCAGTGAGGACTATGAAGATCCAACATTCCTGTGTTCTTCATCGTCCTCCTCATCATCTAGTACTGATGATGAGCCCCCTCCACGGCGGCGGAGATGCCGCCAGGCGAGGCCACGCACCCCCCATGAAAGTGGCCCAGTGGCTGGCACTAGTACGAGCGACAATGCCGCTCGTACTAGGAGTCCGACCCCCCAGGGCGATTTTACCAGAGCCCCCTTCCGGTGAACCTGTCTGGAGACCCCCAGAGGGTTATCAGCCACGGGTTCCGGAGTTTGTTGGCGACTCCGGAATCCGGATTGACACGGCTGGGTTCACTGAATTTGACTTTTTCAGTTATTTTTTCAGTGACAGCCTGGTCAATCTAATGGTGGAGCAGACGAATCTGTATGCCAGGCAGTTCATCACCCACCACCCTAATTCTTTTTTGGCCAGGTCCAATGAATGGTACGCCGTCAGTGCAGCCGAAGTGAGGACATTTTGGGGCCTCGTGCCTGGTCAAAAAGTGTCAGGCAGTACTGGAGCGGGGACATCCTATACCAGACCCCGCTGTACAGTATGGCCATGGCACTTAAGCGGTTCGAGGCGATTCGGAAATGCCTTCATTATGTAGATAATGAGGCATGTCCACCCCGAGGTGATCCCGCCTATGACCGGCTTTACAAAGTGAGGCCGGTCATCTATCACTTTGGGGCCAAATTTTTTGGAAGCCTACGTACCGCTCAGGGACCTCTCTGTAGATGAGTCTCTCATCAGTTTTAAGGGGAGACTCATATTCCGCCAGTATATTCCCTCGAAGCGGGCACGGTATGGCGTGAAGCTTTATAAACTTTGTGAGAGTACCTCCGGGTACACTTACAAGTTTAGGGTGTATGAGGGACGAGATTCCCGTACTGAACCCTCAGATTGTTCACCCACTCTGGGTGTTAGCGGGAAAATCATTTGGGACCTTATGTACCCATTGCTGGATAAGAGTTTCCACGTGTACGTGGACAACTTTTATACCAGCATCCCTCTCTTCACATCCCTTGCTGCCAGATCCACGTCCGCTTGTGGGACCGTGCGGAAGAATCAGAGAGGCCTCCCTCTAAATTTTCTGCAGACACCTATGCCCAAGGGTGAGTCCCATGCCCTTGCCCATGAAAACCTGTTGCTGGTCAGGTGTAAGGATAAGAGGGATGTCCTTATGCTGACCACTATTCATGGCAACGGCAGCTCGCCTGTCCCTGTGCGAGGTACCACAACAACGGTCCTCAAGCCCGATTGTATTCTGGACTACAATCGGTATATGGGGGGAGTTGATCTTTCTGATCAAATCCTGAAGCCATATAACACCATGCGGAAAACACGTGTATGGTACAAGAAAGTTGCGGTCTACTTGGTACAGGTTGCCATGTACAACTCTTTTGTACTGTACCAGAACGCTGGCAGCACAGGGACATTCCTCCAGTTCCAAGAAGAAGTCCTAAAGGCCCTGATCTTTGCTGACCGGGAAAGAGCAGGCCGGAGATCAGGAGGAACTGAAGTAATAGGTGCCAGGATGGTCCCAGGCCAACACTTTCCAGGTGAGATCCTCCACACTGGAAAGAAGGGACGAACCCAGAAAATATGCAGAGTGTGTCACAGGAGGGGGATACGGAAGGATAACACCTATCAATGTGACACTTGCCCCGATCATCCGGGCCTCTGCATTAAAAACTGCTTCAGGGAGTATCACACTTCCATGCGGTACTACATTTTCCCTTTTCATTTAAATTTTCCATAATTTGACCCCAATGTACCAAGTCCAGAGTACATTTCAAATTTTAACCCCATAAAACCACTAAATTGCCCAAACAAATTTTCAGCAAAAAATAAATAAATAAACTGATAAGACCTCTGGAAGTATTTTTTTTTTAAAAACGAGTCATGGGTCACTAAGTCACAATCATCGGGGACTTTTTATATTGCCTCAAATGCGCAACGCTCTCTCTACACCTGAGCGGGGTGCGCATTTGAGGCAACAGGTTAGGGACGGCCACACACATCACATTCCCAGAATGATGATTCAGAGCATAGGGTTTGGGGTGGGAATATTCTTTTTTTTTGGCTATGCTCTGGGTCATCATTCTGGGAACATAACCTGTTTTATAATTTTATGTCCCACTGTACCCCATTTTAGTAACTTACCCCATGTAACGTTTATAATTACCCCATGTAAGGCCCCTTGAGGGGGGGTCCCACTGCTCTGGCTCCACCGGCAGTGATTTCGAAGCTCAAGGCCCCTGACTGCACTCCTGTTCTTCTGTGACCGGTCCAGATATGAGATATGTCCTTATTCCAAAGAAATGTATTTACAAATTTAATTTTTTTTGCTGTTCTGGCACTAAATGCGACATGCCCCCCCCCCCCCCCCCCCATTTCAGCAAAATGTGCAAATGTGACTCCTTCTCTTCTGAGCATTGTAGTGCGCCTGCAGTGCACTTAACGTCCACACATGGGGTATTACCATACCCAGAAGAGATGGGGTTACAAATATTGGGGGGCATTTTCTCCTATTACCCCTTGTAAAAATGTAAATTTTAGGGGAAAACCAGCATTTTAGTGAAAAAAATTTTTTTTTCATTTACACATTCAATTTTAACGAAAAGTCATCAAACAACTGTGGGGTGTTAAGGCTCACTGTATCCCTTGTTACGTTCCTTGAGGGGTGTAGTTTCCGAAATAGTATGCCATGTGTTTTTTTTTTTTTACTGTTCTGGCACCAGAGGGGCTTCCTAAATGCGACATGCCCCACAGAAACCTTCTCAGCAAAATGTGCTTTCCAAAAGCCAAATGTGACTCCTTCTCTTCTGAGCATTGTAGTGCACCTGCAGTGCACTTGACGTCCACACATTGGGTATTACCATACTCAGAAGAGATGGGGTTACACATTTTAGGGGGCCTTTTCTCCTATTACCCCTTCTAAAAATCTAAAATTTGGGGGAAAAAATGCATTTTAGTTAAAAAAAACACACAAAAAAAAAATTACACATCCAAAGTAGTCAAACACCTGTGGGGAGGTGAGGCTCACTGGACTCCTTATTACATTCCTTGAGGGGTGTAGTTTCCAAAATAGTATGCCATGTGTTTTTTTTTTTTTTTACTGTTCTGGCACCATAGGGGCTTCCTAAATGCGACATGCCCTAGAAAAACCATTTCAGCAAAATGTGCTTTCCAAAAGCCATATGTGACTCCTTCTCTTCTGAGCATTGTAGTGCGCCCGCAGTGCACTTGACGTCCACATATGGGGTATTACCATACTCAGAAGAGATGGTGTTACAAATTTTGGGGGGCATTTTCTCCTAATACTCCTTGTAAAAATTTTAAATTTGGGGGAAAAATAGCATTTTAGTGAAAAAAAATTAATTAACACATCCAACTTTGACATAAAGTCGTGAAACACCTGTGGGGTGTGAAGGCTCACTGTACCCCTTGTTACGTTCCTTGAGGGGTGTAGTTTCCAAAATAGTATGACATGTGTTTTTTTTTTGCTGTTCTGGCACCATAGGGGCTTCTTAAATGTGACATGCCCCCCAAAAACCATTTCAGAAAAACTCACTCTTCAAAATCCCATTGTCGTTCCTTCCCTTCTGAGCCCTCTACTGCGCCCGCCGAACACTTGACATACACATATGAGGTATTTCCTTACTCGAGAGAAATTGGGTTACACATTTTAGGAAGATTTCTCTCCTTTTACCCCTTGTAAAAATTCAAAAACTGGGTTTCCAAGAACATGCGAATGTAAAAAATGAAGATTTAGAATTTTCTCCTTCACTTTGCTGCTATTCCTGTGAAACACCTGAATGTCATTTTGGATGCTTTGAAGGGTGCAGTTTTTATAATTGGGTCATTTGTGGGGTATTTCTAATATGAAGGCCCTTTAAATCCACTTCAAAACTGAACTGGTCCCTGAAAAATTCAGATTTTGAAAATTTTGTGAAAAATTGGAAAATTGCTGCTGACCTTTGAAGCCCTCTGATGTCTTCCAAAAGTAAAAACTTGTCAACTTTATGATGCAAACATAAAGTAGACATATTGTATATGTGGATAAATGTATAATTTATTTGGGATGTCTATTTTCCTTATACGCAGAGAGCTTCAAAGTAAAAAAAATGCAAAATTTTAAATTTTTTCATCAAATTTTGGAATTTTTCACCAAGAAATGAAACACGTATCGACAACATTTTACCACTAACATAAAGTAGAATATGTCACGAAAAAATAACTCTGGGATGCTTTTACCTTTCATTCTGATTCAGAGATTGTTAATGCTTAAAGTGACAGTGGTCAGATGTTCAAAAAATGGCCGGGTCCTTGAGGTATATTTGGGCTGGGTCCTTAAGGGGTTAAGAAACTCCCTGCTCGTGTTGAGCCCAAAAAGGATGTACTATGGGGCTGGTGGGTGCCTACCTTCAAAATCCTGTTGCTCCATTGTGTCCATAGAGAAGATGATGTGCTAAATTTTATCCTGTTATTTGTGTATGATCTTTTCCTGACTCTTCTGTCTCTGTTCCTGCCTGATCCTCCTCTACTGTACAGAGTCTCAGGTGCCTGATCAAGACAGCTGACCCTGTGCCACCTGCTTCACTAGCCTGCCTGTGACAGTATCTCTGCCAGCCTCCTGTGTATTGCATTGCCTCTTTAGTGTCTGCCTAGGTTCAATAACTATGCTTTCTTGGCTGAACCCCTGGTGCCTCGCATTACCTAGTCTGCACTCCCTCCGTCTGGAGAAGAAAAAGTTTAGTCTCAAGGGGCGACACGCCTTCTTTACCGTGAGGACTGTGAATTTATGGAACGGTCTACCTCAGGAACTGGTCACAGCAGGAACAATTAACAGCTTTAAAACAGGATTAGATACATTCCTGGAACAAAATAAGATTAATGCTTATGAAGAAATATAAAATCTCATCCCTTCCCCAATATCGCGCCACACCCCTACCCCTTAATTCCCTGGTTGAACTTGATGGACATATGTCTTTTTTCGACCGTACTAACTATGTAACTATGTAACTATGCTGTTAAATAATAAAATTAAAAAAAGACCCAAAATTTGTAACACAATTTCTCCTGAGTACTGAAATACCCCATATGTATTTTCTGCGGACGCACAACAAGGCTCAGGAGTGAGAGCGCACTATGTACATTTGAGGCCTAAATTGGTGATTTGCACAGGAGTGGCTGATTTTACAGTGGTTCTCACATAATTGCAAAAAAATTAATATCCACGTTTGACCCCATTTTGGAAACTATCCCCATCACTGAATAAGGGGTATAATGAGCCTTAACACCCCACAGGTATTTGACGAATTTCCATTAAAGTTGGATGGAAATGTGAAATGCTGGTGTTACCCCAAATTTTTCATTTTCCCAAGGGAAAGCCCCCAAAATTTGTAACCCCATAAGGGTATGTTCACACTGAAGAATTGGGGCGGAAATCAAGCAGAAATTTTCTGCCTCATAATATTGTTACTTTTCCACAAGAACTCACAGAGATTTCATGCGGAATTGGAGCGGAATTGGCGCAGAATTCAAGCGGAATTCCACACGCAGAAATTAAAATTTCAAGCGGAGGAGGAGAAGAGTATAATATACATATATTATCCTCTTTTTTTCATGCGGAAATTCCGCGCCAATTCCGCCTGAATTCCGCGCCAATTCCGCGTGGAAATGATTCTGACTGAAAAAAAATTAATAAACATTGATCTCTATGGGAGTAAGAAGCTGATTCCTGCCTGAAAGAAAGAACATGTTCTTTCTTCAAGCGGAACAGACTTCCTCATCAGAATTCTGCTTGAGGAAATTCCTCAGTGTGAACTGAGGGGCAGAAATTCTGCACAGCTCTATGGGGATTTTCACTGCTGAAAAAGCGAGAGGAAAAAGCGAGCAGAATTACTCGTGGAAATTCCTCTCCAATTCCTCAGTGTGAACATACCCTAAGAACATACCCCATATGTGGATGTAAAGTGCACTACAATTCTCAAAAGAGGAAGCGCCATTGGGCTTTCGGAGAGAAAATTTGCCCAGAATTGAAGGCCACGTGTGTTTACAAAGCCCCCATAGTGCAAGAACAATGGACCCCTCCACATGTGACCCCATTTTAGAAACTACACCCCTCAAGTAATGTAATAAGGGGTGCAGTGAGCATTTACGCCCCACAGGTGTCTGACAGATTTTTGGAACATTGGTCCTTGAAAAGGAAAAATTTAATTTTTAATTTGCACAGAAACAACTAAAGGGTTAACAAACTTTATGAATGTAATTTTGAATACTTTGAGTGGTGCAGTTTCTATAATGGGGTCATTTATGGGGTATTTCTAATATGAACAGAAACAACAATTTAACCCAAAGGGTTAACTAATTCTCTATAATTCAAATGTGCTCTAATAAAACTTAACTTTTATTGAGTTCAAATAATTGGTGAGGAAACTGTTTAAAATCACAACCCTATTGTGCGTCTACTTCCAGACATTGATCTCTATCCATATGAAACCTGCTGTGCACCGCAGGTGCATATGTAATATTTATTTTGGTATATACCACTATGCTTTTGTGTTTATGGTATAGGCGCACTAGAGTTGCTGATTAAAATATAGTACTGTCACACCCCGACATGTTTCGCCACTGAATGTGGCTTTGTCAAGGAGACTACTGACAGCATTGAGTGTCAGTCTCCAAATGGCTCCTTATATGTGTGTAGGGATGGTCTTAACCCTCCTACTCACCCATCCAATTCGCAGGCTAATTAGCCAATAGTAAGGTACTCTTTTCAGTTCTCAGTCCCAATCAGATCAGTTGTTTAATACCAACATTGGCCTCTATCCAATCCTTCATAAAGTTAATTGGTGATGTCACACGCCATTATGCGCACTTACCTACTCGGCCATTTGTACTTAAAATATCTAATCCGCGCTCTCATCTGACTCGCCGTCAGTCCGTGCACGCATGTGAACTCCAATGGTAGCTCCGTATCTGCTTGTCAACGCCCCCCACGTGGGGGATGTAAACAAACCCTGCGCCAGCGCATTCAGGCATTCGCAACCCGGCCGTAGTAGATCTGCACTCGTTGGGCTTCTATTCTGCGCATGCGTATGCGTTCCACCTGTCACTGTATGTATATTCTCGCTTATCGGGCTCTAAAGATGCATTCCAACTCATAGGTCTGCACACAGACCGCATTCTATATAACCATGGTAAATATATGCCTGATTAGCGATGTTCCTATTTTGAATTAGTAATTTAAGCAAAATGTACAGCAGAGGGACCTTAAATCAATAGAGATAAATATAAATAAAATCAAATCAAATAAAATAAATTCAAGTGTATTTAATGTGTTGCTAAAACTCAAATTAAATTTAAGTGTGTTAATACATGCTACCATTAGTGCCCTACACCTCCACAAAAGAAATTAAAAAATTATACATTATGTATGTGTGACCAAACCTAAGGGAAAATATATAAAGGCCATGTATAGTGCCAGACAGGATTAGAAATAACGTGTAAAGAGAGAAATGAATCATAAATAATTAATTAAAAATTAAAGTGCAAAATATAATACCCGTTCCACTGTATTTATCCATAGTCCCGCACTTATGCATTGATTGTCTCCCCTATTCCACTCCAACAAATACACAGATCTCTATTTATTTGTATTCCCGTAGAAGTACGCTCTCAAGCCCGTGGAATAGATACTACAGATTGCACCAAGTTAGGGGCCAGATGGGGAATTCTGTATATTGATGAATCTACAGTGTTTTATATAGTTCAAATCAAATCGTAAATATATAAATTATACCTCTATCCAACTGTGGAACACATAAATTATGTGTTCTACCCAACCGTAAACGATATATGAATGATTCCTTTCTCACTGTAATCAGTGCTATCCGCATATGTGCATAAGTAAACCCTAACATCGCAAATAACCGCAGACCTACATCTATATACAAATGTCTAATCCCTGTATCAAATATGGATATGGAGTTGGAGTTCCACTCGTTTAACCCCTTCAGGACGGAGCCCATTTTGGCCTTAAGGACCGGAGCGTTTTTTGCACATCTGACCACTGTCACTTTAAACATTAATAACTCTGGGATGCTTTTAGTTATCATTCTGATTCCGAGATTGTTTTTTCGTGACATATTCTACTTTAACATAGTGGTAAATTTTTGTCGATACTTGCATCCTTTCTTGGTGAAAAATCTGTAAATTTGATGAAAAATTTGAAAATTTAGCATTTTTCTAACTTTGAAGCTCTCTGCTTGTAAGGAAAATGGATATTCCAAATATTTTTTTTATTTTATTCACATATACAATATGTCTAATTTATGTTTGCATCATAAAATTTATTAGTTTTTACTTTTGGAAGACACCGGAGGGCTTCAACGGTCAGCAGCAATTTTCCGATTTTTCACAAAATTTTCAAACTCAGAATTTTTCAGGGACCAGTTCAGGTTTGAAGTGGATTTGAAGGGTCTTCATATTAGAAATACCCCATAAATGACCCCATTATAAAAACTACACCCCCCAAAGTATTCAAAATGACATTCAGTAAGTGTTTTAACCCTTTAGGTGTTTCACACGAATAGCAGCAAAGTGAAGGAGAAAATTTACAATCTTCATTTTTTACACTCGCATGTTCTTGTAGACCCAATTTTTTAATTTTTACAAGGGGTAAAAGGACAACATTTTTACTTGTATTTGTAGCCCAATTTCTCTCGAGTAAGCACATACCTCATATGTCTATGTAAAGTGTTCGGCGGGCGCAGTAGAGGGCTCAGAAGCGAAGGAGCGACAAGGGGATTTTGGAGAGTACGTTTTTCTGAAATGGTTTTTGGGGGGCATGTTGCATTTAGGAAGCCCTTATGGTGCCAGAACAGCAAAAAAAAAACACATGGCATACCATTTTGGAAACTAGACCCCTCGAGGAATGTAACATGGGATAAAGTGAACCTTAATACCCCACAGGTGTTTCACGACTTTTGCAAATGTCAAAAAAAATTTTTTTTTACCTAAAATGCTTGTTTTCCCAAAAAATTAAAATTTTTAAAAAGGGTAATAGCAGAAAATACCCCTAAAAATTTGAAGCCCAATTTCTCCTGATTCAGAAAACACCCCATATGGGGGTGAAAAGTGCTCTGCTGGCGCACTACAGGTCTCGGAAGAGAAGGAGTCACATTTGGCTTTTTGAAAGCAAATTTAGGAAGCCCCTATGGTGCCAGGACAGCAAAAAAAAAAAACCACATGGCATACCATTTTGGAAACTAGACCCCTCGGGGAATGTAACAAGGGGTTAAGTGAACCTTTATACCCCACAGGTGTTTCACGACTTTTGCATATGTAAAAAAAAAACATTTTTTTTACCTAAAATGCTTGTTTTCCAAAAAATTTTACATTTTTAAAAAGGGTAAAAGCAGAAAATACCCCCCAAAATTTGTAACACAATTTCTCCCGAGTACGGCGATACCCCATATGTGACCCCAAACTGTTGCCTTGAAATACGACAGGGCTCCAAAGTGAGAGCGCCATGCGCATTTGAGGCCTAAATTAGGGACTTGCATAGGGGTGGACATAGGGGAATTCTACGCCAGTGATTTCCAAACTGGGTGCCTCCAGCTGTTGCAAAACTCCCAGCATGCCTGGACAGTCAACGGCTGTCCGACAATACTGGGAGTTGTTTTGCAACAGCTGGAGGCTCCGTTCTGGAAACAGTGGCGTACCAGACGTTTTTCATTTTTATTGGGGAGGGGAGGGGGGTTGTATAGGGGTATGTGTATACGTAGTGTTTTTTACTTTTTATTTTATTTTTTGTTAGTGTAGTGTAGTGTTTTTAGGGTACAGTCGCACAGGCGGGGGTTCACAGTAGTTTCTCGCTGGCAGTTTGAGTTGCAGCAGAAAGTTTGCGGCAGCTCAAACTTGCAGCCAGATACTTACTGTAATCCTCCGCCCATGTGAGTGTACCCTGTACGTTCACATTGGGGGGGGGGACATCCAGCTGTTGCAAAACTACAACTCCCAGCATGCCCGTTGGCTGTCGGTGACTGCTGAGAGTTGTAGTTTTGCAACAACTGTAGGTACACTGGTTATGTATCACTGAGTTTGTGACCCAACTCAGTGTTTAACAACCAGTGTGCCTCCAGCTGTTGCAAAACTACAACTCCCAGCATGTACGGTGCATGGTGAACGGTGACTGCTGAGTTGTAGTTTGCAACAGCTGGAGGCACACCGGTCGTGAAACACTGAGTTAGGTAAAAAAAAACTCTGAGTTTCACAACCAGTGTGCCTTCAGCTGTTGCAAAACTACAACTCTCAGCAGTCACCGACAGCCAACGGGCATGCTGGGAGTTGTAGTTATGCAACCAGCAGATGCACCACTACAACTCCCAGCATGCACTTTAGCTGTTTGTGCAAGCTGGGAGTTGTAGTTATACAACAGCTGAAGGTACACTTTTCCATAGAAAACATGTGCCTCCAGCTGTTGCAAAACCATAAGTCCCAGCATGCCCATAAGGGAATGCTGGGAGTTGTGGTTGTCTGCCTCCTGCTGTTGCATAACTACAGCTCCCAGCATGCCCTTTTTGCATGCTGGGAGCTGTTGCTAAGCAATAGCAGGAGGCTGTCACTCACCTCCAACGATCCAGCGCCGGAGAGTCAGTCCCGCCGCCGCTGCTCCTGGGGCCCCGATCCCAACATTGACGCCGGGGATCGGGGTCCCCAGCACCCGGGGTGCACGTCCCGCACCCGCTCACGTCCTCCGGAAGAGGGGCGGAGCGGGTGCGGGAGTGACACCCGCAGCAGGCGCCCTGATTGGTCGGCCGGTAATCCGGCCGACGAATCAGGGCGATCGTGAGGTGGCACCAGTGCCACCTCACCCCTGCAGGCTCTGGTTGTTCAGGGCCGTCAGAGACGGCCCCGAACAGCCAGTAATTCCGGGTCACCGGGTCACTGGAGACCCGATTGACCCGGACTGAATTGTCCAGCGATCTGCGGCGATCGCCGACATGGGGGGGCATAATGACCCCCCTGGGCGATATGCCGGGATGCCTGCTGAACGATTTCAGCAGGCATCCGGCTCCGGTCCCCAACCGGCTAGTGGTGGGGGCCGGAATTCCCACGGGCGTATGAATACGCCCTCGGTCCTTAAGGACTCGGGATGCAGGGCGTATCCATACGCCCTATGTCCTGAAGAGGTTAAGGTAGGTATTACCATTCTCTACCTAATGAATAACCCCCTACGGGTGGGTGTTGTATCATAAGTTCATACTGATCATTATGGGACACACAATATTCTCGAGCCTGAGACTGACCTCAATCTCCTCTACCTCTTTATTCCGTGTTCAATCTTCATTACCATAATCGAGTTACCGGTATAGGATGGTTTTTGTGTGACCTTTCAAATAAAAGCTGTATAGTTAAATCCTTAATTTAAGCCTCTCGGGTTTAGCGTTCCCAGCTGGAATATCCATTTAGATTCCTCTTTAAGAAGGATATTGTCTAAGTTGCCACCTCTTGGACCAAGTTTGATCTGTCTTAATCCCCAGAATTACCATGTACCTCTCTAATGTGTCGGGCTATAGGTGTATCAGCACCTGTTCTAATTCCGCTGAGATGTTTAGATATCCCCACATAGAGCTTAGGGCATGTACATGTACATTCGTAAACAATTCCAGAACTTTTACAATTGACAAAGTCAAAAAGTTTATAGACTCTGCCATCGCCGGGATTAGTGAATTCCTTCCGCCTAGGTACATAAGTACAGAATGTGCATTGTCCACATGGACATGTCCCTACAATGGGATTCTTTAACCACGTTGATTTCTTAGTGCCTTCAAAGTGGCTATGGACCACTAGATCTTTCAAATTGGACCCCCTATGGTAGGTTATATTTGGATGTTTATTTATTACTTCTTTGAGATCTTCATCTGCATTTAGTATGGGCCAATATCTATGTAGAACATTCATTACTTGGTCCGTTTTATCATCAAATGTCCCGATGCAACGAATAACCTTTTTGGGTTCGTTATCATCCCTAGATCCTCCTACTTTCCTACATAGGAGGTCCGTCCTAGGTGTCTGTCTAGCTCTGTTAAGAGCTCTCTTGAGAGGTTTCTTCGGGTATACCCTAATGGCGTGTGACATCACCAATTAACTTTATGAAGGATTGGATAGAGGCCAATGTTGGTATTAAACAACTGATCTGATTGGGACTGAGAACTGAAAACAGTACTTTACTATTGGCTAATTAGCCTGCGAATTGGATGGGTGAGTAGGAGGGTTAAGACCATCCCTACACACATATAAGGAGCCATTTGGAGACTGACACTCAATGCTGTCAGTAGTCTCCTTGACAAAGCCACATTCAGTGGCGAAACATGTCGGGGTGTGACAGTACTATATTTTAATCAGCAACCCTAGTGCACCTATACCATAAACACAAAAGCATAGTGGTATATACCAAAATAAATATTACATATGCACCTGCGGTGCACAGCAGGTTTCATATGGATAGAGATCAATGTCTGGAAGTAGACACACAATAGGGTTGTGATTTTAAACAGTTTCCTCACCTATTATTTGAACTCAATAAAAGTTAAGTTTTATTAGAGCACATTTGAATTATAGAGAATTAGTCAACCCTTTGGGTTAAATTGTTGTTTCTGTTCATATTAGAAATACCCCATAAATGACCCCATTATAGAAACTGCACCACTCAAAGTATTCAAAATTACATTCATAAAGTTTGTTAACCCTTTAGTTGTTTCTGTGCAAATTAAAATTTTTATTTTTCATTTTCAAGGACCACTGTTCCAAAAATCTGTCAGACACCTGTGGGGCGTAAATGCTCACTGCACCCCTTATTAAATTACTTGAGGGGTGTAGTTTCTAAAATGGGGTCACATGTGGAGGGGTCCATTGTTCTGGCACTATGGGGGCTTTGTAAACACACGTGGCCTTCAATTCTGGGCAAATTTTCTCTCCGAAAGCCCAATGGCGCTTCCTCTTTTGAGAATTGTAGTGCACTTTACATCCACATATGGGGTATGTTCTTAGGGTATGTTCACACTGAGGAATTGGAGAGGAATTTCCACGAGTAATTCTGCTCGCTTTTTCCTCTTGCTTTTTCAGCAGTGAAAATCCCCATAGAGCTGTGCAGAATTTCTGCCCCTCAGTTCACATTGAGGAATTTCCTCAAGCAGAATTCTGATGAGGAAGTCTGTTCCGCTTGAAGAAAGAACATGTTCCTTCTTTCAGGCAGGAATCAGCTTCTTACTCCCATAGAGATCAATGTTTATTTATTTTTTTCAGTCAGAATCATTTCCACGCGGAATTGGCGCGGAATTCAGGCGGAATTTGGGCGGAATTGGCGCGGAATTTCCGCATGAAAAATAAAAGAGGATAATATATGTATATTATACTCTTCTCCTCCTCCGCTTGAAATTTTCATTTCTGCGTGTGGAATTCCGCTCGAATTCTGCGCCAATTCCGCTCCAATTTTGTGAAAAATTTGAAAATTGCTGCTGAACTTTGAAGCCCTCTGATGTCTTCCAAAAGTAAAAAACATGTAAACTTTATAATGCAAACATAAAGAAGACATATTGTATATGTGGACCAATATATAATTTATTTGGAATGTCTATTTTCCTTACAACGAGAGAGCTTCAAAGTTAGAAAAATGCAACATTTTCAATTTTTTTCATCAAATTTTGGAATTTTTCACCAAGAAATGATGCAAGTATCGACAAAAATTTACCACTAACATAAAGTAGAATATCACTGAGGAAGGACTACGATTGTCCGAAACGCGTCTGATTACTCTCACACTGCCTGACACACCTCTCTAGAGACCACCACCAGATACCCCACGTTCACAATCTCAAGTCACCACCTAAAGCTATCGCAGAGCGCTCCACGGCTATCACAAAGGAGCACCGAGCATTACCAGCATTATCACAAAGACCGAGACCCCCTCAGAGACAGAGACCGACAAATCCAGCGCACGGACTAGGCGACCGGCCTATCGGCAGACAAACCGCACCGCCAGGACATCCCAGCGCCACGGACATCGGGACCCCATCTCGCAGAGCCTCGCTCCACCTACCCACAGGACGGGTAAGCGGTAAACATTACCAAAGACTTTATTTTTACGGCCGCCGAGCCGCCAATTCATTTGCACTATTGCACAGCCGCCGCGCTGTGTATGCAGGAACCATCTAACTATACCTTCAGTAGAGACATTGTTATCTATACCCCTGAACCTACGGATTAAGTGACTTGTTATTTATCCCCACCACTGTTCTTTATTTAATAACGGCCGAGCCGTACCTCTGTTTTTCCTGCAACGGTGGGCCCCAGACTGGGGGTCTCCAGAGGTTGCAAGTACACATAAGTGGATATGCCTCTAACCACCACTGAACTTTCAAACTGAGAGTGTGTTGTCATGTAATCACATATACTGTGTGTTTTATTTCACATCTTTTTATATATTCATCTGTACCTTTTAATTATAACAGGTGGGAAAGAGTGCAAGGGCCCTGCACTCTTACTCCACATTTCTACATAACTGTTTAAATTGACTTAACAATTTTTTTGTTTTTATTTGATTAATAAATGTGTTGTACCCTGGACATTTAGTACACCAATTTTATCCACACATCTATTGTAGTAGTTAGTTCAGCAACACCTGATACATTTTGCAACATAGTATACATACACACAACAGTCACCATTCATTTGCATATACACTATACATATACCTCTCTATCTTTCCATACTTAATCACCAGCCTTGCATCTAATAAGCATCACACATCCTCTGAGTCATTCTCTAAGCCGCACTATCTATATTCGCATCCATCACTTTGTATCCACTCATTCATTCAACTCCCTGCATCATCTTTTATTCCAGCCACTTCACACCATTTATTCCCCAGTCCTTGAGATCTCATCCACTACCATCACTACTTTTCCATAAAGTAGAATATGTCATGAAAAAACAATCTCGGAATCAGAATGAAAAGTAAAAGCATCCCAGAGTTATTAATGCTTAAAGTGACAGTGGTCAGATGTGCAAAAAACGCTCTGGTCCTTAAGGTGAAAATGGGCTTGGTCCTTAAGGGGAAGCTTGTGTTCGCGCTGTCGAAGAAGTAAAGATTTTCCAGGTAATGTGAATAGTATTTATTCCAAAAACGCAACGCGTTTCAAAACCCTCTTTTATTTCATCAGACATGATCATATTACACTTGAACTCTGTTTTATACACAGTACAATCAAAGGGCGTCCCATCCGGATATGACGTATTGTGCAGCCAGACCACATGAAAAACATGGAAAGCACAGATAAAACATGGAAAAATATGTACAGATCATAGGACCATTTACAGCAAAAGCCAGGGAGAACAAAGATTATAAACCCCTTTCCAAAATTTGCAAAAGAATACATATATCAAAAAACAAATTACATAAAAGGAAAAGAAAAGGAAAAGAGCAAAAAGGCAAAAGGTAAAAAACCAACACAACTAAAAAGAAGTTTCCTTCGGGCTGTCTATTTTTATCTTTAGATGTCAGCGCACTTTATTCAAATATTTTAGATGGTAAAGGGGTTGAATCCACCAGGTTTTGTCTAGATCAGGATCCTGAAATGTCTGCAACACAGGTAGATTTTATACTGGAATACATTTTTTCTCATTTGATGACACCATTTACCGCCAGATACGTGGATGTGCGATGGGGACTCGATTCGCCCCCAGTTACGCTAATTTATATATGGGGCATTTCGAGTCCCTTTTTATCGCACATCCACGCATCTTATAGAAGATCCACGCATTTTATAGAAGATACATAGATGATTTGATCCTCATATGGGGCAGATCTGAACAGGAAGCTCGGGAAAATGTTAGGACAATTAATATTAATAATTTTTTATTAATTTTTGGAGTTTTTACTCCAAATATATCTATGAGTCCATAGTGTTTTTAGATTTAGAAATTTTTAACCCCTTCAGGACCAAGCCCATTTTGGCCTTAAGGACCGGAGCGTTTTTTGCACATCTGACCACTGTCACTTTAAACATTAATAACTCTGGAATGCTTTTAGTTATCATTCTGATTCCGAGATTGTTTTTTCGTGACATATTCTACTTTAACATGGTGGTAAATTTTTGTGGTAACTTGCATCCTTTCCTTGTGAAAAATCCTAAAATTTGATGAAAAATTTGAAAATTTTGCATTTTTCTAACTTTGAAGCTCTCTGCTTGTAAGGAAAATGTATATTACAAATAAAAAAAATTTTTATTCACATATACAATATGTCTACTTTATGTTTGCATCATAAAAAAGATGAGTTTTTACTTTTGGAAGACACCAGAGGGCTTCAAAGTTGTGCAGCAATTTTCCAATTTTTCACAAAATTTTCAAACTCACTATTTTTCAGGGACCAGTTCAGGTTTGAAGTGGATTTGAAGGGTCTTCTTATTAGAAATACCCCACAAAAGACCCCATTATAAAAACTGCACCCCCCAAAGTATTCAAAATGACATTCAGTCATCATTTTAACCCTTTAGGTGTTTCACAGGAATAGAAGCAAAGTGAAGGAGAAAATTCACAATCTTCATTTTTTACACTCGCATGTTCTTGTAGACCCAATTTTTGAATTTTTACAAGGGGTAAAAGGAGAAAATGTATACTTATATTTGTAGCCTGATTTCTCTCGAGTAAGGACATACCTCATATGTCTATGTAAAGTGTTCGGCGGGCGCAGTAGAGGGCTCAGAAGGGAAAGAGCGATAAGGGGATTTTGGAGAGTACGTTTTTCTGAAATGGTTTTTGGGGGGCATGTTGCATTTAGGAAGCCCTTATGGTGCCAGAACAGCAAAAAACCCTCACATGGCATACCATTTTGGAAACTAGACCCCTTGAGGAACATAAGGAATAAAGTGAGCCTTAATACCCCAAAGGTGTTTCACGACTTTTGCATATGTAAAAAAAAATTATTTTTTTTCACTAAAATGTGTGTTTCCCCCCAAATTTCACATTTTTCCAAGGGTTAATAGCAGGAAATACCCCCCAATATTTGTAACCCCTTCTCTTCTGAGTATGGAGGTACCCCATAAGTTGACCTGAAGTGCACTATGGGCGAACTACAATGCTCAGAAGAGAAGGAGTCATATTTGGCTTTTTGAGAGCAAATTTTGCTCGGGGGGGCATGTCACATTTAGGAAGCCCCTATGGTGCCAGAACAGCAAAAAAAAAACACATGGCATACCATTTTGGAAACTAGACCCCTTGAGGAATGTAATAAGGAATAAAGTGAGCCTTATTACCCCACAGGTGTTTCACGACTTTTGCATATGTAAAAAAAAAAAAAAAATTCCACTAAAATGTGTGTTTCCCCCCTAATTTCACCTTTTTGCAAGGGTTAATAGCAGAAAATACCCCCCAAAATTTGTAACCCCATCTCTTCTGAGTATGGAGGTACCCCATAAGTTGACCTGAAGTGCACTATGGGCGAACTACAATGCTCAGAAGAGAAGGAGTCATATTTGGCTTTTTGAGAGCAAATTTTGCTCGGGGAGCATGTCGCATTTAGGAAGCCCCTAAGGTGCCAGAACAGCAAAAAAAAACACACATGGCATACCATTTTGGAAACTAGACCCCTTGAGGAACGTAACAAGGGGTACAGTGAGCATTTGCCCCCCACTGGTGTCTGACAGATCTTTGGAACAGTGGGCTGTACAAGTTTTCATTTTCATGGACCACTGTTCCAAAGATCCGTCAGACACCTGTGGGGGGTAAATTCTCACTGCACCCCTCATTACATTCCGTGAGGGGTGTCGTTTCCGAAATGGGGTCACATGTGGGGTTTTGTTTTTTTTGCGTTTGTCAAAACCGCTGTAACAATCAGCCACCCCTGTGCAAATCACCTCAAATGTACATGGTGCGCTCTCCCTTCTGGGCCTTGTTGTGCGCCCCCAGAGCACTTTACGCTCACATATGGGGTATCTCTGTAGTCGGGAAAAATTGCGTTACAAATTTTGGGGGGCTTTTTTCCCTTTTACCTCTTGTGAAAATGTAAAGTATAGGGCAACATCAGCATGTTAGTGTAAAAAATAAAAAAATTTTACACTAACATTCTGGTGTAGACCCCAACATTTCCTTTTCATGAAGGGTTAAAGAAGAAAAAGCCCCCCAAACCTTGTAACGCAATTTCTCCCGAGTACAGCGATACCCCATATGTGACCCTAAACTGTTGCCCTGAAATACGACAGGGCTCCAAAGTGAGAGCGCCATGTGCATTTGAGGCCTAAATTAGGGATTTGCATAGGGGTGGACATAGGGGTATTCTACGCCAGTGATTCCCAAACAGGGTGCCTCCAGCTGTTGCAAAACTCCCAGCATGCCTGGACAGTCAACGGCTGTCCGACAATACTGGGAGTTGTTGTTTTTCAACAGTTGGAGGCTCTGCTTTGGAAACAGTGGTGTACCGGACGTTCTTATTGGGGGAGGGGGGCTGTGTAGGGGTATGTGTATATGTAGTGTTTTTAACTTCTTATTTTATTTTGTGTTAGTGTAGTGTAGTGTTTTTAGGGTACAGTCACATGGGCGGGGGATTACAGCGAGTTTTCCAGCGCAAAATTTGCTGCATCTCAAGATGCGAGAAACCCACTGTAAAAGCCTCGCCCATGTGAATGTACCCTGTACATTCACGGGGGTGGCGGGGCGGGGGGGGGGGGGCTTGGGGGGGTTGCATCAGCTGTTGCAAAACCACAACTCCCAGCATGCATGGTCTGTTAGTGCATGCTGGGAGTCATAGTTTTGCAACAGCTGGAGGCACACAGGTTAGGAAACACTGAGTTAGAAACAGACAATGTTTCCCAACCAGTGTGTCTCCAGTTGTTGCAAAACTACAACTCCCAGCATGCCCAGACAGCTGAAGGGCATGCTGGGAGTTGTAGTTCGGCAACATCTGAAGGGCCAGATGTTGCTGAACTAAAACTCCCAGCATGCCTGGACAGTCAGTGCATACTGGGAGTTGTAGTTTTGCAACAGTTGGAAGAGCACAGATTGGAGACCATTATACAATGGTCTCCAAACTGGGGCCCTCCAGATGTTGCAAAACTACAACTCCCAGCATGCATGGTCTTTTAGTGCATGCTGGGAGTTATAGTTTTGCAACAGCTGGAGGCACACAGGTTAGGAAACACTGAGTTAGAAACAATGTTTCCCAACCAGTGTGTCTCCAGCTGTTGCAAAACTACAACTCCCAGCATGCCCAGACAGCTGAAGGGCATGCTGGGAGTTGTAGTTCGGCAACATCTGAAGGGCCAGATGTTGCTTAACTAAAACTCCCAGCATGCCTGGACAGTCAGTGCATGCTGGGAGTTGTAGTTTTGCAACAGCTGGAAGAGCACAGATTGGAGACCATTATACAATGGTCTCCAAACTGGGGCCCTCCAGATGTTGCAAAACTACAACTCCCAGCATGCCCAGACAGCCAAAGGCTGTCTAGGCATGCTGGGAGTTGTATTTTTCAGACTCCTAGAAGCAGCAGTGAAGATCTTCACTGCTGCCTCTGAGGACTACATACTTACCTGCCGGTCCCGTCGCTGCTCCTCGGTCCTGCCGCTGCTCCTCGGTCCCGCTGCTGCTCCAGGTAAGTCCGCCGGTCCCCACGTGTTCCCCCTCGTGTGCCGCAGGTCCCCGCGAGCCCCTGCAGCCTTCGTCCCCCGTTCTGCCCGACTTCCAGGGGCGGCCAGTGCGGGGGATCTGAACTTTCACCCCAGATCACTGTGATTGGTCCACAGGGACCAATCACAGTGATCGCTGACCAGGACCATCAATGGATGGTCCTGGGGGTGAAGCAGAAGTTGTCCCCTGCTGGAAACAGCGGGACTTCTGCCAGTTAACACGTGCGATGCTGCGCATCGCCGGGTTAACTGAATGTCATTTATAAACGCCGAGATGCACGAACGCACTGCACAACCCGGCGTTTATATATGACATTCTGCGGGAAGGGGTTAAAAGAAAAAAAAAAAAAAGTAATTTTTTTGGTACCCGTACTCATTTTAAGCAGGTTGATGTTAAAAGCTTCCTGTCCTTTGATAGCTGCCACTTCCTCAACTGGGTGAAAAATATACCTTACGGACAGTATCGCAGGATACATAAAAATTGTTCACTTGTATTCCTAAGAATTAACTAAAACTGCGTTTAATAAAACTAAAACTTTTAAACAAGATGATTTATTATTACCAAAAAATTAGACTACCAAGTACCCCAACGATAAGAGAAAATATATTTTATATTTTATAACGAATTTTAACAGTTCCACAATCCAAATCCATAATATTTTAAAGTGACATTGGGCAATTTTATTAAGTGATCCGATATTAAAATCCCTTCTAAGCCATTGAAAAGAGAAAGAGACAAAGCGCTCCACTGTGAAGAACAGTATTGAACCGGACGGGCCCCAATAGCAGAAAGACTTACCGGATCCAGTTGTGTTGATTTGAGGCACAACGCTCATAAAGGTATGTGTGGAAAGTCCTTTCGGATGGTTGCGTGGATAATCACTTTGGACTGCAGATAGACCCGCCCTCGCAGCAGCGTGGGAATATAGGAACAGGTTTTTTGCACCAACCGGTACAAAAGGTAGGTAAATTGCAGTGCTGTCCACAACGGAGGTAGATGATAATTTTGCTTTATTAATACATGTAACGCGTTTCAAGGACGCCCTGTCCTCTTCTTCAGACATGTCAGAACATGTCTGAAGAAGAGGACAGAGCGTCCTTGAAATGCGTTACATGTATTAATAAAGCAAAATTATTATATACCTCGGTTGTGGACAGCGCTGCAATTTACCTACCTTTTGTACCGGTTGGTGCAAAAAACCTGTTTCTAAGCCATTGGTCACTTATCGAAGAGCTCGCACATTGAGAAGCCATCTTTCACCGGGTTGCCTTAAGATGGTGACAGCACGAAAAGAAATAACAGCACCTTTTGTCTGTACTTTTAAATGTAATCATGCCAGATGTCTATGCTGCTTGTGGATCTCTGAAAATAACACTTCTAGCTTTAAGTCATTCTCCACAGGTGAGCTCTTTTCTATCAGAGGTAAATATGACTGCTCGTCCATGTTTGTGGTGTATCTACTTACCTGCAAATGTGGACTGCAATATATTGATCGAACAGTACAGTCATTTAGAGCATGAATGAATAAACATCGCTATAACATACACCCTAAATTCATGTAGCATAGCGTGTCGAGGCATATTAATATGATCCATGCGGGTGACCCACACTGTCTCACAGTCCAAATTATTGATTCTATTCCTGAAGTTGTCCATAATAGATGCCAGAGATTAATCAATAGTGAATCAAATTGGATTTTTTATATAAATTCGTTATGGCCTCATGGGTTAAATGAAACGATTGAGAAAACTTCTTTTTAGTTGTGTAGGTTTTTTACCTTTTTGCTCTTTCCCTTTTCTTTTCCTTTTATGTAATTAATGTTTTGCTTTTTTCATATATATATATATATATATATATACACATATACAATGAAGTATGAAAGACAAAAGGGGACAATGCACCTGTCTATGTGCCGTTATCCTCAATCACTATGGCAGGTTAAACATGCATTTGTAATGCACTCACCTAGTGGCGTTATGCTGAGAGCATAACACCTGTAGTAGCTGTAGGAGCCCAACTAGTGTGGGTGGGTGGGTGGAAGTCCACGGTGTGCTGCCCGGATCCTCCCGTCTGGCTGGACAGTCTGTGTGTAGCAAGCAGTAGCGGTAAAAAGAAATCCGATCCTGGCGCTCACTCGGGCGACTGGACCTGAGGAAAAGGGGAGCATGTCCCCTCGCAACGCGCAGTCCCTGCATAGTCTCAAATAAAGCGTTTCTTTTACTTTATCACCGGCTCCTTACTCAATTCCTCAGCAGCCGCACGAGTGAGCGCCAGGATCGGATTCCTTTTTACCGCTACTGCTTGCTATATATATATATATATATATATATATATATATATATATATATATATATACACACACACACACACACACACACAAGTATTATTTAGCAAATTTTGTAAAGGGTTTTATCATCTTTGTTCTCCCTGGCTTTGCTGTAAATGGTCCTATGATCTGTATATACGTATCTGCATAATACATCATGTCCAGATGGGACGCCCTTTGATTATTGTTACGCCTAGCGCTCCGGGTCCCCGCTCCTCCCCGGAGCGCTCACGGCGTCCTTCTCCCTGCAGCTCCCCGGTCAGCGCTGACCGGGAGCGCTGCTCTGCCATGGCCGTTGGGGATGCGATTCGCACAGCGGGACGCGCCCGCTCGCGAATCGCATCCCAGGTCACTTACCCGTTCCCGTCTCCTGCGGTCATGTGCTGGCGCGCGCGGCTCCGCTCTCTAGGGCGCGCGCGCGCCAGCTCCCTGAGACTTAAAGGGCCAGTGCACCAATGATTGGTGCCTGGCCCAATTAGCTTAATTGGTTCCCACCTGTTCCCTGGCTATATCTAGTCTCCTCCCTTGCACTCCCTTGCCGGATCTTGTTGCCTTAGTGCCAGTGAAAGCGTTCCTTGTGTGTTCAATAGCCTGTGTACCAGTACCTTGCTATCTCCCCTGACTACGAACCTTGCCGCCTGCCCCCGACCTTCTGCTACGTCCGACCTTGCTACTGCCTACTCCCTTGTACCTCGCCTATCTTCAGTATCTTCAGCAGCCAGAGAGGTGAGCCGTTGCTAGTGGATACGACCTGGTCACTACCGCCGCAGCAAGACCATCCCGCTGAGGATCCACTACCTGCCAGCCGGCATCGTGACAGTAGATCCGGCCATGGATCCCGCTGAAGTTCCTCTGCCAGCTGCCGCCGACCTCCCTACATTGGTCGCCCGACAAGAGCACCAGCTGTCGTACTTGACCACCATGACACAGCAACTCCAGTCGCAGCTACAGCAGCTCCAGTCACAGCAACAGCAGCAACAGTCGCAGCTACAGCAAGTTCAGTCTCAGCTACAGCAGCAACAACCATCTCCTCCGCCAGCTCCTGCACCCCTTCCGCAGCGAGTGGCCACTCCTAGCCTCCGCCTGTCTTTGCCGGACAAATTTAATGGGGACTCTAAGTTTTGCCGTGGCTTCCTTTCGCAATGTTCTCTGCACTTGGAGATGATGTCGGACCAGTTTCCCACTGAAAGGTCTAAGGTGGCTTTCGTAGTCAGCCTCCTGTCTGGAAAAGCCCTGTCATGGGCCACACCGCTCTGGGACCGCAATGACCCCGTCACTGCCTCTGTTCACTCCTTCTTCTCGGAAATTCGAAGTGTCTTTGAGGAACCTGCCCGAGCCTCTTCTGCTGAGACTGCCCTGCTGAACCTGGTCCAGGGTAATTCCTCCGTTGGCGAGTACGCCATACAATTCCGTACTCTTGCTTCTGAACTATCCTGGAATAATGAAGCTCTCTGCGCGACCTTTAAAAAAGGCCTATCCAGCAACATTAAAGATGTTCTGGCCGCACGAGAGACTCCTGCTAACCTGCATGAACTCATTCATCTAGCCACTCGCATTGACATGCGTTTTTCTGAGAGGCATCAAGAGCTCCGCCAGGAAAAAGACTTAGATCTCTGGACACCTCTCCCACAGTCTCCACTGCAATCTGCGCCTAGGCCTCCCGCCGAGGAGGCCATGCAAGTGGATCGGTCTCGCCTGACCCTGGAAGAGAGGAATCGCCGTAAGGAAGAGAATCTCTGTCTGTACTGTGCCAGTACTGAACATTTTTTGGTGGATTGCCCAATCCGTCCTCCACGTCTGGGAAACGCACGCTCGCACTCAGCTCTCGTGGGTGTGGCGTCTCTTGATGCCAAGTCGGCTTCTCCACGTCTCACGGTACCTGTTCGGATTTCCACTTCAGCCAGCTCTCCCCTCTCAGCCGTGGCCTGTCTGGACTCTGGAGCTTCTGGGAATTTTATTCGGGAGTCCTTTGTGAATAAATTCCGTATTCCGGTGACCCGTCTTGTCAAGCCACTCCACATTTCCGCGGTCAACGGAGCCAGGTTGGACTGTACCATACGTTTCCGCACGGAGCCCCTTCTTATGAGCATCGGATCTCATCACGAGAGGATTGAACTTTTGGTCCTCCCCAATTGCACCTCGGAAATTCTCCTTGGACTTCCCTGGCTTCAACTTCATTCCCCAACCCTGGATTGGTCCACTGGGGAGATCAAGAGTTGGGGGTCCTCTTGTGCCAAGAACTGTCTAAAACCGGTTCCCAGTAACCCTTGCCATAACTCTGTGGTTCCTCCTGTATCCGGTCCCCCTAAGGTCATTAAGGACTCTGCCTGCCACAGGAAATGCCCCTCCCCCCCTCCCAGTTCCATCAGGCAAGCTTCTGTGTCCCCTCATGGCCCTCGTCCTGGTGTCACACTGCCCCGTGCCAGGTCTCGCCCTCTGCCCTCTCTCCCCATTCCTACTCCTGCGGTTCTGCCTGCCGTTGAGGAATCCCTCCATCCTTTCCCGGTGTCCTCATCCCAGGGGAGGCAGTTACCCGATAAAGAGAAGGGGAGACCTAAGGGGGGGGGTACTGTTACGCCTAGCGCTCCGGGTCCCCGCTCCTCCCCGGAGCGCTCACGGCGTCCTTCTCCCTGCAGCTCCCCGGTCAGCGCTGACCGGGAGCGCTGCTCTGCCATGGCCGTTGGGGATGCGATTCGCACAGCGGGACGCGCCCGCTCGCGAATCGCATCCCAGGTCACTTACCCGTTCCCGTCTCCTGCGGTCATGTGCTGGCGCGCGCGGCTCCGCTCTCTAGGGCGCGCGCGCGCCAGCTCCCTGAGACTTAAAGGGCCAGTGCACCAATGATTGGTGCCTGGCCCAATTAGCTTAATTGGTTCCCACCTGTTCCCTGGCTATATCTAGTCTCCTCCCTTGCACTCCCTTGCCGGATCTTGTTGCCTTAGTGCCAGTGAAAGCGTTCCTTGTGTGTTCAATAGCCTGTGTACCAGTACCTTGCTATCTCCCCTGACTACGAACCTTGCCGCCTGCCCCCGACCTTCTGCTACGTCCGACCTTGCTACTGCCTACTCCCTTGTACCTCGCCTATCTTCAGTATCTTCAGCAGCCAGAGAGGTGAGCCGTTGCTAGTGGATACGACCTGGTCACTACCGCCGCAGCAAGACCATCCCGCTTTGCGGCGGGCTCTGGTGAAAACCTGTAGTGGCTTAGAACCGGTCCACTAGCGCGGTCCTCGCCATCCCTCTCTGGCACAGAGGATCCACTACCTGCCAGCCGGCATCGTGACAATTATACTGTGTATAAAACAGAGTTCGAGTGTAATATGATCACGCCTGATGAAAAAAACAGAGGGTTTTGAGACGCGTTGGGTGCACAAGTTTTTTTTAACTAAATACTATTCACATTACCTGGAACTCCTTCACTTCTTCGACAGCGCGAACACAAGCTTCCATTTTCCCCGTCTGCAATCTTGGTTCCTACTGTCTTCACGCTGACTGGGTCAGTGTGGGAAGTCGCAGCAGCCGATTATCTTTTATACCCTTCGGAGCGTTGTGCCTTTCCAGCACAACCCCACCAGGTGAGGGAGTTTTCTACTAAATTTCCCTCACTTTGGTGTAACCACTGATTTCATACAGGGAGCGCTCCTTGTTTGTTCTGCTTTTAAGTAAAACATTTGGAAGGACACCTGCATATTCTACTGTAGCAAATAGAAATATATATATATTATCCACATTTACACATTCATAGACATACACCTCCACTGGTGAATGCATAAATCATATACATCAAGTGCAATTAAAGAAAAGAAAACATTTTGTTCAAAAAGTATAATGTGAAAGGATGTCAAACAGTACTTCTGCTGCATTCTAAGTGGGTGCAAACATGACCTGGCTGACAGAGGAAAGGGGGACTCATTTGGCAATAGAAGACACATGTGTACATCTTTAACCCCTTAAGGACCCAGCCATTTTACACCTTAGGACCCGGCCATTTTTTGCACATCTGACCCGTCTCAGAGGGACTAATTTCAGAACATGAAATGAAATATATCTATAATCCGAAGCCCACCATTTCTACTTTTTATGCCCTGCCGAAGACGCACAAAGGGACGAATCCTTTAAAAGGACGCCCCATCGTCTCGGGTAACAATAACCTTACACAAGGGGCCAGTAGTTATATTGATCAGGTATTAGCACCTTTTGTACCAACCCTCACCTCATATTTAAAGGACACGAAAGACACAGTCACTAAGATAAATTATCTTGAAGTCACTGACACAACGTTACTAATGAGTCTTGATGTTGAGAGTCTTTATAGCAACATCCAACATCATCTAGGAATCACAGCAGTAAAAACATACTTGGACACGGAAAGTACACGCTTTCAAAAACACTATTTATTTGTCACTCAATTATTATTATTTATTTTAACACACAATTACTTTTTGTTTGATGGGGTCTTCTACTAACAAACTAAGGGCACAGCTATGGGGACGATTTGTGCACCTACTTTTGCTAACCTTTTTTTAGGGTGGTGGGAAAGCACTATAGTTTTTGGTGAAGATTTTGGTTTTTTCACAGAGCACATTTCTTTTTGGGGGAGGTACATTGACGACTTTTAATTTTTTGGGATGGGCCACTTACATTATTTTCGTTGTTTGTGAATAAACTAAATGACAACCAGATAGGTATGAAATTTACCTCTGAGACAGGAGGAAAACAACTGAATTTTCTGGATATCACAATCTACATAGATGATAATAACAAAATACAGACTAACATCTACAGGAAACCTACGGCCACCAACAGCCTGCTACAATGGCAAAGCTGGCATCCTACATCATTAAGAAGTAACATCCCGGTGGGCCAGTACCTCAGAGCGAGGAGAAATTGCTCTGAGGAAGAGAATTTTGAGATTGAAAGTCAGAATTTATTCAGGAAATTCAAACAAAGAGGATATCCCTCTAAACATATGAGGAAAGCATACAACAGAGCAAAAAGGACAGCAAGATCAGAACTGTTGAAAGATAAAAGAAGAGAAAATCCAAATAAGAGCAAAGAACCTATAAGGTGTATTGGTACTTATTATGCATATTCAGAAAGGGTATATCAAATCATGAAGACACATTGGCATATACTTTTGTCAGATGAGGATCTTAAAGAAAGATTAAGTGCCAGACCGGCAATAACGTACCGAAGGGGCAAGAACCTACGGGACCTTCTGGTCCATAGTCACTTTTCCGACAAAGTAGATACCACCACCAACTGGTTGAGCAACACATCTAAAGGAACCTATTCGTGCGGACATTGTACAAATTGCAAATTCATACCCAAAACAAAGTACTTCATAAATCCAGTAGATGGCAAACAATACGAACTATGGGACTATATAAATTGCGGAACCAAGAATATCATTTACATAGCACAATGTCCTTGTCCAAAATTGTATGTGGGCAAAACTATCCAAGAATTTCGGAAAAGAGTAGGAAAACACATCAGTACCATTCGTACAGAGGCAGATACCCCAATTGCACAACACATGAACACTGTCCACAGAGGCGAGAGATTTGCCATAAAATTTTTGGGACTCAGGAAAACGCAGTTGGGCGAAAGGAAAGGTGATATAGATAAAGTACTACTTAAAGAAGAAACAAGGTGGATATAAAAGTAGGAGCCCAAATGGACTCAATGAGGACTTCACATATTCAGCATTCATGGAATAGGAAGAGGGATTGATTGCAATCAATCACTAGGTGATGGTATATACACTGAGATTGGCAACGAGTAATATAGCCCCCTAAAATGAACATATTTTTTACAGTAGCAATGTTCACAGACTTATTTAGGTATCATACCCTTAAGTGACCATTAGGCTATTAGGTTTCATACCCCCAAGTGACCAGATAAGCTATTAGTAACAGCAAACTATGAATAACTGATAGCGAACAAAAATTAATGTAATGTACGTACCTGGGGTCGGCGGACCGGAGATGTTGTTGCGTGAAGTTTGGACGGTGGATGCGTCAGTGCATTCGGTGATAGGCTGGAGGCCTGCCTAGCGGAAGGTCGGGGAGGCATCGGTGTGACCGGCTCGGAGATGTTGGTTGCTCACCTCTTACACTAGGTCAAATCATAAGAATAACAGTTTTTCCAAAAATTCTTTGATAAAATGCATAAACAATAGGATTAACATATACATCAGATGATGATAAGGACAGTTATGCTATAATATATACATCATAAGATTAAAGTTGATAACTTTCACAGACACAACGGAACCACTGAATTCCAGTGAGCATATTGTCTAAAATAAGGCACATCTATGACCATAGAGTTACATCAAATATCAATTATGGATTGATAAACTTAGAGGAGTGGGCAGTCTGAGAATATCAATTCAAGGACGAAAGGAACATACATAAATAAGGGAATATACTCACACTGAGAATATAGAAGATAGCCAAATTGACTAATTAAAGTCACAAGTCCAGCAAACCTCACTAGCACTTACCTTGTCCTGTATAATAACAAGTCCTAAAACATGCGCAACAATGGTCATAGAAACTGAGAAAAACTAAGTCCAAAGACATGCGCAAAAAGTATTGCTGCGCTCAGTAATACTAAGTCCAAAGACATGCGCATAACCTATACAAGCCGCATTCACAAACACTAAGTCCAAAGACATGCGCACAACTCAAACAAGCGCAGCCGGTCAAATTTAGAAGCTGAAATTCTCTAAGTCCGATAGCATGCGCAAGACAGCAATTCTCATTGGTCCAATACTGAAGCCACACTTACCAATGAGAGTTCAATATGGGCATTACCAGAATGACGCAAGCAGCAGTACGAAGCACTATTGGACAATAAGAACGCCGAACAATTAGCGCCACTAGCAGCGAGGGTATAAATATCAAGAGGGGCCAGTACTCATTGTACCTCATACTCTTGAAAAAGCTAGGTCCAACCAGCGAAACGTTGAGCCAGAGGAGTAGATTTTAGCTCAGTCCGATGTCATAAAATGGATGGATCACGGTGCGCAGTGACACTATGTCTATAGACTGTGTCAGAGCAGAGTGCTGCAAACTGAACTCCGTGATTAAGACCATCCTGCATAGAATGCATTAAAAAAAAACTTTACTAACAGGGACTGTAATTTTAAATACCGTATATACTCGAGTATAAGCAGAGTTTTTCAGCACGATTTTTCGTGCTTAAAACACCCCCCTCGGCTTATACTCGAATGAACTCTCCACCCGCAGTGGTCTTCAACCTGCGGACCTCCAGAGGTTTCAAAACTACAACTCCCAGCAAGCCCGGGCAGCCATCGGCTGTCCGGGCTTGCTGGGAGTTGTAGTTTTGAAACCTCCGGAGGTCCGCAGGTTGAAGACCACTGCGGCCTTCGACATCATCCAGCCCCCTCTCACCCCCCTTTAGTTCTGTACAGTACTCACCTCCGCTCGGCGCTGGTCCGGTGCTGCAGGACTGTCCGGAGAGGAGGTGGTCCGGTGGGATAGTGGTTCCGGGCTGCTATCTTCACCGGGGAGGCCTCTTCTAAGCGCTTCGGGCCCGGCCTCAGAATAGTCACGTTGCCTTGACAACGACGCAGAGGTACGTTCATTGCCAACGTACTTCTGCGTCATTGTCAAGGCAACGCCTCTATTCCGGGCCGGAAGCGCGGAGAAGAGGCGCCCCCAGTGAAGATAGCAGCCCGGAACCACTATCCCACCGGACGACCTCCTCTCCGGACAGTCCTGCAGCACCGGACCAGCGCCGAGCGGAGGTGAGTACTGTACAGAACTAAAGGGGGGTAAGAGGGGGCTGGATGATGTTGAGGGCCGCAGTGGTCTTCCCGATGGCTGCCCGGGCTTGCTGGGAGTTGTAGTTTTGAAACCTCTGGAGGTCCGCAGGTTGAAGACCACTGAGGGCGGACGATGACAAGGGGATGATGACAGGTGATGATGATGAGGGTCTGGATGATGACAGGCGGTGATGATGATGAGGATGTTAATGACGGGTCTGGATGATGACAGGGGGGGGATGATGTATTTCCCACCCTAGGCTTATACTCGAGTCAATAACTTTTCCTGGGATTTTGGGTTGAAATTAGGGGTCTCGGCTTATACCCGGGTCGGCTTATACTCGAGTATATACAGTATACATCACCACCTAAAAATCTTTGAGCACATTTAAGATTAATTTGTAATCATTAAAAGTTACGTTTTAGACCGCAGAGGGTCTCTATTCAGGGTTTCCCTGAGGGGACTTACATCCCCAAGGTTGTTGTTTGGCACTGTCACTTTAAACATTAATAACTCTGGAATGCTTTTAGTTATCAATTTGATTCCGAGAATGTTTTTTCGTGACATATGCTAATTTAACATAGTGGTAAATTTTTTTGGTAACTTGCATCCTTTCTTGGTGAAAAATCCCAAAATTTGATGAAAAATTAGAAAATTTTGCATTTTTCTAACTTTGAAGCTCTCTGCTTGTAAGGAAAATGAATATTCCAAATACATTTTTTTAATTCACATATACAATATGTCTACTTTATGTTTGCATCATAAAATTGACGAGTTTTGACTTTTGGAAGACATCAGAGGGCTTCAAAGTTCAGCAGCAATTTTCAAATTTTTCACAAAATTTCCAAACTCACTATTTTTGAGAGACCAGTTCAGGTTTGAAGTGGATTTGAAGGGTCTTCATCTTAGAAATACCCCACAAATGACCCCATTATAAAAACTGCACCCCCCCAAAGTATTCAAAATGACATTCAGTCAGTGTTTTAACCCTTTAGGTGTTTCACAGGAATAGCAGCAAAGTGAAGGAGAAAATTCACAATCTTCATTTTTTACACTCGCATGTTCTTGTAGACCCAATTTTTGAATTTTTACAAGGGGTAAAAGGAGAAAATTTATACTTGTCTTTGTAGCCCAATTTTTCTCGAGTAAGCACATACCTCATATGCCTATGTAAATTGTTCGGCGGGCGCAGTAGAGGGCTTAGAAGCGAAGGAGCGACAATTGGATTTTGGAGAGCACGTTTTTCTGAAATTGTTTTTGGGGGGCATGTTGCATTTAGGATGCCCCTATGGTGCCAGAACAACAAAAAAAAACACATGCCATACCATTTTGGAAAATAGACCCCTCGGGGAACGTAACAAGGAATTAAGTGAGCCTTAATACTCCACAGGTGTTTCACGACCTTTGGATATGTAAAAAAAAAAAAAAAAAATTTCACTAAAATGTGTGTTTCCCACCAAAGTTCACATTTTTGCAAGGGTTAAGAGCATAAAATACCCCCCAAAATTTGTAACCCCATCTCTTCTGAGTATGAATATACCCCGTAAGTTGACCTGAAGTGCACTATGGGCGAACTACAATGCTCAGAAGAGAAGGAGTAATATTTGGCTTTTTGAGAGCAAATTTTGCTAGGGGGGCATGTGGCATTTAGGAAGCCCCCATGGTGCCAGAAAAGCAAAAAAAAAACACATGGCATACCATTTTGGAAACTAGACCTCTTGAGGAACGTAACAAGGAATTAAGTGAGCCTTAATACCCCCCAGGGGTTTCACGACTTTTGCATATGTAAAAATGCATTTATTTTTTTTCACTAAAATGTGTGTTTCCCCCCAAATTTCAAATTTTTGCAAGGGTTAATAGCAGAAAATAGCATCTCTTCTGAGTATGGAGGTACCCCATAAGTTGACCTGAAGTGCACTACGGGCGAACTACAATGCTCAGAAGAGGAGTCATATTTGGCTTTTTGAGAGCAAATTTTGCTTGGGGGGCATGTTGCATTTAGGAAAGTAACAAGGAATTAAGTGAGCCTTAATACCCCACAGGGGTTTCACGACCTTTGCATATGTGAAAAAAAATTTTTCCACTAAAATGTGTGTTTCCCCCCCAAATTTCACATTTTTGCAAGGGTTAATAGCAGAAAATACCCCCCAAAATTTGTAACCCCATCTCTTCTGAGTATGGAGGTACCCCATAAGTGGACGTTAAGTGCACTGCAGGAGCGCCACAATGCTCAGAAGAGAAGGATTCACATTTGCAAACTTTGCTGAAATGGGGGGGACATGTCGCATTTGGGAAGCCCCTATGGTGACAGGACAGCAAAAAAAAAAAAAAAACACATGGCATCACATTTTGGAAACTAGACCCCTTGAGGAACGTAACAAGGGATAAAGTAAGCCTTAATACCCCACAGGGGTGTCACGACTTTTGCATATGTAAAATAAAAAAATAAAAATTTCACTAAAATGTGGGTTTTCCCCAAAATCTTACATTTTTACAAGGGTTAATAGCAGAAAAGACACCCCAAAATTTGTAAATACATTTCTTTGGAATAAGGACATACCTTAATTTTTGATGATTTTCACTCCGCGGGTGCACACCAGGTCTTGGAGTGGGAGGTCAGTCAGGGGCCTTGAGCTTATTATAGCAGCCAGGATGTGGGACCCCCCCTCAAGGAGCATTAATGGGGGGGAGCACTGAGCCCTAAAATAGGGGAACACTATGGGGGACAACGGGCCGTAACTGGGGTAGACAGGTGGGGTACAGAGGCCCGTAATATGGGGTACAGTGAGCCAAAAAACTATAAATCATAAAATAATAAAACAGGATATGTTCCCAGAATGATGACCCAGAGCATAGCCAAAACAAAAAAAAAAATATGCCCACCCCAAACCCTATGCTCTGAGTCGTCATTCTGGGAATGTGATGTGTGTGGCCATCCCTAACCTGTTGCCTCAAATGCGCACCCGCTCAGGTGGAGAGAGAGCGCTGCGCATTTGAGGCAACATAAAAAAAGTCCCCGATGATAGTGACTCAGTGACCTATTACCCATTTTTTTTTTAAACACCCCCAGAGGTCTTATCATTTTTTTTTTTTCAGGTGTTTTTGGGCAATTTAGTGATTTATGGGGGTTATATATTGGAATGTACTCTGGACTTGGTACATTTGTCAAATTATGGAAAATTCTAATGAAAAGGGAAAATTTAAGGCTCCATGGAAGTGTGATACTCCCTGAAGCAGCCTATGCAGAGGCACGGATTATCTTGGCAAGTGTCACATTGATACCTGGTGTCGCTCCGCATCCCCTTCCTGTAACACACACTGCATGTTTTCTGGGATCGCCCCTTCTTTCCACTGTGGGGATCTCCCCTGGAAAGTGCTGGCCTGGGACGATCCTGGCGCCTATAACTCTGGGAAAGATCAGGCTGGACTTCCCAAGGGTCTGGTCAGCAAAGATCAGGAACCTTAGGACTTCTTCTTGGTACTGAAGGAATGTCCCTGTGTTGCCAGAGTACTGGGATAGTACAAAAGCGTTGTACATGGCAACCTGTACCAAGTAGACCGCAACTTTTTTGTACCATGCCCGTTTTCTGCATGGCGTTATATAGCTTGAGGACTTGATCTGAGAGATCAACTCCCCCCATATACCGATTGTAGTCCAGAATACAATCGGGCTTGAGGACCAGTCCCACGGTACCTCGCACAGGGACAGTGGTGCTGCCGTTCCCATGAATAGTGGTGAGTATAAGGACATCTCTCTTATCCTTATACCTGACCAACAACAGGTTATCATGGGTCAGGGCACGGGACTAATCCTTGGGGATAGGCGTCTTCACAAAATTTAGAGGGAGGCCTCTCTGGTTCTTCCGCACGGTCCCACAAGCGGACGTGGATCTGGCGGAAAGGGATTTGAACAGAGGGATGCTGGTATATAAGTTATCCACGTATACGTGGAAACCCTTATCCAGCAATGGGTACATAAGGTCCCAAATGATTTTCCCGCTAACACCCGGAGAGGGGGAACAATCTGTGGGTTCAATACGGGAATCTCGTCCCTCATATACTCTAAACCTGCAAGTGTACCCGGAAGTACTCTCGCAGAGTTTATAGAGCTTCACGCCATACCGCGCCGCTTTGAGGGAATATACTGGCGGAAGATGAGTCTCCCCTTAAAACTGATGGGAGACTCATCTACCGAGAGGTCCCTGAGCGGTACATAGGCCTCCAAATATCACTTTGTAAAGCCGGTCATAGGCGGGATCACCTCGGGGCGGACATGCCGCATTATCTGCATAATGCAGGCATTTCCGAATCGCCTCGTACCCCTTCTGTGTCATCGCCATACTGTAAAGCGGGGTCTGATAGAGGACGTCCCCGCTCCAGTAATGACGGACACTTGTTTTTTTGTCCAGGCCCATATGCAGCGTGAGGCCCCAAAATGTCCTCATTTCCGCTGCATCAATGGCGCGCCATTCATTGGACCTGGCCAAAAAGGAATCGGGGTGGTGGGCAATGAACTGCTGGGCATACAAGTTCGTTTGCTCCACCATGTGATTGACCAGGCTGTCACTGAAAAAAAACTTTAAAAAGTCCAGATCAGTGAAGCCAGCCGTGTCAATCCGGATTCCTGAGTCGCCAACAAACTCAGGAATCCGTGGCTGATAATCCTCAGGGGGGCTCCAGACAGGGTCCTCGGAAGGGGGCTCCGGTGCACTTGTCTGGGGGGCCGGACTCCTATTACAAGCGGCATTGCCACTCGTACTAGTGTCGGCCACTGGGTCACTCTCATGGGGGGTGCGTGGCCTCGTCTGGCGGCGTCTCCGCCGCCGTACAGGGGGACTCATCATCACTACTAGATGATGAGGAGGGCGAGGAAGAACACAAAAAAGTTGGATCTTCCTGGTCCTCACTGGCAGATTCGGAGTCGGAGGCTAAAAAAAGCGTAAGCCTCCGCTACCAAAAATGCCCGGCGAGCCATCGCCTTTTTTCTACGGTGGCCGGGGGGAATCAGTGGCGGGGAGAAGGGGGTGTGTGCGGGGGGGGGTGGCGGGGAAGAATGTACTGTGTGGTGCTTGTTGTAAAAAGTGTAATAACAGTAATATAAAAAAAAAAAAGCTGCGGCCAAAAAAAAAAAAATGGGGTGGCGCACGCAGCTCCCTGAACCCCTAATAGGACCCGGGGTAAGGGATCAGACCCTAATAGGACCCTGGGGGACCTATTAGGGGGTCGGGGGAGGGGTACTTTTGAAAAACTTTTTTAAAACTTTTATTTCACTGTTTTACTTATTTACTCTTACCTGTCCCTGCAATCAGCTCTCCCTATTCTACGGCTCCTGAGGGGGCTCCGGAGCTCTGAGAGGGGATCAGAAAAAAAAAAGGATGATGGGAGCTGCTCTTTAACCTCTTGAGGACCCAGGTCCTCTTCCTGCTGCTGCACCCGCAGACTGAGCGAAAAGAGTGCAGCAGCGGGAAGGGACCGTTAACCCCTCCTCTGCCGCTCTGCTATTGGCTGGACGATCGCTAGCAACGGCAGGTGATTGGCAGTGTAATTGTACACCGCTGATCACCATTTATTTCCAGGTCATCGGGTCACAAGTGACCCGAATGACCCGAATCGCCGAAGATCGCTTGCGTGATTTCGCAAGCGATCGCCGACATGCGGGGGTCCCGGGACCCCCCTCGGCATTTGCACGGCATGCCTGCTGAAGGATATCAGCAGACATGCCGTTCCGATCTCTGCCCGGCGCGCGGCAGGGACCGGAAAACTCCAGGACGTACGGGGACGTCCTGGGTCCTTAGAGCCCAGTGTGCGGGGACTTCCCCGTACGTCCTGGGTCCTTAAGAGGTTAAAGAGCAGCTCCCACTATCCTTTTTTTTTTTTTTTCTGTCCCTGCCTATTGCCCATCTATCCCTAACCCCCTCCCTGCCTTTAAATTTTGTTTTACTATATTAAAAATGCCTTTTTGTCTGCCTGGTAGTGTGCTCACTTACCAGGCAGACTTCCCCAGCAGGTGCGATGTCACTGATGCCTGCTGGGGCTGACACTTCCACCATTAGTTCACCTATACAGGGTGCCTCCAGCTGTTTCACCACTACAACTCCCAGCTTGCCCTGACATCAGGGCATGCTGGGAGTTGTAGTGGTGAAACAGCTGGAGGCACCCTGTGTTGAAAACAATAAGTTAGGACCATGGCCGCAGCGCTGCCCCGTTCCCTCACCCCCCCCCCCTGTGTTGAAAACCCCAAACCCAGCTCCCCCCTGTGTTGAAAACCCCGATCCCGGCTCCCCCGTGTTGAAAACCCCGCTCTCCCCCAACCCCCGTGTTGAAAACCCTGAACCCCGCTCCCTCTCCCCTGTCATGTCTGCACAAATATTTTTACATTTGCAAAGCTTTGTGCCTAACTGCATGCTCTATATAACTCTATGGTGCAAGAACAGAAGAAAAACCTGCATTTTGTTCCAAAAAACAAACATTTTAATGTTTTACAGCTTGATTTTTTTAACCCTAAAGCAGCCATGTGAACCTGCATGGTGCAAATACACAACAAATAAGGTATAAAAAGTGACCAAAGAGGAATCATTTTGCATATAAATAATAATTAGGAAAATGCTTAGTCATTAAGGAAGTATTAAATGTTAAAAAGTTGTTTCTGACAACAGTAACGCTGAGCGCTGGGTACTGTCTTAGAGATCGCAGGAGGTCCTTTCCTCATAGCTAAGATGTTCCATGCCTCCTATTGGTTAAGTTGCGCACCTTTGTGCCATTTTCAGCTTCAGAATGTCCTATTTATGAACCGATACTGAACAGCATGTTCCAGGTGAGGCCGTACCAATGCTTTATAAATCAGTAATATTACGTCCCAGTCCCATGAGTCCATGGTAGAAAAGAAATCCCGGCACTCACAAGTGAGTGCCGGGATTTCTTTTCTACCACTGCTATTTGTTTCCACGTGCACCACCACGGGACTCGAGTGCCGCCCCTTTCTGTTTGTTCCATGAGTCCATGGCACTTTTCATACATGACAATACCCTGCTGGCCTTGAAAGCAATTTCTTGGCATTACATAGAAACATAGAATGTGTCGGCAGATAAGAACCATTTGGCCCATCTAGTCTGCCCAATAATCTGAATACTATGAATAGTCCCGGGCCCTATCTTATATGAAGGATAGCCTTATGCTTATCCCATGCATGTTTAAACTCCTTCACTGTATTTGCAGCGACCACTTCTGCAGGAAGGCTATTCCATGCATCCACTACTCTCTCAGTAAAGTAATACTTCCTGATATTACTTTTAAACCTTTGCCCCTCTAATTTAAAACTATGTCCTCTTGTGGTAGTTTTTCTTCTTTTAAATATGCTCTCCTCCTTTACCATGTTGATTCCCTTTATGTATTTAAAAGTCTCTATCATATCCCCTCTGTTCCTTCTTTCTTCCAAGCTATACATGTTAAGGTCCTTTAACCTTTCCTGGTACATTTTATCCTGCAATCCATGTACTAGTTTAGTAGCTCTTCTTTGAACTCTCTCTAGAGTATCTATATCCTTCTGGAGACTCCATACATGCTGTTGTGAACAAATGCACCTAAATCCTTCACCTAAATCCTTCTCTACCACAGACTCCATCAGTTTTACTCCCACTAGGACAAATAATGCATGCTTGGGTTACCTTTTTAGAGCCATTGTTTTGTTGTTTGTTCTGTGGTATTATTTTGGACACGGCATAAGGAACACCTACTCAACAACAGGATGGTCCACCTTTTTGGATGATCATAGCTTGCTGTTGGGTAACATATTCTACTTGGTGGCAAACATTTTCAATACTAAACTGACTCATGTTTGCTGTAGCAGGTCCATGAGTTGTCAATAAAAAAACACTTGCTAACAAAACTTTAGAAAAATATGCCAAAACAGTCTTTTTACACACTGCCTCACTCCCCACCCCCTTTATCCCTTTGTACTAAAAATGTCTACATCATTCGCATTAATAGTGTAATTAGTATTAGTGTAATTAGTATTGTACAGCCCTTGAAGTGTTGCCATATATAACTCACAGGTATAGTTCCATATTAAGACTGTTTTCAGAAGGATAGAAAAACATGGAGTGCAACCAGCTGTATAGATGCTGTATGGGGGTTCTTTGTCTGAATCACTATGGTCACATATGTCCCTATTTGTGTTTACTTCATATTTTAGGTATTGTGCAAACTCTCTCTGTTTGACTTACAAAAGCCTCTCTCTCTCTTGACATCTGATACACTTCTGTGAAAAGTTTCATTAAATTCTTTGAATTCGCAGATTTGATTGTGTAGCTGAGGTCACCATATTTTCCATGAAACAGGATTTCTGGCAGAATAATAGCCAATAAACTAGAATTCTCATTTTAAAGCAAAGTAACATTTTAATAGAGACAGAGTTAATGGGTCTTGTGAACTCTTACATCAGAAATTTCTGAGTACATTCATGTTTTCTTTATTTCTGCATTAAGCTGATATTTCAGCTGATTCTTATGAAATTATATAACGCACCAGGACGTACATTTACGTACTGTACATGACCGCGAGCATTAGAGCGATGCTCGGGTCATGCGCGGCAGTTCCCGGCTGCTGACAGCAGCCAGAGACCCGCCGGTAATGACTGACATCCGCGATCGCACGGATGTCTGCCATTAACCCCTCAGATGCCATGATCAATACAGATCATGGTATCTGTGGGAGTGCAGTCCGAAAAATGCATGATTCGATCGCCCGCAGTGCTGCCGCGGCGATCCAATCCTCTGTCATGGCGGACAGAGGTCCCCTCACCTGCCTCCGTCCATCTCCCGGCATATTCTGCTCTGGTCTGAGATAGAGAAAACCAGAGCAGAAGATAGCCGATAACACCAATCAGTGCTATGACCTATGCATAGCACTGAACAGTATCAGCAATTAAATGATTGCTATAAATAGTCCCCTATGAAGACTATTAAGTGGGAAAATAAAAGTAAAAAATAAAAGTAAAAAAAATTTGAAAATTCCCCTTCCCCATTTACCCCCAAAAAGTGTAAAAATTTTTTTTTTTATTAACATATTTGGTATCACCATGTGCGTAAATATCCGAACTATTGAAATATAATGTCATTTATCCCGTACGGTGAATGACATGAATGTAAAAAAAAAAATATATATATATTTTTTTTTTTTAATCCAAAATTGCTGCTTTTTTTTATAACATTTTATTTAAAAAAATGACTAAAAAATGTATTACAAGTTTTACATATGCAAACGTGGTATAAAAAAAAAAGGTACAGATCACGGCACAAAATATGAACCCCCATGCAACTGCTTATACGGAAAAATGAAAAAGTTATAGGTCAGCAAAATAGAGGGATTTTAAACGTACTAATATGGTTTAAAAGTTTGCGATTTTTTTTAAGCGGTACAAAAATAGAAAAGTAAGTACCGTAATCATGCGTATCATTTAAATTGTATTGACCCACAGAATAAAGAAAACATGTCTATTTTACCGTAAAGTGTACATCATGAAAATGGAACCTTCGAAAATTAGCAAAATTTCAGTTTTCTTATCAATATCCCCACAAAATTTTTATTTTTTGGTTGTGCCATACATTTTATGTAAAATGAGTGATGTCAATGCAAAGGACAACTGGTCACGCAAAAAACAAGCTCTCCTACTAGTCTGTGGATGAAAATTTAAAAGAGTTATGATTTTTAGAAGGCGAGGAGGAAAAAACAAAAACGTAAAAATAAAATGGCTTAAGGGGTTACAGAGGATAGACAGCCACTGGCACAAACAGATACTTTCCCTTACTTCTTTTAAGTAAGATGCTCATTCTCAGTTTACTTCATGTTAAAGGGGTTATCCAGGGAAAAACTTTTTTTATATATTTCAACTGGCTGTAGAAAGTTAAACAGATTTGTAAATTACTTCTATTAAAAAATCTTCATCCTTTCAGTACTTTTGAGCTTCTGAAGTTGAGTCGTTCTTTTCTGTCTGTGCTCTCTGATGACACGTGTCTCAGGAATTGCCCAGTTTAGAAGCAAATCCCCATAGCAAACCTATTCTTCTCTGTCCAGTTCCCTAGACAAGCAGAGATGTCAGCAGAGAGCACTGTTACCAGACAGAAAACAACAACTCAACTTCAGCAGCTGATAATTATAGACAGGATTAAGATTTTTTAATAGAAGTAATTTACAAATCTGTTTAACTTTCTGGAGCAAGTTTCCTGGAATACCCCTTTAATGTCTCCTCCAAGAATTTGTACTGTAGCTAGTGGGAGATTATGCCAGGGGAATTAGCTCAGGGATCTTCCCTCAAACATCACAGGACATGGTTTTCATGCAGGACTAACCACCCAACAGCTGTCTTGTCAAGTACTGGCTCCTTGCCAGGTTTATTAGGTTGCAGGCATAACCAAACAAAGCAAAGCCAAATAAATCCCTCAACACTTGGGCCACCATTAGCTAACTACACATTTATAGCTTGCCCTATCTATGCCACCGGAGGGCTTATCCCAGCCAGTGTAAACACATGTACCCTGCAACCTCTTAACACACTTATCTTATCTTGTTTTCTTCAGCCAGCTCATCTGACAGCCCCTTTCCTGGGAAATAAACACTCCTCTAGTTTTCCACAATAATGTCACCGTTGACACTGTGTGAACACCACAGCCACCTGCTGTGCGCCCATCTGGCAAAGGGACACAGTGTCTCCCCCCTTGTATCAATCTGCGGTCTATGGAAGAGCCCAGACCATACTGTCTGACTTCCTTATAACACACTTCCCCTCTCTGCTGGGCTTCATCATTAATCAGGCACCAGGTGAAACTTTCTCCCAGATCTGGTAGGGAAATACATCCTTTCCCTTCCTTACCATCACACTGGTGATCAGATCAGTAAAGGCCTAGGACAGCGGTACCCAACTGGCAGACCGCGGTCCAGATCCAGAACGTGGGCAACAGTCATCCGGACCTCCAGCCGGTTCAGAGAACCGGCCTGAGGAGGCATCCACTCTCTCTGAACCGGCCGGAACCATTCTCTGAACCGGCTGGAGGTCCGGATGACTGTTGCCCGCGTTCCGGATCGGTACCGCTGTCCTAGGCCTTTACTGATCTGATCACCAGTGTGATAGTAAGGAAGGGAAAGGGTGTATTTCCCTACCTGATCTGGGAGAAAGTTTCACCTGGGGCCTGATTAATGATCATCTGCATCATCTGCTCTGGCCAGGCCTGGTTAGAAGAGGCCAGAGCAGCGGAGCAGTGCGGGACTTGGCAGAGAGAAGCTGTGTTGGGTCAGGTAAGTAATTATGCGGGGCTGGGCCATCGGCGCCAGAAAAGTCAAAGTGAAAGGGAGGGGGGGGGATGAATGATGCAGGGGTCTTGGGGTGGGGAAGATGAATGCTGCAGGGGTTGTGGGGTGGGGAAGATGAATGCTGCAGGGGTCGTGGGGTGGGCGTGGTGAAGATGAATGATGCAGGGGTCGTGGGGTTGGGGTGGGGAAGATGAATGCTGCAGGGGTTGTGGGGTTGGGGAAGATGAATGCTGCAGGGGTCTTGGGATGAGGGGGGAGAAAATACATGCTGCAGGGGTCTTGGGGTGGGGGAGATGAATGCTGCAGGGGTCTTGGGGTGGGGTGGGGAAGATGAATGCTGCAGGGGTTGTGGGGTGGGGAAGATGAATGCTGCAGGGGTTGTGGGGTGGGGAAGATGAATGCTGCCGGGGTCGTGGGGTGGGGGTGGGGAAGAAGAATGCTGCAGGGGTCTTTGGGTGGGGGGGAGATAAATGCTGCAGGGGTCTTGGGGTGGGGGAGATGAATGCTGCAGGGGTCGTGGGGGGGAGAAGAATGATGCAGGGGTCTTGGGAGGGGGAAGATGAATGCTGCAGGGGTCTTGGGGTGGGGGAAAAGATGAATGCTGGAGGTTCTTGGGGTGGGGGTAGGATGAATGATGCAGGGGTCTATGGGGAGATGAATGATGCAGGGGTTTTGGGGGATGAATGATGCAGGGGTCTTTGGGGGATGAATGATGCAGTTGTCTTGAGGGGGTGAATGATGCAGGGGTCTGGTCTTGGGAGAGAATTAATGATGCAGGGGTCTAGTCTTGGGGGGGAGATGAATGATGCAGGGGTCTTGTCTTGGGGGGAGTGTACAGAGGAATTATGCAGGGGTCTTGGGGGGGAGAGGAATGATGCGGGTGGGGAGTGTTTTAAGGTAGAAGAGGACAGAGGGGTCTGGGGGGGACAGAAAATTGTAAAGATAAATGATGCAGGGGTCTTGGGGGGCAGAGAAGGAGGACTAAGGGGGCCCATCCAACATTGAGCACGTTCCTCCAGCGGAAATCTGCTTGCAGCAGTCCACAGTGGAATTCTCGCAGCAGAATGGACGTACACCCAAAGAAGAAGTTCTTTAGGTGGATGTCCATTTAACAGGTGGAATTCCCACCAATGGCTTCGGTGGCGTCTGCAGTAAGCGGACATTTTGACAACTAAATGTCCACAGTGGGAAGAAGCCCTTAGGGGTCTGCAGAAGAAGGGGGAAATTGGTCTGGGGAGAGTACAGGGGTGGGATTCTGACAAACAGAGAAAACAGTGTCTGGCAGTATTAATCATTTGGGGTCATGATGTCTGGCAGGGTTATAATGATTATTGTTGTCATACAGAGGATGAGGATCTACTAACAAAGTAACCAATGATGTTCGTGCATCAGACTGCAGAGGAAGATGGAGCTGAAAGAAGACAAGGACCAGATGAAGAAGAAAAGGAAAGACAACAGAGAAGACGTCTCCAGTGAGTCATTATACAATTGTGTATTCTCCTGACGGTGCCCCATCACAGCTGGAGTCACTTGTAATTTCTGCAGGGATGATGGGTAATAATGTACACAAATCTGTGGCTGTCCAACTGTCACAAAACTGCAGCTTCCATAATGCCTGAAGCTTTGCAGGCATGATGGAAGTTGTAATTTTGAAACAGCTGGAGAGCCACTTAAACTGAGGTGATTTTAGAGTATGTAGCCCATTTTATTTTAATGGGTGTCTGACTGCTGCGACCCCACCGTAAAAAAATGGGCGGCATAGTCTAATATCCCTGGGCCTATTTTTGCTCCCAGTCTGGAAGTAAGTGTACAGGTATTTCCCAACCTTTAACTCTACAGTTGTTTTACAACTACAGCTCCCATCATACTCTTCTGTCTGCATGATGGGAGTTGTAGTTTTGCAACAGCTGGAGAGTTCACATGGGGGGGGGGGGCAGGCATAGTGGCATAGTTTATATGGGGGGGAGGCATCATGGCACAATTCATATGGGGAAGGAAGGCATTGTAGCACAGTTCATATAGGGGCAGGCTTAAATGGCAGTATTATACTCAGAAACAGGGTGTATGGCAGTATTATATCAGGGGCATGGTTTTTGACAGCATTATATTTAGGTACACAGCATGTGGTAGTACTATATTCAGGGGAACAGTGTGTGACAGTATTATACCAGGGATTATATGTGGAAATATAAGTGGGACATGCACCAGCGCACCCTGTGCCTTTACCTCGTGGTGGCAATTAAGGAAAAAAATGTGTATAGTGTAACTGCTCACCTTGATGTGTTGCGCTCCGGGCGCAACACCATTGTCCGCTTTAAGCAATGAAGAAGCAGCAGCAATCCGTGTCTGTCCGTGCCCAGCGTCCTGGGGCGATCTGGCAATGTAGGGAACCTTGTAGAAAAATGACACTCTTCCGGCGCTTGCTGGGTCAGAAGACGGCGTGGAATGATGCAAAGACTCAATAGTGGACAACATGTTTGGACAACATGTTTCGAGGGGGTCTGCACCCCTCTTCCTCAGGTCAGGGAGGGGGACATATGCATACAAGGGGAGTTATATACATGTCTGGCTTCAAAAAAGCCTGCAAGTCTGCACCCGGTTTGTGGGCAGGTCGGGTGACGTCACGGTGGGCGTGTGTGTTGGTATATTTCATAAAAACATATAGCAGATTAGTATTGTTTAAGTGCCGACAGTGTCCGCCAGAGTGGACAGTTGCCGGCACAGTGTTGTGTGACAGTGAGCGCAGGGGATTGGGAGTAATCCTGTATCATGCGCTGACAGCATCTTCGCAGCCCTGGTTATAGCACCGCTGTCAGTGTGTGTTCTCGTGCTGAGCGCTGACTGTATAAAAGGCATCAAAGGATGCCCTGGTTGGGGGACTGCTGTCAGCGTGAGCTGGCACCAAGTGCTGACAGCTAATGGGTAGGTTATGCTCCGGACAACTGCCAGGGCTCCGTGTGCTGTACTAGCAACATCTGCAGTCCCCTGGTTCAGGGACCGCTGTAGGGGTGTGCTTGCGCATAGCGCTGAGCGCTGGAGGCTTTGGAGTTGATCCGGCTGTAGACCACTACAATGTTGCGCTTGCGCAGCGCGTCCCCGTGCGCTTGCAACATCTGTAGTGTCACGGCAATGGACCACTGTACAGCCAAGACTGCTACAGTGTGCTGAGTGGATGCGGTCGCGTGAGGGAAAACTCGGAGAGGCATCCTGGACCTAAAGCTTGGCAGAGGTAGCTGGACCGATGGTAGCTGGGAAAAAATGTGATGCCAAAAGGGGGCTAAAAAAAAAAAACTAGAGTGATACACACCCAAGAACCCCACAGCCACACTATCCCCCAAACCCAAAACAAACAGAACACCAGCCTTCCACATTCTCCCCAGACATCATAATCGGCCCGAAAGCCTTCCTACAATGGCACTAGAGTATGGCGGAACACCAACAACTAAATACCCAGAAGTCCAAGGAGAAACCACCCAACTACACAAAAGAAAGTCCCAAAACCCTACAAAAAGACACCAGCCACCCCTGCATACCAACCCAAGGACAAGAATGAACAAACAGGAGTAGACTACACAACACCAAGCAGCAACAAACCAAACACTGAAACAGACCATGACATCAGTATGCGTATAAAAGACATACGCAACACAATTGATCGCATAAAAAACAACTATAGGCTGAAAGACAAAACCTTGTCTGATATTGGATCACTTACACCAGCAACACTGGACCTATCGCCATCACCAACAAGATTGGTTCCCAGCCCACCAGGAGCACAGAGTCATACTCAGTGTGATATGCATGAATCTATACTCACTGTGCAATCGACGACTCTCCACGAAAACACCATGGAGAAACGGAAAAGGGGGATTTAATTATCTTTGATAATTCCACATCAGGCAACATAGCATCAGTGCCCTTGATTCCTGGTAGCATACAGGCAGCTCACCAGACCGAAACCAATAGAGATAAAAAACCACACACAAATGAGCCTTTTTAAGACAAAGGTACCACCAACCAATACAGACAATCACGGATTACTTCCCTCCAAAACAATCACAAAAAAGAAAACATGAAGGGGAAAAAGCGGGGGAGACCCTTAAAAAAGGAAAAAGACACTAAAAAAGAATACATCACAAAAAAGAAACAACATGGACTCCACCATCAAAATATTTAATCTATCCACTCATATCTTGAACGTAAACGAATGTTCACTCCTACAGAAGGGCCTATCGTTCTGCCCACACTACAATCCAGACAAGTTTGATCTGTTTTTAGATCTACACCATTTTACTCGACGCTTGACCCTACAGCGTCATTTTCTACTGCCAAACAACCAGAGAAGGCAGCAGGAAAATGTGGAATCCACAACATTAGGAAAACACCCTAACATCACCAACAAGTCTAAATTTTACCCCAAATTTTACCACACAGGCATAAACTCAGGACCTTTCATGAACTTGTAGCAGACAAACTAAAAATGCTACCTGACAGGTTTCCACAGAAACCCCATGAAGGACATCTTACAGCTGGAGAAAAACAGGCTCTGAAAGAATTAAAGGACAACAGAAAAATCGTCATCAGACCAGCCGACATAGGTGGAAGCCTGGTCATTCAAAACTATGAGGACTACCACCATGAAGCTTGTAAAATCCTGGAGGACAAAAATTACTACACAGTAGTGAAAGGCGACCCTTTACCAGCATTACAAAAAGAAATCCTTTCCACACTTAGCGATGGCCTGAGCAAAAACCATCATCACCAAACAAGAGAAGAAATTTATGTTCATTCCAAATCCATCAACACCTTACTATTACCACCTCCCAAAGATTCATAAATATTCCACCTGCCCGCCAGGTAGACCCATCATCTCTGGAATTAACAGCAGCACCTGTAATCTATCACAATACCTCGACCTCCTATTACAGGAATATGTACAAAATCTCCCCAGTTACCTCAAAAACTAGGACCAACTTATAATCACTGCTGAGACCCATACCATGGGAAGAAGATTTGACCCTGGTCACGATGGATGTTACGGCACTATACACAAACATACGCCATGACCTTGGGATCCAGTGCACCAGAGACTACTTGGAAAAAGACCCGGACATACCACCAGAGCAAGTGGCTTTTCTCATGACATGCTTGGAACTAGTGCTCAAGAATAACTTCTTCATCCTACAATGAACAAATGTTCCACCAGACCGCTATGGGGACTAAGGTAGCTCCGGCGTACACAAACCTTTATATGGGTCGCTTCGAGGACACCCACATTATGAACAACCCCCTTTTCAGAAATTATGCCATGCTCTACAAGAGGTACATAGATGACCTGTTCATCCTATGGTGTGGCCCAAAGGGTGAAAGAAGTGAATGCCAACAAATGGGGGATCACACTGACCCCAAATTTCTCCTCCGAAAAAATCCTCGACCTTGAAATCACCCACAAATCCAAGACCAACAACAGAAATGATACCGCAACCATCAAAAAAAAAAAAAACTTCAGCTCCAATTTTGTGACCACAATAGCAGGACAACACGCCATAAGGAACATCTTGCTAAAACATTGGCATATCAGACCCGTACCTGAAAGACATCATCCCAAAAATGCCAGGAATCACATTTCGGAGAGCCCTCACCTTAAGGGGGATGATTGCCCCAAGCAAACTGAAGCGCCACTCCGGAAAACATGACCTTGAATCCACTGCGAAGAAAGGAGCCTACAAATGCAATACATCAAGGTGCATGTGTTGCCAGATGATCCGACACGGTGAAACATCATTTAAGAGCACCAGCACAAGCAAATCTTTCCCTATCAGAAAACACCTGAAATACCAATCAAAATAGATCATATACTTGATCGAGTGCGAATGCAAAAAGCAATACGTGGGAAGAACTACGCAACCTTTGCATATAAGGCTCAATCAGCACCGGGTGAATATCAAAAAATGCTACCAACTACATGGCCTCTTACGCCACTGCAGTAGGCTTCACCCTGGGAACCACAATCCCATCTCCATCCTCCCGATTGACCAGATACCCGGACATCTCACAAATAAGTTTGAAGCTTTGACAAAGAAAGAAATGTTTTGGATTTACAACCTGGGAACACTGTAACCTCAAGGTCTTAAGAAATGACGGAACTCGTCCATTGACCCCATGCCATCTCATCCTTAGGGAACCACCCCTCCTTCCTTTCCACACTTACCAGTCCCCCCCCTATACACCCCCCTCCTTGCCACACTCCCAGCTGGCACCCTACCACCACTACCTCATCCCAGGGGTTACCTCCCCCCCCAGGGGTTATGCCCTCAAGGCCTATGCAAAAGAACTACCGCCTAAATATTACAGAAGAGACTGCTCTAATCTGTCAAAACAAATTTTTCTATGCACTATTGTATACCAATTTCTGGTGCAGCACTGTAAATTGTGGGCTGCTACAACAGCCTGCATGCATTTATTATCAGTTCCCCCTGCCACCTGTTGAAGCTAATGAACTACTGCCTGAATATTTAATATTGACATTGCTGTAATCTGCTAATAATTGCTGTAATTATACTAACTTGCTTTCACTGCACTGTAGCTTACCAATTGCGGGTTATGTACAGAACTGTGATTGGTGGGCTTACTCAGCAGCCTGCTAACACCAATACCACTGACATTTTCTGCACCACCAACATTGAGAGCGTTACCTCTTAGACATAGGCGTGCGCACGGGGTGTGCCGGGTGTGCACAGGCACACCCTAATCACCGCGGCCGTGGCCCGCTGCTGCAGGCCTTTTTTTTTTTTTCTCACTACTAAACCCCAGCCCCACCGAACATCCCCAACATCACCAGCCCGAAATCAACCCCCCCCGCTCGACGCCGCAACCGCTACTACACACATCCGTACACTGACTGACCTTACATGCCGCCCGGGGCCGCTTTAAGAGTGCGGGGGCTGATTGGTCAGGCGACAGTGCGCACGGTTGCACATGACGTCTAGGTGACTCATGGTGCGCAGTGCCTGGAGCCCGCACAGGAGAGGCCCGGGCCCCCAGCTCTGGAGTCTGGGCTGCTGGAGAGGGCGGCTGCTTTTTTTGCTTACTTCATCCTGACGAGGAGTTCTGCTTCCTCCCCCGAAGTGCCTCTCTCTGCCTCAGCTGACAGTGTCTTCAAATCAGGGTGAAGGGTCAGTCACAAATTTCGGCCATTCCTGTCCTCAGAGCCTCAGCCGGACAGGGAAGAGACACTGACCTGGTGAGGCTCCTTTCATGTGTGATCTGTCTGCTAAAATGTGTATCTAATCCCCCAGTGTGTGATCTATCTGCTAAAATGTGTATCTAATCCCCCAGTGTGTGATCTATCTGCTAAAATGTGTATCAAATCCCCCAGTGTGTGATCTATCTGCCAAAATGTGTATCTAATCCCCCAGTGTGTAATCTGTCTAATGAGCTGTGTATCTAAACTCCCCATGTGTGATACTGTTTGCTGAGCAGTGTATCGAATCCCCCATGTGTGATCTGTCTGCTAAAATGTGTATCTAATCCCCCATGTGTGATCTGTCTGATAAAATATGTATCTAATCCCCCAGTGTGTGATCTGTCTAATGAGCTGTGTATCTAATCCCCCCATGTGTGATCTGTCTGCTAGCCTGTGTATCTAAATCCCCATGTGTGATACTGTTTGCTGAGCTGTGTATCTAATCCCCCATGTGTGATCTGTCTGCTAAACTGTGTATCTAAACCCCCCATAAGTGATACTGTTTGAGCTGTGTATCTAATCCCCCTCGTGTGATCTGTCTGATGAGCTTTGTATCTAATCCTCCCATGTGTGATACTGTTTGTTGAGCCCCTATATCTAATTCCCCCATGTGTGATCTGTCTGATGAGCTGTGTATCTAATCCTCCCATGTGTGATCTGTCTGATGAGCAGTGTATCTAATCCTCCCATGTGTGATACTGTTTGTTGAGCCCCTATATCTAATTCCCCCATGTGTGATCTGTCTGATGAGCTGTGTATCTAATCCTCCCATGTGTGATCTGTCTGATGAGCAGTGTATCTAATCCTCCCATGTGTGATACTGTTTGTTGAGCCCCTATATCTAATTCCCCCATGTGTGATCTGTCTGATGAGCTGTGTATCTAATCCTCCCATGTGTGATCTGTCTGATGAGCATTGTATCTAATCCGCCCATGTGTGATACTGTTTGCTGAGACCCTGTATCTAATCCCCATGTGTGATTTGAGCTGTGTATTTAATCCCTTTATGTTTGATATTGTCTGCTGAGCTGTGTATCTAATCCCCCTATGTCTGATACTGGTTGCTGAGCCCCTGTATCTAATCCTATAATGTGTGATACTGTCTATATCTAATACTGTTACACTGTCTGCCCAGTAGTAAGGAGATTACATGAGGAGGAGGTTTGTTACAGTGTGTCACCCCAGTAGTAAGGAGATTACATGAGGAGGAGGTTTGTTACAATGTGTCACCCCAGTAGTAAGGAGATTACATGAGGAGGAGGTTTGTTGCAGTGTGTCACCCCAGTAGTAAGGAGATTACATGAGGAGGAGGTTTGTTACAGTGTGTCCCCCCAGTAGTATGGAGATTAAATGAGGAGGTTTGTTACAGTGTGTCACCTCAGTAGTAAGGAGATTACATTAGGAGGAGGTTTGTTACAGTGTGTCACCCCAGTATTAAGGTGATTACATGAGGAGGTTTATTACAGTGTGTCACCCTAGTAGTAAGGAGATTACATGAGGTGGAGGTATGTTACAGTGTGTCACCCCAGTAGTAAAGAGATTACATGAGATGGAGGTTTGTTACAGTGTGTCACCCCAGTAGTAAGGAGATTACATGAGGAGAAGGTTTGTTACAGTGTGTCACCCCATTAGTGAGGAGATTATATGAGGAGGAGGTTTGTTACAGTGTGTCACCCCAGTAGTGAGGAGATTACATGAGGAGGAGGTTTGTTATAATGTGTCACCCCAGTAGTAAGGAGATTACATGAGGAGGTGGTTTGTTACAGTGTGTCACCCCAGTAGTAAGGTGATTAAATGAGGAGGAGGTTTGTTACAGTGTGTCACCCCAGTAGTAAGGAGATTACATGAGATGGAGGTTTGTTACAGTGTGTCACCCCTGTAGTAAGGAGATTACATGAGGAGGAGGTTGGTTACAGTGTGTCACCCCTGTAGTATGGAGATTACATGAGGAGGGGGTTTGTTACAGTGTGTCACCCCAGTAGTAAGGTTGGGCGTGTCAAAGGGCGTAGCCAATGTGTGGGATCAAGGGGGCGGCAAAATTAGCTTTCACCTAGGGTGCCAAAAGTCCTTGCAGCAGCCCTGATCATGTATGATTGTGACTGTCTATTATATGTAGGCTCACAGTTAAGGATACATGGCAAAACCTAATTTTGACAACCCTTTGGCTCCGTCCATTGAACCCCTTGGCAAATATAAGATCAGGGGTAGAATTAGTCCTGTAAGCCTCATGGTAAATTCTAGACTTGTCCTCCTCCCTACAATTATAACTATACTGCACCTAATGTGGGGGAACTACATTGCACCTAATGTGGGGGAACTGTACTACTAACCTAATGTGGGGGAACTATACTGCACCTAATGTGGGGGAACTATACTGCACCTAATGTGGGGGAACTGTACTGCCAACCTAATGTGGGGGAACTGTACTGCCAACCTAATGTGGGGGAACTATACTGCCAACCTAATGTGGGGGAACTGTACTGCACCTAATGTGGGGAACTGTACTGCCAACCTAATGTGGGGTAACTGTACTGCCAACCTAATGTGGGGGAACTATACTGCCAACCTAATGTGGGGGAACTATACTGCCAACCTAATGTGGGGGAACTATACTGCCAACCTAATGTGGGGGAACTATACTGCCAACCTAATGTGGGGGAACTATACTGCCAACCTAATGTGGGGGAACTATACTGCCAACCTAATGTGGGGGAACTGTACTGCACCTAATGTGGGGGAACTGTAGTGCACCTAATGTGGGGGAACTGTAGTGCACCTAATGTGGGGGAACTGTAGTGCACCTAATGTGGGGGAACTGTACTACTAACCTAATGTGGGGGAACTATACTGCCAACCTAATGTGAATACAAAAATATAAAATTGTACTATTCTGACCCCTATAGCACTTTTATTTTTCTGTATATGGGGATGTATGAGGGTCATTTTTAGCGCTGTGATTTGTAGTTTTTATCGGTACCATTTTTTTTTTGCTTTTTAGATATTTTTTATGGTATTTGAAGTGACAAAAAATGTGCTAATCTGATTAGTGCACTATTACGACTTTTGGGACCCCACTTCTGATTTTGCTCAGGGCTATGCTAAGCCTAAAACTGGCCCTGGATCCAATCCTTCTACACTATGCAAGCAGGAGTGTGTGTGTATATATATATACACACACACACATAAACACACACACACATGTGTGCAGTGTGAGTTTGTGCTTTAGGGTGCACACCCTAATGCAATAGGCTGCGCACGCCTATGCTCTTAGAACAAAGAAGGCCCACACCGGTCCATCTGTTATCTATTTTAGCCCCCTTTTGCCCCCGTATGAAGCATCGGTCCCGCTACCTCTGCCAAGCTTTAGGTCCAGGACACCTCTCCGAGTTTTCCCTCATGCGACCGCATCCACTCAGCATACTGTAGCAGTTTTGGCTGTACAGTGGCCCATTGCCGTGACACTACAGATGTTGCAAGTGCACGGGGACCCGCTGCGCAAGCGCAACATTGTAGTGGTCTACAGCCGGATCAACTCCAAAGCCTCCAGTGCTCAGCGCTATGCGGAAGCGCACCCCTACAGCGGTCCCCGAACCAGGGGACTGCAGATGTTGCTAGTGCAGCACACGGAGCCCTGGCAATTGTCTGGAGCATAACCTACCCATTAGCTGTCAGCACTCGGCGCCAGTGCACGCTGACAGCAGTCCCCCAACCATCCTTTGATTCCTTTTATACAGTCAGCACTCAGCGCGAGAACACACACTGACAGCGGTGCTATAACCAGGGCAGCGAAGATGCTGTCAGCGCATGATACGGGATTACTCCCGATCCCCTGCGCTCACTGTCACACAACACTGTGCCGGCAACTGTCCACTCTGGCGGACACTGTCGGCACTTAAACAATGCTAACCTGCTATATGTCTTTATGAAATGTATAATGTGTAAAGCACATGGTCACTGTGTTTACCAACACACACGCCCACCATCCGACCTACCCACAAACCGGTTGTGCAGACTTTTTTTAAGCCAGACATGTACATAACTCCCCATGTATGCATGTGTCCCCCTCCCTGACCTGAGAAAGAGGGGTGCAGACCCCCTAGAAATGCATTGTCCACTACTTGTACACTGCAATAAAAGAATGCTGTTCATCACTATCTGGAGTCTTTGCATCATTCCACGCCGTCTCCTGACCCAGCAAGCGCAAAAAGAGTGTCATTTTTCTACAAGGATCCCTACAGTATTGTACCAGGGGCACAGTGTTTGGCAGTTGGAGAACGATTAAGACTTAATAAATAATGTTTTACAACAGGAAGCACCTATTTCTGGCATGGCACTGCGGCCGCTAGGTGTGAACCAGGTCTTAGCATTTAGCTCGGACCTTCACCGAATGGCAGACCTGGATTAGCGGACCCCTACTAAAAGTAGTTGAGTACCTCTGGCCTAGGACATGTTCTGACTAAATCAGGCTATTCAAAACTGAATTAAGTAAATCTTGTCTTATGGTGCCAAGTAGCATCCAGGCTCTGGTGTGACAGAAAGCTGAATGTGTACCCCAATGGTGTACCCCGAGGTTCAGTCCTGGGCTCAGTTTTAACTCATTTATATTTCCAAAACAAAAAGATCCTGGAACAGCTGTTGCAAAACTACAACTCCCAGCATGCTCAAAGGCTGTCAGGGAATGCTGACAGTTGTAGTTTTACAACAGCTGGAGGCACACTGGTTGGGAAACACTAGTGTAAAATGATGTGTATGCTGAATAGGCTAGGACAGTGTTTCCCAACCAGTGTGCCTCCAGCTGCTGCAAAACTACAACTCCCAGCATGCCTTAAGTCTGTCCAGGCATGCTGGGAGTTGTAGTTTTGATACAGATGGAGGCAGACTGGTTTGTAAACACTAGCATACACACACATAACAGGGACTACAACTCCCAGCATGTGTCATTCCGGAGTCCCCCTCCCCCCCCCCCCCCCTTCACACATATAAATCATCCCCAGTCCGAGATCTATTCCCCTGCAGTCTATACATCCCCAGCCCGTGCACCTTGTTATCCCTTCACATACTTCTTCTCTGTCTTCTTTCAATGCAGATCTGCATCCTCAGAAGACAAAGCAGGGGGGATGAGAAGCTGTGTAAGAGCTTCTTGCTCTCATGCACACCTGTGACCACCTGGAGGGGGAGATGAGGGGGCGTGGCCTATCTCTGTCATGTAGTTCTGAAAGAACAAAGAAAAAAAAAAGCTCTGACATCTTGTCCACAGCCTAATCCTAACCTGTGGACAACAGTCAGAGATCCAACACAGAACTACAGAGCTTCCTGGCCCACAAACAGGTAAGAAAAAAAGACACATGCTACACAAACATATAACATATGTCAATTGCAAAAAACATGAACATTAAAAGAAGATTCAATATAGCCAAAAATCTTAATCACCGGAGTACCTCTTTAATAGTCTTAGCTCTACAGTACACTATTTTGGGCTTTGAGGGCAGGCAAACTTTCAAGAATGGATCATTCTTTAAAACATACCAATACTTCCCCAGAATGTCCAGGATTTTTTATGGGAAGCATTGTACGTAGTAATAAAAAGATAATTAAAATTGTTCAAACTCTGATCTAACTTCCTACTGTATGCCGCACATTCCATTTCAGTGGGGCTCCTAGCACGTTTCTGTGCAGCTCATACGATCTTCATCGGGTACCCCTTTTTCCTGAAACGGTCTATCATAAGCTTGCTTTGGTAATCAAAGTCAGTAAGATGGGTACAATTTTGTTGCAATCTGCAAAATTGTTTATGTGGAACATTGGACTTCAGTTTCCGGGGATGAGCACTTTTAAAAATAAGGAGGCTAAAACAATCTACTGGTTTGAAGAATGTTTTGGTTACAACTTTGTTACCCTCTGAGTCTGGGCATGCTTGGAGTTTAAGTTTTGCAACATCTGGAGGAACACAATTTGGAGACCACTATACAGTGGCCTTTAAACTGTTCTCCAGTTGATACATAATTACAACTCTCAGCATGCCAGTTGGCTGTCCTGGCATGCTGGGAGTTGTAGTTTTGCAACAACTGGAGGTACACTTTTGCGGAAACACTGCGGTTGTCTGTTACCTACCTCAGTGTTTCCCAACCAGTATGCCTCCAGCTGTGGCATAACTACAACTTCCAGCATGCACGGTCTGTCAGTGCATGCTGGGAGTTGTAGTTTTGCAACAGTTGGATGTTTGCCCCTCCCCCATGTGAATGTACAGGGTACATTCACACAGTTGAGGGTTTACAGGGAGTTTCCCGCTGCAGCAAATTTTCCGCTGCATCTCAAACTCGCTGTGAACCCGACCGTGTGAATGTACCCTAAAAACACTACACTAAATAAAGAGTAAAACACTACACACACATGCAACCTTTTACAGTGCCCCCCCCCCCCCCCATAAAAACGTAAAACATCTCGTACGACAATGTTTCCAAAACGGAACCTCCAGCTGTTGCAAAATAACAACTCCCATATTGCCGGACCGCCATTGACTGTCCAGGCATGCTGGGAGTTTTGCAACAGCTGGAGGCACACTGTTTGGGAAACACTGCTGTAGGGTAATAGCAATTGAAAAAGAGACCAAGAGGGTCTCAAAACACGTCTAGCCAGTATTGAGAGTACATTACCACATCAAGCATCTTAGCCGCATATACGATATCATATCGAATGCGCTCCGCAAGCCAGTGGGAGAACCGCCAATCATTACGTCATCACCAACTACAGCGACCTGCATTGTCTGACCTCTCCCTCACCAGGCCCGCTGTAACTGTACTCCCGCTAGCCAGACAACGAGGGATGGACCGGCTTAGGTAAGTGGGAGAGCTACGTAGGATCCATACTCCGGGTGAGCAGCGCATGCAGCGCACACCTACAGACTGCAATTAACACTGCTTTCCTGCAGCAACAAGGAACAGCGCATAGCACTGATACCCTATAGCATCAGCCTTCACAGAAGGCATATACCTAATTTTCATTGTACAGGACCTCCAGGACGGCACATAGCGCCATATGACTTTACCCCATTGACAGACATTTTTTGGCCAAAATAAGATATATTATATAAAAATGCACAATTCGCAATATTGTCTGCCTTAAACATATGTACCTACTGCTACCAAGCAGCATATGTTTTTCTTTTGCGGTAGATGCATATAACTCCATAGCTTATAAGCTAACAAGCCAGTGGCATGAACATTTGTACTCTTATTTTCTTTTACTCTATTAATGTTTGTTTGTTTTTTTAAAGTATACAAAACATATTAGTGTTTTATGGGTGGTCTGCACGGGCCCTGCAGACACCACACATATAGCACGATTTTATCCATATATATATATACACACACATTTCATAAAAAAACACAATCAATATTCAATTATTTCTCTCTCAGTATCTATTTTTTATTAAATTCCGACACTTCTTACACACAGAATCTAGCTTGAGAACGGTAACTTTCTCCTTTATCCTTTCATTATATTGAGGTTGTATAGGGTACACAACCTTTCACCTGTGCTCGTTAGAATCTGTATTAATATCTATTGGGCTACCTATTCCTTCTTTTTCAGTATTTGGGTGTGTAGTGTTAATTTGTGCATTGGATATTGGATATAATTCTTCCAAAATTCCAAAGAAAAAGGTTGGCCTGTGGGGTGTTCATTTAGATTTGGGCTCCAGTAATATTGCTTAGTTAAGTGTCTAATGTACCTGGGCTTTTGTGAGTATATTATATTCACTAAAGCACATGGAGTAGCTATTTTGAATACTTACTGAGGCCTATGGGTGGTCAGCCATTTTGAGTACACTGCTCACATGGTATTTGGGCAGCCATCTTGATGACTCCAGACAAATGGCCTGCAGATATTTGATTATGCAATTACTGTAAAATCTTTTGAGCATAATCTAAATCTACCCAAAAGCCACGAACCACAACACTCTCCCATTTAGAATTTACTCGGGTCCACATACTTTTACCAAAGTTGTGGCAGCAGTGGTAACAGCTCTAAAACTTCAAGGACTAAGTATTGTACCTTACCTGGATGTCTGGCTTCTCAGGGCTTCATCCCAGTCAATCCTATCCCAAAACATTCAGCTAGCAGTGTCCTTCCTTCATCAGCTAGGATGGATAATCAATTGGAACAAATCCAACATTCTCCAAGCAACCTCAGTCAGTTTTCTCAGCTACATAGTCGATTCAGTAAGAATGACTTCCGAGAGGAAAGCTCGGGGCAGACAATTGGCCCAATACCTTTCTTTTTTTTTTTCATTTCAAAAATTTTTATTTTTGGAAATATTTCAAAGACAAAGTATAATACAACAATAAAATGTCTTTGCAAATAATATGACATAAGTATCAAAGCATATAGAAAAGTAAAGCAGGTGTTACATCACACCGGCAGTAATGGGCCTACGACCCAGAATAAGTCTGACATTACAAAGTTAGGAAACATTAACAAAACCTGTCAAAAGACTAACAGTCAAAAAAATAGAGATAGAAATAAAAAGGATCAACCCACATGATCTCCAGAACCTTTAGGATAATGTGGGCTTGAGATCCAACTGTCCCACAATTTAAGGAATTTAGCATGTGCGTTATGTGCTAATGAGAAGGGTTCGTTCGTAGTCACACGTCAAGTTAACAGTGTTTATAACTTCACTTAAGGAGGGTACTTTAGGCGTCTTCCAGTTCCTGGTAATGTGCAATTTGGCAGTCATAAATATGTGGGCAATTGGAGTCCTCACTTCAGGGGGCATGGTATCAATGTCAATCAGCAATAAAGTCAAGGCAGGATCTAGGGCAGAGTGGGTGCCTGGTCAATAGTTGAATCCCAGTCCACAAAGGCGCTAGCATGGGGCATTCCCACAGTGTGTGGTATAGAGTCCCCACCAACCCACAACCCCTCCAGCATAAGTTAGAACACCTAGAATCCAAGAGGTGCAGTCTAGAAGGGGTATAATACCACCTGTATACGGTTTTTGCTATTGCCTCTTGGTAGTTTACAGCACGGAACAAAGATTTAGCCATAGAGAACGCACGTGTCCATTGGTCAATGGAAATTTCTCGTCCCAGGTCTGATTCCCACTTAACCATAAAGTGTTGTTTAGTGACAGCCCGCTTGTCGTGCAGTAGATTGTAAAAGTAGGATATTCCTTTAGGAGCTGGGGAGTCTCTATTGAGGAATGAGTTAATGTCTTTTGGAATGGTATGTGACTGAATAAAGTCAGGGGTGAGCAGGTTTCTGAGTTGGAGGCCTTTGAAGAACTCTTTATGGGGCAAGTGGTATGTCTCCCTAAGGGAGGGGAAGTGTGCACCCCTTCTGGCCCGATCAGGTCCTGTGCTGTGTAGATTCCATGTGTTTTCCATACATACAAGATCCAGTATGAGGTTTTCGAAATAAGTGAGCTGAAAGTTATATAATGGGCAGGTAATTTTAGAAGGGCTATGTTTAAGAGCATATGACCAAGCTCTCTCAGTTGAAGTGATGGCAGAAAGGTGTGATGGGGGGGATTTGAGTCCACGCATCAGAAAGAATAAGCAGGATTTGAGTGCAATGGGCAGCGAACTAACAGACTCAAGATCGACCCAAAGTTTTCCCGGCGGTGGAGACCACCAGTGTTGTGTTTGGTCCATGAGGCTGGCGACATAGTAGTCCTAGAGATGGGGGAGACTCAGTCCGCCTCCTAACCTGTGTTTTGTCATAACTTGTCTCGCTACTCTAGGTCTCCTATCCAACCAAATGAACTGGGAGAGCTGTTTGTTGAGGGCACTAAAGTAGGGCTTGAGGAGGACTATGGGTATGGTACGGAACAGGTAGAGGATTTTGGGGAGAAGCATCATCTTGAATGCCGCTAGTCGGCCAAACCAAGATGGAGTTAGCTTAGAGTATTATTGCATAAGATGGGCCAGGGTTTTGGACATAGGGACGAAGTTATTGGCAAAGAGGAGAGGGGAAGGATATGATAAGTGGATGCCTAGGTATGGTAGCGATGAGTCCCGCCAATCCAATGGGAACTTGAGTTTGAGCGGGGAAACAATTGTGTCAGGTAAAAAAACAGGCAGAATTAGAGATTTGAGATTTAGTCGTGTTTAGTTTATAGTAGCTAAGGGAGCTAAAATGTGTTAATGTATTAAATAGGGAGGGTAGAGAGGCGTCGACTTAAGTCAAGGTGAGGATGATATCATCGGCAAATAATGCTAGTTTATGTTCTGTAGGGCCTATAGTGATTCCTTTTATCTGATCATTTTGTCTGATGGCTTGTGCCAACGGTTCTATAGAAAGGTTGAAGAGAATGGGGGAGAATGGGCATCCTTGGCGGGTTCCATTTGACAGGGTGAACCGGTCGGATAGCACTCCGTTAGTAAATACCTGTGCAGCTGGATTGGAGTATAAAGCCCCAATCGCCGAAAGGATAGGGCCAGAGAAGCCGAAAGCACGAAGCGCTGCAAAAGCATACCGCCAGTTCACCCTGTCAAAGGCTTTCTCCGCGTCTAGGGTCAGAAATGCAGCCGGTATCTTGTAGTGTTCGCAGTGTTGGATTAGTGAGATCATCCTTCTAGTGTTGTCCAGGGCCTGTCTGCCTTGAGTGAAGCCTACTTGGTCGGCATGTAGGATGTTTGGTAGTAAGGGCATGAGACGGACGGCCAAGACCCGGGCGTAGATTTTAATATCTCCATTTAATAAAGAGATGGGGCGAAAATTGGATGTAAGGTTCGTGGATTTGCCCGGTTTAGGGATAGTGGTTTTTAAAGCAGAGAGCATATCTTGAGGTAAACTCCCAGATTCCATTGCCAATGTAAATACTTTTAACATATGGGGCAGTAGGACAGGGGTGAATCTAGAGTAATATTCATTTGGTAGGCCACCAGGGCCAGGGGTTTTATTGGTCGGAAGTTTTTTAATGGCATCGAGGATTTCCTGAGCAGTGATCGGTAAATTAATTGATGCCAGGGCAGGTTCAGAAAGGCGTGGTAGATTAAGAGAGGATAGGAAGTCTTCTATTTTGAAGGGGTCTGGCTGTGGCGTGGTAGGGTCTCTATGCAAATTATAGAGACTATCGTAATAATCTCTAAATGCATTGGCTATGGCCCTAGGGGCTAATTCTGGGCGACCCATAATAGGGTGATGAATTAAAGGGATGCGTTGCTTGTAGTATGCTGGTTTAAGTTTTTTGGCAAGAAATGCTCCCGTTTTGTTATCTTGTGAGTAATATTTAAGCCGTGATTTTTTGAAGCTCTTTTCACATTGATTTAAAAGTAACTTTCGAAGATTCAGACGTTCTCTTCGAAGTGCCGACAACGTCACGCCATTAGGAGAAGCCTTATGTATACCATCAAGTGTGGCAATCTTCGCAAGTGACTCATCAATGAGGAAAGTACGCTGCTTTTTAAGAGTCGTGCCTAATTGTATAAAAGTACCCCTAATGACAGCTTTATGGGCCTGCCATAATGTGATAGGACTAATATCAGGGGTGGAATTCAAAGTAAAGTATTCAACTAGGGACTCTTCAAGCCTTTTAGAGTGTTCAGAGTGGTTGATTAGATGAGTATTGGCCCTCCAGACAAAATCATTGTGTTTTGGAATGACGTCAGTCAGTGTTACTGTCACTGGTGCATGGTCACTCCAAGTAATGTCGCCTATGTCTGAAGCCTCAACCCTGTCAATGAGACCTCTGCTGGTGAGTATCATATCCAGTCTGGAGTACGTTTTAAATCGGGGTGAAAAGTAAGAGTAATCCCTTTCCGTTGTGTGCTGCAGTCTCCATATATCGTACAGTCCTCTGTCACGAAGGAATTGGCTCGGCAGGGATTGTCGTCTAGTACGTCCGTCAGACAAGTCTAGTAATGGGTTGACAACTAGATTAAAATTGCCACAAAAGACAAGTTCTCCCTGTCTATGTTTGTCAATCAGGTTGGAGACTTTCTTGAGAAACCTTATCTGTCTGGTGTTGGGAGCATATACATTGACAATGGTGTATTCCACCTCATCTAATTTGCACACTAGTATAAAGTATCTGCTAGCTGGATCTACAATTTGGGTAATTGGTTGGTAATTTCTATCCAGCTCACGCCACAGAAACTGTCGTTTATAAGGGCTATTCAACCCGTTGGCATTAGGTGAAAGGACTGTGATACCCATGCCTACGATGTAGGCCAATCAATGCACACCCAGGGGAAATGTGGATATAAGTACCCAATGGATTAAAAGCCGGACTGGTGTCTTGGAGACACCAGACAGGGATGTCATAAACAAATAAGCAATTGTAGAAAGAAAGAAAAAAAGAAAAAAAAAAGAAAAAAGAGAAAGAGAAATTGAACAATAAAGCAACTAGGCTGAGGAGTTAGCAAACCAAATATCAGCACTCCAAGGCGTTGTAAATTAGCAAACAGTAAGACAATATCATAATATTGCATAGTACCGTCATGTCGCCTAGATCTCAGTCATCAGGACTTCTGGAACGTTGCGGTCCTCTGTATGAGTTGTGACCTTGCCGAGGTCCTGATTCGCCATCATCCTCACCCAGCAGAACATCTACTCCTTCCTCCACCGAAGAAAAAGCGTGAGTCTTTCCGTTTCTGGTGACAAGTACCTTCGTGGGGAAACCCCACCTATACGGCAAATCCAAGTCCCTCAATAAAGATGTAAGGGGTCCAAAGTCTCTCCGAGCCTGAAGAGTAGCCGCTGACAAGTCCGCATACATTTTTACATCCTCGTAGGGAGTGGGGAGCAGCGGGTGTCTCCTGGAAAATTGCAGCAATTTATCTTTGTCTGAAAAAAAGTGAACCGGGCCAGCACATCCCTGGGAACATCATCTGGCAACGTGCGGGGCTTCGGTACCCTGTGGGCCCGATCAATACTGTAGTCATAAGTCTCTAGGTCTGGCAGCAAGGATTTGGTTAGATCCGTTACATATTTCAGGAGCTGGGAGTTTGCCACTGACTCCGGGATGCCCCTGAATTTAACATTGCTCCATCTATTTCTATCTTCGGAGTCGATTAGTTTAGCCTGCAGGTTCTGCACTTTCTCTTCTAGAACCTCATGAGCATCAGCAAGCTCATTATGAGTGTGTGCAAAATTCTCCATGTTGGATTCAGCATGCGCCATTTTGTGCTCCAAGACAGCGACGGAAGATTTAAGTGGCGTAATCAGCTGGCAAAAGTCCTTTTGGAGGGTGCTGCAGAACATTTGGAGCATGTCTTTTAAGGTGGTATCTGAGACCACAGTGTCAGTGGTCGGGTAGGTATTGAATAAGTCAGTGTCCGGGAGAGGCAGTGTATCATCTAGGTCGCCCAAATCATTATGGAAGTCAGGGCCGCTGAGTCTGGGCCTTTATTTCAGAGGGCTAACGTGGGGAGAGCCCGCAGGAGAAGGAGAGCTGTGCAGGGCCTGTCTATCTCCATTGCAGGCTTTGGAGAGGTTCGGGCAATCAGTGTGCATAAGCAGGGGAAGCGACTCACCGGGAAGCGATGTCTGAGCCGCTGAGGTTCCGTCCGGAGCTGAGAAGCTTATTTGGAGCCTGTGTCCTGCACGTCCTGGGAAGCCGGGCTGCCGTTCTCCCTCTGTCGAGGTCCCGGAGCGCTTCACAGTCTCTGAGCGCCGCTCACGAGATGGAGGTGAGTGAGCGCGCGAACCGGTGCCATGTTTGTCAGTGCGCCGGGACGGAGGCGCCACGGCAAAGAAGTGCTGTAGCGGCTTGTAGCGTCCAGGTCCTGAGTTTCTTTTTCTGCCCTGGGTCGCCATGGTCATTCGCCGGACTCCTGGAGTAGTCCAAAGTCGCTGTCAGGCAGTTTAAATCGCTGAAAGACGGTGGTAATGCAGGAGCTCTTCTTCTAAGCGGCCTTACTGCACAGCGGTCAAACCATGCCCGGCCCAATACCTTTCTGTACCCCAAAGGTTAACTATATTCACTCTTATGCAGATATTTGGGCTTATGTCCGCTACCGCAGAAGTGGTTTCCTGGGCACTTTGGCATCTTAAATCAGATGTTCTTGCCACTTGGTATTGTTAAGGTTGGCTGCTGGTTAGGCCTTGAAAATGTGAGTGACTGCCGCTGTTCAAATTAGTATAGAGTGTCGACACAAAGAAATAAACACCAGACAAAAAGTTGGTATAAATCTCCTTCTCAGAAGAAGTTTAGCTCACACTGGCTAAGGAGCTGTCCCAAAGAGTTCTCTCTATTCTACGGAAATACATAGCTTTTTTACAGTTGACAAAAAGGGGAGGTTAGTTATCACATCAAAAACATTGTTATGTTTTGATTGGTTGTTTAAGTATGCAGGTATATTTTCATTCTAAGCACCTGGTCACTTCTCAATCATAGGACATCATGCTGCAACCTCCCTATTCCAACAGAAAACTATGGATGTAACAGTCTGCACATATTTCTCAGATGTTCTTTATCTTGCGTCTTTGGGCATTATCCCAAGGTCTTCATCTTTGTTACAAGCAAATAGCAAGCTGATATGTCTCATGTTTTTCGGCAGCACTTGATTAACATTAACCCCTTAAGGAGTGGTGCGGTGGTACTTAACGCACCAGGACGTACATTTACTGATCGCAGCCAGGGACCCGCCGGCAATGGTCGACGCCCGCGATCTCGCGGGTGTCCGCCATTAACCCCTCAGGTGCCGGGATCAATACAGATCCCGGCATCTGCGGCAGTGCGCGATTTAAATGAACGATCGGATCGCCCGCAGCGCTGCTGCGGGGATCCGATCATTCAGAACGCCGCACGGAGGTCCCCTCACCTTCCTCCTTCCGGCTCCCGGCGTCTTCTGCTCTGGTCTGAGATCGAGCAGACCAGAACAGAAGATAGCCGATAACACTGATCTGTTCTATGTCCTATACATAGAACAGATCAGTATTAGCAATCATGGTATTGCTATGAATAGTCCCCTATGGGGACTATTCAAGTGTAAAAAAATGTAAAAGTAAAAAAAAAGTGAAAAATCCCCTCCCCCAATAAAAAAGTAAAACGTCCGTTTTTTCCTATTTTACCCCCAAAAAGCGTAAAAAATAAATTTTTTAGACATATTTGGTATCGCCGCGTGCGTAAATGTCCGAACTATTAAAATAAAATGATAATGATCCTGTACGGTGAACGGCGTGAACGTAAAAAAAAAAAAAAAGTCCAAAATTGCTACTTTTTTAATACATTTTATAAAATAAAAAAATTATAAAAAATGTATTAAAAGTTTTTTATATGCAAATGTGGTATAAAAAAAGTACAGATCATGTCGCAAAAAATTAGCCCTCATACCGCCGCTTATACGGAAAAATTAAAAAGTTAGAGGTCATCAAAATAAAGGGATTATAAACGTACTAATTTGGTTAAAAAGTTTGTGATTTTTTTTAAGCACAACAATAATATAAAAGTATGTAATAATGGGTATCATTTTAATCGTATTGACCCTCAGAATAAAGGACACATGTCATTTTTACCATAAATTGTACGGTGTGAAAACGAAACCTTCCAAAATTAGCAAAATTGTGTTTTTCTTTTTAATTTCCCCACAAAAATAGTGTTTTTTGGTTGCGCCATACATTTTATGATATAATGAGTTATGTCAATACAAAGGACAACTGGTCGCGCAAAAAACAAGCCCTCATACTAGTCTGTGGATGAAAATATAATAGAGTTATGATTTTTAGAAGGCGAGGAGGAAAAAATGAAAACGTAAAAATTAAATTGTCTGAGTCCTTAAGGCCAAAATGGGCTGAGTCCTTAAGGGGTTAATATATATATTGATCAGTAATCAAAATCATAATGGTCATCCTTATCAGTGCCCCCTAGAAAAACATTATTAGACTTCATCATTCCCTACTATAAATTCTGCCTAACAGTCTCTGGTTCAGGTGGAAAAAGGGGTAAGGGATGCTTCACTGGTTTGAGATGAGTGGCTCCTTATGAACCCCCCCCCCCCCCCCCTTGTACCCAGACTGATCCTTCACCTGGGACTGCTATATTAGCCCTACTCTGCTGGGTTTGCCCTTGAGCCATTAATTATACTACATCCTTTGTTCGTCTAAAATCCCTCACCACCTTCCTCCTCTAGAAGCTAGGGAGATGGGAGAGCGAGAGAGAGATGGGAGAGCGAGAGAGATGGGAGAGGGAGAGAGATGGGAGAGAGAGAGGGAGAGCGGGAGAGAGAGGGAGGGAGAGAGAGGGAGAGAGAGGGAGGGAGAGAGAGAGAGAGGGAGAGAGAGGGAGAGAGAGGGAGAGAGAGGGAGAGGGAGGGAGAGAGAGGGAGAGAGAGAGAGAGAGAGTTATCAGCCCTCTGGATATAAAACACTCCGAACTCGAAGAGTGTATCTCTTTTGATTGTTCCCGTATGAACAGGAGTTCAGTATGTGTTACTGCAAATATTGATTACCTTTTATCCCATGAAATTATCTGTTTTGTTACTTATTAAACCATTATTTATTTAAAAAAAAAATGATATATATCAGGAACATGGTGTAGGGACCCTCTTGCAGTTCGAGGCGTGTATCCATGTTTATTTTCCTTCCAACTTCACCTATGTGGGTGTTATATGCATACTCGGAACAGCTCATGGTAAATAGTATATTCAACTTTTCCTTGTCTCTTCCATAGCTTCTCTCAGTTTGCTTTTTAATATACCATTATGTCTATCTACAAACCCTGCTGACTGGGGGTGGTGTGCACAATGATTTACTATTTTTTACCCTTTACTACTATTACGTGCTTTATAGTTATATATTATCACTGTAGATCATTTCTGGAATCACAAAATTGTGGAATCAGGTCTTTTAGTAAAAGTACGGTATAGTACTGTTAGGGCATCAGCACTTCCTGTGGGAAATACTTCTACCTATCTGGTCAATGCATACAGATATGTTGGAATGGGTATTTTGAGGTTGAAAATTTGCCTCTAATTGGTCAAATACCTCCTTGTGGATTGTGTCAATTTAGTAATTTGTGAAGCCGTATGCCAGGCATACAGTTCTATTAGTGCCCCATATCACCCCCCTCTTGAGACATGGGTTACCCCATGTATCATATACTGCTGCATGTCAGTGAATATGGGATCATCATATATAAGAGTCTCTTTCCTCATTTGTTTCCTGAAATTCAAATATGGGTTTAAGGTACTGGGTAACAATTACAGAATCTGAACTAGGCACAACTTTATAAAAGGTTCTTGTTGTATTCTTTACTGTATCTATAATTAGGGAATCAGTACAATCAGACATACAAGGACATACTTATATTGGCCCACCTTAGGCAGTTAGACGAAGTCTACTCATAGTCTCTGAAACAGGTAAGATGATTATGGAGTGTGTTGGTCAGGTACCTTTTATTGTTTCACCTAGCCATAACAGATGCAAATAATGAAGTCTGTAAAAAACTTATTTTTGCATTGTTGAATCCTGAGGCCGACCAATATACGGACATCACTACACACATAACTCCCTTCTGCTTAGTGAATGGGGCCATATATGTTACCATGGGGTACAAGACTGTTGGTACACAGTTTTTTACCAACTCTCCAGATGCCATCTTTTCCCTGTACCAACTTTTCTTCTTCCGTTGGTCTCTCTCAGCGTGCATTGCTGGTTCCTGCAAGAGACCTAACCAGACAAATCCACACTTCCCATCCACCTGTACACTCTGAACCAGAACTGTGAGAGGACAGGAGCACTGCAGCCTTGGCAGCCTCCTCCACCATCCAGTCCCCTTGACTTCTGAGGTTGTTTCCATGTGGTTCTAATCTTTATGATGGCCACCTTTTCTGGCTGCTCTCAGACTTTGAACTGCAAACTACCGATTTTACATTTGATTGGTTTGCCCAAGGATTCAAGAAAACCTTTACTGCAATAGGCTTGTGGACGGTAATAAAAGTGTACCCATACTCATTGTCTTATCTTCAGAACTTCATTCTGCGTGTGGTCACCACATATCCTTTCTAGAGAGGAGCGATCTTTAGAAAAATTTAATTCAGCCGATATATTAAAAACAGCTATTTCTGGCCTACAGTGAGCCTCAATAGGGGTGTAGTACACTTTGCTGTGTTCTAACACGCATATGGAGTGTGCTGGGGTAGTGAAATAATACTGTTATTCCGTATGACATGCAGATTACAGGCAACGCTTTTAGAATCACTGCCGCAGAGCGGCACAATGACAGGGTCTGGAGGTGGCATCAGTATGAGGAGACCATATAGTGGCTGAAGGACACAGCGTGGAGGTATTGGCAGCATGAGGAGACCATATAGTGGCAGAATGACACAGCTTGGATGAGGCTGAAGCATGAAGAGACCATATAGTGGCTAAATGACACAGTGTGGAGGTGTTGGCAGCATGAGGAGACCATATAGTGGCTGAATGACACATCCTGGAGTTGGCAGCAGCATGAGTAGACACTAGGGATTCACAACCCCTAAGATAAAAAGATGAGCTTTGACATTTAAATAAAAGATTTATGGTATCTAGTGCTACCATAAGAAATGTTTAGGCCTGGACCAAGGCCCAGCAGCATCAGTAAACCAAATATTTGTTGGATGACACAGCCTGTGTCAGGATCCGGGCTGGCGGATGATGAGGACACTGGAGGTGGATCCTCTGTGCCAGAGAGGTGATGGCATGGGCCGTACCAGGGGAAAGAATTCTAAGGGGTTACTGGTATTCACTGGTTACTGTTCGGGGCCACAATTCTCCCAATCGATAAGAAAAAATCTTCTACCTCGGATAAACTTGGAGGCGAGGATCTCTTTCACAGAGAAGACATCAGAGGATCCAGAGACAAGAGCAGGAACAGTGACCTTGGGAGAATAGCGGTTAAGAACAACAGGTTTGAGTAGAGAAAGATGGAAAGAGTTAGGAATACGGAGAGAGGGGGGAAGATGAAGTTGGTAAGAGACAGGGTTGGTTTGTTTTTTGACTTTGAAAGGGCCTAAACTTGTAACTGGGTACACGGAATCGAATGTACTTAGCAGAAAGCCATACCTTGTCACCAGTGGAAAATACCGGAGGAACCCTTCTCTTTTTGTCAGTGTGTCTCCTCATTCGAGATGAGGCCAGTAGAAGAGACTTTTGAGTCTCACGCCAGATGAAAGGAAAATCTTGAGTCAATTCATCCACGGCAGGAACCCCAGAGGAAGTGGGGATGGGGGGGAAGCGGGCGACGGCCGTAAACCACAAAAAATGGGGACTTGGAAGAAGACTCAGAGTTTTTAAAATTGTACGAAAATTCAGCCCAGGGCAGGAGGTCCACCCAATCATCTTGGCGAGAGGAGGTAGTCACCAAGTATCTGATTTACACTCTCCACTTGACCGTTGGATTGAGGGTGGTAAGCAGAAGAAAAATGTAGTTTGATTTTTAATTGAGTGCAGAGTGCCCTCCAAAATTTTGAAGCAAATTGGACGCCTCTGTCTGAGACGATGTGCATGAAAAGACCGTGGAAGCGAAAAATATGAAGAAAATAATGTTTCGCCAATTGTGACGCAAAAGGAAGACCGGCAGAGGAACAAAATCAGCCATTTTAGAAAAACGATCAACGACCACCCAGATGACTGTATTATTGCGGGATGGTGGAAGTCCATAGCAATATGGGACCATGGCTGTTCAGGAATAGGTAAAGGAAGGAGACCTACCGGCTTCTGGTGTGGCGTCTTGTCACGGGCAGAGGTTGTACAAGCCCGAACGAAATCAGTCACATCCCTCGCCAAGGAAGGCCACCAATAGTGTCTAGAAATCAACCGCACCAACTTCTTGACACCAGTATGTCTGGCCAGAAGAGAAGAGTGACCCCATTTAAGAATTTTGAGGCGAAGGCGTGGAGGTACAAAGCTCTTCCCTGGAGGAACTTGCACAAGAGTAGTTGGAGCGGAGGAGATGAGACACTCAGGAGGTATGATGTGCTGTGGAGGGGCTTCAGATTCAGAGACATCGGTGGAACGTGATATCGCGTCAGCCCTGATGTTCTTGTCGGCTGGACGAAAATTAATAAAAAAATTAAAGCGAGCAAAAAACAATATCCATCTAGCTTGGCGAGGATTTAATCGCTGGGCAGTCTGGAGATGAGATACATTTTTATGATCCGTGAAAATGATGATGGAATGCAGGGAACCCTCCAAAAGAGGTCTCCACTCCTCAAGTGCCAATTTAATGGCTAAAAGTTCATGATCTCCAATCGAATAATTTCTTTCTGCAGGAGAGAAAGTATTGGAGAAAAAAACACAAGTTTGATTTTTTCCAGTAGCGTTTTTTTTTAGTTAAAACGGCACTGGCGCCGACAGAAGAAGGGTCCACTTCGAGGATAAAAGGCTTTGAGGGTTCAGGCCAGGACAGAACAGGTGCAGAAGCGAAGGCAGCCTTGAGAAGGTTAAAGACCTCGGGTTCGCGTCTTTCTTGGTCAATGCTACAATAGGTGTAACGATGGTGGATAAGTGGGGAATAAATTGACGATAGTAGTTAGCGAACCCGAGGAAGCGTTGGATAGCTCGCAGACCAGAGGGGCGTGGCCAATCCAAGACTGCAGAAAGCTTGTCAGGGTCCATTTGAAGGCCTTGGCTGGACACTATGTAACCCAGGAAAGGTAGGCTGCTACGTTCAAAGAGACATTTTTCAATCTTAGCATAGAGATGATTTTTGCGTAGGCGCTGCAACACGTGACAGACATGGAGGTGATGTTCCTCTGAGTTGGAAGAAAAAATAAGAATATCATCCAGATAGACTACTACACAGGTATAGAGCATGTCACGAAAAATCTCATTGACAAAGTCTTGGAAGACTGCAGGGGCACTGCAAAGGCCAAAAAGCATGACAGGATATTCAAAGTGTCCGTCACGGGTGTTGAATGCAGTCTTCCACTCGTCTCCTTCACGTATACGGATGAGATTATAAGCCCCTCTTAGATCATGTTTGGTGAAAATTTTTGCTCCCCGTAGATGGTCAAACAATTCAGAGATAAGGGGGAGTGGATAACGGTTCTTAACTGTAATTTTATTTAGACCGCGGTAATCGATGCATGGACGTAGGGATCCATCTTTCTTAGCAACGAAGAAGAACCCTGCTCCAGCAGGAGAAGAAGATTTTCTGATAAATCCTTTTTTTTCTTTCTTTCTTGAACATACTCGGACATGGCTTGGGTCTCTGGGGCAGAGAGAGGATAAATCCTGCAACGAGGTGGAGAAGTGCCAGGAAGCAAGTCAATAAGGGCAGACAAAGGGTCTGTGTGGTGGTAAGACCTCGGCTTGCTTTTTACAAAAAACATCGGAAAAGTCCTGGTAGGCCTTAGGCAGGCCTTGCAGAGGCGAAGCGATGGTTACTTGAATGATGGGTAAAGTCTTAAGGCATCGCTTGTGACAGGTAGGACCCCAACTTCTAATGTCCCCAGAAGACCAGTCGAGCGTAGGTGAGTGGCGCTGGAGCCAAGGCAAGCCAAGTAGAACTTCAGAAGTACAGTTGGGAAGCACAAAAAATTCAATTTCCTCATGATGGAGGACACCTACGTTCATGCGCAAGGGCTCTGTGCGATAGCGCACAATACAGTCCAGATTCTGTCCGCTCACAGAGGAAATGAACAGAGGCTTGTCGAGACGGGTCACAGGGATGTTTAATCTGTTGACTAATGAGGCCTCAATGAAATTTTCTGTTGAACCAGAGTCCAGAAAGGCCACGGCAGAAAAGGCAGTTTTAGCAGGCAAAGAAATCCGTACTGGAATAGTCAGGCGTGGAGAGGTTGAATCCACACCCAGTAACGCCTCTCCCGCGTTTACTAGGTTCTTGCGTCTTCCCAGATGCAGAGGACGAAGAGGACAGTCCTTAAGGAAATGCCCAGAGCTCGCACAGTAAAGGCAAAGGTTCTCCTACGGCGAGTCCTCTCAAGTTGGGTCAGGCGAGACCGATCCACTTGCATAGCCTCCTCGGCGGAAGGCACAGTAACAGGTTGCAGCGGATGCTTAAAGAGAGGAGTTAGGCGGGGACGCCGCCTGGTGTGAACAAGATCCTTTTCTTGGCATAGCTCCTGTCGCCTTTCTGAAAAACGCATGTCAATGCGGGTGGCTAAATGAATTAGTTCAGACAGTGCGGCCAGAACATCTTTGACGTGGCTGGATAAACCTTTCTTGAAGGTCGCGCAGAAAGCCTCATTAGTCCAGGTTAATTCTGAGGCAAGAGTCCGAAACTGAATGGCGTAATCACCCACAGTAGAGTTTCCTTGGACTAGGTTCAACAAAGCCGTCTCGGCTGAAGAAACCCGGGCTGGTTCCTCAAAGACAGAGCGTACTTCTGAAAAAAAGGTCTGGACTGAAGCGGTGGCAGGATCGTTGCGGTTCCAAAGTGGAGTGGCCCAAGACAATGACTTTCCAGAGAGTAAGCTGACCACGAATGCCACCTTTGACCGTTCAGTAGGAAATTGGTCAGCCAACAGCTCCAAGTGCAGAGAACTCTGGGTCAGAAAGCCACAGCACAGCTTAGAGTCCCCGTCAAACTTGTCCAGAAGAGAAAGAAGGATTCTGGTGCTGGAAGCAGCAGCTTGCAGTTGAGGAGCTGGCGGAGAAGATGGATGTAGAAGCAGAAGTTGCTGAACCATTGCAGTCAGTTGTGACAACTGATGTCCTTGTTGGACTACCTGTTTAGACTGTTGGGCCACAACGGAGGTGAGGTCTCCAAGGCTTGGTAGCGGCACCTCAGCGGAATCCATGGCCGGATATAATGTCAGGATCCGGGCTGGTGGATGGTGAGGACACTGGAGGTGGATCCTCTGTGCCAGAGAGATGATGGCATGGGCCGTACCAGGGGGACGGAGTCTAAGGGGTTACTGGTATTCACCAGAGCCCTCCACAAAGCGGGATGGACTTGCTGCGGCAGGTAACCCCCAGGTCGTTCCACCCGGTAGCGACTCAACCCCTCTGGCAGCTGAGATGACGCGGTACAAAAGGACAAGGCAAGGCAAGGTCAGACGTAGCAGAAGGTCAGGGTAGGCAGCAAGGTTCGTAGTCAGGGGCAACAGCAAAGGTTCTGGAAACACAGGCAAAGGACACACTGGAAAGCTTTCTCTAGGCACTAGGCAACAAGATCTGGCAAGGAGAGGAAGGGGAAGTGGGTATATATGGAAATGGCAGTGATCAAACTTGATTGGGCCAGGCACCAATTAGTGGTGCACTGGCCCTTTAAATTTCAGAGAGCCGGTGCGCACGCGCCCTAGAGAGCGGGGCCGCACGCGCCGGGATGGGACAGAGGAAAGACGGGGCAGGTGAGAAGTGATATGGGATGCGATCCGTGAGCGGGCACGTCCCATCCCACGGATCGCATCCCCTCCAGTGACAGGGTAGCAGCGCTCTCGGTCAGCAGCACCGACCGGAGCGCTGCAAGCAGAGTGATGCCGCGAGCACTCCAGGGAGGCAGCGGGACTCGGAGCGCTCGGCGTTACAGCCTGTAGTTGGATGAGGCATGAGGAGACCATATAGTGTCTGAATGGCACAGCCAAGAGTTGGCAGCAGCATGAGTAGACACTAGGACTTCACAATCCCTAAGATTAAAAGATGAATTCTAAAATTTAAACAAAAGATTTTGGGAACCTAGTGCTACTATAACAAAAGTTTTATTCCCAGACCCAGAAGCATAAGTAAACCATATATTGCCTGAGTGACACCACCTGTATTTGGCTAAAGGCATGAGGAGACCATATAGTGTCTATATGGCGCAGCCAGGAGTTGGCAGCAGCATGAGTAAACACTAGGACTTCATAATCCCTAAGAATAAAAGATGAATTTAAACTGAAGATTTTGGGTAGCTAGTGCTACCATAAAAAAATTTTAGGAAAAAAACTAGGAGGATGTTAAACGCTGCTGGACTGTGCTTTTCTCTGCTGTAACACACACACATAGGCTCTGTGTCCTATGATCCTTCTGCAGTGTATTGTAATGAAGTGACTGGCCACAAGATGGCTGCCAATTATATAGGGCTGTGAAATGGCTGCTGATAGGCTGCATCCTGCATGTGATTCAGGGTCATCCCGTCTACTTCCCTTCCAGACTTCCCAGCGTTCCTTGCCCCATGTATTGACATGTGGATCTGCCCTGGAGCCTGCACCGCAGTAAATGGAGTTTAATGAAGCGATTCGTGTGATAGAATCGCGGTGATATGAGCATTCATAGCGAATCGAATGTATCCTGAAATTCGTAATGAATTTGGGTTCGTCAGCTTCAATAAGCTCATCTCTAATCCTTTCTTATGTATTATATCTTTGCATCACTTGGAACAAGCTTACAATTACAACTCAGCATCAACCATGGATTCTCTGATATTTTATCATGGCTCATGAATTCTTAACCTCATAAATGAAAAACAATTTAATCATAATCATGAGAGTAGCAGAGCTACCAAAGAACGGTCTTCTTTTTCAGCATCTTTAGATTACACTGAATTATCATTATAAAGTTATCCACTCAAAATTGATGAGATTCAAATAAATCCAATGTAGAATATATAGGTATATCACATTGTGTATGCAGGTACTATAAACGTACTCAATTTTAATCAGTAAATATATATATATTTCCTTCAAGTCTAATTTGATTTTGTGTTTCAGGAGAGGAGGCTTTCATTCTCCCTATAGGCCCCACCTTTCTTCTCCCACTCCTCTATGTCACTGGTCACCGCCCCTTTGAGTCTGGCTATTTGTTTTCCCTCAGCTCAGTCAGTCTTCAATAACGCTTAAAGGTCTAGTATCTGACTGGATTCCTGTGTTACTTTACAAGGAGACATGATACACATGCAAAATGTAACAATACCGACATGTACAAATACTCAACGTAAAACTCACAGGGCCTAACACCCATTCTCACCAAAAATGTAAAAGAATAAAAAATATACAGAGCTTTTTCCAAAATTGGAAAAAATCACCTTTTATGTGCATTGTTTATAATCCAATAAACCATTAGCTGATTTTAAATGCTAAGGCAATATTTATCAATTAAATAGTGATCATTTTTTTAGATCTTATTTAATTTTTCTTGGCCAAACTTCTTCTCTTGTTACTCCTATAATATAATCAGGCAATTAACCCCTTAAGGACCAAGGACGTACCGGCACGTCCTTGGTCCTGCTCTCCTGATATAACGCGGGGTTACACAGTAACCCCGCGTCATATCATGGCGGGCCCGGCGTCAGAGTGAAGCCGGGACCCGCCTCTAATAGCGCGCAGCGCAGATCGCGGCACCGCGCGCTATTAACCCTTTAGCCGTGCGCTCAGAGCTGAGCCGCGAGGCTAAAAGTGAAAGTGAAAGTTGCCGGCTAGCTCAGTCGGGCTGTTCGGGATAGCCGCGGCTAATCGCGGCATCCCGAACAGCTGACAGGACAGCGGGAGGGCCCTGCCTCCTACCTGCCTCCTCGCTGTCCGATCGCCGAATGACTGCTCAGTGCCTGAGATCCAGGCCTGAGCAGTCATGCGGCAGAATCGTTGATCACTGGTTTCTTATGAGAAACCAGTGATCAATGATGAAGATCAGTGTGTGCAGTGTTATAGGTCCCTATGGGACCTATAACACTGCAAAAAAAAAGTGAAAAAAAAAGTGAATAAAGATCATTTAACTCCTCCCCTATTAAAAGTTTGAATCACCCACCTTTTCCAATAAAAAAAAACACAGTGTAAATAAAAATAAACATATATGGTATCACCGCGTGCAGAAATGTCCGAGTTATAAAAATATATCATTAATTAAACCGCTCGGTCAATGGTGTGCGCGCAAAAAAAGTCCAAAATTGTGAATTTTTGGTCACTTTTTATATCATTTAAAAATGAATAAAAAGCGATCAATAAGTCCTTTCAATGCAAAAATGGTACCGTTAAAACCTTTAGATCACGGCGCAAAAAATGAGCCCTCATACCGCCCCATACACGGAAAAATAAAAAAGTTATAGGGGTCAGAAGATGACAATTTTAAACGTATTAATTTTCCGTGCATGTAGTTATGATTTTTTCCAGAAGTCCGACAAAATCAAACCTATATAAGTAGGGTATCATTTTAATTGTATGAACCTACAGAATAAAGATAAGGTGTCATTTTTACCGAAAAATTTACTACATAGAAACGGAAGCCCCCAAAAGTTACAAAACGGCGTTTTTTTTTTTCAATTTTGTCGCACAATGATTTTTTTTTCTGTTTCACTGTAGATTTTTGGGCAAAATGACTAACGTCATTACAAAGTAGAATTAGTGGTGCAAAAAATAAGCCATCATATGGATTTTTAGGTGCAAAATTGAAAGAGTTACGATTTTTTAAAGGCAAGGAGCAAAAAACGAAAATGCAAAAACGGAAAAAACCCTGGTCCTTAAGGGGTTAATCGCATTTTCTGATACACTTCATTTTTTGGCATCCATCCTGTGCAACTGTGAGAACAAAACTCATTAGGAAATTAATGAAATATCATCAAATAGGTTCAATTAAAGGAGATATCCAATAGTGAAAAATCTGAAAATAAGTACCTGCCACAGGTTAGACCTTGACTCCATGATGCCACCGCACTTTTAATTATATGTTTGCCCCATCCCGTTTGTATGCTATGCCACTGTGAAAATAGCAGCACTTCCTGGTTATGGAGCCTGAGCTTCCATCATCCTCTTCACTCTGAAAAAAATTACTTCCTCTCAAGTCTGTAACATAATGTACACCCCCAAAGCCTGTCCATATCACGCCCTACTGTGCTAAATCTCTGCCCTTCTTATTGCTCACCAATCACAGCAGTCCTGCTTGAGCCTTAATAAGGACATACACAGCTCCTCCCCCTCCCCCTGCTCTGTTTACACAGGACCTAATTTATCATGGGGAGGTTTCAAGTTTGCATGGGAAAGCACTGAGCAGGGGGGGGGGAAAGGACGTCCACAGCTCTTCACCTCCATAATGTTTTCAATGTGTGAGGAGACATATTACAGTGCAGGGGCTGGGGAAGATTTCTATATGTGAGGAGACATACTGCACTGCAGGGGCTGGTGGTGTATAGACTACAGGGAATAAATATCATACTGGGGATGATTTCTATGTGTGAGGGGGGGGACTCCTGAATGACATGCTGAGAGTTGTAGTCCCTGTTATGTGTGTGTATGCCAGTGTTTCCCAACCAGAGAATTCTGGTAGTAGTAGTTTTGCAACATCTGGAGGCACCCTGGTTGGGAAACCCTGGTGTAACATTATGTGTATGCTGAATAGGCTAGATACAGTGTTTCCCAACCAGTGTGTCTCCAGCTGTTGCAAATCTACAACTCCCAGCATGCCCAAAGTCTGTCAGGGCATGCTCAGAGTTGTAGTTTTGCAACAGCTGGAGGCACACTGGTTTGGAAACACTAGCATACACACACATAACAGGGACAGAATGTCATTCAGGAGTCCCCCCCCCCCCCTCACACATATAAATCATCCCCATTATGATATTTATTCCCCTGCAGTCTATACATCCCCAGCCTGTGTAATATGTCTCCTCACACACGTCCCCCCTCCCTCCCCTCCCCCCATGCAAACTTGAAACCTCCCCATGATAAGTTAGGTCCTGTGTAAACAGAGCTGGGAGGGGAGGGGCAGTGTCAGTCCTCATTCTCCCCCTCACACTTCTCCTGGCTTACAGCAGGGCACCCACGTGACCAGGCTCAAGCAGGACTGCTGTGATTGGTGAGCACTGACATATTGAGAACTATGAGGAAAGGAATGACGAGCTGACCACAGGCTGTAGAAGAAGTGTAGGTCGAGATGCTGGATTATGCAGCGCTTCCTGTCTAGAGAGAAATCACTGAAAAAGGTACTTTCCGTTCCAGATGGGTTATGCGAGTATATTACAAAGTTATATAACTTTTTAAACTGTTGCTAACTGTATAGAATTTTTCACCATTGGACTACTCCTTTAATACCACGTGGATTTTCTTTTGTCCTACACCAATCTAAAAAGGATCCTTACAACACAAACAGCTTTACAGAGAAAACATTCATTGATCACATATCGCCCATATACAACATACTTTATATCATAAGACCCATCCTATGAACATCATCATATAACTACATACACACAGATTTCCTAGAGACCTACCACACCATCTGCATTCCATAGCACTAAACACTCCTCATCATCATCTTCACTTTTATCCCTACCATTGGGAAAAATCACTCCATTCATTAAAAATCACTCCATTCATTCATCTCCATTCATTGGACTAATAACACATCTGGAAGTTATAATCCACATCCTGAAACAAAGGCTATCTTCATTCGATATATATCTCTTATTCAACATCCTATCAACAGCCTACAGAAATGTATGTCTGCACTACCTAATTATTTTGATTATAATTATAACAGTCCAGATGAATACAATATAACCAAATCAAATCTCAAGAATTACACTGTTGTTGTATATGAATATTGTATATATCGCTGCTATATATGAATACTTCTGTCCATCAATATATTCCAAACTTTAAACTGCCTTCACTCACCACATGCTTTTCCATTAAAACGTTGAGTCTCTATATCTTTTGTCTGGTTTCTCAACCACACCTCCTGCTAACAAAATCTATTCCTCTTTTACTTGTACTACAGCTCCCATCATACCATCTTTTCACCCCTTCATACATGGACACACTTTTCAGTTTCTCCAGTTTTCATTACTATATCTATACATTCTTCCCTTGGCACAGCTCAGTCATTCATTTGACATTTGTGCAACAGCTACTTGCTTCAGTTCCTCTTTCCTTTCAACAACTTTACTCATTCTAAATCGCAGCTCTGAACCGCTCTGCTGTCTACAAACTACAAACAAAAGTTAATTTCTGGTACATAATAAAAGATACTTACTGGTACAATACAATATGGTAGGGCACAAAAGTTACCTGCAGTACGGCACAAAAGATACCCTCTGGTACGGTACAAAAAGATACTTAATGGTATAACACAAAAAGATACTTACTGATATAACACTAGAGATACCAGCAGTACAAACACAAAAGATACTTGCTGGTACCAAAGGCACCAGCAGTACGGCACAAAAGTTACCAGGGGTACAAACATTTACAACACCTTTTAATTCCCTTGACCGTATCCACCGAGTAGACCAAAAAATCAAAATCCAAGCAAAAAGAACATAAAAACATTTTTCAGAATAAAAAATTTCTAGATTTCTTAGGACTCAAAAATCAAAAAAATTATCCACTGAATTTCTCACAACTCTAAATTTGTTAATCAGCAGCAGTCAGTCGCCTGAGACTAACGCTCCTCCGTGAGATTGAGACCACACAGTGGGGAGATTCCCTGTTACTTAGGGCTAGTCCTAGAGGGTTGACAAAAGCCATCTCCCAGGCTCCCACAAAACTGCCCAAAGGACACAGATTCATAAAAAAATCAGCAGACTTACCGTGTTCTCGTGAAGCTTATCAGGCTCCTAGTCCTTGGTAGTTTTGGGTCGCCCCGGGCGGCCGTGGGATTCGGTCCACCAGACCTGGCTCTTCTCTTGAGTGTGGTTCAGGGTTCAGAACCAACTTCTGACACTAAGCGTTAAGGTTGGCTGCTGGTTAGGCCTTGAAAATGTGAGTGACTGCTGCTGTTAAAATTAGTATACTGCTGAGTGTTGACACAAAGAAATAAACACCAGACAAAAAGTTGGTATGAATCTCTTTCTCAGCAGAAGTTTAGCTCACACTGGATAAGGAGCTGTCCCAAGGAGTTCTCTCTATTATACGGAAACACATTGTTTTTTACAGATGAAAAAAAGGGGAGGTTAGTTATTACATCAAAATCATCGTGTTATATTTTGATTTTTTATATTTAATATTTTGATTTTTTACCTTTTTTTCGTTTTTTTCTCCTCGCCTTCAAAAAATCATAACTCTTTTATATTTTCATCCACAGACTAGTATGAGGGCTTGTTTTTTGCGCGACCAGTTGTCTGTTGTAATGCCATCACTCACTTTACCATAAAGTCTATGGCGCAACCAAAAAAAACTATTTGTGTGGGGAAATTAAAAAGAAAACCGCAATTTTGCACATTTTGGAAGGTTTAGTTTTCACTCTGTACAATTTATGGTAAAAATCACGTGTTCTTTATTCTTTGGGTCAATATGATTAAAATGATACCCATGATAATATACTTTTCTATTACTGTTGCGCTTAAAGAAATTTGCAAACTGTTTAACCAAATTAGTACATTTAAAATTCCCCTATTTTGAAGACCAATAACTTTTTCATTTTTCCGTATAAGTGGCGGTATGAGGGCTCAATGTTTGCGCTGGGATCTGTACTTTTTATTGATTCCATATTTGCTTATATAAAACTTTTATTACTTTTTTTAAATTAATTTTGTTTGGAGTAAAATGTTCTAAAAAAGCAGCTATTTTGGACATTTTTTTTTTTACGTTCACGCCGTTCACCGTACGGTATCATTAACATTTTATTTTAATAGTTGGGATATTTACGAATGTGATGATACCAAATATGTATATAAAATATTTTTTGGAAGGCTTCCTTTAGAGCAAGCACTAATCCCAGGAGACACTCACAGTTGCTCGAATCTACAAATGTTCAACCTAACAGCCTGGAGGTTAAAAAGTCAACATTTCAGAATATTAACTATTAATATTAAGTTATACCTCTTCTCGTTCTGGGTCCACGTCCTCTGCACCGTCACCAGTTGATTGTTGTGTACTTTTCAGTTTGTATTTTTGATTGGTCCTTGATGAGAGGTATGTCCTTGTGAGATGTCCGCCATTAACCCCACAGATGTCGCGGCACTTGAAATGGCTGATCTGATCACCTGCGACACTGCCGCGGGGATCAAATCAGCCAAGATGGTGGACAAAGGTCCCCTGCCTCCATCCATTTCCCAGGGTCTTCTGCTCTGATCTGCCTTTAAGCAGACCGGAGCATAAGATATTCGATAATACTGATTAGTGCTATGCCTATGCATTGCACTGGACAGTATTAGCAATCTGATGAATGTTATAAATATGAATCCCCGAAAAGGCTGGTTATAGTAGGGAATGCCAATTCCACACGTTATCACTAAAGAGGTATATAAAGTATTATCACCGACTGAAAAGGGGCCTCTTTTTATCAACAATAAAACTTAACTTTTAATATCATACACTTAAAAAGATTTAATCCTAAACATATAACAACACAAAAAATGTGTGATACCAAATACCCAAAAAAGTGTATGTGAATGTCTGGAGATGGTCACGCACCGTGGAGCAAAACATGAGTAGATGAGATCTTATAAGGGTATAGTAGGGGAGGTAAAGAGCTAGATTAGGCAATCCACAAAATAGTAATAGCTGTTATATCATTTCTGTTAGATGTAGTAACTGAAACCACTTTTTAGATGGAAAGATAAAGGGTAAGTGCGTACTAAGCTCGATGACCCCTCCCTCTGTCCCTGCCTTTTGAGGGACCCACCTCCTTAACAGGGTGGCCTCAACCACAGTGCCATTCCCTAACTTATATAAGTGAGGGAGAAAAAATAACAATGAAAAAGATGATAGCATAGATGCTTGGTGGTCAGTAATCATCCAGACACCACAAATGATAACCCAAAAAATTGTGAAGACACTGGTATAGACCAGCAACGCTAGTGTTAAGCTAAAAATAGGTTCCAATTATATTAGTACATTAGTCCAATGCGTTTCAACCATCTGATTTCTATGGTTTAATCAGGGAACCAGTCAGACCTATTATTATAAAAAGCTACAAAGGGAAATATGACCCTTGCATACAGCCAGCATGCTATAAAATGTACAGCTAGGTTCAATGTGCAGAATCAATATATCCCAAGCCAACCTAGTCTGCAAGACAGCAATAACACAGTTGTAAAGATGTATTACACAGTACTTATAACTGCAGCATTTAGTAAATTGACAACAGTAGCATGTTATTAACGTACAAAGCTGTGTAAATGATGTTCACTAACAACCGCCTCGTTGTTAGATGGTAGGTACCGCCAACAACACCAACTTATAGGCTGATGTACAAATAGTAATGATGTTAGCCTCCCCTCAAAAAGCAATGATACAAAGGGCACAGCATCCCAGATACAACTACAGAAATATCCCAATCAGATACACTCATAAAAGATACACAGACAGGTAAATCGTAAACAATACATAAAGATAATCACAGGGTGGGCCATATTTAGGGGGACTGCAGCAGTTGGTAGAAATGACGTAGGGTGGTGGGAAAGCAGGTAATGGCACGCTTCCTCCTGCTACTTATCTAATGCTGTAAATATTCGTCATCCCAGCCTGGATCCATAATGGGTAGTAACCACCTCTGTATGGTTGGTCGCAACTACAACTCACCATGCTATGCGGTTGATTTATATACACTGCTGTGTATCTGTGAGCTTCCGGCCCCGACACGCTCCCTGGATACAGCGTGCGTGTCAAGCACCGGAAGAGGTAGGATCGTAAATGCATCGATGTTAAGGATACACACAATGCGCCAGCAACTTCCGGTCCAGTCACGCATGTTAGAGGCAACGTACGTGTCAAATGCCGAAAGTCGCATACCAGTGTGTGCGCAGGCGCAAATGATCGCGCATGTTTGCCATAATAAGACGTGGTACCTAGTCTGCACCTGCGCATACTGAGCACCCGGATACAGCGCATGCGTACTGATGCATGTGTGTCACTGTGCGTTCTGGCAATAGAATGTACACACCGACTATTAGAATATGTATGGTATTGCTGATAACAATGAGAGAGGTGTCCGGATTGGGAGAGGTGTCCAGTTTGGGATGGTAAATCCTAATAATTCATAGTGAATGTATGACAATACATAACAGTATGCAGACTAGACTGGCATGATGTAAATAATGGGATTTTAATTACAGTATAGGATACTGGAATGTATGAATATTTACGAATACAGTTACACTAAAGGTGTGTGTCTGTCTGCAGGATGCATTCTAAATAAAATGAATGATGTTACCAGGTTTTGGAACTGAAAATGTATGCAATTATAGATTCTGAAGAAAATGGTCATGCCCAAATAAATGCTGTTAAAGGAGTAGTCCAATGGTGAAAAATTATATACAGTTAGCAACAGTTTAAAAAGTTATCTAACTTTGTAATATACTCACATAACCCATCTGGAATGGAAAGTACCTTTTTGAGTGATTTCTCTCTAGACAGGAAGTGCTGCATAATCCAGCATCTCGACCTACACTTCTTCTACAGCCGCAGCCATTTTGTGGTCAGCTCGTCATTCCTTTCCTCATAGCTGCCAGCCCCGTGCACGGTGTCGCCCGGCCCATAGATTGAATATTCATTCATTCATATCCTCCACCGTGCAGAGATTGGCACCTAAGCTAGAGGTGGGAGGAGCAAGGGCAGAGCCCGAGGTCGCACGTCTGCAGGAGATAATTAAGCCACGCCCCTCACCCCCCCCCCGCCTCTCGGAGGATGGAGAGTGCAGCTCTGCATAACACAGGAAGACAGGGGGAGAATGAGGACGTACACAGCTCCTCCCTCCCCTGCTCTGTCTACATAGGACCTAATTTATCATGGGGAGGTTTCAAGTTTGCACGGGGAGGAAATACTGAGCAGCCATGGGTTTGATTTTTTCACCGCAGAAGACAGTGCAGGGGGAGAATGAGGACGTATACAGCTCCTCCCCTCCCCCAGCTCTGTCTACACAGGACCTAACTTATCACGGGGAGGTTTCAAGTTTGCACGGGGGGGAGGGGAGGGAGGAAGAGAGGACGTGTGTGAAGGAGACATAATACAGGGCTGGGGATTTTATGGACTACAGGGGAATAAATATCATACTGGGGATGATTTCTATGTGTGAGGGGGGCTCCTGTATGAAATGCTGGGAGTTGTAGTCCCTGTTATGTATGTGTATGCTAGTGTTTCCAAACTAGTATGCCTCCAGCTGTTGCAAAACTACAACTCCCAGTATGCCCTGACAGACTTTGGGCATGTTGGGAGTTGTAGATTTGCAACAGCTGGAGGCACACTGGTTGGGGAACACTGTTCTAGCCTATTCAGCATACACATCATGTTACACCAGTGTTTCCCAACCAGTGTGGCTCCAGCTGTTGCAAATCTACAACTCCCAGCATGACCAAAGTCTGTCAGGGCATGCTGGGAGTTGTAGCTTTGCCACATCTGGAGGCACCCTAGTTGGGAAACACTGGAATACACACACATAACTGGAACTACAACTCCAAGCATGTCATTTAGGAGTCCCCCCTCACACATAGAAATCATCCCCAGTATAATATTTATTCCCTGTAGTCTATACACCCCCCCCCTGCAGTGTAATATGTCTCCTCCCATATAGAAATCACCCCCAGCCCCTGCAGTGTAATATGTCTCCTCACATATAGAAATCATCCCCAGCCCCTGCAGTGTAATATGTCTCCTCACATATAGAAATCACCCCCAGCCCCTGCAGTGTAATATGTCTCCTCACATATAGAAATCATCCCCAGCCCCTGCAGTGTAATATGTCTCCTCACATATAGAAATCATCCCCAGTATAATATTTATTCCCTGTAGTCTATACACCACCAGCCCCTGCAGTGTAATATGTCTCCTCACATATAGAAATCATCCCCAGCCCCTGCAGTGTAATATGTCTCCTCACATATAGAAATCATCCCCAGCCCCTGCAGTGTAATATGTCTCCTCACATATAGAAATCATCCCCAGCCCGTGCAGTGTAATATGTCTCCTCACATATAGAAATCATCCCCAGCCCGTGCAGTGCAGTATGTCTCCTCACACATTGAAATCATTATGGAGGTGAGGAGCTGTGGACGTCCTGTCCTATCTCACCCCCCCCCCCCCCTCTCAGTGCTATCCCCGTGCAAACTTGAAACCTCCCCATGGTAAATTAGGTCCTGTGTAAACAAAGCAGGGGGAGGGGAGTAACTGTGTACGTCCTCATTCAGGCTCAAGCAGGAGTGCTGTGATTGGTTCAATATGTGAGTGCTGTGATTGGTTCAATATGTGAGTGCTGTGATTGGTGAGCAATAAGAAGGGCAGAGATTTAGCACAGTAGGGTGTGATACGGGCAGCCTTTGGGGGTGTACATTATGTTACAGACTTGAGAGGAAGTAATTTTTTTTCAGAGTGAAGAGGATGATGGGAGCTCAGGTTCCATAACCAGGAAGTGCTGCTACTTTCACAGTGGCATAGCATACAAACAAGATGGGGCAGACATATAATGAAAAGTGCGGTGGCATCATGGAGTCAAGGTCTAACCTGTGGCAGGTACTTATTTTCAGATTTTTCACTATTGGATATCTCCTTTAACATAAGATACATGTGTATGGCCATATACATATTTCTAATCTGGGTTTACACTGTGATTATCTTTATGTATTGTTTATGATGCACCTATCTGTGTATCTTTTATGAGTGCATCTGATTGGGATATTTCTGTAGTTGTATCTGGGATGCTGTGCCCTTTGTATCATTGCTTTTGGAGGGGAGGCTAACATCATTACTATTTGTACATCAGCCTATAAGTTGGTGTTGTTGGCGGTACCTACCATCTAACAATGAGGCGGTTGTTAGTGAACATCATTTACACAGCTTTGTACGTTAATAACATGCTACTGTTGTCAATTTACTAAATGCTGCAGTTATAAGTACTGTGTAATACATCTTTACAACTGTGTTATTGCTGTCTTGCAGACTAGGTTGGCTTGGGATATATTGATTCTGCACATTGAACCTAGCTGTACCTTTTATAGCCTGCTGGCTGCATGCAAGGGTCATCTTTCCCTTTGTAGCTTTTTATAATAATATGTCTGACTAGTTTCCTGATGAAACCATAGAAATCAGATGGTTGAAACGCGTTGGACTAATGTACTAATATAATTGGAACCAATTTTTAGCTTAACACTAGCGTTGCTGGTCTATACCAGTGTCTTCACTATTTTTTTGTTACCATTTGTGGTGTCTGGATGGTTACGGACCACCGAGCAGCTATACTATCATCTTTTTCATTGTTTGTTATTTTTTCTCCCTCACTTATATAAGTTAGGGAATGGCACCGTGGTTGAGGCCACCCTGTTAAGGAGGTGGGTACCTCAAAAAGGCAGGGACAGAGAGGGAGGGGTCTTCTAGTTTAGTACGCACTTACCCTTTATTTTGCTATCTCTTAAGTGGTTTCAGTTACTACATCTAAAATAAATGATATTACATCTATTACTATTTTGTGGATTGCCTAATCTAGCTCTTTACCTCCCCTACTATACCCTGATAAGCTGCTCTCATCTACTCATCTATTGCTCCACGGTCCGTGACCATCTCCAGACATTCACGTACACTTTTTTGTGTTATTATATGTTTAAGAGCTAGGATTAAATCTTTTTTAAGTGTAATATATAAAAAGTTACGTTTTATTGTTGATAAAAAGAGGCCCCTTTTCAGACGGTGAGAATGTTATAAATAGTCCACTATGGGGACAAAAAATTGTAAAATAAATGTAAAAATAAAATAAAAAAGTGAATTTTTTTTAAGTACCTCCTCCAGTAAACATTTAAATCACCCCTTTTCCCCATTTTAATAAAAAAAAGCTTAAAAAATGATAAATAATAAACATATTGGGTATCGACACGTGCGTAAATGTCCAAACTATAAAAATATAGTGTTAATGATTCCCTACAGTGAAGGGTATAAGCGTAAAAAAAAAGTCAAAAATTTCTGCTTTTTTGTCACATCACATTTAGAGATGAGTGAACTTACAGTAATTTCGATTCGTCATGAACTGCTCGGCAGTTGATGACTTTTCCGGCATGAATTAGTTCAGCTTTCAGGTGCTCCGGTGGGCTGGAAAAGGTGGATGCAGTCCGAGGAAAGAGTCTCCTACAACTGTGTCCACCTTTTCCAGCCCACGGGAGCACCTGAAAGCTGAACTAATTTATGCAGGATAAGGCATCAACTGCCGAGCCGAGAAGTTCGTGACGAATCGAATTTACTGTAAGTTCGCTCATCTCTAATCACATTGCAAAAAAAAAAAAATTAATAAAACTTGATCAAAAAGCCACATATATGCAAAAGTGGTACTACAATAAACTACAGATAATGGCGCAAAAAATTAGCTCTCACACATCCCTATATATTAGAGATTAGTGGCCAACTCAGGGCAATCAGGGCAATTTTAAACATACTTATTTTGTAAATAAAAGGTTGAGATTTTTTTTAAAGCAGTACAATAATAGAAAAGTAGGTAACCATGGGCATCATTCGGAAAAATGTAATTCCCCCAGAGTTGCTAAATTGTGATTTTTGTTGAAATTTCCTTATGCAAAAAGGGTTTACCATACATTCTAGGGTAGAATGAGTGATGTCATTGCAAAGTACAACTACTCACACAAAAAAGCCCTCATATGGGTCTGTGGATCAATATGTAAAAGAGTTATGGATTTTAGAAGGCGAGGATAAAAAAATGGAAGTGCAAAAATAAAATTGGCTGTGTCCCTAAGGCCAAAGTAGGTTGTGTCTTTAAGAGTTTAACCCCTTAAGGACGCAGGACGTAAATGTACGTCCTGGTAAGGTTGTACGTCCTGGTGATCTCGCGGGCGTCCGCCATTAACCCCTCAGGTGCCGGGATCAATACAGATCCCGGCATCTGCGGCAGTGCGCGATTTGAATGAATGATCGGATCGCCCGCAGCGCTGCTGCGGGGATCCGATCATTCATAACGCTGCACGGAGGTCCCCTCTCCTTTCTCCGTCCGGCTCCCAGCGTCTCCTGCTCTGGTCTGTGATCGAGCAGACCAGAGCAGAAGATCACCGAAAACACTGATCTGTTCTATGTCCTATACATAGAACAGATCAGTATTAGCAATCATGGTATTGCTATGAATAGTCCCCTATGGGGACTATTCAAGTATAAAAAAAAATGTAAAAAAATGTAAAAGTAAAAGTAAAAAAAAAGTGAAAAATCCCCTCCCCCAATAAAAAAGTAAAACGTCAGTTTTTTCCTATTTTACCCCCAAAAAGCGTAAAAAAAAATTTTTATACACATATTTGATATCGCCGCGTGCGTAAATGTCCGAACTATTAAAATAAAATGTTAATGATCCCGTACGGTGAATGGCGTGAACGGGAAAAAAAAAAAAAAGTCCAAAATTCCTACTTTTTTAATACATTTTATAAAAAAAAAATTATAAAAAATTAATTAAAAGTTTTTTAATATGCAAATGTGGTATAAAAAAAAAGTACAGATCATGGCGAAAAAAATGAGCCCCCATACCGCCGCTTATACGGAAAAATAAAAAAGTTAGAGGTCATCAAAATAAAGGGATTATAAACGTACTAATTTGGTTAAAAAGCTTGTGATTTTTTTTTAAGCGCAACAATAATATAAAAGTATGTAATAATGGGTATCATTTTAATCGTATTGACCCTCAGAATAAAGAACACATGTCATTTTTACCATAAATTGTACGGCGTGAAAACGAAACCTTCCAAAATTAGCAAAATTGCGTTTTTCGTTTTAATGCCACCATGAATGTATTTCCTTTTATCCCCATAGCAGCCATTAATGCAGAGGTATTCTTTGAAGCATGAGATGGTGCACTGTCATGAATGAAGATGATTTTATTAAGGAAAGCATAGTTCTTCCTTCTGTAGCAGGGAAGAAAGTGGTCAGTCAGAAACTCCACATACTTTGCAGAGGTCATTTTTACACCTTCGGGGAACCTAAAGGGGCCGACCAGCTCTCTTCCCATGATGCTGGCCCAAAACATAACTCCACCACCAACTTGCTGATGTCGCAGCCTTGTTGGAACAGGATAGCCTTCCACCAGCCATCCACTACTCCATCCATTTGGACCATCCAGGGTTGCACGGCATTCATCAGTGAACAGGACTGTTTTAAAATTAGTCCATGCCCAATACAGCCATTTCTGCTTGTGAGCATTGGTTAGTTGGGGCCGAATGGCAGGTTTATGCACAGTTGCATAAACCATGGGACTCCAGAGGCACCAGCAGCCTCAAATATCTGTTTGCTGCTATGTACTGGTATTTTAGCAGCTGCTCTCTTGATTCGATGAATAGATCTGGCAAAAATCTTCCTCAATGTTCCTTTATCTGCACAAACCCATTTGTGCTCTGAATCAGCTACAAATCTCTTAATAGGGGGTAAGAAAGATGCCTAGATATGTGATACCAGTGGAGGCCCATCTGAAGGAAAACCCCTGTGAGAGTGATAGAACAGACGGTTGGCTCAGCTGAAGAGGAAGAACAGTCGTTTGGAAATGTTACATTTGTACAAGCTAGCTGCACTAAAGTCGTCTATCAAAGACAGTACATGGGGCAGAGAAAGGAGAGGGTGAGTCAATGCGATCAGGACGTCATCGGCAAAGAGGGTTATCTTTTGAACATCATTCCCCACCTTGACACCCCTATTTTGAAGACCTATAACTTTTTCATTTTTCCATATAAGTGGCGGTATGAGGGCTCATTTTTTGCGCCGTGATCTGTACTTTTTATTGATACCATATTTGCTTATATAAAATGTCATAAAAAGCATCTATTTTGGACTTTTTTATTTTTATGTTCACCGTACGGTATCATTAACACTTTATTTTAATAGTTCAGATATTAAGTATATAAAATATTTTTTAACACTTTTTGGGGGTGAAATAGGGAAAATGGGACAATTTACGTTTTTTATTGGGGGAGGGGGTTTTTCAAATTTTTTTTACTTTATTTTTATACTTTTTTTACTTTTATTTTACACTTTAATAGTCCCCATAGGGAACTATTTTTAGCAATCACTCGATTGCTAATACTGTTCAGTGCTATGTATAGGACACTGCACTGATCAGCATTATCGGTCATCTTCTGCTCTGTCTGCGAGAAGGCAGATCAGAGCAGAAGACGCCGGGAAGGCAGCGGAGCAAGGTGAGGGGACCTCCGTCTGCCGTGCTGGATGATCGGATCGCCGCAGCAGCGCTGCGGGGGATCCGATCGTCCATTTTAGTGACCGCAATACTGCAGATGCTGTGATCTGTATTGATCACGGCATCTGAGGGGTTGATGGCGGACATCCGCGGGATCGCGGATGTCTGCCATTACGGGACCTGTCGCGCATGATCCGGGCATCACTCCGATGCTCGCGGTTATGCTTAGGACGTAAATGTACGTCCTGGTGCGTAAAGTACCACCTCACCAGGACATACATTTATGTCCTCCGTCGTTAAGGGGTTAAACATGTTTTTTTACTATTTTCACAGTTATATTTTGCACAGGGACCTGGGTAACTAGTCCTGAGACCCACCACAAAGAATAGTTCCCAGGTAGCCGCAGCATTTATAAATTATGATTACTCTGAAACACCTGGGTGACCTGAGTGTAATTCATAGTGTCCCGCAATTAAAAGACAATCAACAGTAGTAACAGCAGGTACCCTTCTCCACCTCACACATAGCAGGACTCTCAACCCCCCCCCCTGCCCCCCTTCTCTCCACATAACAGGCCCCCCCTATCCAGTCCCCCACACACACAAACACACATAGCAGGATTCTCAGACCACCTGCCCCCCTTCACTCCACATGAGAGGCCCCCCTATCCAGACCCCCCCCCCCAACACATAGCAGGACTCTCAGCCCCCCCCCCCCCCCCCCCGGCCCCCCTATCCAGACACCCCCTCACACATAGCAGGACTCTTAGCCTCCCTGCACAGTAATATGATCAGGTTCTCCTTACCCCGTGAAGCAGATCTTCCCCTGAGCAGCTCCTGTTCCTGTGTGCCATCTGCAGGAGGAGTCAGAACCAGTGAGGAGGAGGCAGACAGTAGAGGCAGCAGTGAGCGTCCTGTCTGTACAGAATGTAGTGCAGACTCTGTAGCCTCCGGACCTCTGGTAACTGAATCAGCTGTCAGCAGGACTCCAGTACTCCAGTAAAAACCACCCTGCAGCGGGCGCAGCACAGAAAGGCTGGACTAATGGTGGGACCTCCAGCCTGAGAGGAGGCCCGCTGCTGCAGCACCACTTTCTATTAAAATATTCAGCCTGCAGGCTGCAGCCCTTTAATGTCAGTGCAGGGGTCGGTGTGAGGTGAAAAGTTAAGACCCCTGAAAAAATTGGACCGCTGCATTGCCATAGAATGAGATTTGCCATAGAATGAGATGGTCCGCCTCCATCACATCCTATTGGCTCACTCTTGTCACGTGACATATTTAAACGTCATGCATCGATGCGCACAGCAGTGTCAGTTTGGCTATCACAGGGAGAGGATCTCCTCTCCCTGTGATAGCTGAAGCTGCACGGAGCTCACATGGCCTCTGTGGCCCGACAGAAGCTCACACATTTACGCAGCTCATATACATTTACTCTATTATTACATGTACTGTTGATACACAGCGCTATCGGGATCCCTATGCCCGATGGCGCTGTCATCAGTGTGCGTCCCCGCGAGCGCCCCACGCCCGCAGCTCTACTCCCCGTCCGCCGCAGCTCTTCTCCCCGTCCGCCGCAGCTCTTCTCCCTGCCCCCCGCAGCTTTTCTCCCCGTCCCCTGTAGCTCTACTCCCCGTCCCCTGTTAACGCTCATGGAGCGATCCACAGTGCTGTCGGGATCCCTATGCCCGATGGCGCTGTCATCAGTGTGCGTCCCCGCGAGCGCCCCACGCCCGCAGCTCTACTCCCCGTCCGCCGCAGCTCTTCTCCCCGTCCGCCGCAGCTCTTCTCCCCGCCCCCCGCAGCTTTTCTCCCCGTCTCCTGTAGCTCTACTCCCCGTCCCCTGTTAACGCTCATGGAGCGATCCACAGTGCTGTCGGGATCCCTATGCCCGATGGCGCTGTCATCAGTGTGCGTCCCCGCGAGCGCCCCACGCCCGCAGCTCTACTCCCCGTCCGCCGCAGCTCTTCTCCCCGTCCGCCGCAGCTCTTCTCCCCGTCCCCCGCAGCTCTTCTCCCCGTACCCCGTAGCTCTACTCCTTGTCCCCTGTTAACGCTCAGGGAGCGATCCACAGCGCTATCGGGATCCCTATGCCAGATGACGCTGTCATCAGTGTGCGTCCCCGCGAGCGCCCCATGCCCGCAGCTCTACTCCCTGTCCCGTTAACGCTCAGGGAGCCGGGAACAGAAAGTAGAGCATCGACGCAGGTAAAGTTATTTGCGTAGTGCTGCGCATGCGCAGTACTACTTTACCTGCGCCCGATGCTCTACTTTCTGGTCCCCGCTCCCTGAGCGTTAACGGGATGGGGAGTAGAGCTGCGGGCGTGGGGCGCTCGCGGGGAGGCACGCTGATGACAGCGCCATCTGGCATAGGGATCCCGATAGCGCTGTGGATCGCTCCTTGAGCGTTAACAGGGGACAGGGAGTAGAGCTACGGGGTACGGGGAGAAGAGCTGCGGGGGACGGGGAGTAGAGCTGCGGGCGTGGGGAGCTCACGGGAACGCACACTGATGACAGCGCCATTGGACATAGGGATCCCGATAGCGCTGTGTATCAACAGTACATGTAATAATAGAGTAAATGTATATGAGCTGAGTAAATGTGTGAGCTTCTGTCGGGCCACAGAGGCCATGAGAGCTCCGTGCAGCTTCAGCTATCACAGGGAGAGGAGATATATATATATATATATATATATATATTAGTGTGCTGTGTATAATGCTGTATATATACATATATATATATATATATATATATATATATATATATTAGTGTGTTGTGTATAATTCTGTCTACATATATATATATATATATATATATATATATATATATATATATTTGTGTGCTGTGCATAACACAGGTTTCCTCGGGCTGCAAGGGGGAGGATGGACTGCATGGGCTGGCTTCTGCTTTTTCATGGGGTGTTCATTAGCTCCATAAAGAGGACATAGAAATGCATGGGGTTTGTACAGGCATGAATATCACTGTATGAACCCTGTGCATTTATATGTAAGCGTTCTTACAGGGAAGCAGAGATGCACGGGGTTCATACAGGGAAGCAGAGATGCACGGGGTTCATAAGGGGATGCAGAGATGCACGGGGTTTATACAGGGAAGCAGAGATGCACGGGGTTCATACAGGGAAGCAGAGATGCACGGGGTTCATAAGGGGATGCAGAGATGCACGGGGTTCATACAGGGAAGCAGAGATTCACGGGGTTCATACAGGGAAGCAGAGATGCACGGGGTTCATACAGGGAAGCATAGATGCACAGGGTTCATAAAGGGAAGCAGAGATGTACGGGGTTCATACAGGGAAGCAGAGATGCACGGGGTTCATACAGGGAAGCAGAGATGCACGGGGTTCATACAGGGAAGCAGAGATGCACGGGGTTCATACAGGGAAGCAGAGATGCACTGGGTTCATACAGGGAAGCAGAGATGTACGGGGTTCATACAGGGAAGCAGAGATGTACTGGGCTCATACAGGGAAGCAGAGATGCACGGGGTTCATACAGGGAAGCAGAGATGTACGGGGTTCATACAGGGAAGCAGAGATGCACGGGGTTCATACAGGGAAGCAGAGATGCACGGGGTTCATACAGGGAAGCAGAGATGCACGGGGTTCATAAGGGGATGCAGAGATGCACGGGGTTCATACAGAGAAGCAGAGATGCACTGGATTCATACAGGGAAGCAGAGATGCACGGGGTTCATAAGGGGATGCAGAGATGTACGGGGTTCATACAGGGAAGCAGAGATGCACGGGGTTCATACAGGGAAGCAGAGATGCACGGGGTTCATACAGGGAAGCAGAGATGCACGTGGTTCATACAGGGAAGCAGAGATGTACGGGGTACATACAGGGAAGCAGAGATGCACGGGGTTCATACAGGGAAGCAGAGATGCACGGGGCTCATACAGGGAAGCAGAGATGCACGGGGTTCATACTGGAAAGCAGAGATGCACGGGGTTCATACAGGGAAGCAGAGATGCACGGGGTTCATACAGGGAAGCAGAGATGCACAGGGTTCATACAGGGAAGCAGAGATGCACAGGGTTCATACAGGGAAGCAGAGATGCACAGGGTTTGTTCAGAGGTCTTCATGTCAGCGTTCATTGCACAGCAGCTTCGAGAGAAATTCATGTCAGGAGGGACGTACAGGAGAAATAACACAGTAGCCTGTACATCTTCATCCTGGAGAAATTGAAGAGGAGAAAACAGATTTTGGCGGCGGATGCCACATTAAAACTTCACTTGCAGAATTCTGTGAGTGGAGTTTTATTAAATCATTAACCTGTCTAGGACCTGTACGCCCTCAGCGTTTCTGTTCACCACTGGTAACCAGGAGGTGAACGGAACGGGAGGCCTGCTGAAATCGTTCAGAAGGCATTCCGTGCCAATGCCTGGGGGGCTCTTGAGCCCCCCCTTTGTCAATTCAGACCGGAGATTGGCAGCGATTCCAGGTCATATGTGTCTCCGGTGACCCGATAAATAGGGGTGTTCAAGGCTTTACAAGACAGCTTCAATCACCCTGATGTGATAGGAGTGAGGTGTCAGCGGTGCCACCCCACCTATCTCTGCTATTGGTTGGTCAGAAGCGACCGACCAATAGCAGATCGTGGAGGTGGTGCGAGGGTTAAAGTTCTGTTCCCCTGCTCTGCCCACCCATGGTAGTCTGGGCAGAGTGGCGGAACTGTGATGTGAGCAGCGGTGGAGGTCCTCCTCAAGCAGTGGCAGGTGGCAATCGTGCTGTTGAGGGGAGCCAGGAGGTGAGTAGTTATCTAGCAACATCTGAAGGACCACAGTTTGGAGATCACTGTACAATGGTCTCTAAATTGTGGCCATTTAAATCTTGCATAACTACAACTCACAGCATGCACAAACAGCTTTCTGGGCATGCTGAGAGTTGTATATGCATGCCTCCAGCTGTTGCATCTCTACAACACCCAGCATTCCCTTCTGCTATCAGTTCATGCTGGGAGTTGTAGTTGGAGGCAGTTGGAGGCACACTGGTGGGTAAGCACTCAGGTTCTGTTACCTAACTGGGTGTTTTCTCACCAGTGTGCCTCCAGCTGTCACAAAACTACAACTCCCAGCATGAACTGATAGCAGAAGGGAATGCTGGGTGTTGTAGAGATGCAACAGCTGGAGGCATGCATATACAACTCTCAGCATGCCCAGAAAGCTGTTTGTGCATGCTGGGAGTTGTAGTTATGCAAGATCTTAATGGCCACAATTTAGAGACCATTGTACAGTGATCTCCAAACTGTGGCCCTTCAGAAGTTGCTAGATAACTACTCACCTCCTGGCTCCCCTCAACAGCACGATTGCCACCTGCCACTGCTTGAGGAGGACCTCCACCGCTGCTCACATCACAGTTCCTCCACTCTGCCCAGACTACCATGGGTGGGCAGAGCAGGGGAACAGAACTTTAACCCTCGCACCACCTCCACGATCTGCTATTGGTCGGTCGCTTCTGACCAACCAATAGCAGAGATGGGTGGGGTGGCACCGCTGACACCTCACTCCTATCACTTCAGGGTGATTGAAGCTGTCTTGGACAGCCTTAACACCCCTATTTATCGGGTCATCGGAGACACATATGACCTGGAATCGCTGCCAATCTCCGGTCTGAATTGACAAAGGGGGCTCAAGATCCCCCCAGGCATTGGCACGGAATTCCTTCTGAACGATTTCAGCAGGCCTCCTGTTCCGTTCACCTCCCGGTTACCAGTGGTGACCAGAAACGCTGAGGACGTACAGGTATGCCCTTGGTCCTAGACAGGTTAATGATTTAAAAAAACTCCACTCACAGAATTCTGCAAGTGAAGTTTTAATGTGGCATCCGCCACCAAAATCTGTTTTCTCCTCTTCAATTTCTCCAGGATGAAGATGTACAGGCTACTGTGTTATTTCTCCTGTATGTCCCTCCTGACATGAATTTCTCTCGAAGCTGCTGTGCAAGGAACGCTGACATGAAGACCTCTGAACAAACCCCGTGCATCTCTGCTTCCCTGTATGGACCCCCTGCATCTCTGCTTCCCTGTATGAACCCCGTGCATCTCTGCTTCCCTGTATGAACTCCCTGCATCTCTGCTTCCCTGTATGAACTCCGTGCATTTCTACATCCCTGTCTGAACCCCGTGCATCTCTGCTTCCCTGTATAGACCCCGTGCATCTCTGCTTCCCTGTATAGACCCCGTGCATCTCTGCTTCCATGTATAGACCCCGTGCATCTCTGCTTCCCTGTATGAACCTCGTGCATCTCTGCTTCCCTGTATAGACCCCGTGCATCTCTGTTTCCCTGTATAGAGCCCGTGCATCTCTGCTTCCCTGTATGAACCCTGTGCATCTCTGCTTCCCTGTATAGACCCCGTGCATTTCTGCTTCCCTGTATAGACCCCGTGCATCTCTGCTTTCCTGTATGAACCCCGTGCATCTCTGCTTCCCTGTATGGACCCCGTGCCTCTCTGCTTCCCTGTATGGACCCCGTGCATCTCTGCTTCCCTGTATGAACCCCGTGCATCTCTGCTTCCCTGTATGAACCCCGTGCATCTCTGCTTCCCTGTATGAACCCCGTGCATCTCTGCTTCCCTGTATAGACCCCGTACATCTCTGCTTCTCTGTATGAACCCGGTGCATCTCTGCTTCCCTGTATGAACCCTGTACATCTCTGCTTCCCTGTATGAACCTCGTGCATCTCTGCTTCCCTGTGTGAACCCCGTGCATCTCTGCTTCCTAGTATGAACCCCGTGCATCTCTGCTTCCCTGTATGAACCCCGTACATCTCTGCTTCCCTGCATGAACCCCGTACATCTCTGCTTCCCTGTATGAACCACATGAATTTCATCTTCCCAGTATGAACCCCGTGCATTTCTACATCCCTGTATGAACCCCGTGCCTTTCTACATCCCTGAATGAACCCCGTGCATCTCTGCTTCCCTGTAAGAACGCTTACATATAAATGCACAGGGTTCATACAGTGATGCTCATGCCTGTACAAACCCCATTCATTTCTATGTCCTCTTTATGGGGCTAATGAACGCCCCATGAAAAAGCAGAAGCCATGCAGTCCGTCCTCCCCCCTTGCAGCCCGAGGAAACCTGCATTATACACAGCACACTAATATATATGTAGTCTCTGTAGTCTCCTGGGAGTTGTAGTTCACCAACACCTATATTGTATCTCAGTAGTCTCCTGGGAGTTGTAGTTCACCAACACCTCTATTGTATCTCAGTAGTCTCCTGGGAGTTGTAGTTCACCAACACCTATATTGTATCTCAGTAGTCTCCTGGGAGTTGTAGTTCACAACACCTATATTGTATCTCAGTAGTCTCCTGGGAGTTGTAGTTCACCAACACCTCTATTGTATCTCAGTAATCTCATGGGAGTTGTAGTTCACCAACATCTATATTGTATCAGTATTCTCCTGGGAGTTGTAGTTCATACACCAGTGTTTCCCAACCAGGGTGCCTACTGATGTTGCAAAACTACTACTCCCAGCATGCCCTGGTTGGGAAACACTGACATATACACACATAGCAGGGACTACAACTCCCAGCATGTGTCATTCAGTGCCCAACCCCTCACACATAGAAATCATCCCCAGTATAATCTTTATTCCCCTGAAGTCTATTCATCCCCATCCCGTGTATTATGTCCTCTCATCCCCAGTGTCTCCTCACACAGCAGTCATTATGGAGGTGAGGAGCTCTGCATGTCCCCTCTGCCCTCCCCCGCTCTGTGTGTCCCCCGTGATAACATCAAACCTCCTTGTGATAACTTAGGTCCTGTGTTTACAGACAGGGAGGAGGGGAGGAGCTTTTCCCTCGTGATAACATCAAACCTGCCTGTGATGAATGAGGTCCTGTGTGTACAGACAGGGTGGGAGGAGCTGTGGACGTCCTCATTCTCCCCCTGTCTTGTATTATGCAGGGCTGCGCTCTGGTGCTCTCCATCCTCCGGGAGGGGGGTGAGGGGGCATGGCTTAAATATCTGCAGACGTGTGGTGAAATGATCAAACCCATGTCTCTGCCCTCCACGTGCGTTGAAAAAATCAAACCAATGGCTCTGCCCTCGCTCCTCCCCGCTCTGCCCTCGCTCCTCCCCGCTGTAGCTTCGGCACACTTGCTCCTCCCCCTTCTAGCTTCGGCAAACTTCGGAAAGGGGCGGTCCAATTTTTTCACGAGTCTTAATTTTTCACCTCACAGCGCCCCCCTCAAGAGGCCACTCTAGGCGATTGCCTAGTTTGCCTATAGGCAGAGCCGGCCCTGTCTGGAGGGTCACAGTTTGGAGACCACTGTTAGAGTGGTGCCTAAATGGTAGCCCTCCAGATGTTGCCAAACTACCTAGACCAGATGTTGCCAACTACCTATGCCTAGACTGCCCAGGCATGCTGGGAGTTCTAGTTCTGTAACATCTGTCCCTTCAGATTTTGCAATTTTCATGAAATTTTTGAAAATTGCTGCTCTACTTTGAAGCCCTCTAATTTTTTCAAAAAGTAAAAATATGTCCATTTTATGATGCCAACATAAAGTGGACATACTGTAGTTGTGAATAAAAATAGAATGTATTTGGAATATACATTTCCCTTACAAGCAGAGAGCTTCAAAGTTAGAAAAATGCTAAATTTTCAAAATTTTCATGAAATTTTGGGATTTTTCACCAAAAAAGGATGCAAGTAACGACGAAAATTTACCACCAAAATAAAGTAGAATATGTCACGAAAAAACAATCTCAGAATCAGAATATTCTGTAAAAGCGTTTTAGAGTTATTAATGCGTAAAGCGACGGTGGTCAGAATTGCGAAAAAGGGGTCAGTCCTTAAGGTGAAAAAGGGCTGCGTCCTTAAGGGGTTAAAAAAAAACATGTAAATAAAAATAAATATAAACATATGTGGGATCGCTGCATGTGTAAATGTTCAAACTATAAAAAAAAATTTAACCGTAGGGTCAATGGTGTACGTGCAAAAAAATTCCTAGTCAAAATTAGCATATTTTTGGTCACTTTTTATATCATGAAAAAATTATATCAAACCTACATAAGTAGGGTATCGTTTTAATCGTATGGACCTACAGAATAAAGATCAGGTGTCATTTTTACTGAAAAATGTACTGCGTAGAAACGAAAGCCCCCAAAATTTACAAAATGGCGTTTTTACTTCAATTTCCTTGTACAATTATTTTTTTCCCCGTTTCCCGTACATTTTTGGATAAAATGACTGATGTCATTACAAACTAGAATTGTTGGCGCAAAAAATAAGCCATCATATGGATTTTTAAGTGCAAAATTGAAAGGGTTATGCTTTTTAAAATGTGAGGAGGAAAAAACTAAAGTGCAAAAACTGAAAAACCCGTGGTCCTTAACCCCTTAAGGACCCACTGGTTTTTCCATTTTTGCATTTTCTTTTTTTCCTCCTTACCTTTTAAAAAATCTTAACTCAATTTTGCACCTAAAAATCCATATGATGGCTTATTTTTGGCGCCACTAATTCTACTTTGTAATGACATCAGTCATTTTACCCAAAAATATACGGCGAAACGGAAAAAAAATCCTTGTGAGACAAAATTGAAAAAAAGACTACATTTAGTAAATTTTGGGGGCTTCTGTTTCTACACAGTACATTTTTCGGTAAAAATTACACCTTCTCTTTATTCTGTAGGTCCATATAATTAAAATGATACCCTACTTATATAGGTTTGATTTTGTCGTACGTCTGGAAAAAATCATAACTACATGCAGGAAAATGTATACGTTTAAAATTGTCATCTTCTGACCCCTATAACTTTTTTATTTTTCCGCATATGGGGCGGTATGAGGGCTCATTTTTGCACCGTGATCTGAAGTTTTTAGTGGTACAATTTATGTATTGACAGGACTTATTGATTGCTTTTTATAAAGTTTTTTCATGATTTAAAAAGTGACCAAAAATACACTATTTTGGACTTTGGAATTTTTTTGTGCGTACGCCATTGACCGTGCAGTTTAATTAATGATATATTTTTATAATTTGGACATTTCCACACACGGCGATACCACATATGTTTATTTTTATTTACACAGTTTTTTTTTAATGGGAAAAGGGGGGTGATTTGGACTTTTATTAGGGAAAGGGAAAGGGTTAAATCACATTTATTAACTTTTTCGTTACACTTTTCTTTTGCAATGTTCTAGCCCCCATATGGGGCTATAACATTGCATACACTGATTGCAAGCACTGTTCACTGCAAACCCATAGCTTTGCACTGATCAGTGTTATCAGAGGTCTATTGCTCAAGCCTGAATCTCAGGCTTGGAGCAATCAATCGCCGATCGGACGCGCCGGAGGAAGGTGAGTGACCTCCTGCTCGCGTCCTAGCTGATCGGGACACCGCATTTTCACTGCGGTTGTCCCGATCAGCCCCACTGAGCAGACGGGAAGGTTTTACTTTTGTTTCAGACGCGGCATTCAACGTTGAACACCGTCTAAAGGGTTAATAGCGCGTGGCACCGAGATCGCTGCGGCGCGCTATTAGCCCCGGGTCCATGCTTCAGTTACATGCCGGGACCAACCCGATATGACGTGGGGTCATCGCGTGAGGGGTTAAAAATCTTAATTAGAGATGAGCGAACTTTTCAAAAATTCGATTCGGCCGATTCGACGAATTTTCCGAAAAAGTTTGTTTCGATCCGAATTTTTTCACGGCAAATCTATATTGAAAAAGGCTTTTTCTAGCCTACATACAGCCTCTATAGGGGTATAGAACCCTTTGCTGTGTTCTAAAACACATATAGAGTGTGCTGGGGTAGTGAAATAATCCTGTTATTCAGAATAACATGCAGATTACCGGCATCGCTTTTAGAATCACTGCCGCACAGCAGCACAATGACAGGGCCTGGTGGTGGCATCAGTGTCAGGAGACCATAGAGTGACTGAATGACATAGCGTGGAGGTGTTGGCAGCATGAGGAGACCATTTAGTGGCTGAATGGCACAGCGTGGAGGTGTTGGAAGCATGAGGACACCATATAGTGGCTGAATGGCACAGCGTGGAGGTTTTGGCAGCGTGAGGACACCATATAGTGGCTGCATGACACAGCATGGACATGTTGGGAGCATGAGGAGACCATATAGTTTAACCTTTGTTGTATGTAAATTGTTTGAGGGTTTTCTAAGAGATGCTATTTTGGAATATCTTGATACAAATAAATGTATGACTCCATATCAGCTTGGCTTTATGAGGGATCGGTCCTGTCAAACTAACCTGATCAGCTTCAATGAGGAGGTGAGCTCCAGACTGGACCAGGGGGAATCTCTGGATGTCCTATATCTGGATTTTTCCAAAGCATTTGATACGGTGCCACATAAAAGGTTGGTGCATAAAATGAGAAGGATCGGGCTGGGGGACAATGTGTGTAAGTGGATAAGTAACTGGCTCAGTGATAGGAAACAGAGGGTGGTTATTAATGGTACTTATTCTGATTCTGACTGTTACTAGTGGGGTACCACAGGGGTCCGTCTTGGGTCCTGTTCTGTTTATTATATATTTATTAATGACCTTGTAAAGGGGTTGAATAGTAAAGTAACAATCATTGCAGATGATACTAAACTCTGTAAAGCGGTAAACACAATAGAGGACAGTGCACTGTTATAACTGGATCTGGATAGGTTAGAGGTTTGGGCTGGGAAGTGGCAAATGAGGTTCAACACTGATAAATGTAAGGTAATGCACATGGGGAGGAAAAATCCAGGCTGGGATTATGTATTAAATGGGAGAACACTTGGGACGACTGATATAGAAAAGGACTTAGGAGTCTTAGTTAACAGTAAATTTAGCTGCAGTGACCAGTGTCGGGCAGCTGCTGCCAAGGCTAATAAAATCATGGGGTGCATCAATAGGGGCATAGATGCCCAGGACAAGGAAATAATTCTACCGCTGTACAAATCACTAGTCAGACCACACATGGAATACTGTGTAGAGTACTGGGCACCAGTGTACAAGAAAGATATAGTGGAGCTGGAGAGGGTTCAAAGACGGGCAATCCAGGGTAATATGGGGAATGGGAGGACACAGAAAGATTATCAGAATTAAGGTTATTTAGTTTAGAAAAAAGAAGGCTTAGGGGCGACCTAATAACTATGTATAAATATATCAGGGGGCAATACAGAGATCTCTCCCATGATCTATTTATACCCAGGACTGTATCTATAACAAGGGGGCATCCTCTACGTTTAGAAAAAAGAAGGTTTCTACACCAGCACAGACGGGGGTTCTTTACTGTAAGAGCAGTGAGACTGTGGAATTCTTTCCCGGAGGAGTTGGTCATGGTGAACTCTGTAAAAGAGTTCAAAACGGGTCTGGATGCATTTTTGGAGAGTAATAACATCGCTGGTTATGTATACTAGATTTATAGGGACAGAACGTTGATCCAGGGATTTATTCTGACTGCCATATTGGAGTCGGGAAGGAATTTTTACCTCTAGTATGAGGGTTTTTTGCCTTCCTCTGGATCAACTCAGTAGGGACTCAGTAGGGATATAGGTTGAACTTGATGGACTCTGGTCTTTTTTCAACCTCATGAACTATGTTACTATATAGTGGCTGAATGACACAGCATAGAGGTGTTGGCAGCATGAGGAGACCATATAGTGGATGAATGGCACAGCCCGGAGTTGCCAGCAGCATGAGTAGGCACTAGGCCTTCACAATCCCTAAGATTAAAAGATGAATTAAGAAATTTAAACCGAAGATTTTGAATAGCGGGTGCTACCTGTCAGGATTCGGCAGGCTGGAGGTGGATCCTCTGTGTCAGAGAGGGATTGGCGTGGACCGTACCAGTGGACCGGTTCTAAGTTGCTACTGGTATTCACCAGAGCCCGCCGCAAAGCAGGATGGTCTTGCAGCGGCGGTAGCAACCAGGTCGTATCCACCGGTAACGGCTCAACCTCTCTGACTGCTGAGATAGGCGCAGTACAAGGGATTAGACAAGAGCAAGGTCGGACGTAGCAGAAGGTCAGGGCAGGCAGCAAGGAGCGGGCGCGTCCCGCATCGCGGATTGCCTCCCGGCTAGGGACATTATCGCAGCGCTCCTGGTCAGCGGGTCTGACCGGGGCGCTGCGAACAGGAAAACGCTGCGAGCGCTCCGGGGAGGAGCGGGGACCCGGAGCGCTCGGCGTAACAGTACCCCCCCCCATGGGTCTCCCCCTCTTTTTGGAACCTGAAAATTTGTGAATGAGGTCCTTGTCAAGAATGTTATCCTCGGGTTCCCATGACCTCTCCTCAGGACCGCAATTCTCCCAATCTACAAGAATTTTTTTTTTTACCTCTGACCGTCTTAGACGTGAGAATTTCTTTAACCGAGAAGACATCTGAGGACCCGGAGACAGGAGTAGGAGTGACAACCTTGGGAGAGAAGCAGTTAAGGATAAGCGGTTTAAAGAGAGAAACATGAAAAGCGTTAGGAATACGGAGAGGAGGGAGAAGAAGGAGTTTATAGGAGACAGGATTGATTTGGCACTTGATTTTAAAGGGTCCAAGGTAACGTGGTCCCAGTTCTTCTCTTTTTGTCGGCATGCTTCTTCATCCAGGATGAGGCCTGTAGGAGGGATTTTTGAGTCTCTTTCCAGATGGTGGAGAAGTCCCGGGTAACCTCGTCAACAGCGGGCAAACCAGAAGACGTGGGAGTGGGGAGGGGGGGGAAGAGGGTGACGGCCGTATACCACAAAGAACGGGATTTAGCGGAGGATTCAGAGATTTTGAAATTGTACGAGAATTCAGCCCAGGGTAGAAGATTGGCCCAATCATCCTGGCGGGAGGAAACAAAATGTCGCAAATAGTCACCAAGAACCTGGTTAACTCTCTCTACTTGCCCATTGGATTGGGGATGATAGGAAGATGAGAAATTTAATTAGATTTTTAGTTGATTACAGAGAGCTCTCCAGAATGTCGACACAAATTGAACGCCTCTATCCGAGACGATATGCGTGGGGAGCCCGTGAAGGCGAAAAATGTGCACAAAAAATTGTTTCCCAGAAGGAAGACCAACTGTGGCGCAGAAGGAAGACCTGGAAGTGGAATAAAATGTGCCATCTTGGAGAAACGATCAATGACCACCCAAATGACTGTGTTGCCATGGGATAAAGGCAGGTCCGTTATAAAGTCCTTGGCAATCAGGGACCATGGTAGCTCAGGGACAGGCAGAGGATGAAGGAGGCCGGCAGGCTTCTGGCGAGGAGTCTTGTCCCGGGCACAGACTGTACAAGCCCGAACAAAATCAGCAACATCTGCTTCCAAGGTAGGCCACCAATAAAATCGAGAGATGAGTTGGATGGACTTTTTGACGCCAGCATGGCCGGCGAGGTGCGAGGAGTATCCCCACCTGAGGATCTTGAGGTGCTGGCGTGGAGGGACGAAAGTCTTTCCAGGAGGTGTTTGTCTGATGGAAGCTGGGGAAGAGGAGATCAGACACTCAGGAGGAACAATGTGTTGCAGGGGGGGCTTCCATTTCGGAGGCATCAGAGGAACGAGAGAGGGCGTCAGCCCTGATGTTCTTGTCAGCAGGGCGAATATGAATCTCAAAGTTAAAACGGGCAAAAAACAACGACCACCTAGCCTGGCGTGGGTTCAGCCGTTGGCCAGACTGAAGATAAGAGAGATTCTTGTGGTCTGTGTATATGATAATTGGGTATTTGGAACCCTCCAGCAGGTGCCTCCATTCCTCGAGGGCTAGTTTTATGGCCAGCAGTTCTCGATCACCAATGGAGTAATTTTTCTCCGCCGGAGAGAAGGTCTTAGAAAAGAAACGTAATGTTATGTCCAGAAGAGTTCTTTTGTAGGAGTACAGCTCCGGCTCCCACCGAGGAGGCGTCTACCTCCAGTGAGAAGGGTTTAGATGGATCAGGTCTGGAGAGTACAGGAGCAGAAGAAATGGCAGTTTTGAGACGGTTGAATGCCTCGTCTGCTTGGGGAGGCCAGGACTTAGGGTTGGCGTTTTTCTTAGTTAGGGCCACAATTGGAGCCACAATGGTGGAAAAATGTGGAATAAATTGTCGGTAGTAATTGGCAAACCCCAAGAAGCGTTGGATAGCTCGGAGTCCGGAGGGGCGTGGCCAATCTAACACGGCTGACAGTTTGTCTGGGTCCATTTGAAGTCCCTGGCCAGAGACTAAATATCCTAGGAATGGAAGAGATTGGCATTCCAAGAGACATTTCTCCATCTTGGCATATAATTGATTGTCACGGAGTCTCTGGAGCACCAGGCAGACATGACGGCGGTGTTCTTTGAGGTTAGAAGAGAAAATCAAAATGTCGTCCAAGTAAACCACAACACAGGTATATAACAGATCATGAAAAATTTCATTCACAAAGTCCTGGAAGACAGCAGGGGCATTGCAGAGCCCAAAGGGCATAACCAGATATTCAAAGTGTCCGTCTCTGGTATTAAATGCGGTCTTCCACTCATCCCCTTCCCTGATGCGGATGAGATTATATGCACCTCTTAAATCCAATTTGGTGAAGATGTTAGCGCCATGTAGGCGGTCAAAGAGTTCCGAGATAAGAGGCAGGGGATAGCGTTTTTTTATAGTGATCTTATTAAAGGGGTAGTCCAGTGGTGAAAAACTTATCCCCTATCCTAAATATAGGGGATATGTTTGAGATCGCGGGGGGTCCGACCGCTGGGGCCCCCTGCGATCTCTCTGTACGGGGCCCCGGCTCTCCGCCGAGATAGCGGGTGTCGACCCCCGCACGAGGCGGCGGCCGACACGCCCCCTCAATACATCTCAATGGCAGAGCCGGAGATTGCCGAAGGCAGCGCTTCAGCTCTGCCATAGAGTTGTATTGAGGGGGCGTGTCGGCCGCCGCCTCGTGCGGAGGTCGACACGCCCCTTTCCCGCGGGCTGTCGGGGCTCCGTACAGGAGATCGCGGGGGGCCCCAGCGGTCGGACACCCCGCGATCTGCAACTTATCCCCTATCCTTAGGATAGGGGATAAGTTGCTCACCACTGAGTCACCCCTGGACTACTCCTTTAAGATTGCGGTAATCGATGCATGGCCGTAAGGAACCGTCTTTTTTGGAGACAAAGAAGAACCCCGCTCCGGCAGGGGAGGAAGACTTGCGGATGAATCCCCTTTTAAATTTTTCATGGATGTAATCTGACACGGCTTATGTTTCAGGAGCTGACAGAGGATAGATCCTGCCTCGGGGTGGAGTAGTAGCCGGAAGGAGATCAATAGGGCAGTCATAAGGCCTGTGTGGAGGCAAAGTCTCTGCTTGCTTTTTGCAAAAAACGTCAGCATAGTCCAAATAGGCCTTGGGGAGACCTGGTATAGGAGGAGCCATAGGGGTTTGACTGGCAGGACTGGGAGCAGACGTGAGGCATTTTTTGTGGCAAGAAGCACCCCAGTTCTTGATTTCCCCGGTGGTCCAGTCAAGGGTAGGGGAATGGCGTTGGAGCCAAGGCAGTCCGAGAAGAATTTCAGAAGTGCAGTTAGAGAGGACCAGAAATTCAATTTTTTCGTGATGAGGCACAGGGGTTCTGTGCGGTAACGCACAGTACAGTCCAATCTTTCACCATTAACTGAAGTGATGTAGAGAGGTCTGGCGAGACTGGTCACTGAGATGTTGAACCTGTTAACGAAAGAGGCCAAAATAAAATTTCCTGCAGATCCAGAATCCAAGAAGGCCACAGCTGAGAAGGAGGAGTTAGAAGAAGAAATCTGCACAGCCACAGTAAGACGTGGAGAAGCAGAGTTCACACCTAGAGCTGTCTCACCTTTGTGCAGAATCGGAGTACGTCTTTCCTGACGTGGAGGACGGATAGGACAATCCTTCAGGAAGTGTTCGGTACTGGCACAGTACAGGCATAGGTTCTCATTGCGGCGGCGTGTCCTCTCTTGTGGTGTCAGGCGAGACGGTCTACTTGCATAGCCTCCACGGCAGAAGGCACAGGAACAGATTGCAGCGGACCAGAGAAGAGAGGAGCCGGGGAGAGAAACCGCCTAGTGCGAACAAAGTCCATATCCTGACGGAGCTCCTGGCGTCTTTCGGAAAAGCGCATGTCAATGCGGGTCGGACGTAGCAGAAGGTCAGGGCAGGCAGCAAGGATCGTAGTCAGGGGCAACGGCAAGAGGTCTGGAACACTGGCTTGGGACATACAAGGAACGCTTTCACTGGCACGATGGCAACAAGATCCAGCAAGAAAGGGAAGGGAAAGTGAGGTTAAATAGGGAAGTGCACAGGTGAATACACTAATTAGGACTAGGCACCAATCAGCGGCGCACTGGCCCTTTAAATCGCAGAGAGCCGACGCGCGCGCGCCCTAGGGAGCGGGGCCGCATGTGCCGGGACAGTACAGACGGGGAACGAGACTGGTAAGCGGACTGGGATGCGAATCGCGAGCAGGCGCGTCCCGCATCCCGGATCGCATCCTGGCTAGGGACATTATCGCAGCGCTCCCGGTCTGCGGGTCTGACCGGGGCGCTGCGAACAGGAAAACGCTGCGAGCACTCCGGGGAGGAGCGGGGACCCGGAGCGCTCGGCGTAACACTACCTATGAGAAAATTTTTAATTCCCAGACCCTGGCCCCACAGCGGCATCAGTAACCCATATATTGCCAGAATGACACAGCCTGGAGTTGGCTGATAAAAGAGTACACACCAGGGCTTCACAATCCCCCCCTAAAAACAACACAATTTTTGAAATTTTTAAAAAAGATTTTGGATAGCGGGTGCTACCTATAAGAAAATTTGCAATGATCAGACCCAGGCCCAGCAGCGCCATCATTTTTTTATTTAAAAATGAAAACAAACTTTGAGTGTCCCGGACCCCATCGTGTGGGTACGAAGGACCGAATCCAACATGCCCCCACAGCAACATCAGTAAAGCATATATTGCCTGAATGACACAGCCTGGAGTTGGCTGATGAAAGAGTACACACCAGGGCTTCACAATTCCCCCCCAAAAACACCACAATTTTAGAAATTTTTGAAAAAGATTTTGGATAGCGGGTGCTACCTATGAGAAAATTTGAAATTCCCAGACCCAGGCCCAGCAGCGCCATCAATAAACCATATATTGCCTGAATGACACAGCCTGGAGTTGGCTGATGCATGAGTACGCACCAAAGCTTCACAATCCCGAAAAATGTTAACGAAAATTTAGGACAGCGAGTGCTCTCTATATATTACCAGAATGACGCAGCCTGGAGTTGGCTGCAGCATGAGGAGACCATTGAAATGTGTGATTTTTTTTATTTGAAATTTAAATCAAAATTTGTGTCCCAAACCCCGCCGTGTGGGTACAAAGGACCTAATCTCACAAGCACCCACAGGGTCATGTGGCCGTAACATGTAGGTGCAACGTCTCCATAGTCCTGACCGGCCATTTTTGGTTTTTGTACCTTTGTTTAAGAACAAGCGCATATCCAAGAGTCCAGAAGACTCTATAATGCAGGACGGTGGACCACCAAAAGACATTCTTCTATAAAATAATTGTTTATGAAATAAAGAAGGAGAGTTCATCCCTCTCCGTATTTTTTTTGAAAATTTTACTTAAAATAATCACACGCAAAAAGCGTTCAATGGTGTAATGGTTATTATTCTGGAAAATTCAAGTTTATTACTGTCATAATTATCAGAAAATTATCATACATTGCACCATAAATGTTGAAATTTCAATTAAGCATGTATGTATGTATTTCAAAAATCCAAAAATTAAAGGCCCAAGCCCAGAAGCATCATGAAGTCAAGTAGTTCCTGAAAGACACAGGAGCAGTCAGGAGTAGGCATCAGCAGTACCCAAGAGGCTTTAATAATCCCTTACATTGCACGATCAATCGCGAGATCGAGCAATAACAGGTGTGCTATGCCCTCATATGTCCGGGGCTGCACGCGCGCTACACTGAACGGACCAGCGTGTGTCTATCTTTCACCGACAGGTGCGTGTAACCCGCTGAACCCCGTTCGCGATAGGGATCAGGGATTGCAATTATTTGCCAGGAAAGAAGAATCACAACTAAGTGCAGGTCATAAGCTCGGATTCATTAAGTCCCTGCCCTTTGTACACACCGCATGTCTCTACTACCGATTGGATGGTTTAGTGAGGTCCTCGGATCGTCCCCGGCAGGGTAGGAGAAGGCCCTGGCAGAGTGCCGAGAATTTAAAGATCATTGTTGAAATTTGCATTAAGCATGTATTAGCTACTGCTAAACTTCCAAAAATTAAAGGCCCAAGGCCAGAAGTGTCAGTGAGGCAAGTAGTTCCTGAAAGACACAGGATGAGTCAGGAGCAGGCATTTGCGGTACCCAAGAGGGTTTATTACCCCTTACATTTAAAGATCAATGTTGAAATTTGCATTAAGCATGTATTTAGCTACTGCTAAACTTCCAAAAATTAAAGGCCCAAGGCCAGAAGCATCAGTGAGGCAAGTAGTTCCTGAAAGACACAGGATGAGCCAGGAGCATGCAATGGCAGTACCAAAGAGGGTTTCATAACCCTAATTGATAACCCAAGAGGGTTTCATAACCAACCATAATTGGGAAATGTTGGTGTAGCAGCATGGTCAATCTACTCTGAGGCATCTGGCATTGGTGGCTGGAAATCCTGACTGATCCATCCCTGATTCATCTTGACAATCGTCAGTCTCTCCACATTTTTAGTGGACAGACGAGTTCGCCTTGGGCTGACTATGGCCCCGGCCACACTAAACACCCGCTCTGATGGCACACTACTGGCCGGGCAGGACAGCTTTTCAAGAGCAAACTCTGCTAGTTGCGGCCATAAATCAAGTTTGGCTGCCCAGAAGTCCAGCGGATCTTCAATGGTTGTTGGCATGGTCATGTAAAGGTATGCCACCACCTGCTGGTTCAGGTCCTGCTCCATGTCTACCTGCTGCTGATGAGTTCCTTCACTATGCGGGTGAAGAAAGCTACTCATCAGCGACTGTAGACTCAGGCTGCTGCTGATTGAGCTGGTAGTGCTCCTGCCACCCCTCCCTAGCAGCCATGGCAGTGGAAGGTGAGCGCAGAGGGCCCCCCGAGTCAGACCTGTGAGTGGATGGACCATGTGGCCGATAGGCATCGGCCAAGTGACTACGTAGAATCTCTCTGTAGTAGGTCAGTTGTCCTCCCTCTCAGTGGGTGTAAAAAAGGCTCCCATTCTGGGACGGTAGCGAAGGTCTAATAAGGTGGAGATCCAGAAGTCATCCCGCTGACGAATTTTGACAATTTGGGGGTCACTACGCAAGCAACTGAGCATGCATCGTGCCATTTGCGCCAGTGACTCGGAGGGACTACCTGCCTCCATCTCCACTGCATACTGCCACGGCTTGTCTGGGTCCTCTGTCTCGCCTTTCTCATAACCCTCCAGCTCCTCTGGCTGCTCCTGCTCATCCTCTCCTGTCCGATGACTATAAACACCGGCCATCTCATCCAACCTAAACTGTGCTCCGCTCTGCCCCTCATCATCCTCCTCCTCCAGTTCAGCCCCCACAGGGCTCATGTAGCCTTGAGATGTAGGCGCAATGTCTCCATTGCCGTGACAAGCCATAGTTTCAATCATTTGTTGTAGGAAATGTAGGAGTGGAATTACGTCGTTCATGGCGTAATCCAAGCGACTTACAAATAATGTGGCTTCCTCAAAGGGCCTCAGCAAACGGCAGGTGTCACGTATGAGCTGCCACTGGTTCACATTGAAGTTACACAGGGGAGTACTATCTGCTTGGATCATCAAGAAATCGGTGATGGCTTTTCTTTGTTCATATAGTCTGTCCAACATATGGAGGGTGGAATTCCAACGTGTGGCAATGTCACAAATAAGACAATGTTGTGGGATACCGTTCTGACGCTGCAGCTCAAGGAAGGTGTGCTTGGCGGTGTACGAGTGTCTGAAGTGCATGCACAGTTTCCTTGCAATTTTCAGGATGTTTTGCAAATGGGGTGAAGACTTGAGGAAGTGCTTGGCAACCAGATTTAACATGTGTGCCATGCAGGGCGCATGTTTCACACTTCCTTGTCGCAGCGCGGAAACAATGTTCTTCCCATTGTCGGTCACCATGGTTCCCATTTCCAGATTTCGTGGAGTAAGCCATACTCGGATTTCTTTACGAATGAACGTCAGCAGTTCCTCCCCTGTGTGACTCTGATCGCCAAGGCAAGCCATGTGAAGAACAGCTTGACACCGCCGTGCCCTACACACATGGTACAATGAAGGGCCACCGAGATTTGTGCAGTGGAGGCCGAGGACATGGTGGAGGATGAGGAGGCTTCGTCGCACACTGTAACAGGACCAACTGCCTGGGAGCGAGAGCGTGGAGGAGGAAGCGGTTTGACCTGTCCAAGTTGCTGTTGTGGCTGTGCAGGAACCACATTTACCCAGTGAGCCGTAAAAGACAAGTATTGTCCCTGCCCGTAGTTACAGCTCCACACTTCGGCGCTGCCGTGCACTTTTGAACAAACCGACAGGCTCAAGGACTGGCCCACCTTCTCTTGTACAAACTTATACAGGGCTGGTACTGCCTTCTTCGCAAAGAAATGACGGCTTGGGACTCTCCACCTCGGCTCGGCACAAGCCATCAATTCTCTGAAAGGTGCAGAGTCCACCACTTGAAAAGGGAGGGACTGCAACACCAGCAACTTGGACAGGAGCACATTAAACTTCTGCACAGTTGGATGAGTGGGCGCATACTGTTGTCTCTTGGACATGGCTTCGCCGATGGATTGTTGTCGGAATGGCTGACTAAAAGCGGGAGAAGCAGGAGCGACAGAAGGAGGGTTTGACACACAGCTCCCTTCGGCTGAGGTGGTGGAGCCTTGGCTGGATGAAGGAGGGAGTGGATGGCCACTGGGTGATGCAGCAGGCTGGACCACTACATCGGAGCCACGGTTCTCCCAGGCTGCTTTATGGTGGCGAAGCATGTGTTGACGCAGGGCCGTGGTGCCGACATTGGGACCCTGGCCACGCTTCACCTTCTGCCGACAGATCTTGCATGTGGCTACGTGAACCTCCTCCGGATGCCTTATGAAAAACTTCCACACCGCCGAGTAGCTGATTTTCCCACCCGCAGTCCGCACTAATTGACTGCTACTGGCGCCGTCTCCAGGAACCCCTGTTCCACTACCTCCCGGAAAGGTAGGCTGCCGCGAATGTTATCATTCGGCTAGATGGATGTGGATCCTCTGTGTCAGCGAGGGATTGGTGTGGACCGTGTCGGTGGACCGGTTCTAGGTTGCTACTGGTTTTCACCAGAGCCCGCCGCAAAGCTGAATGGTCTTGCTGCGGCGGTAGCAACCAGGTCGTATCCACCGGCAACGGCTCAACCTCGCTGACTGCTGAGAAGATGTGGGACAGAAGGACTAGGCAGAGGCAAGGTCAGACGTAGCAGAAGGTCGGGGCAGGCGGCAAGGTTCGTAGTCAATAGCAATGGCAGAAGGTCTGGAACACAACACTAAACGCTTTCTCTGGCACAAGGCAACAAGATCCGGCAAGGAAGTGCAGGGGAAGTGAGGTTAAATAGACAGGGAGCAGGTGGAGGCTAATTAGACTGATTGGACCAGGCACCAATCATTGGTGCACTGGCCCTTTAAATCTTAGAGAGCTGGCGCGCGCGCGCGCCCTAGAGAGCGTGACGGGTAAGTGGCTTGGGATGCGATTCGTGAGCGGGCGCGTCCCGCTATGCGAATCACATCCCCATCGTGAATGTCAGTGCAGCGCTCCCGGTCAGCGGGTCTGATCGGGGCGCTGCAGAGAGGAGAACGCCGCGAGCGCTCCGGGAGGAGCAGCTTGAGTTTCCTTCCGGAACAAAAAAAAAGTCCTAGGTAGCTACATCAGCGGCCGGTAATCCAGAAGAAGTGGGAATGGGGAGGGGGGGCAGAGGGTGAAGCTCGTCACGGGGCAGAGTGTCACCAGGACGGGGGCTATGAGGAGGCACGGCACAGTCGTGATAGGCTTTGGGGAGACCAGGCACAGGAGGAGACACTGAGGCCCGACAGACGGGACTGGGAGCAGATGTGAGGCATTTTTTGCGGCAAGCAGGACCCCAATTCTTGATCTCCCCGGTGGTCCAGTCAAGGGTGGGAGAATGATGCTGGAGCCATGGCAGACCGAGGAGGACTTCAGAGGTGCAGTTGGGCAGGACGAATGGCATCCCCATCGTGAATGTCAGTGCAGCGCTCCCGGTCAGCGGGTCTGACCGGGGCGCTGCAGAGAGGAGAACGCCGCGAGCGCTCCGGGGAGTTGCAGGGACCCGGAGCGCTTGACGTAACAGCGAAGCAGGTGGTTTGGCACCTGAATTTTCACTCCTGCCACCACGCTGACTGCCAACCGTGCTACCGCCTTGCTGCCTCAACTCTCTTCTCCTGATGATGATGAAGCCCCTTCTGCACCCGGCTCCCAATTGCGATCGGCTTCATCATCATCAACAGGTGTGTGCATGTCACTGATGTCCTCCTCAGGTTCCCCAACAGTGTCTGCTTCAGGACCCTGAACATTTGCAACACCGCCTTCCACGTCACTCTCCACATCACTACTTGGCCGCCTAGCGGAGCAAGCGGCGCATGTCTCCTCCCCTTCTTGGCTGTCCAGTAGCTGCTGACTGTCCTCTATGAGTAAATAGTGGAGCTGAATCCACAGTAAATAGTGGAGCTGAACCCACAACATAAGATACTTCTTTAGGAGAGGGAACAGCATAGGACAAAGGCAATGGAAGGACAGGGACTGCTCCCGGGCCATGCCAACTGAGGGTTGTGTCTGAGGAACCCACCGACTGTTGACTGGGGGTGTCAGATGTCACTTGTGATTATGTGGATGAGCGTGTTAACCAATTGATGACGGCAGATGGGTTGCTGGTGGAGACACGACCGCTGGCTGATAACGGGAGCTCAGGCCTCTCGCTGCGACTCCTGCTGCCACTCGCCCCAAGTCTACTGCCAACTCTGCCTGAAGTATATAGGCCTCTGCCACTCCTCTGTGCACGTCCTGGCACTTCTCTGCCTGACATACTTAGTGCGTTTATGAGGGTATTACAATACGCTTCACTACTCTTTAACCCCTTAAGTACCACGGACGTATGAGTACGTCCCTGCACCCTGGGTCTTAAGGACCAGGGACATACTCATACGTCCGTGGGAATTCCGGCCCCTGCCGCGCGCCGGGCGGGGACCGGACCGGGGTCACTGCTGATATCTATCAGCAGGCACCCCGCGCAAATGCCCAGGAGGGTCACACTTGCGATTTGCAGCTATTCCGGGTCATACAGGTCTATAGTGACCCGGTGACCCGGAAAATAAAGGGGATCGCGGATGTCCTAGACACCCACGATCCCCTTGAAGCAATAGGAGTGAGGTGGCAGAGGTGCCACCCCTCCTATCTCTGCTAGTGGTGGTCTAGACACGACCACCAATAGCAGATTGGGGGTGGAGGGGTTTACTTTCAGTTTCCCTGTTCTGCCCACTCACAATAGGAGGGGCAGGACGGGGAAACCGACAGGGACCGGCGCCGAAGATCCACTTACCCATCAGTGACGGCAGCGGGCGACGATCGGCGGAAGAAGAGGACGGCGACGCAGCTCCCTGAATCCGACGGAAGCCGGTGAGTTACTTAGCAACATCTGGTGGGCTACAGTCTGAGACCACTATAGTGGTCTCTAAACTGTAACCCTCCAGATGTTGCAAAACTACAACTCCCAGCATGCCCAGAGAGCTGTTTAGGCATGCTGGGAGTTGCAGTTTTGCAACAGCTGGAGGTCTACAGTTTGAGACCACTGCACAGTGATCTCTATACTGTGCCCCTCCAGATCTTGCAAAACTACAACTGATAGCATGCCCACACAGCAGTTTGCTGTCAGGGCATGCTGGGAGATGTAGTTTTGCAACATCTGGAGGTCCACAGTTTGGAGACCACTGTGCAGTGGTCTCTAAACTATAGCTCTCCAGATGTTGCAAAACTGCAACTCCCAGCATGCCTAAACAGCAAACAGCTGTCTCTGCATGCTGGGAGTTGTAGTTGTGTACCTTCAACTGTTGCATAACTATATCTCCCAGCATGCCTTTCGGCGATCAGTACATGCTGGGAGTTGAAGTTTTGCAACAGCTAGAGGCACACTGGTTGGAAAATACTGAGTTAGGTAACAGAACCTAACTGAATGTTTTCCAACCAGTGTGCCTCCAGCTATTGCAAAAGTACAACTCCCAGCATGCACGGTCTGTCAGTACATGCTGGGAGTTGTAGTTTTGAAACAGCTGGAGGTTTGCCCCTGTACGTTCACATGGGCAGGTTCACAGTAAGTTTACTACTTCAAGTATGAGCTGCGGCAAATTTTTCGCCGCAGCGCAAACTCCTAGCGGTAAATTCACTGTAAACCTCTGCCAGTGTGAACATACCCTAAAAACACTACACTACACTAACACATAATAAAGGGTAAAACACTACACTGTCCCCCCCAATAAAAATAAAAAACTTATTGTACGGCAGTGTTTCCAAAACAGAGCCTCCAGTTGTTGTAAAACAACAACTCACAGCATTTCCGGACAGCCACTGACTGTCCAGGCATGCTGGGAGTTTAGCAACAGCTGGAGGCACCCTGTTTGGGAATCACTGGCGTAGAATACCCCTATGTCCACCCCTGTGCAATCCCTAATTTAGTCCTCAAATGCGCATGGCGCTCTCTCATTCAGAGCCCTGTCGTATTTCAAGGAAACAGTTTAGTGCCACATATGGGGTATCTCCGTACTTGGGAGAAATTGCACTACTAATTTTGGGGGCTTTTTTTTTCCTTTTACCCTTTATGAAAAAGAAAAGTTGGGGTCTACACCAGCCTGTTAGTGTAAAAAAAATTTTTTTATACTAACATGCTGGTGTTGTCCTTTACTTTTTATTTTCACGAGAGGTAAAAGGAAAAAAAGACCCCCAAAATTTGTAACATAATTTCTCCTGAGTACGGAAATACCCCATATGTGGGCGTAAAATGTTCTGCGGATGCACAACAAGGCTCAGGAGTGAGAGTGCACTATGTACATTTGAGGCCTAAATTGGTGATTTGCACAGGGGTGGTTGATTTTACAGCGGTTCTGACATAAACCCAAAAAAATAAATACCCACATGTGACCCCATTTTGGAAACGACACCCCTCACGGAACGTAACAAGGGGTATAGTGAGCCTGAACACCCCACAGGTGTTTGACAAATTTTCATTAAAGTTGAATGGGAAAATGAAAAAAAAAATGTTTGTCACTAAAATGCTGGTGTCACCCTAAATTTTTCATTTTCACAAGGGAAAATAGGAAAAAAGCCCCCCAAAATTTGTAACCCCATTTCTTCTGAGTAAGAACATATCCCATATGTGGATGTAAAGTGCTCTATGGGTGCACTACAATGCTCAGAAGAGAAGGAGCGCCATTGGGATTTTGAAGAGAAAATCTGTCCGGAATTGAAGGCCACTTGTGTTTACAAAGCCCCCATAGAGCCAGAACAATGGACCCCCCCACACGTGACCCCATTTTGGAAACTACACCCCTCATGTAATGTAATAAGGGGTACAGTGAGCATTTAGACCCCACAGGTGTCTGTCAGATTTTTGGAACAGTGATCCGTGAAAATGAAAAATTTAATTTTCCATTTGCACAGCCCACTGTTCCAAAGATCTGTCAAACGCCAGTGGGGTGTAAATGCTCACTGCACCACTTATTAAATTCTGTGAGGGGTGTAGTTTCCAAAATAGGGTCACATGTGGGGGGGTCCACTGTTCTGGCACCACGGGGGGCTTTGTAAATGCACATGGCCCCTGACTACCATTCCAAACGAATTCTCTTTCCAAAAGCTCAATGGTGCTCCTCCTCTTCTGAGCATTGTAGCTCGCCCGTAGTGCACTTCAGGTCAACTTATGGGGTACCTCCATACTCAAAAGAGATGGGGTTACAAATTTTGTGGGTATTTTCTGCTATTAACCCTTGCAAAAATATGAAATTTGGGGGGAAACACATTTAAGTGAAGAAAAAAATTTTTTTTTACATATGCAAAAGTCGTGAAACCCCTGTGGGGTATTAAGGCTCACTTTATTCCTTGTTATGTTCCTCAAGGGGTCTAGTTTCCAAAATGGTATGCCATGTGTTTTTTTTTTTTTTGCTGTTCTGGCACCATAGGAGCTTCCTAAATGCGACATGCCCCCTGAGCAAAATTTGCTCTCAAAAAGCCAAATATGACTCCTTCTCTTCTGAGCATTGTAGTTCGGCCCCGTAGTGCACTTCAGGCCAACTTATGGGGTACCTCCGTACTCAGAAGAGATGGGGTTACACATTTTGGGGGGTATTTTCTGCTATTAACCCTTGCAAAAGTGTGAAATTTGGGGGGAAACACACATTTTAGGGAAAAAAATAATTTTTTTTACATATGCAAAAGTCGTGAAACACCTGTGGGGTATTAAGGCTCACTTTATTCCTGTTATGTTCCCCAAGGAGTCTAGCTTCCAAAATGGTATGCCATGTGTTTTTTTTTTTTTTTGCTGTTCTGGCACCATAGGGGCTTCCTAAATGCAACATTTCCCCCAAAAACTATTTCTGAAAAACGTACTCTCCAAAATCCCCTTGTCACTCCTTCGCTTCTGAGCCCTCTACTGCGCCCGCCGAACAATTTACATAGACATATGAGGTATGTCCTTACTCAAGAGAAATTGGGCTACAAATATAAGTATACATTTTCTCCTTTTACCCCTTATAAAAATTCAAAAATTGGGTTTACAAAAACATGCGAGTGTAATAAATGAAGATTGTGAATTTTCTCCTTCACTTTGCTGCTATTCCTGTGAAACACCTAAAGGGTTAAAATACCTACTAAATGTCATTTTGAATACTTTGGGGTGCGGTTTTTAAAATAAGGTCATTTTTGGGGTATTTCTAATATGAAGACCCTTCAAATCCACTTCAAACCTGAACTGGTCCCTGAAAAATAGTGAGTTTGAAAATTTTGTGAAAAATTGGAAAATTGCTGCTGAACTTTGAAGCCCTCTGATGTCTTCCAAAAGTAAAAACACGTAAATTTTATGATTCAAACATAAAGTAGACATATTGGAAATGTGAATTAAAAAAAAATTATTTTGAATATCCATTTTCCTTACAAGCAGAGAGCTTCAAAGTTAGAAAAATGCAAAATTTTCTAATTTTTCATCAAATTTTGGGATTTTTCACCAAGAAAGGATGCAAGTTACCACAAAATGTTACTACTATGTTAAAGTAGAATATGTCACGAAAAAACATTCTCGGAATCAAAATGATAACTAAAAGCATTCCAGAGTTATTAATGTTTAAAATGAAAATGGTCAGATGTGCAAAAAACGCTCTGGTCCTAAGGTGTAAAATGGCCTGGTCCTTAAGGAGTTAAACAGTATTTGTCTAGAACAGCAGCAGGCGATTACTTACAATTGTCCTTTCACAGTATGTAGGCCCTTTACAGATTAACAGGTACAAGATGGTACACTACTTGCATGTACCTATGCGGTATGCACTGATGAGGGCAGTAATATGCGTAACTATACGCAGAAAAAACTGTATTTTTGTAAAACACCAGCCGGTGAATACTATTGTTTGGACTTTGACGGTATGGAGCACCTTGACAGCATAACAGGTACTAAATGGTACAATACTTGGATGTACCTATGCGGTATGCACTGATGAGGGCAGTAATAAGCGTAACTATACGCAGAAAAAACTCTGTATTTAAAAAAAAAAAAAAAACAGCTGGTGAATACTATTGTTTGGACTTGCACAGTATGTAGCCAGCCCCTTGACAGATTAACAGGTACTAAATGGTATAATACTTGGATGTACCTATGCGGTATGCACTGATGAGGGGAGTAATATGCTTAACTATACGCAGAAAAAACTCTGTATTTTTGTAAAACACCAGCCGGTGAATACTATTGTTTGGACTTTGACGGTATGGAGCACCTTGACAGCTTAACAGGTACTAAATGGTACAATACTTGGATGTACCTATGCGGTATGCACTGATGAGGGCAGTAATATGCGTAACTATACGCAGAAAAAACTCTGTATTTAAAAAAAAAAACAGCTGGTGAATACTATTGTTTGGACTTGCACAGTATGTAGCCAGCCCCTTGACAGATTAACAGGTACAAAATGGTACAAATGCACTACAGTCCACTGAACAATCACGTATTTCTGAACAGCAGCAGGACCCAACAGTGCAGCACCACAAAAAAAAATACAGGGATTAAACTCTAAATTGCGATCTGTCACACAATTCTGAGCAGCAGAAGATTTGTGGAGCAAAAAAAAAAACTAAATTTAGCTGAAAAATGAGGAGATAAGATGCTTCAGAAAGTTCAGGCAGCTTGGAGATCTGTATGAGGCAGCTGACAGCTATCTGCCCCTCTCTGCTGCAATGCTCAATAACGTGAATAGGAGGTTTAGCTATCAATGATCCTTCTCAGTGTGAACAGCAAAGCACTCTGCACTCCTGTCTTTCCCTAATGCTGATGTGACTAGCAGTTGAAGTGTAACGCTGTGGTATGAGCTATTCACACACATGCAGTCCCGGTCCTCTCTATCTGAGTGCATAGATGAAATGAAGAGAGGCAAGATGGCCGCCGATTATATAGGTGCTGTGACATCACAGGGGTCAGTGAACACTGATAGGCTGCATCTCACATGTGATTCTGGGTCAGCCCGCCTACCTTCATTCCCGCCGCTGTTTCCCGCCCTTCCATAATCCCCTGCCCCATGTACTAACATGTGGATCCGCCATCTTAGGTCTCCAATAGCCTGGAACGCTGTAAAAAGGAGTTTAATGAAGCTATTTGCGTGAAAGAATCGCGGCGATATTCATATTCGTTGTTAATCGAATTTTTCATGAAATTCGTAAAGAATTCGGGTTTGTCAACTTTGATTCACTCATCTCTAATTATTATCACCTCATTTTGATTTGCTGCTTTGTTTATTTGCTTCAGTAGTTGATCTTCTGCCTCTTCCATTATGTTTGGTGGCTTATAACAAACCCCTACTATAATTTCTTTTTTTTTAATCTCCATATATTTCTACCCATAATGTCTCCACATTATTGTTTCCTTCCCGTATATCCTCCTGCAGTGTGGCCTTCAGACTTAATTTCACACAAAGACAAACTCCTCCCCCTTTCCGTTTTGTCCGATCCTTCCTGAATAGACTATATCCCTGTATGTTGACCACCCAGTCACAGCTATCGTCCAACCAAGTCTCTGTTATACCCACAATGTCATCATTTTCTACAGACATCAACCACTCCAGTTCCTCTGTTTTATTGGACAGACTTCTGGCATTGGTCAACATGCAATACAATGATGTATGATTTTTCTTCCTATGAAGCTTATCCCTATTAACTATATTAACCCCTCCCTCCGCTCCACCCCCAGGTATATTACTAAGTCCCCCTCTCTATCTACACTATCTTCCCCCTCTACACTTCCCCCTCTACGTTGCCCAGTCCCTAGTTTAAACACTCCTCCACCCTTCTAGCCATCTTCTTCCCAAGCACAGCTGCGCCCTCCCCATTGAGGTGCAGCCCGTCCCTACGGTAGAGCCGGCATCCGACAGCAAGTCTGCCCAGTTCTCCATGAACCCAAACCCCCCCTTCCTAAACCAGCTTCTGAGCCACTTCTTTACCTCCCTGATCTCCCGCTGCCTCTCTGGTGTGGCTCGTGGTATAGGTAATATTTCAGAAAATATTACCTTGGAGGTCCTTGCCTTAAGCTTGCAGCCTAAGTCCCTGAAATCATTTTTAAGAACACTCCACTTACCTCTTAATTGGTCATTGGTGCCAATATGTACCATGACTGCTGGGTCCTCTCCAGCCCCACCCAGCAACCTGTCAACCCGATCTGCGATGTGCCGAACTCGAGCGCCAGGAAGACAACACACTATTCGGCGATCCCGGTCTTTGTGACAGATTGCCCTGTCTGTCCCCCTAATAAAAGAGTCCCCCACTACCAGTACCTGTCTGGCCTGCCCTGCACTCCTCCCTCCTTACTGGAGCAGACAGTAAGGAGGGTCAGAGGCAGTATCTTGCTGCAGTACTGCTAGCTCTGAAATGGCATCCCCCTCATCTGCCAACCGGGCAAATTTGTTGGGGTGTGCCAGTTCAGGACTAGCCTCCCTGACACTTTTCCCTCTACCTCGTTTTCTAACTGTAACCCAGCTAGCTGCCTGACTGTCCTGCACCTCCGTCCCACTATCCTCCCCCACCTCTACCCCAGAGACTACTTGCTCAGTGAGCAGGAGGCTCCTCTCCAAGTTGTCAATGCTTCTTAGTGTTGCCAGTTGCTCTTCTAGATCCAGGATCTGGGCTTCCAAATGAGCAACTTGCACACACCTTGCACAACAATATGCACCCTCAAACTGCTGTTCAAGGATTGCATACATTGCGCAAGATGTGCACTGGACTGTATTTTCCAACATGGAGGCCATACTAGATTTGAGGATTGCAAGTATTAACAGTAAAAAAAAAAATATATATATATATATATATATTTCAATTAAACTCCCTGAATTTAAAGTCCCTTAAATTTCAAGTCCCTTTCTCTTTCATACTTACTCTTTTGTATAGCAGAGCTCGGGCTTAACCCCTTAAGGACTCAGCCATTTTGGCCTTAAGGACAATTTTATTTTTACATTTTCGTTTTTTCCTCCCCCGCCTTCAAAAAATCGTAACTCTTTGATATTTTCATCCACAGACTAGTATGAGGGCTTGTTTTTTGCTCGACCACTTTTCCGTTGTAATACCATCACTCACTTTACCTTAAAATGTACGGCGCAACAAAAAAAAATACTATTTGTGTGGGGAAATTAAAAAAAAAAACGCTTTTTGCTAATTTTGGAAGGTTTCGTTTTCACAACCTTACAATTTACGGTAAAAACTACATGTGTTCTTTATTCTTTGGGTCTATAGGATTAAAATGATACCCATGATTACATACTTTTCTATTACTGTTGCGCTTAAAAAAAATTGCTAACTTTTTAACCAAATTAGTCCTGTGGAACAATCCCTGTCATTATAGTATCTTTAAATATAAGGAATAAGGGTCTGTCTAGTGCTGTACTTAATTCTGCAAAACCCTAGGATGGATGCAATCTGGGCCAGGTGATTTGTGTGTTATTATGTTGCTAAGCAGAAGGGGGAGAAGGAAATTCTCCTGGAAATGGTGTTCTCAGCGGCGCTCTCCTCTGGATGCTCGTGAGCTGTTTAGCAAATAACCAGGAAAGAAGCGGACTTATTGTAAAAAATAACGAAAGGGTTATTGGAGGCATGCAAATTAGTTCACCATGACCACCTGCTCTGGCAGAGAGTTCCATAGACTCACTGCTCTTACAGTAAAGAACCCCCGTCTGTGCTGGTGTAGAAACCTTCTTTCCTCAAGACGTAGAGGATGCCCCCTTGTTATAGATACAGTCCTGGGTATAAATAGATCATGGGAGAGATCTCTGTACTGTCCGCTAAACTAAATAACCCCAATTCTGATAATATTTCTGGGTACTGTAGTCCTTCCATTTCCCATATTACCCTGGTTGCCCATCTTTGAACCCTCGCCAGCTCCACTATATCTTTTTTGTACACTGGTGCCCAGTACTTTACACAGCATTCCATGTGTGGTCTGAGTCTGACTAGTGATTTGTACAGTGGTAGAATTATTTCCTTGTCATGGGCTTCTATGCCCCTATTGATGCACCCCATGATTTTATTTGCCTTGGCAGCAGCTGCCCGACACTGGTATCTACAGCTAAAAGATAACACATCCTAGATCTGAATGAATGACCCAATCGTATAAAATACTTTCGTTTTTGCTGACCAAAAAAAACCACACAAAAAGTATCAATGGAAATCAAATTTATCAATCCATGGAGGTCTGAATATGGAGTCACGCTCAAAATCAAAGTGGAAAACCACACTACAGGCTGATCCAACTTTCATGTATGTTTCAAAAATATTTTATTGGAAGGATACACTCGCAAAACAGTCATATAGTTACACGAAAAGTATCCAAACACTTTCTTTACATGTACAGCAACTCAGGGATGGCGGATGTCTCACATGAAAGCACAAAAACAATAAAGATTCAGAATGTAAATAAACAACGTAGACTCATAAGGTCACAAAGGTAGCTAGGAAAGCACAATCTGAAGTTTGCATTGGATGTCATAGCGGTACATGAAAGTTTCAACAAAGTTGAGTAAATAACTCACATTCAAATAAGAAAAGAAACTAACCCAGAACTTAAACACAAAGGTGGAGTGTGAAGGAATTGTAATTCCATAGATATGTCTAAATGCGAGGTACTTCAGGTATGTTCTAGAATGATTCCTGACAATATGCAATATCTGTTTCAATCCCTGACAAATGTGAAGATGTCAAAGCGGGGGGGGGGGGGGGTGTAGGAAAGGGTGAAGGTAGGGAGGAAAAGGAGAGAACAAAAAGAGTTGTAAAGAGAATCAGAGGAACAGTAGGGAAAAGGACTGTTGTTGAATTATATTGTGGAATAGATAGGTGAGGAGACAATCGATTTGGTAATATCCCAATACAATTTCAACTTCTCCCACAGTCCATTGAAACGTTGAATTGGGCCTTGTCCTATCACCCATATTTCCTCCAGTACATATATATGGTTCATCGTCTCTCGTAATTCATTGAGCGAGGGACTGGTAGGAGTTTTCCAGTACCTAGTGATGACTAATTTAGCCAACACCAGAATTTTACACAGTAAACATCTAACAGTAGGAGGGAATTGCTCAAGCCCCATCAGTAGCAAGGATAGGCTGGGACTTAGTGTCACACGAAAGTTGAGAAGTGCAGTAATAAGATGTTCCACACTTTTCCAATAGGATTGTATGAGTGGGCAGTCCCATAGGAGCTATGTAGAAAGTGCTTAATCCTGAGATAGGAGAAAAGCAATCTTGAGGGGAGAAGATATTTGTGTTGCAGAGTACTAAATGAGGCTAACGTGTTCCCATCATATCAATGTTCCACTGTGTGGACCTTACAGTATAGCCAGGGGGATAAATCTAGGTCCGGTATGGCCAACTGCAACACCGATAGAGGAGCTTGTAGTTTACTCGTGGAGGAGGTGGCTGCACTCAGGTGGCTGACAGAGTTCCCACCATTTGAGTCCCGCTAGTGTGAAGGGCGATAACATGTGTGGAGGAGTAATATTCCAGGCGTACAGAAAAAGGAAGGTTTTGGGGGGAATTCCTTGTGCATAACAACATTCTATTGTTACCCATGGTACTGTCGTATTATTGTCCCATAGAGGGCGTAGTAGAGAGACTAATGTTGCTAGGTAGTACCTGTGTATGTGCGGAATTCCCAAGCCGCCCACCATCCTGTGTTTGGTAACTATTGAGTGACGAATTCGTGGTTTGGACCTTTCCCATATATAAGAAGTAATCAATGACTTAACCTTAGAGAAAAAGGCAGAGTGTGAAAAAGATATAGTAACTTGGGCAAAGGAGACATCTTAAAAGCTGCCACCCTGCCCAACCAAGAGACCTCCACCTTACTCATTGTGGTGAGTTCTAGTTGTAACATTTGAAGAAAGGGTAAGTAATTAGCAGAATATTGAGAAAGCAGTGAAGTAGTAAGAGTAATGCCTAGGTATTTAATACCATTAGGTTGCCAATCAAGGTGGAATCGGGCTTTAAGAAGAGCAAGAGAGGTAGAAGGAAGATGGAGGGGTAAAACTTGTGATTTAAATTGGTTTAATTTATAATACGAAACTGTTCCAAATTTGTTTAACAAGGACAACACCGCTGGCAGAGATTCATCTGGTTGGGATAGGGTTAATAGAATGTCGTCTGCGTAAAGCGAAATGACATGACTATGTTTCCCTATGTGTACACCACCGACATCTGCTGCGGATCTTACTGACTGAGCTAACGGTTCCAAAGAAAGGACAAATAATAGTGGTGACAAAGGACACCCTTGACGGGTCCCGTTGGTCAGGCATAAGTAGTCAAAGTCCAGTTTGTGAAGACATTTGCAGTAGGGTGTGTGTACAGAGCCCCAATTGCTTATGGATTATGGGACCTGTAAACCCCATCCTATCCATAACTCTAAATGCATATGTCCAATGAAGGCGATCAAACGCCTTTTCGGCATCTAAGGTGACAAACAGAGCATGTAAGTTATGTTGATTAATGTAGTGTCTGAGATTAAGAGCTCTAAAAGAATTATCTGAGTATTGGCAATTTTTAACAAACCCAGTCTGATCTTCCTTAATGAGATGGGGTAGAACCTGATATAGTCTTGTGGCTAGACGTTTTGCGTAAATCTCAACATCACAGTTTAAGAGGGATATAGGATGGAAATTTTGAGGGGTATCAGGGGCTTTGCCAGCCTTTGCCAAAGTGACAATTAAAGCTTGCTGATTTTCTGTAGGAAGGAGACCCGTGTCTATGGTGTGTTGAAAAAGGCGGTGCATTGTGTGTACTAAAAGAGAATCGAAGACTTTAAAGTATTCGTTAGTCTGGCCATCTGGGCACGGTGACTTTCCCGTATGAAGGGACTTTATAGTGCAAGTGATTTCATCTGCAGTAATAGGGGAGTTTAATCTTTAAAACGATTAGCAATATCTTTTGGATCGGTCAATTTACCTGACTTATCCACTGTCCAAAGGAAGGGGATGGTAGATTTAATTTGCTTATGTTTAAGCGCGGCAGCCAAAAGCTTCCCTGCCTTGTTGGAACGAGATTAATAATTAGCTTTCATCCGTCTCGACCTTCTCTCGTGATCAACAAACAGCCTCTCTCTCAAAGTGGTCCGTAGTTCAAGTAGGCGTGTTTTAACCTGTTAAGGACCCATGACATAACGTTATGTCATGAGTCCGCTCCCGTTCTATAACGCGGGGCCACAGCGTTTCATAGCGGGTCGTGCCCGGCCTCTAACAACGGCCGGGACCCGTGGCTAATAGCGCTATTAACCCTTTAGACGCGGCATTCAAAGTTGATTTCCGCATCTATAGTGAAAGTAAAACCATGCCGGTTAGCTCAGGGGGCTGTTCGGGATCGCCACGGCGTAATCGCGGCATCCCGAACAGCTGTAGGACACAAGGAGGGTCCCCTACCTTGCCTCCTTGTGTCCGATTGCCGAATGACTGCTCAGTGCCTGAGATTCAGGCATGAGCAGTCAAGCGGCAGAATCATTGATCAATGCTTTCCTATGAGAAAGCATTGAACAATGTTAAAGATCAGTGTGTGCAGTGTTATAGCCCCCTATGGGAGCTATAACATTGCAAAAAAAAAGGGGGGAAAAAAGTGAATAAAGATCATTTAACCCCTTCCCTAATAAAAGTTTGAACCACCCCCCTTTTCCCATTTAAAAAAAAACCCCAGTGTAAATAAAAATAAACATATGTGATATCTCTGCGTGTGGAAATGTCCGAATTATAAAAATATATTGTTAATTAAACCGCACGGACATGCGGGGTATGCGCAAAAAAATTCAAAGTCCAAAATAGTGTATTTTTGGTCACTTTTTATATCATGTAAAAATAAAAAGCGATCAATAAGTCCGATCAATACAAAAATGGTACCACAAAAAACTTCAGATCACAGCGCAAAAAATTAGCCCTCATACCTCCCCATAGTTATAGGGGTCAGAAGATGACAATTTTAAACGTATACATTTTCCTGCATGTAGTTATGATTTTTTCCAGAAGTACAACAAAATCCAAACTATATAAGTAGGATATGATTTTAACCGTATGGACCTACAGAATAAAGATAAGGTGTCAATTTTACCGAAAAATGTACTGTGTAGAAACGGAAGCCCCCAAAAGTTACAAAATGGCGTTTTGTTTTTTTTTTCAATTTTGTCTCACAATGATTTTTTTCCCGTTTTGCTGTAGATTTTGGGGTAAAATGACTGCTGTCATTACAAAGTAGAATTGGTGGCGCAAAAAAATAAGCCATTTTATGGATTTTTAGGTGCAAAATTTAAAGAGTTATGATTTTTTAAAGGTAAGGAGAAAAAAACGAAAATGCAAAAAAGGAAAAACCCCGGGTCCTTAAGGGGTTAAGAGTCAGAGTTTGGTTAGATTTGTTCAGGGATTCTATGTCCTTAATGTCCTGAAGCAATTTGTCAATGTCAGCTTGTCTGGCTTTTTTCAGTTTATTAAACTATAAAGGTGCCCCTAATAAATGCTTTGTGGGCATTCCAGATGTTCTCAATGGAAGTGGAGGTAGACTCATGGACAGTGAAATATTCCCGTAAATCAGACTCCAGCACACGAGAGTGGACAGGATGGTGCAAAATGAATTGGCTCGCACGCCAAAGGTACGTTAGAGGGACATTTGTGCTTTCTCTAACAGTGATCGTCACAGGTGCGTGGTCCGACTTCTTAATTTCACCTATCCATACGAGAGAAGAGAATCGGACGGCAACTCGCTGTATTCCACGAAGCTTTATTCAGAGATTAAGGGTACATGTGACAAACAGGATCCTGTTTGTCACATGCCCCCTTAATCTCTGAATAAAGCTTTGTGGAATACAACGAGTTGCCGTCCGATTCTCTTCTCTCGTTTGGATTTGCTGCCTTTGTCTTTGGGACGCTGCACCGCTATTCCCACAGACAGAGAACAAGCAGTAGCAGTGAATCATTGGGGGATACCGTACGTCAAGACTTCATAAGGTATTGCCAGCTTCATCCTCCTTCCTGTTTTAATTTCACCTATGGCAGAGGAAAGCGTATCTAGGAGCAATGATCTATCCAAAAAGAAAAAGTCCAGTCTAGAGTAACTATTATGTGCTGAAGAGAAGAAGGCGTAATCCCTCTCAGTGCTATGTTGGATTCTCCAGACATCAGTCAGCACCATGTAAGATTTTAAGGAAATCAGGGGAGCCAGAGTGCGACCCCGTAGTGCAGTTCCATGCTCCGTCCACTACCTTGTTGAAGTCGCCACATATCAACAACCTGCCCTCCTTGTGTTTCCCCACCTTTTTGAGTATCCTATGTAGGAAACATCCCTTCCCCTTATTCGGGGCGTAAACAGAAACAATAGTGTATGGTACATTGTTAAAGGTGCTCACTACTATAAGATATCGTCCCTGAGGGTCCGAGATACAAGTCTTCAGGGTGAAAGCTACCGTATTTTTAATGGCTATAAATACACCCCTAACTTTTGAAGAAGCATGAGAATTAAAAATATTTGTGTAATGAGCATGTCGAACTCTATGAGCATCCCGTTGAAGGAGATGCCACTCCTGAATACAAAATTTATCAGCAGCTAGAAGTTTCATTTCGGCCCATAGCATAGCTCTTTTGTATGGGCTATTAAGCCCATTAACATTAAATGTGGCAATTTTCAACACCATTATGATACATTATATAATGCCAGACATACGATATTCTTTTGAAGATAAGAGGTCTGTAGTATCTCACATAGTCCACTGATGAGGATGGTGCACCTGTAAGAGAAAAACAAACACAACAAAACAAAACGAACAGAGGAGAAAGGAAAAACAGTAAAGAACCGACACATGGCAAAAGTGTAAAGAGTGCCATAGAGATTTAACTCTACAGAAATCGTGGTAGGGAGCATAGTCCACTTGTGCCGTCTCAGCCAATCAGACTGTTCCAGTCTTTAGGATGCTGGTATGGACTCATTTCACCGAACCCACTGTATGCCAACCCGAGTCCACCTTACTTGATGGAGGACGAACTGGAGGGGTATCATATTCTGCAGGTATTTGCCACTTAGACAGTAGCTGGTGACCTTCTTCAACAGTCTTGATGACATGTAGCACATTGTCCTTTTGGATTAACAGGCGAACAGGAAATCCCCAACAATATAAAATCTTATTCTTCCTCAGGACAGAGGTTATAGGGACAAAGGATCTCCTTTGTTGCAGGGTGGTTGCAGATAAGTCCGTAAAAAGAGTTATCTTTCCAAAATCACCAGGTAATTGAGGAGCTTTCCTAGAGGTAACCATCAGCTCATCTTTCACATGAAAATAATGCAGTCTGGCCAGCACATCTCTAGGAATATCATCAGCTAAATGATTTGGCTTTGGCACCCTGTGTGCCCTGTCTATAGTGAGGTCAAGTGGAGTATAGTTAGGCAATAGTTGCTTGATAAAGTCCTGCAGAAACTGTTTCAAAGCAGATGGAGGAACAGACTCCGGTATCCCCCTGAATTTAACATTGTTTCTGCGGGACCTGTCTTCCAGGTCCGCAATTTTAGCTCTCATGGCCGCAACCTCAGATTCCAGGTCATAGTGTGCGTTGATTAATGCATTATGAGAGGTCGCATATTCCCCCATTTTAGTCTCGGCATGAGAGACTCCAAGAGGTCTGTTTTATTGGATGTAGCATAGAGGCGACATCAAGGTGGATAGACTGTTGCAGTGCTACTAGCATATTCCCAGTGGGGTGGCTCGCTAAGCAATCTGCCACAGGGGGTATATAGGAGAGACTCACTCCAGAAGTGTCTTCGTCCTCCTCTGCATCATGGAGGTGCTGGCGTTGTTAAGCTGGACTCCCAGACAGGGGAGTTGCTGGGGCGGAAATTGCCTCTCTGCGAGTCTGATGATGGGAAGCACCCGCACCCTGTGGGGATCTTTCAGAAGAGGACACCGGAGTCTTCTGTGGAGAGGATGGCGGAACTGAGGAACTTCTGCGGTTCGATGAAGTAGCAGACTGCTGCGGCGAGAGCTGGAGGACTCCGAGGCTGCCGGGGAAGAAGGGCCGGCGCCATCTTGCGAGTCCAGCGGGTCTGCAGAGAGGTAAAAATCTGTAAGTTTGCGGAGTTTCACTCTGGATTTTACCCTCTTCCTATTCCTGTAGGACATAGCTGTACTTCGGGTTCCATTTGGTAGGCAAAATAAAGCTGTGGAGAGTCCACAAGTTGCTATAACAGTCGCTAAGAGATGGAGCTCAAGGTCTAAGCGGCCATCTCCGGCAAGCACCAAGCCACGCCCCCCAACTTTCATGTAATGTCCTTAAAACAACTCAAAATGAGGCTCAGTAGTGTGTGTGGCCTCCACGTGCCCGTATGACCTCCCTACAACACCTGGGCATGCTCCTGATGAGGTGGTGGATGGTCTCCTGAGGGATGTCCTCCCAGAGAGAACCGACACATGGCAAAAGTGTAAAGAGTGCCATAGAGATTTAACTCTACAGAAATCGTGGTAGGGAGCATAATGTCCCAGATGAAGCGAGACACGATATCCCCGATGTGCTCAATCGGATTCAGGTCTGGGGAACGAACGGGCCAGTCCATAGCATCAATGCCTTCCTCTTGCAGGAACTGCTGACACACTCCAGCCACATGAGGTCTAGCATTGTCTTGCATTAGGAGGAACCCAAGGCCAACCGCACCAGCATATGGTCTCACAAGGGGTCTGAGGAACTCATCTTGGTACCTAATGGCAGTCAGGCTACCTCTGGCAAGCACATGGAGGGCTGTGCTGCCCCCCAAAGAAATGCCACCCACACCATTACTGACCCACCACCAACCTGATCATGCTGGAGGATGTTGCAGGCATGACTCCATGGCGTCTCCAGACTCTCATCTGTGAAGAGCACAGGGCACCAATGGCGAATTTGCCAATCTTGGTGTTCTCTGGCAAATGCCAAATGTCCTGCATTGTGTTTGCCCTCATACTGTTGAAATTCATTATAATGATTCTGATTGTTGATCAATATATTAATACTTATATGCCATTGCTAATGCTGCATAAAGATATTTGTTACCCTTAACCTATATATCAGCTTGCTATTTGTTTGTAACTAAGATGAAGACCTTGGGACGAGGCCAAAAGACGCAAGATAAAGAAGAAGTTGGAAGTTAGAGACAAAACATCTGAAGAAGTATAGACTGTGCAGAAGGACGGATACATCCAGAATTTTCTGGTAGAATAGGCAACATAAGTGACCTATGGTTAAGAAACAAATGAATGTGTAATATGCTAATGTATACAGATGCAACACTCTAAAAACCAATCAAAATATAACATGATGATTTTGACGTGATAACTAACCTCCCCTTTTTGTCAACTGTAAAAAACGATGTACTTCTGTATAATAAACAGAACTCCTTGGGACAGCTCTTTAGCCAGTATGCTGAGAAGGAGATATGTACCAACATTTTGTCTGGTGTTCATTTCTTGTGTCGACACTCAGCAGTATACAGCGGCAGTCACTCACATTTTAAGGCCTAACCAGCAGCAAACCTTAACATTTGGTGTCAGAAGTGGGATCTAATCCCTGGACCACACTTGAGGGAAGAGCCAGGTCTGGTGGACCGACACCCCCAGCCGCCCAGAACTGTCCAAAACTAGGAGCCTGATCGCCACAAGAACACGGTAAGTCTGCTGATTTCTTTATGAATCTGTAGCTTATCTGTGTCCTTTGGGCAGTTTTTTGGGAGCCTGGGAGATGGCTTTTGTCGAGCCTCTAGGACTAGCCCTTAGCGACAGGGAATCTCCCCGCTGTGTGGTCTCAATTTCACGGAGGAGTTTTAGTTGCAGGCGATTGACTGCTGCTGCTGCTTAACCACATAGGGACCCAGGGCGTACAGGTATGCCTTCGGTCCCTGGTACTTAAGTACGCCCGTTGGAACTTCGGTCATTGCCTCGCAGGCACCCCGCGCAAATGCCCAGGGGGGTCATCAGACCCCCCATGTCAGTGATCGGCGCAAATCGTAAGTGAATTCACAATTGCGATTTGCGCAGATTCCGGGTCATTACGGGTCTATGGTGACCCCGAATATAAGGGGGATCGCGGTAGTCCAAGACACCCACGATCCCCATGAAGGGATAGGAGTGAAGTGGCATGGGTGCCACCCCTCCTATCCCTGCTATTGGTCGTCAAAAGCGACGACCACTAGCAGATCGGGGGGCGGGGGGGTTAACTTTTGTTTTCCAGGTTCTGCCCACCCACAATAGGCGGGGCAGGACGGGGAAACGACGGCGGACCGGGCGCCGAAGTCCACTTACCCATCGGCGATGGCTGCGGGCTGCGATCGGGACGGAGATCGGCGAAAGAAGGGGACGGAGATGCGACTCCCTGGATCCTACGGAAGCCGGTGAGTTGCCTAGCAACATCTGGAGGACTACAGTCTGAGACCATATACAGTGGTCTCTATACTGTAGCCCTCCAGATGCTGCAAAACTACAACTCGGAGCATGCCCAGACAGCTGTTTGGGCATGCTGGGAGTTGTAGCTTTGCAACAGCTGGAGGGTCACAGTTTAGAGATCACTGTTCAGTGGTCTCTAACTGTAGCTCTCCAGATGTTGCTAATTGTAGCTCTCCAGATGCTGCAAATCCCAGCATGCCCAAACAGCAAACAGCTGTCTCGGCATGCTGGGAGTTGTAGTTGAGTACCTCTAGCTGTTTCATAACTACATCTCCCAGCATGCCCTTTGGCGATCAGTACATGCTGGGAGTTGAAGTTTTGCAACAGCTGGAGGCACACTGGTTGGAAAATACTGAGTTAAATAACTGAAGGTTTTCCAACCAGTGTGCCTCCAGCTGTTGCAAAAGTACAACTCCCAGCATGCACGGTTTGTCAGTATATGCTGGGAGTTGTAGTTTTTAAACAGCTGGAGGTTTGCGCCCCCCATGTGAATGTACAGGGTACATTCACACTGGCGGGTTTACAGTAAGTTTTCTGCTTCAAGTTTGGGCTGTGGCAAATTTTTCACCGCAGCGCAAACTCCTAGCGTGAAACTACAGTATACTAACACATAATAAAGGGTAAAACACTACATATACACCCCCTTACACTGTCCCCCCCCCCAATAAAAATTAAAAACGTATCGTACGACAGTGTTTCCAAAACAGAGCCTCCAGCTGTTGCAAAACAACAACTTCCAGCATTTCCGGACAGCCACTGACTGTCCAGGCATGCTGGGAGTTTAGCAACAGATGGAGGCACCCTGTTTGGGAATCACTGGCGTAGAATACCCCTATGTCCACCCCTATGCAATCCCTAATTTAGTCCTCAAATGCGCAAGGCGCTCTCTCACTTTGGAGCCCTGTTGTATTTCAAGGAAACAATTTAGGGCCACATATGGGGTATTTCAGTACTCGTGAGAAATTTCACTTCAAATTTTGGGGGGCTTTTTTTTTATACCCAATATGTGGATGTAAAGTGCTCTGCGGGTGCACTACAATGCTCAGAAGAGAAGGAGCACCATTGGGATTTTGAAGAGAAAATTTGTCCGGAATTGAAGGCCACGTTTGTTTACAAAGCCCCCATAGTGCCAGAACAATGGACCCCCCCCCCACATGTGACCCCATTTTGGAAACTACACCCCTCAAAGAATGTAATAAGGGATACAATGAGCATTTACGCCCCACAGGTGTCTGACAGATTCTGTGAAAATGAAAAATTTAATTTTTCATTTGCACAGCCCACTGTTCCAAAGATCTGTCAAACGCAAGTGAAGTGTAAATACTTACTGCACCCCTTATTAAATTCTGTGAGGGTGTAGTTCCCAAAATGGGGTCACATGTGGGGGGGGTCCACTGTTCTGGCACCACGGGGGGCTTTGTAAATGCACATGGACCCCGACTTCCATTCCAAACAAATTTTCTTTCAAAAACCTCAATGGCGCTCCTCCTCTTCTGAGCATTGTAGTGCGCCAGCAGAGCACTTGACGTCCACACATGGGGTATTTCCATACTCAGAAGAAATGGGGTTACAAATTTTGGGGGATCATTTTCTCCTATTACCCCTTGTAAAAATGTAAAATTTGGGGAAAAAACAGCAATTTAGTGAATTTTTTTTCCATTTACACATCCGACTTTCACAAAAAGTCGTCAAATACCTGCAGGGTGTTAAGGCTCACTGTACCCCTTGTTACGCTCCTTGAGGGATGTAGTTTCCAAAATAGTATGCCATGTGTATTTTCTTTGCTGTTCTGGCACCATAGGGGCTTCCTAAATGCGACATGCCCCCCAAAAACCATTTCAGCAAAATTCACTCTCCAAAATCCCATTGTCGCTCCTTCCCTTCTGAGCCCTCTGCTGCGCCCACCGAACACTTGACATCCACATATGAGGTATTTCCTTACTCGAGAGAAATTGGGTTACAAATTTTGGGGGGCTTTTTCTTCTATTACAATTTGTAAAAATTTAAAAACTGGGTCTACAAGAACATGCAAGTGTAAAAAATGAAGATTTTGAATTTTCTCCTTCACTTTGCTGCTATTCCTGTGAAACACCTAAAGGGTTAACAAACTTTCTGAATGTCATTTTGAATACTTTGAGGGGTGCAGCTTTTATAATGGGGTCATTTATGGGGTATTTTTAAATATGAAAGCCCTTCAAATCCACTTCAAAACTGAACTGGTCCCTGAAAAATTCCGATTTTGAAAATGTTGTGAAAAATTGGAAAATTGCTGCTGAACTTTGAAGCCCTCTGATGTCTTCCAAAAGTAAAAACATGTCAACTTTATGATGAAAATATAACAAAAACCTCCAAACTCCACAAGGACTTGAATCGGCGCAGAATGGATGAGGAACAAGAAGATCAATTTATTTGGAACAACGTGTTTCGACGCCAGGACAGGCGTCTTTTTCAAGTTCACAACATCTAATGGTCACATAGACATATTTATACAAGCTTAAAACACAACTCAATTAACCATTAGATGTTGTGAACTTGAAAAAGACGCCTGTCCTGGCGTCGAAACGCGTTGTTCCAAATAAATCGCCTAGTGATCTTCTTGTTCCTCATCCATTCTGCGCCGATTCAAGTCCTTGTGGAGTTTGGAGGTTTTTGCTACATTTGCTACACCGTTGCGGTGGTGGGACTGGCTGCATTGTGGAATTCCTTTTACAGTGTTGTGCCTGACTTTGCACAACCTATTGGGTAAGCGCATCCGATAATATCGGCTTAGTTATATTACCCTATTAATGCACTATGGAGCGCTTCTTGTCTTTTACATGTATTTCTAGTCCTGCTTTGTTGAAGAGGATTCTCTGTTGGAACAGAGGTTGTTTGAAGCTGCACCTGTGCTTTCCTCCTTTGAGATCTACTGCTATTATATACTTTTGCTGCTATATACATTTATTACTCCGATTGGAACGATTGGACTCTTTATATCTTCCACAGATGGTAATACTGTGAATATTTGCACTTATATGACTGACATGCACATTGAAAACCTACCCTGAAAGCCAACTGGTGAAATATTGCTTTGACTTTGACTTTTTCTATCCAAAGCGAATGGTGATCCATTACTTCAGTATATAACATCATTTTTGTATATATTTGTGCATGTTATCTAGAGACCTATTGTAAGTTTAGAGAATCAATTGCCTTTGATTACTAGTATATATATTATTTACCTTCTCTATCTATACATTCACGGTTGCTTTTTATTTAATTTTAATTTTTCTGCTTTACAATCCAAACATAGATTTTTTTTACAAATCGATTAGAGACACGTGATACTCTAATTAAGCAACTTGTTGGTGGGTCCATTCAGATCCCTCCATCTGATCCTGTAAAATCCAAGAGTCTATCTGTATCTGATGTAAAAACCATGACAGATCTTTTCTTGGAGTTGGAGGATATCTACAAAAGTGAGATCCAACACAATATAGATGTTATGTTTTTAAAATTATATCTTCTAGAGAACATCGCACCGAGAGGTTTGCGAATGCCTTTTGAGTCATCTTTCAAAAATGATACAGTTTTTACCAAAGAATGGGAAGATTTAATGGAGTTGTGCTCGCGTGAAATGATGGTCAAACTTTCGGCCAAACGTCAAATGGTCGCGTCTGACCTCATAGCACAGGCACATATCCATATAGATCGCTTATTGAGTTACAAACAATATGTGGAATTCCGGAAAATGGACAGCAATGTCACCATGAGATTAAACAGATCTGATTAATAAAAAAGTAAAAAAATGTGCCCATGATCGCAAAGATTATGCCACAAATCAAATAAATACCACCTTAGGCACCCAAGCAGTTTTACATTTTTTTTTAAACAGGAGGAGTTTTTTTAATGAGGAACAAATTGATTTTATCATTGAGGCTATCCAATTTATTTTGGATCACAATTCATTTGATTTTAATAATCAAGTTTTCCGTCAGATCAAGGGCTGTGCGATGGGAACTCGATTCGCCCCAAGTTATGCAAATGTATTCATGGGGCGTTTCAAGTCCCAACACATCGCACAGCCTGATCTCCCTTTTTTAAAATATATTTATTATTATAGGCTTTACATAGATGACCTTTTTATCCTTTGGACTGGATCGCATGCACAGGCTCTTAATTTTGTATCAGTATCTCAGAATCCGAAAAAACTGTACGGATTATTCAGATTTTAGAACACAATCACAGATTTTACAAAAAAGCTTTTTAGAAAAAAACTATCCTAAACAAATTCTTGTGCAGGCATACAATAGAACTAAAAGGTTAAAACAACATCAACTTACTAAAACAAAAGTAAAAATTTCAAGTAATGAAACAAATGATAAGATTAAATATCATTTTCTCTGATTCTATAAGGAACATTTTTAAAAAACATTGGCCGATTATAAAAAAAAACGACCCTATCCTGAAAGATTTGGTCCCTGACTGTCCCCGGATCACTTTTAGGAAACCAATGTCCCTCAACAACTTTTTAGCCCCCAGCAAATTCAAAAACAAAATAACAACAAAAAATTAAGATACAGTGCAAATATCTAAACCAGCAATAAACATCTGTGGAAAGAACAGATGTTTGTGTGGCAATATTCTCCAGGACAAGTGTTCTAATTTTAAATCTAATATTACCAATGAAACTTTTCAGATTAACCCCTTAACCTCTTCAGGACATAGGGCGTATGGATACGCCCTGCATCCCGAGTCCTTAAGGACCGAGGGCGTATCCATACGCCCGTGGGAATTCCGGCCCCCACCACTAGCCGGTTGGGGACCGGAGCCGGATGCCTGCTGAAATCGTTCAGCAGGCATCCCGGCATATAGCCCAGGGGGGTCATTATGCCCCCCCAGGACATTATGCCCCCAATTCAGTCCAGCGATCTGCGGCGATTCCGGGTCAATCGGGTCTCCAGTGACCCGGTGACCCACAATTACTGGCTGTTCGGGGCCGTCTCTGACGGCCCCGAACAGCCAGAGCCTGCAGGGGTGAGGTGGCACTGGTGCCACCTCACGATCGCCCTGATTCGTCGGCCGGATTACCGGCCGACCAATCAGGGCGCCTGCTGCGGGTGTCACTCCCGCACCCGCTCCGCCCCTCTTCCGGAGGACGTGAGCGGGTGCGGGACGTGCACCCCGGGTGCTGGGGACCCCGATCCCCGGCGTCAATGTTGGGATCGGGGCCCCAGGAGCAGCGGCAGCGGCGGCGACGACGAGGGACTGACTCTCCGGCATGGATCGTTGGAGGTGAGTGACAGCCTCCTGCTGTTGCTTAGCAACAGCTCCCAGCATGCAAAAAGGGCATGCTGGGAGCTGTAGTTATGCAACAGCAGGAGGCAGACCACCACAACTCCCAGCATTCCCTTATGGGCATGCTGGGACTTATGGTTTTGCAACAGCTGGAGGCACATTTTTTCTATGGAAAAGTGTACCTTCAGCTGTTGTATAACTACAACTCCCAGCTTGCACAAACAGCTAAAGTGCATGCTGGGAGTTGTAGTGGTGCATCTGCTGGTTGCATAACTACAACTCCCAGCATGCCTGTTGGCTGTCGGTGACTGCTGAGAGTTGTAGTTTTGCAACAGCTGAAGGCACACTGGTTGTGAAACTCAGAGTTTTTGTTTACCTAACTCAGTGTTTCACGACCGGTGTGCCTCCAGCTGTTGCAAACTACAACTCTCAGCAGTCACCGTACACCATGCACCGTACATGCTGGGAGTTGTAGTTTTGCAACAGCTGGAGGCACACTGGTTGTGAAACACTGAGTTAGGTCACAAACTCAGTGATACATAACCAGTGTGCCTACAGTTGTTGCAAAACTACAACTCTCAGCAGTCACCGACAGCCAACGGGCATGCTGGGAGTTGTAGTTATGCAACAGCTGGATGTCCCCCCCAATGTGAACGTACAGGGTACACTCACATGGGCGGAGGATTACAGTAAGTATCTGGCTGCAAGTTTGAGCTGCCGCAAACTTTCTGCTGCAGCTCAAACTGCCAGCGAGAAACTACTGTGAACCCCCGCCCGTGCGACTGTACCCTAAAAACACTACACTACACTAACACAAAAAATAAAATAAAAAGTAAAAAACACTACGTATACACATACCCATATACAACCCCCCTCCCCTCCCCAATAAAAATGAAAAACGTGGGGCGTGGCTTGGGCACGCAGGAAGATGGGTGCTTTGCACTAGAGCTCCTACAGAGCCACTGATCCTAAGGGCTGAAAAGGACGGTTATGGGCAACAAACACAAGCAGAAGCGCAAGCAGCTGACGCAGCAACACTCCCTCACCTCGGTGACCACCATTAAGGCGTTTTTCCAGCCCCGACAGACCGGAGAGAACCCGGACAAACGGGAGCCGCTGTCCCGCTCACAGCCGCCGGCGCCATTACTCCCCGCTCCCTCAGCAGACGTACCTGACGGAGGCCTCGCCGTCCCGACAATGATGCCGGAACCCTCGGCTGCACACACTGGCCGGGAACATACAAGATCCCCTCCTCAGAGACCGGCAAGTAAGACATCCCCTAGACTTGAGCACCCACCTGCTACTGGGAACCCCACACGGAGCGCTGCTTCTCAGAAGATGGCGGACCGCTCGGCCTCAGCTGTCTCCTCTCCCCTGCCGCAGCAGCACACGCTAAGCACCGCTGACACACAGGCTGATGGGACCCCTATGACTCCGGCTGCTGAGCCTACTCCCCACACGCTGGAGAAGGTGGATGTACTGAAGTTGCCTGCAGTCAGGGAGGACTCTCCGACATTACCACAGAGACAGTCGGCCCAACTTCCCCTCAAACAACCTGGTCAGTCACCTTCTACACACAGTATTAACCCCTTGGTGTCTGGATCTTCACCTCCTCCATTTCCAGCTGCCTCCCCTCTACCTGAACTTTCTGCCCAAAACTTTACAGATTCTGGCACTTCGGCCTCTAGTGGAGGCTCCACAGAGGGTGACAGCCCCCCAGAATATTGGGGCGCTAGTCCCCCAGCTAAAAAAAAGTTATTCCGGACCCCCCAAAGGAGTACTCCATCGCTCCGTGCTTACACAGATTACTCTTCTTCAGAGGAACATCGCCCAAGCCGCCATGCTGGGTCCCCAGCGGCCTCATCTCCACCCGTCTTGAAAGCAGATTTGCCCTCCTCCCACTCACCTGTGGAGCCCGTACTCCCGACACCAGAAATGGCGAAACACACTCTGAAAAATCACCCAGAACTTCAGGTGCTTCTGGCTCTATTGCCCACAAAGATGGACATGCTCTCGCTGGCTGCGGACCTAAAATCCGCTTGGCAGAAGGACCTGGAACCGGTACAAGCGGATGTTACTTGCCTGACGAACAAAGTCCAGGACCTAGAGACCTCTCATACTACAATACTCGCTGACATCAAGGAGCTTCAATCGGCTACTGCAGCACTCTACTCCTCACAAGCAACCATGGTTGAGCATTTGGACGATGTGGACAATCGCAATCGTCGCAACAATGTCCGAATCAAAGGTCTCCCAGAATCTGTGTCCACCCAAGAACTGCAGGGAGTGGTTCAACGGATCTTTAATGAAGTGCTGCAAAAACCTGCCGATAATCCTATTGAGCTGGACAGAGCCCACAGAGCGCTGAAGGCGAAAAATCCAGACCCGTCCAAACCCCGGGATGTGATCTGCAGGGTACATCATTACACCACCAAAGATGCGGTCATAAGAAAAGCAAGAGACCTTAAACACCTGACCTATAACGGAACTCCAATCCAACTCTACCCGGACCTCTCATTCCGCACCCTACGCCTCAGGGCCTCGCTCAAACCCCTCCTGTGCACTCTGCAAAATGCCCGTATACTTTACAGATGGGGGTTTCCTTTTTCACTAATCGCCAGACACGGTTCCACCACTGCTACTCTGCGTTCCCCCAGAGACCTTCCGCAATTTTTGTCCACTTTCAAACTCTATCAGATTGCCCTTCCAGATTGGGAGTCGTTCTACTTACCCTCCTACCCGGCTTGCTCTAGACCCAACCGAGATCAGAGATCTTCACCACTGAACATGGACACTACTCCATTTACTCCCCTTCCGCAAGGACTGAAACGCAAAACCCGACTTCCTGATTCCATGGACCTTGGAGCGCTTAAGGTGCCTTGACTCCTTCTTCGATTTGCCCATGGACAGCTCCTATGACCAGTTCCACTGGAACCGGATACTGACCCGGCCGGGTCCCCTCTAAGTCCTTGGGACACTGTTGCATGCATTTATGTTTGTGATTCATGCGTTAACTGCCCTAACGTAGTTGGAATGTTGTTCTTCCATAGCTTTCTCTTATATGTCACCCTGCCCACTGTTTTCACGGATGGCTACAGCCACCCCTGTTTAATGACAGCCCTTACCTTGTGAAGCTCTTCCTCCGGACCCCCGGAGGGGGCTACCATCTGATTTCATCTTGGCTCTAGTAGAGAGTCCTTTGGTTTCCCCACTGTCACTGTTACTTTATGTTGATGACAGTTTCGCTCCCTTTTTGGCGTCCCTTCCACTCAACCCCCATTAGGGACACGGTCAGACTGGTGCTGACCTTGTTTATGGTCCTTATGACCACCGCTGTTAGCCCCTATGTAGCTATCTCCTTTAGGTTGCTGCTGTTCTTCTCTTCCCTAACTTTCCCCTTTTCCCCTTTTCTCCCTCTTCTAGGTACACCTCGTGAATTTCATCGACACCTCGGACAGTGGTTGCATGGGCGGACTCCTAGCGTGGCAGTAAGACTGCTCATTCCTCTCCCTAATCCACATGGCGGTCAACATTAAGGTAGCCTCATTTAATGTCAAAGGGCTGAACACGCCAGAAAAACGTAGCCAGGTCTTGTATTCCCTCCATAAACAGAGGACCCATGTCCTGGCTTTACAGGAGACTCACTTTATGGAGGGACATGTACCACGGTTTGCCTGTAGATACTACCCAACCTGGATTAACAGTGTTAACCCAGAGGCGAAAACTAAAGGAGTTGCTTTAGCATTCCATAAATCTCTACCCATTAAAATCCTAATAAAAACAAGCAATCTCCAGGTAGCAGAGCGGGATCAATGGAAGCGCTAAGACCAGATAAGAAGTTAAAAGGATTTATTTCCCATAATAAAATGCCTGAGGAAGCGGGTGACCGTGAAACGCGTTGCATTATGGGAAATAAATCCTTTTAACTTCTGATCTGGTCTCAGCGCTTCCATTGATCCCACTTTGCTACCTGGAGATTGCTTGTTTTTATCGTGATTCTATTTCAGCGGGACGAAGCTGCAGAGACCCCTTGATGATACGCCCTGTTCCATTGTTGTACTTGGTTGGAGTACAACTTCATGTGGTAAGCGCAATTCACACTTAGCGTTACCAACTCACCTTTGGTGTCACACTACGGAGCGCATTCGTTTGTGCTTTTTTTATTTCATTAAAATCCTAGACACTGTGAGCGATCCTAACGCACGTTATCTATTTGTCAACTGTGAGATTTCAGATCAAAAGTTCACTATAGCCTCCATATATGCCCCCAACCAGGGCCAAGCTTCCTTTCTGTGCACTACGCTTGACACCCTATCATCCTTTGCAGTTGGACATATCATCCTCTGCGGAGATTTTAACATCCCCCTGAATCCGCTAGCCGACACTTCCACAGGTCACTCTTACCTGTCCTATCGACACCTACGCGCCATCCGCAAAAAACTCCACTCCTTGCAACTTAGCGATGCATGGCGTACCCGACACCCGCAAGGCCGTGACTTCACCTTTTTCTCCCACCCACGACAAACTTATAGTCGTATTGATTATACTTTTTGCTCACACCACGTACTACCCCATGTCACTTCAGCCTCTATTGGTTCTATAACTTTCTCTGACCATGCTCCTACATTCTTTTCATTCCAGTTACCCTCTCTTTCCAAGCCTCATGCTACCTGGCGCCTGAACGAGACTCTTCTGCTGGACACATTGTGTTCCCAAGAGCTCAAACTCTCAATTGCTAACTTTCAGGCTGACCATGTGAATGATGATTCCCCACCACTTATTAAATGGGAAGCCCTAAAATGTGTTTTACGCGGCGTACTAGTCAGGCATGGGGCTCGGCTAAAGAGAGAACTCGACTAAACTTGCCTCTCTTTACGCCGAACTTGCTGCGCTAGAAACCTTACATAAACGCACTCTGCTAGAACAGACATTCAGAGACTTGATCCGAGTCCGCCAGGAACTTCTGTCAGTGCTGAACTTAAAGCATAGATATTATAAGCAACTAACGGGTCGATTCTTTTATGAATGGGGCAACAAGTCAGGTAAGCTCTTAGCGAGGGCTTTAAGGGAGAAAAGGTCCTCACTTTTTGTCCCCTCCATTAAAAACTCTTCTGATAAACTCTCTCACCTGACACCAGACATCTTATCTGCCTTTAGACAGTACTACTCGGACTTATATAATTTGCCAAGACCTACCACTACACCCCCCTCCCCCCTTGTGCACACATCACTGCAACAGTATATCTACTCCACGGCCTTACCCACTCTCTCACCAGACACCATCTCCTCCCTTGAATCCCCGTTCTCCCCGGAGGAACTAGACCTGGCGATATCTGGCCTACCAGCGGGCAAATCTCCGGGCCCGGATGGGTACACAGCCAGGTTTTATAAGTCCCTCCGGACAGAACTGTCGCCTACACTCCTCACGGCCTTTAACTCCATTCCTGATTCTACACCAATTCCTCCCTCCTTTTTGAGAGCCTTCATCACAGTGATCCCTAAAGAGGGTAAAGACCATACTCTTTGCCAGAATTATCGTCCCATCTCACTTTTGAATGTGGACACCACGCTTTTTGCGAAATTAATGGCTAACAGACTAGCGACTCATATGGAGTCTCTTGTCCACCCGGATCAAGTCGGGTTTATTCGTGGGAGGGAGGCTAGGGACAACACCTTGAGGGCTTTCTCCACCATCTACTATGCTCGTAAACATGCTAGTCCTCTCTTTCTACTGTCCCTAGATGCCGAGAAGGCCTTTGATCGGGTGGACTGGAACTTCTTGGATGCTACTCTGTCCCAAATAGGTCTTGGTCCTGTGATGAAGGCTCGAATCATGGCACTCTACTCCAACCCCCAGGCACAGGTCCGTGTCAATGGTCAGTTATCTTCTCCGTTTCACATTCGTAATGGTACGAGGCAAGGCTATCCCCTATCCCCAACCCTCTACGTGCTTTGCATGGAGCATCTACTCAACGCGATCCGGGATAACGGCAATATTAGGGGCTTACAGACCGCCTCGTGCCATTACAAATGCTCAGCTTTTGCGGACGACATTTTGCTTTTCCTTTCTTCCCCTATCACTACCCTCCCCTCTCTTCTCTCCATCATACGCACATACTCACAATACAGTAATTACAAGATAAATCCGTCTAAGAGTGAAGCCCTTAATATCACCCTTCCCACCCATGTAATCATCTAACTCCGCGCTTCCTTCCCTTTTAAATGGTGCAATAGATCGATCACATACCTGGGAATACAGGTCCCCTCTAACCTAGCCGACACTTATACATTTAATTACCCACCTCTACTACAACTATTGAGATCCGACTTGGCTAGGTGGGAGCGCAGGGACTTCTCCTGGCTGGGCAGAATTAACGTTCTGAAAATGAACGTTCTCCCTCGACTGCTCTACTTATTCTCTACTGTACCGGCTCTTCTGCCCAGGTCCTTTTTTGGGGGACTTACTGCGCTCCTAACTGGCTTTGTGTGGATTCATAAACGCCCCCGAGACTGGCCCGCAAAATACTGTCTAGACGCAAGTCTGAGGGAGGCTTAGGCCTTCCGGACTGTCTTGCTTACCACCTGGCCTCAGTCCTCACTAGAGTACTCGATTGCCACGCCTCATCACCAGTCAAACTCTGGATATCTCTGGAGCGTGACTCCTGTTCTCTGGACCCTAAAACATTCATGTGGCGCCCCTCCACACCGCGTTTCTCCTCTACCTTATCCGAAATACCCCCAGTATTGGCCACGATGGCTCAGACATGACGCACATATCTGTCTACATCTCGATTGTTTACCCCAGATGGCCCGTTGACTCCGGTGTTCGACAACCCGCTATTCCCCGCTACCTCCTCCACTTCTTCATTCCTAGGCCTGGCGAAACATTCCTCGCCTTCCTTCCTCACTCTCCTGACTCATAACGCTTTGAGGCCTTTGGAAGATCTACTAGGTGATACGCCCCCCACTTTTCTGCATTCCTTTCAGTACACCCAACTGAGACACTTTTACTTGAAACATCGACATAAGCTACAGCTCCACCGCCCCCTGCTCCCGTTCGAGAAGTTGTGCTCATCTAGCTCTCGACCGTCCCGCCCGATTAGTTGTATTTACTCCCTTATCCTTGATGAACTCTGTAAGGATCCTCTGCCATACAGGAGAGGCTGGGAGCGAGAGCTGATGACGGAATTCTCGGACGAGGAATGGAAGAGGGCCCTACACTACTGCCACAAAGTTTCCACCTCCTGTAGGGCTCAGGAAACCAACTTCAAAATCCTGACCAGATGGTATCGGGTCCCGGCTCTATTATCCAAGCTCTTCCCGGGGAACCCCGACGTATGCTGGAGGTGTGGGGAATCAGGGGGCACCATGACCCACGTGTGGCTGAAGTGCCCTAAGCTTTGCTCCTTTTGGACCCAAGTGTTGGATGTAATCCATAGATTAACATCCATAAGATTGGATATGGACCCGGGACCCTTGTTACTATCCGTCCTTCCCCCCCTTCTCCCAAAGTGGCCCGCTCATCTAGCTAGATTTATGTTGCTAGCAGCTAGGACGGTCATCCCTAGGCTGTGGAAATCCACTTCCCCACCCTCTTTCTCATCGTGGCTACGGGAACTCTCCCATCTCCATAGGATGGAGGAACTAATAGCGGATTCCAGACATTCAATGGACAAACACCACCTGATCTGGGGCCCCTGGATCTCTTTCATGTCCTCCCCTGAATATAGATCTATCAATCTGGAATCCCCAGATCCCCCATGTCCCATCCCGACTTGAGAGGTGTTCGCGCCCTCCTCCCTTACACTATCTAACGACTGCCTGATGTTGACATGTCATGCTGGAGAGTCTTAGCCTGTGCACCCTGTCGAGAGGTAAGCCTTCTCTTTTCTATCCGTTTGTTCCTTGTTCTTTCTTGTCCTCTCCTCCTTCTCTGTGTCCATCCTTCTCCCCGTCCTTCTTCCTTTCCTTTTGCCCCCTCTTTATAGTGCTCCTTCAAACCTACTCAGTCACGAACCTGCAAGGGTAGCCCCGTACTACCCATAATAGGTAGCTTCTATTGAGTATACTCAAAATTGTTCTTTCTGTTATTGATACACGTAATTCTTACCCTACCCTGTGTGTATGACACAGACACGTGCCTTCATGTGTGAGCATATTTTTGTACTTTTGTACCTTTTTCATTGGAAAACCTTCAATAAAATTCTACTGTTTAAAAAAAAAAAAAAAACGTCTGGTACGCCACTGTTTCCAGAACGGAGCCTCCAGCTGTTGCAAAACAACTCCCAGTATTGTCGGAAAGCCGTTGACTGTCCAGGCATGCTGGGAGTTTTGCAACAGCTGGAGGCACCCTGTTTGGGACTCACTGGCGTAGAATTCCCCTCTGCCCACCCCTATGCAAGTCCCTAATTTAGGCCTCAAATGCGCATGGCGCTCTCACTTTGGAGCCCTGTCGTATTTCAAGGCAACAGTTTAGGGCCACATATGGGGTATCGCCGTACTCGGGAGAAATTGTGTTACAAATTTTGGGGGTTTTTTTCTGCTTTTACCCTTTTTAAAAATTAAAAAATTTTGGGAAAACAAGCATTTTAGGTAAAAAAAAAATTTTTTTTTTACATATGCAAAAGTCATGAAACACCTGTGGGGTATAAAGGTTCACTTAACCCCTTGTTACGTTCCCCGAGGGGTCTAGTTTCCAAAATGATATGCCATGTGGTTTTTTTTTTGCTGTCCTGGCACCATAGGGGCTTCCTAAATGCGGCATGCCCCCAGAGCAAAATTTGCTTTCAAAAAGCCAAATGTGACTCCTTCTCTTCCGAGACCTGTAGTGCGCCAGCAGAGCACTTTTCACCCCCATATGGGGTGTTTTCTGAATCAGGAGAAATTGGGCTTCAAATTTTTAGGGGTATTTTCTGCTATTACCCTTTTTAAAAATTAAACTTTTTTGGAAAAACAAGCATTTTAGGTAAAAAAAAATTTTTTTTTTACATTTGCAAAAGTCGTGAAACACCTGTGGGGTATTAAGGTTCACTTTATCCCATGTTACATTCCCCGAGGGGTCTAGTTTCCAAAATGGTATGCCATGTGTTTTTTTTTTTTGCTGTTCTGGCACCATAAGGGCTTCCTAAAGGTGACATGCCCCCCAAAAACCATTTCAGAAAAACGTACTCTCCAAAATCCCCTTGTCGCTCCTTCCCTTCTGAGCCCTCTACTGCGCCCGCCGAACACTTTACATAGACATATGAGGTATTTCCATACTCGAGAGAAATTGGGCTACAAATACAAGTAAAAATTTTGTCCTTTTACCCCTTGTAAAAATTCAAAAATTGGGTCTACAAGAACATGTAAGTGTAAAAATGAAGATTGTGAATTTTCTCCTTCACTTTGCTGCTATTCGTGTGAAACACCTAAAGGGTTAAAACACTTACTGAATGTCATTTTGAATACTTTGGGGGGTGTAGTTTTTCAAATCCACTTCAAACCTGAACTGGTCCCTGAAAAATACTGAGTTTGAAAATTTTGTGAAAAATCGGAAAGTTGCTGCTGACCGTTGAAGCCCTCTGGTGTCTCCCAAAAGTAAAAACTCATCAATTTTATGATGCAAACATAAAGTAGACATATTGTATATGTGAACCAAAAAAAAATGTATTCATAATATCCATTTTCCTTACAAGCAGAGAGCTTCAAAGTTAGAAAAATGCTAAATTTTCAAATTTTTCATCAAATTTACGGATTTTTCACCAAGAAATGATGCAAGTATCGACAAAAATTTACCACTATGTTAAAGTAGAATATGTCACGAAAAAACAATCTCGGAATCAGAATGATAACTAAAAGCATCCCAGAGTTATTAATGTTTAAAGTGACAGTGGTCAGATGTGCAAAAAACGCTCCGGTCCTTAAGGCCAAAATGGGCTCTGTCCTGAAGGGGTTAAGGACACATGACGTACTGGAACGTCATGTGTCCACTCCCGATCTATAACGCGGGGCCACGGCGTCGGACCTGTGGCTAATAGCGCGCGGCATTGATCGCTGTGCAGCGCGCTATTAACCCTTTAGACACGGCGTTCAAAGTTGAACGCCGCGTCTAAAGTGAAACCGAAAGCATGCCGGTTAGCTCAGTGGGCTGTTCGGGATAGCCACGGCGAAATCGCGGCATCCCGAACAGCTTACAGGACAGCCGGAGGATCCCTACCTGCCTCCTCGCTGTCCTATCGCCGAATGACTGCTCAGTGCCTGAGATACAGGCATGAGCAGTCAAGCGGCAGAATCATCGATCACTGGTTTCTTATGAGAAACCAGTGATTAATGATAAAGATCAGTGTGTGCAGTGTTATAGGTCCCTATGGGAGCTATAACACTGCAAAATGAGATTCAGGCATGAGCAATCAAGCGCCAGAATCATCGATCACTGGTTTCTTATGAGAAACCAGTGATTAATGATAAAGATCAGTGTGTGCAGTGTTATAGGTCCCTATGGGAGCTATAACACTGCAAAAAAAGGTGAAAAAAAAAGTGAATGAACAGCATTTAACACCTCCCCTATTAAAAGTTTGAATCATCCCCCTTTTCCCATAAAAAAAACACAGTGTAAATAAAAATAAACATATATGGTATCGCCGAGTGCAGAAATGTCCGAATTCTAAAAATATATCCTTAATTAAACCGCACGGTCAATGGCGTGCACGCAAAAAAATTCCATCAATAAGTCCTATCAATGCAAAAATTGTATCGTTAAAAACTTCAGATCACGGCGCAAAAAATGAGCCCTCATACCGCCCCATACACAGAAAAATAAAAAAGTTATAGGGGTCAGAAATTACAATTTTAAATATATAAATTTTCCTGCATGAAGTTATGATTTTTTCCAGAAGTACGACAAAATCAAACCTATACAAGTAGGGTATCATTTTAACCGTATGGACCTACAGAATAAATATCAGGTGTCATTTTTACCGAAAAATGTACTACGTAGAAACGGAAGCCCCCAATTGTGTTGTTTTTTTCAATTTTGTCTCACAATGATTTTTTTTTCCATTGGACCGTAGATTTTTGGGCACTATGACTGATGTCATTACAAAGTAGAATTGGTGGTGCAAAAAATAAGCCATAATATGGATTTTTAGGTGCAAAATTGAAAGAGTTATGATTTTTTAAAGGCAAGGAGCAAAATATTAAAATGCAAAAACGGAAAACGGACCCCGGGGGGGGGGTCCTTAAGGGGTTAAACGCAATTATAACTGCGATACAAACTATGCGGTTTACCTATTAGAGTGCCCGTGTCAATTACAGTATGTGGGCCGTTCAGACGGTGCGGTCCCGCATGAACGCATCTCGCTTTAACATCAGGAAGGGATATCCACTGCATAGTGTATCCCGACATTTTGCATTGAAACACAATAATAATCCGGAACTTCTAAAACTTATCATTATTGATGAGATCCCTGAAGATCAGAGAGATCGCTTTCGCAAACTGATCAATAAGGAATCCTACTGGATATTTAAACTGAAATGCCTTCATCCTGATGGTTTAAACGAGACGATCGAAAATGTAACATAATTGATACATTTAGGTTTTATTGCTTGTTTTATGTCTTTCTATGCACTGTAGACCTCTAAGTTTATGATTTTTAATGTATATATTGATACTTATTGTTTTGATGCATTCCGGTCCGTTCATCTTGTGTTTCCTCTGATACGCCGTGACCCGGATCTTGTGTTTCCTCTGACGCTCCATGACCCTGATGACAACTTCCGGTCCAACGTGTCTGGAGGATTCACACGCCGTAAGTTAATTGAGTTGTGTTTTAAGCTTGTATAAATATGTCTATGTGACCATTAGATGTTGTGAACTTGAAAAAGACGCCTGTCCTGGCGTCGAAACGCGTTGTTCCAAATAAATCGCCTCGTGATCTTCTTGTTCCTCATCCATTCTGCGCCAATTCAAGTCCTTGTGGAGTTTGGAGGTTTTTGCTACATTTGCTACACCGTGGTGGGACTGGCTGCATTGTGGAATACCTTTTACAGTGTTGTGCCTGACTTTGCACAACCTATTGGGTAAGCGCATCCGATAATATCGGCTTAGTTATATTACCCTTTTAATGCACTATGGAGCACTTCTTGTCTTTTTACATGATGAAAATATAAAGTAGACATATTATATATGTGAATCAAAATACAATTTATTTGGAATGTCTGTTTTCCTTACAAGCAGAGAGCTTCAAAGCTAGAAAAATGGGTACATTTTCTATTTTTTCATCAAATTTTGGAATTTTTCACCAAGAAGTTATTCAAGTATCGGCAAAAATTTACCACTACCATAAAGTAGAATATGTCACAAAAAAACTATCTCGGAATCCGAATGAAAGGTAAAAGCATCCCAGAGTTATTAATGCTTAAAGTGACAGTGATCAGATGTGCAAAAAATGGCCGGGTCCTTAAGGTATAAATGGGCTTGGTCCTTAAAGGGTAGCTCCCACCAAGTACTATATAATCTAATATGTCCCTACCTAGTAGTAATCTAGCCCTAACCCCCTACCTGGCTTCAAACATTTTTTAAATCGATTTAATAGAGCAGATTTAGTGGTTCTAAATCTGCTCTATAAAGTAGGGCAGGAAGCAGCGCTTCCCAACAGGCGCGACGTCACTGACGCCTTCCTGGGCGATTGCTTCCGCCCTCACGTCGTCTATGCAGCGCTCCTGTCGGGAGCGCGCATAGATGATCTGCCAATAGCACGGCAGGCAGCTCCGGGGTCTTCTCCTCCCTGTTTACCTGTGCATGTGCTATCCAGGGAGGAGGAGTAGAGGAGCATCGACGGCCTGCCGTGCACATTGAAAAACTACAACTTCCAGTATGCCCATACAGCTGTCAGGGCATGCTTGCTTTTGTAGTTTTTCAGCAGCTGGAGGCACACTGTTTGAGAAACACTCATGTGTAATCAGGGTGCCTCCAGCTGCTGCAAAACTGCAACTCCCTGGGAGCTGGGAGTTGTATAAAGTATTATAAGACCTCAGATCAGACTTACCCATCTGGAGGATCAGCACAGCAATGAGTGCACACGCTGCCTCCGGACAGGGTAACGGGGCGGGCGGGGCCACGCGCGAGTCCAGTGGAGCTGGCCAATGCGTGCAGCCTCAGCTATCAGCGTGCTCGCTCTCACCTGTTTGATTGACAGGCGGGAGCGAGCACCGCAGTGACTGAATTTCGACTCATTTGCCAGGCTGAAATGAGTCGAAATTCTGTAGTGACGTCACTGCCGAATGCATTTGGCCACTAGGAGGGCGACCCCTAGTGGCCGAATTTAAAAGTGATTTTAAACTGGTTTAACCCCTTAAGGACCGGGGGTTTTTCCGTTTTTGCATTTTCGTTTTTTGCTCCTTGCCTTTAAAAAATCTTTCAATTTTGCACCTAAAAATCCATATGATTGCTTATTTTTTGTGCCACCAATTCTACTTTGTAATGACGTCAGTCATTTTGCCCAAAAATCTACGGTGAAACGGAAAAAAAAATCATTGTGCGACAAAATTGAAAAAAAAAAAACGCTGTTTTGTAATTTTGGGGGCTTCCGTTTCTACGTAGTAAATTTTTCGGTGAAAATGACACCTTCTCTTTATTATGTAGGTCCATACGATTAAAATGATACCCTACTTATATAGGTTTGATTTTGTCGGACTTCTGGAAAAAATCATAACTACATGCAGGAAAATTAATACGTTTAAAATTGTCATCTTCTGACCCCTATAACTTTTTTATTTTTCCGTGTATGGGGCAATATGAGGGCTCATTTTTTGCGCCGTGATCTGAAGTTTTTAACGGTACCATTTTTGCATTGATAGGACTTATTGATCGCTTTTCATTCATTTTTTCATGATATAAAAAGTGACCAAAAATGCACTATTTTGGACTTTGGAATTTTTTTGCGTGCACGCCATTGACCGTGTGGTTTAATTAAGGATATATTTTTAGAATTCGGACATTTCTGCACTCGGCGATACCATATATGTTTCTTTTTATTTTTATTTACACTGTGTTTTTTTTATGGGAAAAGGGGGGTGATTCAAACTTTTAATAGGGGAGGGGTTAAATTATATTCATTCACTTTTTTTTTGCAGTGTTATAGCTCCCATAGGGACCTATAACACTGCACACACTGATCTTTATCATTGATCACTGGTTTCTCATAGGAAACCAGTGATCGATGATTCTGCCGCATGACTGCTCATGCCTGGATCTCAGGCACTGAGCAGTTATTCGGCGATCGGACAGCGAGGAGGCAGGTAGGGGCCCTCCCGCTGTCCTGTAAGCTGTTCGGGATGCCGTAATTTCGCCGCGGCTATCCCGAACAGCCCACTGAGTTAACCGACAGCTTTCACTTTTGCTTTTAGCCTTCACTATTAGCTTCACTATGACGCCGGGCCCGCCGTGATATGATGCGGGGTTACCGTGTAACCCCACATTATATCACGGGAGCAGGACCAAGGACGTACCAGTACGTCCCTGGTCCTTAAGGGGTTAAAATCACTTTTTTAATTAAAGTATATTAGAGATATGTTGTAGTACTTAACCTCCTGAGCGGTAATCCTGAGCATGACTCGGGGTTAATTTTCCCTGCCAGGATCGGTAACCCCGAGTCACGCTCGGGGTAGAATTGCAGAGTTGCCGGCCGGGCGCATGATATATCGCAAAATAGTGCGATATAGTGATGCGGCCCCTGGGAAAACATGCGATTATCTGTGGGGGCCGGCCAGAGCAGGTAAAGAAAAATACTAAAAGTCAGTGTTTCCCTACCAGGGGGCCTCCAGCTGTTGCAAAACTACAACTCTCAGCATGCCCAAAGGCTGTCCGGGCATGCTGGGAGTAGTAGTTTCACAAGAGCTGGAGGCACCCTGTTAGAAAAACACTGAGCTAAGTGTGAAAGGAAAAAGGAGTAAAATAAAAAAAAGGAGTAAAATAAAAAAAACTGCTCACCTAGTCCCAGTCCATGCAGATGCCGTTCCCCTCCGTGCGTTCCAGTCCCTGCTCTCTTCTTTATTCATCTTGCAGGACCTTTCCCTTTTCAGCCAATCACAGGCCGCAGTGGTGTAAAGCCAGTGATTGGCTGAAGGGGAAAGGGCGTGTTCTGCAGCAAATACACTAGGTTTGAAATCTGCCCGGCAAACCTAGTGTATGCTGCTGCAGGACAAGGTGAGAAGGGGGGATGAATGTGACAGGGCGGAATGTGTCAAAGGGGGGAATGTGACAGAGGGAGGAATGTGACAGAGGGGGGAATGTGACAAGAGGGAAGAATGTGACAGAGGGGGGAATGTGACAAGAGGGAAGAATGTGACAGAGGGGGGAATGTGACAAGGGGGAGGGGAATGTGACATGAAGGGGGGGATGTGAGAAGGTGGGAAGAATATGACAAGGGGGGATGTGACAGGGGGAGGGGAATGTAACATGAATGGGGGGAGAATGTGACAAGGGGGAAGAATGTGACAAGGAGGGGGGAGAATGTGACAAGGGGGGATGTGACAAGGGGGAGGAGAATGTGATAAGGGGGGGGAATGTGACAAGGGAAGGGGAATGTGACGGTGGAGATGTGAAATGGGTGGGGGGGAGATGTGAAATTCAATGGAAAAAATTGTACCGCTTTTGGTACAAATTTCCAGACAGAATCATACCGCCAGGGAGGTTAAGTACTACAACATATCAATTTTTTTATTTCATGACAGTGCCCATTTAAGGGGTTAAATCCAAGTCTACAGTTTAGCAAATCGGGAGAAGTTGTGAGAGAACCAGATCTACTCAGTGGATACGGTCAAGGGAGATAAAAGTGCCGAAGATTTTATGTTTTGTATCTCTGGTATCTTCTGTGTGGTTTGTATCCCTGATATCTTTTGTATTCCTGTACTTCTGATAGCTTTTGTGCTGTATCAGAGTTAAAGCTAACTCTGATATCTTTTGTATTTTATCAGTAAAGTATCTTTTGTGTTTATCGTACTGCTGGTAGCTTTTGTGTTGTAGCAGAGTTATCTGATATTCTTTGTATTGTACCAGTCCAGTATCTTGCTGTATCAGAGGATATCTTTTGTGTTTATTGTACTGCTGGTAGCTTTTGTGCTGTATCAGAGTTATTTGATATCTTTTGTATTGTTCCAGTCCAGTATCTTTTTGTACCAGAAGATAAATTTGAGTAGTATCAGGAAACAAATTTTGGTTGTACGCACACGCACCTTGTTGTTTGTGCTGAGTACCAATTTTTGTATGCCCGATCCTCTGAGAGATCATAGGGTAATAACACGGTCCTCACTACTCCCAAAAATTTTTTTACTTTGCAAACTGTGCACATCTATCAAAGCCAGACTTAGATGAAAAGGTAGAACTGTAATTAAATGTGTCAGTTAATTGAGCCCTAATGTTTTATCTATGAAGAAATGGGTGACTGAGTTGTGCCAAGGGAATGATGTATGAGTGTGCAAAGATGGGAAGTGTATAGAAGTTTGTTCAAAACTGTGTCTGTGCTGTAAACTTAGTTGTTGAGTAGGATTGATTGTCTCATTGTTTCCTAAAGAATGTTCCTTGGTGGCTTTGGATATGGTAGTTTGAGTGGACAAATGGCTGTGTGAATTGTGTTGAGGAAGTTGGTGGGTTTGGTTCGGGAGTTGATGGTGGTGAGACAGGTGAGGTAGGAGTGGATTGTTGTAAGAAGCTTGATAGGATTAGAGAGAGAAACAAAATAGAGACTCAACGTTTTGATGGAGAAGCATGTGGATATTAACACCTTAAGGACTGAGGGTTTTTGCATTTTCGTTTTTTCCTCCTCATCTTTTAAAAATCATAACCCTTTCAATTTTGCACGTAAAAATCCATATGATGGCTTATTTTTTGCCCCACCAATTCTACTTTGCAGTGACATCAGTCATTTTACCCAAAAATCTACAGCGAAACGGAAAAAAAAAATCATTGTGCGACAAAATTGAAGAAAAAACGCCATTTTGTAACTTTTGGGGCTTCCGTTTCTATGCAGTACATTTTTCATTAAAAATGACACCTAATCTTTATTCTGTAGGTCCATTACGATTAAAATGATACCCTACTTATATCGATTTGGTTTTGTCGTACTTCTAGAAAAAATCATAACTACATGCACGGAAATTTATACGTTTAAAATTGTCATTTTCTGACCCCTATAACTTTTTTATTTTTCTGCGTATGGGGCGGTATGAGGACTCATTTTTTGCGCCATGATGTGATGTTTTTAGTGGTACCATTTTTACATTGATCGGACTTTTGATCGCTTTTTATTCATTTTTTCATGATATAAAAAGCGACCAAAATATGTTATTTTGGACTTTGGAATTTTTTTGTGCGTACGCCATTGACCGTGCGGTTTAATTAATTATATATTTTTATAGTTCAGACATTTACGCACGCGGTGATACCACATATGTTTATATTTATTTTTATTTACATGTTTTTTTTATGGGAAAAGGGGGGTGATTTGAACTTTTATTAAGGAAACGGTTAAATCACATTTATTAACTTTTTTTTAACACTTTTTTGCAGCATTATAGCTCCCATAGGGAGCTATAACACTGCACACACTGATTGCCAGCACTGTTCCCTGCAAAGCCATAGCTTTGCAGTGATCAGCGTTATCGGCGGTCGATTGCTCAAGCCTGCATCTCAGGCTTGGGGCAATCAATCCCTGAAGGGACACGCCGGAGGCAGGTAAGAGGACCTCGGCTCGTGTCCCAGCTGATCGGGACACTGCATTTTCATTGCAGTGGTCCCGATCAGCCCCACTGAGCAGCCGGGTAGCTTTCACTTTCGTTTTAAACACGGCGTTCAACTTTGAACGCCGCGTCTAAAGGGTTAATAGCGAGCGGCACAGTGATCGCTGCCGAGCGCTATTAGCCCCGGGTCCCAGCTTCAGATACATGCCAGGACCGACCCTATATGACGCGGGGTCACCGCGTGACCCCGCGTTATATTGCGGAGCTGGCTAAGGACATAAATATACGTCCTTGGTCGTTAAGGGGTTAAGGCAGCTGAAAGTTTGGAATTTACTGATGGTTGAGTGTTATATACAGTATTCATATACAGTTATAAGCTAAAAGGCAAAGGGAAATGTAAAGGTGACTGCATGTTTAAGAGGATGGGAAACAGTATGTTACAGAAGGCACAGAGGAAGGTAAGATTAGGAAAGGTGAGTGTGTTTATGTAAGTGATACTATGGTACAAGAATGTAGAAGAGTCAAAAAAGTTTGTTGGAACTGTAAAAAGTGATAATACTTAGTTCAGGAATGTACTGAAGGTTTCAGGGGGGACCACAGGGGTCCCCTGGATCAATGAATGGAGATGAATGAATGGAGTGTTTTTTTTTCCTGATGGTAGGGGTAAAAGTGAAGATGATGAGGAGGAGTGTTTAGTGCTATGGGTGTTGTAGGTCTCTAGGAAAGCTGTGTGTATGTAGTTATGTGATGATGTTCATAGGATGTTTCTTATGATATAAAGTATGTTGTATATGTGTGATGTATATTAATGAATCAGGAATGTATGGAATATGACCAGTGAATGTTTTCTCTGTGAAGCCGTTTATGTTGTAATGGATTCTTTTTTTAGATTGGTGTAGAACAAATGAAAATCCACGTATTAACTGAACCTATTTGATGATATTTCATTAATTTCCAAATAAGTTTTGTTTTCACAGTTGCACAGGATGGATGCCAAAAAATGAAGTGTATCGGGAAATGCGATTAATTGTCTGATTATATTACAAGAGTAACAAGAGAAGTTTGGCCAAGAAAAATAAAATAAAAAAGTGATCACTATTTAATTGATAAATATTACCTAAGCATTTAAAATTCAGCTAATGGTTTATTGGATTATAAACAATGTGCATTGAAAGTGAATTTTCCCAATTTTTGAGAGAGCTCTGTATACTTTTTTTCATTTACATTTTTGGTGAGAATGTGAGACCAGTGTGTTGTACGTCGGTATTGTTAAATGTGTCTTGTACGTCTCTTGATGTAAAGTAACACAGAAATCCAGTCAGATACTAGACGTTCAAGTGATGTTGAAGACTGACCAAACCTGGGGGGAAACAAAAAGCCAAACTCAAAGGGGTGGTGACCAGTGACATTGAGGAGTGGGAAAAGAAAGGTGGGGCTTATAGAGAGAATGACAGCCTTCTCTCCTGAAACACAAAAATCACATTAAAACTTGAAGGAAATATATATATTTACTGTATAAAGTTGAGTATGTTTATAGTACCTCCATACACAGTGTGATAAACCTATACATTCTACATTGCATTTATTTGAATAATATCAATTTTGAGTGGATAACTTTATAATGACAAGTTAGTGTAATCTAAAGATGCTGAAAAAAAAAATGAAAAAAAACCCACTTTTTTTTTCTTCCCCTTTGGTAGCTTTACCAAACCCCAAAAAATACCCTTATCAGGGAAGGCAAACATTAAGTGTCAAACACCAGTGTCAAACACAAAATTGCCAAATAACCCCCGCGATAAAACTTAACCTGTATTAAATTTATATATAAAAGGACACACAATTAAAAAATCCTATATTGCCACAGTAGTATTCTGATTATGATGTGTGTTGATAAGAATACGTACATAGGGACTGAGGTTTATCTGTCACCTCGTTCGTCAGTTAACAACTGACCGTATTCACATCATAAATCTACACATTTAATCTTTTGTAATTACCCAACTGCAGGCTGGGGTATTATAGCTGTGGCAACACTAAATTTTAAAACCTATAACAGACACTGCCCCCTAACTAGTTTCGCTCACTAGGAGCTTCATCAGAGGTAAATGCATGTAAATGCCATTCAAAACTTATATACCCTCTGTTTATGATGTCATCAATAGGGTTAGTCAGACTTAGACCAATGATATTATATCTTATATCATATTGTTGATCTTGTCCAATCAAATCTCCCGATCTTAAACCCTCATAGCCAATGAAGAATGATGTTAGTAGTCCCTAATGGCAACTCCAATCATAGTGTGCCACCTCATCATCCACATGATCGTCAACTCCTGATGATGTCAGTTAATACTGACCAATAAACAAACTCTCTGTGGTACCTACCCGCTCATCCACACAGGAGTCCTTCCGGTTCAGTGCTCGAGTGTTTCCTCCATACCCTGGTGTTATAATTACACTTCTTCTAGCTCCGGCGCAGTCACTGTGCGCACTAATGGTGATGTCGCATTGGGGATGTCACTCGTCAATGTGCATCGCAGTGCACAGCCACAGCACCGGAGCCAGAGGGATCGCAGACCCCGGGAACAGGTAATTATAACACAGGGGATGGGGGAGGCAATGGGGCAGCTGGGGTGTTTGTACTCAGGATGACTGTACGCTATATGTCTGGTCCCCACTTTGCTTCTATACACATATGCCTCTGAAGCGCTATCACTCACAAGCGGAGCTGTGCGGGGGACATGTGGGAAGCCTATCAGACTGAATTTGTGGGAGAGGCTTTGGCTATTTAACAGCCATCGGCCCCTCCCTCTGGGCGTATGCTGGGTTGGCGAAATTGCGGGGGTTCTTTCGTCGCGTACGCTGGGTCAGGTGTGTGGTGGTGCAGGTAAGTGCCGGGTGTCCGGCAGGTTTCATTTACTGGGGCCCTGGTCTGTTGCAATTGCTCCCCTCATTGGGCAGGCTCCGGCACCCAGTGCGTTATGTAGGCGGCGGTCCGACGGTGCAGCGCGTGCCCGGGCTGGCCGCAGTGAACCCGGCCTCTGGATCCAGCGGCATGGCAGGCGCGGGGAGACGCGACCCACGTGTAACGCGGGGCTCTGAACGGGCGGAGTCACAGCATGCCAGTGAGCCGGCGGCATAGCTCCACGGATAGTCAGCAGGTGGCGCTGGAAAAAAAAAATGTGTGTGAGGAAATGTGTTAGGCTTATAGAGTGTATTGGTACCATGCAATAATGAGGGGCTGGCTTATGGTGCACCGGTGTCAGGCCGCAGTTTCCTGACACATGCACTGTCGCAGACAAGGGGCAGCTTGTAAGTTAATAATACTATAATCCATATTACTGTGGTTTCGGTTTGGGGGGGGGTGGTCATGCATATCAGGGTACCGGGTCGGAGGCTTGGGGTAGTCAAGTAATTAGTGGGGTTGGGGTAGTTTCAGGCATAGGGGGGGGGCTAGGGGGTGCCAGCACTTATCTGTCAGAGGTGGTAGGTGGCGCGTAACCCATATGGTTAGAACCCTGTTAGTTTCTCTTGCAGATTGGGTGGTCTGTATCCAGTTAGGTGGTCGTTACGTTCCTGGTCATTGCAAACTTGGCTACGGTCAGTACCAAACCGTACGGCGGTTGTTCATGTTATTTATTCACGTTTCACGGTGGTCATCACTTTCGCTAGCAGATGCTGGTTCACGTCATTTCAGTTCAAATGCTTAATACTCCTGTTACACTAGTTAATGTTACGCACTGCTGTTACACATAGGCCCTGAATCACTGTATATCTGAGTCGACATGTCAGATAGGGTTCAAGGCATCATTGCTACTGTCACGCATACAGAGCATTTCGTTTACACGGGTAGTGGTCACTGCGATCTTGACTCTTCTTCAAGGGTGACCACTTGCCTGCGGTGGTTGCTTACACATCTTCAGAGCCATCGCTAGTTAGTTAGAAACGGTGCACACTGTAATCTTGACTCGCAGTCAGGAGGTGTTCACGGTTTAGTTATTCATGACTATACGCGCCATGCACACGTTCTCGGTCAGACTCACGGTCAGGCCTCGTTTCAAACTATTCGGGTGGTACTCTGGGTCGCACTGGCACTACGGTCAGCACTCTTGGGTTCGGCCACATTGCACGGGCAGTCACCTGCAGCTGTAAGCTAACATTAAGTATGTATTCGGTTGTACGCAGGTGTTACCCCAGTCCTGGCCGCTCTGCTCGCGGATCACCCGGACCCAGATTGGGTCCAGTGGTTGATCAATAGTTTTGACAGAGGCTTCCACGCCGGCATGGTCACACTGCCGCAGGCCACATTTGAATGTGGCAATCTGCTGTCTGCCGTAAACGATCCCGCTGTTGTCACTGAATTAATAAATGCTGAGCTAATGAAAGGTTATATGATTGGCCCCTTGTTAGTTTCTCCATTCAGGTCTTGGAGGGTCAGTACGGTAGGGGTGGTAACAGGCAAGTTCAATGGGAAAAAGAGACTGATATTTGACTTGTCGGCTCCTCATGGGTCACTTGTCCCCAGTATCAACTCTCTCATTCCATCCGAGGAGTTTAGTATGCACTATTCTTCCATAGACCAGGCTATTCAGGTCATCTTGGCACTCGGCCCAGGGACTTGGATGGCGAAGGCGGATATCACAGATGCCTTCAAGTTGCTGCCGTTGCACAGGGACCAGTGGCAATGGTTCGGGCTCAAATTGCAGGGTGCATATTATTTTGCTTCCAAGTTGACTTTCGGATGCAAGAGCAGCCCGTGGCTGTTTGACCAACTGGCCCAGGCATTGCACTGGCTGCTGGTTAATGTCTCTGGATGCAGCCAGGTCATCCATTATTTTGATGACTTTCTTCTGCTTAGTCGGCCAAGGGAAGAGCCGGACCAGTTGGTCAGATTGCTGAAACTGTTCACTGATATTGGGGTGCCAGTGTCTCCCAAGAAAACGGTCGGTCCAACTAAGTGTCTCACCTTTCTGGGAGTAATCCTAGATTCAGTCGCAATGCAAGTCAGCTTGCCCACTGACAAACTCAACCGTATCAGAGACACTATACACAAGTACACGGTCTCCCAGGTCACGACCAAGGGCGAGTTGCAGAGCTTGCTGGGAATGCTGGCATTTGCTATGCGAGCAATTCCGCAGGGCAGAGCGTTCGTATCCAGAATATTGTCTTTGCTGCATGGTGTCCCTCAACAACACAGTAGGGTTTGGTTAGATTGCCAAGCCCTGGCTGACCTGAACATGTGGGATAGGTACATGGCACAATGGAATGGGACGCTATGTTTGTCCCGCCAGCCTCCGAGTTGTCCCCCAAGATCTGCACTGATGCGTTATCTTCCACCGGTTATGGTGCAGTGTGGGGCGGCAGGTGGATGGCGGGCCAATGGTCCAATCAGGTATTGGCTCTGGCAGGCTTCAGCAGCACTTCGGCACTTTTTGACAAGTGGTCAGGGCAGACGGTGGAGTTTCAGTGTGACAATCAGGCGTCAGTTGCCATAGTCAACAAGGGCAGATCCAGGCATACTACTGTCATGTCTTTCATGCGCAGGTTAGTCTGGGTGTCCTTACAACACAACTTCAATTTTGTAGCCAGACACATACCGGGGGTAGACAACACGGCCGCAGATGCTCTGTCCAGGGCTAATTTCCATCTCTTTTCACAGGTGGCTCCGCAAGCAGACGCAGTAGGAACACAACCCCCTTGCCTGGCACAATTAATCTTGGACTGAATTACTACACACAGGTGGCCCGGGAGTTAATGTCGGACGCCTTAGCCCCCAATACCAGAAAGGCCTATCATGCAGCACACGACACCTTTAGGTCATATCTGTCTCAACATAGCATCCCCTTTTCTTACGACACCACTATCATTCTATCTTTCATCGGTTTCTGCCACTCTTCTCTGCACCTGTCTCATAGCACTATTAAATCTTACCTTTCGGGCATTCAGCATTTCATTTCTTTATCCCACCCAGACAGGCTGTCTATCCTATCATCTCAGGCTGTCAAGGCTGCGCTCAGAGGGGTGGTGGCTCGTAGCTCCACAGCGCCACCTCTCAGGAAACCAATCAGCGGCGAGCTGTTCCGAGCCATGTCTGACGCATTAGCCAATAACCCCTTTGGCTTCGAGCGCAGTCTGATAATCAAATCTGCCATTTATCTAGCCTTCTATGGCTTCCTCCGGCCGGGTGAATTTTCATGTGTCAGGCGGGGAGCGACACATCCACAGAAGGCTCATTTAAGGTGGCAGGGTTCTTGGTTCGAAGTTTCACTGTCCGTCACAAAAACTTTCAGGTGGGGGGCGGTGGTTAAGTATTTTCCTTCAGGTAACAACTGGTGCCCGGTGGCGGTGTTGGCACAACTGGTTGAGTTCCTCCATGATAAGCCTCCGGAGTCGCCACTGTTGCCTTTCAGTGGGGGGTGCTCTTACCACTTCTCTTTTCACATCGCATGTCCGCACGCTGCTTGGCACTTTAGGACACAACCCCAGAGAGTTCTCAGGTCACTCATTCCGCATAGGAGCAGCATCGGCGGCCTCCAGGCACAAGGTGCCTGTACATGTCATCCAGAAGTTGGGGAGGTGGTGTTCTGATGCATATACCACTTATGTCCCAGATCCCTCAAGGGAAATGGCAGAGGCATTTCAATTTTTGGCATTATAAATAAATGATACTCAATTTACGCTAACTGGTGGTGTATTTTTGCCCTCTATAGGCGGACCCTCGACGCGGTTTTCAGGCACACCCCAACCGCTGTTCTATGTTATAAGTAGAGTTTTGTGTTAGGTCTTGGTAAATCTAGTTTCTTGCAGGTGGCCTTGCCAGGAGGTAACAGGTAAGCCCATGCACGGTTCAAAGTCCTGACCACAAATACAGTGCTGTGTGCTGTGTGGGGGACATATACAGTATAACATACGCTGTGCGGGGGACATATACAGTATAACATGCACTGTGCGGGGGGGGGGGGCATATGATTAGTGTTGCTCGCGAATATTCACAAAGCGAATTTTATTTGCAATTACGAATATTCATTTTTTTTTTGTTTTTTTTTCACAGTACACATCACAGTGATCATCCCTCTCTGCTTCCAGCTTGTGTGGTGTAAAGAAGGCTCTATTACTACTGTGTGAGACTGACGTACGAATTTTCGCATATGCAAATTTTCGCTCATGCAAATTATCGCATATGCGAAAATAAACGTGAATATTACAAATGCAAATATATGATGAATATTCGTCCATATATTCGCGAAATATCGCGAATTCGAATATGGCCTATGCTGCTCAACACTACACATGATATGACATATACATTCCCCCCAGCGATTCTATATACCTTCCCCCACCGCAGCTCTTCTATTTGAGAACCCCGCAGGGATCCCTGAATGGCTCCTTAGTTCGGGCTATTCTGGGATCCCGGTGGAGAAAATGAAAGTAAAATCCATCGTACACCGCTGGGGAGCGGACCATGCCGCCTGCTCCCCTGCTTAATAACTTTTGATCGGATCTGGTCTCAGAAGTGAGACCCGATGCGATCAACTTCTTTGCCCCTGTACTACTACCCACAACATGGAACAGACCCTGTTCCATGATGGGGGTAGGATTTAGTCAGTTTTGAGTCATTTCCCGACAGCTCAAAGCTGTCGAGTTTTGGTGAAGAAAAATTCACTGGTTTTCCTGTGAGTTTTTCCTCATACTCCGAGTGTTTTTTCTTTTTTGTCGGAAACCCGACCCTTTTTGTGATAACCACGCCCATTTTGACAGGTTTAAAAAACACTCCCTGGGCTGAGGGCTGCACTACAGGACATAGACTGGGGGGAGGTGTTGTCAAATACTGATACAGAAGGTAAATGGGACATCTTTAAATCAACTCTAAATAACTATACAGCTAAATATATACCAAAGGGGAACAAATATAAACGATTAAAACTAAATCCTACATGGCTGACACATGATGTTAAAAGAGCAATAAACAACAAAAAAATAGCCTTCAAAAAATACAAATCTGATGGGTCAGCTATAACATTTAAACAGTACAAGGAGCTTAATAAAATCTGTAAAAATGTAATAAAAACAGCAAAAATTCAAAATGAGAGACAGGTGGCCAAAGAAAGCAAAACTAATCCTAAATATTTTTTTAGATATATAAATGCAAAAAAACCAAGGACAGAGCATGTAGGACCCCTTAATAATGATAATGGGGAGGTTGTCACAGGCGATCAAGAGAAGGCGGAGCTACTGAATGGGTTCTTTAGTTCTGTATACACTATGGAAGAAGGAGGAGCTGACATTGGCCAGGTCAGTGCTGGTAACACATCATGTAATGTACTGAACTGGCTTAATGTAGAGATGGTACAAGGTAAGTTAAGTGATATAAATGTAAGCAAATCCCCAGGACCGGATGGACTACACCCAAGAGTTCTTAGAGAGGTAAGTTCAGTAATATCTGTACCCCTGTTCATGATATTTAGAGATTCTCTGGTGTCTGGTATTGTGCCAAGGGACTGGCGCAAGGCGAATGTGGTGCCAATCTTCAAAAAGGGCTCTAGGTCTTCCCCAGGAAACTATAGACCGGTAAGTTTAACGTGCATTGTGGGTAAATTGTTTGAAGGACTTATAAGGGATTCCATACAGGAATACATAGGGGATAATTGTATTATAAGTGATAGCCAGCATGGGTTTACTAAGGATAGAAGTTGTCAAACCAATCTAATTTGCTTTTATGAAGAGGTGAGTAGAAGCCTTGACAGAGGAATGGCTGTGGATATAGTGTTTCTGGATTTTGCTAAAGCGTTTGATACTGTCCCTCATAGACGTCTGACAGGTAAGTTAGGGTCTTTGGGTTTGGAAATTTTAGTTTGTAACTGGATTGAACACTGGCTCATGGATCGTACCCAGAGAGTGGTGGTCAATGATTCGTATTCTGATTGGTCCCCGGTTATTAGTGGTGTACCCCAAGGTTCAGTACTGGGCCCGCTGTTGTTTAATTTATTTATCAATGATATAGAGGATGGTATTAACAGCTCTGTTTCTATCTTTGCAGATGACACCAAGCTTTGTAGCACGGTACAGTCTATAGAGGATGTGCATAAGTTACAAGATGACTTGGATAGACTAAGTGTCTGGGCATCCACTTGGCAAATGAGGTTCAATGTGGATAAATGTAAGGTTATGCATCTGGGTACTAATAACCTGCATGCATCGTATGTCTTAGGGGGGATTAAACTGGCAGAGTCACTGGTAGAGAAGGATCTGGGTGTACTTGTAGATCACAGACTACAGAATAGCATGCAATGTCAGGCTGCTGCTTCCAAAGCCGGCAGGATATTGTCATGTATCAAAAGAGGCATGGACTCAAGGGACAGGGACATAATACTCCCCCTTTATGAATCATTGGTACGGCCTTACCTGGAATATGCTGTTCAGTTTTGGGCACCTGTCCATAAAAGGGACACTGCGGAGTTGGAAAGGGTGCAGAGACGCGCGACTAAACTAATATGGAGCATGGAACATCTTAGCTATGAGGAGCGATTAAAGGAGTTACAATTGTTTAGTCTTGAGAAGAGACGTTTAAAGGGGGATATGATAAACGTATATAAGTATATTAATGGCCCATACAAAAAATATGGAGAAAAACTGTTCCAGGTTAAACCCCCCCAAAGGACGAGGGGGCACTCCCTCCGTCTGGAGAAGAAAAAGTTTAGTCTCAAGGGGCGACACGCCTTCTTTACCGTGAGGACTGTGAATTTATGGAACGGTCTACCTCAGGAACTGGTCACAGAAGGAACAATTAACAGCTTTAAAACAGGATTAGATACATTCCTGAAACAAAATAAGATTAATGCTTATGAAGAAATATAAAATCTCATCCCTTCCCCAATATCGCGCCACACCCCTACCCCTTAATTCCCTGGTTGAACTTGATGGACATATGTCTTTTTTCGACCGTACTAACTATGTAACTATGTAACTCGGAGTGATGATATATTTTGTTGGGTTGTACGATCAAATTTGTGTCGCATGGGCTATGCGACACAAATTTGGTCGCACAACCCGACAAAAAGTGTCGGGTTGACATTAGTAAATGAGGGCTAATGAGTACGGGTGCACTTTTATTACTGCCCACAAGTATGGGCCTATTGGAGTAAAGGTTTTCTTGAATCCTTGGGCAAACCAATCTGTAGTTTGTAATTCAAGTGTTCAAAGTCCTAAAAGGTGGCGATCATAAAGATTAGACCCACATGAAAGAAACAACCTCGGAAGCCAAGGGGACTGAATGGTGAAGGAGGCTGCCAAGGCTGCAGTGCTCCTGTCCTCCAACAGTTATGGTACAGAGTGTAGGGGAGTGTGGATCTGTCTGGTTAGGTTTCTTGCAGGAACCAGCAATGCATGCTGAGAGAGACCAATGGAAGAAGAAAGAGGTGGTACAGGGCAAAAACGGCATCTGGAGAGTTAGTAAGAAATTGTGTGCGCCAGCAGTCTTGTACCCCATGGTAACATATATGGCCTCATACACTAAACAGAAGGGAGCTATGTGTGTAGTAATGTCCGTATATTGGTTGGCCTCAGGATTCAACAATGTAAAAAGAGGGTTTGTACAGACTTCATTATTTGCATCTGTTATAACCTAGGTAAAGCAATAAAAGTACCTGACCAACATACTCCATAATCATCTTACCTGTTTCAGAGACTATGGGGGAGATTTATCAAAACCTGTCCAGAGGAAAAGTTTCTGAGTTGCCCATAGCAACCAACCAGCTTGCTTCTTTAATTTTTAAAAAGGCCTCTGAAAAATGAAAGAAGCGATCTGATTGGTTGCTATGGGCAACTCAGCAACTTCTCCTCTGGACAGGTTATAAATCTCCCCCTATGAGTAGACTTCTTCTAACTGTCTAAGGTGGGCCAATATAAGTATATCCTTGTCTGACTGTACTGATTCTCTGACCATAGATACAGGGAATATGAGAGTGTGAGGCAGGATAATAGAGGATCATTTTAAAATATGTATTCTTTCTAAGTAAAATATCTCCAATAGCAAGATAATATTCAAGTTGGTTACTAATTTGCTATCCAATGCTAGTGTAATCACATGTTCCATGATTCAAAGCTGCGTGTAGAAGATATGCTTATCCACAGAAGGGGGAGGTGTTTCTAATTTTGTCTATGTTTCAGAACCAAGTCCAAAGTAGGTTCACTCCTTTAAGAACTCTAAAGCAAGTACCTGAGACCAGACCAATAGTGTAAACAAGCGGCAGAGCTGTATACTTTAACACCTAAGAGTCCTCTATAATCTAGGTGTAGATACAGAGCAAGGGAGAACCTTCCTGTCACATCTCTGCAGCTTCATGTAAACATTTTCTTCTTCAGTTCACTGAGAATGTCTTATCAGCATCACAGAGCAGAGTGTACCAAATCAAGGTCAAATGTACTCCTCAAAAGGGGTACTCCGGTGGTCAACATGTTTTCCCGTTTTTGACTTACCCTATTTGTTTTGTTTCATTTCTATTCTTTAGAAAATATATAATAAAGAAATTATATGTCCTGTCCTCAAGGATAGTGAAATACAGAAAAAAATATATGAGAAAGAGATAGCAAAGAAATAAGAATTAGAGCTATAGAAAAATTGGAGGATAGTGGGTCACAGGTGAAAATATAGAATATGTACAGATATATAAAGCAATAAATAATAATAACTTAAATAGAAATATATATAATATATATACTTAATATTTAACATATACATATATAATATATGTAATATATTAAGGCTACTGAGGAATACCACAACAGTGGTGAAACGCGTTTAGCCTCGATTTATAAGTATTGCCATAACCATCTTTTGTTCATACCAGCCACTAAATCAGCCGATACCGCCTTGCCAGCGCTGCAGTACCAAAATCTGCGGCCCACAATTGAATAGCGCGCTATTCAAACCACAAGGACGCCGACTTACAGCTGATTGCTGCTCCTTAGGCCGACGGGTGAACAGTGCTCAGCGCAACTACATTCACTCACCTTCTGATATTGGATGCTGGCTCTCTGCATTACAGAGAACAACATTGCATAATTTTGGACCAGTGCACCTTCAAAAACGCTTTCCCAGAAGAACCCCTACACCCATGCCAGGTTGGTGGTTGCCCTCGTTCTAGTCCGTGCGGGTGCTGATCTGTTACAGACACAGGAGTCTGCTGCTCCGGAGATGGTCAGTTGCCGGGGAACACGGCGAAGACTTCTAATAAGGTACCACTCTGAATATTCAAACTTTGTAATCATTCATACCCATAACAACCAGCTCTCTTCAATTGAAGTGAATGTTACAACTGTATCGCTCAACTCATTTGTTACATCCAACAGACACTTTGGGGGGGGGGGGGGATTCATCATTATGTGTCTATTGTAGACACAGTTCTACCCCTTTACACTGCTTGTCTATTGTACAATCTTGCTCAGAATTTACTAAGGCTGTACACTCCTTTGATAAATCTTGTGCAAATATAGAAATGCCCCCCATCGCTCTAAAGTACACTCCTTCTCTACCTCACAGGAAAAGTGGACACAGGGATTTTGTTCTATTGCTGTGAGGTCAGGATTCCATTGAGGTTTTTTATGCATCATAAAAAATGCCAGAAAAACTGTCCCAGCTTTTTCCTGCGTTTTGTCAGTTTTTCTTGTGTTTTTTTATGCATTTTTGCTGGTGTGTGTAAACAAAAAAATGTACTACATTTTTTTTTCTTTTAAATTTAGATACGTTAATGCGGAGGACTATGTCAGATTTTGTGGATTGCGATGATGAACAGCGTTTTTTTTTAAATGTCAAAAGGGTCAACGAGGGCTGTGGGGGAGTGTTTTTTAAATACATTTTTTTTTCATTGTGTTGTGTTTTTTATAATTGAATTTTCAGGCTTAGTAGTGGAAGCTATCTTGTAAACAGAATCCGTTACTTAGCTGGGGCTTAGCGTTAGCCCCCAAAACAGCTAATGCTAACCCCCAATTATTACCCCGGTACCCACCGCCACAGGGGTGCCGGGAAGAGCCGGTACCAACAGGCCCGGAGTGTCAAAAATGGCGTGCCTAGGTCTAGGCGGTAACAGGCTGGTGTTATTTATGCTGGGGAGGGCCAGTAACAATGGTCCTCGCCCACCCTGGTAACGTCAGGCTGTTGCTGCTTGGTTGGTATCGTGCTGATACTGAAAAAATTAGGGAACCACACACTTTTTTTATAAAAAATAAAAAAAACGCATAGGGTTCCCCCTATTTTCAGTATCAGCCAGATATCAACCAAGCAGCAACAGCCTGACGTTACCAGGGTGGGCGAGGACCATTGTTACTGGCCCTCCCCAGCCTAAATAACGCCAGCCTGTTACCGCCTAGGTCCAGGAGCGCCATTTTTGAAGCTCCGGGCCTGTTGGTACCGACTTTTCCCGGCACCCCTGTGGCGGTGGGTACTGGGGTAATAATTGGGGGTTAGCGCTAGCTGTTTTTGGGGTTAACGCTAAGCCCTGGCTTAGTAATGGATTCTGTCTATAAGACAGCTTCCACTACTAACCCTGAAAATTCTATTATAAAAACATGGACACATTGAAAAAAAAATGTATTTAAAAAAAATCACTCCCCACAGCCCTCGTTAACCATTTTATTGAAATAAAAAAAAAACGCTGGTCATCGTCGCAGTCCACCGAATCCTACGTAGTCCTCCGCATTCACGTATCTGAAATGAGAAGAAAATAAAAACAAGAAATATGGGTTAGTACATTTTTTGTGCTCTCCCCTGGGAAGAGCGCACATAATGCAGTGTGTTACTAAACAGAGAGCCTCCAATTGTTACTAAACTACAACTCCCATCATAAGGGGCTGTAGTTAAGCAACAGCTGGAGGCACACTGGTTGCAAAACACTGAGAGTTTGTTACCCAACTCAGTGTTTCCCAATACGTGCGCCTCCAGCTGTTGCCAAACTACAACTCCCAGCATGTACGGTTTGTCAGTGCATGCTGGGAGTTATAGTTTTGCAACAGCTGGAAGCACACAGGTAGGGAAACACTGAGTTAGGAAACAGACAATGTTTGCCAACCAGTGCGCCTCCAGTTGTTGCAAAACTGCAACTCCCGGCATTCCAAACATGCTGGGAGTTGTAGTTTTGTAACATCTGGCCCTTCAGATGTTGCCTAACTACAACACCCAGCATGCCTGGGCATGCTTGGAGTTGAAATTTTGCAACATCTTGAGGGCTACAGTTTGGACACCACTACTTAGCGGTCTCCCAACTGTTCTCCTCCAGTTGTTGCAAAACTACAACTCCCAGCATGCCTTTCGGCTGTCTGGGCATGCTGGGAGTTGTAGTTTTGCAACAACTGGAGGCACACTGGTTGGGAAACTCAGTGTTTCCCAACCTGTGTGCCTCCAGCTGTTGAAAAACTTAATCTCCAAGCATGCCCAGACTGCCCAGGCATGCTGGAAGTTGTAGTTCTGCAACATCTGAAGGGCCAGATGTTACAGAACTACAGCTCCCAGCATGACTGGACTGTCTGGGCATGCTGAGAGTTGTAGTTTTGCAACATCTGGAAGAGCACAGATTGGAGACCACTGCACAGTGGTCTCAAAACTGCGGCCCTCCAGATGTTGCAAAGCTACAACTCCCAGCATGTCCAGAAAGGGAAAGGGTGTCTGGGCATGCTGGGAGTTGTAGTTTTGAAACACCTAGAAGCAGTAGTGAAGATCACTTTACGGCGATCTTCACTGCTGCTTCCACTTACCTGCCGGAGCTGCCTTCTAGACCTGCCTGCAGCGCCGTCCCAGCCATACCCCGCCGGTCCCTCCGCACTCAGGTATGTGCCGCGGCCCCCCCGCAGCTCCCGGGATCCTCTTCCCCCGCTCTTCCTGACTTCTAGGGGCGGGAAGAGCGGGGGATCTGAACTTTAACCCCCCACAGTCAGTGATCACTGTGATTAGTCCACAGGGACCAACCACAATGATCGCTGACCAGGACCATCCACAGATGGTCCTGGGGGGGCTTGCAGAAGTTGCCTCCCGCTGGTAACAGCGGGACTTCTGCCAGTTAACCCGTGCGATGCCGGGCATCGCCGGGTTAACTGCATGACATATATAAATGTCATGATGCGCACACTACCTGCACACCATGACATTTATATATGTCATTCTGCGGGAACGGGTCAAATTGGGGGGCCACTGATGTAATGCGGATCGCAGCAGATCTCCAAAATGATCCGCTGCGATCCGCATTTAAATTAAAAAGCCGGTGGTACATGCGGCTACATCGCGCTGCCACCGGCTCCTCTATACACTGTAATAATTCATAATCCCTGCCGGGAGAGGGAAGCTCTGATTGGTGGATGGCTATTGACCAATCAGAGCTCCCCTCTCCCGGCGGCGGGGATTATGAATTATGACTGTGTATATAGAAGCCGGTGACAGCGCAGTGTAGCTGCTTGTACCGCCGGCTTTTACAGTTAATAAATGCAGATCACAGCGGGTCTCTGGATAATGACCTAATGCGATCTGCACCTCAGCCCCTGGACTACAACTCCCATCATGTGGGAGTTGCAGTCCTTACTATACCAAAATAGACACTTAGGTAAGTGTCCTCCGAGGTGGTGTATATTTGCGCTAGAAAATGCCGTTTGGGCATTTTTTTTTGTGCAAAAAAAAAGCCCGCAGTTAGTAAATTGATTCTACAGTAGAAAATGTTCTATGGTAGAATTAACCGTAGAATATGTGATGAAGAATTCTATCTAAATTTGCGCAAACAAAAGACGCAAAAAACACTTGCGTTTTTTTTTTTTGCGCTAAAAAATAGACACAAAATAGCTCTATATACAATGATAAATTCCCCCCTTTGTTTCTATTTTGCTGCTATTCCAGTGCATTGGCTCTATTTGATGAACAATTCTAACTAGAGATGAGCGAACTTACAGTAAATTCGATTCGTCACGAACTTCTCCGCTCGGCAGTTGATGACTTTTCCTGCATAAATTAGTTCAGCTTTCCGATGCTCTGGTGGGCTGGAAAAGGTGGATACAGTCCTAGGAGACTCTTTCCTAGGACTGTATCCACCTTTTCCAGCCCACCGGAGCACCTGAAGGCTGAACTAATTTACGCAGGAAAAGTCATCAACTGCCGAGCAGAGAAGTTTGTGAAGAATCGAATTTACTGTACGTTCGCTCATCTCTAATTCTAACCACTGTGGCTGTCAAATCAGACTGTAATCAGTATACTGACTTTGGACATTGGCTGCTATTGATATAAAATATCTTTATGAACACTATATATATATATATATTTTTTTTTTTATATACATTTTTCTATTGGTTGGCAACTAATATTTTTAATTTATTTTAAATAAGTATATTTTTCTTAACATCTGGGCAAGGGCCCTGCCCAGGTTTTTTTTTAATAGAATTTTCATTCAATAAAATGCACATAATTGTTTAAGCTATCCATTCTGCAGGTATTTCTATTTAAGTTATTATTATTTATTGCTATATATATCTGTACATATTCTATATTTTCACCTGTGACCCACTATCCTCCAATTTTTCTATATCTCTAATTCTTATTTCTTTGCTATCTCTTTCTTCTATATTTTTTTCTGTATTTCACTACCCTTGAGGACTGGACTTATAATTTCTTTATTATATATTTTCTATAGATTTCTTGGTCTTGGGATAATTAGATCACACCAGTTAACCTCAGGCTAGATATTGATTGAGCTGTACTGCCCTTGACATTATTCTATCATTTCTATTCTTGTTGTTTAAGCTACTCTATTTCTGTTCTTTGTTGTCTTTTTATCCCCCACTTTGTTTTCCTATATGTGCTTCTATTTCCGGTTTCTTGCTGTGCTGAAAACTACAAATCCCAGCATGCCACATGCCTTCCTGGTTTGGGGCGGCTCCCTTTTTTTTTTGTTTATTTGTTCCGCCTTTTACCCATCCTACTATTTTCCCGGGTCGGCCCCCTTATACACAGCACACTAATATAATCAGCCCTGGCTGATTATCATACACTGACTTACACACACAAAAGGGACTATAACTCCCAGCATATGTCATTCATGAGTCTTCAGTCTGTGGTATAAAACCAGCATGCTGCCTCTGTAGTCTCCTGGGGGTTGTAGTTCACCACACCTCTGTAGGGCATACACCAGTGTTTCCCAACCAGGGTGCCACCAGGTGTAGCAAAACAACTACTACCAGCATGCCCTGACAGCCTTTGGGCATCCTAGGAGTTGTAGTTTTGCAAGAGCTGGAGGCACACTGGTTGGAAACACTGGTGTAACATGATGTGTATGCTGAATAGGCTACAACAGTGTTTCCCAACCATTGTACCTCCAAAGTCTGTCAGGGCATGCTGGGAGTTGTAGTTTTGCAACAGATGGAGGCACACTGGTTTGTAAACACTAGCATACACACACACACACACACACAACAGGGACTACAACTCCCAGCATGTGTCATTCAGGAGTCCCCCCCCCTCCCCCTTCACATACAGAGATCATTCCCAGTATGAGATTTATTCACCTGCAGTCCATACATCCCCAGCCTGTGCACCTTGTCATTCTCCCCTTCAGATAACACTTATATTCTCTGTGTTCTTTCTCCTGTGCAGACCAGCATCCTTAAAATACAGAGCAGGGGGGAGGGGAGGTGAGGAGCTGTGTACTCAGCTGGATGAGATGAGGGGACGTGACTTATTTTTCTCTTGCAGACAGAGAAAAAAAAAAGCTATGACATCTTGTCCACAACAGACTCAGAACTGTGGACAACAGTAAAAGAAAACATTCTGAACTACAGAACTTCCTGCCCAACAAACAGGTAAGAAAAACACACACATGCTGCCAAAACATATAACACATGTATAATGCAAAAAAACAAAACTTACAAAGAAGATGCCATATAGTCAAAAAATTAACCACCGGAGTACCCCTTTAACCCCTTAAGGACTCAGGGTTTTTCCGTTTTTGCACTTTTGTTTTTTCCTCCTTACCTTTTAAAAATCATAACCCTTTCAATTTTCCACCTAAAAATCCATATTATGGCTTATTTTTTGCGTCGCCAATTCTACTTTGCAGCGGTTTAATTAATGATATATTTTTATAGTTCGGACATTTACGCACGCGGCGATACCACATATGTTTATTTTTTTTACACAGTTTTATTTTTTTATGGGAAAAGGGGGGTGATTCAAACTTTTATTAGGGAAGGGGTTAAATGACCTTAATTAACAATTTTTGTAAAATTTTTTTTTGCAGTGTTATAGGTCCCATAGGGACCTATAACACTGCACACACTGATCTCTCATCCTGATCACAGGCGTGTATTAACACGCCTGTGATCAGTGTTATCGGCGCTTGACTGCTCCTGCCTGGATCTCAGGCACGGAGCAGTCATTCGCCGATCTGACACCGAGGAGGCAGGTAAGGGTCCTCCCGGTGTCCTGTCAGCTGTTCGGGACGCCGCGATTTCACCGCGGAGGTCCCGAACAGCCCGACTGAGCAGCCGGGTCACTTTCACTTTAGAAGCGGCGGTCAGCTTTGACCGCCGCTTCTAAAGGGTTAATACCGCACATCGCCGCGATCGGCGATGTGTGGTATTAGCCGCGGGTCCCGGCCGTTGATGAGCGCCGGGACCGACGCGATATGACGCTTCATATCGCGGGAGTCGGCGCAGGACGTAAATATACGTCCTGCGTCGTTAAGGGGTTAATAATAATAATAATAACAATTAGAATTGAAACTGAAGAGAAAAGTAGAAGCTTCCTTAAAAATTAAATGAAGCTAAATCATACTATAATGAGCTTATTGATTACCAATAAATTTTGATTATTGATTAAAAAAAATTCACACAGGACCACAGGATCTTAGGTCACATTAACCCCTTCAGGACGGAGCCCATTTTGGCCTTAAGGACCGGAGCGTTTTTTGCACATCTGACCACTGTCACTTTAAACATTAATAACTCTGGAATGCTTTTAGTTATCATTCTGATTCCGAGATTGTTTTTTCGGGACATATTCTACTTTAACATAGTGGTAAATTTTTGTCGATACTTGCATCCTTTCTCGGTGAAAAATCCGTAAATTTGATGAAAAATGTGAAAATTTTGCATTTTTCTAACTTTGAAGCTCTCTGCTTGTAAGGAAAATGGATATTACGAATACATTTTTTTTTGGTTCACATATACAATATGTCTACTTTATGTTTGCATCATAAAATTGACGTGTTTTTACTTTTGGAAGACACCAGAGGGCTTCAACGGTCAGCAGCAATTTTCCGATTTTTCACAAAATTTTCAAACTCAGTATTTTTCAGGGACCAGTTCAGGTTTGAAGTGGATTTGAAGGGTCTTCATATTAGAAATACCCCATAAATGACCCCATTATAAAAACTAAACCCCCCAAAGTATTCAAAATTACATTCAGTCAGCGTTTTAACCCTTTAGGTGTTTCACACGAATAGCAGCAAAGTGAAGGAGAAAATTCACAATCTTCATTTTTTACACTTACATGTTCTTGTAGACCCAATTTTTGAATTTTTACAAGGGGTAAAAGGACAAAATATTTACTTGTATTTGTAGCCCAATTTCTCTCGAGTAAGCACATACCTCATATGTCTATGTAAAGTGTTCGGCGGGCGCAGTAGAGGGCTCAGAAGGGAAGGAGCGACAAGGGGATTTTGGAGAGTACTTTTTTCTGAAATGGTTTTTGGGGGGCATGTTACCTTTAGGAAGCCCTTATGGTGCCAGAACAGCAAAAAAAAAACACATGGCATACCATTTTGGAAACTAGACCCCTCGGGGAATGTAACATGGGATAAAGTGAACCTTAATACCCCACAGGTGTTTCACGACTTTTGCAAATGTAAAAAAAAAAAAAAAAATTTACCTAAAATGCTTGTTTTCCCAAAAAAATTTAATTTTTAAAAAGGGTAATAGCAGAAAATACCCCTAAAAATTTGAAGCCCAATTTCTCCCGATTCAGAAAACACCCCATATGGGGGTGAAAAGTGCTCTGCTGGCGCACTACAGGTCTCGGAAGAGAAGGAGTCACATTTGGCTTTTTGGAAGCAAATTTTGCTCTGGGGGCATGCCGCATTTAGGAAGCCCCTATGGTGCCAGGACAGCAAAAAAAAACGAAACTAGACCCCTCGGGGAACGTAACAAGGGGTTAAGTGAACCTTTATACCCCACAGGTGTTTCACGACTTTTGCATATGTAAAAAAAAAAAATTTTTTTTACCTAAAATGCTTGTTTTCCCCCCGGGTAAAAGCGAGTACGGCGATACCCCATATGTGACCCTAAACTGTTGCCTTGAAATACGACAGGGCTCCAAAGTGAGAGCGCCATGCGCAATTGAGGCCTAAATTAGGGACTTGCATAGGGGTGGACATAGGGGTATTCTACGCCAGTGATTCCCAAACAGGGTGCCTCCAGCTGTTGCAAAACTCCCAGCATGCCTGGACAGTCAACGGCTGTCCGACAATACTGGGAGTTGTTTTGCAACAGCTGGAGGCTCCGTTCTGGAAACAGTGGCGTACCAGACGTTTTTCATTTTTATTGGGGAGGGGAGGGGGGCTGTATAGGGGTATGTGTATACATAGTGTTTTTTACTTTTTATTTTTTGTGTTAGTGTAGTGTAGTGTTTTTAGGGTACAGTCGCACGGGCGGGGGTTCACAGTAGTTTCTCGCTGGCAATTTGAGCTGCAGCAGAAAGTTTGCGGCAGCTCAAATTTGCAGCCAGATACTTACTGTAATCCTCCGCCCATGTGAATGTACCCTGTACATTCGGGGGGACATCCAGCTGTTGCATAACTACAACTCCCAGCATGCCCGTTGGCTGTCGGTGACTGCTGAGAGTTGCAGTTTTGCAACAACTGTAGGCACACTGGTTATGTATCACTGAGTTTGTGACCTAACTCAGTGTTTCACAACCAGTGTGCCTCCAGCTGTTGCAAAACTACAACTCCCAGCATGTACGGTGCATGGTGTACGGTGACTGCTGAGAGTTGTAGTTTGCAACAGCTGGAGGCACACCGGTCGTGAAACACTGAGTTAGGTAAAAAAAAACTGAGTTTCACAACCAGTGTGCCTTCAGTTGTTGCAAAACTACAACTCTCAGCAGTCACCGACAGCCAACGGGCATGCTGGGAGTTGTAGTTATGCAACCAGCAGATGCACCACTACAACTCCCAGCATGCACTTTAGCTGTTTGTGCAAGCTGGGAGTTGTAGTTATACAACAGCTGAAGGTACACTTTTCCATAGAAAGAATGTGCCTCCAGCTGTTGCAAAACCATAAGTCCCAGCATGCCCATAAGGGAATGCTGGGAGTTGTGGTGGTCTGCCTCCTGCTGTTGCATAACTACAGCTCCCAGCATGCCCTTTTTGCATGCTGGGAGCTGTTGCTAAGTAACAGCAGGAGGCTGTCACTCACCTCCAACGATCCAGACGCTGCAGGTCAGTCCCGCCGCCGCCGCTGCTCCTGGGGCCCCGATCCCAACATTAACGCCGGGGATCGGGGTCCCCAGCACCCGGGGTGCACGTCCCGCACCCGCTCACGTCCTCCAGAAGAGGGGCGGAGCGGGTGCGGGAGTGACACCCGCAGCAGGCGCACTGATTGGTCGGCCGGTAATCCGGCCGACGAATCAGGACGATCGTGAGGTGGCACCCACTAGCGATGGGGGCCGGAATTCCCACGGGCGTATGGATACGCCCTCGGTCCTTAAGGACTCGGGATGCAGGGCGTATCCATACGCCCTATGTCCTGAAGAGGTTAAAGTATCTAATAATTGTTGCTATCATTAGCACACATATTCACTAATGGTCTACAACTAATTTCCACATTAATACACTGAAAGTGAAGTTGCATAACTATATTTGCACATTGGGTATGTGTCGTAAAAATACACACAATTTGTGGTTCATTTATTTTAAATTAAAGGTCTGTTCTCCAGTATATGATAATGGGGAGCACTTTACCTTTTCTTCATTTTGGTTGACTCAACTTCCTGTTGACTCACGGAAATGAAGGGGGGGGGGGGGTGGAATATGTCATGCATTCTATTAGGATCAGAATGAAGCGGAGAGACATGAGTCTCCATTTTGATCCTGGCAGCCATGTTTAAGCAGATGCATTGAAAACTTAACCCTAAATACCAAATGATAAATGTTATTTAACCCCTTAAGGACGCAGGACGTAAATGTACATCCTGGTGAGGTGGTACTTAACGCACCAGGACGTACATTTACGTCCTGTGCATAACCGCGGGCATCGGAGCGATGCCCGTGTCATGCGCGGCTGATCCCGGCTGCTGATCGCAGCCAGGGACCCGTCGGCAATGGCCGACGCCCGCGATCTCGCGGGCGTCCGCCATTAACCCCTCAGGTGCCGGGATCAATACTGATCCCGGCATCTGCGGCAGTGCGTGATTTGAATGAATGATCGGATCGCCCGCAGCGCTGCTGCGGGGATCCAATCATTCAGAACGCCGCACGGAGGTCCCCTCACCTTCCTCCGTCCGGCTCCCGGCGTCTCCTGCTCTGGTCTGAGATCGAGCAGACCAGAGCAGAAGATCGCCGATAATACTGATCTGTTCTATGTCCTATACATAGAACAGATCAGTATTAGCAATCATGGTATTGCTATGAATAGTCCCCTATGGGGACTATTAAAGTGTAAAAAAAAATGTAAAAAAATGTAAGAGTAAAAGTAAAAAAAAAGTGAAAAATCCCCTCCCCCAATAAAAAAGTAAAACGTCCGTTATTTCCTATTTTACCCCCAAAATGCGTAATTTTTTTTTTTATAGACATATTTGGTATCGACGCGTGCGTAAATGTCCGAACTATTAAAATAAAATGTTAATGATCCCGTACGGTGAACGGCGTGAACGAAAAAAAAAAAAGTCCAAAATTGCTACCTTTTTTTAATACATTTTATTTTAAAAAAAGAAAAAATTTATTAAAAGTTTTTTATATGCAAATGTGGTATTAAAAAAAAGTACAGATCATGGCGCAAAAAATGAGCCCCCATACCGCCGCTTATACGGAAAAATAAAAAAGTTAGGTCATCAAAATAAAGGGATTATAAACGTACTAATTTGGTTCAAAAGTTTGTGATTTTATTTAAGCACAACAATAATAGAAAAGTATGTAATAATGGGTATCATTTTAATCGTATTGACCCTCAGAATAAAGAACACACGTCATTTTTACCATAAATTGTACGGCGTGAAAACGAAACCTTCCAAAATGAGCAAAATTGCGTTTTTCGTTTTAATTTCCCCACAAAAATAGTGTTTTTTGGTTGCACCATACACTTTATGATATAATGAGTTATGTCATTACAAAGGACAACTGGTCACGCAAAAAACAAGCCCTCATACTAGTCTGTGGATGAAAATATAAAAGAGTTATGATTTTTAGAAGGCGAGGAGGAAAAAATGAAAACGTAAAAATTTAATTGTTTGAGTCCTTAAGGCCAAAATGGGCTGAGTCCTTAAGGGGTTAATTGAATATGGTGGGCTGTATCTGTGCAAAAGACAGCAGAGCTTCTTATGGGATAGTACGTCTCATACAGTAAAACACACTGAGTGCTGAATGCAGTAATGAGGCGGTTATGCTCACCTTTTGGGGTTGTGTGTTAGACACAACCACCTCTTATAGCGTGTAGGCACGGTGCAGCCACCCAGGTATCAATGATGCGGAAACCCACGCCGATCAAAGGATACAATGTTAGAAAAAACTTTTAAAAAAGGATCCGTGTTTTAACGGCGCAAGATTTCACAGTACACATGAGCTATCTCAGTATAAAAGAAAGTGTTGAAGTGATCACATGTATGCCATGGCTAAGGGCCTCATGGCCTGAAACGCATCGGCGTTTTGAGGACTCCAAGCTATCCTGTACTGCACTTTTGTCCTTGTGTTTAAATTTTTGCCTGCCATGGAATTTTAACTTTGGATATAAATAAAATAATTATTTTACTCAGTGCTGGCTCCACCCTTCTTCTGTACCTGCTTTGCTCCAGAGGCTGGCCGTGCACGAGTGGGATCAGGTGAGTTAAAACAGACTCTTTCTAAATCTTGTGATTTCACAGTACACGTTGAATGTGAGACTGTTCACTTATTAAACCAACAAACGTGTTTCGAGACTAGCACTGTCTCTCAATGTTAAAAATGGCATATTGATTGTTGATATGCCATTTTAACATTGAGAAAGAGACAGTGCTAGTCTCGAAACACGTTTGTTGGCTTAATAAATGAACAGTCTCACAATTCAACGTGTACTGTGAAATCTTTGAACACGGATTGCGCCGTTGAAACCCGAATCCTTTTTTGACGTTTCTTCTACCATTTATTGAATATAAATTGGTGCATTACACAAACATATATTTTATATTCACACTCTCTATATAATCAGTTGTACACTGTATCACCCATAATACGTGATTCTAACATTTAATAGAGTTTTAGAGTTGCACATAGTTTATTCTATTGTTCCTCACAAATATTCCACTTTGTAAGGCCTAACATGGCATGTTCTTAAGTTAACGTAACAGCAGCCCTTTTAATTGACCTGCGATATTGCACACGCTAACCTTTATTCTCATAAACATTTCTTCACATCAACAAAATGTTCTCAAACATCATATCAGCTTTGTTTGGGGTATCTCTGTTAAGGACCAAGGGCACACAGGTACGCCTTTGCTCCCTGGTACTTAAGAACCAAGGGCGTACCTGTACGGACCAGGGTGACTGCTGATATCGATCAGCAGTCACTCCGCGCAAATGCCCAGGTGGGTCATCAGACCCCCCCCATGTCGGCCATCGGCGCAAATCGCAAGTGAATTCACACTTGCGATTTGCGCGATTCCGGGTCATTACGAGTCTATGATGACCCGGTGACCTGGAATATAAGGGGGATCGCGGTTGTCCAAGACACCCACGATCCCCCTGAAGGGATAGGAGTGAGGTGGCAGGGGTGCCACCCCTCCTATCCCTGCTATTGGTGGTCAAGACGCAACCACCAATAGCATATCGGGGGCGGGGGGGGGGTTTACTTTCATTTTCCCCGTTCTGCCAAACCACAAAAGGCGCCGAAGATCCACTTACCCATCGGCGACGGCTGCGGGCGGCAAGTCGTGCGGCAGAAGAGGACGGCTTCCTGGTTCCGATGGAAGCCGGTAAGTTGCTTAGCAACATCTAGGGGACTACAGTTTGAGACCACTATAAACTGGTCTCTACACTGTTGTCCTTCAGATGTTGCATAAACAGCTGTCATGCTGGGATTTGTAGTTTTGCAACAGCTGGAGGGTCACAGTTTGGAGATCACTGTGCTGTGAACTGTGGCCCTCTAGATCTTGCAAAACTACAACTTCCAGCATGCCCACATAGCAGTTTGCTGTCTGGGAATGCTGGCATTTGTAGTTTTGCAACATCTGGAGGTCCACAGTTTGGAAATCACTGTGCAGTGGTCTCTAAACTGTAGACCACCAGATGTTGCAAAACTGCAAATCCCAGCATGCCCAAACAGCTGTCTCAGCATGCTGGGAGTTGCAGTTGTACCTCTAACTGTTGCATAACTACATCTCCCAGCATGCACTTCGACGATCAGTACATGCTGGGAGTTGTAGTTTTGCAACAGTTGGAGGCACACTGGGTGGAAAATACGGAGTTAGATAACAGAACCTAACTGAATGTTTTCCAACCAGTGTGCCTCCAGCTGTTGCAAAAGTACAACTCCCAGCATGCACGGTCTGTTGGGAGTTGTAGTTTTGAAACAGCTGGAGGTTTGCCCCCCATGTGAATGTACAGGGTACATTCACACGGACGGGTTTGCAGTGAGTTTCCTGCTTCAAGTATGAGCTGCGGCAAATTTTTTGCCGCAGTGCAAACTCCTAGCGGTAAGCTCACTGTAACCCGCCAGTTAACCTATGTACCCTAAAAACACTACACTACACTACCACATAATAAAGGGTAAAACACTACATATACACCCCCTTACACTGTCCCCCCCCAATATAAATGAAAAACGTATTGTTCAGCAGTGTTTCCAAAACGGAGCCTCCAGCTGTTGCAAAACAACAACTCCCAGCATTTCAGGACAGCCACTGACTGTCCAGGCATGCTGGGAGGTTAGCAACAGCTGGAGGCACCCTGTTTGGGAATCACTGGCATAGAATACCCCTATGTCCACCCCTATGCAATCCCTAATTTAGTCTTCAAATGCACATGGCGCTCTCTCTGTTTGGAGACCTGTCGTATTTCAAGGAAACAGTTAAGTGCCACATATGGGCACATAAATACCCTATGTGTGGTTGTAAAGTGCTCTGAGGGCGAACTACAATGCTCAGAAAAGAAGGAGCGCCATTGGGATTTTGAAGAGAAAATTTGTCCGGAATTGAAGGCCATGTGTGTTTACAAAGCCCCCATAGTGCCAGAACAAAGGACCCCTCCCACATGTGACCCCGTTTTGGAAACTACACCCCTCACGTAATGTAATAAGGGGTACAGTGAGCATTTACGCCCCACAGGTGTCTGACAGTTTTCTGGAACAGTGGTCCGTGAAAATGAAAAATTTAATTTTGCATTTGTTCAGCCCACTGTTCCAAAGATCCGTCAAACGCCAGTGGGGTGTAAATACTCACTGCATCCCTTATTAAATTCTGTGAGGGCGTAGTTTCCAAAATGGGGTCACATGTGGGGGAGGTCCACTATTCTGGCACCACAGGGGGCTTTGTAAACGCACATGGCCCCTGACTTCCATTCCAAACAAATTTCCTTTTCAAAAGCTCAATGGCGCTCCTTCTCTTCTGAGCATTGTAGTGCGCCAGCAGAGCACTTGACGTCCACACATGGGGTATTTCCATACTCAGAAGAAATGGGGTTACAAATTATGGGGGTAATTTTCTCCTATTACCCCTTGTAAAAGTGTAACATTTGGGGAAAAAACAGCATTTTAGTGAAAACTTTTTTTTTTCATTTACACATCCAACTTTAACAAAATCTCGGGAAATACCTGTGAAGTGTTAAGGCTCACTGTACCCCTTGTTATGTTCCTTGAGGCGTGTAGTTTCCAAAATAGTATGCCATGTGTTTTTTTTTTGCTGTTCTTACATCATAGGGGCTTCCTAAATGCGACATGCCCCCCAAAAACCATTTCAGCACAATTTGCTTTCAAAAAGCCAAATGTGACTCCTTCTCTTCTGAGCATTGTAGTTTGCCCGCAAAGCATTTTACGTCCTAACATGGGGTGTTTCCATACTCAGAAGAGATGGGGTTACATATTTTGGGGGGCATTTTCTCCCATTACCCTTTATAAAAATGGTAAATTTGGGAAAAAAATGCACTTTTTCTGCAAATTATATTTTTTTCACTTACACATCCGACTAACGAAAAGTCATCAAACACTTGTGGGGTGTTAAGGCTCACTGGACCCCTTGTTATGTGTCTTGAGGGGTGTAGTTTCCAAAATGTTATGCCATGTGGGGGGGTTTCTGCTGTTCTGGCACCATAGGGGCTTCCTAAATGTGACATGCTCCCCAAAAACCATTTCAGAAAAACTCGCCCGCCCACCGAACACTTGATATACACATATGAGGTATGTGCGGTCGCACGCGCACGAGAGCCCAAGATGGTGCCGGCGACCGCGATGTGCGGCGGCAAGGAGCGCAGCTGTTCTGAACCAGGTAATCTTATCACAATCTCTGATTGGTCCTTTCTAGTATAAATTACTTACCCAGCTAAGACCCAGATACTCCCTGACGAAGCGGGTAGCGAAACGGTGTAGGGGTTGTGGGTGATCCTTTTTGTGAGTATAACGCGATGATTGTGGATGTCTTGTGGGAGCCTGGCTAAACTTTTCTCTCTCCTTCCCCTCAGTGGGAATTGTCTATACTCTGTTGCAACAATATCTATGCCTGAGTATAATCGTCTCTCGTTTTCAGGCTCCATGTGAGGACATTGTTACCTCATGTTTCCCCAGGCTCCCATAGTACACCTTTTGATCATCTGTCCACGTTGTCTCTCTTCGCCTAGTTTATATTATGTTTGTATTTGCCTTTTCTATGTACGCATATTGTGGCAGTGACTCTACTCCCTTATATGTTTAACTGATAGTGGCAATTTTCTAGGAGCATATCCATCCTCACATATTTTTGTGGCTATTGCTGATCCTCACTATTTATGTATTTTATTTATTATATATGTTCAATAAAATTTGTTACTTTATCTACTTCTTTGTTTGGCGCAATTTTTGATAGGAGACAATACTAAAGAGTTTAGCACCAAACGCAACTTACTTTTCTGATTGAAAAGCTACTTTGGTCACATGTCTTTGGTTACATCCAGATAAGAGGTATGTCCTTACTCCAAAGAAATGTATCTACAAATTTAGTTTCCAAAATAGTATGCCATGTGTTTTTTTTTTTTTTTGCTGTTATGGCACCATAGGGGCTTCCTAAATGTGACATGCCCCCCCCCCCCCCCATTTCAGCAACATTTGCTAATGTGACTCCTTCTCTTCTGATCATTGTAGTGCGCCCACAGTGCACTTGACGTCCACACATGGGGTACTTCCATACTCAGAAGAGATGGGGTTACAAATTTTGGGGGGCATTTTCTCCTATTACCCCTTGTAAAAATGTAAAGTTTTGGGAGGGAAAAACAGCATTTTAGTAAAAAAAATAAAAAAATATGTATTTACACATCCAAAGTCGTCAAACACCTGTGGGGTGTTAAGGCTCACTGTACCCCTTGTTATGTTCCTTGAGGGGTGTAGTTTTCAAAATAGTATGCCATGTGTTTTTTTTTTTTTTTTTTGCAAAATTTGCAAATGTGACTCCTTCTCTTTTGAGCATTGTAGTGCACCTGCAGTATTTGCATACTCAGAAGAGAAGTGGTTTCACATTTTGGGGGCATTTTCTCCTATTACCCCTTGTAAAAATGTAAAATTTTTGGGGGAAACCAGCATTTTAGTGAAAAAATAGTATCCCATGTGGGGTTTGACAACTTTTCATAAATTTGAATGTGTAAATGATTATATTTTATATAGGAGAAAATGCCCCCCAAAATTTGAAACCACTTCTGGCACCATAGGGGCTTCCTAAATGGGGCATGCCCCTCAAAAACTATTTCAGAAAAATTTGCTTTCCAAAAGCCAAATGTGACTCCTTCTCTTCTGGGATATTTGTAGTGCATCCGCAGTGCGCTTGATGTCCACACATGGGGTATTTCCATACTCAAAATAGATAGGGTTATACATTTTGGGGGGCATTTTCTCCTATTACCTCTTGTAAAAATTTTAAATTTGGGGGAAAACCAGCATTATTGTGAAAAAAAATGTATTTACACATCCAACTTTAACGAAAAGTCGTCAAACACCTCGGGTGTTAAGGTTCACTTTACCACTTGTTACGTTCCTTGAGAGGTGTAGTTTCCAAAATATGCCATGTGTTTTTTTTTTTTTTTTTTTTTTTGCTGTCCTGGCAACAAAGGGACTTCCTAAATTAGACATGCGCCCCAAAAACCATTTCAGAAAAACTCACTCTCCAAAATCCCACTGTCGTTCCTTCCCTTATGTCCCACTTGACATAAACATATGAGGCATTTCCTTACTTGAGAGAAATTGGGTTACAAATTTTAGGAAGATTTCTCTCCTTTTACCCCTTGTAAAAATTCAAAAACTGGGTCTACAAGAACATGCGAGTGTAAAAAATGAAGATTTAGAATTTTCTCCTTCACTTTGCTGCTATTCCTGTGAAACACCTAAAGGGTTAACACACTTACTGAATGTCATTTTGAATACTTTGAGGGATGCAGTTTTTATAATGGGTCATTTGTGGGGTATTTCTAATATGAAGGCCCTTCAAATCCACTTCAAAACTGAACTGGTCCCTGAAAAATTCAGATTTTGAAAATTTTGTGGAAAATTGCTGCTGAATCATAAAGTAGACACATTGTATATGAGAATCAATATACCATTTATTTGTAATGTTTATTTTCCTTATAAGCAGAGAGCTTCAAAGTAAAAAAAAAAATGCAAAATTTTCAATTTATTGATGAAATTTTACCCCTTTTACCCCAGAATGAAAGGTAAAAGCATCCCAGGTTATTAATGCTTAAAGTGACAGTGGTCAGATGTGCAAAAAAAGCTCTGGTCCTTAAAGCGTCAGAACTGTTATATGTTGCTCAGTATCTCATCCTGATCATGAAAATGTACTTTGTATGTGTCTGTGACCTACATTTCTCTCAGAATTAGCTTTATTTCTGAAATACCTAAATTTTGTCCACCAGAAGCAGGGGGCGGGTCCCTCCCCCTCCTCCCCTCCCTCACCCTCCTCAGTCCAGTGCTTCCCAACCAGAGTGCCTCCAGCTGTTGCAAAACTACAGCTCCCAGCATGCCCACACATCATTTGGCTGTGCAGGCATGTTGGGAGTTTTAGTTTTGCAACAGCTGGAGGCATATGATTGTAGTCCCCCTTTAGTACACACACACACACACACACACATTGGCTTCATATATTCTTACACATACACATTAGATAGACACACTGATATACACACATACACATATATCCACACACACACATACATACATGCAGGGACACTTTTTAAACTAATAAATCTATTCACTGTCTGCAATGTGTTTCTGCCTCTCTCCCCCTTCTCTTCACACGAGGCGGTCTGCAGTGTGTCCTGCCCCTCCCCTTCTATTTACACGCAGACAAGTAAACACAGGCAGCTGGGAGCAGAGCAGCTTGCTGTCAATCATGAAGTATGACCAGTGATGTTAGGATGAAGCAGTGTACACAGCAGGACTGAATGCATCCCAGGGGGGGCAGTTGTTTGACTGGCTTTTTCAGTAGGAAATACTGAACATTTTCTAATGAAAGCAATTGCAAAGCCTATTGGTTTTGCATGCCTTAAAACATATCAAATGTTTTTATATCTGACAATGCCTAAAATTGGCCTGGTCCTTAAATGGGCACTGTCATGAAGTAAAAAAATTGATATGTTGTAGTACTTAAGTACTACAACATATCTCTAATATACTTTAATTAAAAAAAGTGATTTTAAACAAGTTTAAAATCACTTTTAAATTCGGCCACTAGGGGTCGCCCTCCTAGTGGCCGAATGCATTCAGCAGTGACGTCACTACTGGATTTCGACTCATTTCAGCCTGGCAATGAGTCGAAATCCAGTCACTGCGGTGCTCGCTCCCGCCTGTCAATCAAACAGGCGAGAGCGAGCGCGCTGAAAGCTGGGGCTGCACTGCCCACTGTCAGGCTGCTCCACTAGCCTCGCGCATGGCCCCGCCCCCATTACCCTGTCCGGAGGCAGCGCGCGCACTCATTGCTGCGCTGATCCTCCGGATGGGCAAGTCTGATCTGAGGTCTTATAAGGGGAGCGGAATGTCTTCTTTTCGGGCAGTTGGAGGGAGGGGGCTGTTGCACGGCGGGGTCTGGGGGTGATGGAGTTTGGAGAGCGGAATGTTTTTTCTGGGTCGGCGGAGGGAGAAGGGTGGGGGGTGTTGCGCGGCGGGGCCTGGGGGAGCGGGATCTGTGGCAGCTGCGGCTGAGACTGTTTTCACCACAGGGTGCCTACAGTTGTTTCCCCACTACAACTCCCAGCATGCCCTGACAGCCAATAGATGTCAGGGCAGGCTGGGAGTTGTAGTGGTGAAACAGCTGGAGGCACCCTGTATAGTTGAACTAAGGGCGGAAGTCAGGCCCCCCAGCAGGCGTCAGTGACGTCATGCCTGCCGGGGAAGTCTGCCTGGTAGTGAGCACACTACCAGGCAGAAAAAAAAGCATTTTTAATATAGTAAAAAAAAATGTAAAGGCAGGGGGGGGGGGGGGGGGGGGGTTAGGGATAGATGGGCAATAGGCAGGGACAGGAAGAAAAAAAAAAAGGGATGGTGGGAGCTACCCTTTAAGGGGTTTTGGTGGGCCATGAAAATTACATTTTTCTCGGTCCACTGTTCCAAAAATCTGTCAGACACCTGTGGGGTGTAAATACTCACTGCACCCCTTGTTACACTCCTTTAGGGGTGTAGTTTCCATAATGGGGGTGGTTTCCACTGTCTGGGCACCATGAGGGCTTTATCAACGCAACATGGCCTTCCATTACAGACAAATTCTCTCTCAAAAAGCCAAATGGCGCTTCTTCCCTTCTGGGCCCTGTAGTGCGCTCACAGAGCACTTTACATCCACATATGGAATATTTCCACGCTTTGGATAAACTAGATAACACATTTTGGGGTGCTTTTTCTCATTTTACCCCTCTTTAATATAAAAACAGTAGGGTTACACCAACGTAAAAAACATAACTGCACTTCTTTTACATTGCTTGAGGGCTGTGGTTTCTAAAATGGAATCACATGTGGGGATTTCCACTATCCAGGGACTATAGAGGCTTTGTAAATATGACATACATTTTCTCTCTTTAAAAGCCAAATAGCACTCCTTCCCTCCTGAGCACAGGAGAGCACTTTACATCCACATATGGGGCATTTCCATACACAGGAGAAATTAGGTTACAATTTTTGAGGTGCTTTTTTTTTCTTTTTTTTTTTTAACCCTTTTGAAAAGGAAAAATTTAGGACTTCAAAAACATTAGTTAGTGTAAAAATTTTGCATTTTCATGGTTCACTGTTCCAAAACTGTGTTGAACGCCTGTGGAGTGTACATGCTCACTGTGCCCCTTATTTCATTTCTTGAGAGGTGTAGTTTCCAAAAATGGTGTCACATGAGGAAGCTTTCACTGTCTGGGCAATAGGACCCCCAAAACAAATTCTCTTTTCAAAAACCAAATGTTCCTCCTTCCCTTCTGAGCTTTGCCATGTGCCCACAGATCACTTAGTGTTCATATATAGGGTATTTCTATACTCAGGAAAAATTGGGTTACGAATTTTGAGGGCCTCTCTCTCCTATTACCTCTTCTGAAAAGTAAAAATTTGGGGCTACAACAAAATGTTAGTGTAAAAAATGTTTGATTTTGACCTTTCTCTTCCACATTGCTGCTATTCCTGTGAAACACCTAAAGGGTTAAAAAAAACTTTCTGTATGTCATTTTAAATACTTTAAGGTGTGCAGTTTTTATAATGGTGTCCTTTACGAGGATTTCCAACAAAATGGCCCCTCAAATCAACTTCAAACTGAACCGGTCCCTGAAAATTTCAGATTTTGAAATTTTCATTAAAATTTGGAAAATCACTGCTAAACTTTGGAGCTCTCGAATGTCTTCAAAAAGTAAAAAAAAAGAAGTCTACTTTATGATGTCAACATGAAGTAGACATACTATATTTGTGAATCAATATGTGATTTATTTGGCATGACCATTTTCCTTACAAGGAGAGAATTTCAAATTAAAAAAAGGCAAATTTCTCAATGAAATTTTGAAATTTCTCACAAAGAAACGATGCAATCATCAACAAAAATTTACCACTATCTTAAAGTAGAATATGTCTTGAAAAAAACTACCGTATATACTCGAGTATAAGCCGAGACCCCTAATTTCAACCCAAAATCCCAGGAAAAGTTATTGACTCGAGTATAAGCCTAGGGTGGGAAATACCTCATCCCCCCCTGTCATCATCCAGACCCGTCATTAACATCCTCATCATCATCCCCTTGTCATCATCCCACACATCCCCCCTTCATCATCCTCTTATCATCCCACACATCCCCCCTTCATCATCCCCTTATCATCCCACACATCCCCCCTTCATCATCCCCTTGTCATCATCTCACACATCCCCCCTTCATCATCCCCTTATCATCCCGCACATCCCCCCTTCATCATCCCCTTATCATCCCACACATCCCCCCTTCATCATCCCCTTATCATCCCGCACATCCCCCCTTCATCATCCCCTTATCATCCCACACACCCCCCTTCATCATCCCCACCCCCCTTCATCATCCCCACACCCCCCCTTCATCATCCTCTTCTCATCATTCGCCCTCAGTGGTCTTCAACCTGCGGACCTCCAGAGGTTTCAAAACTACAACTCCCAGCAAGCCCGGGCAGCCATCGGCTGTCCGGGCTTGCTGGGAGTTGTAGTTTTGAAACCTCCGGAGGTCCGCAGGTTGAAGACCACTGCGGCCTTCAACATCATCCAGCCCCCTCTCACCCCCCTTTAGTTCTGAGTACTCACCTCCGCTCGGCGCTGGTCCGGTCCTGCAGGGCTGTCCGGTGAGGAGGTGGTCCGGTGGGGAGGTGGTCCGGGCTGCTATCTTCACCGGGGGCGCCTCTTCTCCGCGCTTCCGGCCCGGAATAGAGGCGTTGCCTTGACAATGACGCAGAAGTACGTTGGCAATGAACGCACCTCTGCGTCGTTGTCACGGCAACGTGACTATTCTGAGGCTGGGCCCGAAGCGCTTAGAAGAGGCCTCCCCGGTGAAGATAGCAGCCCGGAACCAGTATCCCACCGGACCACCTCCTCACCGGACAGTCCTGCAGGACCGGAGCAGCGCCGAGCGGAGGTGAGTACTCAGAACTAAAGGGGGTGAGAGGGGGCTGGATGATGTTGAAGGCCGCAGTGGTCTTCAACCTGCGGACCTCCGGAGGTTTCAAAACTACAACTCCCAGCAAGCCCGGACAGCCGATGGCTGCCCGGGCTTGCTGGGAGTTGTAGTTTTGAAACCTCTGGAGGTCCGCAGGTTGAAGACCACTGCGGGTGGGGGAGTTCACTCGAGTATAAGCCGAGGGGGGTGTTTTCAGCACGAAAAATCGTGCTGAAAAACTCGGCCTATACTCGAGTATATACGGTATCTCAGAAATATAATCAGAAGAATAAGCATCTCAGAGTTAATAATGCATAAATAGACACAAGTTAGATTTGCAAAATTTGGCGATGTCCTAAGGGCCAAAATGGGTTATGTCCTTAAAAGGGTACTCCCGTGGAAAACTTTTTTTTTTTTAAATCAACTGATGCCAGAAAGTTAAAAAGATTTGTAAATTATTAAAAATATTAATCACACCTCAAGGATTTTTAACATACCAAATGGTACACAATGATAGATGGAAACAAATTGTCTGAAACAGATGTGAAAATGTATTACACTATAATAAAATGGTTAATCATAAAATGAACACATGACAAAAAATAAATATTGAAAATGTTAAAATATTGCACTACTTTACTATATAATTACCATTGGGCCCTAATGGTAAAAAATGATACACTGCTATTTTAAATTTACTTTCAATTGATAATCCGGCAATACCGATTCTCCGGCACTTTGAGATGTATGAATGAATTTTGTAAAGTTCAGCAATGATGTTAAATACTAGATAGATATCAGAATTTTAACTGAGTTAAAATGAACCATCTACAGTAAACTCAGTTGTTTTATCTCACCGGGTCTGCTGGCCGCTGGTCCCGTACTGCGACGGATCCAAATGATTCATCTACCGCACCTGGGTCTCTGCTTCACCTAACAGATACGCTGACTGCCGCTTTGTCTGAGCCTCATAGCACTGGTCTGCACCCGGGAGCACATCAAGCCACGAGTTCCCTCTGCTAGGGTCTCCTGCCAGAGCATCTTGTCCCAAACTGTGAGCTATTTCATTCCGTGCATGCAGAGCCTGTTATTGCATAACATCTTGAGGATTACGGCGCCTGTACTATTCTTTATAACTGCAGGACTTTCACCATCGGTCCGTCGCAAGTACGGACCAGCGGCCAGCAGACCCGGTGAGATAAAACAACTGAGTTTACTGTGGGTGGTTCATTTTAACTCAAAAACAGACTGTCAGGCATTATGATATCTATCTAGCATTTAACATCCTTGCTGAACTTTACCAAAATTCATTCATACATCTCAAAGTGCCGGAGAATCGTTATTGCCGGATTATCAACTGAAAGTAAATTTTAAATAGCAGTGTATCATTTTTTTTACCATTAGGGCCCAATGGTAATTATATAGTAAAGTAGTGCAAGATTTTAACATTTTCAATATTTATTTTTTGTCATGTGTTCATTTTATGATTAACCATTTTATGATTGTGTAATAATTTTCACTGTTACGCCGAGCGCTCCGGGTCCCTGCTCCTCCCCGGAGCGCTCGCGGCGTTCTCCTCTCTGCAGCGCCCCGGTCAGACCCGCTGACCGGGAGCGCTGCACTGACATTCGCGATGTGGATGCGATTCGCATAGCGGGACGCGCCCGCTCGCGAATCGCATCCCAAGCCACTTACCCGTCCCGGTCCCCGGCTGTCATGTTCTGGAGCGCGCGGTTCCGCTCTCTAGGGTGCGCGCGCGCCAGCTCTCTAAGATTTAAAGGGCCAGTGCACCAGTGATTGGTGCCTGGCCCAATCAATCTAATTAGCTTCCACCTGCTCCCTGTGTATATTACCTCACTTCCCCTGCACTTCCTTGCCGGATCTTGTTGCCTTGTGCCAGAGAAAGCGTTTAGTGTTGTCCAAAGCCTGTGTTCCAGATCTCCTGCTATCCTCATTGACTACGAACCTTGCCGCCTGCCCCGACCTTCTGCTACGTCTGACCTCGCCTCTGTCTAGTCCTTCTGTCCCACGCCTTCTCAGCAGTCAGCGAGGTTGAGCCGTTGCCGGTGGATACGACCTGGTTGCTACCGCCGTAGCAAGACCATCCCGCTTTGCGGCAGGCTCTGGTGAAAACCAGTTTCAACCCTAGAACCGGTCCACCGACACGGTCCACGCCAATCCCTCGCTGACACAGAGGATCCACATCCAGCTAGCCGAATCATAACAGTAGATCCGGCCATGGATCCCGCTGAGGTGCCGCTGCCAAGTCTCGCTGACCTATCCACGGTGGTCGCCCAGCAATCGCAGCAAATTGCCCAACAAGGACAGCAGCTGTCGCAGTTGACCGCCACGTTACAGCAACTTCTGCCACTGCTACAGCAGCAACCATCTCCTCCGCCAGCTCCTGCACCTCCTTCGCAGCGAGTGGCCACTCCTAGCCTCCGCTTGTCCCTGCCGGACAAATTTGATGGGGACTCTAGACTCTGCCGTGGCTTCTTGTCTCAATGTTCCCTACATATGGAGATGTTGTTGGACCAATTTTCTACAGAACGGTCTAAGGTGGCGTTCGTAGTGAGTCTTCTGTTTGGAAAGGCCTTATCTTGGGCCACACCGCTCTGGGACCGCAATGATCCTGCCACAGCCACAGTCCAGTCCTTCTTCGCTGAAGTACGTAGTGTCTTCGAGGAACCAGCCCGAGCTTCTTCTGCCGAGACTGCCCTGCTGAACCTGGTCCAGGGTAATTCTTCAGTAGGCGAGCACGCCATCCAATTTAGTACTCTCGCCTCCGAATTATCTTGGAATAACGAGGCTCTCTGTGCGACCTTTAAAAAAGGCCTATCCAGTAACATAAAGGATGTGCTGGCCGCACGAGAGATTCCTGCCAACCTGCAAGAACTTATCCATTTGGCCACCCGCATAGACATGCGTTTTTCTGAAAGACACCAGGAGCTCCGCCAGGAAAAAGACCTTGATCTCTGGGCACCTCTCTCACAGTATCCTTTGCAATCTACCCCTGTGCCTCCCGCCGAGGAGGCTATGCAAGTGGATCGGTCTCGCCTGACCCAGGAAGAGAGGACTCGCCGTAGGGATAAAAATGTATGTCTGTACTGCGCCAGTACCGAACATTTCTTGGTGGATTTCCCTATTCGTCCTCCACGTCTGGGAAACGCACGCACGCACCCAGCTCACGTGGGTGTGGCGTCTCTTGGTACAAAGTCTGCTTCTCCACGTCTCACTGTGCCCGTGCGGATTTCTCCTTCTGCCAACTCCTCCTTCTCAGCCGTGGCCTGCTTGGACTCTGGTGCTTCTGGAAATTTTATTCTGGCCTCTTTGGTGAATAGCTTCTGAATCCCGGAGACCCGTCACGTCAAGCCGCTCTACATTTCTTTGGTCAACGGAGTTAAGTTGGACTGCACTGTGCGTTACCGCACAGAGCCCTTGCTTATGAGCATTGGACTGCATCACGAGAAAATTGAATTTTTCATCCTGCCCAACTGCACCTCTGAAGTCCTCCTCGGTCTGCCATGGCTCCAGCATCATTCTCCCACCCTTGACTGGACCACCAGGGAGATCAAGAATTGGGGTTCTGCTTGCCGCAAGAAATGCCTCACGTCTGCTCCCAGTCCCGTCTGTCGGGCCTCAATGTCTCCTCCTGTGCCTGGTCTCCCCAATGCCTATCAGGACTGTGCCGTGCCTCCTCATAGCCCCCGTCCTGGTGACACTCTGACCCGTGACAAGCTTCACCCTCTGCCCCCCCTCCCCATTCCCACTTCTTCCGGATTACCGGCCGCTGATGTAGCTACCCAGGACTGTTTTTTGTTCCGGAAGGAAACTCAAGAAACGCCCCCTATGTTCTCTTCTCAGTTAAAGGGACAAGGAGACAAAGAGAGGGGGAGACCCAAGGGGGGGGGGGGGGTACTGTTACGCCGAGCGCTCCGGGTCCCTGCTCTTCCTAGGAGAGCTCGCGGCGTTCTCCTCTCTGCAGCGCCCCGGTCAGACCTGCTGACCAGGAGCGCTGCACTGACATTCGCGATGGGGATGCGATTCGCACAGCGGGACGCGCCCGCTCGCGAATCGCATCCCAAGCCACTTTACCCGTCCCGGTCCCCGGCTGTCATGTTCTGGCGCGCGCAGCTCCGCTCTCTAGGGCGCGCGCGCGCCAGCTCTCTAAGATTTAAAGGGCCAGTGCACCGTGATTGGTGCCTGCCCAATCAATATAATTAGCTTCCACCTGCTCCCTGTGTATATTACCTCACTTCCCCTGCACTTCCTTGCCGGATCTTGTTGCCTTGTGCCAAAGAAAGCGTTTAGTGTTGTCCAAAGCCTGTGTTCCAGATCTCCTGCTATCCTCATTGACTACGAACCTTGCCGCCTGCCCCGACCTTCTGCTACGTCTGACCTCGCCTCTGTCTAGTCCTTCTGTCCCACGCCTTCTCAGCAGTCAGCGAGGTTGAGCCGTTGCCGGTGGATACGACCTGGTTGCTACCGCCGCAGCAAGACCATCCCGCTTTGCGGCGGGCTCTGGTGAAAACCAGTAGCAACCCTAGAACCAGTCCACCGACACTGTCCACGCCAATCCCTCGCTGACACAGAGGATCCACATCCAGCTAGCCGAATCATAACATTCACATCTGTTTTAGACAATTTGTTTCCATCAATCATTGTGTACCATTTGGTAAGGTAAAAATCCTTGAGGTGTGGTTAATATTTTTAATATTTCTTTTGCATAAAATGGTTGGTGGGGATTGACTCTTTTAACCACTTATACCTCTGTTTTTCTGGTTGTGAGCTGCACACACAATTTTCCTGTTTCAGATTTGTAAATTACTTCTATTTAAAAATCTTAATACTTCCAGTACATTTTAGGGGCTATATACTAAAGAGGAAATGCTTATTTTTTTTTATTTCTCTGATGTCATGACCACAGTGCTCTCTGCTGACCTCTGCTGTCCATTTTAGGAACTTTCCAGAGCAGGAGAAAATCTCCATAGCAAACATATGCTGCTCTGGACAGTTCCTAAAATGGACAGCAGAGGTCAGCAGAGAGCACTGTGGTCATGACATCAAAGAAATCTAAAAAGAAAAACATTTTCTCTGTAGTATATAGCCCCTAAAAAGAACTGGAAGGATTAAGATTTTTTTTTAATAAAAGTAATTTACAAATCTGTTTAACTTTCTGGCACCAGTTGATAAAAAAAAAAAAAAAAAAAAGGTTTTCCACGATAGGCTAAGAAGGACTTCTTCTTAGCTGAAAGGGGGAAAACTACAAATACCAGCAGGTTTTAAAGGTCTGCAGCAGGCATGGCATGCTGGGACTTTCAGTTCTCCAATACGAGGGAACAGGAAATCAATATGTTATGTAGTGTAGTGTACAGAATAAATATTGTATTTTGAATAGGGTCTAGGTGTGACACACAGCACTACTGAGAAATTTGTATAAACTGAACTGCTGCTACAGGTGTCACACTGAGACCTTAAAGGGGTATTCCGGTGGTAAATATATATTTTTTTTAATGAACTAGTGCCAGAAAGTTAAACAGATTTGTAAATTACTTCTATTAAAAAATCTTTACTCTTCCAGCAGCTATATGATACAGAGGAAATTCTTTTCTTTTTTAATTTCTTTTTTTGTCTTGTCCACAGTGCTCTCTGCTGACACCTGATGCCCGTATCAGGAACTGTCCAGAGCAGGAGAAAATCCCCATAGCAAACCTCACCTGCTCTGGACAGTTCCTGACACAGACAGAGGTGTCAGCAGAGAGCACTGTGGACAAGACAAAAAAAAGAAATTCAAAAAGAAAAGAATTTCCTTTGTAGCATACAGCTGCTAATAAGTACTGAAGGTATTAAGATTTTTAAATAGAGGTAATTTACAAATCTGTTTAACTTTCTGGCACCAGTTCATTTAAAAAAAAAAGTTTTCCACCGGAGTACCCCTTTAAGTAACTGTGTGGGCAGCTCAGAAGGCAAATGGACACTTGGGAAGCCAGGGCCCAAGGAGAAGCAAACTGTGCTGACAAAGCATCCATAGAACATATGTCAGGGGACCAATGTATATACACATAACATTTCTGTATGTTACTGAAATGTCTCATACCAACTGGTGTACACAAAATTATATTTCCTTACGCTCCAGATAATTATGGAAAACAATCTACACAGATCTCATGTAAGCAAAATTGCACTGGATATCAAGTCTTCTTTCAGCACACTCTCTGTTTTATATCCACCAGTAGCCTCCATGTCAGCCAAGATTGCTTCATCCCAGTGAAATGTTAAAAATGCTGAAGGAACCTGCAAATATTATTATTCATAAGTACATGTAACATATAACTCAATCAACATGTTCATCCTTGTTACTGAACTGTAGTAATAGCAATAAATTAATAGCAGAAACTGCATCTACATTTCAAGTATTAAAATCATGTCCATGAAGTCTTCACACTGGTGGTGAAGACTTTAAGACTATTATTGATGTGATTTTAATACTTTTATGGATAAATATTTTTCCATGTAAAGTTCCTGCAAATAATTAAAGGAGATAAATAACATGCCCCCTCCATGTAGCTCTATGGGAGAGGCGGAGATGCAGCGTTTGCACATCCCTGCCTCTCTCAAAGAGCTGAATGGAGGGGGCGTGTCTGTTGACCTCTTAGTGAGGTCGACGACACAAGCACTAGCCACACAGAGAAGTAATGTACCGCTGCAGATCTCCTTTAAACGCCCCTAAACATTTTTTTTTCAAAAAAAATAAAACAACATTCTCATTTTCACATAAATGCACAATAATAGGGGAAATGAGAAAATAAATAACACTAAATTAAATAAGGGATCCAAAGAATAGAGGATAAGATGTCTGATCGTATGGGGTCCCAGCGGCGTGACCTCCCTCTGCGATCTCCCAGCACCCCAGTAATCTGCTGCACAGAGCGAACTCCGCTTCGTGCTGGATTACAATATAGACATTAATGGTGTGGAGGTGTAACAACCGATGCCTAGCACAGCCGGTGTTCTGAACATAAATGTTTAGAACTTCGGGTGCTGAGCTGGAGTTCGCAGGGGTCCCAGTGGCCTGACCCCCCCCCCCCCCCCCCCCCCCGATCAGGCATCTAATCCTCTATCCTTTAGACAGTAATAAAATAAGGGGAACCAATAGAAGTTTCAGACATAAGCTGTAAAAAGTATTACCACATCTTCTTATTAGATGTGTATTTCCATCTGGCATCGGTATCAGACATTTGCATGAGTAGCTGTACTTGTGCAAATGTCCTCAAAACCCATAGGCCATTTATAATAAAAATTATTAAAATTAAAAAAAGACCTTCCCTATGTTCAAAAGTTGTTGTTAATGAAAGCAGAACTAAGTTTTGCTACACATCTGTTACTCACCAAACCACATTGACTAAAGGTAGCTTGCTCATCCTCCAACTTTTGGCCACAAGGTGCAATGAGTTTAAATGGAAGCCAGTCATTCTGCAGATGTTGGCGAATAAAATCAACCAAAACAGACAACCGTTCTTGGGCATAGAATAGGCCTGAAATTGCAGAAAACATTGGTGCAAAGGCTGAATACTAGTAAGCTGAAACTGGTTGCTGCCTGTGTACCTTCTGCACTTCTCTGCTAAGAACACGGGGACAGTATTTTGTTCAGTATATCCATGTAAAAAAGCTGTACATAGGTTGTACAATATTACATAAACATAACACCACAACACTTGTCTAAAGGTTGGGGCGATGCAATACCGGGCACATTTATGAACAATTGTGACCCTGTTTTTGCTTTGAAAATCAGCCTTGTTTTTATAATCCTGTTCAACCCCCTAATGCTGCTTGGTTTTTTCTATTGCGTTTAATTCTCCAAGTATGCAAAATGTCTAGATACTGGACTAGAAAATATTTAAAGAGTATATAAAGGGGTAGAAGCATCTTGGCACTGTGCCCCTTTTGTTTCTGTTTGTCTCTCTGTAAAGAGCTGAAAGTGCTATATATGGATTAAAAATGCCCTTATCTCTTTAAAGTTTTTATTGCTTGGGGTCTAATAATAATAATAATTTTATTTATATAGCGCCAACAGATTCCGCAGCGCTTTACAATAATGGGGTACAAATTAAGACAAGTATCAGACATAACAATATTACACACTAGTCTAAGTGTTCATACCCACGCTGATCATTTTCAGCGCACTTCTATCCCCAGCTCATTGCAGGAGATGGTCTCCATAGACTTACTATGTCCAAAGAAGACTCAACCCTTCACTAGTCGCCAAATAAAACGTATCTTTTATTTTTTATATTGCTGTATTAAAATGGGCTAGTGAGTGGGTCAATGTAAAGGGATGAAAATAGGCTCTGCATATAGGTTGTGCATTGTAAGACAGTGACAGGATTGGTGGTCACGGATTGCTATATAAGGACCTATCATATGTAACTACCAGGTTTTAGGAAGAACATTTCTTATCAAGGGAAGGTGTGTAAGATATGGGTAATCCAGGACAGCGTGATATCCCTATCAGACTATAGCTACTAAAGAACCTTAGGTGAGGTCTGTTTTTGAGCCTGGATTTTTATGGAATGACAGGAATGCTGGTTGTGATGCCTGTCATTCCCTTCTTGGCCAAAGTTTTCAGTGTGGTCAAAATCACCACAGGGCTTTAAAACAAGATGTAACTCAGTCTACTGGCTGAGGCTGTGAGGAACTTGAATCTCTGAGGGGAGTTAGAATCCTTAGGTTTGCAGCCTCAAAGGTGACATTTGAGTGACTAGATAGGGAAGATTATAGTATAGTTAGCGCTTGGACTAGCAGGATTTAATTTGTATTTTGTAACTGAATGTAAATGCATTATTTTTGTTATGCTAGAAAATAAAAACAAGAAAAGCCCTGTTTAAACTGTACTACAGTGTTTTTAACTGCTGTTTTGAAGTTTTTTAAATATTAAATGCATACATATTGAATATTAAATGCATGCAGTTAATGGTTATCAGAAAGGACTCCGAGTTATGAAGCTTGGGCCACTCTAGTTGGAAAAATCAAGAAATTTGAGGTTTTGAATGGGAAAAGATCTATGAAAAAGACAGCCCGGACAACAACATTGTGGGAGAAGTGGTAATAGCTAAAAAGGAAATGGTCGGGGAGGTAAGGTTTTTTAATATAAGAGGGTGGGGCTGGGGGATTGGGGTGGTTTTTACATGCTGTAACTACATTGTAATTTTGAATTGTGCTAAAGAGCTATATTTATGTAAAAATCTATTTAAAAAAATGCATAGAGTTAAAAAGGTGATTCACATTAAGTAAGTAATTTGCTTGGGTATTACAGTGATCCCTCAACTTACAATGGCCTCAACATTCAATATTTTCAACATAAAATTGTCTTTTCTGGACCACTGTAACTTGAAACCAGACTCAACATACAATGCTACAGACAGTCCAGATCTGCAAAATGTTCAATGGCTGGAAGAACCGACCAATCGGAATGGGCATTCACTGGTAAAACCCCTGTATTCTTAAAGTGCATGCACTGACTGGCTGTCTGGTAGCACCCCCTACAGTACAGGGAGGTACTACATGTTCTGCACTACTCTTTACCAATATCAGGGATAGCTGCTTCAGGTGGGGGAAGCTCAATTTTACATTTTTTTTGGGACACTGTGTGTACTGTACAGGACCCTGAAGAAGCTCCTGTCCTCTACATAGACAGTGAGTTACAGGTTCCAGCAGCTCTTTCTTATCATAGATTTGCTTTATCTGTATTTAGTTATCTACCTTTTTTTATTTATTTTTTTATCCTCACTTTTTCTTATTTTTGCATTACATTGAACCTATAAAATCCCTTTCCCCTATGTAGGCTCCAGCACAAAAGATATAGAAATGGAGGTTTATCAAAAATAGACTAAATATGAACACCTACAGTATGTGCACAAGGCAAAACCTCCAAACAATAAACAATTCGAAAAGATTAAAATATTAATTCTTTATTAATATGAAAAGCAACATTAAAGGGGTATTCCAGGCCAAAACTTATTTTTATATATCAACTGGCTCCGAAAAGTTAAACAGATTTGTAAATTACTTCTATTAAAAAACTCTTAATCCTTCCAATAGTTATTAGCTTCTGAATTTGATTTGTTCTTTTCTGTCTAACTGCTCTCTGATGACTCACGTCCCAGGAGCTGTGCAGTTCCTATGGGGATATTCTCCCATCATGCACAGCTCCCGGGACGTGACATCATTATTGAGCAGTTAGACAGAAAACTTCAGAAGCTAATAACTATGTAACTATGTAACTATTGGAAGGATTAAGATTTTTTAATAGAAGTAATTTACAAATTTGTTTAACTTTCCGGAGCCAGTTGATTTATATAAAAAAAGGTTTTGCCTGGAATACCCCTTTAAAAAAGTACATATAAGGAATCACACAAAGGGACAATGTAATGGAAAAAACAGGATACTGGGGTGAAGGTCCTGATCACATAGTGAACTGTATGTCTGAGTAAAATGTAATGCTACAAGAATAGATCACCACTGTGCATGTATGGTGTACACATAAATAGTAACAGGTAAATACCAGCAAAGGGTTAAATGTATAAAGTGCCACAGTGTACACATGAATAGTAAGAGGCAAATACCAGCAAAGGGTTAAATGTATAAAGTGTCACAGTGTACACATGAATAGTAAGAGGCAAATACCAGCAAAGGGTTAAATGTATGAAGTGCCACAGTGCAAACAGCATATCCTTTCAAGGCAAAAAAAAGCTCCCATGGTTAAACATATACAGAGGACTGAGGATAGAGAGACAGAATAGAGCACATTAATACAAGTAAGAGAAAGCACTTTGTGAGAGAGATGTAGCAGCAGACACATACAGTGAAAACAGGACTCACCCCAGCTCCACACCACCGACGCGTTTCGCCGGGATAGGCTTTATCCAGGAGTTTTGCATTACATTGTGGGGGCTTCAGAACCAATTACCAGGTTTCCATAGAGTTATCGTCTTAACATACAATGGTTTTAATTAGGGATGTCCCGATACCATTTTTTTAAAGACCAAGTACAAGTACCGATACTTTAATTCTAGTACTCACCGATACCAATTACGAGTACTTTTCTTTTTTTTAAGGGAATCTGACACCAGGGTGGCCCGGTTTCTGGCACTGTTTACCAAACTGATATGTGAGTTCCTTGTTGTGTGCAAAGGAGGCAGGCTGCTGTAGTATGAGCAAAGATTTCTCTCTTCTCCATAAGGCAGAAAAGGAAATTTGCACTGGCTGCGAGACCGATCTCTCTGGAGTGATTCTACTGATGTTCACATGGTGAACAGCGGTAGAAATTGGGTCACCTACACTATCTACCTTTAAATTCAAGTTAGTGTAGTTGACTCTGCTGTAAGATTGCCTTTAACAGTAGGTAGTATCCCCTTGTAGGTAGTATAGATAGTTGCAGATAGAGATGAATGACACAGCTTGGATGTGGCTGAAGCATGAGGAGACCATACAGTGGCAGAATGACACAGCACGGAGGTGTTGGCAGCATGAGGAGACCATATAGTGGCTGAATGACACAGCCTGGAGGTGGCAGCGGCATGAGGAGACCATATAGTGGCTGGATGACACAGCCTGGACTTGTTAGCAGCATATAGTGGCTAAATAACACAGCCTGGAGTTGGTGGCAGCATGAAGACACCATAGGGCCTCACCATCCCTAAGATTAAAAGATTAATTTTCAAATTAAAATTGAAAATTTATGGTAGATAGTGCTGCCATAAAAATTTTTAGGTAATGTCCCAGCAGCATGAGAAGACCATATAGTGGCTGAATGACACAGCCTGGAGGGGGCTGAAGCATGAGGAGACCATATAGTGGTTGAATGTCACAGCGTGGAGGTGGCTGAAGCATGAGGAGACCATATAGTGGCTGAATGGCACAGCCTGTAGGTGGCTGAAGCATGAGGAGACCATATAGTGGCTGAATGGCACCGCCTGGAGGTTGCAGAAGCATGAGGAGACCATATAGTGGCTGAATGGCACAGCCTGGAGTTGGCGGAAGCATGAGAAGACCATATAGTGGCTGAATGACACAGCTTGGAGGGGGCTGAAGCATGAGGAGACCATATAGTGGCTGAATGACACAGTGTGGCAGTGGTGGCAGCATGAGGAGACCATATAGTGGCTTAATGGCACAGCCTGGATTTGGTGGCAGAATATAGTGGCTGCATGACACAGCCTGGAGTTGGCGGCAGCATGAGACGACCATATAGTGGCTGGATAAAACAGCCTGAACTTGTTGGCAGCATATAGTGGCTGAATGACAAAGCCTGGAGTTGGTGGCAGCATATAGTGGCTGAATGACACAGCCTGGAGTTAGCGACAACATGAGGAGATCATAGGGCCTCACATCCCTAAGATTAACAGATGAATATTCAAATTTAAATTGAAGATTTATGGTAGCTAGTGCTATCATAAAAATATTTAGGCAATGTACCAGCAGCATGAGGAGACCATAGGGCCTCACCATTCCTAAGATTAAGAGATGAATTTCAAATTTAAATTGAAGATTTATGGTTGCTAGTGCTACCATAAAAATTTTAAGGTAATGTCCCAGCAGCATGAGGAGACCATATAATAGCTGAATGGCAAAGCCTGCATTTGGAGGTAGCATGAGGAGACCATTTAGTGGCTGAATGACACAGCCTGGAGGTGGCTGAAGCATGAGGAGACCATATAGTGGCTGAATGGCATAGCCTGGAGTTGGCGGAAGCATGAGGAGACCATATAGTGGCTGAATGGCACAGCCTGGAGTTGGCGGAAGCATGAGGAGACCATATAGTGGCTGAATGACACAGCCTGGAGGTGGCTGAAGCATGAGGAGGCCATATAGTGGCTGAATGACACAGCCTGGAGTTGGTGGCAGCATATAGTGGCTGAATGACACAGCCTGGAGTTGGTGGCAGCATGAGGAGACCATAGGGCCTCACCAACCCGAAGATTAAAAGATAGAGATAGTCCGTGAATGAGTTCCTCTTAAAAAGGCGCTGGTACCCAGGGATGGAAGAAAAGTTCTTTTATTTGCAACGCGTTTCGATCCCGAACCGGGATCTTCGTCAGGCATACAATACAATAAAATACGGTTACATTTATAGTGTCAGAAAATTGATGACCACTTCCGGGGAACCGGAAAATGACGTGTCATTGCTACGTGTCATTCTGATAAAAATGACACTGGTGAAGTATTTGTGCAGTCAAATCCATAAAAATATATAAAAATACCAATTGGAGATATAAATGATAAAATAGTGAAAATATTACAATAACTCTAATAAAATGTACAAGAACTTAAAAGAATGAATGAAAAAACAGTACCTAAGTATGACCATTAGGTGGCAATGTTGTAGTACGTAAATGTACAAGGGAACCAATACCTAAAAACCACCACTGGGTGGCGGTGTTGTAGAGGGGGAAATAACCATTTTGTGGTGTAGTTGCTCAAAAGCTACCACTAGATGGCAATGTAGCCCTGATGTTATAAAATGATGAATGTCATAGCAACCACCCGGAGAAGCGTGTGTGGGAAGACAACTACTCGGTAAGTGGAAACAGAAAGTTCTTTTTTGTCATCACCTTTTACTCTCAAAGATGGTTATAATAATTTATTTGTTTATTTATTTGTTGAGTCTTCTGTAGAAATTTGTTTGTTTATTGTTTTTGATTGGTTAGAGGATGACCTCCGATAGTTCATTAAGGCCATCAGGAATCAAAGTTCCCATTCTGTAAATCCAGTATACTTCTTTTCTTTTCAGTTGTTCAAACCTGTTGGAAGCATTGTGTGGTATTATTTCCAGGGGGGTAATTCTGATGGGATTAATTATATCTGGATGAAATAGAGCACAATGTTTGGAAACCCCATGTAGCATAAATTTATTTTTGATGTTGTGTCGGTGTTTATTTAGTCTATTATGAAGCGGTTGTGTGGTTCTCCCGACATATTGAAGTGAGCATGTACATTCTATAACATATATCACATAGTCAGACTGACATGTGAGGTGGTTTTTTATAGTAAATCTTTCTCCCGTTTTTTTTGAGATGATGTGGGTGAGACCATGTGTAATTTCTCCGCAACATCTACAATTTTTTCTGTAACATTTGTAACTCCCCAATTTTAAAGCATGGTTTACACCTTTTTCGTCGGTTTGGAGACGGTGTTGGCGTAGCTGACTTGGGGCTAATAAACTCTTCAAATTCGGAGCTCTCCGGAAGGTCAGCTGTGGGTTAGCAGGTAAATGTTGTTGAAGATATTTGTCTTGTTGCAAGATGTGCCAATGTGACCTTAAAATGTTTTTTATAGACGGTATATTTTTGTTAAACGTTGTGGTAAAATTCATAGAGAATTTGTTGTTCGTTTTTTCAGCATTAGTTTTTGGTTTTGGTGCAAGGCAACTTTTTTGATCCAGGTTTCTGGCTTTCTCAAATGCGGTTTGGATGATATGTTCCGGGTATTTTTTTGATCTAAAACGTTTGTTTAAAATGCGGGATTGGGTTAAAAAATCACTGTCTCTTGTGCAGTTTTTTCATATTCTCAGAAATTGGCTAAAAGGGATGTTATGGATCCATTTTTTATAATGTCCGCTATGGAAGTCCAAATAGCTATTCACATCGACAGATTTAAAATAGGTAGATGTAAAAATGTTATTAAAATCGTCATGTGAAATACATAGATCTAAAAATGTAATCCTAGTAAAATCTGATTCCATTGTAAAAGAGATACCCCAATCATTACTGTTTAGTGTTTCCAAAAGAAGAGATTCTGATCCAGCTTGTCCGTCCCATATAAAAAACAGGTCATCAATAAAACGGCGATAAAATCTGATATGCGGTGATAAAATGGGGTTCTCCCAGATAAATGAATTTTCAAAATCACCCATAAATAAATTTGCGAATGAAGGTGCCACTTTCGCGCCCATCGCTGTGCCGGTTTCCTGGTGATAAATGTTTCCGTGGTATAAAAAATAATTGTTCTGTAAAATGAAGCTCAGGCTGTTAATTAAAAATTCTCTGTGTGCAGTGGATAGAGTGGCGTCGTGTTCAAGGTATTTTTTAACGCATTGGATCCCTTTATCATGGTTGATGTTACTATAAAGTGCTTGTACGTCACAGGTAATGAATTTCCAACCTGGTCTCCATTTGATATCTAAAAGAAGTTCGATCAAATGTGATGAGTCACGGAGATAACTCTGTAAATTGAGGACATGTTCCTGCAAATACAAATCTATATAGTGGGCTAAATTACTCGTCGCTGATGCTGTACAGGAGACGATGGGACGGCCTGGGTTTTTTTTTGTGTCTTTATGGATTTTGGGTAAGAAGTAAAAATAAGGTTTATTTCCATTTTTTATTGTAATATAGTTACGTTCATTTTTTGTCAAAATGCCTTGTTTGTAGGCATCATTGATCAGATTATGAAGATCTGTTTCCATTTTTTTAAAAGGATCATTTCTGATAGTACTGTAGTATAGTGTATTAGATAAAATATTATTTGCTTCTTCCTCATAGAAATCCAGATCCATAATTACCAGGCCCCCACCCTTGTCAGCAGGTCGTAGTACAATATTTTTATTGTTCTGGAGAGCCTTTAGTGCTTGTTGTTCGTTTTTAGTAATGTTATGTTTCTTTTTTGATTGTTGAAGTATTTTGTCCTTAAAATCAGATAAAACCAAGTCTGAGAATACTTCAATGTGAGAACCCTGTTTGTAGAAGGGATAAAAGGTGGAAGGTGGTTTAACGGGTTGGTGTCTTGTTATTGCGGCTGGTGATATTTCTCCCTGGGCGTCCATTTCACCTGGTGGTGGATCCTGCTCCAGGGTGATGGTATTCCTCGGGGTATCTTGATATTTGGAATTTTGTATAGTGAAAAATCTTTGTAAGGTTAATTTCCTTATAAATTTATTAAAATCCAAAAATAGCTGGAAATGATTTACAGTACTGGTCGGACAGAATGATAATCTGTTACAAAAGGGATTATCATTCTGTCCGACCAGTACTGTAAATCATTTCCAGCTATTTTTGGATTTTAATAAATTTATAAGGAAATTAACCTTACAAAGATTTTTCACTATACAAAATTCCAAATATCAAGATACCCCGAGGAATACCATCACCCTGGAGCAGGATCCACCACCAGGTGAAATGGACGCCCAGGGAGAAATATCACCAGCCGCAATAACAAGACACCAACCCGTTAAACCACCTTCCACCTTTTATCCCTTCTACAAACAGGGTTCTCACATTGAAGTATTCTCAGACTTGGTTTTATCTGATTTTAAGGACAAAATACTTCAACAATCAAAAAAGAAACATAACATTACTAAAAACGAACAACAAGCACTAAAGGCTCTCCAGAACAATAAAAATATTGTACTACGACCTGCTGACAAGGGTGGGGGCCTGGTAATTATGGATCTGGATTTCTATGAGGAAGAAGCAAATAATATTTTATCTAATACACTATACTACAGTACTATCAGAAATGATCCTTTTAAAAAAATGGAAACAGATCTTCATAATCTGATCAATGATGCCTACAAACAAGGCATTTTGACAAAAAATGAACGTAACTATATTACAATAAAAAATGGAAATAAACCTTATTTTTACTTCTTACCCAAAATCCATAAAGACACAAAAAAAAACCCAGGCCGTCCCATCGTCTCCTGTACAGCATCAGCGACGAGTAATTTAGCCCACTATATAGATTTGAATTTGCAGGAACATGTCCTCAATTTACAGAGTTATCTCCGTGACTCATCACATTTGATCGAACTTCTTTTAGATATCAAATGGAGACCAGGTTGGAAATTCATTACCTGTGACGTACAAGCACTTTACAGTAACATCAACCATGATAAAGGGATCCAATGCGTTAAAAAATACCTTGAACACGACGCCACTCTATCCACTGCACACAGAGAATTTTTAATTAACAGCCTGAGCTTCATTTTACAGAACAATTATTTTTTATACAACGGAAACATTTATCACCAGGAAACCGGCACAGCGATGGGCGCGAAAGTGGCACCTTCATTCGCAAATTTATTTATGGGTGATTTTGAAAATTCATTTATCTGGGAGAACCCCATTTTATCACCGCATATCAGATTTTATCGCCGTTTTATTGATGACCTGTTTTTTATATGGGACGGACAAGCTGGATCAGAATCTCTTCTTTTGGAAACACTAAACAGTAATGATTGGGGTATCTCTTTTACAATGGAATCAGATTTTACTAGGATTACATTTTTAGATCTATGTATTTCACATGACGATTTTAATAACATTTTTACATCTACCTATTTTAAATCTGTCGATGTGAATAGCTATTTGGACTTCCATAGCGGACATTATAAAAAATGGATCCATAACATCCCTTTTAGCCAATTTCGGAGAATAAGAAAAAACTGCACAAGAGACAGTGATTTTTTAACCCAATCCCGCATTTTAAACAAACGTTTTAGATCAAAAAAATACCCGGAACATATCATCCAAACCGCATTTGAGAAAGCCAGAAACCTGGATCAAAAAAGTTGCCTTGCACCAAAACCAAAAACTAATGCTGAAAAAACGGACAACAAATTCTCTATGAATTTTACCACAACGTTTAACAAAAATATACCGTCTATAAAAAACATTTTAAGGTCACATTGGCACATCTTGCAACAAGACAAATATCTTCAACAACATTTACCTGCTAACCCACAGCTGACCTTCCGGAGAGCTCCGAATTTGAAGAGTTTATTAGCCCCAAGTCAGCTACGCCAACACCGTCTCCAAACCGACGAAAAAGGTGTAAACCATGCTTTAAAATTGGGGAGTTACAAATGTTACAGAAAAAATTGTAGATGTTGCGGAGAAATTACACATGGTCTCACCCACATCATCTCAAAAAAAACGGGAGAAAGATTTACTATAAAAAACCACCTCACATGTCAGTCTGACTATGTGATATATGTTATAGAATGTACATGCTCACTTCAATATGTCGGGAGAACCACACAACCGCTTCATAATAGACTAAATAAACACCGACACAACATCAAAAATAAATTTATGCTACATGGGGTTTCCAAACATTGTGCTCTATTTCATCCAGATATAATTAATCCCATCAGAATTACCCCCCTGGAAATAATACCACACAATGCTTCCAACAGGTTTGAACAACTGAAAAGAAAAGAAGTATACTGGATTTACAGAATGGGAACTTTGATTCCGGATGGCCTTAATGAACTATCGGAGGTCATCCTCTAACCAATCAAAAACAATAAACAAACAAATTTCTACAGAAGACTCAACAAATAAATAAACAAATAAATTATTATAACCATCTTTGAGAGTAAAAGGTGATGACAAAAAAGAACTTTCTGTTTCCACTTACCGAGTAGTTGTCTTCCCACACACGCTTCTCCGGGTGGTTGCTATGACATTCATCATTTTATAACATCAGGGCTACATTGCCATCTAGTGGTAGCTTTTGAGCAACTACACCACAAAATGGTTATTTCCCCCTCTACAACACCACCACCCAGTGGTGGTTTTTAGGTATTGGTTCCCTTGTACATTTACGTACTACAACATTGCCACCTAATGGTCATACTTAGGTACTGTTTTTTCATTCATTCTTTTAAGTTCTTGTACATTTTATTAGAGTTATTGTAATATTTTCACAATTTTATCATTTATATCTCCAATTGGTAATTTTATATATTTTTATGGATTTGACTGCACAAATACTTCACCAGTGTCATTTTTATCAGAATGACACGTAGCAATGACACGTCATTTTCCGGTTCCCCGGAAGTGGTCATCAATTTTCTGACACTATAAATGTAACCGTATTTTATTGTATTGTATGCCTGACGAAGATCCCGGTTCGGGATCGAAACGCGTTGCAAATAAAAGAACTTTTCTTCCATCCCTGGGTACCAGCGCCTTTTTAAGAGGAACTCATTCACGGACTATCTCTATTGCTATTCACCGGATTGACGAGCGTCTCACCGGGCTTGGTCCTCGTGGCAGCGGTTTCCCGTTCACCTTCCACACATTGATGCTACTGTAGGTGTTGTGCTCTGAGCGCAACACCTAGGGGTAAGAACCCATCTTTATGTCTACTCCTCTCATTGCTTAAACGGTCCTCACTAGGGGCGCACCTCTTGTTTTTTTTTTTTGTTTGCATAAGATTAAAAGATGGATTTTCAAATTTAAATTGAAGATTTATGGTAGCTAGTGCGATCATAAAAAAATTTAGGTAATGTCCCAGCAGCATGAGGAGACCATATAGTGGCTGAATGGCACAGTGTGGAGGTGTTAGCAGCATGAAGAGACCATATAGTGGCTGGATGACACAGCCTGGACTTGTTGGAGCATAAAGTGGCTGAATGACACAGCCTGGAGTTGGTGGCAGCATGAGGAGACCATATAGTGTCTGAATGATACAGCCTGGAGTTGGTGGCAGCATATAGTGGCTTAATGACACAGCCTGGAGCTGGCAGCAGCATGAGGACACCATAGGGGCTCACCATGCCCAAGATTAAAAGATGAATTTTCAAACTGAAATTGAAGATTGATGGTAGCTAGTGCTACCAAAAATTTTTTTAAGTAATGTCCCAGAAGCATGAGGAAACTATATAGTGGCTGAATGGCACAGCCTGGAGTTGGCGGAAGCATGAGGAGACCATATAGTGGCTGAATGACACAGCCTGGAGGTGGTGGCAGCATGAGGAGACCACATAGTGGCTGAATGACACAGCCTGGAGGTGGCTGAAGCATGAGTAGACCATATAGTGGCTGAATAGCACAGCCTGGAGTTGGTGGAAGCATGAGGAGACCATATAGTGGTTGAATGGCACAGCCTGGAGTTTGTGGCAGCATAAGGAGAACATATGGTAGCTGAATTACACAGCCTAGAGGTGGCTGAAGCATGAGGATAACATATGGTGGCAGAATTAGACCGCCTGGAGGTGGCGGCAGCAGCAGCAGGAGTCCTGAAAGTGACCCGGTGACAGAGTGGTGTGGTGGGTGGCAATACCAGTACCCGTTGAAGAAGGTGGGTGAAAAAAAGGTCTGATGCGGAGGAATGTTTGTAACTGGGGATCAGCGCCTTAAATATGTTTTGCACTATTCATATTTGTGAAGTGTTGATGTGGCACCATGGTCAATCTACTCTGATGCATCAAGCATTGGTGGGTGGAAATTCTGGCTAATCCATGCCTGATTCATCTTCACAAAAGGTAAGTCTCTCCACATTTTTTGTGGACAGACGAGTTCTCCTTGGGGTTACTATGGCCCCCGCCGCACTAAACACCCGCTCACTACTGGCAGGGCAGGACAGCTTTTCTAGGGCAAACTCTGCTAGTTGCAGCCACAAATCAAGTTTGGCTGCCCAGAAGTCCAGCGGATCTTCAAGGTGTGTTGGCATGTCAAGGTATGCCACCACCTACTGGTTCAGGTCCTGTTCCAGGTCTACCAGCTGATGATGAGTTGCTTCACTATGCAGGTGAAGAAAGGTACTCATCAGCGACTGTAAACTCAGGCAGCCATGACAGTGGAAAGTGAGCTCAGAGTGCCCCCTGAATCAGACCTGCGAGAGGATGGACAATGGTGCCGATAGGCATCGGCCAACTGACTACGTAGGAAGTCTCTGTAGTAAGTCAGTTTGTCCTCCCTCTCAGTGGGTGTAAAAAAAGACCCCCATTTTGTGCCGGTAGCGAGGGTCCAATAAGGTGGAGAGACAGAAGTCATCCCGCTGCCGAATAGTGACAATTCGGTGCTCAATATGCAAGCAAGGGAGCATGCATAGTGCCATTTGTTCAAGTGACTCCGAGGGACTCCCTGCCTCCATCTCCACTGCATACTGCCACGGTGTGTCTGGGTCCTCTGTCTCGCCTTCCTCATAACCCTCTAGCTCCTCTGGCTGCTCCTGCTCCTCCTGTCAGATGACTAGAAAAACTGCCCTTTTCTCAAAACCTAAACTGTGCTCCACTGTGCCCCTTCCCCTCCTCCAGTTCAGCCCCCACAGGGCTCATGTGGCCGTGAAATGTAGGCGCCACATGTCCAGTGCCCTGACCAGCCATCATTTCCAACACGTGTTGTAGGAAATGAAGCTGTGGAATGATGTTGTTTATCCCATAATCCTGGCGAATTACTAATAATGTGGCTTCCTTAAAGGGCCTGAGCAAACGGCAGGTGTCACGTATGAACTGCCACTGGTTGACATTGAAGTTACACAGAAGAGTCCCCCTATCCGCTTAGATCATCAAGAAATCGGTGATTGTATAGTCGGTCCAACATATGGAGGGTGGAATTCCAACGTGTGGCAACGTCGCTAATCAGACTATGTTGGGGAAGATGCTCTGACGCTGCAGCTCAAGGAGGGTGTGCTTTGCGGTGTACGAGTGGCTGAAGTGCATACACTTTAGGAACCGCTTGACAACCAGATTGAACATGTGTGCCATGCAGGGCGCATGACTCAGCCTTCCATGTCGCAGACAAGATGTTCTTCCAGTTGTCAGTCATCATGGTTCTCATTTCCAGTTTTTGTGGAGTAAGCCATGCTCCAATTTCATTACAAATTACTTTTAGCAGTTCCTCCCCTGTGTGACTCCGTTCGCCAAGGCAAACCATGTGCAGCACAGGGTGAAACTGCAGTGCACTGCACACATGGTATGCTGAAGGGGCACTGAGACTTGTCCATGCAGTGGAGGCTGGGGAAACTGTGGAGGATGAGGAGGCAGAGTTGCTTAGTGTCACAGGACCAACGGCCTGAGAGCGTGGAGGAAGAAGCTATGTGACCTGTCCAAGTTGCTGTTGTGGCTCTACAGGAACCACATTCACCCAGTGTGCCGTAAAGGACATGTATTGTCCCTGACCATAGTCACAGCTCCAAACATTGGCACTGCTGTGCACTTTGGTACACACCAACAGGCTCAAGGACTGGCCCACCTTCTCTTCCACAAAATTGTGCAGGGCTGGTACTACAAAGAAATTACAGCTTAGGATTCTCCACCTTGGCTCGGCACAAGCCATCAGTTCTCTGAAAGGTGCAGAGGCAACCACTTGAAAAGGGAGGGACTGCAGCACTAGCAACTCGGACAGGAGCAGATTCAGCTTCTGCACCATTGGATAAGTGGGCACATACTGTTGTCTCTTGGACATGGCTTCGCCGATGGATTGCTGGCCGAATAACTGACTCAAAGTAGGAGGAGCAGGAGCATCTGGAGCGACAGAAGGAGGGTATGACACACAGCTCCCTTTGCTGAGGTGGTGAAGCCTTGGCTGGCTGAAAAAGGGATCGGCGTGCCACTGGGTGATGCAGCAGGCTGGACCACCACATTTGAGCCACGGTTGTCCCAGGCTGCTTTATGGTGGCGCAGCATATGTTGATGCAGGGCCGTGGTGCCAACATTGGGACCCTAGCCACGCTTCACCTTCTGCTGACACATCTTGCATGTGGGTATGTTAACCTCCACCGCAAGCTTGATGAAAAACTGTCACACCGCTGAGTAGCTGATTTTCCCACCAACAGTCCACACTATTTGACTGCTACTGCTTTTGTCTCCAGGAACCCCTGTTCCACTACCTCCTGCGAAAGTAGGCTGCCGCAAAGCAGGTGGTCTCCCCCGGGCATTTTTGGCTCCAGAATTTCCACTTCTGCCACCATGCTGACTGCCAAACATGCTACCACCTTGCTGGCTCAGCTGATGCCTCACAAGCAACCTGCAACTCTCTTCGGCTTAACAATCATTATCAACAAGTGTCTGCACGTCACTGATTTCCTCCACAGGTTCCTCAACAGTGTCTGCTTCAGGACCCTGAACCCTGGCAACACCACTACTTGGCCGCCTAGCGGAGGAAGCAGCGGATGTCTCCTTCACATCTTGGCTGGGCAGTAGCTGCTGATTATCCTCTATTAGATCGTCCTCACTTAATAGTGGAGCTGAACCCACAGCATAAGATACTTCTGTGGGGGAGGGAACAGCATAGGACAGAGGCAATGGGAGGACAGGGACTGCTCCCTGGCCATGCCAACTGAAGGTTATGTCTGAGGAACCCACCAACTGTTGACTGGGGGTATCAGATGTCACTTGTGATGAAGTGGATGACCGTGTTAACCAATTGATGATGGCAGATGGGTTGCTGGTCGAGACACGACCGCTAGCTGATACCGGGAGATCAGGCCTCTCGCTGCGACTCCTGCTGCCACTCTCCTCTTGTCTGCTGCGACCTCTGCTTGATTAATTTAGGCCTCTGCCACTCCTCTTTGCACGTCCTGGCACTTCTCTGCCTGACATACTTAGTGCATATATGAGGGGAGTACAATATGCTTCAATACACTTGAAACAGTATTTGTCTAGAACAGCAGCAGGTGTGTACTTTTGGCTATCCTTTCACAGTATCTAGGCCCTTTAGACGTTAAGAGGAACAAAATAGTACACCACTTAGATGTACGTATGTGTTATGCACTTATGAGGGCAGAAAAATGCGCTACAGTACACATAAAAAAGTATTTGTGTAGAACAGCAGCCAGTGTGTACTTTTGCCTGGCCTTTCACACTATCTAGGCCTTTGAGAGTTTAACAGGAACAAAATAGTACACCACTTAAATGTACAAATGTGGTATGCACTTATGAGGGCAGAAAAATGCGTTACAGCACGCTTAAATAAGTATTTGTGTACAACACTAAATTGTGAGTACTTTTATATATATATATATATATATATATATATATATATATATATATATTGCAGCGCAATTGGCCCATTATTTGCAGTGACCCAACCTAACACCTCTGGGGTAACATTTAGGCGATCCTGAAATCTACAAAGCCTAGTGGCCCCTAATAAGCTAAAAAAAAAAATAGTACCAATGAGACTAAAATCCTCCTTAAGATTGCCGGTAGGCTGTTATCCCTGTAATAGGATACAATGTTTATGTTGTTCCATGATTGGCACTCCAAATCTTACTTTTGAGTCATTTCAAACTAATCGAACATTTTCTATTGAACATAGAGTGAGTTGTGACACCTAATTTGCTGTATATTTATTATACTGCAGTTGTCGGCTACAGTACGTTGGTCGCACAATTCAAACCGTGCGATCACGTATGTGCAAGCATAGATCCAATATCAAAAATAGTTTTTTTATTACACAGTATTTCTCGCCATTTCTCTACAATACATAACAATAACATTAATGATTTACATGTTATCATTTTAGAAACCATTCCTGAAACAAGTTCGAATCGCTATCAAAAATTTACTAACCGCAAATCTTACTGGATCTTTAAACTTGCAACCCTGACCCCTCAGGGACTTAATGAATCAATAGAAAATGTTTGATAATTGTTTATATTTTTGTATGTCATTTATTTTATATATACAGATTTTTTTTATTCTCATTTTTTCTTTTTTCTGTTTTGATTTTTGTATGATGGAATGGACATATATATATATATTTATTATTTTTTTAATTTTTTTATTGCTCTTATATATATTTGGATATTAGTAATAATTATTCATTTATTTATCTATCTTTTTATAAGAATATTTATATACATATATAGGATTGTTTTTTGTGAACCGCATATTGTGATTGGTGCGCGAGTTCGGTATATGCGGACCGTCCACGGCCATTCACAATATGGGTGTTGCAAAGACATAGGTGATTTTGTTTCCCCGGTGTTTTGTACTGTCACTGAAATGGTTAATTCTTACCTATATAAACCTGCTGTGTATCCCTCCTGTCATGCCTGAGGACGCTGCGCATGCAAAGCAAAACACATTGCATTCTGGTCAATAGATCCTCTTTTATCCATTCACCTGTCTGGTTGAGCAGCGCTGCTGAGCAGAGTTCTTCTGAAGCCAACTATCTATTGCCGTACACTTTCCGGACGGCAGCAGACGACCTACCTTACATGCGATTACCATTGTTGTGTATGTGGCTACACAACTACCCAGGGTGAGCAGCTAATTTACATCCTAATCTCACCCTTCGGGTTTAAACAATATTACTCTATGGAGCGCTTATCTCTTTATCTCTGTGAGTACGTTTGGCTGGCTTTTCACAGTATCTAGGCCCTTGAGACTTTAACAGGAACAAAATAGTACACCACTTAGATGTACGTATGTGGTATGCACTTATGAGGGCAGAAAAATGTGCTACAGTATGCTTAAATAAATATTTGTGTACAACACCAGCAGTACACAACAGTGCTGCAGCACACAGTCGTTGTGGACTAAACCCAAAATTGCACTCTCTCTCTCAGTCTCACTCCCTTCCCTATCAGTGTTTCCAGGGAGGATTTGTGATTGAGCTGAATCGCTGCTGTTCTTCTGTGCAACACACAGCTCTCTGCCCTTCTCTGTAATACTGACTAAAGATCCCCAAAATAATATTTAAAACTTAACCTTTATTTCAAGGGTAAAAAGTTGAAAAAATTAGCTCAGTGGCCACTAGATGGCAGTGGTGCTTTAAAATGACATCTACAGTGTACTTTTTGCGTTCCTGTAATCAATTTCTTTTGAGTCTGTTACACTGAATGGACTGCTGGGTATGTATTATACCGTCTACAGACTAGTATAACTAGCAGACCATTTGTTGTGGGACAAAGACACAGAGTTGCGCTAAAAACTTATTTCTCCCTCCTCTCCTAACGTTTCTCCAGCTGAGCCAGCTTTTTCAAAGTTATGAGGCAACACACAGCTCTCGAGAGAACGAGGCATCTGACTGAGGATGGTCGCATGGCAGCAGGTGTCCCTAATACCATGCAAATGCCTGGTATTGGCCCCAATACCGACACTAGTATCGGTATTGGGACTTCCCTAGCTTCAACATACAATGGTATTCCTGGAACTGATTAATACTGTAACTTAAGGGACCACTGTATTGTCTTCACATGATGCTTTTCATCAATGAAATGCTAAGGCTTTGTTCACGCCTTCATTGAATGCTTCCACTGGACCTCTTAGAAAACTTCCTCCAAAGTGTGGAAATCTAAAAAAAAAACATTAAAGGGGTTCTCCGGTGCTTACACATCTTTTCCCCTATCCAAAGGATAGGGGATAAGATGCCTGATTGCGGGAGTCCTGCCGCTGGGGACCCCCATGATCTTGCATGTGGCACCCCATTTGTAATCAGTCCCTGGAGCATGTTCGCTCCGGGTCTGATTACCGGCGACCACCGAGCCGGCAGTGTGTGACGTCACGCCTCCGCCCCCGTGTGACGTCACGCTCCGCCCCTCAATGCAAGCCTACAGGAGGGGGCGTGACAGCAATCACGCCCCCTCTCGTAGGCTTGCATTGAGGGGCAGAGCGTGACGTCACACGGGGGCGGAGGCGTGACGTCACACGCCGCCGGCCTGGTGGTCCCCTGTAATCAGACCCGGAGCGAACACGCTCCGGGGACTGATTACAGAGGGGGTGCCGCGTGCAAGATCACTGGGGTCCACAGCGGCGGGACTACCGCGATCATGCATCTTATCCCCTATCCTTTGGATAGGGGATAAGATGTGTAAGCACCAGAGAACCCCTTTAAATGGATTATCCAGCATAAACTTTTAATTTTTTTTTTCTTTTTTTGATAAATATGCCCAGGCTGTGTTATAACATAAAAATGAGGACATCACATAGCTGCTCAACCAATCACTGCAGCATTATCCTGCCTCAGTCAGTAATTGGCTGGGCAGCAATGTGACGTGCCCTCTGCAGCTCTAGGAAGCAAAGTTCACCAGAGACTGGGTGCCAAGCTAAAGAGGCTGCAGGGGAGCAATGGACGTAAGTATAGGCTTTTTTATGTACTCAGCCTGGGTGCGATTATAAATTAAGAAACCTTTATGATTACTAACACCTTTAAAGTTAATGGGATCTGTCAGATGCTGTTTGTGTCTGCCATGAAAGTGACCCAGTCACGCTATTTTTTTCATTTTTCTGCTTCAATGACGAAGCAGCAAAATGGAAATAAGGACACAGGTGTCAATCCACACTAAGTTTAATGCGTTCGTGTAATAATGTTGCAAATGGTTGGTTTTTCTGCAAAAACTGACTAACCAGCATATGCATTATCTCACCTTGTAGTATATAGTCATCTGGAAATCTGATTCTGAGAACAGTATATTTATATTTCCTTATTTCTCGTTTTTCTTCTCTTTCCCACATTGCTTTAGTCTTGAGCATGGAATTTTGCTTTAAATTCTCTGTTCTATGATGAAGTTACAGAGAATGTTGCTTTAAAGTTAGTTTACAAATTATTTTAGCATTAAAGGGGCATTCCGGCTGTAAACTATTCTTCCCAAAATCCTGCCCAGGCTGCTGGCATTAAAAAACAAAACAAACAAATACAAATATTCACCTCCCGTTGCTACCCTGATACCTTCACTGTGATCATTTTACAGGTTTTTTGAGTTGATGTGTCAGACTGCAGCTCAGCAAATCGCTGGCTGCAACGCTGTCCTGCCTTTGCCAGTGATTGGCTGTGCAGCAGTATGACATATTAGGACAAGAAGACTGGTGCTGGGGCTTAATACATCACACTTCACATCACATCACGCTATGGCCAGTGATAAGCTGAGCTGCAGTTTGATGCGTCAACCCTTGGCAACTCAAAGAGGATCAAAGCAAAGGCAAGGAAAGCCAAAAACCAGAGGCACCAGAGGAGTGGCAGGAAGTAAGTAGAGTGTTTTGTTTTTTCCATGCTGGCAGCCGGAGAACCCCTTTAAACTAAATATTAGAAACTGTACCTCTGTACTTCTTGCTAACCTAACTTATCAATGTTAGCAAGATGAAAGGATGGATGGCTACAGAAAGTAACGAAGGAAGTAAGACAAAATCAGACAACACAGTGTTTATACAGCTTTTATGTGTCCTTATGGACTACAAACAACCCCTGGATTATATTTAGAGAATCATTCTGCATCACACCTAAGGTAAGTAAAATAGTTTGCACTGTGACCCAAAAGTGTTCATCAGCAATGCAAAAGAAAATAGGGACGTGTGGACGGGCGCCTCTCCCAAATAGTAAAAGCTAGATGCCAAAAATTGGTTTAAAGATATTTATTAGAACGAGAGTGCAACTTAAAAGTTTCGAACTCGAGTAGAGTTCTTCGTCAGGCAGTGTGTGATACAAAGACAATTCATGGCAGATAAAAAAGTCTCTTATAGACTACTGCCAGGTCACCGGGTCAGGGTCCATACAGACATTAATAACACAATAAAAACCAGACATTAGTTTGTATACAATATTCATAAAAATGATATATAAACATAAATGCATTAACCCCTTCCTGCAGAATGACTTATATAAACATCCGGTTATGCAGCTAGTTTGCGCATCCTGACGTTTATATAAGTCGTTCAGTTAACCCGGCGATGCGCGGCATCACACTGGTTAACAGGCAGAAGCCCCGATGTTACCAGCGGGAGACAACTTTTGCAAGCCCCCCCAGGACCATCTGTGAATGGTACTGGTCAGCGATCACTCTGATTGGTCCAATCACCAATCACTGTGGACCAATCACAGTGTCTCAGCTGACTGGGAGAAAGTTCAGATTCCCTCCTAGAAATCCGGGCAGAGCGGGGGAAGATGACCCCGTGAGCTGCAGGGGCCAATGTGGTGGTGGTGGTGGTGGTGGGGGACCGGCGGCACATACCTGAGGACCTGTGCAGGCAGCGGGGACCCGTGGCAGGCAAGGGGAGGAGATAGCGGCGGTGGCATCAGTGAGGATCGCTGTAAAGTGATCTTCACTGCTGCTTCTAGGAGTTTCAAAACTACAACTCCCAGCATGACCAGACAGCTTTTGGCTGTCTGGGCATGCTGGGAGTTGTAGTTTTGCAACATCTGGAGGGCCACAGTTTGGAGACCAGTGTGCATTGATCTCCAATGTTTGCTCTTCCATATGTTGCAAAACTACAACTCTCACCACACCCTGACAGTGCAGGCATGCTGGGAGTTGTGGTTCTGTAAAATCTGGCCCTTCAGATGTTGCTGAACTACAACTCCCAGCATGCCTGGGCATGCTTGGAGTTGAAGTTTTGCCACATCTGGAGGGCTACAGTTTGGACACCACTACACAGTGGTCTCCAAACGGTTCTCCTCCAGTTGTTGCAAAACTACAACTCCAGCATGCCCTTCGGCTGAATGGGCATGCTGGGAGTTTTAGTTTTGTAACAACTGGAGGCACACTGGTTGGGAAACATTGTCTGTTTCCTAACTCAGTGTTTCCCAACCCATGTGCCTCCAGCTGTTGCGAAACTCCCAGCATGCACTGAACAGACCATGCATGCTGGGAGTTGTAGTTTTGCAACAGCTGGAGGCACACGGGTTGGGAAACACTGAGTTAAGTAGCAACCAGTGTGCCTCCAGCTGTTGCATAACTACAAGTCCCAGCATGCCCTTCTGCTGTCACTGCATGCTGAGAGTTGTAATTTTGCAACGTTGTAGTTTTGCAACAGGGTACATTCACATGGGCGGGGGTTTACAGAAAGTTTCTCACTGTATTGAGATGCAGCAAATTTTCCGCTGCAGCTAAAACTCCCACCATGAAACTTGCTACGAACCCCCCCCCCCCATGTGAATGTATTCTAAAACCACTACACTACACTACCACAAACTAAAAAAGTAAAAAAAAAACACTACTTATACATACACCCTTACAATACAAATGAAAAACGTCTGGTACAGCACTGTTTCCAAAACAGAGCCTCCAGCTATTGCAAAACAACAACTTCCAGTATTGCCGGACAGCCATTGACTGTCCAGGCATGCTGGGAGTTTTGCAACAGCTGGAGGCACCCTGTTTAGGAATACCCCTATGTCCATCTCTATGCAAATCCCTAATTAAGACCACATATGGGGTATTTCCATACTTGGGAGAAATTGCCTAACAAATTTTGGGGGGCTTTTTCTCCCTTTACCACTTATGAAAGGTAAAGTTGGGGTCTATTCCAGCATGTTATTTTAAAAAGTTAAATTTTTTATACTAACTTGCGGTGTTGACCCCACACTTTTCATTTGCACAAGAGGTAAAAGGAAAAAAAGACCCCCAATATTTGTAACACAATTTCTCCTGAGTATGGAAATACCCTATATGTGGACGTAAAATGCTCTGCGGGAGAACAACAAGGCTCAGGAGGGAGAGCGCCGTGTTCAATGAGGTGATTTGTACAGGGGTGGCTGATCGTAACAGCGGTTCTGACATAAACACAAAAAAACACCCACATGTGACCCAATTTTGGAAACTATATATTTTTTTTTCACTAAAATGCTGGTGTTATCCCACATTTTTCATTTTCACAAGGGGTAATAGGAAAAAAAAAACATAATTTGTAACCCCATATGCATATAATTTGTACCCCATATGCTCTGCGGAAGCACTTCATGGCTCAGAAGAGAAGGAGTGCCATTGCGCTTTTGGAGAAGGAATTTGACTGGAATTGAAGGCCATGTGCGTTTACAAAGCTCCCATGGTGCCAGAACGGTGACCCCCCCTTAAACACATGTGACCCCATTTTGGAAACTACACCCCTCACAGAATTTTATAAGGGGTGCAGTGGGCATTTACACCTCACTGGTGACTGACAGATTTTTGGAAGAGTGGTGCGTGAAAATGCATATTTACATTTTTTCATTTGCACAGCCCACAGTTCGAAAAGTTTGTTAAACGCCAGTGAGGTGTAAATGCTCACTGCACCCCCTTATTACATTCTGTGAGGGGTGTAGTTTCAGTTTAAAAAATGGGGTCACATGTGTGTGTGTGTGTGTGTGGGGGGGGGTCCACTGTTCTGGCACCATGGGGGCTTTGTAAACGCACGTGGCCCCAGACTTCCACACCAAACAAATTATCTCTCAAAAAAGCTCAATGGTGCTCCTTCTCTTCTGAGCATTGTAGTTTGCCTGCAGAGTACTATGCATCCACACATGGGGTATTTCCATACTCAGAAGAAATGGAGTTAAACATTTTGGGGGACATTTTCACCTATAACCTGTTGTAAAAATGGTAAGTTTAGGGAAAAATAAATGCATTTTAGTGAAGAAAAAAATAAAAAGATTTCATTTAAACATCTGACTTTAACCCCTTAAGGACCCAGCCCATTTTCACCTTAACCCCTTAAGGACCCAGCCCATTTTCACCTTAACCCCTTAAGGACCCAGCCCATTTTCACCTTAAGGACCCAGCCATTTTTTACACATCTGACCACTGTCACTTTAAGCATTAACCCCTTAAGGACCGAGGTCATTTTGGCCTTAAGGACCAGAGCATTTTTTGCAAATCTGGCCACTGTCACTTTAAGGGTTAATAACTCTGGGATTCTTTTACTTATGTATTTGATTCGGAGATTGTTTTTTCGTGACATATTCTACTTTATGTTAGTGGTAAATTTTTGTCAATACTTGCATCATTTCTTGGTGAAAAATAGCAAAATTTTATGAAAAATAAAAAAATTTAGTATTTTTCTAACTTTGAAGCTCTCTGCTTGTGAGGAAAATAGACATACCAAATACATTATATATTGATTCACATTTACAAAATGTCTACTTTATGTTTGCATCATAAAGTTGAGATATTTTTACTTTTGGAAGACATCAGAGGGCTTCAAAGTTCAGCAGCAATTTTCCTATTTTTCAAAAAATTTTCAAAATCGGAATTTTTCAAGGAACAGTTCTGTTTAAGTGTATTTGAGGGGTCTTCATATTAGAAATACCCCATAAATTACCCCATTATAAAAACTGCACCCCTCAAAGTGTACAAAATGACATTCAGAATGTTTGTTAACTCTTTAGGTATTTCACAGGAATAGCAGCAAAGTGAAGGAGAAAATTCTAAATCTCAATTTTTTTACACTAACATGTTCCTGTAGACCAAGTTTTTTAATTTTTACAAGGGGTAAAAGGAAAAAATGCCTCCCAAAATTTGTAACCCCATCTCTTCTGAGTATGGTAATACCCCATGTGTGGACTTCAAGTGCACTGCGGACGCAGTACAATGCTCCAAAGAGAAGGAGTCACATTTGGCTTTTGGAAAGCAAATTTAGCTGAAATGGTTTTTGGGGGACATGTCCCATTTAGGAAGCCCCTATGGTGCCAGGTGAGCAAAAAAAAAAACCCCACATGGCATACGATTTTGGAAACTACTCCCCTCAAGGAACATAACAAGGGGTACAGTGAGCTTTAACACCCCACAGGTGTTTGACGACTTTTTGTTAAAATCGGATTTGTAAATGAAAAAAATTTTTTTTTCACAAAAATGCATTTTTTGTCCCCAAATGTACTATTTTTACAAGAGGTTATAGGAGAAAATGCCCCCCAAAATTTGTAACCCCATTTCTTCTGTGTATGGAATTACCCCATGTGTGGATGTCAAGTGCTCTCCTGGTGCACTACAATGCTCAGAAGAGGAGAAGCGCGTTTGAGCTTTTGGAAAAATAATTTGTTTGGAATGGAAGTCAGGTGCCATGTGAGTTTCCAAAGCTCCCCATGGTGCCAGAACAGTGGACCCCCCCCACATGTGACCCCATTTCGGAAACTAAACCCCTAACGGAATGTAATAAGGGGTGCAGTGAGCATTTATACCCCACTGCTGTTTGACAGACTTTTGAAACAGTCAGCTGTGCAAATGAAAAATAAAATTTTTCATTTTCACGGACGAATGTTCACAAAATATGTCAAACGCCAGTGGGGTGTAAATGTTCACTGTACCCCTTATTACATTACGTGAGGGATGTAGTTTCCAAAATGGGGTCACATGTGGGAGAGTCCACTGTTCTGGCACCATGAGGGCTTTGTAAACGCACATGGCCTTAAATTCCAGCAAAATTCTTTCTACAAAATCCCAATGGCGCTCCTTCTCTTCTGAGCATTGTAGTTCACCCGCAGAGCACTTTACATCCACATATTGGGTATTTATATACTCAGAAGAAATGGAGTTACAAATTTTGGGGGGCTTTTTTCCTATTACACCTTGAAAAATTTGGGATAACACCAGCATTTTTGTGAAAAAATAAAATTTTTTCATTTTCAACGAAAATTCTTCAAACACCTGTAGGGTGTTAAGGCTCACTTTACCATTTGTTATGTTCCATTAGGGGTTTCATTTCCAAAATGGGGTCACATGTAGGTGTTTTTTTGTGTTTATGTCAGAACCGCTGTAACGATCAGCCACCCCCGTGCAAATCCCCTTAAATGTACATAGCGTGCTCACTCCTGAGCCATGTTGTGCGCTTGCAGAGCATTTTACTCCCACATATGGGGTATTTTTGTACTCTTTATTTTGGGGGTCTTTTTTCCTTTTACCTTTTGTGAAAATAAAAAGTATGGGTCAACACAGCATCTTAGTGTAAAAAATTAATTTTTTTTTACAACAACATGCTGGAGTATACCCCAACTTTACCTTTTCATAGGGGGTAAAAGGAGAAAAAGCCCGCAAAAATTGTTAGACAATTTCTTCCGATTACGGAAATACCCCATATGTGGCCCTAAACTGTTGCCTTGAAATATGACAGTGCTCCGAAGTGAGAGAGCGCCATGCCTATTTGAGGCCTAAATTAGGGATTTGCATAGGGGTGGGCATAGAGGTATTCTACGGCAGTGTTTCCCAAACAGGGTGCCTCCAGCTGTTGCTAAACTCCCAGCATGCCTGGAAAGTCAGTGGCTGTCTGGAAATGCTGGGAGTTGTTGTTTTGCAACAGCTGAAGGCTCTGTTTTTCATTTTTATTGAGGGGGACAGTGTAAGGTAGTGTATATGTAGTGTTTTACACTTTATTATGTGTTAGTGTAGTGTTCTTAGGGTACATTCGCACTGGCAGGTTATGGTGAGTTTCCCGCTAGGAGTTTGCGCTGCGGCAAAAAATTTGCCTCAGCCCAAACTTGAAGCAGAAAACTCACTGTAAACTCGCCCGTGTGAATTTAAATGGGGGGGGGGGCAAACCTCCAGCTGTTTCAAAACTACAACTCCCAGCATGCACTGACAGACCGTGCGTGCATGCTGGGAGTTGTACTTTTGCAGACTGTAGACCTTCAGATGTTGCTAGGCAACTCACTGGCTTCCGTAGGAACCAGTAAGCCAGCCGCACGACATCGCCGCCCGCCGATCACCGACGCCCGCAGCCTCCGGATGGGTAAGTGGATCTTCTGCCGCCGGTCCTCTGATGGTTTCCCCGTACTTCCCCACCTATTGTGGGTGGGCAGAACGGGGAAACCGAAGGTTAATCCCCCCCCCCCCCCCGCCCCGATCTGCTATTCGTCGTCGCTCCTTGAAGACCAATAGCAGGGATAGGAGGGGTGGCACCCCTGCCACCTCACTCCTATCCCTTCAGGGGGATCGTGGGTGTCTTGGACAACCGCGATGCCCCTTATATTTGGGTCTCCGGGTCACCATAGACCCGTAATGACCGGGAATCGGCGCAAATTCAGCGGGGACCTAAATTCCCACGGGCGTATAGATACATCCTCAGTCCTTAAGGGGTTAAAGGGGTACTCCACCCCTAGATATCTTATCCCCTATCCAAGGATAGCGTATAAGATGTCTGATCGCAGGGGTCCCGCTGCTGGGAACCCCCTCGATCTCTCCTGCAGCACCCAGAGTCATCAGCTCTCCAAAGCTAAGTTTGCTCAGTTGCTGATGACAGGGGCCGGCGGTTTGTGATGTCATGGCTCTGCCCCCTCATTACATCACACCCCACCCCCTTAATGCAAGTCTATGGGAGGGGGGTGGCAACAGTTATGCCCCCTCCCAAAGACTTGCATTAAGGGGGCGGGACGTGACATCATGAGGGGGCGGAGCCATGACGTCACGAACCGCCAGTCCCTGTATCGTGAGTCATCAGCCACGGAGCAAATCTAGCTCCAGAGAGCTGATGATTCGGGGGTGGGGCTGCAGGAGAGATCGCAGGGGTCCCCAGCAGCGGGACCCCCGCAATCAGACATCTTATCAGGGACCAGTTCAGTTTTGAAATGGATTTGAAGGGCCTTCTTATTATAAATACCCCATAAATGACTCCATTATAAAAACTTCACCCCTCAAAGTATTCAAAATGACATTCAAAAAGTTTAACCCTTTAGGTGTTTCACAGGAATAGCAGCAAATTGAAGGAGAAAATTCTAAATCTTCATTTTTTACACTGGCATGTTCTTGTAGACCCAGTTTTTGAATTTTTACAATGGGTAAAAGGAGAGAAATCTTGCTAAAATTTGTAACCCAATTTCTGTCGAGTAAGGAAATACCTCATATGTGTATGTCAAGTGCTCTGTGGGTGCACTAGAGGGCTCAGAAGGTGAGGAGCGACAGTGGGACTTTGGAAAGTGAGTTTTTCTGAAATGGTTTTTGGGGGGCATGTCACATTTAAGAAGCCCCTATGGTGCCAGAACAGCAACTCTCCCCTCCCTCCACATGGCATACTATTTTGGAAACTGCACCCCTCAAGGAACGTTACAAGGGGTATAGTGAGCCTTAACACCGTACAGGTGTTTGACGACTTTTTGTTAAAATTATTATTTAATAAAAAAAATTTCACTAAAATGCTAGTTTTCCCCCAAATTTGAAATTTTTACAAGTGGTAATAGAAGAAAATGCCCCACAAAATTTGTAACCCCATCTCTTCTGAGTATGGAAATACCTCATGTGTGGACGTCAAGTGCTCTGTTGGCACACTACAATGCTCAGAAGAGAGGGAGCCACATTTGGCATTTGGAAAGCAAATTTAGCTGAAATGGTTTTTGGGGGGCATGTTGCATTTAGGAAGCCCCTATGGTGCAAGAACAGCAAACAAAAACCCACATGGCATACTATTTTGGAAACTACACCCCTCAAGGAACGTAACAAGGGGTATAGTGAGCCTTAAAACCCCACAGATGTTTGACAAATTTCCGCTAAAGTTGGCAAAGAAAATGAAAAATTAGATTTTTTTCCACTAAAATGCTGGTGTTACCCCAAATCTTTCATTTTCACAAGGGGTTATAGGTAAAAAGACTCCCAAAATTTGTAACCCCATTTCTTCTGAGTATGGAAATACCCCATATGTGGATGTAAAGTGCTCTGCGGGGGAACTACAATGCTAGAAGAGAAGGAGCGCCATTGAACTTTTGGAGAGAGAATTTGATTGGAATAGAAGTCGGGGGCCATGTGCGTTTACAAAGCCCCCCGTGGGTCCAGAACAGTGGACCACCCCCCCCCCACATGTGACCCCATTTTGGAAGCAAAACCCCCCCACAGAATTTAATAAGGGGTGCAGTGAGCATTTACACCACACTGGCGTTTGACAGATCTTTGGAACAGTGGGCTGTGCAAATTAAAAATTTTATTTTTCATTTTCACGGACCACTGTTCCAAAAATCTGTCAGACACCTGTGGGGTGTAAAGGCTCACTGTACCCCTTATTAAATTCTATGAGGGGTGTAGTTTCCAAAATGGGGTCACATTTGGGGGGCACTGTTCTAGCACTATGGAGGCTTTGTAAACACACATGGCCTTCAATTTCGGATGCATGCTCTCTCCAAAATCCCAATGGTGCGCCTTCTCTTCTGAGCATTGTAGTTCGCCCGCAGAGCACTTTACATCCACATATGGGGTATGTTCTTACTGAGAAGAAATGGGGTTACAAATTTTGGGGGGCTTTTTTCCTAATCTCCCTTGTGAAAATGAAAAATTTAGGGTAACACCAGCATTTTAGTGAAAATTTTTATTTTTCATTTTCACATCCAACTTTAACGAAAATTTGTCAAACACCTGTGGGGTGTTAAGGCTCACTATACCCTTTGTTACATTCCGTGAGGGGTGTAGTTTCCAAAATGGGGTCACATGTGGGTATTTATTGTTTTGCGTTTATGTCAGAACCACTGTAAAATCAGCCACCCCTGTGCAAATCACCAATTTAGGCCTCAAATTTACATAGTGCGCTCTCACTCCTGAGCCTTGTTGTGCATCCGCAGAGCACTTTACACCCACATATGGGGTATTTCCGTACTCAGGAAAAATTGCGTTGCTAATTTTGGGGATCTTTTTTTCCTATTACCGCTTGTGAAAGTAAAAAGTATGGGGCAACACCAGCATGTTATTTAACATAAAAACATTTTACACTAACATGCTGGTGTAGACCCCAACTTTACCTTTTCATAAGGGGTAAAAGGAGAAAAAGACCCCCAAAATTTGTAACACAATTTCTCCCGAGTACGGAAATACCGTATGTGGCCCTAAACTATTTCCTTGAAATACGACAGGGCTCCAAAGCAAGAGCAAGCACCATGCGCATTTGAGGTCTATTTTGGGGATTTGCATCCGCCACCAAAATACCCTACGGCAGTGTTTCCCAAACAGGGTGTATCCAGCTGTTGCAAAACTCCCAGCATGCCTTGACAATCGGTGGCTGTTCAGCAATACTGGGAGTTGTTGTCTTTCAACAGCTGGAGACTCCGTTTTGGAAACAGTGCCGTACAAGACATTTTTTTAAATTTTATTGGGGGGGGGCGGCTGTTTAGGGGTATATGTATATGTGTTTTTTTTAGTGTAGTGTAGATTTTTAAGGTTACATTCACACAGGCGGGTTAACAGTGAGTTTCTCACGGGTAGTTTGAGCTGCGGCGGATAATTTGCTGCATCTCAAACTTGCAGCAGAAAACAGACCATACATGCTGGGAGTTGTAGTTATGCAACAGCTGGAGGCACATTGGTTGCGCAACACAGAGAGTTTTACTTAACTCAGTGTTTTGCAGTGTGCCTCCAGCTGTTGCAAATCTAGAACTCCCAGCATGTACAGTCTCTCAATGCATGCTGGGAGTTGTATTCTTGACACAGCTGGAGGCACACTGGTTGCGAAACACAAACTCTGTTTCACAACCAATGTGTCTCCAGCTGTTTCTAAACTGCAACACTCAGCATGCATTGACAGTCGAAGGACATGCTGAGAGTTATAGTTTTGCAACAGCTGGTGGCACACAGTTACAACTCTCAGCATGCCCTTTGGTAGTCTGTGCATGTTGGGAGTTGTAGTTATGCAACAGCTGGTTGCACACTTTTTCATAGAAAAAATGTGCCTCCAGCTGTTGCATAACTACAACCCCCAGCATGCACAGACTACCAAAGGGCATGCTGGAAGTTGTAGTTGGAACTCCAGCTGTTGCAAAACTACAACTCCCAGCATGCCCTTTGGCTGTGAATGCTGAGAGTTGTTTCTAAGCAACAAAAGGAGGTGAACAGGCCTCACCACCTGCTGTATCCTGCCGCCTGCACCGCCGAGATCATCGCCGCTGCTGCCACCGCAACCACCGCCGCTCTTAAAGGGACCCCCGCCGGACCAGGGAAAGGTAGGAGACCCTCGCCGGCGCCGATCTCCGCCCAGCAGGACAGTGATTGATCAGTCGTTCCAACCCATCAATCATGTGATTGTGAGGTGGCATCTGTGCCACCTCAGTCCTGCTGGGTAAGGGTGAATGGGGCTGTCTTGGACAGCCCCATTCTCCCTTTTTTCCGGGTCACCAGAGACCCCATTGACGCAGAATCCCTGCAAATCGCCAGTCTGAATTGGCTGGCGATTTGCGGCAATTGCCGACATGGGGATTTGCACGGGATGCCTGCTGATAGGTATCAGCAGTAATCCCGGTCCAGTCCACGCCCAGCGGGGACCAGAATTCCCACAGGCATTAAGATGCGCCCTGGGTCCTTAACGATCAAAAACCCAGGGCGTATCCATATGCCCTGGGTCCTTAAGGGGTTAACAAAAAGTCGTCAAACACCTATGGGTTAAGGCTCACTGTATCCCTTGTCACATGCCTTGAGGGGTGTAGTTTCCAAAATAGTATGCCATGTGTTTTTTTATTTTTGCTGTTATGGAACATAAATGCGACATGCCCCCCAAAAAACATTTCAGCAAAATTTGCTTTCAAAAAGCCAAATGTGGCTCCTTCTCTTCTGAGCATTGTAGTGCGCCAGCAGAGAACTTGACGACCACATATGGGGTGTTTCCATACTCAGAAGATATGAAGTTACAAATTTTGAGGGTCATTTTCTCCTACTAGCTCTTGTAAAAATGGTAAATTTGGGGGGGAAAATGCATTTTAGTGAAACAAAAAAAAATTTCATTTACACATCAGACTTTAACACCTGTGGAGTGTTAAAGGGGTAGTCCAGTGGTGAAAAACGTATCCCCTATGCTAAGGATAGGGGATAAGATTCAGGTTGCGGGGGGTCCGACCGCTGGGGCACCCCCTGATCTCTCTGTACGGGGCTCCGGCTCGCTGGCCAGATAGCGCATGTTGACCACCGCACGAAGCGGCGGCCAACACGCCCCCTCAATACATCTCTATAGCAGAGCCGGAGATTGCCGAAGGCAGCGATGTGTTGAGGGGGCGTGTCAGTCGCCGCTTCATGCGGTGGTCAACACGCACCCTTCCCGAGGGCTGTTGGGGTCCCGTACAGGAGACTGTAAAACTGTAATCCTTAGGATAGGACTACCCCTTTAAGGCTCGCTGTACCCCTTGTTGCGTGCCTTGAGGGGTGCAGTTTCCGAAATAGTATGCCATGTGTTTTTTTTCTTTTCTTCCTGTTATGGAACCATAGGGGCTTCCTAAAATGCGACATGCCTCCTAAAAATCATTTCAGCAAAATTCACTCTCCAAAATCCCATAGTCGCTACTTCGCTTCTGAGCCTTATAGTGCACCCATAGAGCACTTTATGTTCACATATGAGGTATTTCCTACCCGAGAGAAATTGGGTTACACATTTTGGGGGGCATTTTCTCCTTTTACCCCTTGTAAAAATTCAAAAACTGGGTCTACAAGAACTCAGTAGGGACTCATTAGGGATATAGGTTGAACTAGATGGACTCTGGTCTTTTTTTAACCTTACGAACTATGTTACTATGGTAGTGTAAAAAATGGAGATTTAGAATTTTCTCCTTCACTTTGCTGCTATTCCTGTGAAACACCTAAAGGGTAAACAAACATTCTGAATATAATTTTGTATACTTTGAGTTTTTTATAATGCGGTCATTTATGGGGTATTTCTAATATGAAGGCCCCTCAAATCTACTTCAAAACTGAACTGGTCCCTGAAAAATTCAGATTTTGAAAATTCTGTGAAAAATTTGAAAATTGCTGCTGAACTTTGAAGCCCTCTGATGTCTTCCAAAAGTAAAAACATGCAACTTTATGATGCAAACATATTAGACATATTATATATGTGAATCAATATATAATTTATTTGGTATGTCTATTTTCCTCACAAACAGAGAGCTTCAAAGTTAGAAAAATGCTAAATTTTCAAACTTTTCATGAAATTTTTAATTTTTTACCAAGAAATGATGCAAGTATCGACAAAAAGCTACCACTATAACAAAGTAGAATATGTCACGAAAATACAATCTCGGAATCAAATACATAAGTAAAAGCATCCCAGAGTTATTAATGCCTAAAGTGATAGTGGTCAGATGTGAAAAAAATGCTCTGGTCCTTAAGGTCAAAATGGGCTTGGTCCTTAAGGGGTTAAAATAATTGATAAAAATAATGAAATAAATTAAATTATATTTTCAGATTTTCATAACATTCATTGTGATTGCAATGCTATTATCATAACACTTAAGGGTGCGTTGACACGGAGTAATTCAAGAGGAATTTACTCGAGTAATTCCTCTTGAATTCTCCTCTCTAAATTAATGCACATCTCCTCTGTCCATTGACTTCAATGTTATTTCCGCTGTCCTGTTCACACTGCGGAAATTCTGCTAGAGGAATTCCGATGCTGAATTCCGTTCCGCTTGAAGAATGAACATGTTCATTCTTCAAGCGGAATCCGCTAGCAGAAATCAATAGAAGTCAAATGGTAAAAAAAAATTCTGCCCGACATCGTTTTCACGCAATTCGCGTGGAAATGGCTGAAAAAACCTTCATTTCTTTCTCCCCCATTTCCGTGTGCAAATTGCGCGTGAATATTGCGCAAAAATATAATTATTTTTTCCGCCAGTAAATTTTTCGGCGTGAATTACTCTTGATTTACTACGTGTGAACGCACCCTTAGTTTAGGCAAAGCCCTAACGGTTCAGGGAAAAAATTATGCCATATCCTTCCCCTGTCAGCACTTAGAAGTGTGTTTCATACGGAACAGCTGGAGGCACTCAAAGGGAGTTGCACACTGCATGCTGCTATTAGTCTATGAATGAAACTGAAGGGTGTAGGGCTCCACCTGTTTCCACTATGGAGTGATTGTAGCCACACAATGTTGTGGTTTAGGAGTGAAAGGTAGTGGAGATCCACCTGTTACCAATGGAAGGGAACTGGCAGTGGCGGCTCTAGACTTTGTGAGGCCTTAGGCAAAACTCGAACAAGAGGCCCTCATTGATAAGTTGCCATGAGGGTTGGCAGAACCCGGGGCAAGGCAAAGTATTTGCGCAATTATGGTGTCCCTAGGAAATTTAACCCAATAGGGCAGTTAGGGGCCAAAGCCATAATATATCCAAACTCCAGGGCCGAAGCCCGGGGTAAAAAAATCCCTTTATAATCAACTCTAAAATATAACTTTTATTGGATATGAAATAAAACAACCCCAAAGTGAGAGTTAAAAACTGTCATTTAGACAGGGCTATTAAAGGGGTACTCCACCACTAGACATCTTATCCCCTATCCAAAGGATAGGGGATAAGATGTCAGAACGCCGCGGTCCCGCTGCTGGGGAGCCCTGCGATCCCCGTTGTGGCACTGCGCTGTCATTACAGCACAGAGCGAGTTCGCTCTGCACGTAATGACGGGCAATACAGGGGCCGGAGCATCGTTACATCACGGCTCCGCCCCTCGTGATGTCACGGCCCGCCCCTTTCAATACAAGTCTATGGGCGAATTCGCACTGTGCTGTAATGATAGCGGGGTGCCGCAGCAGGGATCCCAGGGCTCCCCAGCAGCGGGACCGCGGCAATCTGACATCTTATCCCCTATCCAAAGGATATGTCTAGGGGCGGAGTACCCCTTTAATGATCAGTACAAAGCACAGAATCAATACTCTGCAATAGCAGTATGTGCGATGCTGCAGTTCACCGCAGTAACAGCCCCTGTCTATGTGTCTGATTAAAACATATACACCATGCTGTTACGCCTAGCGCTCCGGGTCCCCGCTCCTCCCCGGAGCGCTCACGGCGTCTCTCTCCCTGCAGCGCCCCGGTCAGTCCCGCTGACCGGGAGCGCTGCACTGACATGGCCGTCGGGGATGCGATTCGCACAACGGGACACGCCCGCTCGCGAATCGCATCCCAAGTCACTTACCCGTCCCGGGCCCCTCCTGTCATGTGCTGGGGCCCGGGCGCGCGCGCGCCAGCTCTCTGAGACTTAAAGGGCCAGTGCACCAATGATTGGTGCCTGGCCCAATTAGCTTAATTGGCTTCCACCTGCTCCCTGGCTATATCTGATCACTTCCCCTGCACTTCCTTGCCGGATCTTGTTGCCTTGTGCCAGTGAAAGGGTTTAGTGTTGTCCAAAGCCTGTGTTACCTGAACTCCTGCTATCCATCTTGACTACGAACCTTGCCGCCTGCCCCGACCTTCTGCTACGTCTGACCTTGCCTCTGCCTAGTCCTTCTGTCCCACGCCTTCTCAGCAGTCAGCGAGGTTGAGCCGTTGCTAGTGGATACGACCTGGTTGCTACTGCCGCAGCAAGACCATCCCGCTTTGCGGCGGGCTCTGGTGAACACCAGTAGCCTCTTAGAACCGGTCCACCAGCACGGTCCACGCCAATCCCTCGCTGACACAGAGGATCCACTACCTGTAAGCCGAATCGTGACAGTAGATCCGGCCATGGATCCCGCTGAGGTGCCGCTGCCAAGTCTCGCTGACCTCACCACGGTGGTCGCTCAGCAATCGCAGCAAATTGCCCAACAAGGACAGCAGCTGTCGCAGTTGACCGCCACGTTACAGCAACTTCTGTCTCTGCTACAGCAGCAACCATCTCCTCCGCCAGCTCCTGCACCTCCTCCGCAGCGAGTGGCCGCTCCTAGCCTCCGCTTGTCCCTGCCGGACAAATTTGATGGGGACTCTAGACTCTGCCGTGGATTTTTGTCTCAATGTTCCCTGCATATGGAGATGTTGTCGGACTTGTTTCCTACAGAACGGTCTAAGGTGGCGTTCGTAGTGAGCCTTCTTTCAGGAAAGGCCTTGTCTTGGGCCACACCGCTCTGGGACCGCAATGATCCTGCCACAGTCCAGTCCTTCTTCGCTGAAGTCCGGAGTGTCTTCGAGGAACCAGCCCGAGCTTCTTCTGCCGAGACTGCCCTGCTGAACCTGGTCCAGGGTAATTCTTCAGTGGGCGAGTACGCCATCCAATTTCGTACTCTTGCTTCCGAATTATCATGGAATAATGAGGCTCTCTGCGCGACCTTTAAAAAAGGCCTATCCAGTAGCATCAAGGATGTGCTGGCCGCACGAGAGATTCCTGCCAACCTGCAAGAACTTATCCATTTGGCCACCCGCATTGACATGCGTTTTTCTGAGAGACATCAGGAGCTCCGCCAGGAAAAAGACTTAGATCTCTGGGCACCTCTCCCACAGCATCCTTTGCAGTCTACGCCTGGGCCTCCCGCCGAGGAGGCCATGCAAGTGGATCGGTCTCGCCTGACCCAGGAAGAGAGGAATCGCCGTAGGGAAGAAAATCTTTGTCTGTACTGTGCCAGTACCGAGCATTTCTTGGTGGATTGCCCTATTCGTCCTCCACGTCTGGGAAACGCACGCACGCACCCAGCTCACATGGGTGTGGCGTCTCTTGGTTCAAAGTCTGCTTCTCCACGTCTCACGGTGCCCGTGCGGATTTCTCCTTCAGCCAACTCCTCCCTCTCAGCCGTGGCCTGCTTGGACTCTGGTGCCTCTGGGAATTTTATTTTGGAGTCTTTGGTGAATAAATTCTGCATCCCGGTGACCCGTCTCGTCAAGCCGCTCTACATTTCCGCGGTCAACGGAGTCAGATTGGATTGCACCGTGCGTTACCGCACAAAACCCCTCTTAATGTGCATTGGACCCCACCACGAAAGGATTGAGTTCTTCGTCCTTCCCAACTGTACCTCTGAGGTCCTCCTCGGTCTGCCATGGCTCCAGCTTCATTCTCCCAACCTTGACTGGACCACCGGGGAGATCAAGAACTGGGACTCTGCTTGCCACAAGAGATGCCTCTCCCCCCCTCCCAGTCCCGTCAGGCAAGCCTCAGTGCCTCCTCATGGCCCCCGTCCTTGTGTCACCCTGCCCCGTGCCAAGCTTCACCCTCTGCCCTCCCTCCCCATTCCCACTCCTGCTGTACTGCCTGCCTTTGAGGAAACCCTCCATTCACTCCCGGTGTCCTCGTCCCAGGTAAAGCAGTTGTCGGACAAAAAAAGGGGGAGACCTAAGGGGGGGGGTACTGTTACGCCTAGCGCTCCGGGTCCCCGCTCCTCCCCGGAGCGCTCACGGCGTCTCTCTCCCTGCAGCGCCCCGGTCAGTCCCGCTGACCGGGAGCGCTGCACTGACATGGCCGCTCGCGAATCGCATCCCAAGTCACTTACCCGTCCTGGGCCCCTCCTGTCATGTGCTGGCGCGCGCGGCTCCGCTCTCTAGGGCGCGTGCGCGCCAGCTCTCTGAGACTTAAAGGGCCAGTGCACCAATGATTGGTGCCTGGCCCAATTAGCTTAATTGGCTTCCACCTGCTCCCTGGCTATATCTGATCACTTCCCCTGCACTTCCTTGCCGGATCTTGTTGCCTTGTGCCAGTGAAAGCGTTTAGTGTTGTCCAAAGCCTGTGTTACCTGAACTCCTGCTATCCATCTTGACTACGAACCTTGCCGCCTGCCCCGACCTTCTGCTACGTCTGACCTTGCCTCTGCCTAGTCCTTCTGTCCCACGCCTTCTCAGCAGTCAGCGAGGTTGAGCCGTTGCTAGTGGATACGACCTGGTTGCTACTGCCGCAGCAAGACCATCCCGCTTTGCGGCGGGCTCTGGTGAACACCAGTAGCCTCTTAGAACCGGTCCACCAGCACGGTCCACGCCAATCCCTCGCTGACACAGAGGATCCACTACCTGTAAGCCGAATCGTGACACATGCCATCCTCTACATGTTTCGCCATCACAACGGCATTCTCAAGAGATGTATAGTGGCAGTAATTAGACTATACACCTCTTGAGAACGCCGTTGTGCAGCATCGCACATACTGTCAGTCACAATGTCAGTTTTTAACTCTCACTTTGGGGTTGTTTTATTTAATATCCAATAAAAGTTATATTTTAGGGTTGATTATAAAAGAATTTTTACCCCGGGCTTTGGCCCTGGGGTTTGGATATATTGTGGTGGCCCAGAACAGAAGTGGACCTTCTGTAAACTATTGGTCCTATCAGATGGACTCCGTCTCAGTCCCCTGGCCCCCACACTCTTTAGAACTCTCATCACCCTTTTTGTTGTATAAAGAGTTAATGTATTACATTCATGTTAATGTGCCTTTAAATGTTGTTACTAAGCCTATCTAACCAAGGAAGGTGCCAGTGACAAGGTTACTTGTAGGTTACCTATAGGACCCCTTTAATTGCTCCCTTATATACTGGGGAGGAGCTAGCCTAGTCAGATTAGTCTGAGGAGCAGTACAGTCAAGACCTGAGAGTGTCTGGTGTTGCTGAGGAAGACCAAGGCCTAGTCACACAGCCACGCATCTACCAACAGAACCCCCTTCAGGTGAAAGTCAAAGCCTGGTAAGCCTAAATACAGGGAAGAAGTCTAGTTAGCATAGTCAAGTCTGTAAAGCCTAAGTCAGCGTCTGTCAAACCTAAAGTCAGCGTGGGATTGCATAATTGAGTCCAAGTGCACTATAAGTCCAAGCGAGCCCACAAGTCTCCTTAAGTCCACTGGTCATCTCCTTGGGCCTAAGCTGAACTGTAAAGTGCCGTTGTTCCGTAACCTTGCACCTGAGGGATTTTTTGCCCCGCGCCTGGCCCAGGAACCAGCGGCCATACCTTGGGTGGTGTAGAGTATAACCACACCCTGGCATCACAAATACAAGGGGTTAATGCCATCTGCCTCTGAGGGTAACAACATCTGCCCTCCATCACACCCCTCACCACACAATGTTGGTAGCTTTCTGGATACAGGTATCACTAGTGCCAAGTCACAGAGCGGGTCACTACAGCGCCTCCGGATTTACAGTTTTGCATTATTTTTAACCCCTTTTTGCACCCAATGGAAAAATTATTTAGTAGATTTTTGCACCTGCACATAAAATGCTGCATCTTCTCCTGTACTGCAGCTCTTCACCTGCAAGCCCTACCAGAGACTCCCCTTCCTCCCCTCTGTATGGATGCCTCCTCCTGATCCTCCTCTAATAGGTGCCCTCCCAGCACCCCACATACTCTCCTTTGACCCATCATAAATGTGCTCCTCCCTTCTGCCCCCTCCTTATACACTCTTCTTATCTTCGTTTTCCCCTTATAAAAGCATTCCCCCTCCTGTTCCCCCTAAAAGACCCATATTCTTCTTCTTTCCGCTCTTCAATACCCCTCCTTTCCTCTTGTACACCCTTATATAGAGCCTTTTTCTCCTCATGCCCCTAAATAAATGTTCTTCTCTCCCCCCTAACAGACTCCTCATATCCCCCACCCTTTTCCCGTTAGTGACCCTGCTCCCTTTACTATGCCCCCCTGTCTCCTGCTTCCCCTTCTTAATACCCCACTGTTAGTGCCGCCTCCTCCCCTCCTGCTTCCAATAATAGTCCCCTGGCCCTGTGTTGCCCCCTCGTCTACTGTCCAAGGCTCGCACTTTTCTCTGTCTGGTGCAGCAGCACTCAGTGTGAGCTCCAGAGTTGTCACACCTCTTCTCCTCCTCCCGGGCGTGTGTCTGTCCTTCTGGTGCAGCGTGCTGTGCAGGACTTCTAATGCAGGCTGCATGCAAAGACATCATGTGATCATGTGCAGTCCTGCGACTCACAACGCACCAGAGGGATAGACACAGGCTCGGCCACATGCACCGTAAGTGCTCTGGTTAAGTTTGGGAGAAGGGATTCCTGTTCCCTGTTCCTGCAGAACAATGAGTGGCGATGCGTACACTGTACTCATCGCCACTCATTTTACTTTCTTAGGGGGCAGAGTTAGGCTGCCTAACTCGCCTAATGGTAGAGCCGCCTCAATGTTCGCCTTGATGTAGGATTATTTGTGAATTGGACTAGTAGTTGTTGTTCCAAACATATGATTTTGCCATTCGGTTTGTTATTTATGAAAGGAGCTCAAAGTAGTAAGGAAGCCATAAAAGAGGTGAGTTTTAGAGCATTATCATCCTGCCCATCGGAATGCTCTAAAACTAAATATCTTTGGACCAATTTTTGGCACCTAACTTTAACTATTTGGGAGAGGCACCAGTCCACACGTCCCGGTTTTCTTTTGTATCGCTGAATTCTACACTCCTTGTGCATTGGGCTGGACATGGAGGCAGCCATCCTATATCCAGGACTACAAAGCGAGTCTACAGGCAATCCCAGGTGTTGTGCCGTCAGCAAGGAGATTTACCATATATGCAGTAAAGCATACAAAACAGTGCTACACTAGGGGCGCGCCTCTTTCTTTTGTTCTCTACTAGCTGAGTACCCCACTTTGCCCGTTTTTTTCTTCCTAATCCTTGTTGGGGAGGAAAATCAACAAAGGAGGAAGCTTTTGACTTCATATCCCATCCTCATATATTGTTGTCATATCCCGTCCTCATATCCCGTCCTCATATCCCATCCTCATATCCCGACCTCATATCCCGACCTCATATCCCGACCTCATATCCCAACCTCATATCCCAACCTCATATCCCAACCTCAGGTGGGACTGATTTGTGATGAAGATATCGACCTCATATCACGTCCTCCCATCTTAACCTCATATCCTGTCCTCATATCCCGACCTCCTATCTTGACCTCCTATCCCATCCTCATATACTGTCCTCATATCCAGTCATCATATCCTGACCTCATATCCCGTCCTCATGTCCCATCCACATGTCCTGTCCTCAGGTGGTACTGATTTGTGATGAAGATACTGTAAGCTGAAAATAGAAGGGGACATGGCTTTGTGGGACTGGGCGTGATTTGCAAGCCAGACCGATGCACAAAAAGGGTAGATAATAAAAGGGGTGGTGTTTAAATAGTGGGTGTGTCTTTGTGAGATGGGGTGTGGCTTGCCAGCCAAACTGACACATTCACCAGGAGATGCAGAGCGGAGCTTGTGGAGTAAGGTACTGAACTCCCATATACTTGCATAGGACTTGAAACTAAAAACCCATCTTTTATATAAGTGTGTAGGTAAGAGTTTATTTAACTCCTTAAGGACACATGACGTACTGGAACGTCATGTGTCCGCTCCCGATCTATAACGCGGGGCCAGACCTCTAACAACATCCGGGACCCGTGGCAAATAGCACGCGGCATTGATCGCGGTGCCGCGTGCTATTAACCCTTTAGACGCGACGTTCAATGTTAAAAGCCGCGTCTAAAGTGAAAGTATGCTGGTTAGCTCAGTGGGCTGTTCGGGATAGCCGTGGCGAAATCGGCATCCCTGAGAGCCAGGCATGAGCAGTCAAGCGGCAGAATCATCGATCACTGGTTTCCTATGAGAAACCAGTGATCAATGTAAAAGATCAGTGTGTGCAGTGTTATAGGTCCCTATGGGAGCTATAACACTGCAAAAAAAAGTGGAAAAAAAAGTGAATAGAGATCATTTAACCCCTTCCCTATTAAAAGTTTGAATCACCCCCCCTTTTCCCATAAAAAAAAAACACTGTGTAAATAGAAATAAACATATATGGTATCGCCGCGTGCGTAAATGTCCGAATTATAAAAATATATCGTTAATTAAACCGCAGGGTCAATGGTGTACGCGCAAAAAAATTCCAAAGTCCAAAATAGTCAATAAGTCCTATCAATGCAAAAATGGTACCGCTAAAAACTTCAGATCACGGCGCAAAAAATTAGCCCTCATACCACCCCATAAGCGCAAAAATAAAAAAGTTATAGGGGTCAGAAGATGACAATTTTAAACGTATTAATTTTCCTGCATGTAGTTATGATTTTTTCCAGAAGTACGACAAAATCAAACCTAAGTAGGGTATCATTGTAACCATATGGACCTACAGAATAAAGATAAGGTGTCATTTTTACCAAAAAATGCACTGCGTAGAAACGGAAGCCCCCAAAAGTTACAAAACAGTGTTTTTGTTTTTTTTCAATTTTGTCTCACAATGATTTTTTTTTCCGTTTCGCTATATATTTTTGGGCAAAATGACTGACGTCATTACAAAGTAGAATTTAGTGCTGCAAAAAATAAGCCATCATATGGATTTTTAGGTGCAAAATTTAAAGAGTTATGATTTTTTAAAGGCAAGGAGGAAAAAACGAAAATGCAAAAAACGGAAAAACCCTCAGTCCTTAAGGGGTTAACTATCATATATTTTTATTTGACATATGTAATATGTGTACCATATTGAATGTTAATGAAATATCTCCAGCCTGTACGGAAGTTATGCGGGAACATACATTTCCCATTGATTTGCAAGGGACTTAAAAACAAAAACCCCGACCCTCACAAATGGGGGTAGTTAAGGGTTAAATTAGCTATCCTATATTTTTATTGGACATATAAGTAACATGTGACCAAGTATTGTTGAAATATCTCCAGTCGTTTGGAAGTTATGCAGTAACATATATTTCCCATAGACTTGTATGGAACATTAAACAAAAACCCTGACCCTCGCAAATGGGGGTGGGTAAGGGTTAAATTGCCTATCCTATGTTTGTTGTTGACATATTAGTAACATGTGCGCCAAGTTTCATGTTAATATGCAGTAAAAAGAAAAAAAAGGGAACAAAAGGGGGCGCTGAGTGCGTAAATGATGGTAAATTAAATGTTTAAAAAAAAGGATGCAAATGCATATATTGGATGCTGAGCAAAAGAGTGTGTGATTATCACACTCACCTTATTGTGTTGCACAAGCTCAGGCACAACACTGATGTTCGCTTTGTGAGTGTATTCACTCTGATTGTCCTTTAGGCTGTCGAGCATCTGTCCTGATGTCCGTGGTATCGGTCCGGTCAGTATTGGTGTAGGTGCTGGAGAACCTCAGGTGAGGTTCTTGTCCAACCCTCGTATATATGATGCTTCTCTAGGGCGCCTCAGGCTATGTAAATCCTCAGACTTCCGTCCCAAGCCTGGGTTGTGGAAGGATGATGCAGGAGCAGGTAGAAGTTTAAAAAGGCTTTATTCAGATGACGCGTTTAGCAAGGGGTCCCTTGCTTCATCAGGTCATAACAAATTAGGTGCAAATGATCTTTATATACACTGTTCATTTAAAAAAAGTGCGGGAGTTTGTGACGTGTACTGCACGTAATCTGAGTGCCTGATGTGACATGTCGGCTGTAAATGAGAGTATTCATTCAAAAAACATGTAGTGGGATGCTCCTGTTGGTTTGCGGGAGTGTTCATTCACAGAATAATGGAGTGGGACGATCCTACTCGTCGTGCATATTTCTATGGGCATTGCCGGTGTATTGGTAAGTTAGTATTACTTGTTGAATAACAAGACTTAGTTTCTGGTGTGCAGGCAATGCGAATATAGCATGCTAAAACGCACTGGTAAATTATATGTAGATCTTCCAAATGCAGATGAGTAGCTTCCGATGTATTGGAAGGGGGAATATAGAAGATCATACATTTGTTCGTGGGGCGCCATAGTGTGTGACCCCTAAGGATGTGGAGGGGTATATGAAACATGCAATGCCATTCTAGGGTCGTATCTGGTGATAAGGTGGATAGATGAAAGAAAATGAAAGTAATATATTGTTGCGCTTCGGCGCAAGGAGGCAGCTTTAGGCTAAGTATTCGCTCTGCCATAAGCTGTAAATGGTATTTAGTATCTTTTTGATGTGGAACTTGTAATGTAACAACAGTGACAACAATCAGGTTTGCTAAAAGATGCGTTCTTTATGTGATTCTCCCATATGAAGATGAATGGATTGCTGGTGTATTGGAAGGGAGGGTAAAGGCAATCATTCTTTTATTAAATAGGCACTGTATTGATCCCCTATATGTGTGGAGAAGTGGATGGAACATACAGTGTAATTTTCGGGCCTCATCCATGCTAAGGTGGGTGAAATGAAATGGAAGTGGTATATTATTGCGCTCCAACCGAGCGCAAGTGTGCGGCTTCGGGCTGTGTGAGCGATGTATTCGTCCTGCTATGGATGGTACTGTAATGTATCGGATCTTTGCGCTGTGAAACTTATATAATAACAGTAGGTTATGTACTATATGTGTATAGTGATCTTTATGGGCCCCTGAACGTTGGAAGTGTGTTTAATATGGGCATAATAAATTACTTCGTTCTGCTTGACAAGCAGTTCTGAATATACCATGATTGGTAAATATATAAAAGGCATAAAAAGCATAAAAAACTTGCTATGGACGAGAAAAAGACAGGGGGAGAACTAAGGGGGGGGGGGGGGGGATATCCAGAGATTGTTCACATATCATGTGTTGTTCACGTATCATGTACTGTGATGGATGGGTTAGGTGTGATAGTATAAAATATCAACCTAGACTTATTTAGCGTATGATTACCACTGCTTCATTAAGACCCTTGGGGCTAAAGTCCGAGGTGAAAAATCCAAAACATTTCTCCTTTAGCCAATTCATCAAATCTATTATGAACGGTTTCTTCTATATGGTCATATTGATATAGTTGGGGTCACTGAGACATGGCTGGACTCCTTCCATGACTGGGCTGTCAATCTGCAGGGGTTTACATTGTTTCGCAAGGATAGAATGAACAGAAAAGGTGGTGGAGTCTGTCTTTATGTAAGAAGTGGTATGAAAGTCAGTGTGAATGATGCCATAGTGTGTGATGATTTTGAGGAGGTGGAATCACTGTGGGTAGAATTACAAAAGGAGGGAAATATTGAAAAAATAATATTTGGGATAATCTACAGACCCCCTAATATCACTGAAGAGATAGAAGTTCGGCTTCATAAACAAATAGAGAGGGCCGCCCGGGCAGGTACAGTGGTAATAATGGGAGATTTTAACTATCCAGATATAGATTGGGGACCGGGGTTGGCTAAAACTACAAAGGGGCGACAATTCCTAAATTTATTGCAGGATAATTTTATGGGCCAGTTTGTGGAGGACCCAACAAGAAGTGATGCCTTGTTGGATCTGATCATTTCCAACAACGCAGAGCTGGTTGGTAATGTAACTGTGCGGGAAAACCTTGGTAATAGCGACCACAATATAGTTACTTTTGACTTAAAATGTAGAAAACAAAGACAGGCGGGGAAGGCAAAAACATATAACTTTAAAAAGGCAAACTTCCCTGGGCTGAGGGCTGCACTACAGGACATAGACTGGGGGGAGGTGTTGTCAAATACTGATACAGAAGGTAAATGGGACATCTTTAAATCAACTCTAAATAACTATACATCTAAATATATACCAAAGGGTAACAAATATAAACGATTAAAACTAAATCCTACATGGCTGACACATGATGTTAAAAGAGCAATAAACAACCAAAAAATAGCCTTCAAAAAATACAAATCTGATGGGTCAGCGATAACATTTAAACAGTACAAAAAAATTAATAAAATCTGTAAAAATGTAATAAAAACAGCAAAAATTCAAAACGAGAGACAGGTGGCCAAAGAAAGCAAAACTAATCCTAAATATTTTTTAGATATATAAATGCAAAAAAAACAAGGACAGAGCATGTAGGACCCCTTAATAATGATAATGGGGAGGTTGTCACAGGCGATCAAGAGAAAGCGGAGCTACTGAATGGGTTCTTTAGTTCTGTATACACTATGGAAAAAGGAGCTGACATTGGCCAGGTCAGTGCTGGTAACACATCATGTAATGTACTGAACTGGCTTAATGTAGAGATGGTACAAGGTAAGTTAAGTGATATAAATGTAAGCAAATCCCCAGGGCCGGATGGACTACACCCAAGAGTTCTTAGAGAGGTAAGTTCAGTAATATCTGTACCCCTGTTCATGATATTTAGAGATTCTCTGGTGTCTGGTATTGTGCCAAGGGACTGGCGCAAGGCGAATGTGGTGCCAATCTTCAAAAAGGGCTCTAGGTCTTCCCCAGGAAACTATAGACCGGTAAGTTTAACGTGCATTGTGGGTAAATTGTTTGAAGGACTTATAAGGGATTACATACAGGAATACATAGGGGATAATTGTATTATAAGTGATAGCCAGCATGGGTTTACTAAGGATAGAAGTTGTCAAACCAATCTAATTTGCTTTTATGAAGAGGTGAGTAGAAGCCTTGACAGAGGAATGGCTGTGGATATAGTGTTTCTGGATTTTGCTAAAGCGTTTGATACTGTCCCTCATAGACGTCTGACAGGTAAGTTAAGGTCTTTGGGTTTGGAAATTTTAGTTTGTAACTGGATTGAACACTGGCTCATGGATCGTACCCAGAGAGTGGTGGTCAATGATTCGTACTCTGATTGGTCCCCGGTTATTAGTGGTGTACCCCAAGGTTCAGTACTGGGCCCGCTGTTGTTTAATTTATTTATCAATGATATAGAGGATGGTATTAACAGCTCTGTTTCTATCTTTGCAGATGACACCAAGCTTTGTAGCACGGTACAGTCTATAGAGGATGTGCATAAGTTACAAGATGACTTGGATAGACTAAGTGTCTGGGCATCCACTTGGCAAATGAGGTTCAATGTGGATAAATGTAAAGTTATGCATCTGGGTACTAATAACCTGCATGCATCGTATGTCTTAGGGGGGATTAAACTGTCAGAGTCACTGGTAGAGAAGGATCTGGGTGTACTTGTAGATCACAGACTACAGAATAGCATGCAATGTCAGGCAGCTGCTTCCAAAGCTGGCAGGATATTGTCATGTATCAAAAGAGGCATGGACTCAAGGGACAGGGACATAATACTCCCCCTTTATAAAGCATTGGTACGGCCTCACCTGGAATATGCTGTTCAGTTTTGGGCACCTGTCCATAAAAGGGACACTGCGGAGTTGGAAAGGGTGCAGAGACGCGCGACTAAACTAATATGGGGCATGGAACATCTTAGCTATGAGGAGCGATTAAAGGAGTTACAATTGTTTAGTCTTGAGAAGAGACGTTTAAGGGGGGATATGATAAACGTATATAAGTATATTAATGGCCCATACAAAAAATATGGAGAAAAACTGTTCCAGGTTAAACCCCCCCAAAGGACGAGGGGGCACTCCCTCCGTCTGGAGAAGAAAAAGTTTAGTCTCAAGGGGCGACACGCCTTCTTTACCGTGAGGACTGTGAATTTATGGAGCGGTCTACCTCAGGAACTAGTCACAGCAGAAACAATTAACAGCTTTAAAACAGGATTAGATACATTCATGGAACAAAATAACATTAATGCTTATGAAGAAATATAAAATCCCATCCCTTCCCCAATATCACGCCACACCCCTACCCCTTAATTCCCTGGTTGAACTTGATGGACATATGTCCTTTTTCGACCGTACTAACTATGTAACTATGTCTATTGGATAGATTTTGATAGGATTTTTATTTAGTGGATGTTTTTCACGGCAGTGACGGGAGACATTATGGAAGGCATATCCCTTCTTGATATTCAATCTGTGGTTGTTTAATCTAAGATGTAACTCCTGAGTGGTACGACCCACGTACTGTTGCCCGCAGCAACATTCAATTACATAGATCACATAATCAGAACAACAATGCAACCGATGTTTTATAGTGAAAACTTCACCTGAAGTGAAGCTCGTGTGTGTTTTTATGCCTGCTTTGAGAGTATTGCAGCATAAGCTTTGCTTCTTGTGGCACATGTACACCCCATTTTCGTTTCCTAGATTATTGTTTTTCTTGGTCCTCTTTTTTTGCTGTTTCAATTTGCTAGGAGCTAGTATAGATTTTAGGGTTGGTGCCCTCCTGAAGGTGACATTCGGGGCGGCTGGTATTGTTTCCATGAGAATCTGGTCTGTTTGTAGAACATGCCAGTGCTTTTTAAGTATAGATTTAATGCGACTGTGCGCATAATTGTACGTGGTGATAAAATTAAGTCTTGTGGGTTCCGTTTCTGTATCCGATAATTTATTTTTTCAAGCTAGGCACTATTCTTGGGATAGTTGGTTTGCTCTGCTGCATGCTTCATTTATGAGTTTGTTGGGGTATCCCTTCGCTTGGAATCGTTTAGTTAGTAGTGATGCTTGTTGGTGGAATGTATTTGTTGTGGTGCAGTTTTTCCGGATTCTTTCAAACTGGCTGAATGGAATATTGGTTTTCCATTTTTTGAGGTGTGCGCTGTTAAAGGAGAGGTAACTATTTGCATCTACCTTTTTGAAATATGTGGCAGTATGGATTCTGGATTGGTTATGTGAAATTTCAAGGTCCAAATACTCTATTTTGTCCGGAGATGACTGTGCTGTGATGGTGAGCCCCCAGGGATTATTATTGATGCTTTCTATGAATTCTGGAATGTGTTTTTTTGGTCCTTTCCAGATCAAGAACAGATCATCAATATATCTCTTGTATGCAACAACGTGGTCCTGAAACAGTTTATGTGAGGCTATGAAGAGGTCTTCAAACCTGCCCATCACAAGGTTTGCATAAGATGGTGCCCCCCTGGTACGCATCGCTGTACCGCGTATCTGATGGTAGTTGAAAAAATTATTTGTTAGGATAGGTTCCAAACAATTTAAAAGATTTTTTTTTTTTCGGTGGTTCTGGTATAGAGGGGTCCTCCTTTAATACGTCATTTATGCATGATAGGCCAATATGGTGTTGGATGTTGCTATACAACGCAGTAACATCTATAGTGATAAGCATACATTCAGTATTCCATTCGATGTCTTGCAATGTTAGAATTAGATCGTCACAATTTTTGAGATCGCTGGATAATGCTTGGACATGTTTCTGCAGAATGAGGTCTAGATGATATGATAAATTGGACATGGAGCTATTGATGCCTCAAATTATGGGGCGGCCTGGCGGATGAGTGGGATTTTTGTGTATTTTTGGGAGATGATAATAATACTGTTGAGATGGGTTAGTGATAAGAAATTTATTCTCTTCTTTGGTGATTATTCTTTCCTTATATGCTTCTTCCACAGTGTTGGTGATCTTCCTCTGTAATCCTTGATAGGGGTTTTCTTGGATATTCTTATAATAATTATGGTCACCCAGGGTGTTCATGGCATCTTGATGGTAGTCATTGTAATCCTGGATCACAATGCTACCCCCCTTATCTGCAGATCTTACTACAATTTCAGGATTATTTTTCAACACATTTAAGGCTTGTCTTTCTTTTCTGGAGAGTGATCCTTCTTTAGTTGCAGGTGGATTTGTAGGTAGTGTTCTGAGATCATTTGCTACCAGGTCATGGAATGTTTTAATTAGATGACCCTGGTTATGTATTGGATAAAATTTGGATTTATTCTTGATGGCGGGATGTACGCCAGGTAATTGGTTATCTTTGGTATCCGGAATGTGTTCTGGGATACTTGTCATTGTTTCTTTCAGACGGTCCTATATTCTGAAATGTCTATGCAAGGTTAATTTGCGGGTAAAGTGATGCAGGTCCAGGAATAGGGTAAAGTCGTCCGTTTTTTATGCTGGACAGAACGATAATCCTTTGTTAAGGAGATGAGTCTCATATGCAATTAGTGAATGTTTGGATAGATTGAAAATCTTCATCCCTACATTGTTGGAATCATTGGACTCGGTGGAAGTTATTGGAGTTTTCTCTCTTTTATTTCTCCCTCCTTGTGTTCCTCGCTTATATATTTTCTTTTTGTTGGTTTCTTCAGTGTGAAGAACTGTTCCATGGTCTTCTGTTTTACTTTGGGTTTCAAGGTCGTCCCTAAAAAAGCCTCCTGTGATGTGGATGCTTCGCAGGGTTTGAGGAATGGGAGCCTCGGTTCCCTAGTCCTGAGTTGTCTACGATAGTGATATTTCCCACTGTGGTGAGTTTCATGTTAATATCTTTAGCTGTTTGGATGTGATGCTGGAACATACACACATACATACATACACACACACATTGGCCCTCATTTACTAAAGTCCAACAGACTCTTTTTCTCGGTTATTGCGCCTAAATTTTAGTCGCAACGTCTGTGCGACTATTTATGCAACCAAATTTTAGTCGCACAACCAACACTTTAGAAAATGCTCGGAGTGTTTTTTTCCACTATGAAATGGGCGTGTTTTATGCAAAATTAAGCGTTTTACCGACAAAAACAAAAAAATACTCGTAGTACTTCCAAAATCACTCGAGAAAAAGTGTGAGTTTGCCTCACACAATAACCGACAGCCAAGAGGCTGAGTGAAATCCCAAAAATGGAGTGATTTCTAACAAGGGACTGTTTACCATTGTGTTTTGTGTGAAAGTAACTTGTTTTCTAACCTGAAAACATTTTGTACGGTTCAACACTTTTATGAATAAAATATTGAATGCTTTTGTGATAGTTAATGTATACATTTTTTTTTCTTTCAACACATTTGCAATATAAGGTTTAAATTAATTTAAGACCCAAGCGGATAATTGTTGTAATGTTTGAAAAATTATAACAAAGTCTAAACCATTTTGACCCACACAACTAATTTCTTTAGTTCAGAGTTTGTGCGACACAATTGACTAGTGCGACACAAAAAAAGTGCAACAGAAAAAAACGAAATGTGCGACAGAATAGTAAATAAGCTTAAAAAAAAAGACGAGTGATATTGAAATCACTCCAGAATAAACACTCCACTCCTAGTAAATAAGGGCCATTGAGTTTTATACATATATATATATATATATATATATATATATATATATATTTAGATATAAAACTCAATGGCCCTGATTTCCTAAGAGTGGAGTATAAGTTTCTTTGTGGGTTCTAATTCCCTACAGTTTCCCTATATTTTCCACTTTCCCTATACTTTGTTTTTTTTTTTACACATGCTCTGATCTGTCTGATATTCCTCAGCTCAAATCCACCCCATTTTATGTGGAAACCTTAGTAACTATGTTGAGTTTTTGTGAAAATGTCGAGACACGCCCTTTTCGGAGACCACGCCCCCTTTCCCCAGTGGTCACACCCCCTTTTCGGGTTTTCTTAGCAAAATGGAGAGTTAGTCTGAGTTTTTTTCAATTCTGGCGCAAATTCTGGCGCAAAATCTGGTGCAAACAGAATTTCGGGCGCAATGCAACAGAATCTGGCGCACAACCCGACAAAACATGTCGGGTTTGCAATAGTAAATGAGGGCCAATGTGTGTGTGTGTGTATGTGTGTATGTATGTTCCACAAAAACATCTAAACAGCTAACGATATTAATATGAAACTTGGCACACATGTTACTTATATGTCAACAACAAACACAGGATAGGTGATATAACCCTTACTCACCCCCATTTGCCAGGGTCGGGGTATTTGTTCAAAGTCCCATACAAGTCTATGGGAAATATATGTTACTGCATAACTTCCAAATGGCTGGAGATATTTGATAATACTTGGTCACATGTTACTTATATGTCCACTTAAAATATAGTATAGTTAATTTAACCCTTAACTAACCCCATTTATGAGGGTCAGGGTTTTTGTTTAAAGTCCCATGCAAATCAATGGGAAATGTATGTTCTCACATAACTTCTGTACGGCTGGAGATATTTCAATACCTGGGCCACATATTACAGGTCGGGATAGGAGTTCAATATAGGAGGCCGAGTTAGGAGGTCGGGATATGAGGATGGGATAGGAGGACGGGATAGGAGGACGGGATAGGAGGAGGGGATAGGAGGAGGGGATAGGAGGTCGGGATAGGAGGTCGGGATAGGAGGTCGGGATAGGAGGTCGGGATAGGAGGTCGGGATAGGAGGTCGGGATAGGAGGTCGGGATAGGAGGACGGGATAGGAGGACGGGATAGGAGGACGGGATAGGAGGTCGGCAAAGGAGGTCGGGGTATGAGGACGGGATATGGGGTTGGGATATGACAACAATATATGGGGATGGGATATGAAGTCAATAGCTTCCTCCTTTGTTGATTTTTCTCCCCAACAAGGATGAGGAAGGAAAAACTGGGCAAGGCCGGGTACTCGGCTAGTATATAGATACACCAAAAGTGTCCATGACCCAACAGCCTTAAAAAATCTATTTCAGATGAATGGATTTGTTGTGACTGAAAGTTTTGTAACCCAGTACAATCCACACAATGCAACACAGTGATTTTTTGTTGTGCAACCCCTGTTGCTGCCAAAATCAAAGTGTAGCCTCATACTTATTATTGTAAAAAAACTATTCTCACATGAATACACTATTATTATGTACTAAATTGAGAAAAAGAACCCTTTACCTTAGCATTAGTAATACTAAAGGAATCAGTTACTTTGAGAATGGCTTCTAACACATGCTAAATAAAATAAAATTATATAAGGGGTACTCCAGTGGAAAACACTTTTTTTTTTTAAATCAACTAGTGCCAGAAAGTTAAACAGATTTTTAAATGATTTCTATTTAAAAATCTTAACCCTTCCAGTACTTATCAGCTGCAGTTCTTTTCTTTTTGAATTTCCTTTCTGTCTGACCACAGTGCTCTCTGCTGACACCTCTGTCCATGTCAGGAACTATCCAGAGCAGTAGCAAATCCCCATAGCAAACCTCTCCTGCTCTGGACAGTTCCTGACATGGACAGAGGTGTCAGCAGAGAGCACTGTGGTCAGACAGAAAGGAAATTCAAAAAGAAAAGAACTTCCTCTGTAGTATACAGCAGCTGATAAGTACTGGAATGGTTAATATTTTTAAATAGAAATAATTTAAAAATCTGTTTAATTTTCTGGCACCAATTGATTAGGAAAAATAATGTTTTCCACCGGAGTACCCCTTTAAACTTATTTTTGTAGATGTTGGCCACTGACCTTAGTTTTTGATCCAGTCTGACCTCTTCTATAGTCAGGTTGAAAAACTCATCAGGCAGGTCAAAGTTTGCAGCTTGATCGGATGGTATAAAGATCTGTGGTTGCCGATCAAGAGTGGCAATTAAAGGCTCACCACTTACCAAAGAATCATGATAGCTTTGCAAGTTCTTTAACTGGTCAAGTGCATCGCTGCTCAATACATAGAATTCTTCTTGTAGTTCTAGTAGTTCAATTATAAAATAAAAACAAACAGTTAGGCAAAAGCTATAAAAAAAGATTATAAACATGCAAATATAAGTAACTAATAGTAATCAGAGCAGCGCTTTTTGCACCAGTTTTCACATTTTTAAGCTTTAAAGGAGTTTTTTAGGAAAAAAGTATTCATGGCCCATCCACAGGATAAGTAGCTGATTGCAATCATGTTAAAGGGAAAACAACAGCTGGTTCACCTGCACTAAATCAAATACACAGGGTTATAGTCAGGGCCAGCTTTTGAGGTGTGCGAGCTGTACGACCGCACAGGGCGCCAAAGCAACAGGGGCGCCCGGCGGCCGACACAGTTTTCTTTTTTTTTTAACTGGCTTGTCAGTGAGTGACTGCAACTGTCACTCACTGACCGCTGGCGCTGGGTGCCCGCAAGGAGTATGACCGGGCCTCATAGTCATAGTGGGCCCGCACATTTCTATTAATTTACCTTTTTCTAGGGCACGGGCCCCTTAACAATCATTGCTGGGCCCGACAGGCCAAGGGCTGGTAGGAGTAGAGGTGTTTTGTGCCCCGCGCAGGCACGCATGTCTACTCCAATCACCTGACCTGTCTACGTCCCGCGCGATCTCCAGAGGTGCATGTGAGGTGCAGGGGGGGGGGGGGGGGGGGTGATGAGAGGTGCAGGGGGGGGGGTGATGAGAGGTGCAGGGGGGGGTGATGAGAGGTGCAAGGGGGTTGATGAGAGGTGCAGGGGGGTTGATGAGAGGTGCAGGGGGTGATGAAGGGTGCAGGGGGGTGATAAGAGGGGCAGGGGGGTGATGAGAGGTGCAGGGGGTTGATGAGAGGTGCAGGGGGGGTGATGAGAGGTGCAGGGGGGGTGATGAGAGGTGCAGGGGGGGTGATGAGAGGTGCAGGGGGGTGATGAGAGGTGCAGGGGGGTGATGAGAGGTGCAGGGGGGGTGATGAGAGGTGCAGGGGGGGTGATGAGAGGTGCAGGGGGGGTGATGAGAGGTGCAGGGGGGGTGATGAGAGGTGCAGGGGGGTGATGAGAGGTGCAGGGGGGGTCATGAGAGGTGCAGGGGTGTGATAAGAGGTGCAGGGGGGGTTATGGGGGTGATGAGAGGTGCAGGGAGGGTGATGAGAGGTGCAGGGGGGTTATGGAGGTGATGAGGTTCAGGGGGTGATGAGAGGTGCAGGGGGTGATGAGAGGTGCAGGGGGGTGATGAGAGGTGCAGGGGGGTGATGAGAGCTGCAGGGGGTGATGAGAAGTGCAGGGGGTGTGATGAGAGGTGCAGGGGGGGTGATAATAGGTGCAGGGGGGGTGATGAGAGGTGCAGGTGGGGTGATGAGAGGTGCAGGGGGGTTATGGAGGTGATGAGAGGTGCAGGGGGTTATGGGGTGATGAGGAGAGGGGGGTTATGGAGGTGATGAGGTGCAGGGGGGGTATGAGGGTGATGAGGAGAGGGGGGGTTATGGAGGTGATGAGGTGCAGGGGGGTAATGAGAGGTGCAAGGGGGGGGGTATGGGGATGATGAGAGGTCCGTGGGAGTTATGGAGGGTATTAGAGGTGCAGGGGGGGTTATGGGGGTGATAAGGAGAGGGGGGTTATAGTAGTGATGAGGAGGGGTTTGACGGGGGTTTTTGGGGTGATGAGGTGTATTTCCCTTGCTAACTCTGCTGAATGCTCCACCTGTGGCCTGATTAATGAGGTATCAGGAAGGGAAAGTGTCTTTAAAAGGAAAAGAAACAGAATAGTTGGGGCTCTCCCTGGGTAACAGCATGTCGCTGTAGGGGGAGACACACGGACCCTGTTAAGGAAACACACAGTGAACTGTGAGCGGTCCAAGAAGTGAAGAAGTGGTGTGAACTGTGAGTAACAGGTTGCAGGGGCACATGTTTTATGCTGGCTGAGGGTAGCTCACCAGATAGTAGTCAGGGCATGCTGATATGTGTAGTCAGTGACCAGACGGTCTAGGACTTTGGTTTGTTCCTGAGTTATGTTTTGTTTAACCTGCAACCTGTCTAAATAAAGCTGGCAAAGTGCCAGGCTTGCATGAATAACCGTTGTCTGCGGGTTTATTGAGTGGAAACGTGTCCCGTGGCAGTGTCCAGGACTATCCCGGAGCTAATCCCCAAGGAGGAATCCTTACAATTGGTGTCGGATGCGGGCAAACATGTTGCTAGGAGCAACCAGTGGTTGAGTTGCAGTGAAGTTGTTGCTAGGGGCAACAGATCGCATCAAGCGAGTGGGCGCTCTTTCTCAAGTAAGGAGACAGGTGGACGGGCCACCTGCAGAGTGCAAATTAAGTTTTGAGACTGTGTATAAAGGCGTTGCTAGGGGCAACGAAAAATTTTGTTGGCAAGCGGCTGACATTTTGGCAGAGGACTGTGCTGTGTTGCAAGATGGATGTCCAGATAAGTGCTTTGTTGCAGACTGCTGCAGCGCAAGAGGAAGCAAGCTTTGCAGAGTTTGAAAAGATTGCTACGCATGAGGCATGGCCCAAGACACACTGGGGAAACTTGGTGTTTGGATTCATTGGAGGAGAGGCCCAAAAAGTTCATTGTGAACTGGATCCAAAGATCTTACGGGACTATGAGAAAGTCAAGACAGAGATCCTGACTCAAGAGGGAGTAAGCCAAGCTGCAAGAATACAGGGTGCACTGCAGCCTAACAGTGATGCTGGGTTTAAAGTTGCAGAGCTACTTAAAGAGCAAGTGGAGCAATGTTCTGCAGCAGAGAAGCTGGTGAGAGGTGTCCAGCACCAGCCCTTAACTGACTGGACGGCAAGAGATTCTGGTAAGACTGTTCCAGGGGTTATGGGGGCCATGTTTAGAGACTATGAGCCTGTGCATAAAAATGATGGAACTGTGCTTAAAAATGCTGAGTCGGAGGGTGGTGTTTCCTTAGTTGACTGTGTGAACAGTGTTCAAGGTGGTACCAACCTATGTCCAGTTGCAAAATCATGTGAGGGTGGGGCGCCCCTCATGAAGGCTGATGGGACTGTTCACACTGCGCAGATCGGATTAAAAAAATCTGGTGAACAGAAAATGTTGAATGCAGGACTGGGAGAAAATGTAACAAAACACACTTTGCCTGAGTTAAGTCCTAGTGCTATGAACTGTCCTGTAAATTTTGAACATGTGCAATCTGATAATGTTTTTGTTGAAAAACTTATGTTGATGTGTTCAGATGTAAAAGTACTGCTGCCACCTCTGACAGGACAAAAGAAAACCTGTGTGAGCTGGCAATAGAAGGTAAAAAGATGACGGTTTTGTTAGACCCTAGATGTGTAATAAGTCTGGTAAAGTCCAGCAGCAGAAAGCCAGACCCCGCTATAATGTCTATGCAGGCTGGTATTTGGGGTTATAAAATGGTTAATGTCTGTATTTCTACTCCCTATGGTACTATAGGTCACAAGGTTGTAATAGAGCCCTCCTTGGAGTATGATGTAGTACTGGGGACGGATTTTCAATTTTTTCAGCATTTATGGGAAGACTGTCAGGTGACTAGAGCAGGTACACCTGATGGGCCCACAACACTTGACTTGCATCACACACTAGTGGAGAGTTACTCAGCAGAGGATGAGGAGTGTCAGCAGTCACTAGATATATGTCAGATAGGGGTCTGCCAGACTGCTGGGGGAGCTGAAGACCAGACCGTGAGTCAAGTCCAAGAGGATCCAGCGACTCAAGTGACAAGTGTGCCTCTGACTGAAACAGAATCTTCAGTGAAACCAGAAACGGATCAGGTACAGGAACATGGGTTCCATCCGAAAGCTGAAGATGAGCCCAAGGTGGGGCTAAAATTGCGCGGTCATCTGGAAGAGGTGACTGGAAAAGAAGCTACAGAGATGTCTGTGGACAATGCAGAAGTACTGAAGAGAGTATATGTGGATCTGGGTGCTGCGCTTACTGTCACAGACAGAGTCCTGAGTAAAGGAGATGTGACGTCTGGACCAGAGATGGATCGTGACCAGGAAGGTCGAACCACTGGACCAGATGTTGTTGCAGACCCAGGAGCCCTAGACCTTTCTGCTGGGCAGCAGAGAGACAGTGTTGAAGTGAAAGAGAAGTCTGCCAGTGAGCAGAGAGACAGTCCAGAGAGACTGTCCAGGAACTACCCTGAAGCCCAAGTGGCCAAGACCCTTGAAAAGGGGGAGACTACCCCTAAAGGTGAAGAGTCTGAACAAGTTGGCTTGAAGGAAGAGACAGGCCAAGGACAGCTGACTGTCAGAGGACAAGAGAATGTCTCAAGGTCCAGCAGCGAGAGTAAGGAGACCACTGTAAGTAAGAGATCTTGGAAAAAATGCGCTGGTCTTGGTAAAAAAAGGGAGCAGATCCAGTACCTTGAAGAAACCTTACAGATGGTTTCTGCTAAATTGTCTCAAAAGGAAGAAGTGGTTCATCACCTGACAGAGGAGAAAGAAAAAACGTTTGCAGACTTGAATAAAGAGCAGGAAGCGACGCTTCAGCTGCAGAAAGATATGGAGCTCCACAAAAGTGAGTTTGCGGCTCTGCAGGATGAACTATCTCGCTCCCAGGGTCTTATGACCAGCAAGGAGAGAGAATTGGAGATTCTGGCCAAGCAGATCTCATTCAAGGATGAAGAAGTGAATGTCCTGTGTGGGGCATATCTGGCTCTACAAAGTGATCACAAGGCTAGGTTGGTAGTCATGGAAGAGCTGGAGAAAGAGAAAGTGGTAATGGCTCACAAGGTGCAGAGCCTGGTGGCGCAGAACGAAATGCACATTAAGTCTCGCGCAGCTGCCTTGGATTCACTGGGTACTCAGCTCTCTGAACAAGAGGCTCAGCTAAAAGTCTATGAGCAGAAAGTGTCCAAGATGGCGCAACTGAATAAAGACAATGAGCAGATGAGAGAACAACTGCTGTCTCTGGAGGATACTGTCAAAAACTTGACAGAATTGCTGGAAAGTGAGAAGAAGAACTCTGCTAAGCTCAAGAGTGAGCAGCAGAAATGTTTAAAGCTGGAAGGGGACATGAAGGTCCTAAAAGAAAGCCGTGACCAAGCTATAGTAGAACTGGCTAACGAGAGGTTAAAAGTGTCTCAGATGGAAACTGAGGCCAAAGCCACAGCCGTCCGTGTAAAAGAAGAAAAACTGCTTGTGGGGCAAAAGCTACTGGAGACAGGGATGCTTTCTCTAAAAAAGGCGGAGTCTGAACAATGGACGCAAGAAACAGTAGAGTCTGAAGACCATGAGAAGAAGCCATATGAAAGGTCCTCTGAAGCTGAGACTGAGGTGAAACCATATGGGAAGTCCTCTGAAGCTGCAGAGATATTGACATTGCATGGTGAAAATTCTGAGGCAGAGAAGTTCTCTGAGGTAGAAGTTAAACCAGAGATAACTGCAGAAGCTGCAAGTAAAGCCAGTGACACATCTGAAGGTGCAGGTGAAAAACTGGCTAAAGGAGCCAAGAGTTCTCAGCCTTAAAATGAGCCTGTGAAGGTCGGTGTCCCTAAAGAAAGGGCTAATAAGAAAGCAGAGTCCTTAAAAAGAGGTCACTGTGATAGAAGACTGGGTCGTGGTAGAAACCCTGAGAGGCACTCAGTTCCAGAAAACACTGGAAGAAAGTCCGCAGAAGTAGAATTTGCAGAAGAGTCCGTCTCAAGGAGAAGATGGACAGGTGCATTGAAGGGAAGCCTTCTGAAATTGTGGAGGATGTCTTAGAAGTCCTGCAAATGGGTGATACAGGCTTGGTTGGCCACCAGCAAATTTCGGGCGATGGCCATACCAGTGACAGAAGAAGACAATGGCCTGGAGCATCTGCCTTGTCCGCACCTAGTGTCCAGAGCACTGCACAGACCAAGATGAAGAATCTGGCGTTAGAAAGGTGTGACATGAATAGAGCTTTTTACAAGGAATTTGTCAAAGATGACCAAAAGTCTTGTGCTCGGTGGCTGATGAAAGTGCGAATGAAAGAAGGGTGCACCATTGAAGTGGTGCAGATAAAATCTACTGATGAAGGAAGCCAAGTGCCTCAAAACCTGTTGGACGTAGTTGTTCAAGGAAAAGGAAAGGCAGTTGGACTCTGCCTTTTGAATACAAGTGCTCCTTCCCGGTGGTCTGAGCAGAGGGGGGGGGGGGGGGGGATATGTGGCAGTGTGGCAAGGAAAGGGTGTATTTCCCTTGCTAACTCTGCTGAATGCTCCACCTGTGGCCTGATTAATGAGGTATCAGGAAGGGAAAGTGTGTTTAAAAGGAAAAGAAACAGAATAGTTGGGGCTCTCCCTGGGTAACAGCATGTCGCTGTAGGTGGAGACACACGGACCCTGTTAAGGAAACACACAGCGAACTGTGAGCGGTCCAAGAAGTGAAGAAGTGGTGTGAACTGTGAGTAACAGGTTGCAGGGGCACATGTTTTATGCTGGCTGAGGGTAGCTCACCAGATAGTAGTCAGGGCATGCTGATATGTGTAGTCAGTGACCAGACGGTCTAGGACTTTGGTTTGTTCCTGAGTTATGTTTTGTTTTACCTGCAACCTGTCTAAATAAAGCTGGCAAAGTGCCAGGCTTGCATGAATAACCGTTGTCTGCGGGTTTATTGAGTGGAAACGTGTCCCGTGGCAGTGTCCAGGACGATCCCGGAGCTAATCCCCAAGGAGGAATCCTTACAATGTATATATGATGTGTATGCATGTATGTCAGAATTATATTCAGGGTACAGTGTGTTGCAGGATTATATTTAGTGGGTACAGTGTATAGCAGTATTATATTCAGTGGGTACAGTGTATAGCAGTATTATATTCAAGGTACAGTGTGGGGCAGTATTATATTCAGGGTACAGTGCATAGCAGTATTATATTCAAGGTACAGTGTGTGGAAGGATTATATTCAGTGGGTACCGTGTATAGCAGGATTATATTCAGTGGGTACAGTGTATGGCAGGATTATATTCAGTGGATACAGTAACTGGCAGGATTATATTCAGTGGATACAGTAACTGGCAGGATTATATTCAGTGGGTACAGTGTATAGCAGTATTATATTCAGGGTACAGTGTATAGCAGGATTATATTCAGGGTACAGTGTGGGGCAGTATTATATTCAGGGTACATTGTGGGGCAGTATTATATTTAGGGTACAGTGTGTGGCAGGATTATTTTTAGTGGGTACAGTGTACAGCAGTACTATATTCAGGGTACAGTGTGGGGCAGTGTTTTATTTAGGGTACAGTGTGGGTCAGTATTATATTCAGGGTACAGTGTGGGGCAGTATTATATTTAGTGGGTACAGTGTATAGCAGTATTATATTCAGGGTATAGTGTGTGGCAGTATTATATTCAGGTTACAGTCTGTGGCAGGATTATTTTTAGTGGGTACAGTGTACAGCAGTATTATATTCAGGGTACAGTGTGGGGCAGTATTTTATTTAGGGTACAGTGTGGGGCAGTATTTTATTTAGGGTACACTTTATGGCAAGGTTATAATGATTACTGTCTTTATGCAGAGGATGAATATCTGCTGACAAAGTGAGGAGTCAATGATGTCTGGATGTCAGACTCTGCAGAGAAGATGGAGCTGGAGGAAGACCTGGTCTCAGCAGTACCCCCCCCCCCCCCCCCCCCCCCCCGCAATCTCCTGCACAGGCCCCGGCAGTTTGCTGGAAGCTGGCATCTGTACCCTGCAGGGCACACCCCCTCCTTGTATCTCTATGGGGTACATGGATGGCGGTGTCGGCCGGCGCTCTGTATGGAATGCTCCCCTTCCAGCAAACTGAACACCGTGCAGGAGATAGCGGGTGGCCCAACGCTCGGACCCCCCACGATCAGTAACTTATCCTTGAAGTAATATTGGGGGTAGGCCACGGGGGGGGGGGGGGGCTGAAGGTGCCACAAGGTTAGCTTGCACAGGGCGCCTGAACACCTAAGGCCGGCCCAGGTTATAGTGTGGGTGAACCTCTGCTCTGCCTCACGATTACATGGGTTAAGACTAGGGATCGACCGATATCGTGTTTTTTTTTAGGGCCGATACCGATAATCTGTGGAGGTTAGGGCCGATAGCCGATAACTTATACCGATATTCCGGTATAAGTTATCGGCTATTTATCCCCCCACGACACCGCTGCAGATCATTGATTTAAAGCGGGCACTTAAAATCAATGAACTGCAGCAGCTTTTCCGGTGCCATAGGCTGCCGCCGCCACCCGCTTCTCTCCCCCTGCCTGTCCGGGGGTCCTCCTGAGTCCTATCACCGCCACACCGCACCGCTCCGCGCCCCCTACCGCACCGCCCCGGCCCCATTGCCTCCCCCATCCCCGGTTTTATAATTACCTGTTCCCGGGGTCCACTCTACATCTGGCTCCGGTTGACGTCCTCCTGAGCTGTCACTGTGCGCACTGACGGTGACTCGTCATTGCGCACAGCGTTACGACGCAGGACGCAGCAGGAGCCAGAAGAAGCATGGACCTTGTATTGGATTATCGGCAAGGTAATTGCCGATACCGATAACGCCCAAAATCGTGATTATCAACCAATAATCGGTCAATCCCTAGTTAAGACTTTGAATATTTGTCTGCCATGTTACACAAAATCTTTCTCCAGCGCCCTTACAATTAGATAGAACCGCACAAGGGCTTCCGACCTTTATATCATGCTCTCACAGGCCCAGAACAGTTCCCTTTACATAGTTGGGAAGCCGTTGGTATCACCTTCACTACCGACGACTGGCAGGGCGCTTTCCTTATGGTCTGAATGTACCTGAAATGCTCTTTCCATATTGAGCCGGCCATGAAAACATTACTTAGATGGTACTATACACCTGATAAGTTATTGATTATTTACCCTACAGTGTCTAATAAATGTTGAGGAGCTAGGGGCTCTCTCCTACATGTGCTATGGTCGTGCCCAATCACGAACCGTACTGGTCCGTCTGTAAACATCTACTGACTACGATTTTACCTAGTCCGCTTGATTGGTCCCCACCATTAGTCCTCTTACTTATAGTAGTACACCATTACCCGACTAAAGTGAGAGCCTTATTAAGGATTATTTGTATGATAGCGAGAACTAAGTTGCTTAGGAAATGAAAAACTGTTGAGATCCCAGACTCGTCTGAATTAATCCTAGCTATCAACCTCTCCTGTTCTTTTGAAAATGTGATTTCCCTAGGAAATGGCTCTCATTCCACCTTTCTCTCCAAATTGAATTATTGGCTCGACTCCTCATACCACTCTCAGGCTTAGGTCTGTTTTAAATATTGAGGGCGGTTAACGGGCCTCCTTGGTTATCATTATGCTATTTGACGTTACATACCGTATTTTTCGCCCTATAGGACGCACCGGCGTATAAGACGCACCCTATTTTTATGTGCAAAATCTAAAAAATTTAAGATTTTTAACCCAATAGTGGTCTTCAACCTGCGGACCTCCAGATGTTGCAAAACTACAATTCCCAGCAGTTTTGCAACATTTTGAGTTCCGTGTCCCCGTCGCTCTGCTGCTGAACGTCTCTGCTGCCGGCCGGGTATCCTCGCTCTCCGTCATCACGTCGTTACGCACGCCGACGCACGTACGCGACAACGCGATGACGAGGAAGGAGAGCGCCGGCCATACAGGGGATCCCTGAACGGAGAAGACACCGAGGAGGCAGGTAAGGTCCCTCCCGGTGTCCTGTAAGCACTAACCCGGCTATTCAGTCGGGCTGTTCAGGACCGCTGCTGTGAAATCGCGGAGGTCCCGAACAGCCCGACTGAACAGCCGGGTTAGTGTCACTTTCCCTTCAGACGCGGCGGTCAGCTTTGATCGCCGCATCTGAAGGGTTAATACAGGGCATCACCGCGATCGGTGATGTACTGTATTAGCCGCGGGTCCCGGCAGTTGATGGCCGCAGGGACCGCAGCGATAGGGGTGTATTTGCCGTATAAGACGCCCTGACTTTTTCCCCCCAGTTTTGGGGAAGAAAAAGTGCGTCTTATACGGCGAAAAATACGGTACATTCTGTATTTCTCTTCTATATGTTCGCACGCAATGCAGATAAGACATTGTTGTATAATTCTGTATATTTGTGACTACCTGAAAGATGTTCACGCTGATGTTATTCCTGTTCTTATGTTTGCACATTGTTTGTGCTATTTGTTTTGATTTTACTAGGACTTACTGGCTTCTGTACCACTTTTTACATGACAAAACGCCAATAAAATCTAATGATAAATAAATAAAAAAGACTATAATTATTTATGAGCTGGGCAGGGCATATAGGAGCACAGAGGAAGGAGGCCAGGAAGCTCAGAATACTCGCTCCTGCCTCCAATGCTCAAAGGGGCTAAGGCCCCTTTCACTCTGCTGCTCCCTTAAAGTAAATTTTCTTTTTTTTTGTGTGACTTTAACCCCTCAAGGACCCAGGGCGTATGGGTACGCCTTGGCTCCCTGGTAGTTAAGGACCGGATGGCCAATAGCACCTGGAAGGGGAGGGGTTAATGTCCCCTTCTCGCCACTCTGCCTGCTTACTGAGTTCAGCAGGCAGAGCTGAGAGAAGGAGCAGGGACCGACCCCCCCCCCCCCCTCTGTAGAGATCTGTGCCCCTCAGGTCTGAAATAGTGACCATTTAGTCAGGGTGAGTTTGTAGGAGGTAAAGAAAAAAAAAAGAAAAAAAAATGTTAACCCCCCCCACCCCCCACCTGACCCCCTAATAGGTCCCCAAGAGTCCTCCACAGTTTTTTCAGCGTGACCCAGGACCTATTAGGGGTTCAGGTTGTGCATTTGGTCCCCCCCCCCATTTTTTTTTGGGCCACAGCGCTTTTTTCCCCCTTTTATAAATGAAAGCTACACCAAGCACACACACTACATATTCCCCCCCCCCCCCCCACACACACCCTCCCCCTACGCCACCGCCACCACCCCCACCCCCGCCACTGTAGAAAAAAGGCGATGGCATACGCTTTACTTGCCTCCGACTCCGAATCTGCCAGTGAGGACGAGGAAGATCCTACATTCCTGTGTTCTTCCTCGTCCTCCTCATCATCTAGCACTGATGATGAGTTCCCTGTACGTGGCAGAGACGCCACCAGGTGAGGCCACGCACCCCCCATGAAAGTGACCCAGTGGCCAGCACTAGTATGAGTGTCCATGCCGCTCGTACTAGGAGTCCGACCCCCAGACAAATGTACTGGAGCCCCCTTCCGGTGAACCTGTCTGGAGAACCCCAGAGGCTTATCAGCCACGGATTCATGAGTTTGTTGGCGACTCAGGAATCCGGATTGACATGGCTGGATTCACTGAAATTGACTATTTTAGTTATTTTTTCAGAGACAGCATTGTCAATCACATGGTGGAGCAGATGAGTCCGTACACTTAGCAGTTCATCACCCACCACCCAGATTCTTTTATGGCCAGGTCCAATGAATGGTACACCATTGATGCAGCAGAAATGAGGACATTTTGGGGCCTCTTGCTGCATATGGGCCTGGTCAAAAAGCACAGTGTCAGACAGTACTGGAGCGGGAACATCCTCTACCAGACCCCGCTTTACAGTATGACACGGAAGAGGTTCGAGGCCATTTTTGAAATGCCCTCATTACACTGATAATGCGGCATGCCCCCCCCCCCCCTCCTCCCTGAAGTGATCCTGCCTATAACAAGCTTTACGGTCATAGATCACTTTGGGGACAAAGGGAGCTCTCGGTAGCTTTTTTTTTTTTAAGAGCCGAGGCAAGTGCTCTCTATCACCCAAAGTGCAAGAAAGTGCAAGAAAAAGTGCAAACATGTCACACTAAAAAAACGTGCACAAAGGATGCTGTCTATCGCTAAGCCCTTTTCCAACAGGAGAGAGGCCCCCAAACAAACCTACCCTCCACCTCTGGGCCAAAAGGCACCTGCAAGGATCCAGGTTTGATGCCCCTTTTCGCCGAAGCTACTAAGGGGCCGAAAATGCTCCTGGCTTCAACCTAGGCGTTAGCTAAGGTATCAGTCGAGGAGCCGTAAACTGGTGGCATTTTGACCATATCTAAGATGCCCAGGGGTTGCAGGGAGGTGAGGAACCTAATGGCCACACACACCTCCCCTAGACCGCCACGAGGGACACCCAGAAGGGCTACTGCATCCTGACAATCCTGTGTACAAATAAAGACACAAACGTGGCACAGTGACAAAAAAATAAAATAAAAATAAGTGGACGAGTGGAGATATAATGCCCGGTCATCCGGCCGGATGTATAAAAATTGCCCTATTCCTAGCCAGAAGGCCGAGATACAAAGGGTGAGTGCCAAAGGTGAAGAGTATGGTGCAGTGCGTTCACTCAGTGAGTTAACACCCAGTGAATTTCGGCACCTCAGGGTCACCACTCCCCAAGGCACAGAAGTACTTCGGCTCTACACCCCTCTACCTCATGGCGAGACCCGGAGGAAGCAGGTCACATCGGGGCAGCCGTCGAGCTGATTCCTCAGAACCAGCTCCGGAACACCTGCTCCCTACCATGCAGCACCCATCCCCACCAGCATTAAACTGATAAGAACAGATACTACACTTGATCTTAGCCAAAAGGCCGAGGAGCTCTCGGTAGAAGAGTCTCTTATCAGTATTAAGGGGAGACTCCTCTTCCGCCAGTATATTCCCTCGAAACGGGCGCAGTATGGTGTGAAGCTCTACAAACTTTGTGAGAGTACCTCCGGGTACACTTACAAGTTTAGAGTATATGAGGGACAGGATTGCGACCTTGTGCACCCATTGCTGGATAAGGGTTACCACGTGTACGTAGACAACTTTTATACCAGCATCCCTCTGTTCACATCCCTTGCCGGCAGATCCACGTCCGGTTGTGGGACCATGCGGAAGAACCAGAGAGGCCTCCCTCTAAATTTTGTTCAGACACCTATACCCAAGGGTGAGTCCCCTGCCCTTACCTATGAAAACCTGTTGCTGGTCAGGTATAAGGATAAGAGGGATGTCCTTATGCTGACCACAATTGATGGTAACGGCAGCTCACCTGTCCCTATGCGAGGTACCACAACAATGGTCCTCAAGCTTGATTGTATTCTGGACTACAATCAGCATATGGAGGGAGTTGATCTCTCTGATCAAGTCCTCAAGCCATACATGGCCATGTGGAAAACATGGGTATGGTACAAGAAAGTTGCGGTCTACTTGGTACAGGTTGCCATGTACAACTCTTTTGTACTGTCCCAGTATGCTGGCAACACAGGGACATTCCTCCAGTTCCAAGAAGAAGTCCTAATAGCCCTGATCTTTGCTGACCAGGAAAGAGCAGGCCGGAGCTCCCAAGGAACTGGAAATATTGGTGCCAGGATCCCCCACAATGGAAAGAAGGGACGATCCCAGAAAAAATGCATTGTGTGTCACAAGAGGGGGATACGGAAGGATACCACCACTCAATGTGATACTTGCCCCGATCACCCGGGCCTCTGCATTAAAAACTGCTTCAGGGAGTATCACACTTCCATGCAGTACCAAATTTTTACTTTTCATTTTAATTTCCCATAGTTTAACCCCAATGTTTGACCACAAAGTCCAAGTTTTAACCCCATAAACCACTAAATTGCCCCAAAAAATGTTTGATAAAAAAAAATTAAAAAAAAAAAAAAAAAAAGATAAGACCTCTGGGGCATTTTTTCCAAAAATGGGTCATGGGGTCACTGAGTCACTATCATCTGGGACTTTTTTATGTTGCCTCAAATATGCAGCGCTCTCTCTCCACCTGAGCGGGGTGTGCATTTGAGGCAACAGGTTAGGGACGGCCAGACACATGACATTCCCAGAATGATGATTCAGAGCATAGTGTTTGGGGTGGGCAAATTTTTTAGTTTTGGCTATGCTCTGGGTCATCATTCTGGGAACATAACCTATTTTATTATTTTACGTCCCACTGTACCCCATTTTAGTAATTTACCCCATGTAACGCTCCTTGAGGGGGTGTCCTGCTGTTCTGGCTCCATAGGCAGCTATATAAAAGCTCAAGGCCCGTGACTGAGCTCCTGCTCCTCCGACACCTGGTGTGCACCCGCAGAGCTGTTTACGCCCAGATATGAGGTATGTCCTTACTCCAAAAGAAATGTACTTACAAATTTACAGTGACATTTTCTCCTGTTACCACTTGTGAAAATGAAAAATTTGGGGTAACCCCAGCATTTTAGTGTAAAAAAAAAACATTTTTCCTTTTCACATCCCAATTTAATGAACATTTATCAAACACCTGTGGGGTGTTAAGGCTCACTGTACCAATTGCAACGTGCCTTGAGGGGTGTAGTTTGCAAAATAGTAGGCCATGTGGGGGATTTTTTGCTGTTCTGGCACCATAGGGGCTTCCTAAATGTGACATCCCCCCCCCCCCCCATTTCAGCAAGATTTGCAAATGTGACTCTTTCTCTACTGAGCATTGTAGTGCGCCCGCAGTGCGCCCGCCCGCAGTGCACTTGATGTCCACACATGGGGTATTTCCATACTTAGAAAAGATGAGGTTACAAATTTTGGGGGGCATTTTCACCTATTACCCCTTGTAAAAATGTCAAATTTGGGGGAGAACTAGCATTTTAGTGGGAAAAAAAATTACACATCCAAATCTCACAAAAATTCATCAAACACCTGTGGGGTCTTAAGGCTCACTGGACCCCTTGTTACGTGCCTTGAGGGGTGTAGTTTACACAATAGTAGGCCATGTAGGATTTTTTTTTTACTTTTCTGGCACCATAGGGGCTTCTTAAATGTGACATGCCCCCCCCCCCCAAAAAAAAAACATTTCTGAAAAACTCACTTTCCAAAATCCCACTGTTGCTCCTTCCCTTCTGAGCCTTGTAGTGCACCCGCAGAGCACTTGACATACACATGAGGTATTTCCTTACTTGAGAGAAATTGGGTTACACATTTTAGGAATATTTCGCTCCTTTTACCCCTTGTAAAAATTAAGTGGGTTTCCAAGAACATGTGAGTGTAAAAAATGAAGATTTTAAATTTTCTCGTTCACTTTGCTGCTATTCCTGTGAAACACCTAAAGGGTTAACACACTTACTGAATGTCATTTTAAATACTTTGAATGGTGCAGTTTTTATAATGGGGTATTTAGAATATAAAGGCCCTACAAATCCACTTCAAACCTGAACTGGTCCCTGAAAAATTTCGATTTTTTTCAGGGACCAGTTCAGGTTTGAAGTGGATTTGTAGGGCCAAAATTGCTGCAGAACTTTGAAGCCTTCTGATGTCTTCCAAAAGTAAAAACATGTCAACGTTATGGTGCAAACATAAAGTAGACATATTGCATATGTAAATCAATATATAATTTATTTGGAATATCCATTTTGCTTATAAGCAGAGAGCTTCAAAGTCGATTTTTTTCGTAAAATTTTGGAATTTTTCACCAAGAAATTATGCAAGTACAGTGACCCCCCGACCTACGATGGCCCCGACATATGATGAAATCGACATACGATGGCCTCTCAGAGGCCATCGCATGTTGATGTCATAATCGACATACAATGCTTTATTATGTCGGGGCCATCGCATTAAGTGCTATCCGGCAGCGCCAAATGCTTAAGCTGCTGCCGGATAGCAGCTTAATGTTCCCTGTGTGGTGCGGTAAGTATTACTTACCCCTCCACGATGCTCCGGGGTGCCCTCCGGGTTCAGCGCTGGTCTTCCAGTGTCTTCTCGGCCCTCTTTGATGACGTCAATACGCTGCTGCGCACGCCATTCAATAGGAATGGTGTACGCAGCGGCGTAATGACGTCGCTACGCAGGCCCAGTAAGGACTTGCGGAAGACAGAAGAGGACCGGAGAAGACAGCGGAGGACCGGAGAAGACCAGGAGAGCCCAGCGGAGGCCCGGGATCACCATCGGGAGCGGCGGGGACACCATCTCGAGCGGCGGGGACAGGTGAGTACAGCTTCCTATACTTTACATTGCACGAATCCCTCAACATACGATGGATTTGACAAACGATGGCTCGTTTGGAACGAATTACCATCGTATGTTGAGGGACCACTGTATCGACCAAATTTTACCACTAACATAAAGTAGAATATGTGACGAAAAAACTATCTCAGAATCAGAATGAAAAGTAAAAGCATCCCAGAGTTATTAATGCTTAAAGTGACAGTGGTCAGATGTGCAAAAAATGGCCGGGTCCTACAGGGAAAATTGGCTGGGTCCTTAACCTCTTAATGCCGCTTTAATGCCCAAGGATGTTAGAGAACGTCCTGTTGTATTTCTGGTCTCTGCCGCTCGCCGGGCAGAGATCGGAAGCGGATGCCTGCTGAAATGCTTCAGAAGGCATCCAGGGCAAACGCCGAGGGGGGCCATGTAGGCCCCCCATGTCGGCAATCGCCGCAAATTGCAAGGGAAATCGCCCTTGCGATCTGCGGCGATACCGGGCTGATCGGGTCTCTGGGAGCCGACCGCCCGGTAATTTTGCATAATCCCGGCTGTCACAGACAGCCAGGACCATGCTGAAGGCTAGGAGCGAGGTGGCAAGCCTGCCACCTCCTCCTATCCCCTGCGATCCGTCGGATCCAATCGCAAGGGGGGGGGGGGGCGGTTACTTCCTCCCGCCCTGCCCGGCCCCTTGAAGTCCGGAGAGGACGGGAGGAAGACCGGAGGACGCGGCGGGGGACGGGGGAGTGCTGGGGCCCGGCCCCAGTACTTACCTCGTCCCTGAAGACCCGGATCCCGGCGATGAAGACGGCGGCGACAGGTGAGTTCCTCTTCAGCCGAGGTCGGGCCCTTTACAGCAATGCACGTCGCCGTAAAGCGACATGCATTGCTGTAATGGGACCATGTATACTACAACTCCCAGCATGCCCAGACAGCCCTTGGCGTCTGGCCATGCTGGGAGTTGCAGTTTTGCAACATCTGGAGGACCACAGTTTGGAGACCACTGTGCCCTTCCAGATGTTGCAAAACTACACATCCTCAGCATGCCCTTACCGTCCAGGCATGCTGGGAGTTGTAGTTCTGTAACATCTGGCCCTTCAGATGTTGCAGAAATACAACTCCCAGCATGCCTGGACAGTTTTGGCATACTGGGAGTTGTAGTTTTGCAACATCTGGAAGGGCACAGATTGAGAACCACTGTATTAGTGGTCTGCAAACTGTAGTCCTCCAGATGTTGCAAAACTACAACTCCAAGCATGCTGGGAGTTGTAGTTCGGCAACATCTGGCTCTAAAGATGTTGCCAAACTACTACTTCCAGCATGCCTAAGAATGCTTGGGAGTTGAGGTTTTGCAACAACTGGAGGCACACTGGTTGGGAAACATTGTCTGTTTCCTAACTCAGTGTTTCCCAACCCGTGTGCCTCCAGCTGCAAAACGATAACTACCAGCATGCACTGATAGACTGTGCATGCTGGGAGTTGTAGTTTTGCAACAGCTGGAGGTCATCCCTCCCCCCCCCCCCCCTGTGAATGTACAGGGTACATTCACATGGGCAGGGGGCTTACAGTGAGTATCAGGTGGCAAGTTTGCGATGCAGCAAATTTTGCGTGGCAGCTCAAACTCGCAGCGGGAAACTCGCTGTAATCCCCCGCCCGTGTGACTGTACCCTAAAAACACTACACTACACTACCACAAAATAAAATAAAAAGTAAAAAACTACATATACACATGCCCCTACACAGCCCCCCTCCCCTCCCCAATAAAAATGAAAAACGTCTGGTACGCCACTGTTTCCAAAATGGAGCCTCCAGCTGTTGCAAAACAACAACTCCCAGTATTGCCGGACAGCCGTTGACTGTCCAAGCATGCTGGGAGTTTTGCAACAGCTGGAGGCACCCTGTTTGGGAGTCACTGGCATAGAATACCCCATGTCCACCCCTATGCAAATCCCTAATTCAGGCCTCAAATGCACATGGCGCTATCACTTTGGAACCCCGTCGTATTTCAAGGCAACAGTTTAGGGCCACATATGGGGTATCGCCGTACTCGGGAGAAATTGTGTTACAAATTTTGGGGGGCTTTTTCTCCTTTAACCCCTTATGAAAAGGTGAAGTTGGGGTCTACAACAGCATGTTAGTGTAAAAAAATTATTTTTTTTACACTAACACGCTGGTGTTGCCCTATACTGTTCATTTTGGCAAGAGGTAAAAGGGAAAAAAAGCCCCCCAAAATTTGTAATGCAACTTCTCCCGACTACGGAGATTCCACATATGTGGGCACAAAGTGCTCTGGGGGCGCACAACAAGGCCCAGAAGGGAGAGTGCACCATGTACATTTGAGGTGATTTGCACAGGGGTGGCTGATTGTTACAGTGGTTTTGACAAACACAAAAATAAAAAATAAAAATAAAAAAAATAAACACATGTAACCCCATTTTGGAAACTACACCCCTCACGGAATGTAATGAGGGGTGCAGTGATAATTTACACCCCACTGGTGTCTGACAGATCTTTGGAACAGTGGGCTGTGCAAATTAAAAATTTTGTACAGCCCACTGTTCCAAAGATCTGACAGACACCAGTGGGGGGTAAATGCTCACTGTACACCTTGTTACGTTCCTCAAGGGGTCTAGTTTCAAAAATGGTATGCCATTTGCTGTCCTGGCACCAAAGGGGCTTCCTAAATGCAACATGCCCCCCGAGCAAAATTTGCTCTCCAAAAGCCAAATATGACTCCTTCTCTTCTGAGCATTGTAGTTCGCCTGTAGTGCACTTCAGGTCCACTTATGGGGTACCTTCATAGTCAGAAGAGATGGGGTTACAATTTTTGGGGGGTCTTTTCTGCTATTAACCCTTGCAAAAATGTTAAATTTGGGGGAAACACACATTTTAGTGAATTTTTTTTTTTTTTTCGTGAAACCCCTGTGGGGGTATTAAGGCTCACTTTATTCCTTGTTACGTTCCTCAAGGGGTTTAGTTTCCAAAATGGTATGCCATGTGTTTTTTTTTGCTGTTCTGGCACCATAGGGGCTTCCTAAATGAGACATGCCCCCCGACCAAAATTTGCTCTCAAAAAGCCAAATATGACTCCTTCTCTTCTGAGCATTGTAGTTCGCCCGTAGTGCACTTCAGGTCAACTTATGGGGTACCTCCATACTCAGAAGAGATGGGGTTACAAATTTTGGGGGGTATTCTCTGCTATTAACCCTTGCAAAAATGTGAAATTTGGGGGGAAACACATAGTTAGTACGGTCGAAAAAAGACATATGTCCATCAAGTTCAACACATTTTAGTGAAAAAATATATATTTTTTTACATATGCAAAAGTCGTGAAACACCTGTGGGGTATTAAGGTTCACTTTACTCCTTGTTACGTTCCTTGAGGGGTGAAGTTTTCAAAATAGTATTTCATGTGTTTTAATTTTTTTTTGTTTTTTTTTGCTCTTCTAGCATCATAGGGGCTTCTTAAATGTGACATGCCCCCAAAAGCCATTTCAGAAAAATTCAATCTCCAAAATCCCACTGTAGCTCCTTCCCTTCTGAGCCCTCTAGTGCACCCGCCGAACACTTGACATACACATGAGGTATTTCCTTACTTGAGAGAAATTGGGTTATACATTTTTAGGAAGATTTCTCTCCTTTTACCCCTTGTGAAAAATCTAAAATTGGGTCTACAAGAACATGCCAGTGTAAAAAATGAAGATTTTGAATTTTCTCCTTCAATTTGCTGCTATTCCTGTAAAACACCTAAAGGGTTAACAAACCTTTTGAATGTCACTTTGAATACTTTGAGGGGTGCAGTTTTTATAATGGGGTATTCATGGCATATTTCGAATATGAAGGCCCTTCAAATCCACTTCAAAGCTGAACTGGTCCCTGAAAAATTTCGATTTTGAAAATTTTTAGAAAAATTGGAAAATTGCTGCTATACTTTGAAGCCCTCTGATGTCTTGCAAAAGTAAAAACATGTCAACGTTATGATGCAAACATATAGTAGACATATTGTATATGTGAATCAATATATAATTTATTTGGAATTATTCATTTTCCTTGCAAGCAGAGAGCTTCAAAGTAAAAAAAAATTCAAAATTTTAAATTTTTTCATCAAATCTTGGAATTTTTCACCAAGAAATGATGCAAGTATCGACAAAATTTTACCACTAACATAAAGTAGAATATGTCACGAAAAAAAAACTCTCTCAGAATCAGAATGAAAGGTAAAAGCATCCCAGAGTTATTAATGCTTAAAGTGACAGTGGTCAGATGGGCAAAAAATGGTCGGGTCCTACACTGAAAATTGGCTGGGTCCTTAAGGTTAAAAACACACACATTAAACCCTTCCTTGTTAAAAGTTTAAATCACCCCCCTTTTCCCAAATTCCATATAAAAAATATATAAAGATAATAAAAATAAACATATGTGGTATCGCCGCGTACGTAAATGTCCGAACTATAAAAATATATCATAAATTAAACCGCACAGTCAAAGGTATACGCGCAAAAAAGTTCCAAAGTCCAAAATAGAGTATTTTTGGTCACTTTTTATACCATAAAAAAAGGAATAAAAAGCAATCAAAAAGTCTGATCAAAACAAAAATGGTACCGATTAAAACTTCAGATCAAAAAAATAAGCGCAAAAAATAAGCCCTCATACTGCCCCATATGCAGAAAAATAAAAAAGTTATAGGGGTCAGAAGAAGACAATTTTAAATGTATTAATTTCCGTGCATGTAGTTATGATTTTTTCCAGAAGTAATACAAAATCAAACCTATATAAGTAGGGTATCATTTTAATCATATGGACCTACAGAATAAAGATAAAAAGTGTAATTTTTTTACCGAAAAATTTACTGCTTAAAAACGGAAGCCCCCAAAATTTACAAAATTGTGTTTTTTCTTCTATTTTGTCCCACAATGATTTTTTTCCCCTGTTTCGCCGTAGATTTTTGGGTAAAATGACTGATGTCATTACAAAGTAGAATTGGTGGTGCAAAAACTAAGCCCTCATATGGATTTTTAGGTGGAAAATTGAAAGGGTTATGATTTTTAAAAGGTAAGGAGGAAAAAAATGAAAGTGCAAAAACAGAATAACGCTTGGTGCTTAAGGGGTTAATCAGTTACTCCCTGCATATATTCAGGGACTCCATGCGCACCTATAAGGCTGGAATTCCACTGAGGTTTTTTTATTGCAAAAACGCTGTAATAAACGCCAATTTTTCAGCAAAAAAACGCAGCGTCCAGATGTTAGCTGCAAGTCAATTGTAAACTGCAAAATGCCAGATCCACTTGGCGCTTTTCAGCTTGGCGTTTTTTTTATCCTTTTGGCGTTTTTCAGCAATTTTGGGCTCAGAGGCTGGTTTTTCAAAACGCCCTACAAAACCTAGTTTGGCGTTTTTTCGGGCGTTTTTTATTTTTTTTCGGACTTTAGCAATCCAAAAAAGTGATGGAGATACATTTTTTTATTAAAATTTCATAGAGTTCCATTAAAAAAATAAAATAAAAAAGATACAGTAGTGATGGAAAAAATTGTATTTAACTAAATGTATCTTTTTTATTACGAAATTTTTATACATTTTTAAACAGGGATCAATTTATGTGGGCGGGTAAAGCACTAAAAATGTAGCCGACAATAATAAAAATTTAGTGTGTGTGTTTTTCACTTTTTTCCCCAACATTTTTTAGGTAGTACTACTACTCCCAGCATTGAACACACTGTTCCATGATGGGAGTAGTAGTACCTGTGCTAATAGACAGATCGCCCGTTGCGATCCTCCTGTATAATATATGGATGCGGCCAGCCACTCTTCTCTGGTCCCCTGCACTGCCGTATATATACACACCTATTCATATTTCCTGCAGAGAGCTGTGATTGGCCAGATGGTTCCAGCCAATCACAGCTCTCTGTGGGAAATAGGAATATGTGTATATATACGTCAGTGCATGGGACCATAGAAGAGCGGCCGGCCGCATCTATACATTATACAGGAGGATCACAGCGGATGTCAGTAGTGATACCCGCTGTGATCTGTTCTTAACTGCAGGTACTACAGCTCCCAACATCGAGCACACTCTGCTCCATGCTGGGAGCAGTAGTACCTGCATTGATAGACAGATCGCAGCGGGTGTCAGAAATTACACTAAGAACAGATCACAGTGGGTATCACCACTGACACCCGCTGTGATCGTCCTGTCTATAGCAGAGATGTGGAGCGGCTCTATACAGATCTCGTATCTCTGCACTATACTCCGGCCAGTGATGTGAAAAAAACATCACTCATTCATATTTCCCCCAGAGCTGTGATTGGCTGTAACCATCCGGCCAATCCCCACTCTGGGCGGAAAATATGAAGGAGTGATGTTCTATTCACATCACTGGCCGGAGTATAGTGCAGAGATGCGAGCGCTGTATAGAGCCTCATCTCTGCTATATTATGTGTTCCATGCTGGTAGTAGTAGTACATAAAAAATAAAAAGAGAAAAAAAAAGTTAAACACACACACTTTATAAAAAAATGTATTACAATTTTGTTATAAAAAAATAAAACATTTACCGTATTTAACGGCGTATAACACGCACTTTTTAGGCTAAAATTTTTAGCCTAAAGTCTATGTGCGTGTTATACGCCGATACACCCCCAGGAAAGGCAGGGGGAGAGAGGCCGTCACTGCCCGCTTCTCTCCCCCTGCCTTTCCTGGGGTCTAGAGCCCTGCTGCCGGCCCTTCTCTCCCCCTGGCTATCGGCGCCGCTGCACGTTCTGTCCCCCTGACTATCGGTGCCGGCACCCCATTGCCGGCGCCGATAGCCAGGGGGAGAGAAGCGGCGCCGACAGCCAGGGGGAGAGAAGGGGCAGCGGCACCCATTGCCGGCACCGCTGCCCCGTTGCCTCCCCCCATCCCCGGTGGCATAATTACCTGTTGCCGGGGTCGGGTCCACGCTGCTGCAGGCCTCCGGCGTGCGTCCCCTGCGTCGTTGCTATGCGCTGCATGGCGCGGCGCATATTTTTACCCAAATATCCTTGGTAAAATGAGGATGCGTGTTATAGGCCGGTGCGTGGTATACCCCGATAAATACGGTAGTTAAATAAAAAATATTACATCCCTACTGCATCTTTTTTTTTTGTACCCAACTAATTTTGTACAAAAAACACCAAAGGGGCCAAAAAAGGCAAATTCCACACAAAGGTAAAACCGCCAGAAAAAACGCCAAAAATGCAGTGAAAAACAGTGGCAGTTTTTCTGGCGTTTTTTAGACAAAAAAAATTGCAGGCCAAAAATCTCAGTGTAATTCTAGCCTAAGTACTGTTCACATCATGTGTTTTTCTTGCTTGGAGAAGTCCCCGCTTCTCCAATGCACACCCATTCTGATTCATTAATGAGTATCTTTGATTGCTGTACTAAATTACCTACCATGGGTGTGCACCCATTATTAACTTCTCTAAGTTACCACTGTGATTTCACTACTATACAGTGAATTTCTCTATTTGTGCTTGCAAGGTGCCACAGTAAAACAAGAGCAGAGTACAGTATATACATGTTGTATGCATTTGTCTAACATTTTATATATAGGTTTTTCCTTCCTAATCCTTGTTGGGGAGGAAAATAAACAAAGGAGGAAGCTTTTGACTTCATATATTGTCAAATCCTGACCTCCTATCCCGTCCTCATATGCCAGTATCCCAACTCCATATCCCGTCCTCATATCCCGTCCTCCTATCTCGACTTCCTATCCCGACCTCCTATGCCGTCCTCCTATCCTGACCTCCTATCCCAACATCCTATCTCGACATCCTATCCCGTCCTCCTATCCAGTCCGCCCTTTCCCGACCTCCCATCCTGACTTCCCATCTCGACCTCCCATCTCGACCTGTAATATGTGTACCAGGTATTGAAATATCTCCAGCCAAGTTATGTGGGAACTTACATTTCCCATTGATTTGCATGGGACTTTACACAAAAACCCTGACCCTCACAAATGGGGGTAGTTAAGGGTTAAATTAACTATCCTATATTTTAAGTGGACATATAAGTAGCATGTGACCAAGTATTATCAAAAAATCTCCAGCCGTTTGGAAGTTATGCAGTAACATTTATTTCCCATTGATTTGTATGGGACTTTAAACATAAACTCTGCCCCTAGCAAATCGGGGTGGGTAAGAGTTAAATCACCTATCCTATGTTTGTTGTTGACATATAAGTAACATGTGTGCCAAGTTTCATGTTAATATCTTTAGCCATTTGGACATGATGCTGGAACATACACACATACATACATACATACACAAACATTGAGTTTTATATATATATAGACTAGCTGAGTACCCGGCGTTACCCGGTTTTTCCTTCCTAATCCTTGTTGTGTAGGAAAATCAACAGAGGAAGCTTTTCACTTCATATCCCGTCCTCATATATTGTTGTCATATCTCAACCCCATATCTTGTCCTCCTATCCCGACGTCCTATCCCGACGTCCTATCCCGTCCTCCTATCTTGACCTCCTATCGCGACCTCCTGTCCTGCCCTCCTATCCCTTCCTCCTATCGCGACCTCCTATCCCGACCTCCTATCCCATCCTCCTAACCCGTCCTCCAATCTGGACCTCCTATCCCGATCTCATATCTCAACCTCATATCCCATCCTTGTATCCCGTCCTCTCTTGACCTCCTATCCCATCCTCCTATCCTGTCCTCCTATCCCATCCTCCTATCTTGACCTCCTATCCCATCCTCCTATCTTGACCTATCCCGCCCTCCTATCGCGACCTCCTATCCCGACCTCCTATCTCGACCTCCTATCCCGACCTCCTATCGCGACCTCCTATCTCATCCTCCTATCCCGACCTCCTATCTCGACCTCCTATCTCGACCTTGTATCCCATCCTGCTATCTTGACCTCCTATCCCGACCCGTAATATGTGTACCAGGTATTGAAATATGTCCAGCCGCACGAAAGTTATGTGGGAACATACATTTCCCATTGATTTGCATGGGACTTTAAATGAAAACCCCGACCCTCACAAATTGGGGTAGTTAAGGGTTAAATCAACTATCCTATATTTTAAGTTGACATATAAGTAACATGTGACCAAGTATTATCGAAATATCTCCAGCCGTTTGGAAGATATGCAGTAACATATATTTCCCATAGACTTGTATGGGACTTTAAACAAAAACCCTGCCCCTGGCAAATGGGGGTGAGTAAGGGTTAAATCACCTATCCTATGTTTGTTGTTGACATATAAGTAACATGTGTGCCAAGTTTCATGTTAATATCTTTAGCCGTTTGGACGTGATGCTGGAACATACACACATACATACACACACACACACACACATTGAGTTTCATATATATATAGATTAAGTTTCATTATGTTCGTTCATGTTGTTATTTTATTATCAGTATTAATGCATATATATTTTTTGCAATACGAGCGGGATATCGTGGCATACATGTTTACACTCATCGCACCTATTTTACAAACATTTCAATAATATTTTTCTGCTCACTTTTTTGATATCTACCGTACTCTGTATGCTTTCATATTGCCTTTGAACTTTCTACTGTTTATACCATATCTTACCTGCAGTATTGTGGATTTAAAATAATGCAAACAGTTTGTTCCATATTAACACTGTTCATATTATGCGTTCTGCATCTACCTTAGGAGAGCCTCTGTCCAGTCCGTGTTTTACTGGTGAATGAATGTCCAGTTCATGGGTTACTGATGGTTCTACCTGTTTCCACAACTGGAACTGTCGTCACACGCCAGTCCGTTCAGATTGTAGTACTCTGGTAATTACCATATTTATCATGGATATAAAAGCAAGCACAGTCTTACTATGAATTGCCATGAATAAGCTTGAATTAAGCCCAAAACACGATGGCGTGTATGTTTTTATCTTTGGATTCTCCATGTTTTAACTAATTCCATTGAAGCTTGAATTTTAATAGTTTTTTCTGCTCAGAAGCTGGATCTACCATTGTTTGTCCCTTGATCTACATGGGGAGGCGGCACGCTCTGTCCGAGCTCCAGCGCTTAAGAATTTGGGTCCATTCATCTATGATCTGTATGGTGAGTGAGCTGAGTTGCAATACCTATCTTCTGTGTCTTTCTATTAGATTGCATATACTGTTAATTTTTTTTTTATCACAGCAACAAAAAAACTGTCAGATCAAAGGTTCCTCTCTAACAAATCACAGCAGCTGAAAATTTCCTTTTTCTAAAATATATATACTTTAATGATATGCTTTAAAATAAGTATTAATTAAGCAAGATAAACTATAATTTGTGACCTAAAGGTGAAAAATCATATCAAATAACGAGACAAAGGTCCACAGTTAAATAGACAGCACCCTAGGAGAGAGATAATGTACCTCTTAGCACAGTTATCATTCACTGCGGTTATATCGGTGGCACAATTGATAATTCTCCACTCATGAGGCATTCTCACATATACTCCATGGTGCTATTAACATATATTAATCTAGGACCTATCCCCACACCACGTGAGAAAGGTGATAAGATAAAATTTGGTACAGTTTATTGTCGGCTAAATTTTTAGGTCCCTACCTGCCCACATAAATTGATACCTGTTTAAAAATTAATTAAAATTTAGTTCTAAAAAAGATAAATTTCGTTAAATACCGTATTTATCGGTGTATAACACGCACTTTTTAGGCTAAAATTTTTAGCCTAAAGTCTGTGTGCGTGTTATACGCCGATACACCCCCAGGAAAGGCAGGGGGAGAGAGGCCGTCGCTGCCCGCTTCTCTCCCCCTGCCTTTCCTGGGGGTTTAGAGCGCTGCTGTCGGCCCTTTTCACCCCCTGGTTATCGGCGCCGCTGCCCGTTCTGTCCCCCTGACTATCGGTGCCGGCGCCGATAGCCAGGGGGAGAGAAGCGGCGCCAACAGCCAGGGGGAGAGGCACCCATTGCCGGCGCCGCTGCCCCGTTGCCTCCCCCCATCCCCGGTGGCATAATTACCTGAGTCCGGTCCGCGCTGCTCCAGGCCTCCGTCGTGCGTCCCCGGCGTCATTGCTATGCGCTGAACGGCGCAGCGCATGACGTCAGAGCGCCGCGCCGTGCATAGCAACGACGCTGGGGACGCACGACTGAGGCCTGGAGCAGCGCGGACCGGACTCAGGTAATTATGCCACCGGGGATGGGGGGAGGCAACGGGGCAGCGGCGCCGGCAATGGGTGCCGCTGCCCCTTCTCTCCCCCTGGCTGTCGGCGCCGCTTCTCTCCCCCTGGCTATCGGCGCCGGCACCGATAGTCAGGGAGACAGAACGGGCAGCGGCGCCGATAACCAGGGGGTGAAAAGGGCCGACAGCAGCGCTCTAGACCCCAGGAAAGGCAGGGGGAGAGAAGCGGGCAGCGACGGCCTCTCTCCCCCTGCCTTTCCTGGGGGTATATCGGGGTATACACGCACACACACGCACCCTCATTTTTTCATGGATATTTGGGTAAAAAACTTTTTTTACCCAAATATCCTTGGTAAAATGAGGGTGCGTGTTATAGGCCGGTGCGTGGTATACCCCGATAAATACGGTACTATTTTTTCCATCACTACTATATCTTTTTTTTATAATTTTTTTTAATAATAGCCTACGAAATTTTAATAAAAAAGGTATCGCCATCACTTTTTGGGATCGCTAAAGTCCAAAAGAGAATAAAAACCGCCTGTTTAAAGTTAAAACCCACATGCCGTTTTTCTTGGCGTTTTTTCACTCCCATAGACTTCTATGGGAGAAAAACGCCAAGATTTTCCCGAAAAAACGCCAAAGTCTTGACAAGAGGTCGTTTTTTAAAAACTGCCAAGGAGGCCAAAAACCCCAAAAGGAATAAAAAAATGCCAAACTGAAAAACGCCTAGTGGATTTGGCATTTTGCAGTTTACTATTGACTTTGCAGCTAACATCTGGCCGCAGTGTTTTTTCACACAAAAAAACGCCATGCGGCAGAATTGGCGTTTTTATTGGCGTTTTTGTAAAGAAGAATAAAACGTGGAAACCTAGCCTAAGTGTGAAATCAAACCCAAATAAATACATATGGATATGATAGGTACACTCCCCTTCTCACATTTCCGGGAAGCCCTCTAACTTCCTGTTTTCAAATTTAACCCTATCCTCAGTAGATACTGAAAAGGTTAAACTTATAGAAGATATACAGTTCTAATAATTTAACATTGTCAGAGTAGTTATTTAGGTGCACGAGTGCCTAGTTTTATGATCAAATATGCTTCTCGCGCTAGCAGCTTGCTTCTCCAATCGCCTCCCCTCGGTGGGCGTGTCACTCTTTCAATTGGAATAACTTCTAGAGTGGATACACTACCAGAATGGCATTCCTTAAAATGCCGAGGTGCAACTGAAAGCGTGCGGATCTGAATGAAGTCCTGCACACAGGCGCCCATCAGGTGCTCCGAAATGCGTGTTTTCAGCTTGCGCGAGGTGGAACCCAGGTATTGGACATTACATCTTGGACAATTGATGCAGTAGACTACATGGTCTGTCTCACAAGTAATGTATGTATACATAGAATATATTCGTTTAGTAATGAAAGATTATTTACATAATGGCATCTGTTTCTGCCACATTGTACACTATCTACATAGGGGAGCCATGAAATAGTTTTAGAAGCAGTAGGGAAGCTAACAAAAAAACTGGATGACACAAGGTTGCCAATAGTGGCATTTTTTTCATGCCATATATCTGCAGCCCCTAGCCAAAATCTGGTTTAACCCTTTAAGGACCCAGCCAATTTTCACTGTAGGACCCGGCCATTTTTTGCACATCTGACCACTGTCACCTTAAGCATTAATAACTCTGGAATGCTTTTACCTTTCATTCTGATTCCGAGATTTTTTCGTGACATATTCTACTTTACGTTAGTGGTAAAATTTTGTCAATACTTGCATCGTTTCTTGGTGAAAAATTCCAAAATTTGATGAAAAAATAGAAAATGTTGCATTTTTTTTTAACTTTGAAGCTCTCTTATAAGGAAAATTAATATTCCAAATAAATTATATATTGATTCACATATACAACATGTCTACTTTATGATTGCATCATAACGTTGACATGTTTTTACTTTCGGAAGACATCAGAGGGCTTCAAAGTTCAGCAGCAATTTTCCAATTTTTCACAAAATTTTCAAAATCTAAATTTTTCAGGTACCACTTCTGTTTTGAAGAGGATTTGAAGGGCTTTCATATTAGAAATGCCCCACAAATGACCCCATTATAAAATTTGCACCCCCCAAAGCAGGGACGTGCACAGACATTTTAGAGGGCAGGGGCTCAAGTAAAAAAAGAGGGCACTTCTCATTTAAAAAAAAAAGTCTGCCAGACTTAATGTGCTGCGGCCCAGGGACACAGTGGACCCCGGCCAGGCCCCCTTGACATTCCCATAAAAGTTGGTGCTTTTGTAAAATAAAGTCAAGAACAGTTTCTCTGAGGTCTGCCATGTGTATATACACTTGTGCTGTCAGTCTTATTTACAGAAAACATGTGACAGCTGCACTATCATATACTGTATTATAGAGGAGATTTATCAAAACCTGTGCAGAGAAAGAGCGGTGCAGTCGCCCATAGCAACCAATCAGATCGCTGCTTTCATTTTGCAGAAGGCTTTTCCTCTGCAAAGGTTTTAATAAATCTCCCCCTATATGCCCCCACCTGAGCTCTACAGAACGTGCACTGTATCTGGCCTCACCCAGCACCAATCACCCAGCACCCATCCCCAATCACCCATCCCCAATCACCCAGCACCCATCACCAATCACCCAGCATCCATCACCAATCACCCAGCACCCATCCCCCAGCACCCATCCCCAATCACCCAGCACCCATCACCAATCACCCAGCATCCATCCCCAATCACCCAGCACCCATCCCCAATCACCCAGCACCCATCCCCAATCACCCATCCCCAATCACCAAGCACCCATCACCAATCACCCAGCATCCATCCCAATCACCCAGCACCCATCCCCAATCACCCAGCACCAATCACACAGCACCCATCCCAAATCACCCAGCACCCACCTTATGCAAGAATCTCTACACAGCTCTGGTTCTTACACTGAAGAGATGGACACCACACTAATATATGCTTACATGCTGCAATATACAAGTTGGCAAAAAAAGAATTATAAATATACGGCCAGGCATAGTACAGCATACAGGATGGAGGCAGGGAAGCTCCACCTCCATTGCGCACAAGACTGACTTCGCATACTAGCAATGTGGGGAAATACCTAGAAAACGGCTGGTCCACATTTAGTAAGTATAACATTATCTTTCTCCTGTTCTCCTGCACTGTAACCTAGTATATTGGGTTTAGTGCGAGTAAACAGCCTGTCAGTTTCCCTTTAATTATATACCGTACCCCGATTAATGATCTGTATACTGTGCCACCATTCATCTATTAATTCCCAATATACTGTGCCACCATTAATGAACTATATACTGTGCCACTATTATTTAACTATACTGTGCCACCATTAACGCTTTAACCCCTTAAGGACCAGGCCATTTTACACCTTAGGACCGGAGCGTTTTTTGAACATCTGACCACTGTCACTTTAAACATTAATAACTCTGGAATGCTTTTACCTATCATTCTGATTCCGAGAATGTTTTTTCGTGACATATTCTACTTTATGTTATTGGTAAAATTTTGTCAATACTTGCATCGTTTCTTAGTGAAAAATTCCAAAATTTGATGAAAAAATAGAAAATTTAGAATTTTTCTAACTTTGAAGCTCTCTGCTTGTAAGGAAAATGGATATTTCAAATAAAAAAATTTTTTATTCACAAACACAATATGTCTACTTTATGTTTGCATCATAAAATTGACGTGTTTTTACTTTTGGAAGACATCAGAGGGCTTCAAAGTTCAGCAGCAATTTTCCAATTTTTCACAAAATTTTCAAACTCACTATTTTTCAGGGACCAGTTCAGGTTTGAAGAGGATTTGAAGGGTCTTCATATTAGAAATACCCCACAAATGACCCCATTATAAAAACTGCACCCCCCAAAGTATTCAAAATGACATTCAGTCAGCGTTTTAACCCTTTAGGTGTTTCACAGGAATAGCAGCAAAGTGAAGGAGAAAATTCACCATCTTCATTTTTTACACTCGCATGTTCTTGTAGACCCAATTTTTTTTAATTTTTACAAGGGGTAGAAGGAGAAAATGTATACTTATGTTTGTAGCCCAATTTCTCTCGAGTAAGCACATACCTCATATGTCCATGAAAAGTGTTCGGCGGGCGCAGTAGAGGGCTCAGAAGCGACAAGGGGATTTTGGAGAGTACGTTTTTCTGAAATGGTTTTTGGGGGGCATGTTGCATTTAGGAAGCCCCTATGGTACCAGAACAGCAAAAAATCCTCACATGACATACCATTTTGGAAACTAGACCCCTTGGGGAACGTAACAAGGGGTAAAGTGAACCTTAATACCCCACAGGTGTTTCACGACTTTTGCATATGTAAAAAAAAATATATTTTTTTCCACTAAAATGTGTGTTTCCCCCCAAATTTCACATTTTTTGCAAGGGTTAATAGCAGAAAATACCCCCCAAAATTTGTAACCCCATCTCTTCTGAGTATGAAGGTACCCCATAAGTGGACCTGAAGTGCACTACGGGCAAACTACAATGCTCAGAAGAGGAGGAGTCATATTTGGCTTTTGGAGAGCAAATTTTGGTCGGGGGGCATGTCGCATTTAGGAAGCCCCTATGGTGCCACAACAGCAAAAAACCCTCACATGGCATACCATTTTGGAAACTAGACCCCTTGAGGAACGTAACAAGGAATAAAGTGAGCCTTAATACCCCCACAGGGGTTTCACGACTTTTGCATATGTAAAAAAATATATTTTTTTTTTCACAAAAATTTGTGTTTCCCCCCAAATTTCACATTTTTGCAAGGGTTAGTAGCAGAAAAGACCCCGCTAAATTTGTAACCCCATCTCTTCTGAGTATGAAGGTATGCCATAAGTGGACCTGAAGTGCACTACGGGCAAACTACAATGCTCAGAAGAGAAGGAGTCATATTTGGCTTTTGGAGAGCAAATTTTGCTCGGGGGGCATGTTGCATTTAGGAAGCCCCTATGGTGCCAGGACAGCAAAATAACCCCAACATGGCATACCATTTTGGAAACTAGACCCCTTGAGGAATGTAACAAGGGGTACAGTGAGCATTTACCCCCCACTGGTGTCTGTCAGAACTTTGGAACAGTGGGCTGTACAAAATGTTTAATTTGCACAGCCGACTGTTCCAAAGATCTGACAGACACCAGTGGGGTGTAAATTCTCACTGCACCCCTCATTACATTCCGTGAGGGGTGTAGTTTCCGAAATGGGGTCACATGTGATTTTTTTTTTTTTGCGTTTGTAAAACCGCTGTAACAATCAGCCACCCCTGTGCAAATCACCTCAAATGTACATGGTGCACTCTCCCTTTTGGGCCTTGTTGTGTGCCCCCAGAGCACTTTGCGCCCACTTATGGGGTATGTCCGTAGTCGGGAGAAGTTGCATTACAAATTTTGGGGGGCTTTTTTCCCTTTTACCTCTTGTCAAAATGAACAGTATAGGGCAACACCAGCGTGTTAGTGTAAAAAATTTATTTTTTTACACTAACATGCTGTTGTAGACCCCAACTTCACCTTTTCATAAGGGGTTAAAGGAGAAAAAGCCCCCCAAAATTTGTAACACAATTTCTCCCGAGTACGGCGATACCCCATATGTGACCCTAAACTGTTGCCTTGAAATACGACAGGGCTCCAAAGTAAGAGCGCCATGCGCATTTGAGGCCTGAATTAGGGATTTGCATAGGGGTGGACATAGGGGTATTCTACACCAGTGATTCCCAAACAGGGTGCCTCCAGCTGTTGCAAAACTCCCAGCATGCTTGGACAGTCAACGGCTGTCCGGCAATACTGGGAGTTGTTGTTTTCCAACAGCTGGAGGCTCCATTTTGGAAACAGTGGCGTACCAGACGTTTTTCATTTTTATTGGGAGGGGGGCTGTGTAGGGGTATGTGTATATGTAGTGTTTTTTATTTTATTTTGTGTTAGTGTAGTGTAGTGTTTTTAGGGTACAGTCACACGGGCGGGGGATTACAGCGAGTTTCCCGCTGCGAGTTTGAGCTGCCGCGCAAAATTTGCTGCATCGCAAACTTGCAGCCTGATACTCACTGTAAGCCCCCTGCCCATGTGAATGTACCCTGTAGATTCACGAGGGGGGGGGACCTCCAGCTGTTACAAAACTACAACTCCCAGCATGCACAGTTTATCAGTGCATGCTGGTAGTTATAGTTTTGCAACAGCTGGAGGCACACGGTTGGGAAACACTGAGTTAGGAAACAGACAATGTTTCCCAACCAGTGTGCCTCCAGTTGTTGCAAAACCACAACTCCCAGCATTCTCAGGCATGCTGGGAGTTGTAGTTCGGCAACATCTTTAGAGCCAGATGTTGCCGAACTACAACTCCCAGCATGCTGGGAGTTGTAGTTTTGCAACATCTGGAGGACTACAGTTTGCAGATCCCTAATACAGTGGTTCCCAATCTGTGCCCTTCCAGATGTTGCAAAACTACAACTCCCAGTATGCCAAAACTGTCCAGGCATGCTGGGAGTTGTAGTTCTGCAACATCTGAAGGGCCAGATGTTACAGAACTACAACTCCCAGCATGCCTGGACAGTAAGGGCATGCTGAGGATGTGTAGTTTTGCAACATCTGGAAGGGCACAGTGGTCTCCAAACTGTGGACCTCCAGATGTTGCAAAACTGCAACTCCCAGCATGCCCAGACGCCAAGGGCTGTCTGGGCATGCTGGGAGTTGTAGTTTACAGGGTCCCATTACAGCAATGCATGTCGCTTTACGGCGACGTGCATTGCTGTAAAGGGCCCGACCGCGGCTGAAGATCTACTCACCTGTCGCCGCCGCCGCCATCTTCCTCGCCGGGATCCGGGTCTTCAGGGACGAGGTAAGTACCGGGGCCGGTCTCCAGCACTCCCCCGTCCCCCGCCGCGTCCTCCGGTCTTCCTCCCGTCCTCCCCGGACTTTAAGGGGCAGGACGGGATGAAGTAACCGCCCCCCCCTGCGATTGGTCGGTTAGTTAACCGACGGATCGCAGGGGATCGGAGGAGGTGGCAGGCCTGCCACCTCGCTCCTAGTCTTCAGCATGGTCCTGGCTGTCTGTGACAGCCGGGATCATGCGAAATTACCGGGCGGTCGGGTCCCAGAGACCCGATCAGCCCGGTATCGCCGCAGATCGCAAGGGCGATTTCCCCCTCGGCGTTTGCCCTGGATGCCTGCTGAAGGATTTCAGCAGGCATCCAGTTCCGATCTCTGCCCGGCGTGCGGCAGAGATCGGAAATACAACAGGACGTTCTCTAACGTCCTTGGGCATTAAAGCCCAGGTAGTGGGGACGTTAGAGAACGTCCTATGTCCTTAAGAGGTTAAGGACCCGGGCTTTTTCCGTTTTTTCATTTTAAATTTTTCCTCCTTAACTTGAAAAAATCATAACTCATTTTCACCTAAAATTCTATATGATGGCTTATTTTTTGCGTCACTAATTCTCATTTGTAATGACATTAGTCATTTTACCCAAAAATCTACGGTGAAATGGGAAAAAAAAATCAATGTGCGACAAAATTTATGAAAAAACTCTATTTTATAAGTTTTGGGGGCTTCCGTTTTTACGCAGTACATTTTTCGGCAAATATGACACCTTATCTTTATTCTGTAGGTCCATACGATTAAAATGATACCCTACTTGTATAGGTTTGATTTTGTATCACTTCAGAAAAAAATCATGAATACATGCAGGAAAATTCAGACGTTTAAAATTGTCATTTTCTGAGCCCTATAACTTTTTATTCACTTTTTTGTGGTATAAAAAGTGATCAAAAATGCGCTATTTTGGACTTTAGAATTTTTTTGCGCGTACGCCATTTAATGTGCGGTTTAAAAAGCGGTATATTTTTATAATTCGGACATTTCCGCACGCGGCGATAAACATATGTTTATTTTTATTTACACTGTGTTTTTTTTTATTCTTGGAAATGCCGGGTGATTCCAACTTTTATTAGGGGAAGGTATAATTGAAAGGGTTAATGATTTTTTTTACACTTTTCTTTTGCAATATTATAGCTCCTATAGGGGGGAGGGGCTATAACATTGCATGTACTGATCTTTTACACTGATTGATCCATTCCTATGAAGATGCATCAATCAGTGTTTTCGGCGATTGATTGCTCAAGCCTGGATCTCAGGCTTGAAGCATTCTTTCGGCGATCGGACAGCGCAGGAGAAGGTAAGAGACCTTCCTCCTGTGCTACAGCTGTTCGGGATGCCGCGATTATACCGCGGCGATCCCGAACAGCTCCCTGAGCTAGCCGGGCACTTTTACTTTAGTTTTTAGCCGCGCGGCTCAGCTTTCAGCGCGCAGCTATAGGGTTAATAGCGGCGGGTCTCGGCTTCACTATGACGCCGGGCCTGCCGTGATATGATGCGGGGTCACCGTGTGACCCCACGTTATATCGCAGGACCGGGACTCAGGGCGTAAGTTTACACCCTGGGTCCTTAACAGGTTAAGGATCTATACACAGTGCCAGCATACATAAAAAAATATAATGTTCCAATATAAATAAAATATATTCTGTGCTTCCATAAATTCCCTATATACTGTGCTTACATTCCTCTATTAATTCCCTAATAATGTGCTTCATATACATACAAGCACATAACATAAAGGCACATACAGTACATGGGTAATATACACACATACAAAGAGACACTTTGACACATACATACAACATGGAATATATACTAAAAGATATAACCAACAGGCACATCATACATAAAGGTATACTCATACATTCACTCACAGATATATACACACACACATATATATACATACATCCACTTGCTCAAATTATATATATATATATATATATATATATATATATATATATATATATATGTGTTTGCGTGTGTGAGCAAGTGAATCTGTGTGTGTGTGTGTGTGTATGTCAGTGTGTCTGTATGATGTGTGTGTATATATATATATATATATATACATACATACACACACACACACTGACATACAATCACTCATATATACACAGTCACTTACACTAAGGCCCCAGCCATCCCTCTCTGCACAGGCACATACATAAAGCTATATACACCCACACATACAATCACTCACTTATATTTTCAGTTACTTACAGCAAGTAAAGGCTCCATCCCCCTCTGCACAGGCTGGAGTTTGTGGCCGGGCAGACAGTGGGCGGGGCTTCTCTCTGCCTCCTCTCCTCCTGTCTCCTCCGTGTGGAGAGAAGCAGATAAATGGCAGATAATCACAGGGTGAGTGGCGCCCCCTTGCTGTAGGGAGGGCACAGCACTCTCCATTAAACCACATACAAATCTCCCCTGCAATGGATCCTTTTTACTGCACCTATTACCCTGAGTCTGTAGCTCCTTTTGTGAGGGCACTAGAGGGGCAGGTGAGGAAAAGGGCAGGGGCTCCAGCCCCCTTTTACCCCTATGTGTGCACGTCCCTGCCCCAAAGTATTCAAAATGAAATTCAAAAGGTTTGTTAACCCTTTAGGTGTTTCAAAGGAATAGCAGCAAATTGAAGGAGAAAATTCAAAATCTTCATTTTTTACACTGGCATGTTCTTGTAGACCCAGTTTTTGAATTTTTACAAGGGGTAAAAGGAGAGAAATCTTCCTAAAATGTGTAGCCCAATTTCTCTCGAGTAAGGAAATACCTCCTATGTGTATGTCAAGTGTACGGCGGGCGCAGTAGAGGGCTCAGAAGGGAAGGAGCGACAATGGGATTTTGGAGAGTGAGTTTTTCTGAAATGGTTTTTGTGGGGCATGTCGCATTTAGGAAGCCCCTATGGTGCCAGAACAGCAAAAAAAACACATGGTATACTATTTTGGAAACTACACCCCTCAATGCACGTAACAAGGGGTCCAGTGAGCCTTAGCACCCCACAGGTGTTTGACGACTTTTTGTTAAAGTTGGATGTGTAAATGATTTATTTTTTTCCACTAAAATGCTAGTTTTCCCCAAAATTTTTAATTTTTACAAGGGATAATAGGACAAAATACCCCCCAAAATTTGTAACCCCATCTCTTCTGAGTATGGAAATACCCCAAGTGTGGACGTCAAGTGCTCTGCTGGCGCACTACAATGCTCAGAAGAGAAGGAGTCACATTTGGCTTTTGAAAAGTGAATTTTGCTGAAATAGTTTTTGGAGGGCATGTCGCATTTAGGAAGCCCCTATGGTGCCAGAACAGCAAAAAAAAAAAACCACATGGCATACTATTTTAGAAACTAGACCCCTCAAGGAACACATCAAGGGGTACAGTGAGCCTTAAAACCTCACAGGTGTTCGACGACTTTTTGCTAAAGTCGGATGTGTAAATGGAAAAAAAAAAAACCATTTCACTAAATTGCTGGTTTCCCCCCACATTTTATATTTTTACAAGGGGTAATAGGAGAAAATGACCCCCAAAATTTGTAACCCCATTTCTTCTGAGTATGGAAATACCCAATGTGTGGACATCAAGTGATCTGCTGGCGCACTACAATGCTCAGAAGAGAAGGAGCACCATTGAGCTTTTGAAGACAGAATTTGGTTCGAATAGAAGTCGGGGGCCATGTGCGTTTACAAAGCCCCCCCGTGGTGCCAGAACAGTGGATCCCCCCACGTGACCCCATTTTGGAAACTACACCACCCACAGAATTTAATAAGGGGTGCAATGAGTATTTACACCCCACTGGCGTTTGACAGATCTTTGGAACAGTGGGCTGTGCAAATGAAAAATTACATTTTTCATTTTCACGGACCACTGTTCCAAAAATCTGTCAGACACCTGTGGGGCGTAAATGCTCACTGTACCCCTTATTCCATTACGTGAGGGGTGTAGTTTACAAAATTGGGTCATATGTGGGGGGGGGTCCATTGTTCTGGCTCTATGGGGGCTTTGTAAACACACGTAGCCTTCAATTACGGACAAATTTTATCTTCAAAATCCCAATGGTGCTCCTTCTCTTCTGAGCATTGTAGTTCGTCCGCCCAGCCCTTTACATCCACATATGGGGTATTTTCTTACTCAGAAAAAATGGGGTTGCAAATTTTGGGGGGCTTTTTTCCTATGTTTCCTTTTGAAAATGAAAAATTTTGGGTAACACCAGCATTTTTTGTGAATTATTATTTTTTTTTTCATTTTTCCATTCAACTTTAATGAAAATTTGTCAAACACCTGTGGGGTGTAAAGGCTCACTATACCCCTTGTTACTTTCCGTGAGGGGTGTAGTTTCCAAAATGGGGTCACATGTGGGTATTTCTTTTTTTGCGTTTATGTCAGAACCGCTGTAAAATCAGCTACCCCTGTGCAAATCACCAATTTAGGCCTCAAATGTACACAGTGCGCTCTCACTCTTGAGCCTTGTTATGCGCCCGCAGAGCATTTTACGCCCACATCTGGGGTATTTCCGTAATCAGGAGAAATTGCGTTACAAATTTTGGGGGGCTTTTTTTCCTTTTAACACTTGTGAAAATAAAAAGTAAAGGACAACACCAGCATGTTAGTGTAAAATTTTAAATTTTTTTACACTGACAGGCTGGTGTAGCCCCCAACTTTTCCTTTTCATAAGGGGTAAAAGGAGAAAAAGCCCCCCAAAATTTGTAACGCAATTTATCCCGATTACGGAGATACCCCATATGTGGCCCTAAACTGTTTCCTTGAAATACGACAGGGCTCCGAAGTGAGAGAGCGCCATACGCATTTGAGGACTAAATTAGGGATTGCATAGGGGTGGACATAGGGGTATTCTACGCCAGTGATTCCCAAACAGGGTGTCTCCAGCTGTTGCTAAACTCCCAGCATGCCTGGACAGTCAGTGGCTGTCTGGAAATGCTGGGAGTTGTTGTTTTGCAACAGCTGGAGGCTCCGTTTTGGAAACACTGCCGTACAATACATTTTTCATTTTTATTGGGGGGACAGTGCAAGGGGGTGTTTATGTAGTGTTTTACTCTTTATTATGTGTTAGTGTAGTGTAGTGTTTTTAGGGTACATTCACACGGGCGCAGGTTTACAGTGAGCTTCCCGCTAGAAATTTGCGCTGCGTCGAAAAATTTGCCGCAGCTCCTACTTGAAGCAGGAAACTTACTGTAAACCCGTCCGTGTGAATGTACCCTGTACATTCACATGGGGGGGCAAACCTCCAGCTGTTTCAAAACTACAACTCCCAGCATGTACTGACAGACCGTGCATGCTGGGAGTTGTAGTTTTGCAACAGCTGGAGGCACACTGGTTGGAAAACCTTCAGTTAGGTTCTGTTACCTAACTCAGTATTTTCCAACCAGTGTGCCTATAGCTGTTGCAAAACTACAACTCCCAGCATGTACTGATCGCCGAAGGGCATGCTGGGAGATCTAGTTATGCAACAGCTGGAGGGATCACAACTACAACTCCCAGCATGCCGAGACAGCTGTTTCGGCATGCTGGGATTTGCAGTTTTGCAACATCTGGAGGGCTACAGATAGAGACCACTGCACTGTGATCTCCAAACTGTGGACCTCCAGATGTTGCAAAACTACAAATTCCAGCATGCACAGACCGCAAACAGCTATGTGGGCATGCTAGGAGTTGTAGTTTTGCAAGATCTAGAGTGCTACAGTATAGAGATCACTGTGCAGTGGTCTCTAAACTGTAGACCTCCAGCTGTTGCAAAACTGCATCTCCCACCATGCCCAGCAGCTGTTTGGGCATGCTGGGAGTTGTAGTTTTGCAACATCTGGAGGGCTACAGTCTCAGACTGTAGCCCTATAGATGTTGCTAGGCAACTTACCGGCTTCCGTCGGATCCAGGGAGCCGTCCTCTTCTGCTGCACGACATGCCGCCTGCGCCGATCCCCGCCGCCGATCCCGTACCGCAGCTTCCACCGACGGGTAAGTGGATCTTCGGCGTTCGGTCCCCGTCCTGCCCCGCCTATTGTGGGTGGGCAGAACGGGGAAAACGAAAGTAAACCCCCCCGCCCCTGATCTGCTATTGGTGGTCGCGTCTAGACCACCAATAGCAGAGATAGGAGGGGTGGTACCTCTGCCACCCCACTCCTATCGCTAGAGGGGGATCGTGGGTGTCTTAGACAACCGCGATCCCCCTTATATTCCGGGTCACCGGGTCACCATAGACCCGTATGACCCGTAAATGGCGCAAATCGCAAGTGTGAATTCACTTGCGATTTGCGCCGATCGTCGACATGGGGGGGGGGTCTAATGACCCCCCTGGGCATTTGCACGGGGTGCCTGCTGACCCAGGTACAGAAGGCGTATCCATACACCCTAGGTCCTGTACGGGTTAAAGGGGTATTCCAGAAAAAAAAGAATTCTATATACCAACTGGCTCCAGAAAGTTAAACAGATGTGTAAATTACTTCTATTAAAAAATCTTAATCCTTCCAATAATTATCAGCTGTTGAAGTTGAGTTGTTATTTTCTTTCTGGCAATAGTGCTCTCTGCTTGTCTCGGGAACTGCACAGAGTAGAAGAGGTTTGCTATGGGGATTTGCTTCTACTCTGGACAGTTCCTGAGACAGGTGTCATCAGGAAGCACTTAGACAAAAAAAAACCTCAACTTTAGCAGCTCATAAGTACTGAAAGGATTAAGATTTTTTTCATAGAAGTAATTTACAAATCTGTTTAACTTTCTGGAGCCAGTTGAATTTCGGGGACCGGACCGTGATGCCTGCTGAAATCATTCAGCAGGCATCCCGTGACAACGCCAATCGGCAATCTGCGGCGATTCCGGTCACACGGGTCACGTGTGACCCGGAACTAGAAGGTCATTGGCAGTGTACTATACACCGCCAATCAGCTCCTGTAGCTAGGGGGAGGTGGCAATCCCGTCAGCTACCCAGGAGCACTGTTATTGGTCAGATGATCGTCCGACCAATAGCAGCCGGCAGAGGAGAAGTTAATGTCCCCTTCTCTCAGCTCTGCTCGCCCACCGAGCTCAGTCAGCGGGCAGAGCTGAGAGAGGGAGCCAGGGACCACCCTTCTCTAACAAGATCTGTGCCCCTCAGGGTTAAAGAAGAGCTGTGTAGTGCAGGGTGAGCTTCAGTGTACAGGGACAGGTAGGAGGTAAAAAAAAAAAATAACAAAAAAGGAACACCCCCCCCAATAGGTCCTCAAGGGTCCGCCGCAGATTTGGCAGCGCGACCCGGGCTCTATTAGGGTTTCAGGGCGCTGCATTTGGCCCCCTTTCTTTCTTTATTTTTTTTGCCACAGCATTTTTACACACTTACCCGCCCGAACATTTTGGGGCCTCATGCTGCATATTGGACTAGTCAAAAAAACAAGTGTCAGGCAGTACTGGAGCGGGGACAATTTCTACCAGACCCCACTCTACGGTATGGCCATAACACGAGGATGGTTCGAGGCCATTCGGAAATGCCTGCATTACTCTGATAATGCGGCATGTCCCCCCGAGGTGATCCCGCCTATGACCGGCTTTACAAGGTGAGGCCGGTAATAGTTCACTGAGGGGCCACATGGCCATGCGGAAAACACTGGTATGGTACATAAAAGTTGCGGTCTACTTTGTACAGGTAGTACAACTCTTTTGTACTGTCCCAGAATGCTGGAAACACAGGGACATACCTCCAGTTTCAAGAAGAAGTCCTAAAAGGTCCTGATCTTTGGCAACCAGGAAAGAGCAGGCTGGAGCTCCCAAGGAACTGGAAATATAGGTGCCAGGATTGTCCCGTGCCAGCACTTTCCAGGTGAAGTCCCCCACACTGGAAAGAAGGGACGATCACAGAAAAAATGCAGAGTGTGTCACAAGAGGGGGATACAGAAGGATACCACCACTCAATGTGAGTCTTGCCCTGATCATCTGGGCCTCTGCATTAAAAACTGCTTCAGGGAGTATCACACTTCCATGCAGTTCTACATTTTCTTTTTTCATTTTAATTTTCCATAATTTGACCCCAATGTACCAAGTCCAGAGTACATTCCAAGTTTTAACCCCATAAACAAATCGGCAAAAAAAAAAATGTTTCATCAAAAAAAAAAAAAAATTATAAGACCTCTGGGGGTATTTTTTTCCAAAAATGGGCCGTGGGTCACTGAGTCACTATCATCGGGGACTTTTTTTATGTTGCCTCAAATGCGCAGCGCTCTCTCCTCCACCTGAGCAGGGTGCGCATTTGAGGAAACAGGTTAGGGACGGCCACACACATCACATTCCTAGAATGATGATTCAGAGCATAGGGTTTGGGGTTAGCATATTTTTTAGTTTTGGCTACGCTACCTAATGTGGGGAATTTATGCTACGCTACCTAATGTGGGGAATTTATGCTACGCTACACCTAATGTGGGGAATTTATGCTACGCTACCTAATGTGGGGAATTTATGCTACGCTACCTAATGTGGGGAATTTATGCTACGCTACACCTAAATGTGGGGAATTTATGCTACACTACCTAATGTGGGGAATTTATGCTACGCTACACCTAATGTGGGGAATTTATGCTACACTACCTAATGTGGGGAATTTATGCTATGCTACACCTAATATGGGGAATTTATGCTACACTACCTAATGTGGGTGATTTATGCTACGCTACACCTAATGTGGGGAATTTATGCTATGCTACCTAATGTGGGGAATTTATGCTACGCTACCTAATGTGGGGAATTTATGCTACGCTACCTAATGTGGGGAATTTATGCTACGCTACCTAATGTGGGGAATTTATGCTACGCTACACCTAATGTGGGGAATTTATGCTACGCTACACCTAATGTGGGGAATTTATGCTACACTACCTAATGTGGGGAATTTATGCTATGCTACACCTAATATGGGGAATTTATGCTACACTACCTAATGTGGGGGATTTATACGCACTACCTAATGTGGGGAATTTATGCTACGCTACACCTAATGTGGGGAATTTATGCTACGCTACACCTAATGTGGGGAATTTATGCTACACTACCTAATGTGGGGAATTTATGCTATGCTACACCTAATGTGGGGAATTTATGCTACACTACCTAATGTCGGGGTTTTATATACACTACCTAATGTGGGGAATTTATGCTACGCTACCTAATGTGGGGAATTTATGCTACGCTACCTAATGTGGGGAATTTATGCTACGCTACCTAATGTGGGGAATTTATGCTACGCTACACCTAATGTGGGGAATTTATGCTACGCTACACCTAATGTGGGGAATTTATGCTATGCTACCTAATGTGGGGAATTTATGCTACGTTACCTAATGTTGGGAATATATGCTACGCTACCTAATGTGGGGAATTTATGCTACGCTACCTAATGTGGGGAATTTATGCTACGCTACACCTAATGTGGGGAATTTATGCTACGCTACACCTAATGTGGGGAATTTATGCTACGCTACCTAATGTGGGGAATTTATGCTACGCTACCTAATGTGGAGAAACTATGCTACCTAATGTGGGGAATTTATGCTACACTACCTAATGTGGGGAATTTATGCTATGCTACACCTAATATGGGGAATTTATGCTACACTACCTAATGTGGGGGATTTATATGCATTACTTAATGTGGGTGATTTATGCTACGCTACACCTAATGTGGGGAATTTATGCTACACTACCTAATGTGGGGGATTTATATACACTACCTAATGTGGGGAATTTATGCTACGCTACCTAATGTGGGGAATTTATGCTACGCTACCTAATGTGGGGAATTTACGCTACCTAATGTGGGGAATTTATGCTACACTATCTAATGTGGAGAAACTATGCTACCTAATGTGGGGAAACTATGCTACCTAATGTGGGGGAACTGGTGCCTACCTAATGCAGTGCAATTTTATGGAATAGTACTTTTTTTTTGGGGGGGGGGGAAGGGGGCCCAGGCACATTCTTTGCACAGGGACCCTCTGCTGTCCGTGTCTGCAGCGGTGCAGCTCCATCCCCTGAAAGAAATCTCTCCCCCTGCCAGGCTTGTCCATCACCCCCCCCCCCCTCCCCCACCCTATTGCTGCTTTCAAAAGAAAAAGTGCAGTTCACACAGCGCTTCTTTCATCACTGCTCCTGCCCGGCAGCACTGTGTGCGCCACTAAGACGCACACAATATTTAATATGGAGTGACAGGAAGGAGCCAGCAGCTTCATCCTGTCACTCCAGCCCGGGCTTCCTGTGTGGCAGCGGTTTATCAAGAGGCTGTCCGCACAGGAAGCAGAGAGAAGAGGAGCGACAGCAGCTGCAAGGGAACGAAGGAAAGGTGAGTGATTTTTTTTTTCATGCTATGGCGGCAATATGAGGGGATAATATACAATGGAGGGCAATGTGAGGGGCATAATATACTATGGGGTAATGTGAGGGGCATAATAACCTATGTTTGGGCCTGCTAATCTATAGGGACAATGTTGGGACCAAATACTATACAGCTGCACAGAGGGATCTAATACTATATGGGGCAGTGTAATACATATAGGGGGTATGTATAGAGTTGAGGACTTTGCTGTAGCGAGAAGCCTAAAATGTTTGCCTGGCAGATTCGGTGAAGAAGAGTTGTGAATGGGACAGATGGAGAAGAAAGAGAAAAGTGAATGACTCCAATCAGAGACGCCCCTGTATGTACCTGTAATGACTTATATGGTCTACAGCACCTGTGTACAGCTCAAATCTACCTCTATATAGGGGTTATTGATCTTTTGTATAGTGTTTTTTATTCAGTAACACTATATCAGTGTTAGTCAGTGGTAATGGTAGTGGTCATGGTGTGACGGAATTATATGTCCCTTGTTTTGTGGTGGTGTTAGTGATACTGGTCTGCGTATAGTGGATTTTATTTTCTTACAGTATGGTGGTTATTATTTAGTCACTTTAGAACTATTATGGAGTGGTGATATTATTTTATGTTTCTAAGCCCGATACTGAGATAAAATCCAGTGTGTGCCACAGTGAGGGGAGGGGAGAGGTGGCGTGGGGGATTGCCAAGACTACAAGCTGTGTAAGGGGCCCCAACATTTCTGATGGCAGCCCTGTTCTGTGCTATTATTGTAGAGTATATATAAGTTAGCAACACAATACGGTATTCCTGGGGTACACAGTCTCAGCACTTTAGATGCATTTCTCCCCCAGTTCTGTATTTCCCCAACTTAGCCAGACAGGCAGAGTAACTTCATAAACTGCGGTGGAGCACAGCTCTTCTCACCCCTCCAGGCTATAGATCCTTTGCCTCTGCTCTCCCGACATCCCACGTGGATCACCACCTCCTCCGCTGGTCACCTCAATCTTTTACAGTGCCTGACTCCCATCCTCTCCGAAGGACTCTGCGCCCATGTGGGTCCCCGCTCTCCCAACCTGCCCGCCGTCAGACCTTCTACTTCACGTCCGGTCCTCTCCTCTGCTACAACCTCCGCACTTACGTGAAGTCCACCAGCCTAGTCCCGCAACTCCCGCGGGCTCAAAACACCAGCAGTCCCTCCACAGCGGCCTCCCCACTTGCAGCCCCTTCCTCACACTAGTGGCAGACGGCACTGGCTATCGCCACTCAGGTACGGCACTCTCGGGGTCCCAACAGCTTAATCGCAGCGCTCCACCGCAGCAACACACAGGCATTCAATCAAAAACACAAGGATCAGCTCCTCCTGGCTAGCTACACTGGGTGGTTTGAGCGGCACTCCTTATGGTAAATAGAAAATATTTCTAATATACTTTGTTTAAAAAAAATTGAAGTTTTCTGTTTTATTTGTGCTTAAGAAAGCTCAAGAGTACATTTTCTCCCATCTTATACACAGACTTAGGACCGAGGTCCAAACACAGAAAGTGCAGCCTGGAGTGCTGAGGGGTGTGTCCAGCCTCATCCAATCCTCTCACACTTAACTGCCATATGCTGTTGGTTGGACCCACCCCCCTCAGCACTCCAGGCTGCACTTCCTGTGTTTGGGCTTCGGTCCTAAGTCTGTGTATAAGATGGGGGAAAATGTGCTAAGTCTGTGTATAAGATGGGGGAAAATGTGCTAAGTCTGTGTATAAGATTTTTTAAGCACAAATAAAAGATAGAAAACTAATTTTTTTTTTAACCAAAGTATATTAGAAATATTTTTTATTTACCATAAGGAGTGCAATAGCAAAAATTAGTTTTAAAGGGGTATTCCGCCCCTAGACATTTTATCCCCTATCCAAAGGATAGGGGATAAGATGTCAGATTGCCGCGGTCCCGCTGCTGGGGACCCCCGGGATCCCCGCTGCGGCACCACGCTATCATTACAGCACAGAGCGAGTTCGCTCTGTGCGTAATGACGGGAGATACAGGGGACTGAGCCGCGTGACGTCATGGCGCCGCCCCTCGTGACATCACAGCCCGTCCCCTTAATGCAAGTCTATGGGAGGGGGCGTGACGACCGCCACGCCCCCTCCCATAGGCTTGTATTGAAAGGGGCGGGCCGTGACATCACGAGGGGCGGAGCCGTGACGTAACTATGCTCCGGCCCCTGTACCGCCCATCATTACGTGCAGAGCGAACTCGCTCTGTGCTGTAATGATAGCGCGGTGCCACAGCGGGGATCCCATTGGTCCCCAGCAGCGGCACCGCGGCGATCTGACATCTTATCCCCTATCCTTTGGATAGGGGATAAGGGGATAAAATGTCTAGGGGCGGAATACCCCTTTAATGGGAGTGCCCATTTAAATGCCACCTTTTCAACACAGGAAGGGTTAATTTCAATGTAACATCTTGTCTTTTGGTATTGATCTGCCTGACTGCTTCTAGAAAGTGTTTTATGGATAGGGAATAACCTGGAGGGGGTAGAATCTGGGACGGGCTTCTTTTAGATAAAAGACTTTGCTGGTCATTGTTGGGGGTCTTTTTTCCTTTTCCACCTCTGGCTGTGGCTGGAACATTTTCCAAGATGTAGGCCTCAAGTTTACAGGGCCTCATGGGTCAACAAAGGCAGATCCATCCGCAAGAACAGCTGAAACTTCCATCTACATTTTTTCATCTAAGATCCTGGGATGTTAAGTATAAAACCGTATTATTTCTGTGCATGTTATATTTGTCTAGATGAAATCACTTGGATAGCCTTGATATGCCTTTATGGCCATCATGTGATATGTACTTAGTACTGCATAGATAATGTCTAGTTAGTATTACAAGTGTTTAACTAGAATATGTTTATTATCTTATTAAACATTATTATCTTTTGCTGCATTCTGAGTGATTGTCAATATTGTTTGTTAACGGTTAGGATATAACTCTGCCAGAATTCCTCAAATTAATAGGCTGGCTTTGGGTGCTTATGAATACATTTAGGCTCCATTAATTCTGCTCAAAGTGTCTAATTTACCTGGGCTTTGCAATATTGTATTCACTGACCACATGGTTTGGTCAGACATTTTGGGTCTACACTCACCAGGTGGTTGGTAGAGATTTTGTTAACCCTTGAGGCACATGGCTTACCCCAAGCCACAAACCACAACACATGTTAACTTTATGATGCAAATATAAAGTAGACATATTGTATATGTGATTCAATATATAATTTATATGGTATGTTTATTTTCCTTATAAGTGGAGAGTTTGAAAGTTAAAAATAAAATGCTACATTTTCAAATTTTTCATAACATTTTGGGATTTTTCACCAAGAAAGGATGCAAGGAAAGCTGAAAATGTACCACTATGTTAAAGGGGTATTCCAGGCACACACTTTTTTATATATATCAACTGCCTTAAGAAAGTTAAACAGATTTGTAAATTACTTGTATTAAAAAATCTTAATCCTTTCAGTACTTATGAGCTTCTGAAGTTAAGGTTGTTCTTTTCTGTCTCAGTGCTCTCTGATGACACCTGTCTCGGGAAACACCCAGTTTAGAAGAGGTTTGCTATGGGGATCTGCTTCTAAACTGGGCATTTCCCGAGACAGGTGTCATCAAAGAGGACTTAGACAGAAAAGAACAACCTTAACTTCAGAAGATTTACAAATCTGTTTAAACAGTAGCCAACACCTCAAAGTTAGCATCAGTTCCCTGATACAAGAATGAAAATTAATAATAATAAAAACTGGATCGTGCTTCAATTAAAATATGAAAATGTATATTTATTACACTGTTTAAAATATATATAATTTTTTGTCAGTATATCCTCTAAGCACAGGGCCCTTGTGCCAAGGGAATTATATAAAATAGAATAAAAATAACAATATCAACAAACACCGATAGTGTAGTGACGCTCCGCGGGAACCCAGGGAGGTGAGAGATGGTTCATTTTCATTTATTTTGCAGCCCGGGCAGGACGGAGCAGGAATACTCTGCACTAGAGTACTCCTTTAATTGAAGCACAATCCAGTTTTTATTATTATTATTATTATTAATTTTCATTCTTGTATCAAGGAACTGATGCTAACTTTGAGGGGTTGGCTACTGTTTAAACAATTTCTTTGCTATTCCCTAACACCTGGTGTAGGTGTATAGCCCTCTTACCTCGGTTAGCTAATTGTTAGCTGCACATCCCCAATTTCTTTTTACCTAATTTACAAATCTGTTTAACAGTTGATATATAAAAAAGTTTTTGCCTGGAATACCTCTTTAAAATAAAAAGCATTTCAGAGTTAATAATGCTTAAAGTGACAGTGGGCAGATTTGCAAAAAAACTTTCTGGTCCTTAACCCCTTAAGGACCCTTAACGTACGCGTACGTCATGACACCCTGGTACTTAAGGACCCATGACGTACGCCATGGAGAATTCCGGCCCCTGCCGCGCGCCGGGCGGGGATCGGAACGGGATGCCTGCTGAAATCATTCAGCAGGCATCCCGTGTAAACGCCCAGGGGGGTCATCAGACCCCCCCCCCATGTCGGCGATCACGGTAAATCGCAAGTGAATTCACACTTGCGATTTGCGCGATTACGGGTCATTACGGGTCTATGGTGACCCGTAATATAAGGGAATCGCGATTGTCTAAGACACCAACGATCCCCCTGAAGGGATAGGAGAGAGATGGTAGGGGTGCCACCCCTCCTATCCCTGCGACTGGTCGCCAGAAGCGACGACCAATAGCAGATCGGGGGCGGGGGGGTTAACTTTAGTTATCCCCATCCTGCCCACCCACAATAGGCGGGGCACAACGGGGAAACGACAGAAAACCGGGCGCCGAAGATCCACTTATCCATCCGGAGGCAGCGGCGGCGGAGATCGGCAGGCGACGATGTACTGCGGCAGGATCCTACGGAAGCCAGTGAGTTGCCTAGCAACATCTGGACGGTACAGTTTGTGACCACTATACAGTGGTCTCTAACTGTAGCCCTCCAGATGTTGCAAAACTGCAAATCCCAGCATGCCCAAACAGCTGTCTCGGCATGCTGGGAGATGTAGTTATGCAACAGCTGAAGGTACGCAACTACGTCTCCCAGCATGCCCTTCGGTGATCAGAACATGCTGGGAGTTGTAGTTTTGCAACAGCTGGAGGCACACTGGTTGAAAAATACTGAGTTAGATAACAGAACCTAACTGAAGGTTTTCCAACCAGTGTGCCTCCAGCTGTTCCAAAAGTACAACTCCCAGCATGCACGGTTTGTCAGTACATGCTGGGAGTTGAAGTTTTGAAACAGCTGGAGGTTTGCCCCCCATGTGAATGTACAGGGTACATTCACACAGGCAGGTTTACAGTAAGTTTCCTGCTTCAAGTTTGGGCTGTGGCAAAATTTTCGCCGCAGCGCAAACTCCTAGCGGGAAGCTCACCGCAACACGCCAGTGCGAATGTACCCTAAAAACACTACACTACACTAACACATAATAAAGGGTAAAACACTACATATACACCCCCTTACACTGTCCCCCCCAATAAAAATGAAAAACGTATTGTATGGCAGGGTTTCCAAAACGGAGCCTCCAGCTGTTGCAAAACAACAACTCCCAGCATTTCCGGACAGCCACTGATTGTCCAGGCATGCTGGGAATTTAGCAACAGCTGGAGACACCTTGTTTGGGAATCACTGGCGTAGAATACCCCTATGTCCACCCTTATGCAAGTCCCTAATTTAGTCCTCAAATGAGCATGGAGCTCTCACTTTGGAGTCTTGGCATGTTTCAAGGAAACAGTTTAGGGCCACATATGGGATATTTCCGTACTCGGGAGAAATTGCACTACAAATTTTGGGGGGCTTTTTCTCCTTTTACCCCTTATGAAAAGGGAAAGTTGGGGGCTACACCAGCCTGTTAGTGTAATTTTTTTTTCATTTTTAAACTAACATGCTGGTGTTGCCCCATACTTCACAAGCATTAAAAGGAAAAAAAGACCCCCAAAGTTTGTAACGCAATTTCTCCTGAGTACGGAAATACCCCATATGTGGCCGTAAAATGCTCTGCGGACGCACAACAAGGCTCAGGAGTAAGAGTGCACCATGTACATTTGAGGCCTAAATTGGTGATTTGCACAGGGGTGGCTGATTTTACAGCGGTTCTGACATAAACGCAAAAAAAAGAAATACCCACAGAAATACCCACCCCCATTTTGGAAACTACACATGGAACTCATGGAACTTAACAAGGGTTATTGTGCGCCTTAACACCCCACAGGTGTTTAATGAAAATTCTTCAAAGTTGGATGGAAAAATGAAAAAAAAAAAAAACATTTTTCACTAAAATGCTGGTGTTACCCTAAATTTTTCATTTTCACAAGGGAAAATAGGAAAAAAGCCCCCCAAAATGTGTAGCCCCATTTCTTCTGAGTAAGAACATAGCCCATATGATGATGTAAAGTGCTCTGCTGGCGCACTACAATGCTCAGAAGAGAAGGAGTGCCATTGGGCTTTTGAAGAGAAAATTTGTCCAGAATTGAAGGCCACTTGTGTTTACAAAGCCTCCATAGTGCCAGAACAATGGACCCCCCCCCCCACATGTGACCCCCATTTTGGAAACTACAACCCTCACGTAATGTAATAAGGGGTACAGTGAGCATTTACGCCCCACAGGTGTCTTTAACGATTTTTGGAACAGTGGTCCGTGAAAATGAAAAATTTATTTTTCTTTTGCACAGCCCACTGTTCCAAAGATCTGTCAAACGCCAGTGGGGTGTAAATACTCACTGCATCCCTTACTAAATTCTGTGAGGGGTGTAGTTTTAAAATACGGTCACATGTGGGGGGGGGGTCCACTGTTATGGCAGCACGGGGGGACTTTGTAAACGCAGATGGCCCCTGACTTCTATTCCAAACATTTTTTTTCCCAAAAGCTCAATGGCGCTCCTTCTCTTCTGAGCATTGTAGTGCGACAGCAGAGCACTTGAAGTTCACACATGGGGTATTTCCATACTCAGAAGAGATGGGGTTACACATTTTGGAGGGCATTTTGTCCTATTATCCCTTGTAAAAATTTTACATTTGAGGGAAAACTAGCATTTTTGTGAAAAAACTAAAATCATTTACACATCCAACTTTAACGAAAAGTTGTCAAACACCTGTGGGGTGTTAAGGCTCACTGGACCCCTTGTTACGTGCCTTGAGGGGTGTAGTTTCCAAAATAGTATGCCATGTGTTTTTTTTTGCTGTTCTGGCACCATAGGGGCTTCTTAAATGTGACATGCCCCCCAAAAACCATTTCAGCAAAATTTGCTTTTCAAAAGCCAAATGTGACTCCTTGTCTTCTGAGCATTGTAGTTTGCCCGAAAAGCATTTTACGTCCTAACATGGGGTATATCCATACCCAGAAGAGATGGGGTTACAAATTTTGGGGGCCATTTTGTCCTATTATCCTTTGTAAAAATTTTAAATTTGAGGGAAAACTAGCATTTTAGTGAAAAAAAAACCCCCAATAATTTACACATCCAACTTTAAACGAAAAGTCGTCAAACACCTGTGGGGTGTTAAGGCTCACTGGACCCCTTGTTATGTGCCTTGAGGTGTGTAGCTTCCAAAATAGTATGCCATGTGTTCTTTTTTTTTTTTTGCTGTTCTGGCACCATAGGGGCTTCCTAAATGTGACATGCCCCCCAAAACCATTTCAGAAAAACTCACTCTCCAAAATCCCCCTGTCGCTCCTTCCCTTCTGAGCCCTCTACTGCGCCATTCGAACACTTGACATACACATATGAGGTATTTTCTTACTCGAGAGAAATTGGGTTACACACTTTAGGAAGATTTCTCTCCTTTTACCCCTTGAAAAAATTCAATAACTGGGTCTACAAGAATACGCCAGTGTAAAAAATGAAGATTTTGAATTTTCTCCTTCAATTTGCTGCTATTTCTGTGAAACACCTAAAGGGTGAACAAACCTTTTGAATGTCATTTTGAATACTTTAAGGGGTGCAGTTTTTATAATGCGGTCATTTGTGGGGTAGTTCTAATATGAAGGCCCTTCAAATCCACTTCAAAGCTGAACTGGTCCCTGAAAAACGATTTGAAAATTTTGTGAAAAATTGGAAAATTGCTGCTATACTTTGAAGCCCTCTGATGTCTTCCAAAAGTAAAAACATAGGAAAAAATGGCAGATGTAAAATTGGATCCTTAGTTCGGCGCAGCGAAGTAGAAGAAGAGTCCGTAATGCAGAGGTTAACTTCATATGGTTTATTCAAAACACAATCTCAAAAGGAAAAACATGTCAACTTTATGATGGAAACACAAAGTAGACATATTGTATATTTGAATCAATATATAATTTATTTGGAATATTCCTTTTCCTCATAAGCAGAGAGCTTCAAAGTAAAAAAAAAATGCTATTTTAAATGATGCAAGTACTGATAAAATTTTACCACTAAAAAATAGAATATGTTACGAAAAAACAATCTTGGAATCAGAATGAAAGGTAAAAGCATCCCAGAGTTATTAATGTTTAACCCCTTAAGGACACATGATGTTTTCATACGTCTCCATTTCCGAGTCCTTAAGGACACGTGACGTATGAGAACGTCATGTGCTTTCCCGGCCCCCCGCAGCCATCTGGAGCGGAGCCGGTGCCCGATGCCTGCTGAAATCGTTCAGCAGGCATCGCGGCATTTCGCCCAGGGGGGCCATGATGACCCCCCATGTCGGCGATGGCCGCAGATCGCTGGACAATTCAGCCCAACGATCTGCGGCGGATTCCGGGTCAATCGTGTCTCCAGTCTCTGACGGCCCCGAACAGCCATAGCCAGCAGGGGCGAGGTGGCACCTCACAATCGCCCTGATTCGTCGGCTGGTTTACCGGCCGACCAATCAGGGCACCAGCTGCGGGTGTCACTCCCGCAAACCGCTCTGCCCCTCTTCTGGAGGACGTGAGCGGGTGCGGCAAGACGACCCCAGGAGCTGGGGACTCCGATCCCCGGCGTCAATGTTGGGATCGGGGCCCCAGGAGCAGCGGCGGCGAGGGACTGACCTGCAGCGTGGATCAGCAGTTGGGTGAGTGACAGCCTCTTGCTGTTGCTTAGCAACAGCTCCCAGCATGCAAAAAGGGCATGCTGGGAGCTGTAGTTATGCAACAGCAGGAGGCAGACCACCACAACTCCCAGCATTCCCTTATGGGCATGCTGGGACTTATAGTTTTGCAACAGCTGGAGGCACATTTTTTCTATGGAAAAGTGTACCTTCAGCTGTTGTATAACTACAACTCCCAGCTTGCACAATCAGCTAAAGTGCATGCTAGGAGTTGTAGTGGTGCATCTGCTGGTTGCATAACTACAACTCCCAGCATGCCCGTTGGCTGTCGGTGACTGCTGAGAGTTTTGCAACAGCTGAAGGCACACTGGTTGTGAAACACAGAGTTTTTTTTTTACTTAACTCAGTGTTTCACGACCGGTGTGCCTCCAGCTGTTGCAAACTACAACTCCCAGCATGCACCGGACATGCTGGGAGTTGTAGTTTTGCAACAGCTGGAGGCACACTGGTTGTGAAACACTGAGTTAAGTAGCAAACCAGTGTGACTCCAGCTGTGGCATAACTACAATCCCCAGCCTTCCCAGCCAAAGTAGTATGCCTCCAGCTGTTGCAAAACTACAACTCCCAGCGTGCACTGATAGACCGTACATGCTGGGAGTTGTAGTTTTGCAACAGCTGGATGTCCCCCCCCCCCCCCCCAATGTGAATGTACAGGGTACACTCACATGGGCGGAGGTTTACAGTAAGTATCCGGCTGCAAGTTTGAGCTGCGGCATTTTCTGCCGCAGCTTAAACTGCCAGCGAGAAACTACTGCGAACCCCCGCCCGTGCGACTGTACCCTAAAAACACTACACTACACTAACACAAAATAAAAAGTAAAAAACACTACATATACATATACCCCTACACAGCCCCCCTCCCCAATAAAAAATGAAAAACGTCTGGTACGCCACTGTTTCCAAAACGGAGCCTCCAGCTGTTGCAAAACAACAACTCCCAGTATTGTCAGACAGCCACTGACTGTCCAGGCATGCTGGGAGTTTTACAACAGCTGGAGGCACCCTGTTTGGGAATCACTGGCGTAGAATACCCCTATGTCCACCCCTATGCAAGTCCCTAATTAAGGCCTCAAATGCGCATGGCGCTCTCACTTTGGAGCCCTGTCGTATTTCAAGGCAACAGTTTAGGGTCACATATGGGGTATCGCCGTGCTCAGGAGAAATTGTGTTACAAATTTTGGGGGGTATTTTCTGCTATTACCCTTTTTAAAAATGTAAAATTTTTGGGAAACCAAGCATTTTAGGTAAAAAAAATATATATTTTTTTTACATATGCAAAAGTCATGAAACACCTGTGGAGTATTAAGGTTCATTTTACCCCTTGTTACGTTCCCCGAGTTATTTTCTGCTATTATCCTTTTTAAAAATGTAAAATTTTTGGGAAACCAAGCATTTTAGGTAACATTTTTTTTAAAGTCGTGAATCACCTGTGGGGTATTAAGGTTCACTTTACCCCTTGTTATGTTCCCCGAGGGGTCTAGTTTCCAAAATGGTATGCCATGGGTTTTTTTTTTTTTTGCTGTTCTGGCACCATAGGGGCTTCCTAAAGGTGACATGCCCCCCAAAAACCATTTGTCGCTTCTTCCCTTCTGAGCCCTCTACTGCGCCCGCCGAACAATTAACATAGACATATGAGGTATGTCCTTACTCGAGAGAAATTGGGTTTCAAATACAAGTAAAAATGTTCTCCTTTCTACCCCTTTCAAAAATTCAAAAATTGGGTCTACAAGAACATGCGAGTGTAAAAAATGAAGATTTTGAATTTTCTCCTTCACTTTGCTGTTATTCCTGTGAAACACCTAAAGGGTTAAAACACTTACTGAATGTCATTTTGAATACTTTGGGGGGTTCAGTTTTTATAATAGGGTCATTTGTGGGGTATTTCTAATATGAAGACCCTTCAAATCCACTTCAAACCTGAACTGGTCCCTGAAAAATAGTGAGTTTGAAAATTTTGTGAAAAATTTGAAAATTGCTGCTGAACTTTGAAGCCCTCTGATATCTTCCAAAAGTAAAAACTCATACATTTTATGATGCAAACAAAGTAGACATATTGTATTTGTGAATAAAAATAAAATTTATTTGGAATATCCATTTTTCTTACAAGCAGAGAGATTTAAAGTTAGAAAAATGCTAAATTTTCTATTTTTTCATCAAATTTTGGAATTTTTCACCAAGAAAGGATGCAATTTACCACAAAAAATTATCTCGGAATCAGAATGATAACTAAAAGCATTCCAGAGTTATTAATGTTTAACGTGACAGTGGTCAGATGTTCAAAAAATGGCCGGGTCCTAAGGTGTAAAATGGCCTGGTCCTTAAGGGGTTAAAGTGACAGTGGTCAGATGTGCAAAAAATGGCCGGGTCCTACACTGAAAATTGGCTTAAGGGGTTAAGGTGAAAATGGGCTAGTTCCTTAAGGGGTTAATGTAATCATATTGTAGGATTGGGAGGTTCCTTTGAATGATGTTTTTGATTTGATTATACTGTTTTGAGAATACAGTGGAGAAAACTACCATAGGTTGGGGTCTTGATGATTGTCTCTTAACGGTGTATAGGAAATGTTTTCGGTCTTTATTTTTAATAATATTTTCAGCTCTACGGTCTATGGATTAGGCTCTATGGTCTATGGACCTGGTGGATAACCCCTAGTGAATAGATGGGATCAGATTACCTCACATTCTTTGGCAAATAACTGATCATTTGAGGAGAGCCTTCTAGCTCTGAAAAATTTGCCAACAAGAAGGTTTTTGATTAAAGGGTCCTCTTGAAATGCGTTGGTGTTCTTTTGCATATTTAAATTTTTCCTTCTCTTTTTGTATATACTTTTAAATGGATTAAAGCCTTCAAGTTTTAATATACCCCCGAGTGTGTCACATTTCTCATTGTGCTTGTGGCAGCTACACCCTTGCACCTGGCCAGCTTGGACATTGGAGTTACAACGTTGATTCGATAGTGTTCATGATTGCTGTCTATTCCGACTCCTTTTCCACTAATTTGGTTTCATCAAAAAAATACATTGTATCTAATCATTTTGCAATATAACTTGTTGGTGGCGATTATACAAATGGAGCCTCAAACTGTTTTACCTTGTTTTCAACCACTTATAACCTCGGAAAAAACAAAGCAGCAAATATTTTTGCCCCTACCGATCAAACAAATGAAACATTGAGTATGGACTTGACTAATTTGATGCAGTAATTAGAAAAAAAACTATGGGAGATCAGCTGAAATTCTGGTGGGATTTTACTACATTACAAGAACTATCTTGAGCAAAAAATAACCTCTTGTATATGATGATGAATATCTAAAGGAGTGGTATGAAGTACTTTCTCACTGTTCATTCAGACTAATAAGAATAATCATTAAACGGGAAGAAAGCCTGCTGGCAGAAACTCAAATAAAAGTGGAAATGATACAAGAATCTCTTAGAAAATATGAAGTCACTGAGGAGTTTAAAACACTTAATGAGAAAATGCTTGTGAATGCAAATAAACTGGAGGAATACACTACCCAAATGAAGAAATCTAAATTTGCCAGAGACAGAGCAGATTATGCAAATAACCAAGTCTATACGTGGAAAATGAAATCACAAAACAAGAGAAGATCCATTTTGAAAAAAAAAAAAAAAACTGTATAAGAAACGCAACAATGATTTACATGTTACCTTCTCTTCATCAGAAAGTGAAACCATTGGCCAACCTCTACATGGCTCTGTGGGAGGAGAGATACATCCACAATGCTGATAACCCTTTTCTCCGCCACTTAACTTGGTACGGACGTTGCATAGACTACGTCATAGCGGTTTGGTGGGGTCCTTGTGACTTATCCACTACTCAATATTTTGTTCAATATTTAAACAACAATCCAGATAATCTTGTTTTTTCTTGCAACTTCTATCCATTTGAAATGGTGTTTCTGGATGTGTCTTCATTTTCGAACCAATTTCTGGTACTATTCACACTAGCTTATATAGATGTGTTAGGGAAATTAACTTTTCCATATTAAAAAGAATCTACATTTTTTTGCAAATATTAAATTGACATTTTTTTTTCTCTGCCACAGAAGGTGGTTATTACCCTTATTTTGCAGCTTTTCCAAATATTCTAGAGGTATAACAAGAACTTTTTTTTGAGGTTTTACTGGCATTTCATATTATAATGGGCATATGAAGGCTGAATATGAAAATATAATAAGGTTATGTGATAACGGGACAATCAATGGTATGATCACCTTATATAAGAGAAAAACTGTTCCACTCTGGCAGTAGCGTAACAATCTCATTGGCTTTGGGGCAGTATTTGGACCAGACCCCCCCCCCCCCCCCACACACACACACACTTTGTATATATAATAATACTATACACCAAATAGTCATACAGTAACCAAATAACACCAGCACACAAGGGTCAAATATTATTATTATTATATCATCAGCATACATCTTACCACATATTGTTAATGAACAAGGGGAAAAATATGTCACACAATCACAGACATTGTTTTTTACCATAACAAGCACAAAGCAAGTTTAAAAATAAAATAAAAATGAATCCATAGCATATTAGTTTGCAATACTAACTAACTTGTAACATATCATAAAACTTGTACCTTGCCCTTGTAAAGTTAGTGACTTCTTCTCAAACCCAACTGCTTCAAAAAAATCATGTGCTCCTTCCAGACATATAACTTTTTCCTAAATGAATATACAAACAAAAAGTGTCACAAAAAACTTAACAATGATAACTGAAAGACGCCAAAGCCTAATTGACAGGGTCACTGCTCACTGCTATGAAGACAGTATCAATGGCACAAAAAAAGTATCACCTGAAAAACTTTGTTTGTTAGCTTCACTTTTTGATATTTCTCCTCATAAGGATTGGCAATAATGTTTCTGAGGTACCTGAAAATATAAGTAGAGGGGGTAGAAACTACTGATGTGTTATTTTGTATCAAGCTGTAAGCACATCTAAAATGTAAAAATAAAAACCTTACTTTGCCATAGTTTCAACTCCTAATTTTACTTTATCTTTATCTTTGTTAAATGTGTGAATCTTCATGATGGATGCAGATATAGGATCAGCTGTGGATAACTAGTTCCGATGAAAAGAAAACCAGATGTGGTCATTTCACATACTGCCACATATCACACATACACAACTATCTGCTCTGACTCACCATTTCAATACTTTTTTTAACATGTGCTTCAATGTCTTCCTTTCGTAGTATTTCCCCAGTTAATGGGCAGCGAAACATAATATTATACAGAGAATGGTTTTCAGTTTCAGTTTTCTGTCAAAAGATTTGGCAAAACAAATATTAGCAAGAACAAAAAAACTTAAACATTGTAATCTGCCAATTTTCTCCAAACTAGGAGAAAAGTAACATTTTAATTACTGATCGTAAGAAAGGTATAAAAAGAGAAACAGACAGAAGCTGGCACCTCATGCATTCAGCAATAAAAATCAGTATAGTCGAAGATATGTGTAAAATTGCTCACTTTGAGTGTATGGAGTATACGCCTGGCACTCTTTTAATCTAGGGGTACAAAGGAGTGCATTTACTGTGCTGCTTCTTACAACCGTAAGATAAATAAAGTGAGAACCAGTACAAAAGCTCCCAATAGGCGCTGCATAAACATGGAATAGTGTTGGCAAGTAGGATAAAACTTGTGGTAGTTTATTGAGTACAATTATGCATTTTGGGTAACACCCTTCTTCAGATTGGCATAAGTATTAAGGTACAAACATTTCTTATAAATACAGTAAAAAGATGCACCAAAAAAGGAAGTCACAGATACAGGGGTGGAGATACACCCAGAAGCATAATTACACAATTACAAAATGTATATTAAATTACCAAGTATAATTAGTTGGATTCATATAATATACAAGTAAAAAACATTTAAATGAGAATAAGAATATATTATATCAAAGAATGGAAGAGAAGACAGCGGACTGGAGCGGTATCCGGAATAAGGCTCGAGCCAGAGCGATCCTGATCCAGTCTGTTATGAATGAGATCGAGGCTTGCGCCGCACAGTCTGTATCTAAAAGTAATAGATCGCAAGTAAGGTAAATGGCAAAAGGTGTAATATAAAAGCACCAGTGGGTGTTACAAATAATTAAACAGGAATTTCTAGATAAATAGCAGGGTTTTGTATAGAATACGTGTAAAAGTTATTAAAAGCTTTTATATCTTACAAGATATAAATGAATACATAAGACTAAGCATAGAAATGGGCCACTGGCCATGCGGACTAAGATAATCAATCAGGCTAATGATACAAAATATGTCTACGAGATACAAATAGTAACAGTAAAATGAGGCGATAATTATTATACAGTGAATTATTGCCAAAGGGCTAACATTTGTGTAGCTGTGTGCGTCAGCACATAAATGAAAATGAAATTAGATATATAACAGATTGCGCAATATGAGCGCAGCGCATATGGTGTGACCCCGACAATTAATAACAAGAAAGAATTATTGGCGGGAATGATGACAAATCAGATCAGAAGGACTTACGGATACCATTTGTAATGATTTATCCGTATATAATAAATATCGCCTTATTCTACTGTTATTATTTTATCTCGTAGACATATTTTGTACCACTAGCCTGATTATCTGTGACCGCACGGCCAGTGGCACATTTTTATCAATTAGCCTTATGTATTCATTTATATTTTGTAGGTTATAAAATTACTAGTTCTCACCAATTAGTTATTTTCGTGAGTCTATTTACCATGGCATTGGTAACAGGTATACTTTCTTTTACAGGACAGCAGAGTTTTATTTCACTAAAAATAATCTGTTTCATGTCTGCATGAATTAACGATATATTCCTATATTGATTGTGCCCCGGACCTGTTTATTGTGCCTCGGACATCTTATCAATATGCATTTAAAGGAATACTGTAGTGGAATATAACTTATCCCCTATTCAAAGGATAAGGCATAAGTTATAGACCGCAAGAGGCCTGATTGCTGAAACCCCCGGCAATCTCCTTACTGGACCACGGCAGTCTGGGGGGGGGGGGGGGGGGGGGGGCTGGGGTCCCAGCGGCCAGATCCCCAGCGATCTAGAACTTATCCCCTATCTGAAGGACTCTTTGAAGTCTTTGGTTTTATTACTATATACCCACTACAGTTTGATACACTGCATGTGATAGCTTTTAAGCATGTGCTATACATTACTTTGCTATTTATATAGAAAATCACATTTTATTCATTTGCCTTTTATTAAATTCTCTGACTCTTTGTGAAACACCCACCGGTGCTTTTATAATACACTGCTCAAAAAACTAAAGGGGACACTTAAGTAACACAATGTAACTCCAAGTCAGTCAAACTTCTGTGAAATCACACTGTCCACTCAGGAAGCAACTGATTGACAATCAATTTCACATGCAGTAGTGCAAATGGAACAGACAACAGGTGGAAATTATAGGCAATTAGCAAGACACCCCCAATAAAGGAGGGGTTCTGCAGGTGATGACCACAGACCACTGCTCAGTTGCTATGCTTCCTGGCTTATGTTTTGGTCACTTTTGAATGCTGGAGGTGCTTTCACTCTAGTGGTAGCATGAGACGGAATCTACAACCCACACAAGTGGCTGAGGTAGTGCAGCTCATCCAGGATGGCACATCATTGCGAGTTGTTGCAAGAAGATTTGATGTGTCTGTCAGCGTAGTATCCAGAGCATGAAGGCATTACCAGGAGACAGGCCAGTACATCAGGGGACGTGGAGGAGGCTGTAGGAGGGCAACAACCAAGCAGTAGAACCGCTGCAATATGACTTCCAGCAGGCTACAAATGTGCATGTGTCCACTCAAACGGTCAGAAACAGACTCCATGAGGTTGGTATGAGGGCCTGACGTCCACAGGTGGGGGTGGGGCTTACAGCCCAACACCAGGCAGAACGTATGTCATTTGCCACAGAACACCAAGATTGGCAAATTCCCCACTGGAGCCCTATGCTCTTCTCAGATTAAATCAGCTTCACACTGAGCACATGTGACAGAGTCTGGAAACACTGTGGAGAATGTTCTGCTGCCTGCAACATAACATCATCCAGCATTACTGGTTTGATGGCGGGTCAGTAATGGTGTGGGGTGGCATTTCTTAGGGGGGCCGCACAGCCGTCTATGTGCTTGCCAGAGGTAGTCTGACCGCCATTAGGTTCTGAGATGAGATCTTCAGACCCCTTGTGAGACCATATGGTGGTGCGGTTGGCCATGGGTTCCTCCTAATGCAAGACAAAGCTAGACCTCATGTGGCTGGAGTGTGTCAGCAGTTCCTGCAAGAGGAAGGTATTGATGTTATGGACTGGCCCGCCCATTCCCGAGACCTGAATCCGATTGAGCACATCTGGGACATCATGTCTTGCTCCATTTACCAATGCCACGCTGCACCACATCGTCCATGAGTTGGCGTTCGCTTTAGTCGAGGTCCGGGAGGACATCCCTCAGGAGATCATCTGCCACCTCATCAGGAGAATGCCCAGGCATTGTAGGGAGGTCATACGGGCACGTGGTGGCCATACACACTACTGAGCTTCATTTTGACTTGTTTTAAGGTCATTACATCAAAGTTGGATCAGCCTGTAGTGTGGTTGATAAATTTGATTTCCATTGATAATTTTTGTGTGATTTTGTTGTCAGCACATTCAACTATGTAAAGACAAAAGTATTTAATATGATTAGTTCATTCATTCAGATCTAGGATGTGTTATCTTAGTGTTCCCTTTATTTTTTTGAGCAGTGTATATCTTTTGCCATTTATCTTACTTGCGATCTATTACTTTTAGATATAGACTCTCATTCATAATAGACTGGACAAGCCTCATTCCGGATACTTTTTCAGCATCTTTTAACTGGATTTATAAGAGATGTTTGTACCTTAATACTTATGTAATCTGAAGAAGGGTGTTACCCAAAACGCATCATTGGACTCAAACTACCACACGTTTTATCCTATTTGTCTACTCTATTCCATGTTTATGCAACGCCTATTGGGGAACTTTTATACTTTTTAAAGGGGTACTCCACTGGAAGACATTTTTTAAATCAACTTATGCCAGAAAGTTAAACAGATATGTAAATTACTTCTATTTAAAAATCGTAATCCTTCCAGTACTTATCAGATGCTATATGCTCCACAGGAATTTATTTTCTTTTTGAATTTCCTTTCTGTCTGAACACAGTGCTCTCTGCTGACAACTCTGTCCATTTTAGGAACTGTCCAGAGCAGGAGCAAATCCCCATAGCAAATCTATTCTTCTCTGGACAGTTCCTGACATGGACAGAAATTTTAGCCATGTCTGTCAACCATTCAGCATTTAGGGATTTAGTAATTGCTACCCACAAATATGCATAGTTTATTAAGTTAATTACCTCAGCATTATTATTAATCTAGACTATAAAATTAGTATTCAATTATTTACCTAAAAATTATATTATCCTAGAGTTTAGAATAAGCCAATCTATTCCTTATTTAATCAAACTGGAATATAGTAGATATTAGTTGTCAGATTAGCATCTATAAGACCATGTATAAATAGGTACAACTAGGATCCACATTATGATCCATGTAAGTTAGGTTCAAGTTGTAGATCATATAATTACATCCTTTAAAAGACATGAAATGTGTTGGGGATCATGGGAAACAGAATATATGTTAGAGGTCATATGACTATATCTTATAATAATAGCTAGTCATTATCTATAAGGTCTTTTCCCCAATCATTTTAGTATACTTATGATCACTATCTCAAGTGTCTATCATGACCTATTGCATAAACTTTTGGGTAACTATATCTGTCTTATCCTTATACATACATTCTACTGGTTATACCATAAGTTAGAATTCCACTATTTCTCATATATATGTGTGTTTATGGATCTTAGTTGGTAAAGGTTGGTGAGAGCTTAGGTAGTCATAAAAGGTATAATAAATTTGAGGTAGATATATTGATAAATGACTATTATGCCATATTATAGATCAATATTCAGATGAATAATTTTTGTGGGATGGGTGATGGATGTAATTCTCACCATTACGTGATTTGCTCTTACTATTATTCCTTCTGCAGACAAAGAAGTGTATAGTCCAGCTCACTCCCTCAGCCCGTCGCGCCAGGACCGGCGTGGGCAACACCGACTGGAACTGACAAGTAAAAGCAAAATGTCCAGCGCAAATATGAAGGAACTGGATGTTTATTCCAATAGCCAAAAAGACAAGGAGAACATGACAAGGTGACGCGTTTCGGTCCTAAGGCTGGACCTTAGTCATACACTAGTATACAGTGAGTACAAACCTTATATAGGTGGCCCCTCAAACAACGACCAGTAATCCGGCCGCATCTGAATAGGGTCCTCCTCCTCTTTCCGTGACGTGGGGGTGATAGGTAAAACCCGGAGAAAAAATAAGAAGGTGAGGAGGAAAAAGCGGAGACAAAGAAGGAACCCCCAGTTTTTCTCCCCTTTTCCTTGGCCGGTTTCAGTGTCCCAGATTAATTAGGATACTTGCTGATCCTGTAAGAGTATCTATGTTATGGTTTCATAGGATACAGTATTCTTTCTCTTGTGAGAAAGTGATTGGTATATATTATATTATTACATTATGTATCTTCTTATAAAAAATTTTTTTTAATTTATTATACAAAAAATATTAATACCATCTAATCTACTGTTTATCGCTTAACATTTTTTCCATATGAAACCTCAAACATAGCTCATTCCTTTCATCTTTTCTCTCCCTTTGGGGAGCAGTCTTAGAATATGATTATGTGTTTTATTATTGACCTTTTTAAAATATTTCACTTACATGTAATAAACATTTACTGTTTTTATATATTTCTGTATTGTCTAAGATTGTAACCTTTTTCTGTTACGTGAGGGTGATTACCCATGGTCCTCATTCCTTTTCTCCTTTCTTTTCCTTTCCTTTTCTTCTTTTTCTCTTTCTTTCTTTTTTCCCCCTTTTTTCTTTCCTTTTCTTCCCCGTTTTTTATCTTCTCTTCTCTCTTTTTTCTATTTTTTCCCTTGGTTCCTTCTTTGTCTCCGCTTTTTCCTCCTCACCTTCTTATTTTTTCTCCGGGTTTTACCTATCACCCCCACGTCACGGAAAAAGGAGGAGGACCCTATTCAGATGCGGCCGGATTACTGGTCGTTGTTTGAGGGGCCACCTATATAAGGTTTGTACTCACTGTATACTAGTGTATGACTAAGGTCCAGCCTTAGGACCGAAACGCGTCACCTTGTCATGTTCTCCTTGTCTTTTTGGCTATTGGAATAAACATCCAGTTCCTTCATATTCGCGCTGGACATTTTGCTTTTAATTATTATTCCTTCTATACCCTTTATCCTTATGTTAGGCTGGGTTCAAACTACGTTTTAGCTATACAGGGACCGGGCCCCTATTTCATTCATTTGAATGAGCAGACCGGAGTCAGATAGTGACTCCAGTCAGTTCATTTTTGCCCCATATCCGATTTTCTGACGGGACCTAAAACCATCATATACCGCGGTTTTAGGTCCGGACAGAAAACCATACACGGGGCAAAAATTAGCTGACCGGATTTACTGTTTGACTCTGGTCGGCTCATTCAAATGAATGAGAAGGGGGCCAGGTCCGGCTGGGATATGGGAGCGCCCGGTTTTTACTTTCCCCAGCCGGATTCGGTCCCCATATAGCTAAAATGTGGAGTGAATGCACTATTACTCGGGAGCTTCTGTTGTTAAACCCATCTTGTGTGACTAGAACCTATGCAACCTCATAATCTAACCTGGTAAGTATTTGATTCATTAGCTGAGTGTTTGAGTGTGTACAATTGTTATTTGTTCATACCATAATATTTTAGTATTGATTCCATGTGTCTCAGTCTAAGAATGCAGAGTATGAGAAGCCGTTTTTTAATCCCGCTGGTTGTTTACTATTGAGCCTAAATATCCATTTTGCCTCCTTTCGTAATAGAGTCTTATCTATCTGCTTTCGTACATATCGTACTCAAATGTTTACTTATTCTCTTGTGTAGTTTTGCCTACTTACATTTTAGGGCAGGGACATTGAACTATGTAAATAACATTACAGCTGCCTACAATTGTCTGATAGTATATTTCCATTTATATATATTATATTTCAAAAATCTTGGTTTTAGGTATGACTCTACAGGTTGAACAGTGCCCACATGGATATGACCCTGCTGGCGGCTTTGGAAGCCAGGTCTCCGATTTATCTTTCTACTTCCTGGTGGCTGAGTACCAAGAGATCTCTCAACTTAGATTATCTCCTGTATGTTATATTTGGTCTTTCACCCAGTACTTCTACTAGATCAGGGTCCGCTCTCAGGACATTCCAATGGTTCTTCAAAATTCTCATTACCTGTGATGCATAGGAGTCAAAGGTCCCGATACATCTGATAATTTTGGCATGATCATTCTGTAACGCCATGGTACTCAGTAAACTCGTTCGTTCATTATGTGTAGCTCTATTAAAGGCTTTCCTCATCCATTTCTTCGGGCATTCTCTCCATGAGAACTGCTTCATCAAGTTTTGACTTTCTTCCAACAAGAATCCTTTCTTCAGAGAAGTTCCTTCTAGCCCTTAAGTACTGGCCTATTGGAATACTATGTTTTAATGGGACCGGGGGCCAACTTGTCAAATGAAAGAAGCTATTGTGGCCGTTGGTTTTCGATATATATTTGTCTGGATTCGGTTACCACTGTCTATATGTCTAAAATCAGAGACCTAGCTTCTGAAGCCACCAGCGGGGTCATATCCATGTGGGCACTGTTCAATCTGTAGAGTCATGCCTAAAACCAAGATTTTTGAAAATCCAACAGATAAACAGAAATATACTATCAGACAGTTTATGAATTGTATCAGCCATAATGTTATTTACATAGCGCAATGTCCCTGTCCTAAAATGTACGTAGGCAAAACTACACAAGAATTACAAAAAAGAATAAGCAAACCTTTGAGTACAATAGTAGTACAATTGACTACTAAAGCAGACACACCAATAGCAAGAGGTGAAATTGCTGAGGTTGATTATAATGATTCTGATTGTTGGAAAACAACATCTAAAAAATATATGCAGACGGTGCAGAATAAAGGATACATCTCAAATTTTCTGTTCGAATAGGGAAATTGCAACATAATGGCATATGATTAAGAAGTGAAGAAATGCTTAAAATAAAAACACATACTCATTATACAGACGCACATACATAAATAACCAATCAAAATATAACACGATGATTTTGAAGTGATAACTAACCTCCCCTTTTTGTCAACTGTATTTATTCCAACTCTTTGTCTGGTGTTTATTTCTTGTGTAGCAGATACTATTTTGGACAGCGGCAGTCACTCCCATTTCAAGGCCTAACCAGCAGCCAACCCTTAGCACTTTTTTATTTTTTTTAATTCTTTTACATTTTTAGTGAGAATGTGTGTTGGGCCCTGTGTGTTGTACGATGAGTATTTATACATGTCAGTATTGTTACATGTTAAATGTGTATCATATGTCTCCTTGTAAAGTAACAAATGAATCCAGTCAGATACTAGACATTCAAGGGTTATTGAAGAGTTACCAAACCTGAGGGAAAACAAAAAGCCAGACTCAAAGGGGTGGTAACGTAGGAGTTGGAGGAGAAAGGTGGGGCTTATAGAGAGAATGAATGCCTCCTCTCCTGACACACAAAGTCACATTAGACTTGAAGGAAATATATATCTACTGTTTGAAATTGAGTATGTTTATAGAACTTGCATACACAATGTGACATACCTATACATTCTACACTGCATTTATTTGAATAACATCAATTTTGAATGTATAACTTTATAATGATAATTTTGTGTAATCTAAAGATGCTGAAAAAAAAGACTGTTTTTTGATAGCTTTACTACTCTTAGATTATGATTAAATTGTCTTGAGTTTATGAGGTTAAGAATCCATGAGCCCTGATAAAATATCAGAGAATCCATGGTTGATGCTGAGTTGTAAATGTAAGCTTGTTCCAAGTGATGTAAAGATGCAACACATAAGACAGGATATATGGTGACCACACGCAGAATGAAGTTCTACTTAGCGGTTAGTTCAAAAAGTAGAGTTAAAGATATTCGCTGAGATGTGAAAGATATCTGAAGGTAAGACATAATGAGTATGGGTACAATTTTATTACCGCCCACAAGTATGGGCCTATTGGAGTAGGGATTTTCTTGAATCCTTGGGCAAACCAATCAAATGTAGAATCTGTAGTTTGTAATTCAAGTGTTTAAAGTCCTAGAGCTGCTAAAGAAGGTGGCCATCATAATGATCAGACCCACATGAAGGAAACAACCCCCCCCCCCCAGAAGCCAAGGGGACGGGATGGTGGAGAAGGCTGCCAAGGCTGAAGTGCTCCTGTCCTCCCAATGGTACAGAGTGTACAGGTGGATGAGGAGTGTGGATCTGTTTGGTTAGGTATCTTGCAGGAACCAGAAATGCATGCTGAGAGAGACCAATGGAAGAAGATAGAGGTGGTACAGGGCGAAGACAGCATCTGGAGACTTGGTAAGAAACTGTGTGCCAACAGTCTTGTACCCCATGGTACATACATGGCCTCATACACTAAGCAAAGGGGAGCTATGTGTATAAGTAATGTCAGTATATTGGGTGGCCTCAGGATTCAACAATGCAGAAAGAAGGTTTGTACAGACTTCATTATTTGCATCTGTTATGACCTAAGTAAAACAATAAAGGTAACTGACCAACACACTCCATAATCATCTTACCTGTTTCAGAGACTTTGAGTGGACTTCATCTAACTGCCTAAGGTGAACCAATATAAGTATGTTCTTTGTTTGACTGTACTGATTGGCTTACCATAGATACTGGAAAGAATACAACAAGAACCTTTTGTAAAGTTGTGCCTAGTTCAGATTCTGAAAGCAATAAAAGAAAAAACTGGGGAGCGGTAAGAAAGAAAAGAAGGAAGAAACCTGAAGCTCACCTGTATGCGGGCATATTCCACAAGTTCACCGGAACGAGGGGAGCAGGACGGAATCAGCTCCCCTCGGTGAAGTAAATTCCACCGGTGAAAGTATTCAAAGTGTATATGCAGACATCAAGAACATAGGTGTGCCCACTCCTCATTGTTTTTTTTTTTTTTTTCCCTTTCATTCTAGTTCAGATTCTGTAATTGTTACCTGGTTCCTTAAACCTATGATTGAATGTCAGGAAACAAGTGAGGAAAGAGACGCTTACATATGATGATCCCGTATTCACTGACATCTAGCCGCGTTGGTGCTTTCAGGAATTCCAAACTCAGCACACCACAGTCCCCCTCCCTAAACCTCTTATCGTATTCTTAGACAACACGTCCTTGAATGCAGAATCTCCCTAGCTTCTAGAGGAGGGAGGGCGTGAGGGATTTTAGACAAAAAAAAGAACAAAGAATGTAGTATAATGAACTCCTTGGGGATGGAGGGCGTATATACGCCCTCGCATCCCGTCACTTAAGGTGGAGGGCGTATCCATACGCCCTCCGTATTTTTGATCACTGTAGCTCGCCAGGCGGTGATCGGACCGGGATGACTGCTGATATTTATCCCGTGGCAACGCCCCATGTCGGCGATCGCTGCAAATAGCCGGTCAATTCAGACTGGCGATTTTCCGCGATCCGGGTTAATTGGGTCATTGGTGACCCGATCGCCCGGAAAATAAGAATGATTGGAGCTGCCAGAGACAGCTCCGACCATCCTAAAGGATAGGAGTGAGGTGGCAGTGTTGCCACCCTCTCCTATCCCCTGCCATTGGTCGATCAGGCTGACGACCAATTGCAGTTGGGGGGGGGGGGGGGTTAGAGTTCATTTCCCCCGCTCTGCCCACCGATCGAAGTCAGGGCAGAGTGGGGGATAACACGGGCGGTGAGGGGGGAGTATGGCCGGCCTACCCGGACCGACGGAGGCGGCATCCTGGAGCAGCGGCGGCATCAACGGCAGCAGGAGTAGTGCGGCCGGAAAGTATGGCGTGACAGTCAGGGATGCTGGGCGTGTAGTTCTGCAATATATGACCCTTCAGATGTTGCAGAACTACAACTCCCAGCATGCCTGGACAGTCTGGGCATGCTTGGAGTTGTAGTTTTGCAACATTGGGAAGGCTACAGTTTGGACACCACTATTTAGCAGTCTCCAAACTTTTCTTCCCCAGTTGTTGCATAACTACAACTCCTAGCATGCCCAGAGGGTCCAGGCATGCTGGGAGTTGTAGTTCTGCAACATCTGAAGGACCAGATAATCAGGGATGCTGGGCGTGTAGTTCTGCAATGTCTGGGCATGCTGGGAATTTTAGTTTTGCAACAGCTGTAGGCACACTGGTTGGGAAACACTGAGACAGAGTCTGTTTCCTAACTCAGTGATTCCAACCTGTGTGCCTCAAGCTGTTGCAAAACTACAACTCCCAGAATGCACTGCCAGACCGTACATGCTGGGAGTTGTAGTTTTGCAACAGCTGGAGGCATACGGGTTGGAATCACTGAGATAGAGTCTGTTTTCTAACTCAGTGGTTCCCCACCAGTGTGCCTACAGCTGTTGTAAAACTACAACTCCCAGCATGTACGGTCTGTCAGTGCATTCTGGGAGTTGTCATTTTGCCACAGCTGAAGGTTTGGGTTGCCCCCCCATGTGAATGTACAGGGTACATTCACACGGGCGGGTTTACAGTGTATTTCCCCTAACAAATAATAAAAAGTAAAACACTACATATACACCCCCCCTTACACGTCCCCCCCCAATAAAAATGAAAAACGTCTCATACAGCAGTGTTTCCGAACAGAGCCTCCAACTGTTGCAAAACCACAACTCCCAGTATTGCCAGACAGCCATAGACCGTCCTGGCAGGCTGGGAGTCTTGCAACAGCTGGAGGCACCCTGTTTGGGAAACACTGCTGTAGAGTTTTGATGGAGACAAGCCCCATCCTTGTATGCGGGTCCGCCCCTATTGCAAATTCCTTATTTAGGCCTCAAATGCGCATGGCGCTCTCTCACTTCAGAGCCCTGTCGTATTTCAAGGCAACAGTTTAGGGCCACATATGGGGTATTTCATCACAAATTTTGGGGGGGATTTTCTCCTTTTACCCCTTATGAAAAGGTAAAGTTGGGGGCAACACCAGCATGTTAGTGTAAACATTTTTTAATTTTTACACTAACATTCTGGTGTTGCCCATACTTTTAATTTTCACAAGAGGTAAAAGGAGAAAAAGACCCCCAAAATTTCTAATGCAATTTCTTCTGAGTACAGAAATACCCCATTTGTGTAAGTAAAATGCTCTGCGGACGAACTACATGGCTCAGGAGTGAGAGAGCGCCATGTACATTTGAGGCCTAAATTGGTGATTTGCACAGGGGTGGCTGATCGTTACAGCGGTTCTGACATGAACGCAAAAAATTTTTTAAAAAACACACGTGACCCCATTTTGGAAACTACAGCCCTCACGGAACGTAACAAGGGGTATAGTGAGCCACAGGTCTTTGACAAATTTTCGTTACATTTGGACATGAAAATTTTTAATTAGTTTTTCCCCCCTGAAATGCTGGTGTAATAAGAAAAAAGCCCCCCAAAATGTGTAACCCCATTTCTTCTGAGTATATAAATACCCCATGTGTGGATGTAAAGCGCTCTGTGGGCGAACTACAATGCTCAGAAGAGAAGGGGCGCCATTGGGCTTTTTGAGAGAGAGTTAGGCTGGAATTGAAGGCTATGTGTGTTTACAAAGCCCCCATGGTGCCAGAACAGTGGACCCGTCCCCATGTGACCACATTTTGGAAACTACACCCCTCACAGAATATAACAAGGGGTGCAGTGAGCATTTACACCCCACAGGTGTCAGATTTTTTGAACGGTCGTCTGTTCCAAAGATCTGTCAAATGCCAGTGGGGTGTAAATGCTCACTGCACCCCTTATTAAATTGTAAACACACATGCCCCCTGACTTCCATTCCAACCAAATTCTCTCACCAAAAGCCTGAGCATTGTAGTTTGCACTTTACATCCACATATGGAGTATTTCCATACATTTTTTTTCTCCTATTACCCCTTGTGATACATGTTAAAGCTAACCGTACACCTTGTTACATTCCTTAAGGGGTGTAGTTTCCAAAATAGTATGTTTTTCTTTTGCTGTTCTGGCACCATAGGGGCTTCCTAAATGCGATATGCCCCCCCCCCCCCCCCCCCCCAAAACCATTTCAGCAAAATTTGCTTTCCAAAAGCCAAATGTGACTCCTCTTCTGAGCATTGTAGTTTGCCCGCAGAGCATTTTACGTCCTAACATGGGGTATTTCCATACTCAGAAGAGATGGGGTTACAAATTTTGGCAGTTATTTTCTCCCATTACCCTTTGCAAAAATGGTAAATTTGGGGGGAAAAACTGGACTTTAGTGGAAAAAAAAAGTTTTTTTCATTTACACATCCGACTTTAACGAAAAGTCGTCAAACACTTGTGGGGTGTTAAGGCTCACTGGACCCCTTGTTACGTGCCTTGAGGGGTGTAGTTTCCAAAATAGTATGCCATGTGGGTATTTTTTTGCTGTTCTGGCACCATAGGGGTTTCCTAAATGTGACATGCCCCTCAAAAACCATTTCAGAAAAACTCACTCTCCGTAATCCCATTGTTGCTCTTTGCCTTCTGAGCCCTCTACTGCGCCCGCCGAACACTTGACATACACATATGAGGTATTTCCTTACTCGAGAGAAATTGGGTAAAAAATTTTGGGGGACTATTTCTCCTATTACTCCTTGTAAAAATTCCAAAACTGGGTCTACAAGAACATGCGAGTGTAAAAAATGAAGATTTTGAATTTTCTCTTTCACTTTGCTGGTATTCCTGTGAAACATCTAAAAGGGTTAAAACACTTACTGAATGTAATTTTGAATACTTTGAGGGGTGCAGTTTTTATAATGGGGTATTTCTAATATGAAGGCCCTTCAAATCCACTTCAAAACTGAACTGGTCCCTGAAAAATTCAGATTTTGAAAATGTTGTGAAAAATTTGAACATTTCTGCTGAACTTTGAAGCCCTCTGATGTCTTCCAAAAGTAAAAACATGTTAGCTTTATGATGCAAACATAAAGTAGACATATTGTATATGTGAATCAATATATAATTTATTTGGAATGTCTATTTTCCTTACCAGCAGAGAGCTTCAAAGTTAGAAAAATGCTAAATTTTCAATTTTTTCCTAAAATTTTGAAACTTTTCACCAAGAAATAATGCAAGTATCGACAAAAATTTACCACTAACATGAAGTAGAATATGTCACGAAAAAACTATCTTGGAATCAGAATGAAAAGTAAAAGCATGCCAGAGTTATTAATGCTTAAAGTAACATTAGTCAGAATTGCAAAAAAATGCTCCCGTCCTTAGGGGTTAATGGCATTTGCCGATCACCTGACACCAAACCAATCTTGCTCAAGTCCCTGTTTCAATTATGTAGCAGTATTGATACATGGGGTGACCCATGTATCAAGAGGGGGGAGGTATGGGGCACTAATAGAACTGTATACGAAAATCCACAAGGAGGTATTAGACCAATGAGAGGCAAATTTCCAACCCCAAAATATCCATTCCAACACATCTGGATTATACTGTACTATACTGTACTTTTACTAAAAGACATGATTCCACAATTTAGGATTCCAGAAAAGATCTATAGTGATAATGGTCCACATTTTGTAAAACTAACTATAAAACACCTAATAGATGTAATGGGTATGGAAGTAATGAATTACTGTGCACAACACCCCCAGTCAGCAGGGTTTGTAGAAAGACATAATGCTATACTGAAAAGCAAAATGAGAGACGCTATGGAAGAGACAAGAAAAAGTCAGATGTACAGTTTACCATGAGCTGTTCAGAGTATGCATATTACACCCATGTCTGTGAAGCTGGAAGGAAGATCAAAATAGATACACGCCTCACATTGCAAGAAGGTCCCCATACCACAATCCTGATGTATATCCTTTTCTATAGAAGCAAACCAAACAGTAAAATACAGTACAACAATACTGGTCCAAATGGTAAGGTTACAAAGGCCATAAAGAAATTAGAGGATTTGTCAGTAGAATTGAATAATAATTCAGGAATAAGTGACCCTGGGATTATTATTTCTCATGATTAGGAGACTGAAAAAAATGGCTTCTACAAGTAGTTATCATATTAGTGGTTCTTATTGCCATGGGAATAATAATTGGATGTTGCATAGTCCCTTGTGTAAAGAAAACAATTACCTCCACTGTAGAGGCGGCCATTCCAAAAGGTGCAATGTTTGTGGATATTGAACCCACTGATTTAATTTACCTAGACTTAATCCATACATCAGACCCAAGCATAACCAAGGCAATTCCCCCCCATGAGAACATCTATCTGGTATCACAATGATGGTTTGATGGACAATCCAATAGAGTAGGGATAACAAGTCCCAGGTGAAGGTCTGGGTACAAAGAACCTCTAAAAAATATAGGGAAATTGCAACATAATAGAATAGGGAAATTGCAACATAATGGCATATGATTAAGAAGTGAATAAATGCTTAAAATGAAAAACAAACTCATTATACAGATGCACATACTTAACCAATCAAAATATAACACTATGATTTTGATGTGATAACTAACCTCCCCTTTTTGTCAACTGTAAAGAACAATGTATTTCTATATAATAAACAGAACTCCTTGGGACAGCTCCTCAGCCAGTGTGAGCTAAACTTCTGCTGAGAAGGAGATTTATACCAACAAGGATTACTATCGGGTCACCGGGTCATACACCTTGTGACGGGAGTTCATTTATAATTCATAATAAAGTACAAATTCAATAAAAATAAGATCAATAATTCATATGTTTACGTCACTTAATAAACATGAACAAAAAAATAGTAAGGAATAAGTGATGGGTCATTTCAGCCAATTATACAGTTGCAAACATTCTGTGTTAACACTATAAAATAAATGTGTTAATAATTAATGAATAAACAGCTTATTAGTATTATATATAAAAAAAATTGCAGTGTTCGCCTATTACAGTGACCCCCCCGACCTACGATGGCCCCGGCATACGATCATTTCAACATACGATGGCCTCTCAGAGGCCATCATATGTTGAAGGCAGCATCAACATACGATGCTTTTGTATGTCGGGGCCATCGCATAAACTTCTATACGGCAGCGCTGACTGCTTCAGCTGCCACCGGATAGCCATTTACGGTGCCCTGTGTGGTCCGCTGACGATCACTTACCTGTCCTCGGGCTCCGGCGCGTCCTCTTTAGGATCCCCTGCATCGTCAGCGTTCTTCATCGTCGTCATCACGTCGGTGCGCACGCCGTCCCGTCATCCAATAGGAGCGGCGTGCGTAGCGACGTGATAGTGGCGACGGAGAGCGAGGATGCTGGGGAAGCAGAGGCCTTGCCGGGGCGTCAGGGACACCCCGGGGACCCGGCGACAGCGATGGGAGGTGACATCCCTGGCAGCGGCGGGGACAGGTGAGTACAACTTCCTCTACCAGTGGTCTTCAACCTGCGGACCTCCAGATGTTGAATACAATTTCCTCTACCAGTGGTCTTCAACCTGCGGACCTCCAGATGTTGCTAAACTACAACTCCGGGCATGCTGGGTGTTGTAGTTTTGCAACATCTGGAGGTCCGCAGGTTGTAGACCACTGTCCTATACTTTACATGGATCCCTCAACATACGATGGTTTCAACAAACGATGGTCCGTTTGGAGCGGATAACCATTGTATGTTCAGGGACCACTGTATAGTGAAAAATGCATTTTGGCAGAGCGCTTGGAAGCAGTAACTGAAACTGCAACTGAAACGGCACAGAGCCATGATGGCAACTAAAAGGTTAAAGTAATTAATAGCAGAAAACTAAAACCAGCTATAGCGTATCGATAATTTGTGAATGAAGCAGTGTGTGTGGCAGAACGGATGTAAATTTCAGTTTAAACCAGACTGAGGTAATGGAAATATTTTAAAATGGTGAGGAATAAATCAGTTATGTTTGAAAAACTAATGGACAACCATAATGTATTTTGATATCATGTGATATTAATTATTTATCTTATTATTTTAACATCTTCTGATACCAATACAGTGGGGCAAAAAAGTATTTAGTCAGCCACCAATTATGCAGGTTCTCCCACTTAAAAGGATGAGAGGCCTGTAATCTTCATCATAGGTATACTATGAGAGACAGAATGAGAAAAAAAAATCCATAAAGTCACATTGTCTGATTTTTAGATTTTTATTAGCAAATCAAGGTGGAAAATAATAAGTATTTGGCCAATAAAAAAGTAAACCTCAATACTTTGTTATATACCCTTTGTTGGCAATGACAGAGGTCACACGTTTTCTGTAAGTCTTCACAAGGTTTTCACACACTGTTGCTGGTATTTTGGCCCATTTCTCCATGCAGATCTTCTCTAGAGCAGTGATGTTTTGGGGCTGTCGCTGGGCAACACGGACACAAACTTCCTCCAAAGGTTTTCTATACGGTTGAGATCTGGAGACTGGCTAGGCCACTCCAGGACCTTGAAATGATTCTTATGCAGCCACTCCTTCATTGCCCGGGCGGTGTGTTTGGGATCATTGTCATGCTGAAAGACCCAGCCACGTTTTATCTTCAATGCCCTTGCTGATGGAAGGTTTTCACTCAAAATCTCACGATAAATGGCCCCATTCATTCTTTCCTTTACACGGATCAGTCATCCTCGTCCCTTTGCTGAAAAACAGTCCCAAAGCATGATGTTTCCACCCCCCATGCTTCACAGTAGGTATGGTGTTCTTTGGATGCAACTCAGCATTCTTTCTCCTCCAAACATGACAAGTGAGTTTTTAACAAAAAGTTCTACTTTGTTTTCATCTGACCATATGACATTCTCCAAATCCTCTTTTGGATCATCCAAATGCTCTCTTGCAAACTTGAGACGGGCCCCGACATGTAATGGCTTAAGCAGGGGGACACGTCTGGCACTGCAGGATTTGTGTCCCTGGTGGTGTAGTGTGTTACGGATGGTAGCCTTTGTTACTTTGGTCCCTGCTCTCTGCAGCTCATTCAATAGATCCCCCCCGTGTGGTTCTGGGACTTTTTCTCACCATTCTTATGATAATTTTGACACCACGGGGTGAGATCTTGTGTGGGGTCCCAGATCAAGGGAGATAATTAGTGGTCTTGTATGTCTTCCATTTTCTAATAATTGCTCCCACAGTTGATTTCTTCACGCCTATTGCAGATTCAGTCTTCCCAGTCTGGTGCAGGTCTTCAATTTTGTTTCTGGTGTCCTTTGACAACTCTTTAGTCTTGGCCATAGTGGAGTGCGACTTTTTGAGGTTGTGGACAGGTATCATTTATACTGATAAGTTCAAACAGGTGCCATACAGGTATTGAGTGGAGGACAGAGGAGACTATTAACCCCTTAAGGACCCAGCCATTTTTTGCACATTTGACCACTGTCACTAGAGATGAGCGAACTTACAGTAAATTCGATTCGTCACAAACTTCTCGGCTCGGCAGTTGATGACTTATCCTGCGCAAATTAGTTCAGCCTTCAGGTGCTCCGGTGGTCTGGAAAAGGTGGATGCATTCCTAGGAAAGAGTCTCCTAGGACTGTATCCACCTTTTCCAGCCCACCGGAGCACCGGAAAGCTGAACTAATTTATGCAGGAAAAGTCATCAACTGCCGAGCCGAGAAGTTCGTGACGAATCGAATTTACTGTAAGTTCGCTCATCTCTAACTGTCACTTTAAGCATTAATAACTCTGGGATGCTTTTACTTTTCATTCTGATTCAGAGAATGATTTTTCGTGACATATTCTACTTTATGTTAGTGGTAAAATTTTGTCGATACTTGCATAATTTCTTGGTGAAAAATTCCAAAATTTGATGAAAAAAATTAGAAAATTTTGAATTTTTTCACTTTGAAGCTCTCTGCTTATAAGGAAAATGGATATTCCAAATAAATTATATATTGATTCACATATACAATATGTCTACTTTGTGTTTGCATCATAAAGTTGACATGTTTTTACTTTTGGAAAACATCAAAGGGCAAACAAAACAAAATTTTCAAAATCGGAATTTTTCAAGGACCAGTTCCGTTTTGAAGTGGATTTGAAGGGCCTTCATATTAGAAATACTCCACAAATGACCCCGTTATAAAAAAAACAACACCCCTCAAAGTATCCAAAATGACATTTAGTAAGTGTGTTAACCCTTTAGGCTTTTCACAGGAACGGCAGCAAAGTGAAGGAGAAAAATACACTTGCATGTTCTTGTAGACCCAGTTATTGAATTTTTACAAGTGGTAATAGGAGAAAAAGTCCCCCAAAATCTGTAACCCAATTTCTCTCGAGTAAGGAAATACCTCATATGTGTATTTCAAGTGTTCGGCGGGCGCAGTAGAGGGCTCAGAAGGGAAGGAGCAACAATGGGATTTTGGAGAGTGAATTTTGCTGAAATGGTTTTTGGGGGGCATGTCACATTTAGAAAGCCCCTATGGTGCTAGAACAGCAGAAAACCCCACATGGCATACCATTTTGGAAACTACACCCCTCAAGGCACGTAACAAGGGGTCCAGTTAGCCTTAAGACCCTACAGGTGTTTGACGACTTTTCGTTAAAATCGGATGTGTAAATGAAAAAAAAATGTTTTCACTAAAGTGCAGTTTTTCCCCCAAATTTACAATTTTTAAAAAAGGTAATGGGAGAAAATGCCCCCCAAAATATGTAACCCCATCTCTTCTGAGTATGGAAATACCCCATGTTAGTACGTAAAATGCTCGGCGGGCCAACTACAATGCTCAGAAGAGAAGGAGTCACATTTGGCTTTTTGAAAGCAAATTTATCTGAAAGGGTTTTTTGGGGGCATGTCACATTTAGGAAGCCCCTGTGGTGCCAGAACAGCAAAAAAATACCCACATGGCATACTATTTTGGAAACTGCACCCCTTAAGGAATGTAACAAGTGGTACAGTGAGCCTTTTTTTTGTTTTTGTTTTTTTTTTACTAAAATGCAGTTTTTCCCCTAAATTTTACATTTTTACAAGGGGTAATAGGAGAAAATGACCCCAAAATTTGTAACCCCATTTCTTCTGAGTATGGAAATATGGACGTTAAGTGCTCTGCTGGCGAACTACAATGCTCAGAAAAGGAGGAGCACCATTGAGCTTTTGGAAAGAGAATTCGTTTGAAATGGTAGTCAGGGGCCATGTGCGTTTACAAAGCCCCCCGTGGTGCCAGAACAGTGGACCCCCCACATGTTTCCCCATTTTGGAAACTACATCCCTCACAGAATTTAATAAGGGGTGCAGTGAGCATTTACACCCCACTGGCGTTTGACAGATGTTTGGAACAGTGGGCTGTGCAAATGAAAAATTACATTTCACGGACCACTGTTCCAAAAATCTGTCAGACACCTGTGGGGCATAAATGCTCACTGCACCCCTAAATACATTCCATGAGGGGTGTAGTTTCCAAAATGGGGTCACATGTGGGGGGGGGGGTCCATTGTTTTGGCACTATGGGGGCTTTGTAAACACATGTGGCCTTCAATTCCGGAAAATTTTCTCTTCAAAATCCCAATGGCACTCCTTATCTTCTGAGCATTGTAGTTTGCCCATAGAGCACTTTACATCCTCATATGGGCTATGTTCTTACTCAGAAGAAATGGGGTTACAAATTTTGGGGGGCTTTTTTCCTATTTCCCCTTGTGAAAATGAAAAATTTAGGGTAACACCAGCATTTTTGTGAAATTTTTTTTTCATGTTCCCATCCAACTTTAATGAAAATTCGTCAAACACCTGTGGGGTGTTAAGGCTCACTATACCCCTTGTCACGTTCCGTGAGGGGTGTAGTTTCCAAAATGGGGTCACATGTGGGTATTTTTTTGCGTTTATGTCAGAACCGCTGTAAAATCAGCCATTCCTGTGCAAATCACCAATTTAGGCCTCAAATGTACATGGTGCGTTCTCACTCCTGAACCTTGTTGTGCGCCCGCAGAGCATTTTATGCCCACATATGGGGTAATTCCATACTCAGGAGAAATTGCGTTACAAATTTTGGGGGTCTTTTTTCCTTTTACCGCTGTGAAAATAAAAAGTATGGGGCAACACCAGCATGTTAGTGTAAAATTTTAAATTTTTTTACACTAACAGGCTGGTGCAGCCCCCAACTTTTCCTTTTCATAAGGGGTTAAAGGAGAAAAAGCCCCTTGTGCAATTTCTCCTGAGTACGGAAATACCCCATATGTGGCCCTAAACTGTTTCCTTGAAATACGACAGGGCTCTGAAGTGAGAGCGCGCCATGCGCATTTGAGGACTAAATTAGGGATTGCATAGTGGTGTACATTGGGAATCAGAGGCGTAGAATACTCCTAACAGGGTAGCTCCGGCTGTTGCTAAACTCCCAGCATGCCTGGACAGTTAGTGGCTGTCCGGAAATGCTGGGAGTTGTTGTTTTGCAACAGCTGGAGGATCCGTTTTGGAAACACTGCTGTATAATGTTTTTTATTGGGGGGGGGGGGGAGACAGTGTAAGGGGGTGTATATGTAGTGTTTTACCCTTTATTATGTGTTAGTGTAGTGTATTGTTTTTAGGGTACGCTCGCACTGGCGTGTTACGGTGAGTTTCCCACTAGGAGTTTGCGCTGCGGAAAAAATTTGCTTACTGTAAACCTGCCTGTGTGAATGTACCCTGAACATTCACATGGGGGGGGGGGGGGGGTGGCACAAACCTCCAGCTGTTTCACAACTACAACTTCCATCATGCAGTGACTGACCGTGCATGCTGGGAGTTGTACTTTTGCAACAGCTGGATGCACACTGGTTGGAAAACCTTCAGTTAGGTTCTGTTACCTAACTCAGTATTTTCCAACCAGTGTGCCTCCAGCTGTTGCAAAACTATAACCCCCAGCATGTACTGATCACCGAAGGGCATGCTAGTTATGCAACAGCTGGAGGTACGCAACTACAACTCCCAGCATGCCGAGACAGCTGTTTGGGCATGCTGGGATTTGCAGTTTTGCAACATCTGGAGGGCTATAGTTTATAGACCACTGCACAGTGATCTCAAAACTGTGGACCTCCAGATGCTGCAAAACTACAAATCCCAGCATGCCCAGACAGCAAACAGCTGTTTGGGCATGCAAGGAGTTGTAGTTTTGCAAGATCTGGAGGGATACAGTTTAGAGACCACTGTATAGTGGTCTCAAACTGTAGCCCTCCTGCTGTTGCAAAACGAAATATTCCAGCATACCCAAACAGCTGTCTGGGCATGCTGGGAGTTGTAGTTTTTCAACATCTGGAGGGCTACAGTCTAGAGACCACTGCATAGTGGTCTCAGACTGTAGCCCTCCAGATGTTGCTAGGCAACTTACCGGCTTCTGTAGGATCCAGGGAGCCGTCCTCTTCTGCCGCACGACATCACCGCCCGCCGATCACCGTCGCCCGCAGCCTCCGGATGGGTAAGTGGATCTTCTGCCCCCGGTCCTTTGTCGGTTCCCCGTTCTGCCCCGCCTATTGTGGGTGGGCAGAACGGGGAAAATGAAAGTTAACCCCCCGCCCCCGATCTGCTATTGGTGGTCACGTCCCCCTGCCACCTCACTCCTATCCCTTCAGGGGGATCGTGGGTGTCTTAGACAACCACGATCCCCCTTATATTCTGGGTCACCACAGACCCGTATGACCCGGAATCGGCGCAAATCGCAAGTGTGAATTCACTTGCGATTTGCGCTGATCGCCGACATGGGGGGTCTGATGACCTCCCTGGGCATTTGGGTGGAGTGCCTGCTGATTGATATCAGCAAGCACCCCGGTCCAGTCCCCGCCCGGCGCACAGCGGGGACCGAAATTCCCACGGATGTATGGATACATCCTGCGTCCTTAAGTACCAGAAACCCATAAAACAATTCCTATAATAAAATTTTAGCCATATCAATTATTGTAGTTTGTAGCTTCATCAATTCTACTACAGTACCTGTTATTATTCTGCAGTAGGATCAGGACATTATGGTTGTCCATTTGTTTTTCCAAACATAACAGATTATCTTCTATTCATCCCCATTTTAAAATATTTCCATTACTTCTCAGTCTGGTATAAACAAATTTACACCAGTGCCACCACACACGGCTTAATTGACAGCAACCCTATTTGTGAATTATGTGAATACGCTATAGTTGGTTTTAGTGTTCTGCTATTAATTACCTTAAAGAGTACCTGTCATCAACAAAAAATTTTAATATGTTGTTCATAATCATTAATGAAGAGATATTGTAATATATCTTCATTAAAAAATATTAATATTTATACCAGTTTTTTCATTTTATACTTTTGGCCACTAGGGGTCACTCTTCTATGCCTGGTCTGAAAGCAGCATCCTATGCTTTTCATAGTAAGTGTACAGCTTTTAGGACTAATGCTGAAATGGCTCTGGTCCTTCCACCGGAAGTTCAGTGCTCTCGGCTCAGGACTCGCTCCCAGCCTGTGAGCTACAAGCCTACACATGCCTCTCATATAACAGCCAGTCACCTCCCCCTCCCCCTGCTCTGTGTTCTCCCTGCCTCTCACCACATGTTATCTTAAACATTGTATTATCTCACTGCACTCCCTGCTCTGTGCCCCCCCCTGACATTCATCTTAATCACTGCCTCTGTAATTGCCCCCACCGCCCCTGGTTCTCAGCAGTGACTTTTTAGTGCAGAGAGACACAGGAGAGATAGAGACAGCCTGCTGTCCCTCCCCTGTACTTAGTCTGTATGCACACTGCAGAGCAGTGTTTCCCAACCAGAGTGCCTCCGGCTGTTGCAAAACTACAACTCCCAGCATGCCCGGACAGCTGTTGGCTGTCTGGGCATGCTGGGATTTGTAGTTTTGCAATAGCTGGAGGTACCCTGGTTGGGAAACACTGCTGCAGAGGGAGAGCAGCATACAGGAAGACTGGCAGAATCAGAGCCCCAGCCAGGCTTCATGTGACATCATACCTGCCGGGACCCGCCTCCTTCCACCCCTCAGAAAGACAGTGCTCCTGAGCTAATGAAGAGGGATAAAAAAAAGGTATTTCCACAGCGTTTTAAACCTCAATAAACACAGGGATAGGCATAGTTAGAGAAAGGGATAGATGGGAAGGGGGATCCAGGAAAGTTTAGATGATGACAGGTACTCTTTAACCTTTTAGTTGCCATCATGGCCCAGAGCAGTTTCAGATCATTCATAATTTAAACTTTGTGTTCTGTCACAATAGTATTCAAACAGGGGCATGGCCTGCATGGGGAGCTGAGCAGATGTGTCGCTGCTGTGCTCCCGCTAACCCGGTGAAAAAACCCTGAATATTTCCCCCCTGACCCCCAGTACCACTCACTGGAGGCTATCCCTGCACTTCGGGACTCCTTGGATGGCTGCTGTGTGGTCACGGCTCTGCTCCAGTGCCGGCGGCGGGGTCCGCTCTCCACGTGGGTCCTGACTGTGAGAGAAGGTGCGGCAGTGGAGTCTGGAGGCCAGCGGTCTTTGAAGAGGTCCGGCGCAGTTTGGATCCGGCAAAGTGGTGCCCTGGGGTGTCCCCTCTGCTCTGCTGAAGCTCCGGAGGCTTCAGGGTTGCTGGTCTCGAGGCCCACCATTGCTGGCCTTCGTGGGCGGGGCCTCATCTCAGACTCGGTTTCCCGGGCAACCCCAGCTCTTGGTGTGGCTGGGCAGCGGGACACCAGTGCTCTGGCTTCATCCCTGCTGCCTGTGAGTGACAGGGGCTGCTGGCAGACGTCTCCGCAGTTCAAGGCAGTGAGTACAATCACCATTACATTGCATATCTGGGCCTGGGGACTTTGCCTATACCTATTTGCTTGCTGGGGCTTGTAGTGGGCTGAAGTTTGGATCACAGGTTCTGCTGCTGCTCTTTTAACTCCCTCTGTGCTGCACTGTGCTTTTGTTGCTGCAAGTGTTCTGCCGCTGCTGCTACACTCTTTGGTGTGGGACTTTGTGCTATCTTACAGAGAGAAGTGGGCTCGGAGTGCCACAGGCTAAACTACTTACTACTGGGCCTTACTTTGCCCCTATTCCTCTGTTGGGTGCCTGCGCTCTATCATGGGAGGCTCCAGGGGCAGATCCAAGCGGAACAAGTTGGGAGTTGGAGTGTTTCTACCTGCTATGGACGATGATGCTTCCTCGGATGGCGGCCACTCTGACGCTGGTGGCTGCTCCCAGAGTGATTCAGCGGCCCAAACTAAGGTAGCGGCCAACGCTGCTAGAACCTTAAGTCAGTTTTCCAGGTCTGCCGAGCCGTTGGGCAGCGCCTTGCCTATACTGGTTGGGTCTGGGGTGGCCCGTACCTCTGAGCCGTCATCCCTTCTTCCCCTGAGCGACTCCCATATGATGGGACGTTCATGGGCCTTCGCTTTACCGAAATTCTGTCCACCATTACCTCCTGTCATACTTCTATGATCACTAAAGTGGATGAGCTTAGACAGGAATTTGTCATTCTCCGCCATGAGACTCAAAAGCTGCGAGAACGCACCACGGAGGTGGAGAACAGAGTCTCTATGCTTGAGGGTACTCTCCAACCTATCCCTCAACAGATATCTGATCTACAGCGACAGTTTCAGAGTATGGTGATAGAGCGGACGACTTTGAAAATCGCCTGAGGCGTAACAATGTCCAGCTGGTGGGCCTTCCTGAGAAGGTGGAGGGTGCTGATCCTGTGGTGTTCTTGGAATCATGGCTGAAAGAGTTGCTGCCTGCGGATACCTTCCCCCCTTCTTCTCCGTGGGACTGCCTACTCTCTTAGTTAGTTAGTGATAGGCTGTAGTGTTCACTGTCTGAGGTTCGAGTTCCCCCAAGGGATTCCCTGGTTAGTGGGTCAGGGGGTATTGACCTATGTTTACTGGGTGGGAGGTGGCGGTAGGAGGCTGTACGTAGTTCCCACACTCTCTTATTATGATTTTCTAGTTTGGGGTAAAGGTCTGCACTGGTTTAGTTAGTGTTAGACAGGGATTTGTTTTGGGGATGTTTTCCTGTTATCTGTTTTTGGTGGTACGTAGTCTTTCCGTGCCGTCTGGTTGTCTGTGGTTTGTCCCCATCTGTTTTTGATGTTTGGTGGTGTTCTGGCTTTGTTGTCTGTCCGTGTTGTCTGTTTGGCTGTGGTGTGCATGGGAGCTCCTATAGTTATGGGGTACTTGAACAATGGGGTAGACCCAGTTAGCATTAACTCTTGGTTTCATGATGGGGTCCCTTAGGATATTAAGCTGGAATGTCCGTGGACTTAATTACAAGTTTAAAACAGCGCTGAGACATTCCCAACATATTATCTGTTTGCAGGAAACCCACCTCACGGGTAAAAAGGTCTTGGCCCTCAAGAGGGCATGGGTTGTCTATGGCTAGAGGGGTCTCAGTCCTTATCTCTAAGTCTCAGTCCTTGTCCTCCCCTTGATGATCTTCCAGGTTTCCTGTGACCATTTTGGTAGGTATGTGGTCTTGAATTGTGCGTTGGCCTCCTTTTGCTTTAGTCTGGTCTCTTTGTACGTGCCTCATCCATTTCAAGAAACGCTCTTAGACTAGATTGTTGATAAGCTGACTTCCTTCCCTACTGACCCTGTTTTTTTTTTTTTCGGTTTATTGAACAAGGGAAAAAAGACAATATCACAGAGTAACCATAACAAAGGCTCCGCAAAAGCCAAAACTCGAAGCGACAAAATCCCTCGCAGGGGAGATTATAATACAATGACATCAAGGGTATGTGATAATATCAGCTCAGTGTAGGAACATGTAATATCAAGACACATTATTTCAGAAGCATAATGCCTATAAGTACAAGTTCACTACACTTAAGAGTATTCCGAGTAAGGGATTACCATATATCACAGCATAATGATCCGAATCAGGGAAAAAGGAGTAGAGGTAGAAAAAGAAAAGAGCGCATGAAAAGAAAAGGAAAAAAAGAGAGAAATCAAGGGAGAACCAAAAAAGGAGGGGGGGGGGAGGGAAGAGCTCAGGACAACTAGACATAAGAAGAGGAGGCAAAGGGAGAGAAGTGGACAGGAGAGTCCAAAGAGGGGAAGAAGCAATAATCAAATAAACGATACAGTCATAAAACAAGCACTATCCTAATAGACACAAGCAAGCATTACCCAGTCACATACAGTACACTCAAGGTGACATCCTGGACAGTAAAGCATCTCTGGAGGAACGGAACTCATTAGCCGAGAACAATGTGTCAACAGAGGAGCACCACACACCCCACACCTTGTCAAATTTCCCAGGACAATTCCTATGCTTGTACACTAACCGTTCATAGGGTAACATAGTATTAATCAGCCTTTTCCAAGAGGAAAGAGTGGGAGGCCTAGGGTCCATCCATTTTAGTGCTATCGTTTTACATGCCATAAAAAGGGACTCACGCAACATGACCCTAACAAAATGTGGCCAACTCTCCTCATCCAGAACTCCAAATAAGCAGAGCAGGGGGTCCCTCGGAACTACTCTACCTAACAAAGAGGAGAGAAATGAGAGAACATCACCCCAAAAGGAGGAAACATAAGGGCATGACCACATAAGGTGCCAAAACTACAACTTTCCGCAAACTACATCGGTGGCACCAATCATTAGGAGACCTACCCATGCGAAAAAGCCTAACAGGGGTAATATAGCAACTATGAATTATATAAAGTGACCCTGTTCTTTTTACAGGAGACTTCAATGTTGTTTCTGAACTCCGGCTCAATCGCACCAGTGCTGTGGACCCCGGATCCTCTGCATTAGCTTCTTGGCGTCTGGGGTTGGGCCTTACTGACCTTTGGAGATGGAAATGCCCAGATGCCTCTGTCTTCTCTTACTACTCCTCGGTGCATCGCACCTTCTGCAGAATTGACCTCGCTTTTGCTTCGGCTGACCTACTGCCAGCGGTGAGTGAGGTGTGCTATACTAGTAGAGGGATCTCAGACCATTCTGCCTTAAAAGTTACCTAGTCCCTTGGCCCTAGGCCATCCACATGTTTGTGGAGAATGCACCCTGGGTGGCTTCAGGTGGAGGAAATAACTTCTGCCTTGGAGACCGCTCACTCGGACTACTGGGCCAATCCGGGTGTTCTCATCCAGTGGGATGCTTATAAAGCCACGGTTAGGGGAGCATTTATGGTGGGGGTAGCGGGCAGGAAGGCATTATTGGGAGCCTGGGAGCGGGCACTGCAGTCAGAAATAGGGGTTCTTGAGGCAGCGGTGGTGAGGGACCCGACTCCAGAGGCAGAGAGGGAGTGGGCTAGGGTTCAGAGGTCTCTTGATTGTCCAGAAAGATCGGGTTCATTTAAAGTTGGCAGCGAGGGTGGCAGCCATTTTTGAATTCGGGGATAAGAATGGTATACTTTTGGCCTACCTGTCTAGGGAAAGCCGTGTGGTGGCTTCTATACCCTGTGTACGAGCCCGGGATGGGTCCCTTAGTTCTGACCAGGTGGTCATTAACGAAATATTCCATTCCTTCTATAGCTCCTCCTCTGGGGCGGCCCCTGAAACTATACTGTCCTTCCTGAGAGAGCTCCCCCTTGTCCCGCTGACCTCGCTCCAGTCCTCTGGTCTGGAGGACCCACTGACGGCAGAGGAGGTGTCCAGGGTTATTAAAGACTTACCCTCGGGGAAGACTCCGGGACTTGATGGATTGGTGGGGGACTGGTACAGGCTGAATGAGGAGAAATTGATCCCCATCTTGCTTAATTTGTATATTAAGTCTGGGGCCTTGCCTGACTACGAAGGAGAGGCTCTGATTGTAGTACTGCCTAAGCCTGGTAAAGATCCGACATTGCCGGACTCTTATCAGCCCATCTCCCTTCTTAATGTTGATATCAAAATTCTAGCTAAGGTCCTGGCAAACAGGCTTTGGGGGGTCATTTCCTCTGTAGTTCACCCTGACCAGACTGGGTTCATGCCCAGGAGGGCGACTGATATTAATGTTAAAAGACTTCAGCTTAAAATTTCTACAGTGGAGAAGGGTAGATCCCCTGGTTATGTGGTTAGCCTTGATGTATATAAGGCCTTTTGATTCAGTCGAGTGGAAATATACTTGGTGCCTGATGCGAATCCTCCGCTTCGGACCTGTTTTTCGGAAATGGGTTCGGCTGCTGGATGACTCCCCGAGGGCCCATGTACGCACTCATATGGAGCTCTCCGGGTCGTTCCGGTTGGGTAGGGGCACTAGACAGGGGTGCCCCCTATCACCCTTTTTGTTTGCTTTAGCAGTAGAGCCCCTGGCAGCGGCTGTTCGCTCTTCTGCCTCAATTAGGGGGATCACTATGGGTTCCTTGACTGAGAATCTCTCTCTATATGCAGACGATACCTTAGTGTACTTGGCTGACATTGGGGACTCCCTGGACGCTCTATTCTGTCTGTTGGAGAGGTTTGGGGAGGTCTCGGGTTTACTGGGCAAAATCATCCATAACGTCCTTGTCCCGTGAAGGGGGTTCTGCCCTCTATACTTCGTAATGGGTTGCAGGCAGTGTCCCGCTTTAATCTCTTAAGGACGTAGGGCATACCTGTACGCCCCACGCCCAGTCCTTGAAACGGGGTCACACACCGTGACCCCGCATCACACCGGGTCGGTCCCGGCTGCTAATCATAGCCGGGACCCTGGGCTAACAGGGCGCGGCATCGATCGTTGTGCCGTGCGCTGCTAACCCTTTAGACGCGGCAATCAAAGTTGACCACCGCGTCTGAAAGCAAAAGTAAATGCTTCCTGGCAGCCCAGTCGGGATGTTCCGATCAGCTGGGACGCAGGTGGAGGTCTCCTTACCTGTCTCTGCGGCGTCAGATCGTCGATTGATTGCTCCAAGCCTGAGCTACAGGCTTGAGCAATCAAGCCCCTATCTCACTGATCCGTGCAAAGCTATGGCTCAGTGTGTGCAGTCTTATAGGTCCCTATGGGAGCTATAACACTGCAAAGAAAAAAAGAAAAAAGTGAAAAAAAAAAGTTAACAACATTTAACCCCTTCCCTAATAAAAGTTTGAATCACCCCCCTTTCCCCATAAAAAAAACTGTGCAAATAAAAATAAAAACATGTGGTATCGACGCGTGCGAAAACGTCTGAACTATAAAAATATATCAGTCATTAAATTGCAAGGTCAATGGCGTGCGTGCAAAAAAATTCCAAAGTCCAAAATAGTGTATTTTTGGTCCCCTTTTAGATTATGAAAAAATGAATAAAAAGTGATCAAAAAGTCCAATCAACACAAAAATGGTACCAATAAAAACTTCAGAACACGGCACAAAAAATTAGCTCTCATACCGGCCCGTACATTGAAAAATAAAAAAGTTATAGGGATTAGAAGATGAGAATTTTTAACATAAATTTTCCTACATGTAGTTATGATTTTTTTCCGAAGTACGACAATATCCAACCTATATAAGTAGGGTATCATTTTAACCGTATGGACCTACAGAATAAAGATAAAGGTATCATTTTTACCGAAAAATTAACTGCGTAGAAACGGAAGCCCCCAAAAGTTACAAAATTAAATTTTTTCTTCAATTTTGCCGCACAATGTTTTTTTTTCCGTTTCGCCGTGGATTTTTGGGTGAAATGACTAATGTCACTGCAAAGTAGAATTGGTGACGCAAAAAATAAGCCATCATATGGAATTTCATGTGCAAAATTGAAACCATTATGATTTTTAGAAGGTGATGAGGAAAAAAATTAAAATGCAAAAACGGAAAAACCCTGTGTCCTTAAGGGGTTAAATATTTGGGAGTGGTGGTGTCCCATAACAACTTTGAGTTTATGACCCTTTATGTAGATCCTCTACTCAATAGTACACCTACTAGGTTGCAAGCGTGGGACTCCTTGCCCTTGTCCTTGGCTGGTAGGGTTAACGTTTTCAAAAGCATACACTGTCGGCACACTACAAAACATTCCACAATTGCCATATCCGAGGTACACATTTTGCGGCCATACAATCTGTAAAACCTGATTGGAGAGGAGGTAACTTCATCTCCAAAATGTCCAGAACATAATCTAAATACATTTTTTAAATGGAAACAATAGCCCCAAAAGGACTGAATGCAGAATTGGAAATTTTCGGTTTTATCTGAAGGTCACTTCTAGCAGGAGAAGGGTCCTGGCTCAATGGAGGGATGAGAGCCAGGCTGTTATCAGTGCCTCACCCCCCTCCCTGCACCACTACCCACTCTCCCCTAGAATCACCCATTCATCTAGTTGATCATGACTCCATGGAGTTTTCCTATTATACATACATTTATTTATTACAGAACATTTGTCATACACACTCATACACTCTACATAGACTCTTGACATCATATGTTTACAGATACACCTTTGCACACATATATATTTTATATATATCACAAAAACTAAGGACACAAAGGCACAACATTTTTTTAATACCACTTCCCTAACTTTTATTAGTACTTGGTAAAAATATATATCATCCTTGTCCATTACAGGACACGACCCTAGTCCCAATCCGGAACGGGTTTTGCATACAAGAAAACCCAATTAGCTAATTACATATATAAATAGCAAAAAGGTCAAAAATGAAAGTGTAGGCCCTTTAAAAAATGATGAGGAAGAAATTATAAACGGGGATCAGGAAAAAGCAAATTTATTAACCCCTTAAGGACACATGGCGTTCTCATACGTCTCCATTTCCGAGTCCTTAAGGACACATGACGTATGAGAACGTCATGTGTTTTACCGGCCCCCCCGCAACCATCTGGAGCGGAGCCGGTCCCCGATGCCTGCTGAAATCGTTCAGCAGGCATCGGGGCATATCGCCCAGGGGGGTCATTATGACCCCCCATGTCGGCGATGGCCGCAGATCGCTGGACAATTCAGTCCAGCGATCTGCGGCGGATTCCGGGTCAATCGGGTCTCCAGTGACCCGGTGAACCGGAATTATTGGCTGATCGGGGCCGTCAGAGACGGCCCCGAACAGCCAGAGCCAGCAGGGGTTAGGTGGCACCGGTGCCACCTCACGATCGCCCTGATTCGTCGGCCGGCCGACCAATCAGGGCGCCTGCTGCGGGTGTCACTCCCGCAACCCGCTCCGCCCCTCTTCCGGAGGACGTGAGCAGGTGCGGGACGTGCACCCCGGGTGCTGGGGACCCCGATCCCCGGCGCCCCTGTTGGGATCGGGGCCCCAGGAGCAGCGGCCGCGGCGGCGACGACGAGGGACTGACCTGGTGCAGCGAGAATCGTTGGAGGTGAGTGACAGCCTCCTGCTGCTGCTTAGCAACAGCTCCCAGCATGCAAAAAGGGCATGCTGGGAGCTGTAGTTATGCAACAGCAGGAGGCAGACCACCACAACTCCCAGCATGCCCTTATGGGCATGCTGGGACTTGTAGTTTTGCAACAGCTGGAGGCACATTCTTTCTATGGAAAAGTGTACCTTCAGCTGTTGTGTAACTACAACTCCCAGCTTGCACAGTCAGCTAAAGTGCATGCTGGGAGTTGTAGTGGTGCATCTGGTGGTTGCATAACTACAACTCCCAGCATGCCCGTTGGCTGTCGGTGACTGCTGAGAGTTGTAGTTTTGCAACAGCTGAAGGCACACTGAGTTAAGTAGCAAACCAGTGTGTCTCCAGCTGTTGCACAACTACAATCCCCAGCATCCCCAGCCAAAGTAGTATGCCTCCAGCTGTTGCATAACTACAACACCCAGCATGCCCTTCCGCTGTCCGTACATGCTGGGGGTTGTAGCTTTTGCAACAGCTGAAGGCACACTGGTTGCAAAACTCTGAGTTTGTTACCAAACTCGGTGTTTCACAACCAGTGTGCCTCCAGCTGTTGCAAAACTACAACTCCCAGCATGCACTGATAGACCGTACATGCTGGGAGTTGTAGTTTTGCAACAGCTGGATGTTCCCCCCCCCCAATGTGAACGTACAGGGTACACTCACATGGGCGGAGGATTACAGTAAGTATCCGGCTGCAAGTTTGAGCTGCGTCAAATTTTCTGCCGTAGCTCAAACTGCCAGCGAGAAACTACTGTGAACCCCCGCCCGTGCGACTGTACCCTAAAAACACTACACTACACTAACACAAAATAAAATAAAAAGTAAAAAACACTACATATACACATACCCCTATACAACCCCCCTCCCCAATAAAAATGAAAAACGTCTGGTACGCCACTGTTTCCAAAACGGAGCCTCCAGCTGTTGCAAAACAACTACTCCCAGTATTGCCAGATAGCCGTTGACTGTCCAGGCATGCTGGGAGTTTTACAACAGCTGGAGGCACCCTGTTTGGGAATCACTGGCGTAGAATACCCCTATGTCCACCCCTATGCAAGTCCCTAATTAAGGCCTCAAATGCGCATGGCGCTCTCACTTTGGAGCCCTGTTGTATTTCAAGGCAACAGTTTAGGGCCACATATGGGGTATCACCGTACTCGGGAGAAATTGGGCTTCAAATTTTGGGGGGTATTTTCTGCTATTACCCTTTTAAAAAATGTAAAATTTTTGGGAAAACAAGCATTTTAGGTAAAAAAAATATATATTTTTTTACATATGCAAAAGTCGTGAAACACCTGTAGGGTATTAAGGTTCAAATTACCCCTTGTTACGTTCCCCGAGGGGTCTAGTTTCCAAAATGGTATGCCATGTGGTTTTTTTTTTGCTGTCCTGGCACCATAGGGGCTTCCTAAATGCGGCATGCCCCCAGAGCAAAATTCGCTTTCAAAAAGCCAAATGTGACTCCTTCTCTTCTGAGACATGTAGTGCGCCAGCAGAGCACTTTTCACACCCATATGGGGTGTTTTCTGAATCGGGAGAAATTGGGCTTCAAATTTTGGGGGGTATTTTCTGCTATTACCCTTTTTAAAAATGTAAAATTTTTGGGAAACCAAGCATTTTAGGTGAAAAAAATATATATTTTTTTTACATATGCAAAAGTCGTGAATCACCTGTAGGGTATTAAGGTTCACTTTACCCCTTGTTACGTTCCCTGAGGGGTCTAGTTTCCAAAATGGTATGCCATGTGTTTTTTTTTGCTGTCCTGGCACCATAGGGGCTTCCTAAATGCGGCATGCCCCCCAAAAACCATTTGTCGCTCCTTCCCTTCTGAGCCCTCTACTGCGCCCGCCGAACAATTAACATAGACATATGAGGTATGTGCTCACTCGAGAGAAATTGGGTTTCAAATACAAGTAAAAATTTTCTCCTTTTTATCCCTTGCAAAAATTCAAAAATTGGGTCTACAAGAACATGCGAGTGTAAAAAATGAAGATTTTGAATTTTCTCCTTCACTTTGCTGCTATTCCTGTGAAACACCTAAAGGGTTAATACACTTACTGAATGTTTTTTTGAATACTTTAGGGGGTGTAGTTTTTATAATGGGGTCTTTTATGGGGTATTTCTAATATGAAGACCCTTCAAATCCACTTCAAAACTGAACTGGTCCCTGAAAAATAGTGAGTTTGAAAATTTTGTGAAAAATTTCAAAATTGCTACTGAACGTTGAAGCCCTCTGGTGTCTTCCAAAAGTAAAAACTCATAAATTTTATGATGCAAACATAAAGTAGACATATTGTATATGTGAACTTAAAAAATATATATTTTGAATATCCATTTTCCTTACAAGCAGAGAGCTTCAAAGTTAGAAAAATGCAAAATTTTCATTTTTTTCATCAAATTTTGGGATTTTTCACCAAGAAAGGATGCAAGTTACCATAAAATTTTACCACTAAGTTAAAGTAGAATATGTCACGAAAAAACAATCTCGGAATCAGAATGATAACTAAAAGCATTCCAGAGTTATTAATGTTTAAAGTGACAGTGGTCAGAATTGCAAAAAACGCTCCGGTCCTTAAGGTATAAAATGGCCTGGTCCTTAAGGGGTTAAACAAATGCTACTCCACTGTATTCACTGAGGAAAATGAAATGCCAGGTGAAATACAGTGTGATAAGGTAAACTCCCCTTTACAGGTCACCAGTCTAACCCAGGAAGAAGTACAGTGCCGCCTACAAAAAAATTCTAAATAGTCAAATCACCAGGTCCAGATGGCATTCACCCCCGTGTTCTAAAGGAATTAAAGGGGTACTCCGGTGAAAACCTTTTTTCTTTTAAATCAACTGGCTCTGGAAAGTTAAACAGATTTTTACATTACTTCTATTAAAAAATCTCAATCCTTCCTGTACTTATTAGCTGCTGAATACTACAGAGGAAATTCTTTTCTTTTTGGAATGCTCTCTGATGACATCACGAGCACAGTGCTCTCTGCTGACGTTATTATAATAATAATAATAAGTCTTTATTTATTGTTGTCCTTAGTGGGATTTGAACCCAAGGCCCCAGCACTGCAAGGCAGCAGTGCTAACCACTAAGCCACCATGCTGCCCTTAGTATACATCTGCTATGCACGGTTGCTAAAATGGACAGAGATGTCAGTAGAGCACTGTGCTCGTGATTAGAGATGAGCGAACTTACAGTAAATTCAATTCGTCACGAACTTCTCGGCTCGGCAGTTGATGACTTTTCCTCCATAAATTAGTTCAGCTTTCCGGTGGGCTGGAAAAGGTGGATACAGTCCTAGGAGACTCTTTCCTAGGAATGTATCCACCTTTTCCAGCCCACCGGAGCACCTGAAGGCTGAACTAATTCATGCAGGAAAAGTCATCAACTGCCGAGCTGAGAAGTTTGTGACGAATCGAATTGAAACCATTGAACGATGTAAAAGATCAGTGTATGCAGTGTTATAGCCCCCTATGGGAGCTATAACACTGCAAAAAAAAAAGTGGAAAAAAAAAGTGAAGATCATTTAACCCCTTCCCTAATAAAAGTTATGGGAAACCCTTTTCCCATAAAAAAAAAAAAGTGTAAATAAAAATAAACATATGTGGTATCGCCGCGTGCGGAAATGTCCAAAATATAAAAATATATCATTAATTAAATTAATAGCGTACGTGCAAAACAAATTTCAAAGTCCAAAATAGTGTATTTTTGGTCACTTTTTATATCATGAAAAAATGAATAAAAAGCGATGAATATGAAAAAATGAATAAAAAATAAAAAGTCCGATCAATACAAAAATAGTATCGCTAAAAACTTCAGATCACGGCGCAAAAAATTAGCCCTCATACCGCCCCATACGCAGAAAAATAAAAGTTATAGGGGTCAGAAGATGACAATTTTAAACGTATACATTTTCCTGCATGTAGTTATGATTTTTTCCAGAATTACGACAAAATTAAACATACATAAGTAGGGTATCATTTTAATCGTATGGACCTACAGAATAAAGAGGTGTCATTTTTACCGAAAAATGTACTGTGTAGAAACGGAAGCCCCCAAAAGTTACAAAATGGCGTTTTTGTTTTTTTCAATTTTGTCTCACAATGATTTTTTTCCATTACAAAGTACAATTGGTGGCGCAAAAAATAAGCCATCATATGGATTTTTAGGTGCAAAATTGAAAGAGTTATGATTTTTTAAAGGTAAGGAGGAAAAAAGGAAAATGCAAAAACGGAAAAACCCCGGGTCCTTAAGGGGTTAATGGGTTGTGTCGGGCTCTTACAGGCGCATTTTGGTCCGCTTCCTTTTGTTTTGTGAGCGCAAAGTTATAGTGATGGCCTGGAAGGATGTGTCTTCACCCCCTCTTTACCCGGTGGATAGCCCTAGTTAATAAATATGTCCCATTGTACCATGCCCTCTATGTTAGTAAGAGATGTCTGAAAAAATTTGACAAGGTCTGGGTTCCATGGTTGTTTCGGATGTCTCTACTGATCCTCCAGTTCGGGGAGCCTCTCAGTTGTAGAAGGGCTTATTGGTACTGAGGAGCTCCTAGGGTATGTTTGGATGTGTGTGTGTGTGTGAATGGATGGTCTATGTTGGGTTATTTGTGTACTGTTGTTCTGGGTGGGCCTCCCATCCCTTGTGTAATCATACTTGTCCCAGTTTCTGTGTAGCTATTACTTGGCATGATTATGTAGGGGGCGGAGGGGGGGGGGAGGGTCTACGGAATTGTTACTTGTCTGTTGTTCCAGTTGATTGAAAACAAAAATATATATAAAAAAAATAGTATTCAAACAAGGGTGTGTAAAAATGAATGGTCCGCCTTCTTTTTTGTATTATCTTTACTCTCTGCTAACTACTACGTGAACTAGAGCTCATACGGCCCCGTGCTCTTTTAGCTCACTCACTTTTAGCAATTATTACTATAATACAATAACACTGTAATTTTTTATATATATAATATTTGTGTGCTGTTTATTCTTTTTTTACGCATATTTTATAGTGTTAACACAGATTGTTTGCAACTGTATTATCAGTTGTGAAATGGCCATTCTCTAATTCCTTAAAATTTTTTTCTTTTTTATTAAGTGGTGTCAAAATATGAATTACTGGTCTTGTTTTTTTATTAACTCTGTACTTTATTATGAATTTTCTATGAACTCTCGGTGCAAGGTGTATGACCCAGTGACCCGGGAATAATCCATGTTGGCATGCTTTTAAATTCTGGTGCATGTACTGTTTGTTATATCCATTGCCTGATGAGGAACCCAGGCCGGGTTCAAACTAAATGTGCATTATATGGAATACAAATTATTGAGTGCTTGTATCTTCATGGGAAAGGCAACTGCTGTCTGACGTCCATTCTTGGTAGACTTCCTGCACCAATGTCTGGCTTCTATTACCATTGTTCAGAGCAACATCGGGAGGATGTGGAGACAGCCCCACTGCACCTCAAAAGAGATCCCCCTGCATGTCACTGGGCAAGCCAAGGTGTTGTTCCCTCAGCACAACGTACTCCGGTAAGCAGAATCGCCACCTCTAAGAGGACACTGTGCCTGACCATGGCAGTGCACCTTTTTTCTTTTTTTTTCCTTTACACAGATTAAGTGGCATGGACCTGTAAAATTTTGAACAGATATTTACACACAGGTAAAAAAAATCATCACTACAGTAGACCAAAGTGTAAAGAGGTGTGAGGAGAGTCTGCAGAGCCTTCCAAATGAGCTGTTTAGAGGAGTTTATGCTACTACTGGTTCCAGAGGTGGCTCTACCATTAGCTGAGTTAGGCGGCCGGAGGTTGGTTGGTCAGATGGGGGGGGGGGGGGGGTCGGTGTTTGGGTTCTCTTGTAACAACCCAAAGTATTAAATTAAGGGGGATAGGAGAAGTCTGTCAGGGGGAGTGGAGGAGATGTATTTAAATGAGCACTCAAACTTCGTAATATTTAACAGAAGTGTCTAATCGCAGGGGATGGGGGGGGGGTGTTTGTTTTGGGTCTGACCGCAGGGACCCGACATGATCTCTTGTGCAACACCCAGGCTCTCCCAAGGAATGGAGATACAACGCTTGAGTATCTCCGTCTCTCCCATAGAGATAAATGAGGGAAGCGTGTCGGCCAACTCTTCATGTGGGGGGTCAACACCGCTCCTTTCACAGTCCTGGTGTGGAGTTATTACTTTGTTTCTGTACCCCAATTCTTGGAAAAATCTCACTGCATGGAACACCATTCACTTACATTCAGGGATGCAGGCGCACAATACTTTGGCTTGCCCCAGGTGCTGCCAACCCACACTAGGTCGGAACATCTCGTCAGTAAGGTCCTCGTGTTCAAGTTTCACCTAAGGCCTCTGAAAGTCAAGAGCCGCCTCTGAGTAGGTCCATGATACTATACTACAATATAATGGCAAAGCGTGTTCCCCAAAGTGATAGCTCAGGATTTACCTTTACCTCAAGTGCTGTCTGCTTTGTTACATTCCACAATGTGTGAGAAAGGCAGTATGGTGGGTTTAGACAGTGATCACTGGTTGAGGCGAGACATTGCTGTGACTAGCAATTTGCTGAGGCGCAGAATGGCGTATTGAGAACAGGGAATGCAAAAGAGGAGCGCAACAGGGACCTCAGTGACTTAACAGATGTGAGGGGGAACGGCGTGAGGTAAGTAGATGTTTATTGGAAATTTATCTAAAAACTCCCCTAGTACTCCTTTAACCGCCTTAAAGTGTACCTGTCATAGGTACCTAATCCTGTACATATAATTTTTATGTGTGGCTGGGACCTATATTTCCCTAACTAATAGCATTTATATCTCGCACACTTGCTTTTTGTTCTTGCCTTGTGGAGGGGCGTGTCCGTCTCTCTCCCTCACTGTGGATGGCTCATCTGCTCTGAGTCTGGGAGCAGTCTGCAAATCCCTGCACAGTAGTTTTTAATTCATATATTTTCTATCTGTTCCTAGTAAAGCTGGATGCTAATCAACATAGCTGTCACTATGTGTGTCATTCAGCTTTCACAGACTCTTGAATGTCTGATCAGCTTATTTGTCATTCAGGAGTCAGAGAAAGCTTTGGCTGTTCAATCATGCTGGGAGTTGTAGTTTTGCAACAGCTGGAGCTGCAGTGTTTGTAAAGCACTGTTAGAGCAGTGTTGCCTTTAGCTGTTGCAAAACTACAACTCCCAGCATGCCCGCAAATCCTTTGTTGAGCTAGAGGCACACAGCTGGAGAATACACAGCTCTAAAACAGAGTTTTACAAAGATTGTACCCCCAGCTGTTGCAAAACTACAACTCCCATCTTGGGAGTTGTAGTTTAGTAACAGCTGAAGCCTGTAGTGGTGCAATGGTGATCCCCTTATACTGCATACCAAAACACTTTACGGCCGGTATTCATTATGCTGCAAAATACAGAGTAGTCTGTCTAAAGATAGATGACCCTAGTGGCGGCTATTTTCATTTTTTAGTAAAATTAACTTTTTTTCAAATAAAAGGAGATTTTTTAGATTTACCGTAAAATCTCTTTCTCGAAGGATCCATTGGGGGACACAGATTCTGAGTATATGCTGCTGTTTCTAGGAGGCTTGACAAAAAGGTCGGCTCCTCCCAGAAGGATATACCCGCCTCCAGGCCACTGAGCAATTTAGTTTAGTCTCAGAGCAATAGGAGGAGACCGACAGGTCAAAGGAAAAAAAACATGAACTGTCCGAGAACCAGAAGAAAAAAACAACTGAACACTCCCTCGGACAGATAACGAAAAGGAACCCACAAAAAAGGGCGGGAGCTTTGTCCCCCAATGGATCCTACGAGAAAGAGATTTTACGGTAAGTCTAAAAAATCTCCTTTTCTCTATCGGCTCCATTGGGGGACACAGACTCTGGGACGTATCAAAGCCATCCCTTGGGTGGGCAGAGAAACACAGTTCAGGCAGTCGGCTGTACCACCACCGCCTGCAACACTTTACGGCCCAGACTAGCATCAGCCGATGCGAAAGTATGAACTTGGTAGAATCTCGAAAAAGTGTGCAAAGACGACCAGGTGGCCGCTTTACAGATCTGCAAGGCCGAGGCCTTGTGTCGGAGAGCCCAGGATGCTTCCACAGAGCGGGTGGAATGAGCCAAAACCCTGAAGGGTGGGATCTTCCCCTTGCAGCGGTAAGCTTCTGAAATAGCACATCGGATCCACCTAGAAATGGTGGCCTTGGAAGCAGTCTGTCCCTTCCTACAACCTTCCGTATGGATGAAAAAAAAGAATCACACGGACGAAAGGAAGAGGTGACAGAAGGATAAGTCCGAACAGCCCGTACCACATCCAATTTGGGGAGCAGACACTCCCTGGGATGAGAAGGAGCAGGACAAAAAGACGGAAGGACGATGTCCTCGTTGAGATGAAAGGCCGAAACGACCTTAGGTAAGAAGAAGGACGGATCTTGCCTGAAAACGACCTTGTCCTGATGAATTATCAGGAAAGGAGGACGGCAGGAAAGAGCTGCCAGTTCAGATACTCTCCTAATGGAAGTAATAGCTATTAGAAAAGCCACTTTCCAGGAGAGAAGGCGAAGGGGAACCTCCCTAAGAGGCTCAAAAGGGTGCGTCCTGAAGAGCGCCTAGAACTAGGTTCTAAGTACCAAGGGGGAGAAGGGGACCGGTAAGGGGGGGCAGCATGTGCCACACCCTGAAGGAAGGTCCGAATTGGAAGCCAGAGGACGCTGAAAGAGAATGGAAAGGGCCGAAACCTGACCCTTAATGGAGCTGAGAGCCAGCCCTTGTTCCAACCCCGACTGCAAAAAGGAGAGGAGACGGGGAACGGAAAAGGTAACTGGAGAAAAGGTCTGAGCTTCGCACCAACGAAAGTAAGCCTGCCAGGTACGGTGATAAATTTTTGCAGAGGAGGGCTTGCAAGCCCTGAGCATGGTGCGAATCACCTGGGAAGAGAAACCGCGGGCCCTTAGAACCGCGGTCTCAACCGCCACGCCGTCAAATGCAGCGACTGTAAATTGGGGTGGCAAAGGGGACCCTGTGACAGTAGGTCTGGACGAAGTGGAAGGCGGAACGGAACGTTGTCCAGAAGCCAGACCACGTCGGAGTACCATACCCTTCGAGGCCAGTCTGGAGCCACCAGAATGGCGGGGACTCCTTCCGCCTTGAGCTTCCTCAGAACCATGGGAAGGAGGGGGAGAGGAGGGAACAGGTAGGGCAGTACAAAGCCCGACCACGGAATTACTAGGGCATCCAAGGCTAGAGCCAGGGGGTCCCTGGACTTTGACACAAACGTCTGAATTTTCCGGTTGTGTCGACACGCGAAGAGGTCCACGTCTGGGGACCCCCAGAGGTCGCAGATCTGCGCAAACACCTCCGGAAGAAGAGACCACTTTCCGGGGTCGGCTGAGGACCGACTGAGGAAATCCGCTTCCCAGTTGAGCACTCTCGGAATGTGAATCGCCGAAATGGCTGGAACTACATGTTCCGCCCAGTGGAGGATCTTTTTCACCTTGGACATGGCCGCTGAGCTGCGAGTGCCGCCCTGCCGATTGATGTACGCCACATCCGTGGCGTTGTCTGACTGGACACGGACAGGGTGGCCCTGAAGCAGGGACTCCCAATGCTTCAGACAAAGATAAATCGCCCTCAGTTCCAGGATGTTTATGGAAAGTAGGGCTTCTTGGGGAGGCCAGAGGCCTTGAACCGTCTGATCCCTGAAAACACCCCCCCCCCCCCTTGATGAGGAGGTCGTCCAAGTAGGGTATCACTGAGACCCCTCTTGGCCGTAACACAGCTACCACAGGCGCCAGAATCTTGGTAAAGACTCGTGGTGGTGTGGCCAGACCGAAGGGGAGAGCCACAAATTGATAATGACCTTCCTGAACCGCAAAGCGGAGGTACCGCTGGTGTCTGGGAAAAATTGCAACGTGGAGGTAGGCATCCTTGATGTCCACCGAGGAAAGAAACTCCCCTTGATCCATTGATGCCACCAGCGAACGGAGAGATTCCATTCGGAAATGACGGATAAGAAGATGTTGGTTTAGACGTTTGAGATCCAAGATTGGCCGCACAGAACAGTTTTTCTTGGGAACCACGAAAAGATTGGAATAAAAACCCCGAAAGCGTTACCTTGAAGGAACTGGGACAATGACACCCTGGATGAGAAGGGACTGAAGAGCCTCCTGAAATTCCCTCGCAAAAGAGGGACTGGAAGGGAGGCAAATTCCAAACGTCTCGAAAATGCAAGAGTCGACCTCCCACCCGAGAAAAAGCTGCGGGTGGGGGGTGTCCCTTCATGCAGAAGTGGGTTTGCGGTTGCCCGATTTGGCCGCAAAATGGTCGGGACGGTTGGTATCCGGCTTCCACAAGGGACGCGCCTTGAAAAAGGGAACCTTCTTGTCCCGTGAAGGCCCCTGGCTGGACCCCTTAGAGGGGCCAGACGTTCGAAAGGAAGAAGACTTCCTGCGGAAAGAAGTGCTAGACTTGTTTTGAGGTAATAAAGAGCTCTTGCCCCCTGTCGCCTCAGAGATAATCTCATCCAGGCGCTTGCCAAAAAGTCGGGAACCAGTAAAGGGAATCTTCTCAGTGAGAGACTTCTTAGATGCAGCATCCGCGTTCCAAGTTTTAAGCCAAATGGAACGACGGAGGGCCACATGATTACCGGTGGCAAAGGCAGCGCAGCGAGCTGAGTGCAAAGAAGCAGAACACAGGAAATCTCCAGCTTTGGAACATTGGAGGGCCAGATCAGACAGTTCTTCTGGGGGAGAACCTGAAAGAATGCCCTGACGGAGTTGGGGATGCCAAACCGAGAGGGCCTTAGACACCCAGGTGGAGGCAAAGGCAGGAAGCAGGGAAGAACCCGCTTGAGCTAACGACTCAACCTTTTTGTCTACAGGATCCTTGAAGGCAGCTGCATCCGCCAGCAGCAAAGTAGTAGCTTTAGAGAGGCAGGAAACCGGATGATCCACCGACGGAGAGGAAGTCACTTTGGAGACAAGGTCTTTGGCGAAAGGATATTGCGCTTGGACTTTCTTCAATCCCTGAAACTTCTTCTCAGGGTGCTTCCAGGCAGATTCTAGAATGGCATCAAATTCAACGTGAGAGCTGAACACTTTGGGTGCCGGTCGGACACGATGAAAGGATACTTCTGGAGCTGCGTCCGAAGTTCCTGGGTCCTCTAGGTTAAAGGTGTCTCTTATGGCTATAACCAATGAGTTCACCGTGTCCACTGAGTCCGAACGGTTCTCCGAATCGGATGCCGAATCGTAACCCTCGACCGCTAGCTCTCCAGGAGAGTGCGAACGAGTGGAGGCGGCCCTGGAAGAGGGAGACTCCGACTTGGTACGTGGCTCAGGAGAGCCAGAGCTGTGACCACGAGAACGTCCTCCGGAAGAGTGACGCGTGTGGCCTGAAGAAGTGGTCGGGCGAGACCTGTGAGAGGAACGCCCGTGTCTACCAGAAGACTCCTGAGATGAGTCAGAGGAGGCACCCCTATTACGCTTATGCGAAGCGTAGGGAGAAGGGGAACGGGACCTTCTAGAGGGCCAGTGAAGGGTAGACCTCTCCAAGGCAGTCACCACAAAACGGGAGAACTGTGCCAAGTCGGATATAGACTGGGAGAGGGAGGAAACCTGGGCTGGAGGGGCGGCCAAACCCACCGGGTCTGAAGGGGCACCTGGGTTAGAAATAGCAGGGGGGTCTGGGGGAGCAGTGGAGCAGGCAGAACAAGTGGGTTTGGCAGAGCCTAGTATTTTTGCAGAGCAGTTTTTACAGGCGTAATGGGTAACTAATATTCCCGATATCTGCTTAGAGGGAGGAACAGTTCAGGGCACGGACATGACAAAAAAAAATGAACAGTCTCACCCAAGTCTGTGTCCCAAGGCAGCTGCTGTGAGGAGAACTCTGCACCGTGCTGAGAAGAGTGAGAAAAGATGCCGGCCAATAGGAGGAAGAGGCCGGGTCAGAGGCAAGGAGCTCTGTGATTGGCCCTTGCACGGCCCCAACGCGTGCACAGCGCTGATTGGTTGCTATTTAGCGCTGCTGAGGCGCTTATACGGCCAGGTGGGCGGCGCTAACGTCTGCCGGGCCGCCGAAGGATACAGCGGGACTCACTCTGCAATGGCGCCCGCTCCGAATTCCGAGCGCACACGCCGCCTGTAGTGAGTTCCTGTGCGCCCGGGGACGGAGCGGGCGGAGTGCCGACGGCAGCCGTGGCTGCCGAAAATGAAAGTAAAAAGTGCACCCGGCCGCAGGAAGAAGCCTGCGGCGCGTGCACTGTAAAACTCAAAGTTTCAAATAAAGTGCTCCCTTAAAGGAGTACTCTGAAGCAAAACTTTTCTCCACCAATAGAAAGCATTGCCAAAGTTATATAACATAATAAATCACCTCCATTGACTTGCAGGCAGCCATCACTGTGTTTTGTGAAAACCGGAAGTACAGCTGATCTGTGTGGATTATGACTTTCGTTCCCCATTATGCAGCCGTCCGCAGCCATCTTGAGAACGAAGTGTCATCGTTCTCTGTATCCTCCCCACTGTATGCCGGCCCCCACACCCTCGAGACGGTCACTCCCACTCCTAAATATGTACGCCCCATTCATTTAGTAAACGCCTCCCCAGCCTCCCTCCCATCATGCTGAGCTGCGCGCGCCTGCGCACTCAGCATTTACTTTGGACCACGCTGACGTAACTATCAGGATTATTCACAAAAGGAGTTACACATAAAAGTAACATAACACCCGTCGTATGCGCATGACCAAATGCAAAACAGACCTAATGATTCACAATAGTCTGCCTATTGGGGAGGGGAGAGCAGGAGGGAGGGGAGGGGGTGAGGAGGAGGAGGGAGGCACGGAGGGACAGGAACTTGAAGCAAGGCAGCATGGGGGATGATGATTTTTACGTCACCCTCCACACCACCATAACCAGGAAGTGCCATGAAATACGGAGCGCTGCACCGGGAGAATGGCTGGACCAATTGCAACAAGAAGTACATGGCCAGAGAGGTACAGCCATGGGGAACATTTGTGGGATATAAATTTAGGAATCAGAGTACTCCTTTAACTGTGCCCCCATACTGTGTACTGTAGCCATTGCTCCCCCAATAATAAAAAACAAATCCCCTGCAGAGAATAATAAGATATCGCAAGGCCAGCCCCAGCTTCAGCAGGATAGCCAAAAACAGGGGGTTTACAGCTGTTGCAAGACCTATGGAGAGAAAGATACTCACCTAAGCTGAAGAACTTACCTAAAGAAGTCTTCAGACTGTAGTCTTCAGTCAGCATTTTAACCTGCGGAAAGCCAAACTCATAGTGAGGCGAACAGGGAGATAGGGGAACCCGGACCCATGAGGTAAAACCCCAAGCGCTGACCGCTGGCAAGAGGGGGTTAACAGTACATCCAAGATGCCTGCCACCTCTCGCAATGGGGAAACAGTGAACCGAAGTTCCTGAGTCCCCACCTGAAAACAGAAATAAAAAGGAATAAAGAACTAACACATTCCCTAAACATAAAAAATATGAGACCTGGTCTGGAGAACACCAGACCAGTGTCAACCTCCTTAAGACATTAAACAAAAACTGAATTGCTCAGTGGCCTGGAGGCGGGTATATCCTGCTGGGAGGAGCCGACTTTTTGGTTACCATAGTGTCAAGCCTCCTAGAGACAGCAGCATATACTCAGAGTCTGTGTCCCCCAATGGAGCGGATAGAGAAATATATATTTAAAAAAGTCATCTTATCAGTAGAACTACAAAATATAAAAAGTTTTTGATAATGACAGTGCCTTTAACCCCTTAAGGACCCAGCCATTTTACACCTTAGGACCCGGCCATTTTTTGCACATCTGACCACTGTCACTTTAAACATTAATAACTCTGGAATGCTTTTAGTTATCATTCTGATTCCGAAAAAGTTTTTCCGTGACATTTTCTACTTATTCTAACATAGTGGTAACATTTTTGGGTAACTTGCATCCTTTCTTGGTGAAAAATCCGCAAATTTGATGAAAAATTTGAAAATTTTGCATTTTTTCTAACTTTGAAGCATTCTGCTTGTAAGGAAAATGGATATTCCAAATACATTTTTTTAATTCACATATACAATATATCCACTTTATGTTTGCATCATAAAAAGTTGCATCATAAAAAGTTTTTACTTTTGGAAGACACCAGAGGGCTTCAAAGTTCAGCAGCAATTTTCCAATTTTTCACAAAATTTCCAAACTCACTATTTTTCAGGGACCAGTTCAGGTTTGAAGTGGATTTGAAGGGTCTTCACCTTAGAAATACCCCACAAGTGACCCCATTATAAAAACTGCACCCCCCCAAAGTATTCAAAATGACATTCAGTCAGCGTTTTAACCCTTTAGGTGTTTCACAGGAATAGCAGCAAAGTGAAGGAGAAAATTCACAATCTTCATTTTTTACACTTGCATGTTCTTGTAGACCCAATTTTTGAACTTTTACAAGGGGTAAAAGGAGAAAATTTATACTTATATTTGTAGCCCAATTTCTCTCGAGTAAGCACATACCTCATATGTCTATGTAAAGTGTTTGGCGGGCGCAGTAGAGGGCTCAGAAGCGAACGAGCGACAAGGAGATTTTGGAGAGTATGTTTTTCTGAAATGGTTTTTGGGGGGCATGTTGCATTTAGGAAGCCCCTATTGTGCCAGAATAGCAACCCCCCCCCCACATGGCATACCATTTTGGAAACTAGACCCCTTGAGGAATGTAATAAGGAATTAAGTGAGCCTTAATACCCCACAGGGGTTTCACGACTTTTGCATATGTAAAAAAATAAAAATAAAATTCACTAAAATGTGTGTTTCCCCCCAATTTTCACATTTTTGCAAGGGTTAATAGCAGAAAATACCCCCCAAAATTTGTAACCCCATCTCTTCTGAGTATGGAGGTACCCCATAAGTTGACCTGAAGTGCACTACGGGCGAACTACAATGCTCAGAAGAGAAGGAGTCATATTTGGCTTTTTGAGAGCAAATTTTGCTCGGGGGGTATGTCGCATTTAGGAAGCCCCTATGGTGCCAGGACAGCAAAAAACAAAAAAAAAAAAAAAAAAACACATGGCATACCATTTTGGAAACAATATACCCCTTGAGGAACGTAACAAGGGGTACAGTGAGCATTTACCCCCCACTGGTGTCTGTCAGATCTTTGGAACAGTGGACTGTACAAAATTTTTAATATGCACAGCCCACTGTTCCAAAGATCTGTCAGACATCAGTGGGGTGTAAATTCTCACTGCACCCCTCATTACATTCCATGAGGGGTGTAGTTTCCAAAATGGGGTCACATGTGGGGTTTTGTTTTTTTTGCGTTTGTCAAAACCGCTGTAACAATCAGCCACCATTGTGAAAATTACCTCAAATGTACATGGTGCACTCTCCCTTCTGGGCCTTCTTGTGCAGCCCCAGAGCACTTTGCGCCCACATATGGGGTATCTCGGTAGTCGGGAGAAATTGCATTACAAATTTTAGGGGGCTATTTTCCCCTTTTACCTCTTGTCAAAATGAAAAGTATAGGGCAACACCAGCATGTTAGTGTAAAAAAATTATTTTTTCACACTAACATTCTGGTGTAGACCCCAACTTCACCTTTTCATAAGGGGTGAAAGGAGAAAAAGCCCCCCAAAATTTGTTAGGCAATTTCTCCCGAGTACCGCGATACCCCATATGTGGCCCTAAACTGTTGCCTTGAAATACGACAGGGCTCCAAAGTGAGAGCGTCATGCGCATTTGAGGCCTGAATTAGGGATTGCATAGGGGTGGACATAGGGGTATTCTACGCCAGTGATTCCCAAACAGGGTGTCTCCAGCTGTTGCAAAACTCCCAGCATGCTTGGACAGTCAACGGCTGTCCGGCAATACTGGGAGTTGTTGTTTTGCAACAGCTGGAGGCTCCATTTTGGAAACAGTGGCGTACCAGACGTTTTTCATTTTTATTGGGGAGGGGAGGGGGGCTGTGTAGGGGTATGTGTATATGTAGTGTTTTTTACTTTTTATTTTATTTTGTGTTAGTGTAGTGTTTTTAGGGTGCAGTCACACGGGCGGGGGATTACAGCGAGTTTCCCGCTACGAGTTTGAGCTGCCGCGCAAAATTTGCTGCATCGCAAACTTGCAGCCTGATACTCACTGTAAGCCCCCTGCCCATGTGAATGTACCCTGTACATTCACAGGGGGGAGGAACCTCCAGCTGTTGCAAAACTACAACTCCCAGCATGCACGGTCTATCAGTGCATGCTGGTAGTTATAGTTTTGCAACAGCTGGAGGCACACGGGTTGGGAAACACTGAGTTAGGAAACAGACAATGTTTCCCAACGAGTGCGCCTCCAGATGTTGCAAAACCACTACTCCCAAACATTCTCAGGCATGCTGGAAGTAGTAGTTCGGCAACATCTTTAGAGCCAGATGTTGCCGAACTACAACTCCCAGCATGCTTGGAGTTGTAGTTTTGCAACATCTGGAGGACTACAGATTGCAGACCACTAATACAGTGGTTCCCAATCTGTGCCCTTCCAGATATTGCAAAACTACAACTCCCAGTATGCCAAAACTGTCCAGGCATGCTGGGAGTTGTAGTTCTGCAACATCTGAAGGGCCAGATGTTACAGAACTACAACTCCCAGCATGCCTGGACAGTAAGGGCATGCTGAGGATGTGTAGTTTTGCAACATTTGGAAGGGCACAGTGGTCTCCAAACTGTGGACCTCCAGATCCAGATGTTGCAAAACTGCAACTCCGTGCATGCCCAGACGCCAAGGGGACCAGATGGAGGAGTCCAGATCGCTTTACGGCGGTCTGGACTGCTGCAAAGGTCCCGCAACGCCGCCGAAGATCCACTTACCTGTCGCCACCGCCGCCGGGATCCGGGTCTTCAGGGACGAGGTAAGTACCGGGGCCGGGCCCCGTCCCCAGCCGCGTCCTCCGGTCTTCCTCCCGTTCTCTCCGGACTTCCAGGGGCCAGGCAGGGCGGGAGGAAGTAACAGCCCCCCCCCCCCCCTGCAATTGGTCGGTTAGATAACCGAGGAATCGCAGGGGATAGGAGGAGGTGGCAGGCTTGCCACCTCGCTCCTATACTTCAGCATGGACCTGGCTGTCTGTAACAACCGGGATCATGCAAAATTACCGGGCGGTCGGGTCCCAGAGACTTGATCAGCCCTCACGATTTCCCTCACGATTTGCGGCGATCGCCAACATGGGGGGCAGACATGGCCCCCCTCGGCGTTTGCCCTGGATGCCTGCTGAATCATTTCAGCAGGCATCCGCTTCCGATCTCTGCCCGGCGCGCAGCAGGGACCGGAAAACGCCAAGGTGTAAGTTTACGCCCTGGGTCCTTAAGTACCAGGGCGTAAAATTACGCCCTGGGTCCTGAACAGGTTAAGGACTCAGGATTATTTCATTTTTTTCCTCCTCAATTGACATCACAACAGGATGTGATGTGGATAGATGCATTATGGGTAATATAGCGACATCAGTCATTACCAATGTAGTACACGCCCAACCTTCATTCATTGGGGAATTCCAATTTAGGAGTATGTCTAACTAATAAAGTCTGTTAAACCAGATTTTAAACACACCAAAGGGGAACTCTCTCTCACAGAAGGATAAGCTGAACTCTCTAGAGGAGTTCACCATTTTGAGAGATCCTCTATCTCTTGGAGTCCTGTCTCTGAAAGAGGTCTGATAAGATATGAGAGCCATGGTGAGATCCGAGTAGATCTAAGCAAGCTGATCACACATTACAGACTGATCACATGGTACAGAACTATGGCTACCCATGACGATGCGATGATGGAGTATCCAGCTTTCCTAGGAGAAGTGAGATTCTTACTAGGGATCGACCGATTATCGGTTTGGCCAATATTATCGGCCGATATTCACGATTTTGGACATTATTGGTATCGGCATTTACCTTGCCGATAATCCCCTGACCCCCGCACCGCCCCCACCTCACCGCACCCCCCACCGCATCCTTAGAGTTGCCCATTCTTGGAGTCATGTGATGTGTAGTTGGTTAGAAGGGGAAAGAGGGTATTTACCATTCCATATTGATATGTCTATGATTAGATACTGCGCATCTTGACATGCGGTTTCCTCTGGACAGAGTGGTTTATAACCTTTTTCTTATATGATATCCTAATCTAGTAGCTCATGTTGTATAGTAATATAACAGATGCTTACTACGTACACTCTTATGTAGTCAAATAACAAGCTTGTAATGCTTTATCACTAATATCTTGATATATTAATATTTAATCAATATTCTTTTATTACTGTGTTTTTATTTGTGTCACCAATTATACTTTGTAATGGCAACTTATTTTATAACAATCTTTGGCAAAACAACTGGGGTGAAATAACTTTTGTAAGTTTTTAGAGCTTCCGTTTCTACACAGTTCAATTTTTGGTAACAAGTTATAATATAATTACATACATCAAAATTAGAATGTTTAAAATAGTCATATTCTGACCCCTGCAACTTTTTTATTTTTCTGCATAAGGGGGTGTATGAGGGCTCATTTTTTGCGCTGCAGTCTGTAGTTTTTATTGGTAAAATTTTTGTTTTGATGGGCCTTTTTGATGGCTTTTTATAAATTTTTTTTTTGGTATATGAAGTGATCAAAAATGCACAATTTTGGACTTTGGTATACTTTTACGTGTACGCGATCGAGAGGGGAGTTGCTTATTCACATTTTTTACACTTTTTTTTCTGTTAATCCCTTATAGGGGGCTATACCATGCAATCTTTTGACTGCATATACTGTTCAATGCTATGCCATAGCATAGATCAGTGTTATCGATGCTCTGCTGCTCTAGCCTGCTGAAGCTTCCTGGATCTGTGGAGGCCCGACCGAGTGGAGGCCCGATCGGTCGGTAAGGAGGCAGTTAAGGGCCCTCCCGCTGTCCTCTCAGCTGATCAGGACATCACGATTTAAGCGTCTAAAGGGATAATGCAGCGTCTAAAGGGATAATGCCAGACATTGGCCCAGTCGGAGATGCCCTGCATTACCCTGCTGATAGCAGTCGGGACTCACCGGGTTTAACACACGCTCAGACATCCACTATATCTGCATAGCAAAAGAGCCCCCTAGAGCCCCAATACACCATTACCATTACAGAGCTAGCAGAACTGCAGCAGGATACCGCCTCTGACCGCCAGGGGGGTGTCTGCTCCAGTAAGGAGGGAGGGAGGAGTACAGGGCAGGCCAGACAGGTACTAGTGGTGGGGGACTCAATTATTAGGGGGACAGACAGGCAATCTGTCACAAAGACCGGGATCGCCGAACAGCGTGTTGTCTGCCTGGCGCACGAGTTCTGCACATCGCGGATCGGGTTGACAGGTTGCTGGGCGGGGCTGGAGAGGACCCAGCAGTCATGGTACATATTGGCACCAATGACAAAATAAGAGGTAGGTGGAGTGTCCTTAAAAATTATTTCAGGGACTTAGGCCGCAAGCTTAAGGCAAGGACCTCCAAGGTAGTATTTTCTGAAATACTACCAGTACCACGAGCCACACCAGAGAGGCAGCGGGAGATCAGGGAGGTAAACAAGTGACTCAGAAGCTGGTGTAGGAAGGAAGGGTTTGGGTTCATGGAGAACTGGGCTGACTTCGCTGTCGGTTACCGGCTCTACCGTAGGGACGGGCTGCACCTCAATGGGGAGGGTGCAGCTGTGCTTGGGGAGAAGATGGCTAGAAGGGTGGAGGAGTGTTTAACCCCTTGGGGACGGAGCCCATTATGACCCTAAGGACGGGAGCATTTTTTGCAAATCTGACCACTGTCACTTTAAGCATTAATAACTCTGGAATGCTTTTACTTATAAATTTGATTCCGAGATTGTTTTTTCGTGACATATTCTACTTTATGTTAGTGGTAAATTTTCGGCGATACTTGCATCCTTTCTAGGTGAAAAATGCAAAAATTTCATGAAAAATTTGAAAATTTTGCATTTTTCTAACTTTGAAGCTCTCTACTTATAAGGAATATGGATATTCCAAATAAATTATGTATCGATTCACATATACAATATATCTACTTTATGTTTGCATCATAAAATTGACGAGTTTTTACTTTTGGAAGACATCAGGGGGCTTCAAAGTTCAGCAGCAATTTTCCAAATTTTCGCAAAATTTTCAAAATCGGAATTTTTCAGGGACCAGTTCAGGTTTGAAGTGGATTTGAAGGGTCTTCTGGTTAGAAATACCCGATAAATGACCCCATTATAAAAACTGCACCCCTCAATGTATTCAAAATGACATTCAGTAAGTGTGTTAATCCTTTAGGTGTTTCACAGGAATAGCAGCAAAGTGAAGGAGAAAATTCTAAATCTTCATTTTTTACACTGGCATGTTCTTGTAGACCCAGTTTTTGAATTTTTACAAGGAAAAAAATCCTCTCAAAATTTGTAACCCAATTTCTCTCGAGTAAGAAAATACCTCATATGTGTATGTCAAATGTTTGGCGGGCGCAGTAGAGGGCTCAGAAGCGAAGGAGCAACAATGGGATTCAGGAGAGTGAGTTTTTCTGAAATGGTTTTTGGGGGGCATGTCCCATTTAGGAAGCCCCTATGGTGCCAGGACAGCAAAAAAAAAACACATCGCACACAATTATGGAAACGACACCCCTCAAGGAACGTAACAAGGGGTACAGTGAGCCTTAACACCCCACAGGTGTTTGACAACTTTTTGTTAAAGTCGGATGTGTAAATGAAAAAAAAAAAATTTTCCACTAAAATGCTGGTTTTTCCCCAAATTTTACTTTTTTACAAAGGGTAATAGGAGAAAATGCCCCCCAAAATTTGTAACCCCATTTCTTCTGAGTATGGAAATACCCCATATGTGGACGTCAAGTGCACTGCGAGCGAACTACAATGCTCAGAAGAGAAGGAGCACCATTGAGCTTTTAGAGAGATAATTTGTTTGGAATGGAAGTCGGGGGCCATGTGCATTTACAAAGCCCCCCGTGGTGCCAGAACAGTGGACCCCCCCACATGTGACCCCATTTTGGAAACTACACCCCTCACGGAATGTAATAAGGGGTGCAGTGAGCATTTACACCCCACTGGTGTTTGACAGATCTTTGGAACAGTGGGCTGTGCAAACAAAAAAATAAAATTTTTCATTTTCACAGACCACTGTCCCAAAAATCTGTCAGACCCCTGTGGGGCGTAAATGCTCACTGTACCCCTTATTACATTCCGTGAGGGGTGTAGTTTCCAAAATTATTATTTTGCATTTATGTCAGAACCGCTGTAAAATCAGCCACCCCTGTGCAAATCACCAATTTCGGCCTCAAATGTACATGGTGCGCTCTCACTCCTGAGCCTTGTTATGCGCCCGCAGAGCATTTTACGCCCATATATGGGGTATTTCCGTACTCAGCAGAAATTGCGTTACAAATTTTGGGGGTCTTTTTTTCCTTTTACCTCTTGTGAAAATAAAAAGTAAAGGACAACACCAGCATGTTAGTGTAAAATTTTTTTTTTTTTACACTAACAGGCTGGTGTAGACCCCAACTTTTCCTTTTCATAAGGGGTAAAAGGAGAAAAAGCCCCCCAAAATTTGCAAGTGCAATTTCTCCCGAGTACGGAGATACCCCATATGTGGCCCTAAACTGTTTCCTTGAAATACGACAGGGCTCCAAAGTGAGAGAGCTCCATGCGCATTTGAGGACTAAATTAGGGATTGCACAGGGGTGGACATAGGGGTATTCTACGCCAGTGATTCCCAAACAGGGTGCCTCCAGCTGTTGCTAAACTCCCAGCATGCCTGGACAATCAGTGGCTGTCCGGAAATGCTGGGAGTTGTTGTTTTGCAACAGCTGGAGGCTCCGTTTTGGAAACACTGCTGTACAATACGTTTTTTATTTTTATTGGGGGGGGACAGTGTAAGGGGTGTATATGTAGTGTTTTACCCTTTATTTTGTGTTAGTGTAGTGTAGTGTTTTTAGGGTACATTCACACTGGCGGGTTACGGTGAGTTTCCCGGTAGGAATTTGCGCTGCGGCGAAAAATTTGCCGCAGCTCATACTTGAAGCAGGAAACTTGCTGTAAACCCGCCCGTGTGAATGTACCCTGTACGTTCACATGGGGGGGCAAACCTCCAGCTGTTTCAAAACTACAACTCCCAGCATGCACGGTCTGTCAGTACATGCTGGGAGTTGTAGTTTTGAAACAGCTGGAGGCACACTGGTTGGAAAACCTTCAGTTAGGTTCTGTTACCTAACTCAGTATTTTCCAACCAGTGAGCCTCCAGCTGTTGCAAAACTACAACTCCCAGCATGCATGGTCTGTCAGTACATGCTGGGAGTTGTAGTTTTGCAACAGCTGGAGGCACACTGGTTGGAAAACCTTCAGTTAGGTTCTGTTACCTAACTCAGTATTTTCCAACCAGTGAGCCTCCAGCTGTTGCAAAACTACAACTCCCAGCATGCACGGTCTGTCAGTACATGCTGGGAGTTGTAGTTTTGAAACAGCTGGAGGCACACTGGTTGGAAAATACTGAGTTAGGTAACAGAACCCAACTCAGTATTTTCCAACCAGTGTGCCTCCAGCTGTTGCAAAACTACAATTCCCAGCATGTCTGATCACAGAAGGGCATGCTGGGAGATGTAGTTATGCAACAGCTGGAGGTACGCAACTACAACTCCCAGCATGCCGAGACAGCTGTTTGCTGTGTGGGCATGCTGGAATTTGTAGTTTTGCAACATCTGGAGTGCTACAATTTAGAGACCACTGAACAGTGATCTCCAAACTGTGGACCTCCAGATGTTGCAAAACTACAACTCCCAGCATGCCCAGACAGCAAACAGCTGTGTGGGCATGCTGGGAGTTGTAGTTTTGCAAGATCTAGAGGGCAGTATAGAGATCACTGTGCAGTGGTCTCTAAACTGCAGACCTCCAGCTGTTGCAAAACTACAAATTCCAGCATGTCCACACAGCAAACAGCTGTCTGGGCATGCTGGGAGTTGTAGTTTTGCAACATCTGGAGGGCTACAGTCTAGAGACCACTATAGTGGTCTCAGACTGTAGCCCTCTAGATGTTGCTATGCAACTACTCACCGGCTTCCGTCGCATCCGGGAGCCGTCCTCTTCTGCCGCACGCCGCCGCAGATCTCCGTCGCCGCCGCCGATCCCCGTCGCTCCGCTGCCTCCGGAGGGGTAAGTGGACTCCGGCACCGCTCCTCTTCATTTTCCCCGTTCTGCCCCGCCTATTGTGGGAGGGCAGGACGGGGAAAACGAAAGTAAACCCCTCCGCCCCTGATCTGCTATTGGTGGTCGCGTCTAGACCACCAATAGCAGAGATAGGAGGGGTGGCACCCATGCCACCTCACTCCTATCGCTTTAGGGGGATCGTGGGTGTCTTAGACACCCGCGATCCCCCTTCTATTCCGGGTCACCGGGTCCCCATAGACCCGTAATCGGCGCAAATCGCAAGTGTGAATTCACTTGCGATTTGCACCGATCGCCGACATGGGGGGGGGTCTAATGACCCCCCTGGGCATTTGCACGGGGTGCCTGCTGATAGATATCAGCAGTCACCCCGGCCCGGTCCCCGCCCTTCGTCCTTAAGTACCAGGACGCAAGGGCGTATGCATACGCCCTTCGTCCCCAACAGGTTAAACTAGGGACTTGGGGGGAGGGAACCTACAACAAAGAGGGGGAAGATAGTGTAGAGAGAGAGGTGGGAATTATAAATGTACCTGGGGGTGGAGCGGAGGGAGGGGTTAGAATAGTTAATAGGAATAGGCTTCATAGGAAAATAAAACTTACACCCTTGAATCCCATTAACCCTAATAACATAAAGGATGGAAATGTAAAGTGTATGTTCACAAATGCCAGAAGCCTAGCAAATAAAATGGGGGAGCTTGAGGCCTTGATACTGGAGGAACATATTGATATAGGTGGGGTCACTGAGACATGGCTGGACTCCTTGCATGACTGGGCTGTCAATCTGCAGGGGTTTACATTGTTTCGCAAGGATAGAATGAACAGAAAAGGTGGTGGAGTCTGTCTGTATGTAAGAAGTGGTATGAAAGTCAGTGTGAACGATGCCATAGTGTGTGATGATTTTGAGGAGGTGGAATCACTGTGGGTAGAATTACAAAAGGAGGGAAATACTGAAAAAATAATATTTGGGGTAATCTACAGACCCCCTAATATCACTGAAGAGATAGAAGTTCGGCTTCATAAACAAATACAGAGGGCTGCCCGGGCAGGTACAGTGGTAATAATGGGAGATTTTAACTATCCAGATATAGATTGGGGTCCGGGGTTGGCTAAAACTACAAAGGGGCGACAATTCCTAAATTTATTGCAGGATAATTTTATGGGCCAGTTTGTGGAGGACCCAACAAGAAGTGATGCCTTGTTGGATCTGATCATTTCCAACAACGCAGAGCTGGTTGGTAATGTAACTGTGCGGGAAAACCTTGGTAATAGCGACCACAATATAGTTACTTTTGACTTAAAATGTAGAAAACAAAGACAGGCGGGGAAGGCAAAAACATATAACTTTAAAAAGGCAAACTTCCCTGGGCTGAGGGCTGCACTACAGGACATAGACTGGGGGGAGGTGTTGTCAAATACTGATACAGAAGGTAAATGGGACATCTTTAAATCAACTCTAAATAACTATACATCTAAATATATACCAAAGGGGAACAAATGTAAACGATTAAAACTAAATCCTACATGGCTGACACATGATGTTAAAAGAGCAATAAACAACAACAAAAATAGCCTTCAAAAAATACAAATCTGATGGGTCAGCAATAACATTTAAACAGTACAAAGAGCTTAATAAAATCTGTAAAAATGTAATAAAAACAGCAAAAATTCAAAACGAGAGACAGGTGGCCAAAGAAAGCAAAACTAATCCTAAATATTTTTTTAGATATATAAATGCAAAAAAACCAAGGACAGAGCATGTAGGACCCCTTAATAATGATAATGGGGTGGTTGTCACAGGCGATCAAGAGAAAGCGGAGCTACTGAATGGGTTCTTTAGTTCTGTATACACTATGGAAAAAGGAGCTGACATTGGCCAGGTCAGTGCTGGTAACACATCATGTAATGTACTGAACTGGCTTAATGTAGAGATGGTACAAGGTAAGTTAAGTGATATAAATGTAAGCAAATCCCCAGGGCCGGATGGACTTCACCCAAGAGTTCTTAGAGAGGTAAGTTCAGTAATATCTGTACCCCTGTTCATGATATTTAGAGATTCTCTGGTGTCTGGTATTGTGCCAAGGGACTGGCGCAAGGCGAATGTGGTGCCAATCTTCAAAAAGGGCTCTAGGTCTTCCCCAGGAAACTATAGACCAGTAAGTTTAACGTGCATTGTGGGTAAATTGTTTGAAGGACTTATAAGGGATTACATACAGGAATACATAGGGGATAATTGTATTATAAGTGATAGCCAGCATGGGTTTACTAAGGATAGAAGTTGTCAAACCAATCTAATTTGCTTTTATGAAGAGGTGAGTAGAAGCCTTGACAGAGGAATGGCTGTGGATATAGTGTTTCTGGATTTTGCTAAAGCGTTTGATACTGTCCCTCATAGACGTCTGACAGGTAAGTTAAGGTCTTTGGGTTTGGAAATTTTAGTTTGTAACTGGATTGAACACTGGCTCATGGATCGTACCCAGAGAGTGGTGGTCAATGATTCCTACTCTGATTGGTCCCCGGTTATTAGTGGTGTACCCCAAGGTTCAGTACTGGGCCCGCTGTTGTTTGATTTATTTATCAATGATTTAGAGGATGGTATTAACAGCTCTGTTTCTATCTTTGCAGATGACACCAAGCTTTGTAGCACGGTACAGTCTATAGAGGATGTGCATAAGTTTCAAGATGACTTGGATAGACTAAGTGTCTGGGCATCCACTTGGCAAATGAGGTTCAATGTGGATAAATGTAAAGTTATGCATTTGGGTACTAATAACCTGCATGCATCGTATGTCTTAGGGGGGATTAAACTGTCAGAGTCACTGGTAGAGAAGGATCTGGGTGTACTTGTAGATCACAGACTACAGAATAGCATGCAATGTCAGGCTGCTGCTTCCAAAGCCGGCAGGATATTGTCATGTATAAAAAGAGGCATGGACTCAAGGGACAGGGACATAATACTCCCCCTTTATAAAGCATTGGTACGGCCTCACCTGGAATATGCTGTTCAGTTTTGGGCACCTGTCCATAAAAGGGACACTGCGGAGTTGGAAAGGGTGCAGAGACGCACGACTAAACTAATATGGGGCATGGAACATCTTAGCTATGAGGAGCGATTAAAGGAGTTACAATTGTTTAGTCTTGAGAAGAGACGTTTAAGGGGGGATATGATAAAAATATATAAGTATATTAATGGCCCATAAAAAATATGGAGAAAAACTGTTCCAGGTTAAACCCCCCCAAAGGACGAGGGGGCACTCCCTCCGTCTGGAGAAGAAAAAGTTTAGTCTCAAGGGGCGACACGCCTTCTTTACCGTGAGGAATGTGAATTTATGGAACGGTCTACCTCAGGAACTGGTCACAGCAGGAACAATTAACAGCTTTAAAACAGGATTAGATACATTCATGGAACAAAATAACATTAATGCTTATGAAGAAATATAAAATCCCATCCCTTCCCCAATATCGCGCCACACCCCTACTCCTTAATTCCCTGGTTGAACTTGATGGACATATGTCTTTTTTCGACCGTACTAACTATGTAACTATGTAACCATCACCATTTCTAAAGTCAAATTAGCAGACAACTCAGGGTGGTAACATTTTTTAAAAAACAGCAGTGTAGAGGAGGAAGATTGTTCTTAGCACAATAACCCCAAAAATAATTAGAGAAGGCCATGGGGCCCAGCAGAGGCCCTAGGGAAGCTGTTGGAGGGGAAGCAGACCAGAGAAAAAGAGTTTGGATGTACTGAGGCAAACCAAAGCTTCTCAATCTCTATCTATTTACTATAGGCATGGTACTAGAGGCCAGGTGGCATAGGTGGGTCTCACCATATAATATCGGGTTATCTCCATTGATTTACTAGTTATCAAAACCTACATTAGGCAATTGAAGTCTCTTAGCATGCCAGATGAACAGGAAAATCGCAGATAAAGCAGCTTAGGGAAGATTGTTATTTTGACCAATGCAATCCGACCGAAAAAAGAAATAGAGTGAGTCCACCAGCGTTCTATCAAGGCTAAACTTAACCTCTTCAGGACACAGGGCGTATGGATACGCACTGCATTCCGAGTCCTTAAGGACCGAGGGCGTATCCATACGCCCGTGGGAAATCCGGTCCCCACCGCTAGCTGGTTGGGGCCGGAGCTGGATGCCTGCTGAAATCATTCAGCAGGCACCAGGGTGCCTGCTGAATGATTTCAGCAGGCATCCAGCTCCGGTCCCCAACCAGCTAGCGGTGGGGACCGGATTTCCCACGGGCGTATGGATCGCCCAGGGGGGTCCTGAGACCCCCCCCATGTCGGCGATCGGAGAAAATCGCATGTCAATTCAGACATGCAATTTTCTCCAATTCCGGGCTGATCGGGTCTCTGGTGACCCGATCACCCGGAAAATAGGGCTGATCGGAGTTGTCAGCAACAGCCCCGATCAGCCTAAAGGATAGGAGTGAGGTTGCAAAGCTGCGATCTACTCCTATCCCCTGCCATTACTCAGAACGGAGTTCTGACCAATGGCAGCGCAGGACAGGGGGTTGCCATGGCAACCCCCCTTTCTGCCCGCCCCTGGATGTCGAGGGGCTCTGGGAAGAAGATGGAGGCCGTACCTGCAGGAGAAGATGCCTGGGGACCTGGGATCTTCGCTGGAGCCTGCTGGATCCTGATCAGGTAGGGAATCAACAGTGGGGGAGGGGGATTGAAAATGAAAGTAAATCGATCTTTACTGTGGCAACCACTAGGGGGGCCAAACTGCAACTCCCAGCATGCCCAGACAGCCAAAGGTGTCTGGGCATGCTGGGAGTTGTAGTTTTGCAACATCTGGTGGGTCACAGTTTGGAGACCACTGTTACAGTGGTGCCCAAACAGTAGCCCTCCAGATGTTGCCAAACTACAACTCTCAGCATGCCTCGACTGCCCAGGCATGCTGGGAGTTGTAGTTCTGTAACATCTGTCCCTTCAGATTTAGCAATTTTCATGACATTTTTGAAAATTGCTGCTCTACTTTGAAGCCCTCTAATTTTTTCAAAAAGCAGAAATATGTCCATTTTATGATGCCAACATAAAGTGGACATATTGTGTTTGTGAAGAAAAATTAAATTTATTTGGAATATCCATTTTCCTTACAACTAGAGAGCTTCAAAGTTAGAAAAATGCAAAATTTTCAAAATTTTCATGAAATTTTGGGATTTTTCAACAAAAAAGGATGCAATTAACGCCGAAAATTTACCACCAAAATAAAGTAGAATACCGTATTTATCGGCGTATAACACGCACTTTTTAGGCTAAAATTTTTAGCCTAAAGTCTATGTGCATGTTATACGCCGATACACTCCCAGGAAAGGCAGGGGGAGAGAGGCCGTCGCTGCCCGCTTCTCTCCCCCTGCCTTCCCTGGGGTCTAGAGCGCTGCTGCCGGCCCTTCTCTCCCCCTAGCTATCGGCGCCGCTGCCCGTTCTGTCCCCCTGACTATCGGTGCCGGCGCCCCATTGCCGGCGCCGATAGCCAGGGGGAGAGAAGGGGCAGCGGCACCCATTGCCGGCGCCGCTGCCCCATTGCCTCTCCCCATCCCCGGTGGCATAATTACTTGGGTCGGATCCGCGCTGCTGCAGGCCTCCGGCGTGCGTCCCCTGCGTCGTTGCTATGCACGGCGCGGCGCACTGACGTCATGCGCCGCGCTGTGCAGTGCATAGCAACGACGCCGGGGACGCACGCCGGAAGCCTGCAGCAGCGCGGACCCGAACCAGGTAATTATGCCACCGGGGATGGGGGGAGGCAACAGGGCAGCGGCGCCGGCAATCGGTGCTGCTGCCCCTTCTCTCCCCCTGGCTATCGGCGCCGGCAATGGGGCGCCGGCACCGATAGTCAGGGGGACAGAACGGGCAGTGGCGCCGATAGCTAGGGGGAGAGAAGGGCCGGCAGCAGCGCTTTAGACCCCAGGAAAGGCAGGGGGAGAGAAGCGGGCAGCGACGGCCTCTCTCCCCCTGCCTTTCCTGGGGGTGTATCGGGGTATACACGCGCACACACGCACACCCTCATTTTACCATGGATATTTGGGTAAAAAACTTTTTTTACCCAAATATCCTTGGTAAAATGAGGGTGCGTGTTATAGGCCGATAAATACGGTATGTCACGAAATAACAATCTCAGAATCAGAATATTCGGTAAAAGCGTTTTCGCGTTATTAATTCGTAAAGTGACGGTGGTCATAATTGCGAAAAAGGGCTCAGTCCTTAAGGTGAAAAAGCCCTGCGTCCTTAAGGGGTTAAGCTCTCAGTACGGGGGGTTTGAATTGGATGAGATGTATTGGGGAGTAAGAGAGGGCCCCTAAATATTTAATGGAGGAAGGGGACCACTTAAAAAAAAAAAGAAATTAGCACGAAGGAGGGCAGAGATTCAATGACATAGCCTAAGTTTTAGAGAGATTTGCTTTATAACCAGAGAAGGTGATCGCTATACAAATTAGAAAGGAATAGTATAGGGCCGGTCAGGGTGAAAAGGATGTTATCCAGATTTTAAATTCCCAGCCCAGAAATTGGACACCAGAGATTTTCGGTTCCCCTGTATTAAACAAGCATAAAGGACAACCCTGGCAGGACTTACTGAAAAAAGGTAACCTAGCGGTTGCTTGATGAGGAAATTTGATAGAGGCAGTGTGATTTGAGTAAAGAATTCTCAGTGCGGTCAGAAAGCGGCCAGATATGTCAAACATTAGACTGGGGTTGACCCTTTATGTTTGCCACCCTTCAATCAAAGGCCTTTTTGACATCGAGATAAAGCATCAGGGCCTGCTCTGACTGGCGGTTAAAATGGTATTCCAGGATTTTTTTTCATTTGACTATGCTACAGGGGTCGTAAAGTTAGTGTAGTTCATAATACAATGTCTGTACCTGTGTGTGATGGTAATCTCGCAAATCTTCTGTGATTTTCACCACAATATTGATTTTTAACAGTATACAAAATTACTCAGGTCTCGGGTTTTCCTAGGTTGCAGACGTGACATCACTAGTCAGGTGTGCAAAGGGAGCCTGTCCTGCTTCAATGGATGGGAGAGCGATTATTCTGCAACTAATTGTATTTTTGCAACAGTTGTGGGCACCCTGGTTAGAAAACACTTGTCTTTTGAATGGAATGCAGTTAATTTGTGTTTCAATTGGTAGGGTGGCTGATGTGTGGGAGGGAGGAAAGTGACCTCACACTTACAAACAAGGAACTATGGGATTTGAAGTTTGAGAGAACAAACTCCAACAGGAAATACCCAGTTCACAAAAAGATAGCCACAGTGTTACAGTAATCTCACAACAGTGGGGTATGGGAGAAAAAAAAAAAAAAAAAGGACTTATCCGTTGGGTGGTTTAGTTAAGGGTTTGTTGTTGCACTGTCTGACCCATTCTTCATGAAAACTACGTCCATCAGCTACTGATTGTAATGGAGATTTGCCATCTAATGGTGAGCTTGTATATATTTCTTGTGTTTGTGCTGACTACTGGTATCATTCTGTCCTACCATAAGTCCTGGGGTATCTTAGCACAGGGTGCCATTGTTAGGAACCAAAAATGGAAACTGCTAAAAGCGAAGCCTGGTTCAACAGTCTAGAGATCTTGCAGCATTGATACAATTATATAGCAGTAATGAACAGTGCAAGTAGTAAATTAAGTGCTTGGGCGAGATATGACTTTTATAATGGAACAGAAGCTTCTCCATGTGTCTCTCAGCATCTATCTCCCTCTCCAACAAAATCCTGCTCCTCACCCAGAGTTTGTAAGGCAGTATGTAACTGATCCCTCAGTATGCCATAGATGTAAAATAGAAAAATGGAAACTTCTCCAGCTCAGGTTGGGTCTAAAACTTGGAAAAGAGCCTGGTTGTTAGACTTGGGGGACAGAGGAGTAGCTCCAACTCCCTTCCTGCGAAAAGGCTCAAAGAGAGCCATCTGGGGGAGTCCTTACATAGAGGGCTGAGCCTCTCAGACAATATTCCCTGCTTGGGGGAAAGTGATGGGCACTGCGCTGGGTCCTGTGGTAGTGAGAGAAGAGAACCAACACTGGTATAAGATACACATGAGCCAATTTATCAGTCTGCCTGCAACCAAAACTTTCAGGTTTTGCCCATAGCAACCAATCACAGCTTAGCTTTTGGATTTACTAGAGAATGTTAATGAGAATCTGACACCCAATATACTAAGTTATAGTGCGGGTGAACAGTCCTCACTTGTATTTCCTGAGTTATGGCACAATAATCTTACAGCTACATTGCACCGTTCTGCACAATGGAGATGGGGAGCCAGCTTGTCCAGATCCCCTGCGTCCTCCATACTGCCCGTCCGGCCCACCCCAATCATGAATATGTGCCTAATGGGGGTGAGTGCTCTATTCTGCAGTCATTCTGGCACTCTCTGCTGGCTGCTGAGCAGGCGTGTGACATCAGGTCCCCAAACTTGGCTGTACCAGGCAGTCAACGAGCTCTGTATAAGGCATCAGTGGCAAAAGTTTTTTTTTTTTAAGAGCGTACCTGTCAGATTCCAATTAATATGTTACTCAGTAGCTAATCCTGACCATGGACAGTCTCATTTTTATGACTATCACTTATCTTTGGCTTTCCCAAAGAGCTATATGGAGGGGATGTGACGGTCCCGCTTCTGGCGGGAGTTTTTGCTGCTCTGGGGGAGAGCCAAACTCTATACAGGAGATTGCGGGGGCCCCAGCCTCCTGCGGATAGGGTATACGTTTTTCACTACTAGACTTCTCCTTTAAACACTTTCCTGGTATTCCATGCTGGACTACTGCTTTGAAAGCTAGATGGCCAGGATATTTTTTTCCTCTTATGAGAACTGGGCACTGTTTGCTGTATTAGAGAAAAATAAAACTGGCTACGGCTAGTTTCAAACCTATCTTATCATGCTTAATTGCAATTTATTAAAGTGGTAGTCCCGTGGAAAACTTTTTTTTTTTAAATCAACTAGTGCTAGAAAGTTAAACAGATTTGTATATCACTTTTATTAAAAAATCTTAATCCTTACAGTACTTTTTAGGGGCTGTATACTAAAGAGAAATCCAAAAAACGAAATGCATTTCCTCTGATGTCATGACCACAGTGCTCTCTGCAGACCTCTGCTGTCCATGTTAGGAACTGTCCAGAGCAGGAAAAAATCCACATAGCAAACATATGCTGCTCTGGACAGTTCCTAAAATGGACAGTAGAGGTCAGCAGAGAGCACTGTGGTCATGACATCAGAGGAAATGCATTTAGTTTTTTGGATTTCTCTTTAGTATACAGCCCCTAAAAAGTACTGGAAGGATTAAGATTTTTTAATAGAAGTGATTTACAAATCTGTTCAACTTTCTGGCACCAGTTGATTTAAAAAAAAAAAAAAAAAGTTTTCCACGAGAGTACCCCTTCAACCCCTTAACCCCTTAAGGACCCAGCCATTTTACACCTTAGGACCCGGCCATTTTTTGCACATCTGACCACTGTTTACTTTAAACATTAATAACTCTGGAATGATTTTAGTTATCATTCTGATTCCGAGAATGTTTTTTCGTGACATATTCTACTTTAACTTAGTGGTAAAATTTTTTGGTAACTTGCATCCTTTCTTGGTGAAAAATCCCAAAATTTGATGAAAAATTTGAAAATTTAGCATTTTTCTAACTTTGAAGCTCTCTGCTTGTAATGAAAATGGATATTCCAAATATTATTTTATTTTATTCACATATACAATATGTTTATATTTGCATCATAAAATTGACGAGTTTTTACTTTTGGAAGACATCGGAGGGCTTCAAAGTTCAGCAGCAATTTTCCAATTTTTCACAAAATTTCCAAAATCACAATTTTTCAGGGACCAGTTCAGGTTTGAAGTGGATTTGAAGGGTCTTCATATTAGAAATACCTCACAAATGACCCCATTATAAAAACTGCACCCCCCAAAGTATTCAAAATGACATTCAGTCAGCGTTTTAACCCTTTAGGTGTTTCACAGGAATAACAGCAAAGTGAAGGAGAAAATTCACAATCTCCATTTTTTTACACTCGCATGTTCTTGTAGACCCAATTTTTGAATTTTTACAAGGGGAAAAAGGAGAAAATGTATACTTCAATTTGTAGCCCAATTTCTCCCGAGTAAGCACATACCTCATATGTCTATGTAAAGTGTTCGGCGGGCACAGTAGAGGGCTCAGAAAGGAAGGAGCGGCAAGGGGATTTTGGAGCGTACGTTTTTCTGAAATGGTTTTTGGGGGGCATGTTGCATTTAGGAAGCCCCTATGGTGCCAGAACAGGAAAAAAAAAAAACACATGGCATACCATTTTGGAAACTAGACCTCTTGAGGAACGTAACAAGGAATAAAGTGAGCCTTAATACCCCACAGGTGTTTCACGACTTTTGCATATGTAAAAAGGTTTTTTTAAAATTTCAATAAAATGTGTGTTTCCCCCCAAATTTCACATTTTTGCAAGGGTTAATAGCAGAAAATACCCCCCAAAATTTGTAACCCCATCTCTTCCGAGTATGGAGGTACCCCATAAGTTGACCTGAAGCGCACTACGGGCGAACTACAATGCTCAGAAGAGAAGGAGTCATATTTGGCTTTTTGAGAGCAAATTTTGCTCGGGGGGGCTTGTCGCATTTAGGAAGCCCCAATGGTTCCAGAACAGCAAAATAACCCCCACATGGCATACCATTTTGGAAACTAGACCCCTTGAGGAACGTAACAAGGGGTATAGTGAGCATTTACCCCCCACTGGTGTCTGTCAGATCTTTGGAACAGTGGGCTGTACAACATTTTTAATTTGCGCAGCCCACTGTTCCAAAGCTCTGTCAGACACCAGTGGGGTGTAAATTCTCACTGCACCACTCATTACATTCCGTGAGGGGTGTAGTTTCCGAAAGGGGGTCACATGTGGGTTTTTTTTTTTGCGTTTGTCAAAACCACTGTAACAATCAGCCACCCCTGTGCAAATCACCTCAAATGTACATGGCGCACTCTCCCTTCTGAGCCTTGTTGTGCGCCCCCAGAGCACTTTGCGCCCACATATGGGGTATCTCCGTAGTCGGGAGAAGTTGCATTACAAATTTTGGGGGGCTTTTTTCCCTTTTACCTCTTGTCAAAATGAAAAGTATAGGGCAACACCAGCATGTTAGTGTAAAAAATTTATTTTTCTACACTAACATGCTGTTGTAGACCCCAATTTCACCTTTTCATAAGGGGTGAAAGGAGAAAAAGCCCCCCAAAATTTGTAAGGCACTTTCTCCCGAGTACGGCGATACCCCATATGTGACCCTAAACTGTTGCCTTGAAATACGACAGGGCTCCGAAGTGAGAGCACCATGTGCATTTGAGGCCTGAATTAGGGATTTGCATTGGGGTGGACATAGGGATATTCTACGCCAGTGATTCCCAAACAGGGTGCCTCCAGCTGTTGCAAAACTCCCAGCATGCTTGGACAGTCAACGGCTGTCCGGCAATACTGGGAGTTGTTGTTTTGCAACAGCTGGAGGCTCCATTTTGAAAACAGTGGCATACCAGACGTTTTTCATTTTTATTGGGGAGGGGAGGGGGGCTGTGTAGGGGTATGTGTATATGTAGTGTTTTTTACTTTTTATTTTATTTTGTGTTAGTGTAATGTAGTGTTTTTAGGGTACAGTCACACGGGCGGGGGGGGGGGGGGTTACAGCGATTTTCCCGCTGCGAGTTTGAGCTGCCGCGCAAAATTTGCTGAATCGCAAACTTGCAGCCTGATACTCACTGTAAGCCCCCTGCCCATGTGAATGTACCCTGTACATTCACAAGGGGGGGACCTCCAGCTGTTGCAAAACTACAACTCCCAGCATGCACAGTCTATCAGTGCATGCTGGTAGTTATAGTTTTGCAACAGCTGGAGGCACACGGGTTGGGAAACACTGAGTTAGGAAACAGACAATGTTTCCCAACCAGTGTGCCTCCTGTTGTTGCAAAAATACAACTCTCAAACATTCTCAGGCATGCTGGGAGTAGTAGTTCGGCAACATCTTTAGAGCCAGATGTTGCCGAACTACAACTCCCAGCATGCTTGGAGTTGTAGTTTGCAACATCTGGAGGACTACAGTTTGCAGACCACTAATACAGTGGTTCCCAATCTGTGCCCTTCCAGATGTTGCAAAACTACAACTCCCAGTATGCCAAAACTGTCCAGGCATGCTGGGAGTTGTAGTTCTGCAACATCAGAAGGGCCAGATGTTACAGAACTACAACTCCCAGCATGCCTGGACAGTAAGGGCATGCTGAGAATGTGTAGTTTTGCAACATCTGGAAGGGCACAGTGGTCTCCAAACTGTGGACCTCCAGATGTTGCAAAACTGCAACTCCCAGCATGCCCAGATGCCAAGGGCTGTCTGGGCATGCTGGGAGTTGTAGTATATAGGGTCCCAATACAGCAATGCATGTCCCTTTACGGCGACGTGCATTGCTGTAAAGGGCCCGACCGCGGCTGAAGATCTACTCACCTGTCGCCGCCGCCGCCATCTTCCTCGCCGGGATCCGGGTCTTCAGGGACGAGGTAAGTACCGGGGCCGGTCCCCAGCACTCCCCCGTCCCCCGCCGCGTCCTCCGGTCTACCTCCCGTCCTCTCCGGACTTCCAGGGGCCGGGCAGGGCGGGAGGAAGTAACCGCCCCCCCCTCCTGCGATTGGTCGGTTAACTAACCGACAGATCGCAGGGTATAGGAGGAGGTGGCAGGCTTGCCACCTCGCTCCTATACGTTAGCATGGTCCTGGCTATCTGTGACAGCCGGGATCATGCGAAATTACTGGGCGGTCGGGTCCCAGAGACCCGATCAGCACGGTATCGCCGCAGATCGCAAGGGCGATTTCCCTTGCGATTTGCGGCGATCGCCGACATGGGGGGCCTACATGGCCCCCCTCGGCGTTTGCTCTGGATCCCTGCTGAAGGATTTCAGCAAGGATCCGCTTCCGATCTCCGCCGGGTGAGCGGCGGAGACCAGGAAAAGACATGACGTATGCATACGTCATGGGTCCTTAAGACCCAGGGTGTGATGACGTATGCATACGTCATGGGTCCTGAAGAGGTTAAGGACCAGGCCATTTTACACCTTAAGGAACAGAGCGTTTTTTGCAAATCTGACCACTGTCACTTTAAACATTAATAACTCTGGAATGCTTTTAGATATCATTCTGATTCCGAGAATTGTTTTTCATGACATATTCTACTTTAACATAGTGGTAACATTTTATGGTAACTTGCATCCTTTCTTGGTGAAAAATCCCCAAATTTGATGAAAAAAAATGAAAATTTTGCATTTTTCTAACTTTGAAGTTTTCTGCTTGTAAGGAAAATGGATATTCAAAATAAATTTTTTGGGGGTTCAAATATACAATATGTCTACTTTATGTTTGCATCATAAAATTTATGAGTTTTTACTTTTGGAAGACACCAGAGGGCTTCAAATTTCAGCAGCAATTTTGAAATTTTTCACAACATTTTCAAACTCACTATTTTTCAGGGACCAGTTCAGTTTTGAAGGTGATTTGAAGGTTCTTCATATTAGAAATACCCCATAAAAGACCCCATTATAAAAACTACACCCCCCAAAGTATTCAAAATGTCATTCAGTATGTGTTTTAACCCTTTAGGTGTTTCACAGGAATAGCAGCAAAGTGAAGGAGAAAATTCAAAATCTTCATTTTTTACACTCTCATGTTCTTGTAGACCCTATTTTTGAATTTTTGCAAGGGGTAAAAAGGAGAAAATTTTTACTTGTATTTGAAACCCAATTTTTCTCGAGTAAGCACATACCTCATATGTCTATGCTAATTGTTCAGTGGGTGCAGTAGAGGGCTCAGAAGGGAAGGAGCGAAAAATGGTTTTTGGGGGGGCATGTCACCTTTAGGAAGCCCCTATGGTGCCAGGACAGCAAAAAAAAAAAAAAACACATGGTATACCATTTTGGAAACTAGACCCCTCAAGGAACGTAACAAGGGGTAAAGTGAACCTTAATACCCCACAGGTGATTCACGACTTTTGCATATGTAAAAAAAAAATTTTTTTTTTACCTAAAATGCTTGGTTTCCCAAAAACTTTACATTTTTAAAAAGGGTAATAGCATAAAATACCCCCCAAAATTTGAAACCCAATTTCTCCCGATTCAGAAAACACCCCATATGGAGGTGAAAAGTGCTCTGCTGGCGCACTACAGGTCTCAGAAGAGAAGGAGTCACATTTGGCTTTTTGAAAGCAAATTTTGCTCTGGGGGCATGCCGCATTTAGGAAGCCCCTATGGTGCCAGAACAGCAAAAAAAAATTTGTAACACAATTTCTCCCGAGTACGGCGATACCCCATATGTGACCCTAAACTGTTGCCTTGAAATACGGCAGGGCTCCAAAGTGAGAGCGCCATGCGCATTTGAGGCCTAAATTAGGGACTTGCATAGGGGTGGACATAGGGGTATTCTACGCCAGTGATTCCCAAATAGGGTGCCTCCAGCTGTTGTAAAACTCCCAGCATGCCTAGACAGTCAATGGCTATCTGGCAATACTGGGAGTAGTTGTTTTGCAACAGCTGGAGGCTCCGTTCTGGAAACAGTGGCGTACCAGACGCTTTCTTTTTTATTGGGGAGGGGAGGGGGGCTGTGTAGGGGTATGTGTATATGTAGTGTTTTTTACTTTTTATTTTATTTTTTGTTAGTGTAGTGTTTTTAGGGTACAGTCGCACGGGCGGGGGGTTCACAGTAGTTTCTCGCTGGCAGCTTGAGCTGCGGCAGAAAATTTGCCACAGCTCAAACTTGCAGCCGGATACTTACTGTAAACCTTCGCCCATGTGAGTGTACCCTGTACGTTCACATTGGGGGGGGGGGAACATCCAGCTGTTGCAAAACTACAACTTCCAGCATGTACGGTCTATCAGTGCATGCTGGGAGTTGTAGTTTTGCAACCGCTGGAGGCTCCGTTTTGGAAACAGTGATGTACCAGACGTTTTTCATTTTTATTGGGGAGGGTGGCTGTGCATATGTAGTGTTTTTTACTTTTTATTTCATTTTTTGTTAGTGTAGTGTAGTGTTTTTAGGGTACAGTCGCACGGGCGGGGGATCACAGTAGTTTCTCGCTGGCAGTTTGAGCTGCGGCAAAAAATTTGCCGCAGCTCAAACTTGCAGCCAGATACTTACTGTAATCCTCTGCCCATGTGAGTGTACCCTGTACGTTCACATTGGGGGGGGGGGGGGGGGGACAAACATCCAGCTGTTGCAAAACTACAACTCCCAGCATGTACAGTCTATCAGTGCATGCTGGGAGTTGTAGTTTTGACACAGCTGGAGCCACACAGGTTGTGAAACACCGAGTTTGGTAACAAACTCAGTGTTTTGCAACCAGTGTGCCTTCAGCTGTTGCAAAAGCTACAACCCCCAGCATGTACGGACAGCGGAAGGGCATGCTGGGTCTTGTAGTTATGCAACAGCTGGAGGCATACTACTTTGGCTGGGGATGCTGGGGATTGTAGTTATGCAACAACTGGAGACACACTGGTTTGCTACTTAACTCAGTGTGCCTTCAGCTGTTGCAAAACTACAACTCTCAGCAGTCACCGACAGCCAACGGGCATGCTGGGAGTTGTAGTTATGCAACCACCAGATGCACCACTACAACTCCCAGCATGCACTTTAGCTGATTGTGCAAGCTGGGAGTTGTAGTTATACAACAGCTGAAGGTACACTTTTCCATAAAAAATGTGCCTCCAGCTGTTGCAAAACTACAAGTCCCAGCATGCCCATAAAAGCATGCTGGGAGTTGTGGTGGTCTGCCTCCTGCTGTTGCATAACTACAGCTCCCAGCATGCCCTTTTTGCATGCTGGGAGCTGTTGCTAAGCAACAGCAGGAGGCTGTCACTCACCTCCAACGATCCAGCCGCATCAGGTCAGTCCCTCGTCGTCGCCGCCGCTGCTCCTGGGGCCCCGATCCCAACAGGGACGCCGGGGATCGGGGTCCCCAGCACCCGGGGTGCACGTCCCGCACCCGCTCACGTCCTCCGGAAGAGGGGCGGAGCGGGTTGCGGGAGTGACACCCGCAGCAGGCGCCCTGATTGGTCGGCCGGTAATCCGGCCGACGAATCAGGGCGATCGTGAGGTGGCACCAGTGCCACCTCACCCCTGCTGGCTCTGGCTGTTCGGGGCCGTCAGAGCCAATAATTCCGGGTCACCGCGTCACTGGAGACCCAATTGACCCGGAATCCGCCGCAGATCGCTGGACTGATTTGTCCAGCGATCTGTGGCAATAGCCGACATGAGGGGACATAATGACCCCCCTGGGCGATATGCCGGGATGCCTGCTGAATGATTTCAGCAGGCATCCGGCACCGGCTCCGCTCCAGCTAGCGGCGGGGGCTGGAAATGCTCATGGCGTATCCATATGCCCTCGGTCCTTAAGGACTTGGAAATGGGGGCGTATGGATACGCCCTATGTCCTTAAGGGGTTAAGGACCCAGTCAATTTTCACTGTACGACCCGGCCATTTTTTGAACATCTGACCACTTTCAGTTTAAGCATTAATAACTCTGGGATGCTTTTACCTTTCATTCTGATTCCGAGATTGTTTTTTCGTGACATATTCTACGTTATGTAAGTGGTAAAATTTTGTCGATACTTGCATCATTTCTTGGTGAAAAAATTCCAAGATTTGATGAAAACATTGAAAATTTAGCATTTTTTGGGGGAATATTCCAAATAAATTATCGCACTGCACGGTGCGGCGCACTGACGTCACGCGCCGCGCCGTGCAGCGCATAGCAATGACGCAGGGGACGCACACCGGAGGCCTGAAGCAGCGCGGACCCGACCCCGGCAACAGGTAATTATGCAACCGGGGATGGGGGGAGGCAACGGGGCAGCGGCACTGGCAATGGGTGCCACTGCCCCTTCTCTCCCCCTGGCTATCGGCGCCGGCAATGGGGCGCCGGCACCGATAGGGGGACAGAACGGGCAGCGGCGCCGATAGCCAGGGGGAGAGAAGGGCCGGCAGCAGGGCTCTAGACCCCAGGGCAGGCAGGGGCAGAGAAGCCGACAGTGCTGGCTGTCTCTGCACCTGCAAAGCCGCTGCAGTTCATTGATTTAAAGCGCCCGCTTTAAATTATTGAACTGCAGCGGCTTATCGGCGTATAACATGCACATAGACTTTAGGCTAAAAATTTTAGCCTAAAAAGTGCGTGTTATTAGTGTTGAGCGGCATAGGCCATATTCGAATTCGCGAATATATGGACGAATATTCGTCATATATTCGCGATTATTCGCATATTCGTTATATTCTCGTTTTATTTTCGCATATGCGAAAATTCGCGTATGCGAAAATTAACATATGTGAATATTAGCATATCCAAAATTAGCATACACAAAAATTAGCATATGTGAAAATTAGCATATGCTAATTTTCGCATATGCGAATTTTCGCGCGCCAGTCTCACACAGTAGTATTACAGCCTTCTTTACACCACACAAGCTGGAAGCAGAGAGGGGTGATCACTGTGATGTGTACTGTGAAGAAAAAAAATAAATAAAACAAATATTCGTAATTACGAATATATAGCGCTATATTCGCGAAATTCACGAATATGCGATATTCGCGAATAATTTTCGAATTGCGAATATTCGCGAGCAACACTACGTGTTATACGCCGATAAATACGGTATTTATTGATTCACAAATAAAATATGTCTACCTTATGTTTGCATCATAACATTGACATGTTTTTACTTTTGCAAGACATCAGAGGGCTTCAAAGTATAGCAGCAATTTTCCAATTTTTCACAAAATTTTCAAAATCGAATTTTTTAAAGGGACCAGTTCAGCTTTGAAGTGGATTTGAAGGGCCTTCATATTCGAAAAATGCCATGAATACCCCATTATAAAAACTGCACCCCACAAAGTATTCAAAATGACATTCAAAAGGTTTGTTAACCCTTTAGGTGTTTCACAGGAATAGCAGCAAATTGAAGGAGAAAATTCTAAATTTTCATTTTTACAATGGCATGTTCTTGTAGACCCAGTTTTTGAATTTTTACAAGGGGTAAAAGGAGAGAAATCTTCCTAAAATGTGTAACCCAATTTCTCTTGATTAAGGAAATACCTCATATGTGTATGTCAAGTGTTCGGCGGGCGCAGTAGAGGGCTCAGAAGGGAAGGAGCAACAGTGGGATTTTGGAGAGTGAGTTTTTCTGAAATAGTTTTTGGGGGGCATGTCGCATTTAGGAAGCCCCTATGGTGCCAGAACAGCAAAAAAAAAAAATACATGACATACTATTTTGGAAACTACACCCCCCAAGGCACGTAACAAGGGGTCCAGTGAGCCTTAACACCCCACAGGTGTTTCACGACTTTTTGTTAAAGTTGGATGTGTGAATTATACTAAAATGCTAGTTTTCCCCCAAATTTTTAATTTTTACAAGGGATAATAGGACAAAATGCCAGCCAAAATTTGTAACCCCATCTCTTCTGAGTATGGAAATACCCCATGTGTGGACGTCAAGTGCTCTGCTGGCGCACTACAATGCTCAGAAGAGAAGGAGTCACATTTGGCTTTTGAAAAGCAAATTTTACTGAAATGGTTTTTGGATGGCATGTCGCATTTAGGATGTCCCTATGCTGCCAGAACAGCAAAAAAAAAAAAAAAACACATTGCATTTTGGAAACTAGACCCCTCAAGTAACGCAACACGGGGTACAGTGAGCCTTAACACCTCACAGGTGTTTGACGACTTTTTGTTAAAGTCAGATGTGTAAATGAAAAAAAAAAAAACTCACTAAAATGCAGTTTTTTCCCCAAATTTTACAAGGGATAATAGGAGAAAATGACCCCCAAAATTTGTAACCCCACTGGGTATGGAAATACCCAATGTGTGGACGTCAAGTGCTCTGCTGGCGCACCACAATGCTCATAAGAGGAGGAGCGCCATTGAGCTTTTGGAGACAGAATTTGGTTGGAATAGAAGTCAGGGGCCATGTGCGTTTACAAAGCCCCCCGTGGTGCCAGAACAGTGGAACCCCCCCCCCACATGTGACCCCATTTTGGAAGCTACACCCCTCACAGAACTTAATAAGGGGTGCAGTGAGTATTTACACCTCATTGGCGTTTGACAGATCTTTGGAACAGTGTAGTTTCAAAACTACAACTCCCAGCATGTACTGACAGACCGTGCATGCTGGGAGTTGTAGTTTTGTAACAGCTGGAGGCACACTGGTTGGAAAACCTTAAGGTTAGGTTCTGTTACCTAACTCCGTATTTTCCAACCAGTGTGCTTATATAGCTGTTGCAAAACTACAACTCCCAGCATGTACTGATGCTGGGAGATGTAGTTATGCAACAGCTAGAGGTACGCAACTACAACTCCCAGCATGCCGAGACAGCTTTTTGAGCATGCTGGGATTTGCAGTTTTGCAACATCTGGAGGGCTACAGTTTAGAGACCAGTGCACAGTGGTTTCCAAACTGTGGACCTCCAGATGTTGCAAAACTACAAATCCCAGCATGCCCAGACAGCAAAATGCTGTGTGGGCATGCAAGGAGTTGTAGTTTTGCAAGATCTAGAGGGCAGTATAGAGATCACTGTGCAGTGGTCTCTAAACTGTAGACCTCCAGCTGTTGCAAAACTGCAAATCACAGCATGCCCAAACAGCTGTCTGGGCACGCTGGGAGTTGTAGTTTTGCAACATCTGGAGGGCTACAGTGTGGAGACCACTATATAGTGGTCTCAGACTGTAGCCCTCCATATGTTGCTAGGCAACTTACCGGCTTCCTTCGGATCCAGGGAGCCGTCCTCTTCTGCCGCACGACATGCCGCCCGCGCCGATCACCGCAGCCGATCATGTCCCGCAGCCTCCACCGACGGGTAAGTGGATCTTTGGCGTTCTGCCTCGCCTACTGTGGGTGGGCAGGACGGGGAAAACGAAAGTTAACCCCGCCGCACCCGATCTGCTTTTGGTCGTCGCTTTTGACAACCAATAGCAGGGATAGGAGGGGTGGCACTCCTGCCATCTCACTCCTATCCCTTCAACCTCGATCCCCCTTATATTCCGGGTCACTGGGTCACCAGAGACCCGTATGACCCGGAATAGGCACAAATCAATTCACTTGCAATTTGCATTTGTGAATTCACTTGCAATTTGCGCAGATCGCTGACATGGGGGGGGTTCTGGTCCCCCCCATGTCAGCGATCGGCGTGGGGTGCCTGCTGATCGATATCAGCAATCACCCGGTCCGGTCCCCGCCCGGTGGTGACCGAAATTCCCCCGGACATACATGTACGTCCTGGGTCTTTAAGACGCCCGGGGTCCTGAACAGGTTGATGTATCAATAGTCTTCACTAGGAAGATAGCAATTCCTACAGACCTCAGAGATTGTTACAGCTTGTACTATGGATTTAATGTAAAGTTTCTTGAAGTTGAAAGGGCCATTTAAAATGTAAAGAAATTAACATGTAATATCAGTATATACAAGCAGGTGTGGTATCCCAGTACAGGATGGTGTGGTCCCGTACTGTCCTCCTGCCCTATCAGGCAGAGTCCCTGAATGTCCCCAGGGTCCCCCTTATAGTATCACTAAATTGTATATAGGTAATATAGATGAAGGGGAGCACCGTGCTCAAGGATTCCAGATCCGTGTGGGTGCACAGCTTCAGGAACAGACCAATTCCCAAGTAATACAAGTAATATGCTTGAGAAAGGCTCTATTGTCGAGCTGAAACGTCGCTTTTTGCACAGATGTGTGAATAAATCCACGCTTTATTGATATTTTGGAGTGCCGCTTCTACTTTGCTTTTGACTATATTGTATATAGGTTTGTATTATAAAAGTGTTCTGTTTCTTTAATGTTTGTACCGCATGATTGTTACCCAGGACGCTCCAGTGAGCCAGGTGACTCCCCAAGTGACCTAAGGGCTCCATGCACAGCCCCCTATATAACCAGGGGATGGGTTGCAATCTCTCTCTTAGCTCTTGGAGCTCGATCTTCGCACATTGCTCTTTCTGCTGAGATCAAGTCCAGCCAAGTTGTTCCAGTATCTGTGTTCAGGGCACTGGAGGCCTCAAGCCTAAAGTTCTGCAGCCACAAGTCGGTCATCAGTAAGTGAAGTCATCTTATTGTTAGTCACCATCTCTGTCAAGTCCATCTGTAGTCACCGTGGCCTGCACTAAAGTCAGTCTAACTACTGCAAGTCCCAGCAAGCCTGCGAAGTCCCCCTGTGTCACTGGTCACCTCCCTGGGATATTTGGCTGTACTGCAAAGACTATATCGGCTGTCTTGCCTCAGTAAAGCTGCTGTTATTCTTAATCTGGCATTGGTGTCTTCATTGCCCCTGCCTAACCCAGGATCAGCGGTATTACCTTCGGGTGGTTAAGGCAAAACCACGTCCTGGCGTCAGGACAAGAAGGGGTCAATACCATCTGCCCCTTGGGCCATAACATCTGCCCTGAATTTGCACTCCAGCACCACATAGGCATGTTAAAATAAATGCCTGAACATTATATTTGTAATGTTACAATTAATTTTTTTATTATAGCTGTATCTCACCTTGTTATTTGACACGACTTTCACCTCCTGTGTAACCGCTACATCTTGTGCTATGCAAAATAAAAAAAAAGGGATGATGGTAAATAATGGTATATTTGAGGAAAAACACATTTGTAAACTAATCAATTATACGATAAGCTGGTAGATCTAGTAAAATTTCCTTAAACCTTGCATTTTTTTTCAATTGAAAAATTCAAAGGGGTTGTCCGATCTTTTAAAATTGATGGACTTTCCACCAGATAGGCCATCAATATTAGATGTTTGGGGGGTGCCGTCAAGTGAACTGGACAACTCATTTGCAGTTTCTTAATCTGCCTCTACTAATAGTTTGACGATTGTAAGGACGAGCAATGTAAACATTGAAGAGGCTCCGGCACTTTTACCAGTGCTGCGTCATCTTTAACCTCTTAAGGACCCATGACGTATGCGTACGTCATGAGTTCCGGTCCTGCGATATAACGCGTGGTCATGACCCCGCATCATATCGCGGTGGGCCCGGCGTCATAGTGAAGCCGGGACCCGCCTCTAATAGCGCGCGGCACTGATCGCTGTGCCGTGCGCTATTAACCCTTTAGCCGCGCGCTCAAAGCTGAGCCGCGCGGCTAAAAACGAAAGTAAAATGTGCCGGTTAGCTCAGGGAGCTGTTCGGGATCGCTGCGGTATAATCGCGGCATCCCGAACAGCTGTAGCACAGGAGGAGGTCTTCTTACTTTCTCCTGTGCTGTCCAATCGCCGAATGAATGCTTCAAGCCTGAGATCCAGGCTTGAGCATTCAATCGCCGAAAACACTGATTGATCCATTCCTATGGAGATGGATCAATCAGTGTAAAAGATCAGTACATGCAATGTTATAGCCCCATAAAAAAATAACCCCTGTTATAGCCCCCTAAAAAAATAACCCCAATGTTATAGCCCCCTAAAAAAATAGCCCCTGTAAAAAAAATCATTAACCCTTTCAATTATCCCTTCCCCTAATAAAAGTTTGAATCACCCAGCATTTCCAAAAAAAAAAAAAAACATTATGTAAATAATAATAAAAATAAACATATGCGGTATCGCCGCGTGCGGAAATGTCCGAATTATAAAAATATACCGCTTTTTAAACCGCTCGTTCAATGGCGTACGCGCAAAAAAATTCAAAAGTCCAAAATAGCACATTTTGATCACTTTTTATACCACAAAAAAGTGAATAAAAAGTGATCAAAAAGTCTGATCAGAACAAAAATGGTACTGCTAAAAACTTCAGATGACGGCGCAAAAAATGAGTCCTCAAAGCGCCCTGAACACAGAAAAATAAAAAAGTTATAGGGGTCAAAAGATTACCATTTTAAACGTATAAATTTTCCTGCATGTATTCATGATTTTTTTCGGAAGTGATACAAATTCAAACCTATACAAGTAGGGTATCATTTTAACCGTATGGACCTACAGAATAAAGATAAGGTGTCATTTTTGACAAAAAATGTACTGCGTAAAAACCGAAGCCCCCAAAACTTACAAAATACTGTTTTTTCATCAATTTTGTCGCACATTGATTTTTTTTCCCGTTTCACCGTAGATTTTTGGGTAAAATGACTAATGTCATTACAAAGTAGAATTAGTGACGCAAAAATTAAGCCATTATATATAATTTTAGGTGAAAATTTTTAAGAGTTATGATTTTTTAAAGTTAAGGAGGAAAAATTGAAAATGAAAAAACGGAAAAAGCCCGGGTCCTTAAGGGGTTAAGGCATACCTGTCATCTACATTATTTTTTCAAAACCTGCATGGTTGTGTTACATTAACCCTTCAGTAGAAAGGTTATTTTAGTACTCCCTGTTGTTTCTGCGCCCCCTACATGGAGCACATTATTTCTCATTCTCTCTATTTAAGGGGGTGGGACCAGAGATGGACCTTATCAGTAATTCACACACAGGGCTTTGTTTCCACTACTTCTCTGGCAAATCACAGCACAGAACATACTCGTTACTGCTATGCCATGTCATAGTGCTGGTGAAAGTGCACTTTGCTGGGAGATGATTTACACAGTACATGGGTATTTACACAAAGGGACAGGTACCCTGAGCTTTATGGGTGGTGAGAGATGAGAAAAAAAGCCTTGATCTACATTGATCAAGCTCAGAGGGGATCATCTTCAGCTCACTGAATGGCTCATAGATTGCAGGTATGTAGCCCAGGATTGCTCTCTCCTTCTCTCCTGTGCATACAGTACATGATAAGCCCTGCCATCACATTCTATGTTTAGTACTGGTTTTACTACAGACAGATTTTCTTTAGAGAAAAGCAGTTAGCAGGAAATCTAATATTGATCTCCTGTCCAGAGAAAAAGGCAATCAATCTTAAAATACCTGATAACCTTTTTAAGAGTCTAAACTAAAAGTTACAGATTACAGTATTCACTCTTAAAAAACATTTCTTGATATATTATGCAAGCATTATGCTAACAAATCATCTACATAAATAGCTGGGGCTTTATAAATAAAATATGTATTTTATTAAAAAATATAGCAATATATTACATTAAATGTTAAAATAAAATAACATGCACACATACCACAGAACCTGTGTGGTTAAAAATGTGCACTGTGATTTATCTCCTTTCAGTCTTTTTTTTTACCTCAATAGTACATTTGTAATTACAATAAACATGATCTGGGAACACTGCATAATCCATGACACAGCCACACCCTTCATAAAAATTTACAGTCTTACCTTGAGTATGAACATTATCCCGGAGAGGGGTCTTGCCCTTGCCCTTTCCTTGCTTTGAGTCCAATCTTGCTATTGCTGCAGATGCAGCAGCTATTTGGGCATCTCCTGGAGGTTCCTTTCGAGGTGGTGGACGTTCTTTAATAGCATTGTCAGGCAACTCTCTTTAATGAAGGGAAAAAAATATATATGAATAAGATCCATACCAAACCAATTCATGTTAAGTAACTTATCTAGTAAATTGTACTGGATGAAACAAAGTGTTTCTGTATTAAATGTAACTTATTATCAGACACTGATATTTTTGTTAATTAAATAATTCAGATTTTTTTTTAATTTTTTTTAGTGGTACTCCGGTGGATAACAATTTTTTTCAAATCAACTGGGCCAGAAAGTTACTTCCATTTAAAAATCTTAAAAAGGAAAACTGTCAGCTTGTTCACCCACACTTAACCCTAGGGGACACTTACTTACCGTATATACTCGAGTATAAGCCGAGCTTTCAGCACGATTTTTCGTGCTGATAACACCCCCCTCGGCTTATACTCGAGTGAACTCTCTGCCCTCAGTGGTCTTCAACCTGCGGACCTACAGATGTTTCAAAACTACAACTCCCAGCAAGCCCGGGCAGCCATCGGCTGTCCGGGCTTGCTGGGAGTTGTAGTTTTGAAACCTCTGGAGGTCCGCAGGTTGAAGACCACTGCGGCCTTCGACATCATCCAGCCCCCCCTCCCTCTCTCTCACCCCCTTTAGCTCTGTACTCACCTCCACTCGGCGGGACGTTAGGGTGCGTTGGTCCGGTGCTGCAGGACTGTCCGGTGGGGAGGTCGTCCGGTGGGATAGTGGTACCGGGCTGCCATCTTCTCCGCGCTTCGGGCCCGGCCTCGGAATAGTCACGTTGCCTTGACGACGACGCAGAGGTACGTTCATTACCAACGTCCCTCTGCGTGGTCGTCAAGGCAACGCCTCTATTCCGGGCCCGAAGTGCGGAGAAGAGGCCCCCCGGTGAAGATGGCAGCCCGGAACCACTATCCCACCAGACGACCTCCCCACCGGACAGTCCTGCAGCACCGGACCAGCGCACCCTAACGTCCCGCCGAGCGGAGGTGAGTACAGAACTAAAGGGGGTGAGGGGGCTGGATGATGTCGAAGGCCGCAGTGTTCTTCAACCTGTGGACCTCCAGAGGTTTCAAAACTACAACTCCCAGCAAGCCCAGACTGCCCGGACTTGCTGGGAGTTGTAGTTTTGAAACATCTGGAGGTCCGCAGGTTGAAGACCACTGTATCAGACATTGACAAGCGGTGATGATGAAGGGGGGGGGGGATTATGACAAGGGGATGATGAAGGGGGTGGGGATGATGACAAGGGGATGATGACAAGGGGATGATGAAGGGGGGTGTGGGATGATGACAAGGGGATGATGACAAGGGGATGATGAAGGGGGGGTGTGGGATGATGACAAGGGGATGATGAAGGGGGGTGTGGGATGATGACAAGGGGATGATGAAGGGGGGAGGGGATGATGACAAGGGGATGATAAAGGGGGGAGGGGATGATGACAAGGGGATGATGAAGGGGGGGTGTGGGATGATGACAAGGGGATGATGAAGGGGGAGGGGATGATGACAAGGGGATGATGAAGGGGGGGTGTGGGATGATGACAAGGGGATGATGAAGGGGGGGTGGGATTATGACAAGGGGATGATGAAGGGGGGGTGGGATTATGACAAGGGGATGATGAAGGGGAGGGGGGGGGTGGGAGTATGACAAGGGGATGATGAAGGGGGGGTTGGGATGATGACAAGGGGATGATGAAGGGGGGGAGTGGATGATGACAAGGGGATGATGAAGGGGGGGGGAGGGGATGATGACAAGGGAATGATGAAGGGGGGGGTGGGATGATGACAAGGGGATGATGAAGGGGGGGATGATGACAAGGGGATGATGAAGGGGGGGTGTGGGATAATGACAAGGGGATGATGAAGGGGGGTGTGGGATAATGACAAGGGGATGATGAAGGGGGGTGTGGGATGATGACAGGAGGATGATGAAGGGGGGGTGTGGGATGATGACAAGGGGATGATGACAAGGGGATGATGAAGGGGGGGTGGGATGATGACAAGGGGATGATGAAAAGTAAAAACATGTCAATTTTATGATGCAATATGACATATTGTATATGTGAATCAATATATGTATATATATATATATAATTTATTTGGAATGTCCATTTTCCTTATAACCAGAGTTTCAAAGTAAAAAAAAAAAAGCAAAATGTTCTAATTTTTCATAACATTTTTGCATTTTTCACCAAGAAATAATGCAAGTATCAACGAAATTTTACCACTGACATAAAGTAGAATTCACAGATCGGGAGCCTGCCACAGACGTAAATATACGTCCGTGGTCGATAAGGGGTTAAACCCTTAAATTCCTCAGTTACTTATTCAAAATGCAAAAAGGTATATAGTTGGCAAGGTTGGCAGCTGTTTTCCTACCAATCCACAGTTTGGGCCAGGCTGGATACAGTTGGGTATTATGCAGGGGCCCATACTCTATATTTTTCCACCATTAGGTTAGTGGCCCAATGGCGTTTAACCCCTTAAAATCATCACTTATTAAACTGCTGAAAATGTATGTAGTTGGCAAGGGTGGTATCTGTTTTCTTGCCAATCCCTTTTTTGGGCCAGTCTGCAAGTAGCTGCGTATTATAGAGGAGTAGTTTTTCCTTAAATTCAACCCCTAGATTAGTGGCCCAATGGTGTTTAACCCCTTAAATTCCTCAGTTACATATTCAAAAATACTGAAAATGTATACAGTTGGCACCTATTTTCTTGCCAATCCACTGCATGGGCCAGACTGGTTACATTGGGGTATTATGCAGGGGAAGCTGAGCGCGCTTTCTAGTATATGGTCAAGCTGGGCATACAGTATAGGACGCTCTCAGCAGGGATATGGCGGTATGATTCCTAGTATATGTTCTGGCTGGGCATACAGTATTTGATGCTCTTAGCAGGGGATATGGTGGTGTGATTTCTCAGCAGCGCTAGGACTTTACCTGGAAGTTTTAATTATCCAGATATTGAGGACAGTTTTTATGAGAATTGATTCAATAAAGTTACTTATTTGTTTTTACAGGAATTGGTTTCAGTGAACTCACTTTTTTCTGTATATATAATAGAGGCCAAATGGTGTTTAACCCCTGAAAATCATCAGTTACTTATTCGTAATACACATAAGCAACTGGTAAGGGTGGCACCTATTTTCTTGCCAATCCCATTTTTGACCCAGTCTGGAAGTAATTGGGTATTATAGAGGAGTCCTTTTTCTTTATATTCCAACCATTAGCTTAGTGGCATAATGATGTTTAAGCCCTTAAAGGGGTATTCCAGGATTTTTTTTTATTTGACTATGCTATAGGTTCTGTAAAGTTAGTGTTGTTCATAATTTAGTGTCTGTACCTGTGTGCGTGCTGGTTTTCTCACAATTCTTCTGTGATTTTCACCACAATATTTATTTTTATCAGCATACAAAGTGACTGTGGTCTCAGATTTTTCCCAGCTTGCAATGCAACCGAGACCTGACTCACTAGTCAGCTGATAACAGGGAGCCTGTCTGCTTCAATGGGTGGAGCGATCGCTTGGTGGGAGAGAGATCAATCTGTAACTAATGCAACAGCTGCAGGCACCCTGATTGAAAACCACAGGTCTTTTGAATGGATGAAGCTCATTTATGTTTCAATGGGTGGGGTGGCTGATGTGTGGGAGGGAAGAAAATGGAATTATTTGGATTTGTAGTCAAAAAAAAGAAAAACTCAAACAGGAAATACCAGTTCACAAAAAGCTAGCCACAGTGTTATGGTAATCTCACAGCATAGCCGTTTAGTCCCAAGACAAGCATAGATCCTTCCTAAGCATGTCCATTACTGTCTGCCAAGTACGTACTAAAATCATGTGGTGGATAACCCCCCTTTATCTTATGGTGGAAAACCCCTTTAAATTCCTCAGTTACTTATTCAAAATGTAGAAAATGTATAAAGTTGGCAAGGTTGGAACATCTTGTATTGTCAATCCACAGTTTAGGCCAGGGTGGATACAGTTGGGTATTATGCAGGGGCCCATACTCTTTATAGTTCCCCCTTTTGATTAGTGGCCCAACAGCGTTTAACCCCTTAAATTCATGTTACTAATTCAAAATGTAGAATATATATATATATATATATATATATATATATATATATATTTGGCAAGGTTGGAACATCTTGTTTTGTCAATCCCCTGTTTGGAACAGGCGGGATGCAGTTGGGTGTTATGGAGGGGCCCTTACTCTTTATATTCCCACCCTTAGGCCAGTGGTCCAAGTGCGTTTAACCCCTTGAAATCACCAGTTACTTATTCAAATTACTGAAAATGTATACAGTTGGGTATTATGGAGGGCCTTTACTCTTTATATTTTCAGCCTTAGGTTAGTGGCCCAATGGCCTTTAACCTCTTAAAATCATCAGTTACTTATTCAAAATGCTGAAAATGAATCGGGGCTATTTCCCTGGCTCCATGCACTGCAGGACGCGCTTCTTCGTCAATGATCGGTGCTGCATGTTGGATTTCACACCTCATGACTGGACATCTGGTTTATACACAATAATGTCCATGTGGATGACAGCCACCGATAGCTAATAGACGCACACTGAACTTTCAATGCATAGTACTTCAAATCAGATGCATTTTTTAAAATTATTTCTTGAGCTAAATTTACTAATGGTTCCTCTGAGGACGTCCCCATGCATATCAAAATAGCATGCGGACAGAAAGGCATTGGAAATGTGTAAATTATATGACAAATGTGACTGTAACAATAGCTCTTGGAGTGTAATTTTGTGTCCCTATTTATTAGGGCAGTAAGAATTGTTCTCTCTCTTCACATTTTTGGTATACACTATCCTTCTAACTGGTGGCTTTTAAGTGATTTATTAAAATTGTCTAATTTTTAGCGACACCCCTTCTATAATTAAGTTCTTAGAAACAAAAAGTGGTTACAATTTCTGCTATCCAAAATAAGCAATCATAAAACCGCTCTGACGGGTTGCTCTTTCATAAGTTTTTTCAATAAACCAGTGATGGTCTTGTCCTGGCATAAGTCCTAATGACAGCTAAATAAACAGCGCAGCCCTGCCTGCCAGCGCCATGTTGTCTACCCAGCCCATCACACAGGTGGTACCTAGCCTCATCAATCAGTCTGCGCCCAGTTCCTGCGCTTCGGAATTTGATGTCGGCTTTAAGGCCCTCGAACAGTTTCTTCATGATTCCACAGTGGATGGAGTCTACAGCTGATTTCCTCAAAAGCCTTCTCCGGAAGCACGCAGGAGATGACAGTAGTACCCGGAAGTGAACCCACTGCAACCCTGTCACTCCCCTCTGCTCTGACTGTGCAGGCGGATGGCAGCCGTAGTACCAATAAGGAGAGGAGACGCGTTATTTCCGGCCCTGAACAGTGCACAGAGGAGTCTACGACCTGCTGCTATCTCATCATGCCGTCTACCTTTAAGCCGGGAGACCTTGTTTTCGCTAAGATGAAGGGCTATCCGCACTGGCCTGCCCGGGTAAGAGGCAGTCTAGTCACCGGGGTGGGGGAGGGTCGTTGCCCTTTTGTGCAGGTTTGTGGGGGAGCGTAGCTGAGCTTATCGCGACTGTGTCATCATTTGGGTGCGGGTTCCTCAGTAGGGCTGATCCGTGCACCTGGAAAGATCTCTTGTCTGTTTTTTGCTTTTAGGTTGATGATGTCAAAGATGGAGCCGTGAAACCCCCACCCAACAAGTATCTTATTTTCTTCTACGGGACCCACGAAACGTAAGTGACTTTCCCCGGCTGACCCTGGTGTGACCCAGGCGGGGACCACAGGGCAAAGTGAAAACAGCCTCCTAATTCAGCCAGCTTCTCATTCACTGAAGTTGGTTTCTTATTTGGGGCATTTTTATATAAATTACTATGACAAAAAAAAAAAACTTCTACTTTTATTCATCTGCAGTAAACTTTTTTTAAAATTTTTTTTTTGTTATACACATGTTGAATAATGTGGTAACAATCATTCAGAAAAAATACTTCTGGTTTGTTCTATTTTTAGAAGAAAAAAATAGTAAACAATGCATAAATAAAGTTTTCAAATAAGATTTCAAGAGGTTAAATGCCATTGGGCCACTAACATGAGGGCAGAAATAGAGTAAGGGCCCTTATATAATAGTAGAAACAAGGTGGGGGTATCCAGCTCCCATGGAAAAATTAAAGTCCAAAATGTATTCCATTTTTAAAAGCGTTGAAAAAAGAAAAACACCCAGAGAGGTAAAAACCCTGACACCAACGTATTTCGGACTAATAGGTCCTTAGTCATGGCACAGAAAGAAATGCAAACTGACCTTTTACACCCCCTTAAGGACTCTGCCTATTTGGGCCTTAACCCCTTAAGGACTCAGCCCATTTTGGCCTTAAGGACTCAGACAATTAAATTTTTACGTTTTCATTTTTTCCTCCTCGCCTTCTAAAAATCATAACTCTTTTATATTTTCATCCACAGACTAGTATGAGGGCTTGTTTTTTGCGCGACCAGTTGTCCTTTGTAATGACATCACTCATTATATCATAAAATGTATGGCGCAACCAAAAAACACTATTTTTGTGGGGAAATTAAAACGAAAAACGCAATTTTGCTAATTTTGGAAGGTTTTGTTTTCACGCCGTACAATTTCTGGTAAAAATGACATGTGTTCTTTATTCTGAGGGTCAATACGATTAAAATGATACCCATTATTATATACTTTTATATTATTGTTGCGCTTAAAAAAAATCACAAACTTTTTAACCAAATTAGTACGTTTATAATCCCTTTATTTTGATGACCTATAACTTTTTTATTTTTCCGTATAAGCGGCGGTATGGGGGCTCATTTTTTGCGCCATGATCTGTACTTTTTTTTGATACCACATTTGTATATAAAAAACTTTTAATACATTTTTTATAATTTTTTTTTTTAATAAAATGTATTTAAAAAGTAGGAATTTTGGACTTTTTAAATTTTTTTTCGTTCACGCCGTTCACCGTACGGGATCATTAACATTTTATTTTAATAGTTCGGACATTTACGCACGCGGCGATACCAAATATGTCTATAAAAAATGTTTTTTACGCTTTTTGGGGGTAAAATAGGAAAAAACGGACGTTTTACTTTTTTATTGGGGGAGGGGATTTTTCACTTTTTTTTTACTTTTACATTTTTTTACATTTTTTTTTACACTTGAATAGTCCCCATAGGGGACTATTCATAGCAATACCATGATTGCTAATACTGATCTGTTCTATGTATAGGACATAGAACAGATCAGTATTATCGGTCATCTCCTGCTCTGGTCTGCTCGATCACAGACCAGAGCAGGAGACGCCGGGAGCTGCACGGAGGAAGGTGAGGGGACCTCCGTGCGGCGTTATGAATGATCGGATCCCCGCAGCAGCGCTGCGGGCGATCCGATCGTTCATTTTAATCGCGAACTGCCGCAGATGCCGGGATCTGTATTGATCCCGGCACCTGAGGGGTTAATGGCGGACGCCCGCGAGATCGCGGGCGTCGGCCATTGCCGGCGGGTCCCTGGCTGCGATCAGCAGCCGGGATCAGCCGCGCATGACAGGGGCATCGCTCCGATGCCCGCGGTTATGCTTAGGACGTAAATGTACGTCCTGGTGCGTTAAGTACCACCTCACCAGGACGTACATTTACGTCCTGCGTCCTTAAGGGGTTAAGGACACAGCCCATTTTCACCTCTAGGACGCAGCCCTTTTTTGCACATCTGACCACTGTCACTTTAAACATTAATAACTCTGGAATGCTTTTACTTATCAATCTGATTCCGATATTGTTTTTTCGTGACATATTCTACTTTAACATAGTGGTAAATTTTTGTGGTAACTTGCATCCTTTCTTGGTGAAAAATCACCAAATTTGATGAAAAAATTGAAAATTTTGCATTTTTCTAACTTTGAAGCTCTCTGCTTGTAAGGAAAATGGATATTCCAAATATTTTTTTTTTGGGATTCACATATACAATATGTCTACTTTATATTTGCATCATAAAATTTACGTGTTTTTACTTTTGGAAGACACCAGAGGGTTTCAAAGTTCAGCAGCAATTTTACAATTTTTCACAAAATTTTCAAACTCGCTATTTTTCATGGACCAGTTCAGGTTTGAAGTGGATTTGAAGGGTCTTCATATTAGAAATACCCCATAAATGACCCCCATTACAAAAACTGCACCCCCCAAAGTATTCAAAATGACATTCAGTAAGTGTTTTAACCCTTTAGGTGTTTCGCAGGAAAAGCAGCAAAGTGAAGGAGAAAATTCAAAATCTTCATTTTTTTACACTTGCATGTTCTTGTAGACCCAATTTTTGAATTTTTACAATGGGTAAAAGGATAAAATTTATACTTGAATTTGTAGCCCAATTTCTCTCGAGTAAGCACATACCTCATATGTCTATGTAAATTGTTCGGCGGGCGCAGTAGAGGGCTCAGAAGCGAAGGAGCGACAAGGGGATTTTGGAGAGTACATTTTTCTGAAATGGTTTTTGGGGGGCATGTTGCATTTAGGAAGCCCCTATTGTGCCAAAACAGCAAAAAAAAAAAAACACATGGCATACCATTTTGGAAACTAGACCCCTTGGGGAACGTAACAAGGAATTAAGTGAGCCTTAATACCCCACAGGTGTTTCATGACTTTTGCATATGTAAAAAAAAATTAAAAAAAATTTCACTAAAATGTGTGTTTTCCCCCCCCCCCCCAAATGTCACATTTTTGCAAGGGTTAATAGCAGAAAATACCCCCCAAAATTTGTAACCCCATCTCTTCTGAGTATGGAGGTACCCCATAAGTTGACCTTTAGTGCACTACGAGCGAACTACAATGCTCAGAAGAGAAGGAGTCATATTTGGCTTTTTGACAGCAAATTTTGCTCGGGGGGCTTGTCTCATTTAGGAAGCCCCTATGGTGCCAGGACAGCAAAAAAAACACATGGCATACCATTTTGGAAACTAGACCCCTTGAGGAACGTAACAAGGGATAAAGTGAACCTTAATACCCCACAGGTGTTTCACGACTTTTGCATATGTAAAAAAAAATGTTTTTTTTTACCAAAAATGCTTGGTTTAGCAAAAATTTTACATTTAAAAAAAAAATAGCAGAAAATACCCCCCCCCCCCCAAAATTTGAAGCCCAATTTCTCCCGATTCAGAAAACACCCAATATGGGGATGAAAAGTGCTCTGCTGGCACACTACAGGTTTTAGAAGAGAAGGAGTCACATTTGGCTTTTTGGAAGCAAATTTTGCTCTGGGGGCATGCCGCATTTAGGAAGCCCCTATGGTGCCAGGACAGAAAAAAAAAAACCACATGGCATACCATTTTGGAAACTAGACCCCTTGGGGAACGTAACAAGGGGTAAAGTGAACCTTTATACCCCACAGGTGTTTTACACTAAAATGCTTGTTTTCCCCCCAAATTTTACATTTTTACAAGGGATGATAGCAGAAAATACCCCCCAAAATTTGTAACCCCATCTCTTCTGAGTATGGAAATACCCCATAAGTGGACGTGAAGTGCACTGGGGACGAACTACAATGCTCAGAAGAGAAGGAGCATCATTGAGCTTTTGGAGAATTTGGCCATGTGCATTTCCAAAGCCCCCCGTGGTGCCAGAACAGTGGACCCCCCCCCACATGTGACCCCATTTTTAAAACTACACCCCTCACGGAAGGTAATAATGGGTGCAGGGAGAATTTACACCCCACTGGCATTTGACGGATCTTTGGAACAGTAGGCTGTGCAAATTTAAAAATTTTATTTTTCATTTTCACAGACCCCTGTTTCAAAGATCTGTCAGACACCTGTGGGGTGTAAATGCTCACTGTACCCCTTATTACATTCCGTGAGGGGTGTAGTTTCCAAAATGGGGTCACATGTGGGTATTTATTGTTTTGCACTTATGTCAGAACAGCCACCCCTGTGCAAATCACCAATTTAGACCTCAAATTTACATGGTGCACTCTCCCTTCTGAGCCTTGTTGTGCGTCCCCAGAACACTTTGCGCCCACATATGGGGTATCTCCGTACTCAGGAGAAACTGCGTTACAAATTTTGGAGGCTTTTTTCTTTTACCGCTTGTGAAGTATGGGGTAACACCAGTATGTTAGTGTACAAAAATGTTTTTTTTTTTTACACTAACATGCTGGTGTAGACCCCAACTTTACCTTTTCACAAGGGGTAAAAGGTAAAAGTGTGTATATGTAGTGTTTTACTCTTTATTTTATGTTAGTGTAGTGTTTTTAGGTTACATTCACACTGACGGTGGATTACACTGAGTCTCCCGCTAGGAGTTTGAGCTGCGGCTGCAGCTCAAACTTGAAGCAGGGAACTCACTGTAATCTGCCGCCAGTGTGAATGTAACCTGTACATTCACATGGGATGGGGGGGGGGGGCAAAACTACAACTCCCAGCTTGTTCTGACAGAACGTGCATGCTGGGAGTTGTAGTTCTGCAACAGCTGGAGGCACACTGGTTGGAAAATACTGAGTTAGGTAATAGAACCTATTGCCTAACTCGGTATTTCCCAACCAGTGTGCCTCCAGCTGTTGCAGAACTACAACTCTCAGCATGTACTGATTGCCAAAGGGAATGCTGAGAGATGTAGTTATGCAACAGCTGGAGGCACGCAAGTACAACTCCCAGCATGCCGAGACAGCCATTTGCTGTTCCTGAATGCTGGGAGTTGTAGTTTTGCAAGATTTAGAGGGGTTCAGGCTAGAGATCACTGACAGTGGTCTCTAAACTGTGGCCCTCCAGATGTTGCAAAACTACAAATCTCAGCATACGGTTTTAGGTCCGGTTGTAAAAGCGCATACGGCGCAAAAATGAGCCGACCGGACCGAACGTTTCACTCCGGTCGGCTCATTGAAGTGAATGACATACGGGAGCGCATACGGTCACATACGGGAGCGCGAGGTTTTAGCTCCCTCCTGCCGTATGCGCTCCCGTATGGGACAAAACGTAGTGTGAACCCAGCCTAAGAAAAACACACACATGCTGCCAAAACATATAACACATGTATATTGCAAAAAAAACTAAACTTACAAAGAAGATGCCATATAGTCAAAGTACCGGAGTACCCCTTTAAGGACGCAGACAATTTTTTATTTTTACGTTTTCATCTTTTCCTCCTCGCCTTCAAAAAAATCACCGCTCTTTTATATTTTAATCCACAGATTAGTATGAGGGCTTGTTTTTTGCGCGACCAGTTGTCCGTTGTAATGCCATCACTCACTTTACCATAAAATGTATGGCGCAACCAAAAAAATACTATTTGTGTGGGGAAATTAAAAAGAAAACCGCAATTTTGCTAATTTTGGAAGGTTTCGTTTTCACGCCGTACAATTTACGGTAAAAAAATACATGTGTTCTTTATTCTTTATGTCAATACGATTAAAATGATACCCATAGCTAGATACTTTACTATTACTGTTGCACTTTGAAAAAAAAAAAAAAAAAAATCGTCAACTTTTCAACCAAATTAGTATGTTTTAAAATCCCTATTTTGAAGACCCATAACTTTATTAAATTTTTTTATCATTTTCCGTATAAGCGGCGGTGTGAGGGCTCATTTTTTTTGTGCCGTGATCTGTACTTTGATTTTCTTTTTTTCTTTTTTTTTGATACCAAAAAACTTTGAATCCCTTTTAACTTTTTTTGGGAATAAAATGTTATAAAAAAAAAATAAAAAAAAAAGCAGCTATTTTGGACTTTTTATTTTTATTTACGTTCACGCCATTCACCGTACGGTATCATTAACATTTTATTTTAATAGTTCAGATATTTATGCACACGGCAATACCAAACTTGTATATAAAATATTTTAACACTCTTTGGGGGTGAAATAGGGAAAATTGGACGATTTACATTTTTATTGGGGAAGGTTTTTTTTACCCCCCCCTTATTTACTTTTATTTTTACACTTTAATAGTCCCCATAGGGGACTATTTATAGCAATCATTCGATTGCTAATACTGTTCAGTGCTATGTATAGGACACAGCACTGATCAGCATTATTGGTTATCTTCTGCTCTGGTCTGCGGGAAGGCAGATCAGAGCAGAAGACGCCGGGAAGGCAGCGGAGCAAGGTGAGGGACCTCCGTCTGCTGTGCTGGATGATCGGATCGCTGCGGCAGCGCTGCAGGCGATCCGATCATTCATTTTAATGACCGCGATGCTTCAGAGGCATCTGAGGGGTTATTGGAGGACATCCGTGGGATTGCCATTACGGGCGGGTCCCTGGCTGCGATCAGCAGCCGGGGCCTGCCACGCATGATCCGGGCATCGCTCCGATGCTCGCGGTTCTGCTTAGGACGTAAATGTACGTCCTGGTGCGTTAAGTACCACCTCACCAGGACTAGGGATTGACCGATATCGGTTTTTAGGGCCGATACCGATAATCGGTGCAGGTTAGGGCCGATAGCCGATAACTTATACCGATATTCCGGTATAAGTTATCGGCTATTTAACCCCCTGCGACACCGCTGCAGATCATTCATTTAAAGCGGGCGCTTTAAATCAATGATCTGCAGTGGCTTTTGCGGGGTCATAGGCCGCCGCCGCCACCACCCGCTTCTCTCCCCTACCTGTCAGGGTGGTTCGGGCCATCCATCCATCGTTCATGTAGTGTCCGGGGGCGTTCCGGGTGGAGGGTGGTCCGGTCCGGGCTGTCCTTCTTCTCCGGCGGTCATCTTCTCCACTCCGGGCAGGCTCCGGCCTAGTACGCTGCATAGACGCCGCTGCGCAGTGACGCCCTTGCGCAGCGACGCACCTGACGTCACGGCGTAGCGGCGTCTATGCAGCGTACTAGGCCGGAGCCTGCCCCAAGTGGAGAAGACCGTGGGAGAAGGACAGCCCGGACCGATTCACTCTTCACCCGGAACGCCCCCGGACACTACAGGAAGGAAGGATGGATGGCCCGGACCACCCACATTACGGGTAAGTTTAATTTTTTTATTGACTCGGAGGGTGGGGGAGGGGCCCGACCGGTATAGCGGTATGGGCAAAAATCCATACCGGTATACCGCCTAGCATCACGGTGGGTGGTGCGACACGGTGCGGTGGGTCGGGGGGGGGGGGGGGGGGGATCACGGTGCGGTGGGGGCGGTGCAGGGAGCGGGGCATTATCGGCTTATCGGCAAGATAATTGCAGATACCGATAATGCCCAAGATCGTGATTATCGGACGATAATATGGGCCATACCGATAATTGGTCGATCCCTAACCAGGACATACATTTACGTCCTACGTCATTAAGGGGATACTCATGATCTAGCAGCATATAGCTCAGGTGATGCTCCCATTCCCCCATCTGGAAGCTAGCATCTGTCATCACTTCCTGGGAGGGGTTCCAAGGATCCAACAGTATATTAACCAATGGCCACAAAAATGAAAAAGAAGAAAACAAACACATTTGTATAAACAGGGACCCACCAAATCCGGGTAAATCTATAGAGCTCAATAAATTCAAAATTTATAAAGGAAGCCAACTGTAACAGCATTTTGTCTGCCATGAGTTGCCACCCGAAACATGTTACGCGTAACCTTCCTATAGGAGAGTTTAATAGGGCCAAAAGGGCCTCATCAAATGTTACGTATGAAGAATCATGTCAAGACATAACAAGGTTACGAAATAGAGGTTATAGTGACAGCATCTTGAACAGAGCAAAAAACATAGTTTATAAGAACTGCAATGATTTTCTGAAACCAGGTACCAAAAAGGAAAAAATGCATGATCATAAAAAGGCCAACCATCCTGTGACATTTTCTACCCCTATAGTATTCAATTTAACGAAATTAGGAATATTATCAAAAAAAAAACAACTGTAAGATTTGTGGCTAAGGGTGCGTTCACACGGGCGTATTTGTCAGCGGATCCGCAGCTGACAAAGGCCCTTAAAGTGCTGCCCTCTTTGTGCCTGCTAACAGTGGCAATCCACCGCTACCAACAGACACGCTGTGAAGTGCGAGTCGCAGTGTATCCGCACATCGCGGACGCTTCCCCGGCTCCCTGAGCTACAGAGAGCGTCCGCGATGTGTGCGAGTACACTGCTGACAAATACGCCCGTGTGAATGCACCCTAAAAGAGGTAAATCTTAACAGGAAAGATTGTCCAATAGTGATTTCAAAGAAAGTCTAAATGATTGCTGGTTGAGTACAACAGGCAACTATAAATGCTCACACATGAGGTGCAACCTATGTAAATATATGAAAAAAACGAAACTGTTTTATCCACCGGTGAACGGTAAAACTTGCTAGGGATCGACCAATTATCGGTATGCCGATAATGCCCCGCACCGCGGCCCCAACACCCCCCCCCAACCCACCACACCGGGACCGACCCACCGCACTGCGTCGCACCCCCCACCATAGTGCTGGGCGGTATACCGGTATGAACCGGATACCGTTTTTTTTTTTTCTCCCAAGGTATGGATTTTTCCCATACCGCTATACCGGTCAGGCCCCTCCCCCCCCCCCCCCCCCTACCCTCCGAGTCAATAAAAAAATTAAACTTACCCGTAATGGGGGTGGTCCGGGCCATCCATCCTTCCTGTAGTGTCCGGCGGCATTCCAGGTGGAGGGTGAACCGGTCCGGGCTGTCCTTCTCCGGGGGTCCTCTACTCCACTCCGGGCAGGCTCTGGCCTAGTACGCTGCATAGACGCCGCTACGCCGTGACGTCAGGTGCGTCGCTGCGCACGAGCGTCACTGCGCAGTGGCGTCTATGCTGCGTAACTAGGCCGGAGCCTGCCCGGATTGGAGAAGAGGACCCCCGGAGAAGGACAGCCCGGACCGGTTCACCCTCCACCCGGAATGCCGCCGAACACTACAGGAAGGATGGATGGCCCGGACCACCCTGACAGGTAGGGGGGAGAAGCGGGTGGCGGCGGCCTATGGCACCGCAAAAGCCACTGCAGTGCATTGATTTAAAGCGCCCGCTTTAAATCAATTATCTGCAGCGGTGTCGCGTGGGGATAAATAGCCGATAACTTATACCGGAATATTGGTATAAGTTATCGGCTATCGGCCCTAACCTCCACCGATTATCGGTATCTGTCCTAAAAAAAAAAAAACTATCGGTCGATCCCTAAAACTTGCAACTTAAAATCATTCATAAACTGTGAAACCACGCACATGGTATATTCTGCAATATACAATAAATAGGTTGCACCTCTAGAAAGTTGGAAAATACCTTTTTATGAGCATTTTCATGTAAAACCAGGGGAAAGTGGGTGCCTCGTCCCAGAAAGGGATTGGTCTCATACAGTTTTCAAGAGAGGCATTTTGGATATTAAAGTTGGACTCCTGTCACCCGAAAGGGTTAAACTTCCATAATGATTTCTTTTATTGAGCTCTCTAGATTTACCCGGATTTGGTGGGTCCCTGTTTATACAAATGTGTTTTGTTTTGTTTTTTCTTTTTTGTGGCCATTGGTTAATACTGTTGGATCCTTGGAACCCCTCCCAGGAAGTGATGACAGACGCTAGCTTCCAGATGGGGGATGGGAGCATCTCCTGAGCCATATGCTGCTAGACCATTAGTATAAAAGGTCGGTTTGCATTTCTTTCTGTGCCATGACTAAGGACCTATTAGTCCGAAATGCATCGGTGTTAGGGTTTTTACCTCACTGGGTGTTTATTCTACGCTTTTAAAATGAATACTTTTTGGACTTTTATTTTTTATTTTTCCGTGGGTGCTGGATACCCCCCTTTGTTTCTACTATTCAATATATTGAAACTTTTATATAATACTTCAGCCTGGCCAAAAAATGTGGGTTGGTAAACTGGTTCCAACTACTTAAATTTTCCGCTATTTGAATAAGTAACAGGTTTATTTGAAAGGGTTAAAGTGTACCTGACAGATCCAACATAAAAACATTTTTTTTTTTAAATATATCACGCAGTACCTAATCCTGACCATGTACATCTCATTTTTGTGTCTAGCACCTTTTTATTTTTTTACACTTTTAATTTAGCTCACTATTTTGAATGCCCCTCATAGGGAGGGGGCGTGGCCTCAATGTGCAGGTCTCCTCCCCCTCCCTCAGTATGCTGTCTGCTCACATCTACCCTAGCAAAACCACAACTTACAGCTTGTCCTCACTGACAGTAGCGGGACACAAGCTGACAGTGGGAGGATTTTTCCTAAATCAAGGAAGTGTGTCCATGACATAGGTGATGATGCATGGACACAGCAGTACTAGTATGTGTCCAAGCAGGCAGGAGGGAGCAGTTGTTTGACTGGCTATTTCAGTATGAAATACTGAACATTTTCTAATGAAAGCAATTGAAAAACCTATTGGTTTACTACATATCAAAAGTTTTTGTATCTGACAGTGCCCATTTAAACAACATTGGGCCTTTAACTGAGAGTGAAAATAGAGTAAGGGCCCCTTCAAAAATACTTGTTTCCAGCCTGGCCCAAAAAGATCATTGGCAAAAAATCTGGTGCCAACCTTGTCAATTGCTTACCTTTTATGCATTCCCAAAAAGTAACTGACGATTTCAAGCAGTTGAACACCATTTGAGTTGGGAATTGAGAGTAAGAGCCCCTGCATAATACCAAACTGTTTCCAGCCTGGCCAAAAAGTACACGGGCAAGAAAATGGGTACCAACCTTGCCACCTGCTTTTTATTTTATTTTGCAAAAGAAACTGGTGCTTTTTACAGAGTATCTGTCACCAAACTAAACTTTAAAAGTACATACCCTTCGGATAGGTGATAAGTTATAGATTGCGGGGGGGGGGCTTCGAGAGCTGGGGCCCCCTGCAATCTCTTGGACAGGGTTGCGGCAGTCAGCAGGAAGTGGAGTGTCGTCCCCAACAGAAACCATGACACACACCCGCTCTATGTACCTTTATGGGATACATGGAGGGGGCGTGTCGCCCGCCGCCTCGTGCGGGAACGGCACGCCCCCTTTTCAGCAGACTGCTACTGCCTCATGCAGAAGATCAAGAGGACCTGCGATCTGTAACTTATTAGGTTATATTGCACTACAGATGTCCTTTAATATATTTTTCCTTATGTAATTATAAGACACTTTGCTATTTACTTGCTGTTAAAATTCTTAACCTTTTTTGTTTTGAATGTGATTAAAAAAAAAAAAATTTTAAAATAAAACGCCACTAGGTGTTTCTGTTCTGTTCCCTGCAGCAAGTATAACAGTGAGTTTGGTCTCCTACCTGCCTGGCAGGAGACCAAACTTGGGAAGTGCGTGTGGGGCATGGTTAGACAGCTCTCGCAGGTTTCAGTGATGTCGCGCCTGCTGGGGAATGCTCACTTTCTCCTGCCGGGAGCTCGCACAGTGTTAGCAAGGGAAAAAGGTATGATTAAGCTTGGAAAACTAAAGGAGTACTCCCCTGGAACATTTTTTTTTTATCAACTGGTGCCAGAAAGATAAACAGATTTGTACTTATATTTAAGAATCTTATTCCTTCCAGTACTTATCTGCTGTATGGACAGGTACTTATCTGCTCTGGACAGGTCTTGACATTGACCACAGTGCTTTCTGCCAACACCTTTGTCCATCATAAAAGGAATTTTAAAAGAACTTCATGTGGAGAATACTGCAGCTAAGTACTGGAAGGGTTAAGATTTTTTTTAAATAGGAGTAATTTACAAATCTGTTTTAATGTTCTGGCACCAGTTAATTAAAAAGAAAAATGTTTTCACCCCTATTATCCTCTTCAGGACGCATGCATACGTCCTGCATCCTGAGTCCTTAAGTTCATGGGAATCATTCAGCAGGCATCCCGTCACATCACCGAAGGGGGGGGGGGGGGGGGTTAGGTCCTATGGAGTGGTCTCCAAACTGTGGCCCTCCAGATGTGGCATAACTACAAATCCCAGCATGCCCAGACAGCAAACTGCTGTGTGGGCATGCCAGGAGTTGTAGTTTTACAAGATCTACACAGCAGTTTGCTGTCTGTTCATGCTGGGATTTGTAGTTTTGAAACGTCTGGATGGCCACAATTTGGAGATCACTGTACTATGCAGCCCTCAAAATCTTGAAAAAAACTACAACATGGCTGTTTCACCATGCTGGGAATTGTAGTTGCATGCCTCCAGCTGTTGCATAACTACAACTCTCAGCATGCCCTTCGGAGATCAGTACATGCTGGGAGTTGTAATTTTTGCAACAGCTGGAGGCACACTGGTTGGAAAACATTGTTAGGTAACAGAACCTAACTGAAGGTTTTCCAGTGTGCCTCCAGCTGTTGCAAAACTACAACTCCCAGCATGCATGGTCTGTCAGTGCATGCTGGGAGTTGTAGTTTAGCAACAGCTGGAGGTGAATGTACTGGGTACGTTCACACGGGCAGGGTTTACATTGAGTTTGTACCCTAAAAACACTAACACAAAATAAAAAGTAAAGCACTACATATACACACGTACACTGCCCCCCCCCCCCCCCCCCCCAATAGAAATGAAAAAAATCGTACGGCAGTGTTTCCAAAATGGGAGTTGTTGTTTTGCAACAGCTGGAGGCTCCATTTCCGGACAGCTATTGACTGTCCAAGCTTGCTTGGAGTCTAGCAACAGCTGGAGGCACCCTCTTTGGGAATCACTGGCGTAGGATATTTTTGATAGCGGCGCCAATTGTAAGGCTTGCATCAGAGTCCATCCGTAGACCTATCCCTAATATAGGTTTCAAATGTGCATGGCGCTCTCACTTGGGAGGCCTGTCGTATTTCAAGGAAATAGTTTAGGGCCACATATGGTGTATTGCTTTACAAATTTAAAATAAATAAATAAATAAATAAAAAATTACACTTACATGCTGGTGTTGCCCCCATAATTTTCATGAGGTAAAAGGGGGGGGGGGGAAGCCCCCCAAAAAATTTGTAAAGCAATTTCTACAGAAATTCCCCATATGTGGGTGTAAAATACTCTGCGAGCACACTATGTACATCTGAGGCGTAAATTGGTGATTGGCGGGTCTGACATAAACGCAAAAAAATAAATACCCACATGTGACCCTATTTTGGAAACTACACCCCTCACGGAAGGTAACAAGGGGTATAGTGAGCCTTAACACCCCACAGGTGTTTGGCGAATTTTCATTAAAGGGTAGCTCCCACCATCACTTATTTATTAATTTTTTTCCCCTGTCTATTACCCATCTATCCCTAACCCCCTCCCTGCCTTAAATTTTTTTTTTTTACATATTAAAAATGCTTTTTTGTCTGCCTGGTAGCGTACTCACAACCAGGCAGACTTCCCCAGCAGGCACCACATCACTGATGCCTGCTGGGGCCGGCACTTCCGCCCGTAGTTCACCTATACAGGGTGCCTCCAGCTGTTTCCCCACTGCAACTCTCAGCTTGCCCTGACATCTATTGGCTGTCAGGGCATGCTGGGAGTTGTAGTGGGGGAAACAACTGGAGTCACCCTGTATAGGTGAACACCGGAGCACATGCTGCGCAGCCCGCTCCCCCCGCTCAACTCACTCCCCCTCCCCCTTAGTTCATCCAGAACAGTGTGACCCCCCCCCCCATCTTGAAAACTGCACCCCTCATGTAATAAGGGGTACAGTGAGCATTTACACCCCACAGGTGTATGACATTTTTGGAACTATGGTCCGTAAATAATGAAAAATAAAAATTTTCATGTGCTCAGCGCACTGTTCCAAAGATCTGTCAAACACCAGTGGGGTGTAAATGCTCACTGCACCCCTTGTTAAATTCTGTGAGGGGTGTAGTTTCCAAAATGGGGTCACATGTGGGGGGGTATTATGAAAAAGAATTTTTTTTTATTTATTTATTTATTTATTTATTTTTTTTGAAAGTCATCAAAATGATGACCTGGGGAATTGTAGACCAAGCCAATCAATACAATTCACATCTGAGTCAGACACTTTCCTCAGATGTCAACAAGTTCTTTTTAGGACTGGATGACATTAATGCTTAACCCGATAATGACCACGGACAAGTATAGACGTCCAGGTTGGCGGCCGTTCCAGCAACTGGACGTCTATACTCGTCCATGCTTCTCGTGGGTGCTGCCCAGTGCACCCACGAGATGACGGCGGGGACTCAGCTGTAACACACAGTTGGGACCCTGCAGCACTGCCGGAAACGAAGTAAACTTTGGTCCCAGCCGTTTAACCCTTACAGCCGCGGTCGGAAGTGACCGCGGGCTGTAAGTTTTATGACAGAGGGAGGGAACTCCCTCTGTCACCCCTGCAGCACCCCGTAGCGCGATCTCGGGGTGCTGTGTGTAATCCCTGGTGGGCGGGGACCTGGGTTACTGCCGGGACAGAAGAAAACTTTGGTACCGGCAGTTTAACCCTTACAGCCGCGGTCGGAAGCGACCGCGAGCTGTAAGTAGTTTTGACAGAGGGAGGGGGCTCCCTCTGTCTCTCTCCTGTAGCACCCCGCAACTATCGCGGGGTGCTGCTGCTTACCTGTGCAGCCGGGGGTCTTTACTAGGACCCCCAGGCCTGCCCCGGTTATTGCCTGTGAGGATGTACCAGAGGCAAGTCCTCATGCTGCCTGCTAGTGTAAAACTAGCAGGCAGCATATATCTGCAATGCTTTGGAATACTAAGTATTCCAAAGCATTAAAAAAAGTGAAAAAAATATATAAAATAAGTGTAACAACAATAAGTATAAAAGTGTAAAAAAAATTATAAAAAAATAAAAACTTTAATTAAAATACATTTATTAAATAAATATAATGAAAAATAAAAATGTATATGTAGGATCACACGGCGCACATCCGCAGCATATTATGTGCTGCGGATGCCCGCCAACAGTCACAATAATGAGCTCCCTGCTGCAGCTGGGTAGCTTTGTGTGTCCACTAATGGCGTCTGATTTCCTTCCGGAAGTCATGAGCGGAGACACTGAGCTACCCAGCCACAGCAGTGATCTCGCCCTTTTGACTGCTGGGGGGCATCCGCGGTGTGAAATATGCTGCGGATGCGCTCTGTGTGACCCTACACTGCGTCCCATTCATACTGTGTTTCCGCAGTGTTAGAGGTATCAGTCAGCATCATGTCAAAAAGAGTGATGCTGACGTATACTGTTGCAGCTCCATTCATTTCTGAATGAGACGGTACAATATACATTGGCATCCCTTTTTTGACATGACAACGGACACCTATACTGCAGAAATACAGTATGAATGGGGACTATTCATATAATGATGCCCTGAAAGCCAAAGGGGGCTCCTCTCTTTTGGGGTCCTACCACGCAGCCAAGGAACCAAATATGGCCTAAGCGGGGGTATTTCCAGACACTGGCCGAGCAGCTTAATGCGAGAAATGCACCCTATATTTTATTATCAGAAGTAATGTACAAAAAATATGCCCCACAAATGATGCATTTGTGAAAAATTGCGAATTTTTAACACTGACTTTGTAATTCCTGCCAAAAAACTATGGCGTTAAAATACTCACTGTACCCCCTAGCGAATACCTTGAGGGGTCTAGGTTTTTAAAATGGGATCATTTGGGGGGGGGGGGGGGGTTCCTATGTTCTACCACCTTCAAATTTCTGCAAACCTTGCATAGCACATAAAAAAAAAATGTACTTTTCAAATTTCCTAAATTTTCAAAATTTCAAGTTAATTTGTTAGGCTTCTAATTAATTTAAAATGTTAATTAAAAACAAAAAAATTGCTGTCAAAATAGACATCTGAAAGTATAAGTTTCATAAACTATTTGGTCAGGAAGTATAAATATATGCAAAATATTAGTGTTAAAATAGCAAAAAATCTTAATTTTTTTTTTTTTTAAATTTCAGTATTTTTTGCATTGTAAAAAAAAACAAAAAAAAAACCTACAAATGATATCTGCTTACTTTTACTATGTACATGAAGGACAACTTGTGACAAAAAACAGTGTCAGAATTATCGTGATTGGCAAAACGTTACCAGAGTTATTCTCTAATAAAGACAGACATCCCCGATGTGAAAAAACAGGCCTGGCCTTTCAGGGGCATACAGGTTTATTTGTATTCGTCCTTAAGTTAAGGTTTAAGGTTGTAGTTTTGCAGTATACAATAATACACAGGTATTATAAAAGTATACGGTTTATTGGTTATAAGATTATAAATTTAAATGAGTAATAAACACAATGATGTATGCAAATTAATATCAGATATATTAGTAAGCATTACAACCTTGTTAATTGACTACATATAGTAGAACAATACCTGTGAGTAGTGAGCAACTATAGTAACATAGTTTATAAGGTTGAAAAAAGACCAGAGTCCATCAAATTCAGAGTTGATCCAGAGGAAGGCAAAAAACCCTCATACTAGAGGTAAAAATTCCTTCCCGACTCCAGATATGGCAGTCAGAATAAATCCCTGGATCAATGTTCTGTCCCTATAAATCTAATATCCAGACTCTTTTTAAATTCTTTAACAGAGTTCACCACCTTATCCGGGAGAGAATTCCACAGTCTCACTGCTCTTACAGTAAAGAACCCCAGTCTTTGCTGGTGTAGAAAACTTCTTTCCTCTAAACAGCTTTAAAACAGGATTAGATAAATTCCTGGAACAAAATAACATTAATGCTTATGAAGAAATATAAAATCCCATCCCTTCCCCAATATCGCGCCACACCCCTACCCCTTAATTCCCTGGTTGAACTTGATGGACATATGTCTTTTTTCGACCGTACTAACTATGTAACGTAGAGGATGCCCCCTTGTCATAGATACCAGGGATCAGGATAGATAGATAGATTATATAATATAATATAATATAATATATAAAATATAATATATATATATTTTTTTTTTTTAGGGCGCATACCGATAATCTGTCACCTCTCAGGCCGATAGCCAATAATTTATACCGATATTCCCCTGTGGGGAAGAAGCCGTTGCAGATCAATGATGTAAAGCGGGCGCTTTAAATCAATGAACTGCAGCGGCTCTTGCAGTGCCAGAGACCGCCGCCGCTGCCCGCTTCTTAACCCCTTAACGATGCAGGACGTATATTTACGTCCTGCGCCGGCTCCCGCGATTTGAAGCGGGATCACGCCGCGATCCCGCATCATATCGCGTCGGTCCCGGCGCTCATCAACGGCTGGAACCCGCGGCTAATACCACACATCGCCGATCGCGGCGATGTGCGGTATTAACCCTTTAGAAGCGGCGGTCAAAGCTGACCGCCGCTTCTAAAGTGAAAGTGACCCGGCTGCTCAGTCGGTCTGTTCGGGACCGCCGCGGTGAAATCGCGGCGTCCCGAACAGCTGACAGGACACCGGGAGGGCCATTACCTGCCTCCTCGGTGTCCGATCGGCGAATGACTGCTCCGTGCCTGAGATCCAGGCAGGAGCAGTCAAGCGCCGATAACACTGATCACAGGCGTGTTAATACACGCCTGTGATCAGTGTAAAAGATCAGTGTGTGCAGTGTTATAGGTCCCTATGGGACCTATAACACTGCAAAAAAAAAAGTGTTAAAGATCATTTAACCCCTTCCCTAATAAAAGTTTGAATCGCCCCCCTTTTCCCATAAAAAAAATTAAATAAAAATAAACATATGTGGTATAGCCGCGTGCGTAAATGTCCGAACTATAAAAATATAATTAATTAAACCGCACGGTCAATGGCGTACGCGCTAAAAAATTCCAAAATCAAAAAAAGCGCATTTTTGGTCACTTTTTATACCATTAAAAAGTGATCAAAAAGTCCGATCAAAACAAAAAAATCATACTGATAAAAACTTCAGATCACGGCGCAAAAAATGAGTCCTCATACTGCCCTGTACGTTGAAAAAAAAAAAGTTATAGGGGTCAGAAGATGACATTTTTAAACGTATAAATTTTCCTGCATGTAGTTATGATTTTTTCCAGAAGTGCGACAAAATCAAACCTATATAAGTAGGGTATCATTTTAACAGTATGGACCTACAGAATAATAAGGTGTAATTTTTACCGAAATATGCACTGCGTAGAAACGGAAGCCCCCAAAAGTTACAAAATGGCGTTTTTTCTTCGATTTTGTCGCACAATGATTTTTTTTCCGTTTCGCCGTGCATTTTTGGGTAAAATGACTAATGTCACTGCAAAGTAGAATTGGCGACGCAAAAAATAAGCCATAATATGGATTTTTAGGTGGAAAATTGAAAGGGTTATGATTTTTAAGAGATAAGGAGGAAAAACGAAAGTGCAAAAACAGAAAAACCTTAAGGGGTTAAAGTTGACTTGTTTATACTTTTGGAAGACATCAGAGGGCTTCACAATTTAGCAGCAATTTTCCAATTTTTACAACATTTTCTAAATCGGAATTTTTCAGGGACCGGTTCAGTTTTGAAGTAGATTTGAAGGGCATTCATATAAGAAATCCCCCACAAATGAACCCGTTATAAAAACTGCACCCTCAAAGTATCCAAAATACATTGTAGTGAGTGTTTTAACCCTTTAGGTGTTTCACAGGAATAGCAGCAAAGTGAAGGAGAAAAATAAAAATCTTCATTTTTTTACACTCTCATGTTCTTGTAGACCCAGTTTTTCTATTTTTACCAGGGGTAATAGGAGAAAAAGCCCCCCAAAATTGGTAACTCAATTTCTCTCGAGTAAGGAAATACCTGATATGTGTATGTCAAGTGTTCGGCGGGCACAGTAGAGGGCTCAGAAGGGAAGAAGCAACAATGGGATTTTGGAGAGTGAATTTTGCTGAAATGGTTTTTGGGGGGCATGTTGCATGGCATACTATTTTGGAAACTACGCCTCTTAAGGAACGTAACAAGGGGTACAGTGAGCCTTAATACCTCACAGGTGTTTGACGACTTTTTGTTAAAGTTGGATGTGTAAATAGAGAGAATTTTTTACTAAAATGCAGTTTCCCCCCCCCCCCCCCAAATATTTTTTTTTTTTACAAGGGGTAATGGGAGAAAATGACCCCCAAAATGTGTAACCCAATTTCTTCTGGGTAGGGACGTCAAGTACTCTGCTGGCGCACTACAATGCTCAGAAGAGGAGGAGCGCCGTTGAGCTTTTGGAAAGAGAATTTGTTTGGAATGGAAGTCAGGGTCCATTGTCGTTACTGGCATTTGACAGATCTTTGGAACAGTGGGCTGTATAAATGAAAAATTTCATTTTTCATTTTCACAGACCACTGTTTCAAAAATCTGTTGGACACCTGTGGGGCGTAAATGCTCACTGTACCCCTTATTACATTACATGAGGGGGGGGGGGCATTGTTCTGGCACTATGGGGGCTTTGTAAAAACACGTGGCCTTCAATTCCGGGCAAATTTTCTATTAAAAATCCCAATGGCGCTTCTTATCTTCTGAGCATTGTAGTGTGCCAGCAGAGCACTTTACGTCCACACATGGTATTTATATAATCAGTAAATGAGACATTTGGGCTAACACCAGCATTTTAGTGAGAATTTTTTTATTTTTTCATTTTCCCATCCAACTTTAATGAAAATTCTTCAAACACCTGTGGGGTGTTAAGGCTCACTATACCCCTTGTTACGTTCCGTGAGGGATGTAGTTTACAAAATGGGGTCACATGTGGGTATGTATTTTGCGTTTATGTCTGAACCGCTGTAAAATCAGCCACCCCTGTGCAAATCACCAATTTAGGCCTCAAATGGACATAGTGCGCTCTCACTTCTGAGCCTTGTTGTGCGTCCGCAGAGCATTTTATGCCCATATATGGGGTATTTCCGTACGCAGGAGAAATTGCGTTACAAATTTTGGGGCTCTTACTTTGCTTTTACCGCTTGTGAAAATAAAAAGTATGGGGCAACACCAGCATGTTAGTGTAAACATGCCAATCAATGGATTATGGATCAATATGTGTGAGGTTATTTTAATCTTTGCTCAATAAACGTTAATATTGGGTGGGAAATATAGGGTCTTAGTGATCGCTTAGCGGTCAAATGTAAATAATATTGGATTAACCCTCCACTCATAGGTCCTCTTTGTTGCATTTAAAGAAAAATCCTGACGCTCGCAAATGGGGGTGGGTAAGGGTTAACTTATCTATCCTATGTTTGTAGTTGACATATAAGTAATGTATACATAGTTTCATGAAAATATCTTTAGCCATTTGGAAGTGATGCTGGAACATACACGTGCTTGCACACATACTGAGATTTATATATATAATGTTGCCAAACACTGTACCTTCTGAATATAAACCTGCCAAACGCTGCCCTCTCTAAATATAATACTACCACACACTGTACCCTCTGTTTAACTACGCCTCCTTTTCAGAAGTGTGTTTTAGTCTTCTGAACAATTGAGATAAATAGCACATCATTCAATACCAGGTATATCTGGTATTAATTGCTACACTTTCTGGTGCACAAACATTTGAAAATAGGGTGTTAATAGCCCAAAAAGCCTAACTATGCCCCTTTAAAAAAAAAAAAAATAAAAAAAAAATAAAAGGCTAACAGGGTGCTAAATAACTGAATATGTGGAGCGACTAATGTGCACAGCTAAAGCAAAAAAAAAAAAAAGTGTGTGTGTGTGTGTATATGTATAAAGCCTGATGGGCTGTATTTGTGCGAGGGTCGGAAGTAATTATCGCTCCCTGCACTTCCAGGTGGGGCTTATTGGGAACAGGTGGGGGTGTGTGTATATAACTTCCCCCTCTCCTACAGGGGCGGAGCACGTGACGTTTGTGGAATCTCTGCTTCCTGTGTCTGGTGTTTAAATCTCCCACAAAAATCTTCAGAGCTGCTGCTCACGGTGCCGAGGCCTCGCTGATCATGAGTCTGGGGGGTGCAGGCGCGGCATCCTGGCAGCTCCGCTGGCTGTCTTATCTGGGGATGCTGTGTCTCACTCTGATTATAAGGTAATATTGGGCAGGTATGGTTCTGGCTGGCTCTGCCCTCAGCGGTAGTGGGGGCCAGGAGCGGCAAGCAGGTGAGTTAAATCGGTGCTGGGGGTGGTGCGGCCTCAGCATTTCGTGCAGCCCGCTAGCTGCCTCATGGCGACATGTGGACCACCCGTATAGCTACATTTGTCTATGCCCTTGGGACAGGTTGCGGCAGCTCGTTAGTCCTCGTCCTCGTTAGTTAGTCCTCGTTAGGCGGTCCTGTCAGCTTGTCTGCTATCGTTAATCTAAAGTATAGTGTAATGCTCTGCAAAGAGTCGTTTCAATATAACTTTTGCTGTGTGCTGCGGTGCTCTGCGGCGTATATGGTGCGCTTGCAGTATACGGTACAGTGTAATGCTTTGCAAAGGGTCTCGTTATAATATAACATGTACTGTATTACGGTATAGTGCAGTGCTCTGCAGATGGTCTTGTTGCAATATAGTATACATCATATACAGTTATGGTGCAATAATCTGCAGATGGTCTCGTTACAATATAGTATACATGATATACAGCTATGGTGCTATGCTCTGCAGATGGACTCGTTACAATAAAGTATACATGATATACAGTATAGTGCTATACTCTGCAGATGGTCTCATTATAAACAAACTTTATACAGTTAGTGCAATGCTCTGCAGATGGGATGGTTTCAATATAACATATTATATAGGGCATAGTGCAATGCTCTGCAGAGGGTTACAGTTAGCATGTGCAGTGTGGTGCAATGCTCTTCGAAGGGTCTCGTTGCAACACAGGGTGGCATTTACTGTTTGGTGTTTTGCAATACTCTGCAGTGGATCTTGTTGCAGGGTAGCATATGCTGTGTGTGGTGATGCAGTGCTCTGCAGAGTGTCTTTCAATGTAGTATACAGTAGGGTGCAATGCTCTGTAGAGATAACAGGCTACATAGTTACATAGTTAGTACGGTCGAAAAAAGACATATGTCCATCAAGTTCAACCAGGGAATTAAGGGGTAGGGGTGTGGCGCGATATTGGAAGGGATGGGATTTTATATTTCTTCATAAGCATTAATGTTGTTTTGTTCCAGGAATGTATCTAATCCTGTTTTAAAGCTGTTAATTGTTCCTGCTGTGACCAGTTCCTGAGGTAGACCGTTCCATAAATTCACAGTCCTCACGGTAAAGAAGGCTACATCTAATGAAATCATAATATACACAGTGTAATACTCGTTATTTGCACGATCATGGTATCCATACGGTTCATACGCTCGGTTTATAATGGGCATACACGCATTACTGGTATAAGGTGCACACGAGTAGAGCATCTTCATGGTTTGATAACTCCATGAGTTTCTTATCGTCCTTACACTCATGGTTAATTCATATGCTTATGGCACACTGCTCGTACACACATAGTATGTATACAGTTTCATGTGCTAATATCATTATATACGGTACATATACTCACTGGGGGACATGTATCATTTCCAGTGTATAATAGAAGTTTTTTACCCCTCTGCCTGTTGTGTAAATTTGGTGCAGCTGCGTTAAATTTATCATTCTTGTGCAGCTACTTTCTTGAATTGCGTTTAAATTTAGAATTCTCCTCAAAGCATAAATTTACACCGCAGCTCTATTTAGTAGGAGCTTTGTCTGCAGCGTATCTGCACCTAAACAGTAATTGTGTCCTCGTTATTAGTTTTAGAATTTTTTCTTCATTATGTAGAGTTTTAATCTCACAATAATACCACATCTCCCAATTATAACACATCAGTTATACCAATGTCCTTATTCTTCATTTAACATCTGTGACACCCCTGTGCAAATCACCTCAAATGTACATGGTGCACTCTACCTTATGGGCCTTGTTGTGCGCCTGCAGAGCACTTTGCGCCCACATATGTGGTATCTCCGTACTCTGGCTAAATTGTGTCCCAAAAAATGGGGATCTTTTTTCCCATTTACCTCTTGTGAAAATGTAAAGTATGCGGCAACACCTGCATTTCAGTGTAAATAATTTTATTTTTATACGCTAACATGCTGGTGTAGACTCCAACTGTTCCTTTTCATAAGGGGTAAAAGGAGAAAAAGCCCCCCAAAATCTGTAAGGCAATTTCTCCCGAGTACGGCGATACCCCATATGTGACCCTAAAATGTTGCCTTGAAATACGACAGGGCTCCAAAGTGAGAGCGCCATGCACATTTGAGGCCTAAATTATGGTTTTGCATAGGGGTGGACATAGGGGTATTCTATGCCAGTGTTTCCCAAACAGGGTGCCTCCAGCTGTTGCAAAACTCCCAACATGCCTGGACAGTCAATGGCTGTCCGGCAATACTGGGAGTTGTTGTTTTGCAACAGCTGGAGGCTCCATTTTGGAAACAGTGCCGTACCAGACGTTGTTCATATTTATTGGGGAGGGGAGGGGGTCTGCGTAGCGGTATGTGTGTATATATAGTGTTTTTTACTTATTTTATTTAAGTGTAGTGTAGTGTTTTTAGGGTACAGTCACACGGGCGGGGGTTGACAGCGAGTTTGCTGCATCTCAATCTTGCAGCACTCCCTGTAAACCTCCGCCCATGTGAGTCTACCCTGTCCATTCACATTGGGGGGAGGGGGGGGGGGGAAACATCCAGCTGTTGCAAAACTACAACTCCGTGCATGCTGGGAGTTGTAGCTTTACCACAGCTGGAGGCACACTGGTTGCGAAACACGGAAACAGACTCAGTGTTTCGCAACCAGTGTGCCTTCAGCTGTTGCAAAAACTTCAAATCTCAGCATGCAGTGACAGCAGAAGGACATGCTGGAACTTGTAGTTATGCAACAGCTGGAGACATACTGCTACAACTCCCAGCATGCCCTTTGGCAGTCCTTGCATGCTGAGGGTTGTATTTATGCAACAGCTGAAGGCACACTGGTTGCAAAACACTTGAAAGTTTTTTACTTAACTTAGAGTTTCCAAACCAGTGTGCCTCCAGCTGTTGCATAACTTCAATTCCCAGCATGCATGGTCTGTCAGTGCATGCTGGGCGTTATAGTTTGGAGGCACAGCTGGAGGCACACGGGTTGGGAAAAAGAGTTAGGTAACGAACAATGTTTCCCAACTAGTGTGCCTCCAGCTGTTGCAAAACTATAATACCCAGCATGGCCAGACATGCTGGAAGTTGTATTTCGGCAATATCTGAAGGGTCAGATGTTGACGAACTACAACTCCCAGCATGCTTGGGCAGTCTGGGAATGCTGGGAGTTGTAGTTTTGCAATAGCTGGAGGTCCACAGTTTGTAGACCACTGTATAATGGTCTGCAATCTGTGGTCTTCCAGATGTTACAGAACTACAACTCCCAGCATGCCTCGACAGTGGGCATGCTGAGATTTGTAATTTTGGAACATCTGGAAGAGCACAGATTGGAGACCATTATACAGTGGTCTCCAAACTGTGGCCCTCCAGATGTTGCAAAACTACAACTCCCAGAAAGCCAAAGGCTGTCTGGGCATGCTGGGAGTTGCAGTTTTGAAACTCCCAGAGGCAGCAGTGAGATCGCTTTACGGCGATCTCACTGCTGCCAATGAAGATGCCGCCCTGCTGCTGCAAACTCACCGCGGGGACGCACCCCCTTGGGACCGCCTGGAGGACGCCGCTCGCACCGGGACTGCTCAGGACACCTCATGGCCGGGTAAGTGATGCCGGAGGACGGGTAAGGGACACTTAGCAGAGCGGTGTGTGTCCCGATCCCCGTGATCCGGACTCACACACCGCGCTGCTAAGTATTCTGATAGCGAAACGCTGCTGTCAGCTGGGGGGGGGGATGAAACCCCCCGTGGTCACATGGTAGGATGGCTGGCTATCAGTGATAGCCACCATCTTACCGGGCGCTGGGGAAAAGTATAACGGAAAGCAGTAAATTGTAAAAATAAAAGAATGATCTACAGTGTTAAGTGGATTACAAAGCTATTTTAATGTGACGGAGCTTGTTCAATGATAAGTAATCAAACATTTCCTACGTAAATGTATTAAATTGTTGGATCATAAAATAATACCAATATACAAGTGATCTAATGAATAACTGAACTGTAAACAAATATTCTATATGCAAATTATTTTAAAAGTGCTTTGGAATAACCAAGGAGTAAAAAGCAAAATAAAGCAAACCAAATGAGGAATTGAGATAGGAAAGTAAAAACATTCTGGTGGTTCCTTAGTAGAACTTTCCTTCAGAAATAGAAAGGATTTCTCTACATGCAGTTAAAGATGGCTTATATTTATGGGGAAAAAGACGCACGTGCGTCAACATTTTTGGTGCAAAGGAAAAGAACGCAGGTAATAAATCCATGTGTACTATAGATGTCACTCCAAAGTACCCTGATTTGGCCACATCTGGACGACATGCTCTACCAAAACGTGCGCAAAAAAAGGCGCAAAAAAAGGGCTTGCGCAAAATTTTGCGCAAAAAAATACACACAAAACAGGGGTAAAATCTTTGATACATGTCCCCCTCTGACGCTATATTCAAAGCATTTATACTGTGCAAACTCGTTTATGCTGTTCACCTCATGGTTATTCTCTCACTTGCTGGTGTTTTACACGGTCCACAAACTTGGCTTTTATGCTGTTCACATATTCTTGGCATGTTCATGGTCTTGCTTTCTTTCTACCATGTTACGTTCATGGCAATCAAACACCTCGTAATTATCACTGGTTCATACGCTAAAAGTATCATTTGGTTCATATGTTAATGGTATTTCATACTGGTTACGGCAGTATACTGCCTATGGCAATCATACGGTTCATACACTCATGGCAGTTATAGTGGTCACACGCTCACGGTTCTTAAGTTGTTCACATGTTCACCGCATTCATACACGCAGGTTTCATACGCTCATGGCAGTTATATTGGTTACACGGTCATGGTTTTGTTCACCGCATTCATACACGCAGGTTTGATACGGTTCTCACACATAGTGTCATGCTGTTTCTTGCAGTTGTGGCTATGCGCTCATAGCATGTTCACAGCATTATACTGCTCATAGTACTCATAGCATCATACCACATATTAATTCGTAGCACATATGCTCGACGCTTATACTGCACATGTAGTTGTAGCATTTATACTGCACATACACATGGCCTACATCAGGCACATATCCTCTTAGCATTGATACCGCAAGTATACTCATAGCATTATACTGCTCATAGTATTATACCACTATACGCTCATAGCATTTATACCACATATACGCTCATTGTATTCTAGGGATGTAAGAAAAAATCGATTTGCGCGATTATCGCGATTTTTTGTTCCGCGATACTGAATCGATTTAAAAATTCTGAGAATCGATTTTTTTTTTAAATAAATTGTTATAATTAACGTTTACTGTATTTCACTCACTGAGTCACAGTCCTATTTGTCTGTCTTATTTTTTTTAACACTTAAACTCCTGACCACTAGTTGGCAGTGTACCTGTTATCAGCTCTGTCCCACTCACAGGCTGCTACCGCGAGACTACAGACTCAGAACAAACAGGAAGGAGAACGTACGCACTCACAGGACAACTCTCGCGGGATCTTGTTTTTTCTCAGCTAGAATAAGTTTTCCCAAGCTTTTAATAGGGAATATCGCGATATATCGTGATATATCGCCAACATGACAGTATCGCGATATATTGCGATATATCGAATCGCCACCCTGGTATCGCGATTCGAATCGCCAAATTATTGGCGATTCACACCCCTATTGTATTCCTACCACAGAAATGTCCACGTCATGTATATTGCACATAGAATTGTAGCAATACACTACACGGACATTCGTAGCATTCATTCTGTACATACGATGGTAGTAATTATTATGCTGACACGTTGTAGTACTTATTCTGTGTACATGTAGCATTCATTCTGTGATGTTCTCTGCATTAACATAGCATTTAGTGTACATGGGTAATGGTATTTATTCTGCATGTTCATCCATAGCGTCTACACTACACACATGCTCCCGTAGCTTTTACTGTACTTATGTTCATAGCATTCATTCTGTGTATTCGTGCATAGTCTTTTATACGGAAAGTTCACTCAGGTTTGTCAGGATGTTGCCCTATTGCCTGACTCCTCTTCAGGTTAAGGGGTCAATGTCGGTTGCTACTGACTCGTTCAGAGCAATCGCATTGTTGTTTATTGTCATGACCTGACAAGTTCTCAGGTCAGATACAACCTCCTCTGTTGTATTTCACGACTACGTTATCAGTTAGTTATAGTACACATATTCAACTATCCGGCACAAGTACTCGTTCAAAGGGTGGTCATCATTTTAGTGGCACTAATCGGCTGTTCAATACCCGGTCACCTGACTCGTTCCTTCAGGATATGGGGTTGAATCGCGGTTTTACTGACTCTCATTCAGAGCCACCAATTTCAGGAATACTCAGTGTTACCCTGTTGCCTGACTCCTCTTCAGGTTAAGGGGTAATGTCGGTTGCTACTGACTCGTATTCAGAGCAATTTTGTCGTTTGTGTATTTGTTATGACCTGACATGTTTTCAGGTCAGATACAACCTCGCCTGTTGTAGTTCTCGATTACGTTATTTTGTTATAGTAAACAGATTCAACTATCTGGCATACTTGCACATTACGCTCAGTCTGGTAGTCTGGTTACGTTCATAGCTTTATTTTGTTGTACTTCACATGCGTAATAGTTTTTCTGCATTTCCATCCTTAGAGTCTACACTACACATATGCTCCCGTAACTTTACTGTACTCGTGCTCATAGCTTTCATACTGCATATTCGTGCATAGTGTTTATATGGAAAGCTTATACAGCTTTGTTAGGATGTTGCCCTATTTGCCTGACTCCTTCAGCTTAAGGGGTTAATGTCGGTTGCTACCGACAAATTTTCAGAGCAATTACATTGTTGTTTATTGTCATGACCTGAGATGTTCTCAGGACAGATACAGCCTCCTCCGTGGTATTTCATGACCACGTTATCAGTTACTTAGAGTGGACATATTCAACTATCCGGCATAGTTGCACGTTGTCTTTTATCTTTTTAGATATATGTTGTTTACACTTTATTTTCTAGGCATGTATGCTGTTCCTTACGTTTTCACGGTACTTATGCTCCCAGCTTGTGTATGATACATGCACCAGTACACAGCATTTGTTGCATACTACCATAGTTGTATGCGGGTAGGTTATTATGTGCATTCGTTCCTAGTGTTGAATAGCAGTTGCACCTCTGGCTGTACATATATTTACAATACACGATTACAGTATTCATATTGTGCTTGCATTCACTGCAGATATATCGAGCACATTCTTAAAGGGGTACTCCGCCCCTAGACATCTTATCAGGGCGGATAAGATGTCAGATCACCGGGGTCCCGCTGCTGGGGACCCCGGGGATCGCTGCTGCAGCACCCCGCTATCATTACTGTTCAGAGCGAGATCGCTCTGCACGTAATGACGGGCAATACAGGGGCCGGGGCATCGTTACGTAATGGCTCCGCCCCTCGTGACGTCACGGCCCGCCGCCATCAATAAAAGTCTATGGGAGGGGGTGTGCCGGTTGTCACGCCCCCTGCCATAGACTTGTATTAAGGGGACGGGCCGTGATGTCATGATGGGCGGAGCCATGACGTCAGGCTGCTCCGCCCCCTGTATCGCCCGTCATTACGCACAGAGCGAACTTGCTCTGTGCAGTAATGATGGCGGGGTGCCGCAGCGGGACTGCGGCGATCTAACATCTTATCCCCTATCCTTTGGATAGGGGATAAGATGCCAGGGGCGGAGTACCCCTTTAAACCTCCTACGTCTGCAGGGGGGATGCAACACATAGGTTATTGTTAGACATGTCTCAGAGCAATAACATATTGATTAGCGACTTGTAGTTGGGTATACTGTTAGCAGGTTGTGCCGTACATACGGTTAACATGTTTCATGCGGTGCACACAGTGGATGTAGATCATTTGGTTAGGGTATTAGACACAATTGGTCATTTTTTACTGACACGCCTTCAGAACAACATGCCAGCTTCATACAGGTTTCTTGTCGGGAATACTCATGATGTTAGGCTGGGTTCACACTACGTTTTGTCCCATACTGGAGTGCATACGGCAGGGGGGAGCTAAAAGCTCGCGCTCCCGTATGTCATTCATTTCAATGAGCCGACCGGAGTGAAACGTTCGGTCCGGTCGGCTCATTTTTGCGCCGTATGCGCTTTTACAACCGGACCTAAAACTGTAGTCAACCACGGTTTTTGGTCCGGTTGTAAAAGCGCATACGGCGCAAAAATGAGCCGACCGGACCGAACGTTTCACTCCGGTCGGCTCATTGAAATGAATGACATACGGGAGCGCATACGGTCACATACGGGAGCGCGAGCTTTTAGCTCCCCCCTGCCGTATGCGCTCCCGTATGGGACAAAACGTAGTGTGAACCCAGCCTAACCCTGTTGCCTGACTCCTCTTCAGGTTAAAGGGGTAATGCCAGTTGCTACTGACTCGTTTTCAGAGCAATTTGGTTGTTTGTTATATTTGTTATGACCTGACACATTTTTAGGTCAGATACAACCTTGTCTGTTGTATTTCTCAATGACGTTATTTCGTTATAGTACACAGATTCAACTGTCCAGCATAGTTGCACGTTCTCTTTTAACCCCTTAAGGACGCAGGATGTACTCAAACTCGTACGTCCTGTCAAATCCCGGCCCCCCACCGCTAGCCGGAGGGGAGCCGGTGCCCGATGCCTGCTGAAATCGTTCAGCAGGCATCGGGGCATATCGCCCAGGGGGGTCATTATGCCCCCCCCCCCCCCCCCCCCCATGTCTGCGATGGCCGCAGATCGCTGGACAATTCAGTCCAGCGATCTTTGGCAGATTCCGGGTCAATCGGGTATCCGGTGACCCGGAATTACAGGCTGTTTGCGGCCGTCTCCGACGGCCCTGAACAGCCAGAGCCTGCAGGGGTGAGGTGGCACTGGTGCCACCTCACGATCACCCTGATTCGTCGGCCGGTTTCCCGGCCGACCAATCAGGGCGTCTGCTGCGGGTGTCCCTCCCGCAACCCGCTCCGCCCCTCTTCCGGAGGACGCGAGCGGGTGCGGGACGTGCACCCCGGGAGCTGGGGAACCCGATCCCCGGCGTCAATGTTGGGATCGGGGCCCCAGAAGCAGCGGCAGCGGCGATGACGAGGGACTGATGTGATGCAGCGGGATCGTTGGAGGGAGGTGAGTGACAGCCTCCTGCTGTTGCTTAGCAACAGCTCCCAGCATGCAAAAAGGGCATTCTGGGAGCTGTAGTTATACAACAGCAGGAGGCAGACACCCACAACTTATGGGCATGCTGGGACTTATAGGTTTGCAACAGCTGGAGGCACATTTTTCTTCAGCTGTTGTGTAACTACAACTCCCAGCTTGCACAAACAGCTAAAGTGCATCTGCTGGTTGCATAACTACAACTCCCAGCATGCCCGTTGGCTGTCGGTGACTGCTGGGAGTTGTAGTTTTGCAACAGCCGAAGGCACACTGAGTTATGTAGCAAACCAGTGTGTCTCCAGCTGTTGCAGAACTACAAGACCCAGCATGCCCTTCCGCTGTCCGTACATGCTGGGGGTTGTAGCTTTTGCAACAGCTGAAGGCACACTGGTTGCAAAACACTGAGTTTGTTACCAAACTCGGTGTTTCACAACCAGTGTGCCTCCAGCTGTTGCAGAACTACAACTCCCAGCATGCACTGATAGACCGTACATGCTGGGAGTTGTAGTTTTGCAACAGCTGGATGTTTCTTCCCCCCCCCCCCCCCCCTCCCTCCCCCCAAATGTGCATGTACAGGGTACACTCACATGGTCGGAGGATTACAGTAAGTATCCGGCTGCAAGTTTGAGCTGCGGCAAATTTTCTGCCGCAGCTCAAACTGCCAGCTCTAACTACTGTGAACCCCCGCCCGTGCGACTGTACCCTAAAAACACTACACAACACTAACACCCAATAAAATAGAAAGTAAAAAACACTACATATACACATACCCCTACACAGCCCCCCTCCCCTCCCCAATAAAAATGAAAAATGTCTGGTACGCCACTGTTTCCAAAACGGAGCCTCCAGCTGTTGCAAAACAACTACTCCCAGTATTGCCAGATAGCCACTGACTGTCTAGGCATGCTGGGAGTTTTACAACAGCTGGAGGCACCCTGTTTGGGAATCACTGGCGTAGAATACCCCTATGTCCACCCCTATGCAAGTCCCTAATTTAGGCCTCAAATGTGCATGGTGCTCTAACTTTGGAGCACTCTCGTATTTCAAGGCAACAGTTTAGGGCCACATATGGGGTATCGCCGTACTCGGGAGAAATTGTGTTACAAATTTTGGGGGGTATTTTCTGCTTTTACCCTTTTTAAAAATGTAAAATTTTTGGGAAATGAGGCATTTTAGGTAACAAAAATATATTTTTTACAAATGTCGTGAAACACCTGTGGGGTATAAAGGTTCACTTTACCCCTTGTTACGTTCCCCAAGGGGTCTAGTTTCCAAAATGGTATGCCATGTTGGGTTTTTTGCTGTCCTGGCACCATAGGGGCTTCCTAAATGCGGCATGCCCCCCAAAAACCATTTGTCGCTCCTTCCCTTCTGAGCCCTCTACTGCGCCCGCCGAACAATTAACATAGACATATGAGGTATGTCCTTACTCGAGAAAAATTGGGTTTCAAATACAAGTAAAAAATTTCTCCTTTTTACCCCTTGCAAAAATTCAAAAATTGAGTCTACAAAAACATGCGAGGGTAAAAAATGAAGATTGTGGATTTTCTCCTTCACTTTGCTGCTATTCCTGTGAAACACCTAAAGGGTTAAAACGCAACTGAATGTCATTTTGAATACTTTGGTGGGTGCAGTTTTTATAATGGGGTATTTCTAATATGAAGACCTTTCAAATCCACTTCAAACCTGAACTGGTCCCTGGAAAAAAAAGCGAGTTTCAAACTTTTGTGAAAAATTGGAAAATTGCTGCTGAACTTTGAAGCCCTCTGGTGTCTTCCAAAAGTAAAAACACGTCAATTTTATGATGCAAACATAAAGTAGACATTGTATATGTGAATAAAAAAAAAATTATTTGGAATATCCATTTTCCTTACAAGCAGAGAGCTTCAAAGTAAGAAAAATGAAAAATGAAACATTTTTCATCAAATTTGGGGATTTTTCACCAAGAAAGGATGCAAGTTACCACAAAATTTATCCACTATGTTAAAGTAGAATATGTCACGAAAAAACAATCTCTGAATCAGAATGATAACTAAAAGCATTCCAGAGTTATTAATGTTTTTAAAGTGACAGTGGTCAGAATTGCAAAAAATGGCCTTAAGGTGAAAAAGGATCAGTCCTTAAGGGGTTAAGGAGGGCCAGCATTTAGTTGCAGATATATTGTGCATTTAATACACAGTTACATGACTCATTTCTTTAGGATCGGGGATTGAATCGTGGTTGCTGCTGTCTCATTTCAGAGCAATTGATTTTGACATGGTTATGTAGGTAATCTGACACGTTTCAGATATCATACAATCTCAATATGGCATTTCACACTTATGTATTTGGAAAAAACAAAGTGGTTTACAAAGACTTGTGACATTTACAGGCAAGATGATTTCACAAACACCTGTCATGTCTACAGGCTTGATGATTTCGCGGGAACCTGTGACTGGTTCAGGCACGACGGTGTCACAAAGACCTGTCAGGTCTACAGGCATGATGGTTCACCTAAACACTGGTCATGTCTACAGGTACATTGCTCACTCAGGGAGCTGTCATCTGCAACGGGTCATCACTTCCAAGTCCAGTTGCGTCAGTACAGTGGCTAGTTAGGTATGTCTGTTGTTACAGTCTCAATCAGGTGAGGTGCCTTCGTGAACCTTGTCAGGCGACATGCCCCACACGGTCTATCAGGTAGATAGGTATTTCTTGTCATTTACCTGTCAGTTTAGTTTTTGTCTCTTAAATAGCAAGGGATTGGTGCTTGTCAGACCTGCCATGAAGTTAGCCTTTCCTTGTCCATTTGAAGTAATGTCACAAGTAGGGATGATAATAGGTATAGTTCAGTTAGTATATTTGGCAGGTAATGTTATTCTCAGGTTGATTCTTTACAGATGGACTTTACTTACCACGGTTTCAAAGGTATGGTTACCACCTCTAGTAGTCACTAGCTGGTCGGGGCTACTCTTTCAGCACACTAGGTATAGTCTACTTCGGGTATGTGAAGATTGATGCTGGATGTAGGATGTGTTATTTCAGGAATTGTATCCATCCTAGCATGGTTGCTTTTTGCCCTCTATAGCCGTGCCCACATGCGCGGTTATGGCACAACTCAGACCGCTAGGATAGGGTAAGATCTTGTATAGGTATGTAGGCAATCTTTCCTGTCACTTGTACATGTATGGAGCCCCGAACACAAATATATCTTGTACACTGGTGCCCAGAACTGTACACAGTATTGTATGTGGTCTGACTAGTGATGTGTACAGTGGTAGAATTATTTCCTTGTCGTGGGCATCTATACCCCGATTGATGTGCACCCCATGACTTTGCCTTGGCAGCAGCTGCCCGACACTGGTCACTACAGCTAAATTTACTGTTAAGACCCCTAAGTACTTTCATGTCAGTCGTCCCAAGTGTTCTCCCATTCAATACATAATCCCAGCCCGGATATTTTTTCTTCCCATGTGCATTACTTTACATTTATCTATGTTGAACCTCATCTGCCACTAGAGATGAGCGAACTTACAGTAAATTCGATTTGTCACGAACTTCTCGGCTCAGCAGTTGATGACTTTTCCTGCATAAATTAGTTCAGCTTTCAGGTGCTCCGGTGGGCTGGAAAAGGTGGATACAGTCCTAGGAGACTCTTTCCTAGGAATGTATCCACCTTTTCCAGCCCACAGGAGCACCTGAAGGCTGAACTAATTTACGCAGGATAAGTGATCAACTGCAGAGCCGAGAAGTTTGTGACAAATCGAATTTACTGTAAGTTCGCTCATCTCTATCTGCCACTTGCCAGCCCAAACCTCTAACTTATCCAGATCCATTTGTAGCCGTGCACAGTCCTTTATTGGTTTAACCAATTTACAAAGTTAAGTAGCAATCTTTGCAGATGATACTAAACTATTCAACCCCTCTACAAGGTCATTAACCCCTTAACGACGCAGGACGTATATTTACGTCCTGCGCCGGCTCCCGCGATATGAAGCGGGATCGCGCAGCGATCCCGCATCATATCGCGTCGGTCCCGGCGGTAATCAACGGCCGGGACCCGCGGCTAATACCACACATCGCCGATCGCGGCGATGTGCGGTATTAACCCTTTAGAAGCGGCGGTCAAAGCTGACCGCCGCTTCTAAAGTGAAAGTGAAAGTGACCCGGCTGCTCAGTCGGGCTGTTCGGGACCGCCGCGGTGAAATCGCGGCGTCCCGAACAGCTGATCGGACACCGGGAGGGCTCTTACCTGCCTCCTCGGTGTCCGATCGACGAATGACTGCTCCGTGCCTGAGATCCAGGCAGGAGCAGTCAAGCGCCGATAATGCTGATCACAGGCGTGTTAATGCACGCCAGTGATCAGCATTAGAGATCAGTGTGTGCAGTGTTATAGGTCCCTATGGGACCTATAACACTGCAAAAAAAATTAAAAAAAAAAGTGTTAATAAAGGTCATTTAACCCCTTCCCTAATAAAAGTTTGAATCACCCCCCTTTTCCCATAAAAAAAATAAAACAGTGTAAAAAAAATAAAAAATAAACATATGTGGTATCGCCGCGTGCGTAAATGTCCGAACTATAAAAATATATCATTAATTAAGCCGTACGGTCAATGGCGTACGCGCAAAAAAATTCCAAAGTCCAAAAAAGCGTATTTTGGTCACTTTTTATCATTAAAAAATGAATAAAAAGTGATCAAAAAGTCCGATCAAAACAAAAATCATACCGATAAAAACTTCAGATCACGGCGCAAAAAATGAGTCCTCATACCACCCCATACGTGGAAAAATAAAAAAGTTATAGGGGTCAGAAGATGACATTTTTAAACGTATAAATTTTCCTGCATGTAGTTATGATTTTTTCCAGAAGTGCGACAAAATCAAACCTATATAAGTAGGGTATCATTTTAACCGTATGGACCTACAGAATAATGATAAGGTGTAATTTTTACCGAAATATGTACTGCGTAGAAACGAAAGCCCCCAAAAGTTACAAAATGGCGTTTTTTTTCGATTTTGTCGCACAATGATTTTTTTTTCCGTTTCGCCGTGCATTTTTGGGTAAAATGACTGTCACTGCAAAGTAGAATTGGCGACGCAAAAAATAAGCCATAATATGGATTTTTAGGTGGAAAATTGAAAGGGTTATGATTTTTAAAAGGTAAGGAGGAAAAAACGAAAGTGCAAAAACGGAAAAACCCTGAGTCCTTAAGGGGTTAATGAATATGACCCAAGACTGACCCCTGTGGTACCCGACTAGTAAGTTTCAGAATAAGTACCATTAATAACCACCCTCTGTTTCCTATCACTGAGCCAGTTACTTGCCCACGTATACACATTCTACCCAGCTCAATCCTTTTAATTTTATGCACCGACCTTTTTATGTGGCACCGTATGAAATGCTTTGGAAAAAATAGATATACCACATCGAGCGATTTCCCCCTGGTCCAGTCTGGAGCTCACCTCCTCATTAAAGCTGATCAGGTTAGTTTGACAGGACTGATCCCTCATAAATCCATGCTGATATGGAGTCATAAATTTATTTTTATCAAAATACTCCAAAATAGCATCTCTTAGAAAACCCTCAAACAACTTAGTTTAACCTCCGTTGAATGTAACAGGCCTTTAATTCCTGGTGTCCTCTTTTTTATTTTTTATTTTTATTTATTTTATTTTTTTTAACCCCTTTTTTTTTAAATATTGGCACGACATTTGCTATGCGCCAGTACTGGGGAACATACCCTGTCACTATATAGTCCTTTAACCCCTTAAGGACCAGGCCAATTTTCACTGTAGGACCAGAGCGTTTTTGCACATCTGACCACTGTCACTTTAACCCCTTAAGGACTCGGCGCATTTTTGCAATTCTGACCACTGTCACTTTATGCATTGACTCTGGGATGCTTTTACCGAATATTCTGATTCCGAGATTGTTTTTTCGTGACATATTCTACTGTAACACAGTGGTAAATTTTCATTGTTACTTGCATCCTTTCTTGGTGAAAAATGCACATTTGAGTCCACCACAAAAGTACCCTACAGCAGTGTTTGCCAAACAGGGTGTATCCAGCTGTTGCAAAACTCCAAGCATGTCTGGACAGTCGGTGGCTGTCTGGCAATACTGTGAGTTTTCGATTATTTTTTTTTTATACAGCTGGAGGCTCCGTTTTGGAAACAGTGCTGTACATTTGGGGGGGGGGGGGGGGGGGAGAGACTGTGTAGGTGTATATGTAATGTTTTACTTTATATTTGGTGTGGTGTAGTATTTTTAGGGTACATTCACACTGGCGGGTTTACAATGAGTTTCTCGCTGGGAGTTTGAGTTCCGGTGGAGAATTTGTCACATCTCAAACTTACAGCAGAAAACTTGCTGTAAACCCGCCCGTGTGAATGTACTCTGTACATTAACATGGGAGGGGGCAAACCTCCAGCTGTTGCAAAACTACAACTCCCAGCATGTACTGACAGACCATACATGCTGGGAGTTGTAGTTATGCAACAGCTGGAGGCACATTGAGATAAGTAACAAACTCCGTGTTTCGCAACCAGTTTGCCTCCAGCTGTTGCAAAACTAGGATCCCAGCATGTACAGTCTCTCAGTGCATGCTGGAAGTTGTAGTTTTGCAACAGCTGGAGGCACACTGGTTGGGAAACACGGAGTCTGGTTTTGAAACAGAGTTTACTTATGTGTCTCCAGCTGTTGAAAAACTGCAACAATCAGCATGAATTGTCATTTTGCAACAGCTGGAGGCACACTGCTACAACTGCCAGCATGCCCTTTGGTAGTCTTTGAATTTTTGGAGTTGTAGTAATGCAGCAGCTGGATGCACACTTTTTCTAACTACAATCCCCAGCATGTACAGACTACCAAAGGGCATGCTGGGAGTTGTAGTTGGAACTAAAGCGAAACTACAACTCCCAGCATGCCCTTTGGCTATGCATGCCGAATGTTGTTGCTAAGCAACAGCAGGAGGGGAACAGGTCTCGCCACCTGCTGTATCCTGTCGCCGGGACCGCCGCCGCTGCTTACACCGATCCTGCTGCTCCTGTCTTCGCCACCGCACCAGAAGGGAGCCCCGCCAGACTAGGGCAAGGTGGGAGACCCCCGCAGGCGCCAATCACCTCCCAGCAGGGTCGTGATTGATCGGTCGTTCCGACCGATCAATCAGGTGATCATGAGGCGGCACCCGTGCCACCTCACTCATGCTGGGTAAGGGTGAATGGGGCTATCTCGGACAGCCCCATTCACCCTTTTTTTGCAGGTCACCGGCAGCAGAGACCCGATTGACCCGGAATAGCCGCAAATCGCCAGTCTAAATTGACCCCCCCCCCCCCCCCCCCCCAGGGGTTTGCACGGGATGACTGCTGATATCAGTGGCAGGGACCGGAATTCCCAAGGGCGTATCTGTATGCCCTGCGTGCTTAAGGACTCAGGATGCAGGGGGTATGCATATGCCCTGCATCCTGAAGAGGATAAAGGAGTAGTCCCTCGCGCACTTTATTCATTTTATTCCATCTGGGCTGCAAAATAAAACACCCTTTCTCTTACCTGCCAAGGAGCCCCCCGGAGCTCCGATACAGGTGTTCGGTCCCGGGCTGTATTCTTCTTACTTCCTGTTAGCCCGGCACGTCACACGGAGCTTCAGCCTATCACCGGCCGCAGCGATGTCCCGCCTTGGCTGGTGATAGGCTGAAGATCAGTGTGACATGCCGGGCTAACAGGAAGTAAGAAGAATACAGCCCAGGGACCAAACTCCTGTACCGGAGCTCTGGGGGGCTCGTTGGCAGGTAAGAGGGTGTTTTCTTTTATTTGGCAGCCCGGACGGGATAAAATGAAAAAAGTGCATGCCGGACTACTCCTTTAAGCATTAATAACTTACCTTTTCATTCTTATTCCGAGACTGTTTTTTCGTGACCTATTCTACTTTATTGGTAAAATGTTGTCGATACTTGCATTATTTCTTGGTGAAAAATTCCAAAATTTGAACATTTTGTATTTTTCTAACTTTGAAGCTCTCTGCTTGTAAGGAAAATACACATTCCAAATAAATTATATTTTGATTCACAACTACAATGTCTGCTTTATGTTTGCATCATAAAGTTGCCATGTTTTTACTTCTGGATGACATCGGAGTGCTTCAAAATTCAGCAGCAAATTTACAATTTTTCACCAAAATTTCTAAATCGGAATTTTTCAGGGACCAGTTCAGTTTTGAAGTGGATTTGAAGGGCCTTCATATTAGAAATGCCCCATAAATGACCTTATTATGAAAACTGCACCCCTCAAAGTATTAAAATGACATTCAGTAAGTGTGTTTAACCCTTTCAGTGTTTCACAGGAATAGCAGCAAAGTGAAGGAGAAAATTCACAATCTTCATTTTTTTACTCTCTCATTTTCTTGTAGACCCAGTTTTTGAATTTTTATAAGCGGTAATAGGAGAAAAATCCTCTCAATTGTAACCCAATTTCTCTTGAGTTAGGAAATACCTCATGTGTATGTCAAGTGTCCGGCGGGCGCATTAGGCTGGGTTCACACCACGTTTTGTACTTACGGTTCCCGTATACGGCTGGGGGGAGGGGGGGGGGATTCGCGGCGCCCGCACTCAGCCGTATTCGGGAACCGTATTTAATGCATGTCTATGAGCCGACCGGAGTGAACGGCAGCCTCCAGTTTGGCTGCGTTTTCGGCCATCTGCTGTTTCTCGACCGTAGGCCAAAACGCGGTCGACCGCGTTTTGGCCTACGGTCGGGAAACTGCATACGGCCAAAAACGCAGCCGACCGGAGGCTGCCGTTCACTCCGGTCGGCTCATAGACATGCATTAAATACGGTTCCCGAATACGGCTGAGTGCGGGCGCCGCGATTCCCCCTCCCCCCAGCCGTATACGGGAACTGTAAGTACAAAACGTGGTGTGAACCAAGCCTTAGAGGGCTCGGAATGGAAGGAGTGACAATGGAATTTTGGAGAGTGAGTTTTTCTGAAAAAGTTTTTGGGGGGCATGTTACATTTAGGAAGCCCCTATGGTGCCAGAACAGCAGAAAATGGCATACCATTTTGGAAACTACACCCCTCAATGCACGTAGCAAGGGGTCCAGTAAGCCTGAACACCCAACAGGTGTTTTACACATCCGACTTTAACGAAAAGTCGTCAATGAGAAAAAAGCCACTAAAGTGCATTTTCCCCCCCCCCCAAATTTACAATTTTTACAAGGGGTAATAGAATATTGCCCCCCAATTTTTTTTCCCCATTTCTTGAGTATGGAAATACCCCATGTTAGGACGTCAAGTGCTCTGCTGGCGAACTACAATGCTCATAAGAGAGGGAGCACCATTTGGCTTTTGGAATGGAGGTCAAGGGCCATGTGCGTTTACAAAGTCCCCCATGGTGCCAGAACATTGGACCCCCCCCCCCCCCACATGTGACCCCATTTTGGAAACTACACCCCTCACAGAATTTAATAAGGTTTGCAGTGAGAATTTACACCCCACTGGCGTTTGACAGATCTTTGGAACAGTGGGCTGTGCAAATGAAAAATTACATTTTTCATTTTCACCGACCACGGTTCCAAAAATCTGTCAGACCCCTGTGGGGCGTAAATGCTCACTGTAATCCTTATTACATTACATGAGGGGTGTAGTTTCCAAAATGGGGTCACATTTTGGGGGGTCCATTGTTCTGGCACTACGGGGGCTTTGTAAACACATGTGGCCTTCAATTCCTGACATATATTCTCTCCAAAAGCCCAATGGCACTCCTTCTCTTCTGAGCATTGTAGTGCGCCAGGAGAGCACTTAACATCCACATATGGGGTATGTTCTTACTCAGAAGAAATGGGGTTACAAATTTTGGGGGGCTATTTTCTCTTGTGAAAAATGAAAACTTTAGGGTAACACCAGCCTTTTTAGTGAGAGTTATTATTATTATTATTTTTTTTCATTTTCTCCTCCAACTTTAACGATAATTCGTAAATCACCTGTGGGGTGTTAAGGCTATATATAGCCCTTGTTACGTTCGGTGAGCGGTGTAGTTTACAAAATGGGGTCACATGTTTGGTATTTATATTTTTTTTTTGCGTTTATGTCAGAACCTCGGTAAAATCAGCCACCCCTGTGCAAATCACCAATTTAGGCCTCAAATGTACATAGTGCGCTCTCACTCCTGAGCCTTGTTGTGTGTCCTTAGAGCATCTTACGTCCGCATATGGGGTATTTCCATACTCACGAGAAATTGCGTTACAAATTTTGGGGGTCTTTTTTGCTTTTTTTTTTTTTACCGCTTGTGAAAATAAGTATGGGGCCAGCATGTTAGTGTAAACATTTTAAAAAAAAATTTACACTGAATGATTATGGGGACAGAAAGGGCGATCTGTCACAAAGACCAGGATCACCGAACAGTGTGTCTTCCTGGAGCTCGCGTGCGACACATTGCGGATCGGGTTGACAGGTTGCTAGGTGGTTTTGGGCTAGGTGGGTCTCCTACCTTGCCTCCTGGTGTCCGATCGCCGAATGACTGCTCGGTGCCTGAGATCCATGCATGAGATCCTATGAGAAACCGGTGATCAATGTAAAAGATCAGTGTGTGCAGTGTTATAGGTCCCTATGGGAGCTATAACACTGCAAAAAAAAGTGGAAAAAAAAGTGAATAGAGATCATTTAACCCCTCCCCTATTAAAAGTTTGAATCACCCCCCTTTTCCCATTTAAAAAAAAGTGTAAATAAAAATAAAAAATAAACATATGTGGTATCGCCGCGTGCTGAAATCTCCCAATTATAAAAATATATTGTTAATTAAACCGTATGGTCAACGGCGTACGCGCAAAAAAATAGTCCAAAATAGTGCTTTTTTGGTCACTTTTTATATCATGAAAAATGAATAGAAAGTGATCAACAAGTCCGATCAATACAAAAAGGGTACCGCTAAAAACTTCAGATCACGGCGCAAAAAATGAGCCCTCATACCGACACATACGCGGTAAAATAAAGTTATAGGGGTCAGAAGATCACAATTTTAAACGTATACATTTTCCTGCCTGTAGTTAAGATTTTTTTTTCAGAAGTACAACAAAATCAAACCAATATAAGTAGTGTATCATTTTATTCGTATGGACCTACAGAATAGTGTGCTATTTTTACCGAAAAATTTACTGCGTAGAAACAGAAGCAAAATGGCGTTTTTTTTTTTCAATTTTGTCTCACAATGATTTTTTTTCCATTTCACCGTAGATTTTTGGTTAAAATGACTGATGTCACTGCAAATTAGAATTGGTGGCGTAAAAAATAAGCCATAATATGGATTTTTAGGTGCAAAATTGAAAGGGTTATGATTTTTTTAAAGGTAAGGAGGAAAAAACGAAAGTGCAAAAAAACGAAAAATCCCCTGGTCTTTAACCCCTTAAGGACACATGACGTTCTCATACGTCTCCATTTCCGAGTCCTTAAGGACACATGACGTATGAGAGCGTCGTGTGTTTTACCGGCCCCCGCAACCATCTGGAGCGGAGCCGGTGCCCGATGCCTGCTGAAATCGTTCAGCAGGCATCGGGGCATATCGCCCAGGGGGGTCATTATGACCCCCCATGTTGGCGATGGCCGCAGATCGCTGGACAATTCAGTCCAGCGATCTGCGGCGGATTCCGGGTCAATCGGGTCTCCAGTGACCCGGTGACCCGGAATTATTGGCTGATCGGGGCCGTCAGACGGCCCCGAACAGCCAGACCCAGCAGGGGTGAGGTGGCACTGGTGCCACCTCACGATCGCCCTGATTCGTCGGCCGGATTACCGGCCGACCAATCAGGGCGCCTGCTGCGGGTGTCACTCCCGCAACCCGCTCCGCCCCTCTTCCGGAGGACGTGAGCGGGTGCGGGACGTGCACCCCGGGTGCTGGGAACCCCGATCCCCGGCGCCCCTGTTGGGATCGGGGCCCCAGGAGCAGCAGCGGCGGCGGCGACGACGAGGGACTGACCTGTGCGGCGAGGATCGTTGGAGGTGAGTGACAGCCTCCTGCTGTTGCTTAGCAACAGCTCCCAGCATGCAAAAGGGCATGCTGGGAGCTGTAGTTATGCAACAGCAGGAGGCAGACCACCACAAATCCCAGCATTCCCTTATGGGCATGCTGGGACTTGTAGTTTTGCAACAGCTGGAGGCACATTCTTTCTATGGAAAAGTGTACCTTCAGCTGTTGTGTAACTACAACTCCCAGCTTGCACAATCAGCTAAAGTGCATGCTGGGAGTTGTAGTGGTGCATCTGGTGGTTGCATAACTACAACTCCCAGCATGCCCGTTGGCTGTCGGTGACTGCTGAGAGTTGTAGTTTTGCAACAGCTGAAGGCACACTGAGTTAAGTAGCAAACCAGTGTGTCTCCAGCTGTTGCATAACTACAATCCCCAGCATCCCCAGCCAAAGTAGTATGCCTCCAGCTGTTGCATAACTACAAGACCCAGCATGCCCTTCCGCTGTCCGTACATGCTGGGGGTTGTAGCTTTTGCAACAGCTGAAGGCACACTGGTTGCAAAACACTGAGTTTGTTACCAAACTCGGTGTTTCACAACCAGTGTGCCTCCAGCTGTTGCAAAATTACAACTCCCAGCATGCACTGATAGACCGTACATGCTGGGAGTTGTAGTTTTGCAACAGCTGGATGTTCCCCCCCCCCCCCCCCCCAATGTGAATGTACAGGGTACACTCACATGGGCGGAGGATTACAGTAAGTATCCGGCTGCAAGTTTGAGGTGCGGCAAAATTTATGCCGCAGCTCAAACTGCCAGCGAGAAACTACTGTGAACCCCCGCCCGTGCGACTGTACCCTAAAAACACTACACTACACTAACACACAATAAAATAAAAAGTAAAAAACACTATATACACATACCCCTACACAGCCCCTCTCCCCAATAAAAATGAAAAACGTCTGGCACGCCACTGTTTCCAAAACGGAGCCTCCAGCTGTTGCAAAACAACTACTCCCAGTATTGCCAGATAGCCACTGACTGTCTAGGCATGCTGGGAGTTTTACAACAGCTGGAGGCACCCTGTTTGGGAATCACTGGCGTAGAATACCCCTATGTCCACCCCTATGCAAGTCCCTAATTTAGGCCTCAAATGCGCATGGCGCTCTCACTTTGGAGCCCTGTCGTATTTCAAGGCAACAGTTTAGGGCCACATATGGGGTATCGCCGTACTCGGGAGAAATTGCCTAACAAATTTTGTTGGGTATTTTCTGCTATTACCCTTTTAAAAAATTAAAAATTTTTGGGAAAACAAGCATTTTGGGTAAAAAAAATATATTTTTTTACATATGCAAAAGTCGTGAAACACCTGTAGGGTATTAAGGTTCAAATTACCCCTTGTTACGTTCCCCAAGGGGGTCTAGTTTCCAAAATGGTATGCCATGTGTTTTTTTGTTTGCTGTCCTGGCACCATAGGGGCTTCCTAAATGCGGCATGCCCCTAGAGCAAAATTTGCTTTCAAAAAGCCAAATCTGACTCCTTCTCTTCTGAGACCTGTAGTGCGCCAGCAGGGCACTTTTCACCCCCATATGGGGTGTTTTCTGAATCGGGAGAAATTGGGCTTCAAATTTTGGGGGGTATTTTCTGCTATTACCCTTTTTAAAAATGTTAAATTTTTGGGAAACCAAGCATTTTAGGTAAAATATATATATATTTTTTTTTACATATGCAAAAGTCGTGAATCACCTGTAGGGTATTAAGGTTCACTTTACCCCTTGTTTCGTTCCCTGAGGGGTCTAGTTTCCAAAATGGTATGCCATGTGTTTTTTTTTTTTTTTTTTTTTTGCTGTCCTGGCACCATAGGGGCTTCCTAAATGCGGCATGCCCCCCAAAAACCATTTGTCGCTCCTTCCCTTCTGAGCCCTCTACTGCGCCCGCCGAACAATTAACATAGACATATGAGGTATGTGCTTACTCGAGAGAAATTGGGTTTCAAATACAAGTAAAAATTTTCTCCTTTTTACCCCTTGCAAAAATTCAAAAATTGGGTCTACAAGAACATGCGAGTGTAAAAAATGAAGATTTTGAATTTTCTCCTTCACTTTGCTGCTATTCCTGTGAAACACCTAAAGGGTTAATACACTTACTGAATGTCATTTTGAATACTTTGGGGGGTGTAGTTTTTATAATGGGGTCTTTTATGGGGTATTTCTAATATGAAGACCCTTCAAATCCACTTCAAAACTGAACTGGTCCCTGAAAAATAGGGAGTTTGAAAATTTTGTGAAAAATTTCAAAATTGCTGCTGAACTTTGAAGCCCTCTGGTGTCTTCCAAAAGTAAAAACTCATAAATTTTATGATGCAAACATAAAGTAGACATATTGTATATGTGAACCCAAAAAATATATATTTTGAATATCCATTTTCCTTACAAGCAGAGAGCTTCAAAGTTAGAAAAATGCAAAATTTTCATTTTTTTTCATCAAATTTTGGGATTTTTCACCAAGAAAGGATGAAAGTTACCATAAAATTTTACCACTAAGTTAAAGTAGTATATGTCACGAAAAAACAATCTCGGAATCAGAATGATAACTAAAAGCATTCCAGAGTTATTAATGTTTAAAGTGACAGTGGTCAGAATTGCAAAAAACGCTCCGGTCCTTAAGGTATAAAATGGCCTGGTCCTTAATTTTTAACCCCTTAACCCCTTATTTCAGCGACTTGGGCTGCAAGCTTAAGACAAGGACCTCCAAGGTAGTAGTTTCTGAAATATTACCTGTACCATGAGCCACACTAGAGAGGCAGCGCGAGATCGGGAAGGTAAACAAGTTGCTCAGAAGCTGGTGTAGGAAGGAGGGGTTTGGGTTCATACAGGGATATAGTCTATTCAGGAGCGATCAGACAAAACGGAAAGGGGAGGAGTTTGTCTTTATGTGAAATTGAGTCGAAGGCCGCACTGTAGGAGGATACATGAGTGGGAAAGGATAATGAGGATTCATTTATGGGTAGAAATATATGGAGATAAAAATAAAAAAAAAATTCTGGTAGGGGTTTGTTATAAGCCACCAAACATAATGGAAGAGGCAGAAGATCAATTACTGAAGCAAATAAGGCAGCAAATCAAAATGAGGTGATAATGGGGGGCCTTTAACTATCCTGATATAAGCTGGGAGACAGACCTGTGAATCTCATAAAGGAAACGGGTTTCTGACTATAGCTAAAGACAATTATCTGTCCCAAATGGTACCGGGTCTGACCAGAGGGGGCGCCCCCCTCCCCTACTAGACTTAATATTAACCAACAGACCTGATAGAATAACTGATGTGCAAGTAGAAGGACATCTAGGAAATGGTGATCAATAATATACATTATAACTTGTTCTTCAATAAGGATATCTCTCGAGGGGCCACAAAAACGATGAACTTTTGGAAAGCAAAGTTCGATCAACTCGGAGAAGCCCTTAACAATATAAAATTGGATAATGTCCTTAAAAATATGAATACTGACACTAAATGGGAGACTTTTAGGAATATCTTAAATTCTCACTGCAAGATGTATATACCCTATGGGAATATACAGATAAAAGCCACAAAAATAGAGACCAACTCTTTGCCAAAGAGTAAAACTAACCCCAAAATGTTCTTTAACTATATAAATAGCAAAAACGTCAAAAATGAAAGTGTAGGCCCTTTAAAAAAAATTATGAGGAAGAAATTATACACGGGGATCAGGAAAAAGCAAATCTACTAAAATTCTTCTCCACTGTATTCACCAAGGAAAATGAAATGCCAGGTAAAAGACAGTGTGATAAGGTAAACTCCCCAGTACAGGTCACCTGTCTAACCCAAGAAGTACAGTGCTGGACTTCCAAATGAACAACTCGCACTGAAATATGCACCCTTGAACTGTTCTTCTTCAAGGATTGCATACATCGTGCAAGATGTACACTGGGATGCATTTTCCAACATAGAAGCCATCTTAGTTTAGGGGATTGCAAAAATAAACTGAATAAAATATTTCAATTAAACTCCCTGATTTTAAAGTCCCTTAATTTTAAGTAACATAGTTCATAAGGTTGAAAAAAGACCAGAGTCAATCTAGTTCAACCTATATCCCTAATGAGTCACTACTGAGTTGATCCAGGGGGAAGGCAAAAAACCCTCATACAAGAGGTAAAAATTCCTTCCCGACTCAAAGTATGGCAGTCAGAGTAAATCTCAACATGTTGTCCTTAAAGGAAATCTGTCATCAGAATCACCCGCACTAAACCTGTTATGCAGGCTTGTAGTGCGGGTGATCCTGATTAAAACGCTCCTTACCTGGTTAAAAATGGTTCAACGGTTCTTCAGATATCTTTATTATTAGTTTTGTTATTCCCTGGCTTGGGACTCAGTGGGAGGTCTTATTATCTCGGACTCGGCTACACGTCATTCTAGCTGGGCGGAGCGGCCGCCCGGCTCATGAATATTCATGAACTTATCCTCGTAATCTAACTCCTTTTTCTAGGTCTGGTGGGGAGGGCCGTGCATGCGCCTCGTTCCGTACACCCGGAAGCGGGCTGCATGAGTGAAAACCTGGGGGAGAACCCCGCTTCCAGGTGTACGGAATATTCATGAGCCGGGCAGCCGCTCCGCCCAGCTAGAATGACGTATAGCAGAGTCCGAGATGATAACACCTCCCACTGAGTCCCAAGCCAGGGAATAAAAGAAAACTAAAAATAATATCTGAAGAACCGCTGAACCATTTTTAACCAGGTAAGAAGCGTTTTAATCAGGATCACCCGCACTACAAGCCTGTGTAACAGGTTTAGTGCGGGTGATTCTGATGACCGATTTCCTTTTATCTTATCTAGTATACATAAGCATCCAATGTTGTTATTCTCCAAAAATGCATCCAGACCCCTTATGAACTCTTTTACAGAGTTCACCATGACCACCTCCTTCGGGAGAGAATTCCACTCACTGCTCTTACAGTAAAGAACCTCTGTCTGTGCTGGTATTGAAAGCTTTCCTCTAACAAGTGGCCATCCTCTATGTTTATAGATACAGTCCTGGGTATAAATAGATCATGGTTGAGATCTCTGTACTGCCCCCTGATATATTTATACATAGTTATTTGGTCTCCCCTAAGCCTTCTTTTTTTCTAAACTAACCCTAATTCTGATAATCTTTCTGGGTCCTCCCATTCCCCGTATTACTCTGGTTGCCCGTCTTTGAACCCTCTCCAGCTCCACTATATCTTTCATGTACACTGGTGCCCAGTACTGTACACAGTATTTTGTGTGGTCTGCCTAGTGATTTGTATAGTGGTAGATGCACACGGCAAGGAAATAATTCTATGTCCCTATCGATGCACCCCATGATTTTATTTGCCTTAGCTGTAGTGACCAGGACCCCTAAGTCCTTTTCCACGTCAGTCGTCCCAAGTGTTCTCCCATTTAATATATAACCCCGTCCCAGATTTTTCCTCCCCATGTGAATTACTGTACATTTTTCAGTGTTGAACCTAATCTGCCACTTCGCATCCCAAACCTTCAACTTATCCAGTTATAGTGTTTACCAGGGATCGACAGATTATCGGTTTGGCTGATGTTATCGGTCAATATTCACGATTTTGGATGTTATCGGCAATTGCCTTTTCTTTCCTTCAAGGAATGTATAAAATACATTCACATATTAATACGTCGGAGTCGGGGAGTCGGAAGCACAGAAAACTCCGGAGTCGGAACATTTATCTACCGACTCCACAGCCCTGGTTAAAAGTTCAATTTCAAAATCATTCATTTAAATGTAAAAATTTAAAAAATTTTAATAAAAAAAATAAATAAATCACATTTCAATGGTCTCCTCGTACTTCAGCCAACTCCAGGCTGCGTCATTCAGGCAATATATGGTTTACTGATACTGCTGCTGGGCCTGGGTCTGAAAATGTTGTTATGGTAGCACTAGCTATCCAAAATCTTCGGTTTAAATTTCTGAAATCATCTTTTAATCTTAAGGATTGTGAAGGCCTAGTGTCTACTCATGTTGCTGCCGCCAACTCCTAGCTGTGCCATTCAGCCACTATATGGTCTCCTCATGCTGCCAACACCTCCATGCAGTGTCATTTAGCCACTATATGGTCTCCTCATGCTGCCAACACCTCCACACTGTGTCATTCAGCCACTATATGGTCTCCTCCTACTGATGCCACCCCCAGGCTCTGTCATTGTGCCGCTCTGCGGCAGTGATTCTAAAAGCGATGACGGTAATCTGCATGTTATTCTGAAGAACAGGATTATCTCACTACCCCAGCACACTCCATATGAGTGTTAGAACACAGCAAAGTGTTCTATACCCCTATTGAGGCTCTACCCCTATTGAGGCTCTCTGTAGGACAGAAATAGCAGATTTTATTTATATTTATATAGAGAGAGAGATAGATAGATAGATAGATAAACACATGGCTTCCCAGCCAGTAGTCCTGTGGTAATAACAGTCTACTGTATTGAACAGTTTGTGTGCTGATCTGCTGCTGAAGATAGGGCAGTGGGAGGATCCAGGAAGGGGCATTTATAATAAAACATGATTTCCCTAGTAGAATCCCATAGTCAAGTTTAAAAGGGTACTCCGCCCCTAGACATCTTATGCCCTATCCAAAGGCTAGGGGATAAGATGTAAGATCGCCGGGGTCCTGCTGCTGGGGACCCCCGGGATCGCCACTGCGGCACCGTGCTTTCATTACTACAGAGCGAGTTCGCTCTGTGCGTAATGATGGGCTATACAGGGGATGGAGCAGTGTGACATCATGGCTCCGCCCCTTGTGACATCACGGCCCGCCCCCTTAATGCAAGTCTATGGCATGGGGCGTGACGACCCCACGCCCCTTCCCATCTGACATCTTATCCCCTTTCCAAAGCACGATACAGGGGCCGGAGCATTACTACATCACGGCTCCGCCCCTTGTGATGTCTAGAGGCGGAGTACCCCTTTTAAGCTAACAATGGAGTTTACAAGTTTTTATAGCCTTAGCTGAATGGCAGCAGTTTTTCCAATGGTTTACAGCTTCAGTCTTGAACTATTGACCCTCCATTCCCTTCAATTATACAAGTGTCTCTAGTCCTGCAAAAAACATTTCCTTAATCCCTTATCAGTGAGAGGCTAGGTTACCCATGGGTTCCCTTTAACAGCAGGACACAACACTATGGAAAATATAAGTATTGCCGCTCCTAATTGTGCGTTGTGTGCCAAATAGTAAAGCACTTGAAAAGCATGCTTCTTCAGTCACTTAACGTGTTCGTTTTGCGGTTACATGAGGCACTGCATGCATTGATCTTTATTCTTATAGAAGAGAATTCATTAATTATAACTTTTTGTGAATTGGGACATTTCAACGTGCTTTTTTAAAAAAAAAATTTTATTTTTTTATTCCAATCTAAATTTAGTATAAGTCTGAGTCGGTGCATTGTTTGCCGACTCCAGGTACCCAAAATTTCGTCCGACTCCTCGACTCTGACTCCAGAGCCCTGTTTTTAACTCCCAAGTTTTAGTGTCCCTGACCCTGGCGTGTGGGTACAAAGGGCTAAAATCTATTAAGCCCCCACAGGGCTCATGTGGCCATGAGATGTAGGCGCAATGTCTCATTTGCCATGACCAGCCATTGTTTCCAGCACTTTTCGCCAAGGCAAACCATGTGAAGAATAGCGTGACACCGCCATGCCCTGTACAAATGGTATGCTGAAGGGCCACTGAGACTTGTCCTTGCAGTGGAGGCTGAGGACATGGTGGAGGATGAGGAGGTGGAGTCTAAACTGTCACAGGACCAACGTGCTGACAGAGTGGAGCAGGAAGCAGCATGAGTACCCAAGAGGGGTTCACAACCCCTCCCCGGCCAGAGACCGCCGCCGCTGCTCCCCCAATGCCTCCACCATCCTTGGTTTCATAATTACCTGGGCCCGGGGTCCGCGCTACTTCTGGCTCCTGCGCAGTGCAATGACGAGTTATGTCCTCAACGTGACATCACAGTCAGTGCGCTCAGGACGGTGCTGGAGCCAGAAGTAGTGCGGACCCCGTGCCCGGGAACAGGTAATTATAAAACCAGGGATGGGAAGGCAATGGGGCAATGGCGGTGGGTGGACTAGGGAGGACCCCAGTCAGGCAGGGGGAGCGTAGCGGGTGGCGGCAGTGATCTCTGGCCCCGCAAAAGCCGCTTCAGTTCATTGATTTAAAGCGCCCGCTTTAAATCATTAATCTGCAGTGGCTTCTGTGGGGCGGGGGGAGGAATAGCCGATAACTTATACCGGAATATCGGTAAAAGTTATCGGTATCTGCCCTAAAAAATCAATATCGGTCGATCCCTAGTATAGTCTTCCAACATATGGAGGGTGTTATTCCTCGAATAAGACTATGTTGTGGGATACTGTTCTGATGCTGCAGCTCAAGGAGGGTGTGCTTTGCAGTGTACAAGTGGCTGAAGTGCATATAGTTTCCTTCCCATTGTTAGGATGTCTTGCAAATGGGGTGAAGACTTCAGGAAGTGCTTGACAACCAGATTCAACACTTGTGCCATGCAGGGCGCATGTTTCACACTTCCTTGTGGCAGCGCGGACACAATGTTCTTCCCATTGTCGGTCACCATGGTTCAAATTTCCAGTTTTCGTGGAGTAAGCCATACTCTGATTTCTTGATGAATGAATTTTAGCAGTTCCTCCCCTGTATGACTCCGCCAAGGCAAACCATGTGAAGAAAGCAAGACCCCGCCGTGCCCTACACACATGGTACGATGAAGGGCCACTGAGATTTGTATGTGCAGTGCAGGCTGAGGACACGGTGGAGGATGAGGAGGTGGAGTCACACACTGTCACAGGACCAGCTGCCTGAGATCGTGGAGGAGGAAGCGGTGTGACGTTGTGGCTGTGCAGGAACCACATTTACCCAGTGGGACGAAAAAGACATGTATTGTCCCTGCCTGCAGTTACAGCTCCAAACGTCGGCACTTCTGTGCACTTTTGAACACGCAGACAGGCTCAAGGACTGGCACACCTTCTCTTGTACAAACTTATACAAGGCTGGTACTGCCTTCTTCGCAAAGAAATGACTGCTTGGGACTCTCCACCTCGACTCTGCACAAGCAATCAATACTCTGAAAGGTGCAGAGTCCACCACTTGAAAAGGGAGGGACTGCAGCACCAGCAACTTGGAAAGGAGGACATCTGCACCATTGGATGAGTGGACGCACACTAGGGATCAACCGATTATCGGTTTGGCCGATAATCACGATTTTGGGCCTTATCGGTATCTGCAATTACCTTGCCGATAATCCGATAATGCCCCCCCACCGCACCGCCCTGGCCAGAGACCACTGATATCCCATTGCCTCCCCCATCCCCGGTGTAATAATAACCTGTTCCCGGGGTCCGCGCTACTTCTGGCTCCGGCTACATCCTGCGTTACGCTGTGCGCAGCGCAATGACGAGTGAGGTCCTCAACGCGACATCACCGTTAGTGCACACAGGGACAGCTCAGGACGCTGCCGGAGCCAGACGTAGCACGGACCCCGGGAGCTGGTAATTTATAAAACCGGGGATGGGGGAGGCAATGGGGCAGCGGCGATGGTTGGACTAAGGACCAGCAGGGGGAGAGAAGTGGGTGGCGGCGGTCTCTGGCCAGAAGAGGAGAGGTGGGGGGGGGGGAGGTTTGGACTAAGGAGGACCCCATGACAGGCAGGGGGAGAGAGACGGGTGGTGGCGGTGGTCTCTGGCCAGGCAAAAGCCGCTGCAGTTCATTGATTTAAAGCACCTGGAATATCAGTATAGGTGATCGGCTATCGGCCTGAAAGGCCACAGATTATCAGTATCTTCCCTTTAAAAAATCTATCGGTCGATCCCTAGTACATACTGCTGTCTCTTGGACATGGCTTCGCCTATGAATTGTTGGCGGAATGGCTGACTACAATTAGGAGGAGCAGAAACATCTGGAACGACAGAAGGTAGGTATGACACAGCTCCCTTCACCTGAGGTGGTGGACACTTGGCTGGAGGAAAGAGTGGCGTGCCACTGGCTGGACCACCACATCTGATTAACTGTTGTCCCAGGCCACTTTATGGTGGCACATCAGATGTTGACGCAGGGCCGTGCAACACTTCTACCCTGTCCACGCTTCACCTTCTGCCAACATGTCTTGCATGTGGCTGTGTTAACTTCCTCCGGATGCTTGATGAAAAACTGCCAGACTGCCGAGTATCTGATTTTTACCACCAACAGTGCGCAATAATTGACTGCTACTGCCACCGTCTCCAGGAACCCCTGTTCCACTACTTCCCAGGAAGGTAGGCTGCTGCGAAGCAGGTGGCCTACACCTGGCACGTTTGGCTTCTGTATTTCAACTTCTGCCACTATGCTGACTGCCAACCATACTACCACCTTGCTGGCTCATCTGCTGCCTCACGGGCAACCTGCAACCCTCTTCTACTGCTGATGATGAAGCCCCCTCTGCACCTGGCTCCCAAGTGTGATCGGCTTAATCATCGAGTTCTGTCTGTACGTAACTGATGTCCTCCTCATGTTCCTCAACAGTGATTCAGGACCCTGAATACTGTAAACACCACCTCCCATGGGACCCTCCTCATCAATAATTGCTGCCTAGCACAGAAAGCAGCATATGTCTCCTCCACTTCTTGGCTGGGCAGTAGCTGCTGACTGTCGTCTAATACATCTTCCTCACTGGATAATGAAGCTGAACCCACTGTGTAAGAATTCTTTAGAGGTGGGAACAGCATAGGACAGAGGCAATGGAAAGACAAGGACTGCTCCCGGGCCATGCCAATTGAGGGTTGTCTGAGAAACCCACCAACTGACTGGGGGTATCAGATGTTACTTGTGATGAAGTGAATTACCCGGTCAACCAATCGACTACTATAGATTGTCTGTAGAGACACGACCGGTAGCTGATACCGGGAGTTCAGGCCTCTCGCTGTGACTCCTGCTGCCACTCGTCCCTAGTCTGCTGTGACCTCTGCCTGATAAACTTAGGCCTCTGCCACTCCTCTGTGCACATCCTGGCACTTCTCTGCCTGACCTACTTAGTGCGTATACAAGGGAAGTAAAATACGCTTCACTACACGCCTTTTAATTGTATGTCGGCTTGTTGCAGATTAACAGGTTCAAAAGGGTAAAAAAAAACTCTATAGTACACTTAGAAAACCGTATTTTAAAACACCAACCGGTGATTACTTTTGCCTGGACTTTCCCAGTATCTAGACTTGTTACAGATTTACATGTACAAAATAGTAGACGGCTTTGATGTAGGTATGTGGTATGCACTTATGAGGGCAGAAAAATGCGCTCTAATGAGCCAAAAACTCTAAGTTTTGTAAAACACCAGCCGGTGAGTACTGTTGCTTGGACTTTCACAGTATGTAGGCCCTTTACAGATTAAAGGTAAAAATAAGTACACTACTTAGATGTAGGTATGTGGTATGCACGTGCAGTGGAATGCTCTACAATATGCCAAACAACTCAGTATTTTTGTAAAACACCAGCCGGTGAGTACTGTTGCTTGGACTTTCACAGTATGTAGGCCCTTTACAGATTAAAGGTAAAAATAAGTACACTACTTAGATGTAGGTATGTGGTATGCACGTGCAGTGGAATGCTCTACAATATGCCAAACAACTCAGTATTTTTGTAAAACACCAGCCGGTGAGTACTGTTGCTTGGACTTTCACAGTATGTAGGCCCTTTACAGATTAAAGGTAAAAATAAGTACACTACTTAGATGTAGGTATGTGGTATGCACGTGCAGTGGAATGCTCTACAATATGCCAAACAACTCAGTATTTTTGTAAAACACCAGCCGGTGAGTACTGTTGCTTGGACTTTCACAGTATGTAGGCCTTTCACAGATTAACAGGTACAAAATGGTACACTAATTAGATGTACCGTATTTATCGGGGGTATACCACGCACCAGCCTATAACACGCACCCTCATTTTATCAAGGATATTTGGGTAAAAAAAGTTTTTTACCCAAATATCCATGGTAAAATGAGGGTGCATGTGTGCGCGTGTATACCCCGATACACCCCCAGGAAAGGCAGGGGGAGAGAGGCCGTCGCTGCCCGCTTCTCTCCCCCTGCCTTTCCTGGGGTCTAGAACCCTGCTGCCGGCCCTTCTCTCCCCCTGGCTATCGGCGCTGCTGCCCGTTCTGTCCCCCTGACTATCGGTGCCCGCACCCCATTGCCGGCGCCGATAGCCAGGGGGAGAGAAGCGGCGCCGACAGCCAGGGGGAGAGAAGGGGCAGCGGCACCCATTGCCGGCGCCGCTGCCCCGTTGCTGCCTCCCCCCATCCCCGGTGGCATAATTACCTGTTGCCGGGGTCGGGTCTGCGCTGCTGCAGGCCTCCGGCGTGCGTCCCCTGCGTCGTTGCTATGCACGGCGCGGCACACTGACGTCATGGGCCGCGCCGTGCAGCGCATAGCAACGACGCAGGGGACGCACGCCGGAGGCCTGCAGCAGCGCGGACCCGACCCCGGCAACAGGTAATTATGCCATCGGGGATGGGGGAGGCAACGGGGCAGCGGCGCCGGCAATGGGTGCCGCTGCCCCTTCTCTCCCCCTGGCTTTCGGCACCGGCACAGATAGTCAGGGGGACAGAACGGGCAGCGGCGCCGATAGCCAGGGGGAGAGAAGGGCCGGCAGCAGGGCTCTAGACCCCAGGAAAGGCAGGGGGAGAGAAGCGGGCAGCGACTGCCTCTCTCCCCCTGCCTTTCCTGGGGGGTGTATCGGCGTATAACACGCACATAGACTTTAGGCTAAAAATTTTAGCCTAAAAAGTGCGCGTTATACGCCGATAAATACGGTACGTATGCGGTATGCACTGATGAGGGCAGAAAAATGCGCTACAATATGTATGCAAAAAACGTTTATTTTTGTAAAACACCAGCCGATGATTACTTTTGCCAAGACTTCCCCAGTATCTAGACTTGTTACAGATACTAAATAGTAGACTGCTTTTGATGTAGGTATGTGGTATGCACATATGAGGGCAGACCTATGCACTACAGTCCGCTGAAAAAATTTATTTTTGTGCAGCATGAAACCGTGCAGCACCCCCCAAAAAAAGGGGGTGGTATTAAACCCTAAATTGCACTCTGTTGCAGAGTGTTAAGAATGGTGTGAACTGGTTTTTATACCGTCTACAGACTAGTATATGCAGCAGATGACTTCTAGTGGAAAAATACACATAATTACGCTGAAAATCTTTTCTGCCTCCTGTGATAAGGTTCATGAAGTTCAGGCAGCTTGTTGATATGTATGAGGCAACGAAAAGCTATCTGCCCCTCTTAAAAAATGTTGAATGAAGTGACTGGGAGCTTAACCCCCTTAACCCCTTCAGGACCAAGCCCATTTTGGCCTTAAGGACCGGAGCGTTTTTTGCACATCTGACCACTGTCACTTTAAACATTAATAACTCTGGGATGCTTTTAGTTATCATTCTGATTCTGAGATTGTTTTTTCGTAACATATTCTACTTTAACATAGTGGTAAATTTTTGTTTTAACTTGCATCCTTTCTTGGTGAAAAATTTGAACATTTTGCATTTTTCTAACTTTGAAGCTTTCTGCTTGTAAGGAAAATGGATATTACGAATAATTTTTTTTTTTTATTTTTTTATTCACATATACAATATGTCTACTTTATGTTTGTATCATAAAATTGACGTGTTTTTACTTTTGGAAGACATCAGAGGGCTTCAAAGTTCAGCAGCAATTTTCCAATTTTTCACAATTTTCAAACTCCAATATTTTTCAGGGACCAATTCAGGTTTGAAGTGGATTTGAAGGGTCTTCTTTTTAGAAATACCCCATAAATGACCCCATTATAAAAACTACACCCCCCCCCCAAAGTATTCAAAATGACATTCAGTCAGCGTTTTAACCCTTTAGGTGTTTCACAGGAATAGCAGCAAAGTGAAGGAGATAATTCTAAATCTTCATTTTTTACACTCATATGTTCTTGTAGACCCAATTTTTGAATTTTTACAAGGAGTAAAAGGAGAAATTTTTTTACTTGTATTTGTAGCCCAATTTCTCTCGAGTAAGCACATACCTCATATGTCTATGTAAAGTGATCGACTGGCACAGTAGAGGGCTCAGAAGTGAAAGAGCGACAAGGGGATTTTGGAGAGTACGTTTTTCTGAAATGGTTTTTGGGGGGCATGTTGCATTTAAGAAGCACTTATGGTGCCAGAACAGCAAAAAAAAAAACATGGCATACCATTTTGGAAACTAGACCCCTTGGGGAATGTGACATGGGATACAGTGAGCCTTTATACCCCACAGGTGTTTCACGACTTTTGCAAATGTAAAAAAAAAAAAAAAAAAAAATAAAAATTTTACCTAAAATGCTTTACATTTTTAAAAAGGGTAATAGCAGAAAATACCCCTAAAAAATTGAAGCCCCATTTCTCCTGAATAAGAAAACATGCCATATGGGGGTGAAAAGTGCTCTGCTGGCGCACTACAGGTCTCAGAAGAGGAGTCACATTTTGGCTTTTTGAAAGCAAATTTTGCTCTGGGGGGCATGCCGCATTAAGGAAGCCCCTATGGTGCCAGGACAGCAAAAAAAAAACACATGGCATACCATTTTGGAAACTAGACCCCTCGGGGAACGCAACAAGGGGTTAAGTGAACCTTTATACCCCACAGGTGTTTCACGACTTTTGCATCTGTAAAAAAAAAAATTATATTTTGTTTACCTAAAATGCCTCTTTTCCCAAAAATTTTACATTTTTAAAAAGGGTAAAAGCAGAAAATACCACCCCAAAATTTGTAACACAATTTCTCCCGAGTACGGCGATACCCCATATGTGACCCTTAACTGTTGCCTTGAAATATGACAGGGCTCCAAAGTGAGAGCGCCATGCGCAATTGAGGCCTAAATTAGGGACTTGCATAGGGGTGGACATAGGGGTATTCTGCACCAGTGATTCCCCAACAGGGTGACTCCAGCTGTTGCAAAACTCCCAGCATGCCTGGACAGTCAGCGGCTGTCCGACAATACTGGGAGTTGTTGTTTTGCAACAGCTGGAGGCTCCGTTTTGGAAACCGTGGCGTACCAGACGCTTTCATTTTTATTGGGGAGGGGGGCTGTGTAGGGGTATGTGTATAGTAGGGTTTTTTACTTTTTATTTTTTTTGGTAGTGTAGTGTTTTTAGGGTACAGTCACACGGGTGGGGGTTCACAGTAGTTTCTCGCTGGCAGTTTGAGTTGCGACAGAAAATTTGCCGCAGCTCAAACTTGCAGCCAGATACTTACTGTAAACCTCCGCCCATGTGAGTGTACCCTGTACATTCACATTGGGGGAGGAACATCCAGCTGTTGTAAAACTACAACTCCCAGCATGCGCTGACAGACTGTACATGCTGAGCGTTTTAGTTTTGCAAAAGCTGTAGACACAATGGTTATGTATCACGGAGTTTGTGACCTAACTCAGTGTTTCACAACCAGTGTGCCTCCAGCTGTTGCAAAACTACAACTCCCAGTATGTACGGTGCATGGTGTACATTGACTGCTGAGAGTTGTAGTTTGCAACAGCTGGAGGCACACCGGTCGTGAAACAGTTAGGTAAAAAAAACACTCGAGTTTCACAACCAGTGTGCCTTCAGCTGTTGCAAAACTACAACTCTCAGCAGTCACAGACAGCCAACGGGCATGCTGGGAGTTGTAGTTATGCAACCAGCAGATGCACCACTACAACTCCCAGCATGCACTTTAGCTGTTTGTGCAAACTGGGAGTTGTAGTTATTCAACAGCTGAAGGTACACTTTTCCATAGAAAAAATGTGCCTCCAGCTGTTGCAAAACCATAAGTCCCAGCATGCCCATAAGGGATATAAGCCCTTTTTACATGCCGGGAGCAGTTGCTAAGCAACTCACCACCTACTGCTGCCGGCACACAGGTCAGTCCCGCCGCCGCTCCTGGGGCCCCGATCCCAACATTGACGCCGGGGATCGGGGTCCCCAGCTCCCGGGGTGCACGTCCCGCACCCGCTCACATCCTCCGGAAGAGGGGCGGAGCGGGTTGTGGGAGTGACACCCGCAGCAGGCGCCCTAAATGGTCGGCCGGTAATCCGGCCGACGAATCGGGGCGATCATGAGGTGGCACCACTGCCACCTCACCCCTGCAGGCTGTGGCTGTTCGGGGCCGTCAGAGACTGCCCCGATCAGCCAGTAATACCGCGTCACTGGAGACCCGATTGACCCTGAATCGCCGCAGAACACTGGACTGAATTGTCCAGGGCGATATGCCGAGATGCCTGCTGAACGATTTCAGCAGGCATCCGGCTCCGGTCCCCAACCGGCTAGTGGTGGGGACCGGAATTCCCACGGGCGTATGGATACGCCCTCGGTCCTTAACCCCTTGGGGACGGAGCGCATTATGACCCTAAGGACGGGAGCATTTTTTTGCAAATCTGACCACTGTCACTTTAAGCATTAATAACTCTGGGATGCTTTTACTTATAAATTTGATTCCGAAATAGTTTTTTCGTGACATATTCTACTTTGTTAGTGGTAAATTTTCGTTGATACTTGCATCCTTTCTTCGTGAAAAATTCAAAAATTTCATGAAAAATTAGAAAATTTTTCATTTTTCTAACTTTGAAGCTCTCTGCTTATAAGGAATATGGATATTCCAAATAAATTATATATTGATTCACATGTACAATATGTCTACTTTATGTTTGCATCATAAAATTGATGAGTTTTTACTTTTGGAAAACATCAGAGGGCTTCAAATTTCAGCAGCAATTTTCCAATTTTTCGCAAAATTTTCAAAATCAGAATTTTTCAGGGATCAGTTCAGGTTTGAAGTGGATTTGAAGGGTCTTCTGGTTAGAAATACCCCATAAATGACCCCATTATAAAAACTGCACCCCTCCAAAGTATTTAAAATGACATTCAGTAAGTGTGTTAACCCTTTAGGTGTTTCACAGGAATAGCCGCAAAGTGAAGGAGAAAATTCTAAATCTTAATTTTTTACACTCGCATGTTCTTTTAGACCCAGTTTTTGAATTTTTACAAGGGGGTAAAAGGAAAAAAATCCTCTCAAAATTTGTAACCCAATTTCTCTCGAGTAAGAAAATACCTCATATGTTGATGTCAAGTGTTCGTCGGGCGCAGTAGAGGGCTCAGAAGGGAAGGAGCGACAATGGGATTTAGGAGAGTGAGTTTTTCTGAAATGGTTTTTGGGGGGCATGTCCTATTTAGGAAGCCCCTATGGTGCCAGGACAGCAAACCCCCCCCCCCCCCCCCACATCGCACACTATTATAGAAACGACACCCCTCAAGGAACGTAACAAGGGGTACGGTGAGCCTTAACACCCCACAGGTGTTTGACAACTTTTTGTTAAAGTCGGATGTGTAAATGAAGAAAAAAAAATTTCCACTAAAATGCTGTTTTTTCCCCAAATTTTTTACTTTTTTACAAAGGGTAATAGGAGAAAATGCCCCCCAAAATTTGTAACCCCATTTCTTCTGAGTATGGAAATACCCAATGTTTGGACGTCAAGTGCACTGCGAGCGAACTACAATGCTCAGAAGAGAAGGAGCGCCATTGAGCTTTTAGAGAGATCATTTGTTTTTAATAGAAGTCGGGGGGCATGTGCATTTACAAAGCCCCCCGTGGTGCCAGAACAGTGGACTCCCCCACATGTGACCCCATTTTGTAAACTACACCCCTCACGGAATGTAATAAGGGGTACAGTGAGCATTTACACCCTACTGGCGTTTGACAGATCTTTGGAACAGTGGGCTGTGCAAACAAAAAAAATTACATTTTTCATTTTCACGGATCACTGTTCCAAAAATCTGTCAGACACTTGTGGGGCATAAATGCTCACTGTACCCCTTATTACATTCCGTGAGGGGTGTAGTTTCCAAAATGGGATCACATGTGGGTATTTATTTTTTTGGGTTTATGTCAGAACCGCTGTAAAATCAGCCACCCCTGTGTAAATCACAAATTTCGGCCTCAAATGTACATAGTGCGCTCTCACTCCTGAGCTTTGTTGTGCGCCCGCAGAGCATTTTACGCCCACATCTGGGGTATTTCCGTACTCAGGAGAAATTGTGTTAAAAATTTTGGGGGTCTTTTTTTCCTTTTACCTCTTGTGAAAATAAAAAGTAAAGGGCAACACCAGCATGTTAGTGAAAAAAATTTTTTTTTACACTAACAGGCTGGTGTAGACCCCAACTTTTCCTTTTCATAAGGGGTAAAAGGAGAAAAAGCCCCCCCAAAATTTGTTGTGCAATTTCTCCCGAGTACGGAGATACCCCATATGTGGCCCTAAACTGTTTCCTTGAAATACGACAGGGCTCTGAAGTGAGAGAGCGCCATGCGCATTTGAGGACTAAATTAGGCATTGCATAGGGGTGGACATAGGGGTATTCTATGCCAGTGATTCCCAAACAGGGTGCCTCCAGCTGTTGCTAAACTCCCAGCATGCCTGGACAGTCAGTTGGGGCGGGGGGGTGGGGGGGGGGGGAACAGTGTAAGGGGGTGTATATGTTGTGTTTTACTCTTTATTATGTGGTAGTGTAGTGTTTTTAGGATACATTCGCTCTGGCGGGTTACGGTGAGTTTCCCGATAGGAATTTGCACTGTGGTTAAAAATTTGACGCAGCTCATACTTGAAGCAGGAAACTTGCTGTAAACCCGCCCGTGTGAATGTACCCTGTACGTTCACAAGGGGGGGGGGGGGGCAAACCTCCAGCTGTTTCAAAACTACAACTCCCAGCATGTACTGACAGACCGTGCATGCTGGGAGTTGTAGTTTTGCAACAGCTGGAGGCACACGGGTAACAGAACCTAACTGAAGGTTTTCCAACCAGTGTGCCTCCAGCTGTTGCAAAACTACAACTCCCAGCATGCACGGTCTGTCAGTACATGCTGGGAGTTGTAGTTTTGCAACAGCTGGAGGCACATTGGTTGGAAAACCTTCAGTTAGGTTCTGTTACCTAACTCAGTATTTTCCAACCAGTGTGCCTCCAGCTGTTGCAAAACTACAATTCACAGCATGTACTGATCACAGAAGGGCATGCTGGGCGATGTAGTTATGCAACAGCTGGAGGTACGCAACTACAATTCCCAGCATGCCGAGACAGCTGTTTTCTGTGTGGGCATGCTGGAATTTGTAGTTTTGCAACATCTGGAGTGCTACAATTTAGAGACCACTGAACAGTGATCTCCAAACTGTGGACCTCCCAGATGTTGCAAAACTACAACTCCCAGCATGCCCAGACAGCAAACAGCTGTGTGGGCATGCTAGGAGTTGTAGTTTTGCAAGATCTAGAGGGCAGTATAGAGATCACTGTGCAGTGGTCTCTAAACTGTAGACCTCCAGCTGTTGCAAAACTACAAATTCCAGCATGCCCACACAGCAAACATCTGTCTGGGCATGCTGGGAGTTGTAGTTTTGCAACATCTGGAGGGCTACAGTCTGGAGACCACTATAGTGGACTGACTGTAGCACTCTAGATGTTGCTAGGCAACTACTCACCGGCTTCCGTCGCATCCAGGGAGCCGTCCTCTTCTGCCGCACGCCGCCGCAGATCTCCGTCGCCGCCCGCCGATCGATGTCGCTCCGCTGCCTCCAGAGGGGTAAGTGGACTCCGGCACCGCTCCTCTTCGTTTTCCCCGTTCTGTCCAGCCTATTGTGGGTGGGCAGGACGGGGAAAACGAAAGTAAAACCCCCCCCGCCACGGATCTGCTATTGGTGGTCGCGTCTAGACAACCAATAGCAGGGATAGGAGGGGTGGCACCCGTGACACCTCACTCCTATCACTTTAGGGGGATCGTGGGTGTCTTAGACACCCGTGATCCCCCTTATATTCCGGGTCACTGGGTCACCATAGACCCGTAATGACCTGGAATCAGCGCAAATCGCAAGTGTGAATTCACTTGCGATTTGCGCCGATCGCCGACATGGGGGGGTCTAATGACCCCCCTGGGTATTTGCACGGGGTGCCTGCTGATAGATATCGGCAGTCGGCCCAGTCCCCGCGCGTCGGGGACCGAAATTCCCACGGGCGTATGGATACGCCCTTCGTCCCCAACAGGTTAAACACTTTTCACCAGCAGAGAACTGGTTAAACCCAGTGGGTCCTGGTTGCTACGGGCAGCCAGGACCCACCGCTAATGCCCAGCATTAACCCTTTAGATGACGCAATCAGTGTTATACAGACTGCACTCCTTTACATTGTACAGTGGGGTATCACAAATGTTTGGGCACCCCAGGTAAAAATTTGTAGTATTGTGCATAAAGAAGCCAAGGAAAGATGTAAAAGTCTTCAAAAGGCATCGATTAACAGATTAGACATTCTTATAATATGTCAACAAAAGTTACATTTTATTTCCATCATTTACACTTTCAAAATAACAGAAAACAAAAAATGGCGTCTGCAAAAGTTTGGGCACCCTGCAGAATCTATAGCATGCACTGCCCCCTTTGCAATGCTGAGACCTGCCAGTGTCATGGATTGTTCTCAATCATCATCTGGGAAGACCAGGTGATGTCAATCTCAAAGGTTTTAAATGCCCATACTCCTCTGACCTTGCCCCAACAATAATTACCATTGGGTTCTTCAAAGCAGTTGTCTAGAAATCTGTAACTGAAAATAGTTGACGCTCACAAATGGAGATGAGCGAACTTACAGTAAATTTGCTTCGTCACAAACTTCTCGGCTCGGCAGTTGATGACTTATCCTGCATAAATTAGTTCAGGTGCTCCTGTGGGCTGGAAAAGGTGGATACAGTCCTAGGAGACTCTTTCCTAGGACTGTATCCACCTTTTCCAGCCCTCCGGAGCACCAGAAAGCTGAACTATTTTATGCAGGATAAGTCATCAACTGCCAAGCCGAGAAGTTCGTGACGAATCGAATTTACTGGAAGTTCGCTCATCTCTACTCACAAAGCTGGAGAAGGCTATAAGAAGATGGCTATAAGAACGTTTTCAGATGTCAATATCCTCTGTTCGGAATGTAATTAACCCCTTAACGATGCAGGACGTATATTTTCGTCCTGCGACGTCTCCTGCGATATGAAGCGGGGTCGCGCCGCGATCCCGCATCATACCGCGTCGGTCCCGGCGCTCATCAACGGCCGGGACCCACGGCTTATACCACACATCGCCGATCGCGGCGATGTGCGGTATTAACGCTTTAGAAGCGACGGTCAAAGCTGATCGCCGCTTCTAAAGTGAAAGTGAAACTATCCCGGCTAGTCAGTCGGGCTGTTCGGGACCGCCCCAGTGAAATCGCGGCGTCCCGAACAGCTTTCAGGACACCGGGAGGACCCTTACCTGCCTCGTCGGTGTCCGATCGACGAATGACTGCTCCGTGCCTGAGATCCAGGCAGGAGCAGTCAAGCACAGATAACACTGATCACAAGCGTGTAAATACACGCCAGTGATCAGCATGAGAGATCAGTGTGTGCAGTGCTATAGGAACCTATGGGACCTATAACACTGCGAAAAAAAAGTGCTAATAAAGGTCATTTAACCCCTTCCTAATAAAAGTTTGAATCACCCCCCTTTTCCCCATTTAATCTGTAATTTGCCTTTTGGAGATTTTTCCATCTTTCCTTGGCTTCTTTATGCACATTAATACAAATTTTTACCTGGGTAGCCCAAACTTTTGATCCCCACTGTAGCAGAGTGTCATTTTAGTGTTTAGTGTCACATAAAAAGATAAAAAAAATGTACAAAAATTTGAGGGATATAAAAAAGCGATCAAGGTAAGTCGCTGCTCGTGAATTTCAAGGGTCACAGAGCGCACTTACATTATAGACAGGTCCAAGTACTGGAGACCGTATCTCCAAAAGGATCTAGATACTCTAGACAGTTTAGAGAAGAGCTAATAAACTAGTACATGGATTGCAGAATAAAACTTACCAGGAAAGGTTAAATGACCTTAACATGCTTGGAAGAAAGAAGAGACAGAGGGGATATGATATAGACTTTTAAATACATAAGAGGAATCAACACAGTAGAGGAGGAGAGCATATTTAAGAGGTACTCCCGTAGAAAACGTTTTTTTTTTTTTTTTTTTTTTATCTGCTGCCGCAAAGTTAACCAGATTTGTAAATTGCTTCTATTAAAATAATTCTTCCTTCCAGTACTTAGCTGCTGAATACTACAGAGGAAATGGGTTTTCTTTTGGGAACACGGAGCTCTCTGCTGACATCATGACCACAGTGCTCTCTGGACAGTTCTTAAAATGGATAGAGATGTCAGCAGAGTAGGAGAAAATCCCCATAGCAAACATTTGCTGCTATGGACAGTGGTATCAGCAGAGAGTACTGTGGTCATAATGTCAGCAGAGAGCTCGGTGTTCCAATTAGAAAAGAATTTCCTCTGTAGTATACAGACCCTAAAAAGTACTGGAAAGATTTGTAATAGAAGTAATTTACAAATCTGTTTAACTTTCTAGCACCAGTTCATATAAAAAAAAATTCCACAGGAATACCCCTTTAATGGCCATAACATCTAGTGAGTACATACATACAAGAAAAAAAAAAGATAGCCAGCAAAACAGCCTGATACACGGGTGCACACTGCCATGGCATCAGAGTATACAGAGTATACAAAAAAAGAGGATTGCAGCAGCACACATTGGTCAAACTATTACTCAACTATCCACTCACCTCTGCTGGGCATATAGCCTCTGACTGGGTGACATGCTGGATCCATTTAAAACTCCACCTGTGAGAAAGGGGGAGGGGTGCACAGCTAAAGAGGGTGCCATTTCTCCCTGAATGGCAGTGTGCACCCATGTATCAGGCTGTTGTGCTGGCTATCTTTCTTTTTTCTTGTATGTACAATTCAGGGGGAAATGGCACCCTCTTTAGCTGTGCACCCCTCCCCCTTTCTCACAGGTGGAGTTTTAAATGGATCCAGCATGTCACCCAGTCAGAGGCTATATGCCCGGCAGAGGTGAGTGGATAGTTGAGTGTTAGGTTCAGAATTTGTGCTAGGTTCCCATCCTAAATGAGGCCACCTCCCCGTGGTGGATGGGGGACACGTTTTGATCAAAAAGTGCGCTTAGAGCCTCAATTTTTTTTGACCAATGTGTGCTGCTGCAATCCTCTTTTTTTGTATAGTGAGTACATACAGCTATTTCCTGCACGTACATGTTTTAGCAGGACTCAAAAGTGCAGAAAACCACATTTTAAGCTCTCAAGTTCACTGCCGTTAGTAGTTTACTATTTTGGACCAGTAAAGCATAATGGTCTGCTGCCAGTAAAAGGCATTATTTATGTTGGCAACCTTTTTTTTTTTATAATTTCAACAGGGTGCTGATGGTATTCCAGGAGCCTATGGTAAAATTTTCTGTGCATTCACCTTTTTAATGTTTATTTCCAGATCTGAGGTCCACTGCATAGACTGAACAGATAGGTGGCTGCTGGTCATCTCACCAGGTGGGACTGGGTTTAGTAACCCATTCTGAAGATAGATGTGGGACCTGTCTTTTGAACCTGCATCTATGAGACATTTCTTAGGCATTTAAAGCATGTCTTGTGAACATGCCAAAGATGGCATTAACCCTTTTAGAAACTGATTGATTTTTGTGTATAATGGTGATGTCACCTGACACAAACTTTCTTTGATTCTCTCAACAGTGCTGCCAGCTGGAGCACCTTTATTTCTACTATGGCAGGTGACTTACTGTGCACGTTGGGTCTCATAGTACTGAAGGCCAATGGAGGTTGGTTACTTAACTTATGCCTGGAGGAGATATGCCATATGAATATTTGGTTTAAAACACTGGAGCTTGTTGGTTGCCCTAAGCAACTGCTTTTTTTTTTTTTTTCTATTCTAGTCTTCTTGAAACAAAGTAGCTGGATCACAGAATACTAAAACCCATCTAATACCATAGCAATTTTGTATGTTGTGATGCAGTAATATTTCTAAGTGCAAAAATCTATTTCCAGCAAAACTTGCAATTATGACTTAAATATACGTAAAACAAAAATGGAGAAACAGAAATATAGTCACACATCCACTATTTGTAGTTTGATCTACTTGCTTCTCAGTATAATTCAAAAACTAACAGGTTCATTAGACTTTTTGATCAAAATGTATACTATGACTTAAATATACATTTTCTGGTTGGCCTGTAAAGATGTTGAACTCATACTTTGTCGTTCTACACTAAATTATTTAAAATGTTGGCTTTTTTCAAGCAATGTTTGTGACTGATACATATATGTATTCAGAAGAACTGCAATATATTTTATTAGCACATAGTGGTAACTTAAAAGGTTTCTGACTAAAGGTACCCATTAGGGCTGCACGATATATTGCAAAAACAATCGAATCACGATTTTTGCTTTTCGCGATATAGCAATAAGGCCCCCTTGGGAAAACTTGCGATTATCTGCTCGGGCCGGCTCCCAGGCGGGGGGTGACCAGAGCAGGTAAAAACAAATTTAGGTAAGTCAGTGTTTCTCAACCAGGGTGCCTCCAGTTGTTGCAAAACTACAACTCCCAGCATGCCCGGACCGGGAAAAAGGCTGTCCGAGCATGCTGATAGTTGTAGTTTTACAACAGCTGAAGGCACTCTGGTAGAAAAACACTGAGCTAAGTAAAAGGCCACAGGGAGAAGAATAAAAAAAAACTTCTGCCCACCTACTCCAGGTCCCTGCAAATTAAGTTTCCCTCCGTGCGGTCCGGTGTCTCCTCTCTTCACCATTCAACTAGTAGGACCTTTCCCTTTTCAGCCAATCACTGACCGAAGCAATGTCACATGTCAAGCCAGTGATTGGCTGATGGGGAAAGGTCGTTTTCAGCAGCAAACACACTAGGTTTCCCGGATCCGGGTGGAGATTTGAAAACCGCCCGGAAAAACCAGTGTATTGCTGCAGTACAAAATGTGACAGGAGGGGAGGGAATGTGACATGGGGGCAGGAAGATTGTGACATGGGGTGGGGGGGAAGATGTGACATGGAGAAAATATTGTGACGGGGGAGAATGTGACATAAAGGGGGGACGGGGGGTGAGATGTGATATGGGGGAATGTGATATGGGGGAGGGGAATGTGGCAGGGGGAGGGGGGAATGGGATATGGGGGAGAATATGGCAGGGGGAGGGGAATGGGACGGGGGGTGAGATTGCGGAATGGGACGGTGGGGTGATATGGGGGGAGAATGGGGAATGGGACGGTGGGGTGATATGGGGGGAGAATGGGGAATGTAGGGGGGGTGATATGGGGGGAGAATGTGGCAGGGGGGAATGTGACATGGGGAAAATGTGATGAGAAGATGTGAATGTGACTGGGGGAGATGTGAAATGGGCAGTGGGCGGGTGGCTATTAGTAAAATGGAGGAGATTGGACATGAAATGGCGGGACTTCACCATTTATTATCGCATCACATATTGAAATCGCAATATTTAGGCCCATCGCAATCACACATTTTTCCCCATATTGTGCAGCCCTAGTACCCATGCACATAAGCTAGCAATTGCCCCCACACCTTGTATTTAGAGCCTAGAGAGAGTTGGTAAGCCACCACCAGATACTTAAGGTGTTGACTTAATCTTCCTAAAAACTAAAGGATCAGGCAGCTTAAATTCAATATGCCTGACTCCTTTCTCCATATCCACATTTAACTGTTTTTCCCCGACCTGTTGGTAAAATAGGGGGCCTTTAAGACAATCTAAAGTGCACCAATGTACCTCCCCCCGCCCCCCTCTGTTCTTTTAAATATTTATTTATTAATAAGATCGCAAAAAATACATAAAAATAAAATGTAACACACTTTACAAAAAAAAGTGGATGTGAAATAGAGAGGAAAGTGACAAAAGGGTATCAAGGTGGAGAATGTATCCAATCAGAGTTGTAAACTGGCTAGGGCCTTTTTGCTAAGAATACAGTGCACGGAAAGAGGGGCTTAAGGTTGTCTAATTAGACAGGTGCACAGATTTCTAACCTGCTCTAATATGCTGTAAAACGGCAGCAATTTCAGATGAGATGGCAATGTGCATTGGAAGGGGTGAGCCTTTCTGGATGAGGGGGCTTGTTGAGCTCCTAAAGGCTTGAGCCAATAACTTGCTTTATTTTTAGTCATATTCATAAAAATGGTGCCTGCATCACAGGGATTGCTCTAGATTTTGTGAGGAGCAAGGAATGGAGTACTTCTCTCTTCTGCAATGTCCGCATAGATTTTTCAGAATCCTCCAGGTTCCTGGTCCAGTAGAAAGGAGACTGGGGCTGTTTCAACAGTACACAGTTTCTGAAAGAATTTTTCAAATCTTGTATGTTTGTGTCATGCAGATGGGAATTGTTGGGAGATAGAATTTAACTGGGAGAAATAACAAATATATGGTGAAGTCTGAGGAAGAATAAATGTCATGTACTGATGAATAAAATAAATAGTTGCTCGATTCAGGGTTGAGACCATGCCAGGAATTAAAACTATGTGCACCTCTTAATAAAGCTAGCATAAGAAACTACATGAGCCGTAGTATAATAGTGTAATAAAAAGAAGAAAAAAGTCCGCTCACCCCTCCACTTGAATGGGCAACTTTAGAGGCATCCAAGTGCTCCGGGCAATGCAGCCGAATGCAGGATCAAGAGGAAAAGGAAACTCCCATGCAGGGAGTGAATCCCAGCACTGGTGCTGGGCGGTATACCAGGTCATACATAGTTAGTATGGTTGAAAAAAGACATGCGTCCATCAAATACCAAATACCGAAACTTTTTTCCTGCAAGATATTCATTTTTCCCATACTGCAATACCGCTTGGGCTCTCCCTTTAATGAATTATGAGCCGCAGCGTGTTGTCCCCACATCGGGGAACTAATCATATGTGACCCACGGGCGCTGTTCTCCTTGCCCTTTCGTGAGTTGTGGGCCACCGGCGCTGGAACTATGTACTGTACTACATATTCCTGTGCCCGGGCTGCAAAAATAAAATAAACTTTAACTCCCCTTCCTACGTTCCCCCGTTGTTCCGGTAACTGCCTCACGCTGGGGATGGGAACGTCACAGAGCAGTCAGCCTCGGCCGGTGATAGGCTGAGTGCACTGTCATGTAAGAAGCTGGCCGGCTCCGGTGATAGGCTAACGGCTCTGTGACGTTCCCATCCCCAGCGTGAAGCCATTACCGGAGCAACAGGGGAACGAAGGAAGGTGTGTTAAAGTTTATTTTGTTTGTTTTTGCAGCCCGGGCGCAGGAATTTTTAGTACAGAATTCCAGCGCTGGCAGCCTGCAACTCACAGGAGGACGAGGAGAGCAGCACTTGCAGTTAACATGATCACCGGGGGGGGGGGGGGGGGGGGGGGGGGTTGGGGGGTTTAATAAAGTTCTATTAAACTCTATTAATCTGTGACCTCTGTTTTCCATTGATAGAGCCTAGTCCAGCCAGGATCTATCAATGACAGAGCGGGACAGCAGGAAGCAGAGGTAAACCCTCCGGCTACCTCCATAGTGGATCGCCCCCCCCCTGCGATCGCGATGTGGGGGGGAGCGATCCACCCCACTAGCCCACCAGGGAGCATACACATGTCCCTTTAGACGACGCTGTCAGCTTTGACAGCGGCGATCTAAAGGGTTAATAGCCAGCCGTGGCGATCGCCGCATGCTGGCTATTAGCAGTGGCCCCCGGCTACTGAGAACAGCTGGGGGCAGCAGAGTATGGAGCGGGCACGAGTCCAGAGCCCGCTCCATACTCCCCTGTGAGCGCCACATGCAGTCTCCCGTGCAGTCGTGCGTCCGCTCCTCCCCCCAGCTCTCCGAAGCTACAGCTGGGGGGAGTGAAAGCAGAGGACGCAGGTCTGCATGGGGAGCAAGAAGCCATGCCCCCTTATCTCCCCCCGTACGTCTGCAGAGCAGGGGAGAGAAGACAAATACACAGCTTCTCATCTCCCCTGCTTCGGAGGACACAGGTTTTTACAGCCGGGGGCTGCAGAGTATGGAGCGGACAGGAGTCGGGTCCCGCTCCTTACAGACTGCAGATCGCCGCCGCGCTTGTCCGGCCCTGCTTGCCCGAAGCTGGGCTAAGGGCCGGACAAATTTGCCTGCCCGGCTCCCGAAACTGCATGTCCCGGGCATCGGGCGATAGGAATTCCACATCCCTGTACTTATAAAGCTATGCTCAGATTTGTGCATTCTAAACAAATATTTACCAACTTAGTTAGTGGGTGAGGAATGGTACCATATAAGAAGCATTATTTGCTCTATAAATCTTCTGCCTATTTGCTGATGATGTTTTAATGTACCTTCTTGACTGTTGTGGCCCATTACTGACCTCAACAGTGCCCACAATCATTGAAACCAGTTACTTTGTGCTGACCCTACTCTATACTTAGTGGGTTCTGCTGCTATCTGATGCTGACCCCTGACATCAGCGACTAGCATCAATTACCTCATTGGTCCTGAAAAAACTCCCTAATATGGCTCTGTTCTTTCAAAGGAAGACACCAATGTACTTTAGACTTTATAGGACAGATCTTCAATAATTTTTTTTTTTTATTTTTTTTATTTTTTTTGTATATATACCTTTATAGAAAATAGAGGGACAGTCTTTTTGAAGTGGTATGAGTTTTTAAGCTATGGAAATATGTTGAGCATTAGGTTGATGTTAATTGGGAAGCTAACATTTTCATGTTGAGATTTTGTGTGCGTATAAATTCATGCTAGAGAAAATATATATAATTATATGTGTATTTTTTGTCTCTTGTCTCATAGTGCTTTTTTAGGAGCAAAGGATCTTTTTCTATATGAAAAATTCAAGGACAAATATGGCAAACCTAACAAAAGAAAAGGATTTAACGAAGGTCTTTGGGAAATTCAAAATAATCCTGAAGGCAACTACAAATTTCCTCCTTTAGTAAGTATAATTTCTTAACGCTGACAAGGAATTATTGGTTACTCTTAGTTTCAGTTTCGCTTTCCTTACTGATCAGAGCTCATTTACAATTAGGAAATTCACATTAGAATTAGAAAATTACATTTTCCTGACTGAATTTCCCAGTTGATGGTCTGAAATCAGTGCAATTCAGCAATTTGTTGCAAATATAGGTGCAGTCCTGGGACCCTTGTGGCAGATTACCCCAGGAGATCGAATTTGTTCAATTTTTTGCTGGAATACAATTAGTTGTCAGAAGTTCCACTTTAGAATTTCTGATGTGTGACTAATGGAATTCCTATTTAAAATTAATAAAAGGGTGCTGCAAGGTGTATTTTACATAGAACTTTATAATAGACTTACCTACTAAGGATACTGTTTATCCCAAAAACACATCCAACTATAAAATGTGATTATACAGAGTGAGTTCCTTCTTTTCTTCCTCTGACATGGGTTCCCTGTAGGAAATGCCAACTTAGCCAATAACAAGCTAATTCTGGGTTACCACTGCAGCCAATGACAGGCTGAACAGGCATTTTCTGCAGGATGAACATGGTTGTGTTAATGGTGAGCAGTGAAGACCATATGCCATCCGAGCAGCAGCTGTTGATCGGGGCATGTAAGTATTCTTTGTTTGCGTCCCCCTGATGCCAGCCATTAACCTTTTAGACAATATGAACAATACTGATCTCTGCATCTGAAGCATTAGGGGAACTTACAGAGACTTAATGGATCACCCGTAGCGTGATTGCAGAGGTCAGATGAGTCATGATGGAGGCTTGTGGATCTGTTTGTATGATCTGCCTTCTGACAGACAATAAAAGTGGATTGCTGATATTACGGATGTATAGGCATAGCACTGAACAGTAATGGCGATCAATGGGGGGACTTAAAATTAAGGGAGTTTAATTGAAATATTTGAGTTCTTTTTTACTGTTTATTTTTGTAATCCCCAAGACTAGGATATGGCTATGTTGGAAAATCCAGTCCAGTGTCCAGCAGAACAGTTCAAGGGTGCATATTGCTGTGCGAGATGTGTGCGTGTTGTTCATTTGGAAGCCCAGATCCTGGATCTAGAGGAGCAACTGGCAAAATTGAGACGCATTGACAACTTGGAGAGGAGTCTGCTGCTCACTGAGCAAGCACTCTTTGGGGTGGGGAGTAGTGGGATGGAGATGCAGGACAGTCAGGCAGCCAGTTGGGTTACAGTTAGAAAACGGGTAGAGGGAAAAGTGTCAGGGAGGCTAGTCCTGAACTGGCACACCTCAATAAGTTTGCCCCGTTGGCAGATGAGGGGGATGCCATTTCAGAGCTAGCAGTATTGCAGCAAGACACTTCCTCTGACCAGGGGGGTGTCTGCTCCAGTAAGGAGGGAGAGAGGAGGGCAGGGCAGGCCAGACAGGTACTAGTAGTGGGGGACTGCTCAAAAAAAATAAAGGGAGCACTAAGATAACACATCCTAGATCTCAATGAATGAACTAATCGCATGAAATATTTTCATCTTTACATAGTTGAATGTGCTGACAACAAAGTCACACACACAAATTATCAATGGAAATCAAATTTATCAATCCATGGAGGTCTGGATATGGAGTCACACCCAAAATCAAAATGGAAAACCACACTACAGGCTGATCCAACTTTGATGTAATGTCCTTAAAACAAGTCAAAATGAGGCTCAGTAGTGTGTGTGGCCTCCACGTACCTGTTCGACCTCCCTACAACGCCTGGGCATGCTCCTGATGAGGTGGCAGATGGTCTCCTGAGGGATGTCCTCCCAGACCTTGACTAAAGCATCCGCCAACTCCTGGACAGTGGCGTTGGTGGATGGAGCGAGACATGATGTCCCAGATGTGCTCAACCAGATTCAGGTCTGGGGAACGGGTGGGCCAGTCCATAGCATCAATACCTTTCTCTTGCAGGAACTGTGCAAGAAAGATACTGCTATTTAATAAGGGTCCAAAAAAGGTTACAAAATAGATGAGCAAATCCTATTTTAGTGCAGATATCTTATATGAAAACAAGTATCCGCAGATCTATGAAAAGTACCCAATGCATTTCTGCCGCTATCTAGCTGCATCCTCAGGGGTATTCACTCATCATACATGTATAATTATATACTGGACATTTGCTCATAACATACAAATTTTATGCACCCAAACAGAAAGGATGCAGCAATTTAAAAAATAATGCATATATGACAGAGGAGAACAAGGAAAATATGCCATTTATCAGGGGTAGCAGCCATTGATAGCAGGACAACATATGCTGTTCAGTTTTGGTCGCCTGTCCATAAAAGGGGACACTGTGGAGCTGGAAAGGGTGCAGAGACGCGCGACTAAACTAATATGGGGCATGGAACATTTTAGCTATGAGGAGCGACTAAAGGAGTTACAATTGTTTAGTCTTGAGAAGAGACGTTTAAGGGCGTTTATGGCCCATACAAAAAATATGGAGAAAAACTGTTCCAGGTTAAACCCCCCCCCCCCAAAGGACGAGGGGGCACTACCTCCGTCTGGAGAAGAAAAGGTTTAGTCTCAAGGGGCGACACGCCTTCTTTACCATGAGAACTGTGAACTTATGGAACAGTCTACCTCAGGAACTGGTCACAGCAGGAAAAATTAACAGCTTTAAAACAGGATTAGATACATTCCTGGAACAAAATAACATTAATGCTTATGAAGAAATATAAAATCCCATCCCTTCCCCAATATCGCGCCACACCCCTACCCTTCAATTAGACATATGTCTCTTTTCGACCGTACTAACTATGTAACATTATATCAGACCCCTATATTTAGTGACATCTCTCCTTTCTCCTCCAGGAACCTGTAAAGAAGAACATGTACATGGAGATATATTTGTGTGTGTGTATATGTATATATATATATATATATGTGTGTGTGTATATATATATATATGTATATATGTATATATATGTATATATGTATGTGTATGTATGTATGTATGTATGTATGTATATATATGTATATATATATATATGTGTATATATATATATATATATATATATATATATATATATATATATATATATATATATATATAATCCGATTTGGGTTCCTCAAATAAAATTGCGGTCCCATAGTATTGGTATCCTACTTACAGTATCCATTAGGGGAATATGGAAACCTGCAAAAAAAATGTATAATAGAAAGATATAATCCCCATCTCCGTTTACATTCCCTGAAATAGAGAGGGGCTTTGGGGGACCGCGCAGCGGTATACTCACGATTGAGAGTCCGGCATAAAGTTTAAAGTTCAGCGCATACCTGCAGTGGCAGGGAGCCGTGAGCACCGGCTTCACTGCGCTGATAACACATGTCTCTGGCGTCTGACGTTATATCTGCCGCATGACATGCTGCGTCAGAGGAGCCGTGCCCCGTCTGACGTCAGTAAAGTTGGCTAGATGACTCAGACACAGCACACTCTGTTTATCTGTCCGTTTGACATGGCAAAGAGGCGTGATTATCGGCACTGATACAGTTAAACACCACGGGGCTTTTAGATTTGATGCGCTAACTGATCTATACTAGCTGATTCTCGTAGTGTATAGAAAGAGGAGTATCCGACTAGGGGTATTTAATTAGTTGGAAACAAAAAGCGCTCACAGGGATCGGATAGCGTTTGACTATATTTGAAAGGTCACACATAGCCACTATTCAACCCCAACTGGTAACTGTGTGCGCTAGTGCTCATGATTTTATGAACATAAAGATATTAGGTGTTAGAGTAGAATACATAATATATAGAATGCTTGAGGCATGACAAGCAGAAATCTGGGATATCATAGATTTTATATTTTTGTACTTATGGAGCATATGCAAGGGGAGAGAGGCACTAATAACCTCCCTAATACTTATGCTTATTTAAGCGATAAAATGAGAATAGATGATTTTCATACATATTACCTATAGAATGGTAGTTAATAGGAATAAATATCCAACACCTATCACCACTGGTCCTTTGCCCTATGTCCTAGGGGCAATGGGCGATACCTAACTGGGAGGGAAGGGGATAATTAACAGGGCCTAATGAACCTAATATGCCCTAGTGTAACTCATATCCCTCACCCTAGGCGCTCCATTACAACTATATTCCCACCTTTTGTCCACCGACCTGATGATGAGATCTTTATTGTCCTGTAGTTCTTTCGGGGCCCATTTCTCCAGAGGTGAGAGGTTCGGTCTCACCACCAAGTCGGGGGAGGGGGGGGGGGTTGTGGAAAGTTTTCTAATCTCCTGAACAGTAAGCTCAAGGAACACATCTAGGCAAGAGGTTTCAGATACTGGTGGAAAAGCCTTACTTTTCAATCTTAGGGAAGTGAAGGGGCCCTCATCTCAGTGGTCAACTCTACTTGGAGATAATGAGAACCCCCCCGAGATGAGGGCCCCTTCACTTCCCTAAGATTGAAAAGTAAGGCTTTTCCACCAGTATCTGAAATCTCTTGCCTAGATGTGTTCCTTGAGTTTACTGTTCAGTAGATTAGAAAACTTTCCACAACCCCTTCCCCCGATTTGGTGATGAGACGTAACCTCACACATCTGGAGAGACAGGCCCTGAAAGAACTGCAGGACAATAAAGATCTCATCAAGTCGGCGGACAAAGGTGGGAATATAGTTGTAATGCACCGTTCACAGTATATAACTGTGCCGAAAAAATTTGGACAATGGATCACTCTATGAAATCCTTCCAAGTGATCCTACTTTACAGTATAGAAAGGAATTTTTGTCCCTTGTTGTGCAGGCAAAAAAACATAAACTTCTCAGTGATAATGAATGTGAATTCCTGATTCCCAAAACATCGGTCTTGGCAACATTTCATGCTCTACCCAAAATCTACAAAGGGACATCCCCCTTAAAGGGGCGCAACCTATTGTCTCAGGAATTGGTAGCCTGGGACAAAATTTTGCAGTATATATTGATAGTTTTACAGGAATTCGTACTTTCACTTCCATAGAACTAGTGCAAAAAATAGAGGGGATCGCAGTTGATGACAACACCTCACCAGCATAGATGTTGAGGCACTTTACTCGTCTATACCCCATGACATGAGATTAAAAGCAGTAGCATACTATCTTTCCTTTAGAGGAACATACGAAGGCACATAACGAGTTCATTCTAAAACTTCTGGAATTTATCTTGACAAGAAATTACTTTTTGTTCTATGGCAAAATCTTCCACCAGCTCAGGGGTACGGCAATGGGGAGCCCTTGTGCCCCCACATATGCCAATCTACTCCTGGGCTGGTGGGAGGCCACCATTGTTTTTAACCCACTACGAGAACATTTCAGTGAACAAGCCCTTTTATTGGCCAGATATATAGATGACCTTTTCACCCTCTGGCAGGGCTCTAAGTCTACCTTTTTGAACAATTTTTGGCCTCCCTGAACAGAAATTACATTGGATTACATTTCACATATGAGGTTAGTGTGACTCAATTACCCTTTTTGAATATCATGATTAGGAGAGATGAGAGTGGTTACCTATGTACATCAATACATAGGAAACCGACAGCAACGAATAGCCTCCTGAGGGGGGAGTGTTGCCACCTGGGCCCCCTAAAAAGGGAGACCCCGCGTCGACAATATCTCCGCCTCAGGAGAAATTGCTCGAGGCATGACGAGTTTAAGGAAGCAAGAAATATGAGGACACTGTATGCAGAGGTTAGTATATGTTTAGGGTAACCCCCTGTCTTTAATCAGACAAGCTCTTGACACATAAGTACATAATGACACGGTCAAAAATTGCAATAAAACGAGTGGGATTGACAAACTATCCCAACAGATGAGGGAAATTTTGAATAGATACTGGAAT